>NC_092468.1:16009691-17482191 GCF_047495875.1 Pithys albifrons albifrons
GCAATGAAAAGAAAGAAAAAAAGCCAAAAACCACAGAGAAGCCTTGTATGGATAGTGGGTGTGCACCCATGACTCACCTATTCCTTTGATACTCTTGACTTCTGGGGTTTTAGTAAGATAAATACATCATATGTATAGCTGCATGCATCTCTACAGACCCATACGCATGTAAGAAATGAGACCAATCATGAGGATAGGGAGGAAGGACAGGGCAAAACTGGGCACAAACATATCTGGGATGACTTTATGAGATCTCGAGAACTCCCCTTTTTTAAAGTGCAATCAGGGTGTCATCACTTCCTCCGATAAATAGCTGACTTCTCACTAGAACTTAAATAGCTCCACTCAAGCACTATCTAGATGAGTGACAAAAATTAGCCAAGCCACTGTCACCCCTGCAGTCCTCGTCTAGACACAGCAGAGAAGTGCAAATTCCTGTCTGCCTTGCTGGGCTACAGCCACCCTGACAGCTGAGCTACGGTCCAAGCCACTTTGTCGCCACTGATTAGATGCCAAAAACAAAAGAAAACAACTTGAGATGCAGATATCTGGATTCTTCTGGCAGCGTGACAGATAAAAGTTAAAAAATCAGAAAAACTACAAGAAAATAAAAACATAAAAGTACTTGTGAACTGAGCAGGTTTTAATTCACAAGCTATTGTTGGTTGACAGTGAGGAGAACGAAGTGCCACTTTTGCAAGTATTTCTCCAACAATCTCCATGGCAATCTAACAATCAGGATCAGAGGCCCTTCCCTCAGAGGTGCGCCAGCTTTTGAGCCCGTGCCCCCTCAGAGCAGCTGCGCCCTTCTCCCCATTGACAGCCACATCTGGATGCTATCAGGAGGAACTGGCATGCCTGCTCGCAACAAATACCAAGCAGTTAGCAAATTGACTCCAGAAGTCGATGCTGGCCCCTTTCCCACTCTCTGTTTATGCAACTTGCCACTAACCTGTTGAGTTCGAGGTTTGTATGGAGAGCTGCTCTCCAGGTCGGCCAGGATGCTGGTCAGAGAGTCGATCTCTGCATCTAAACTGGACCGCCTCTCTTCAAGCGTCTTGCCACCAGGATTCACCTTAAAGAAGAAAGAAAAGTTTCGGTTATTCAAACCACTTGGCCTGGCATGTGATTTCTTACTCATAAAGCTGCTACCATGCCCATCAATAACTCTCCAGTAGCAGGGACAAACATGCTGAAATGCTATAGCTCCCTCCAGAACTAACAGCGAAGCCTCCATCTCACAGGGATTTATGCTGCTTTGGAGCTCTTCTTCATGTATTTCCCACAGTGGTCCCACTGTGTTACATTGACTTGGAGGATTAGCAACTCAGCAATTCGCTGCCAAGGTGAAGAGGCAGGACGAGAAGAAGGGAGGACCCCCAAAATACTCATTTAGCAAAACAGAGCTGGGAATAGGCTTGGAGCACCTGGATCCCAAGAGCATCTCCTCTGCCATGTCCCTATCCCAGGCAAAGCACAGAGAAGAGCTGCATGCTACAGTGGCCAGCGACCAGCCACATGCACCTATTCTTATTTAAAACCAGTTCCTGGTACTTGTATACATCTGATTCAACACTTCTTCATAAATTCCATCTAAAAAATGAGCTCCTTCAAGGAGGACCAAAAAAAAGTTCAATACATTTCTAGCAGATTCAAGGTGAAGAGTGTGATTTGCAATAAGCAGTCACAAAATAGCATGAATACCCTCCTTGTGAAAATGCTATTATGCAGGAAGGCCCATGCCCAGGGCAAATGCCAACATGCAGCCAGGACCCTCTCTAATTCAATACATTCTGCTATCTCTCCAATTTCAAAACAGCTCAGCCCCACTTATACCCAGGCTGGTAGGAACACACAATTGGAGGGGAAGAGACATGAATTTTCACCACCACCACCTATCTCAAAAAGTAAAACCCAGGTCTTGGCATCACAGGGGAGCATGTGACCCCCAAAACCACTGTTCAAGGGCTGCACTGCAATTTCTGGTAGAATAAACATAAAAAAAAAAAAAGACTCGTTCACATGCCTTTTTTTTTTTTTTGTTGGATAAACTAACCTAGTGTAAAACTTCTAGAAAGGCCCTCTGTGCTGTACAGTTCAATCCAACAGTGGTACCTCCTGACAGGGCACAAAGGCAGGTACAGGCTGGGAACCATCCTCGTCCTCAGTGTTTTCAGTGCTTTGGAAATTAGGCAGCTCCATTCAGGAATGTGAAATTTAAGAAAACCAGCTAAGGAGTCCTACCGTGTTGGAAGTAGGAGCCACGAGTTAGCTCCACTAAGCCAGCCCACAATTAGAGCATGCACAGAAACCAACCAAAGTTCTTGAGTCAAGTGAAATATTACACGGAACGTCTTTTCTCAACTTTAGTTTTCTTCTGTCCTTCCATATCTTACTTACCTGCAAATTCTCCAGTCAGAGTCTCTGCTTGTACATGCAACCACAGAGCTCAGTGCAGAAGAACTTACTCGGAGCTTGACAACTTCAAAAAATAGTAAAGAATTACCTAACACCTAATTTCAACTGCAAAGCCTGTTCAGATCATACCAGCACCTCCCCACAGACAATCTAGCTCTGTTTGCCTTCACTCTCACCAAGTTGCTTCAATTTTCTAAGCCAAAAATTTGCTTTTTACTTTGGCTCACTGGCTGTTCCAGATAGCTTTTATTTAAATTTCATTTCAGGAGCATTTGATCATTACCTGTTTTACAGAACTCTCCAGTCATCAATCTGACACATAAATGGCAAGTTGGTCAATGAGAGACAAAGTAGACAGGCTCCGATCTGCCAAACTAATACGTGCTGAGGCAATCATTAGTTCTTAATGATTATTAAATCTTACTGGATTACAATAAATTTGGCTTGACTAACAAGAAAATGGAAGCTCCAATGTGCTATACACAAGAACACACCATTTAAAAGGCTAAGAGTCAGGTTAGAAACTACTTACAAGCTCAACTCTTCTTGCCTATTTTTATTATAGAACTCAAGTCTTTCCATTGAAACCATTGTTCAAAAAAAAGGAAATATTTTTCACAGGAATTACCCCAGACCATCACTCCTGGCTAACTGTAGGCACCTGGATTTTTATATCTGCAAAAGTACAATTTCCTTTCCGCTTCATGGCTCTTGTTTGGTTTTTCTCCATCCTCCAGTTGCTGGCCTATAACTGCCACAGGCTTCACAGACATAAAAACCATGATTGCTCCACTCCAGCAAATTTTTAAGCTAAGCAGCCAAAAGTCAGCCTGGAAAGGGGAAGGGAGATGTAAAGGGCATCCAAGACCCCAACATCTGAGGTGATAAATCAAGCCAATGGCAGGCCCAGGAATAAAACTGGAGTACACACAGGACTTGCTTGGCACCATGACCCTGGAAAGAAGGGATAGCGGCCTATGAGAAGACCAGCCGATTTAATTTCTGCTTCTTAGCATTTCTGGGCCATATTATTCCCAGGTTCTCATTCCCCAGAACAATTATGCAATAGCTGACTAGCAAACACTGCAGAACAAGTTGTAAGGTTGTAAAAGTTAAATGTCCTTAGGAAACCTAGAAAAATAAAATAAAATAGCATGGAAACATCTCTATTGATTCTGGGCTCTATAAAAGATTTATTTATTCAATTAAAACATATTCAACATAGATTAAGAGCCCAGTTCTACCAATGCTGGAGTACAATGCAGTACAAAAGTGCCAACAAGTAATGCTGCTGATATGTGTCAGGGTCTTCTGGGACAGGAATGGACTTTAAAGACATTTAAGAAATGGTAATCCTCGCAAAGACAGATTCCTGCTTTCTCTCTCTTCCTCATCTCCACGAATCTTGCATTTTCTCTCTCCCCAGGTGATCCACATTCAACTGAAGGATTTGCTGCATGGGGAAACAGGAGAAGCATTTGGAACACCAGCTTTAGCATGAGAGGGTTAAGTTATTTCTCTTCCCATGCTCTTTGTCACGACATTGCTATAAAAGTTTTATGATATTGTTCGGGAACAAAACCCAAGCGTCAGGTCCCAAGGCACAACAGGTTCACACGGACACGGCTCTGCTCCGAGGAACCCAGACTGGTTAAGCTCACAACCTCGCAGATACACACACCAGAACCAGAAAGAACTGCTAATTCTATTTCTGTCTGGATTTATAGCATTGTTGCAGACATGTCACTTGTGCACTCCCTCTTTCAGCCAGCAGAGTATGGAAAAATGGGCTTAAAAAGAAAAAGGATGCTATCTTTGGCTCAGCCAACGTGACTTCAACAAAAAGCAAACCTAAGCCAAACCAGTCCAACAAATTACTCATGCCAGAGACCATTCACTCACGTGAACTTCTGCAATGCCTACACTCCTATCCCCTGGCTCAGTCCCTGCTGTGAGTCAAAAGACAGAAAAACATCAGTTTCACTGCTTGGCGTATTTGTCCACCCCTGAATTCCTGGTGTGCAGCTCAGAGCAGCTGTGATGCTAATCCACTTCTGAGCCCTGTCAACCAACTCTGCTCTGATGAAAAGCTGTCTTACTTTTGCTAATCCTTCCACCCAACACCGGTCAGTGACACAGGTGCCCCCACACCACCCCAAGGGACATTCATTACAGAGCATGCAGTGCAGAGGGCAATGCAGGGTCTCAAATTTTGCCTTACTGTTCCAAAAGGTTTGTAAGACTATTTGCCAAGCTAAAAGACATGAAAAGCACAATGACTTCCCTAGATATCACCTCTTGCTACAACACCAGCTCACCTACTCTTACCACATTTTTCAGCTTTCAGCAGAGAAACAAGAACACTTCTCATTTATCCAAACCAGCTCCTTGCAGTGGTCTCAATGAGAAGAATCTGGCTTCCAGATGTCCTTCCTAGCTCCTGCTCAAAATTCCTTTCCCTACCCAGACCCAGATGCCTCTCTTTTATTCTTTTTTCCCCCTCTCTCCACGCTCTGTTTGCTGCCCTGCAGTGCTGTAGCTCAGGACAGGCATTAGCCCCTGGGACAAGAGATGCAACGCTGGCTGCCAGGTTGGCTTCCAAGCCTCTCCAGGAAATCACACTGATGCCTGGTGGTGTGGATTTGTCAGGGAAACACGGAGGGTGGCTTTGAGCACTGACCTGCTGATAGAACATGGACAGTTACAAGCATCCAAGTGTGTATTTTCTAGCAAACAAGGCAGTGGCCAAACTCCTGAATACTTTGAGAGCATCAGGACTTTGTTCAGCACAGTGCAATTTCCCAACATCAATATCCACCATCTCCCATCCACCTCAGCCTTGCTCAAGTCTCATGTAATGGAGGTTGAGCTAAGCATGTTCCCTGAGCACTGTGGCCAGCTCATCCTCTCAGCTGTGCCCCAGGAACGCAAGCTGTCATTAGTGGGAAGTGTAGTGCCGTTTCATCTGTACAGACACATCCAAGACAGCAGAGCTACAGCTAAACACACAAGTTCTTTGTAGCATCAGCTTGCTCCACATGCTGTGCTATCACAAGTCACTGATAACCTCATAACTCACAAGTGAAAGACTGGAGATGAACACCATGGATATTATGAAAGGTCACAGCTTGACTCAAAACAAAGCTGGGGGCCTGCATTACCTTCTGCTCCTGGCTCATTGGTTTCACTGGAAGCCTGAGGTGCTTGACAGCTTTCTTTGAGCTGCCACACGTCAACACTCTTTGCACTTACAAACCCAAGAATGGGCAAAAGCAGGGAGCAGAGTGGAATTCAGGCAAATCAGGGGTTGTGAGCAGGTAGATAGTGCATAAGGACTTTTGCCCTGAAAGACTTCATTGTGTTTTCCTCCAGTAAAAGCCAATGAGCCAGAGCTGATAAATTCAGTGACCATTGTCTGCTTCCAGCAGGCTGCACCTACTGCAGGCGCCCTCCATGCTCTGCGGGCTGTCCAAATCCTGGGATAGGCACTGAGGTGGTGGAAAGAGCAAACTGAACAGCCTCCAAACAAAGAGTGAGCCCCTCCTAATGCTCCATGGCCTTGGGTGCTGGGCTTAGACAGAGCCACAGACAGAGCAAGAAGATGTGGCTCTTACTTCTTATTTTAGCTGAGGGCAAGTATGGAAGAGAAAAATGTTTGATTGTGATGGTATCCACTATACTTAAAAGAAGAGTTCGTGAGCAACATTAACCAGGAAGAAGAAAGGAAGTGATTTAGTCTTGACAAACTTCAGACTGGGGGTTGTGCTTAATTTTTCCTTTTTTTTCCTTCTTCTTTGCTTTCTCCAACAATATCACTGCCGGAGGCAAGGTCCTTTTCAGACACACACCCCTACTACTTCATCTCTCCCTCATTCTTCTTTCCAAGATCACAAAAGCCATCGATGGCCCAAAAAGACATGCAGTGGCAAAAAGAGGCATCCTGAAGGGCATCTATCAGTAAAATGAAGCATCCAGAAAAGTTGCTATGTCTATTCTACCCTGATCCTACAGACAATTGCAAACAGTTTCTTCCAAATTCCCTAATGTAAATTGGAGCAGTCTCGAGAGGCTGCACCCCCACACGTGCACATGGAGACAAGAACTGACTGCAGCATTCAGGGCAAAGGGTGTCTAAGATGCTTGATTGATGTCTAATCTCCATTCCAGGCACCAAGGAGGGGCTGGAAAAGAAGTCGTGCCCTTTAAAAACAGAAAGATTGAGTCTTTTGAAACAAATCTGAAATGATGGAAGATTTCAGCAGATGTGACCGCAGTGATTTCACCAGATGTGATTGTATCAAGGATCTAATAGAAAAGAACTTCCCTGCTGTTCCATCAGGCTAAAGCCAGGCCTGAAATATCCTTTTCAGTCTTTTGATGACATCAAGGATAAAAGCCAAAGGGAAGTTAGGTTTTGATTTATTCTTTCCCTTGCTTTTCTTTTTTTTCAGGCACAGAATAGTTTTACCTGGTTTGAGTTGCAGAATATTAGCAAGACCAAAGGAAAATACTTTAGAAGTTTAAAGAGGACTGTTCAAAGGCACCATTTGGTGTCTCTCAGACACTGCTGTCATTTAACCGAACAACATTTCTACAACTCTGGCCACATCTGATGATTTCACCATAAGGAAGCAGGTGGGCCTGCCTGAATCAGTGCTTAAATGGGGTGAAGGTGATCATCCACTAAATGCCACTCAACATTTACTGTCAAAAAAAGGGCCAATAAAGGTGCCAAGTATCTTCCCTTGGCAAAGTTCACACCAGCAGCTGTGCCACTGCAAACTGCAACAGACAGTAGGGAAAAGGGAGCTGCACTCCTGAGGTCCACAGGCAGTTCAGCCAGACCTAGGGCACAGATGTGGCATAGCCAGAGTCCCACATTCCATTTTTCCAATCATGGATAACTCAGATACCACTGGGTATCCAGGTTGAACTAATTTCTGAAGCAACAAGGTGTCATAAAGAACTGCATGGGCTTTCAGCTGGGGCAAATGAACAAGCAGATGATGAGAAGTTATTTGCTAAACATTGCTAGGAGACACCTTGAAAACCTTAGCAATTGATTTAAAAACCCATTGTGGTGTAGAAAGCTTATGAAAAGGACAAATAATAAAAATGTTGAAAAAAAACCCAGAGAGAAAGCAGATAACAGAAAAAAGCATGAAACTAGAAGGCATCAGTCTCAAAACAAAGAAAACGGGGTAGGTGTTTTGTCACACAACACACTGCTAAGCTGTGGAACTACTTCTGCTGCAAGACTCCATGGTTGATATGAGCTTAAATGGATTTCAAAAGCAGCAGGAGAAACATGTGAAAGAAACTCCACCAAGATTCATATTAAATAAAAACTCTTGTCTGCGTCCTCCTTTTACATTTTTCTCTACCCACCAGTGATCTGATTTGGCTCTCTGACACCGCCAGGAGTTACCTCAGCTGGTGGGCACATTCCAGTCTCTGCAGGTAAATAACTGACCATCACCTTAGTGCCAGGGTTTGGACCAATACCTGGAAATCCAATTCTTCCTTCCTTGTAGCCGAGACAACAGAAATCACAGCCAACTGCACTCAGCCTCCTGGGATGCATAGATGAAAGACAGCAAAGACTTTGTTGCAGTTATGAATCTGTATGACAACAAAGATCTGTATTTCCCTAGAGATTAGTGTGACAGGCACTGCTCACATACAATACCTAGGAAACATCCTCATCCCAAGGAGCTCATTGTCAACTGGATACCAGCTCCAGGAAGGAAAAGTAGGTAGAAGGGTGGGAGCAAGGTGCTGCAACTCGGAGATACAACCAAGGTCCTTCAGGCTACCAAGATGAAGACACTAATCCACTGGGACAAGACAGCTCCTTAAAGGACACTTAATTCTGTATTTTCTGTCCTAGCCCTGACAAAGCACACCAGAAGACAACAAACCTCTCTCCAAGACATCCAAGCTGCAGCTGCAATTTCACTGCAGGATGGCGCCGATTTCATGACCAGAAGGCTGGATCCAAGTTGCTGCCATGCTGAGCAGGGCACCAGTCCCAAAACAAGCACCTTGGCTCTGCTCAGAGACAGGATGCGCAGCAGAGCCCAGGATGGCATTTCCTTGCCAGCAGCTCCTGCCTCTAGCACTGGTAGGAAGATTTTGCCACAAACACTCATGATTTGTCCAAACTTCTCAAGGGGATTTGGCCCTGGATATTAGACAAATAAGCAGAAGCAAAAAAAACAGATGCTGAGGGAACTGCATCATAGAAGTTTAGCCAAGAGACTCCATGGCCTGGGTCACAATCTGCTGAAGCACTGAGTCCAAGGCCAGTAGTGGACAACTCTGGTGATTGCAGTAGGACATGGACAACAGACCATGAGGAGATTTGTAACACTTCCTGTCCCATTGCCATCCCTCAGGACAACAGAAAGCAATTATGCAACAGGAGTAAAGACAATGCAGCCAATAGGTCAAAGCACTCAACAAGATCCTCCTCGCACCCCAGGGTATGCTTGTAGGTGCCCTGAAACTAGAGATGCCAACACAGAGGTCCTGTGCTGTCTGGTCCCCTCAGTCCCCATCTGCTTTGCCTCACAACAGTGTTATCCAGCTCCCTGCTGCCCACACCACAAACATCCACTTCTACCTTGGACATTTAAACCTGCATCCAGCTTTTTTGGGCTCCTGACCATTGTGTTTTGCCCATGGAAATAAGTCCTGGAAATGTCAAGGTTGGTTAAATGGGGCTTTTAAAACTGCAGTGCTTCCCTGGGCCTCTACACTGAAAAACGACAAACACTGTTCAGTCAACCAGAGGATCTTCATACTGTGGGCCAGCTAGACCATGGGGAAGAGGCACCGTAATCCTCAGCACATCAAAGCAACAGAATGAATTTGATAAGGAACAGTCAGGGGATGAAGAGAGAGGAGGAGTCCCACGAGCCGACATCTGCCAGAGCAGCAGACCCGACAGTCCTGAGAGTTTACTTAACATGTCTGATCAAAAGCTTTGGGAGTCTTGTCTGTGTTAAGTGCTACCAGATGTGAAATCAGCAGCAAGATGAGAAGTGTATTAATAAACTAAGGAGGCACATAAAGTTATTTGAAAACTGAATGGGGAAGATGGGGAGAGAAGGGGAAGAATAAAACCAGTTTATTTTTCCATTAAGGCAATTTAATATTCTCCGGGTGGAGTTACAATCACTCGTCCTTGGGAATTAAATTGAATTAGTGAAACACTCCTGTTCATCAGCAGAATATACAATATGAAGTGGGATATATCATTTTTTTCTTTATGCTTTCAGCTGGACAGTGCTGCCTCTTTATTTGCAGGGCAAGAACAGCTGTCCATGAAATCCTTTTGACCCAGCATGACTTTCACTGACTTTAACTAACTTTACAGCAGCAGGGAATATATCCCTTTTCTTTTAATTAATGCAATTACATTAGGACTCATTATTGACAATTATGGTGACTGTTAAAAGTTTCCCCTTTCTTTGCCCACTCCCCCACCAACTTAAAATCTGCTCCAATATCGTCACAAATTAATGTTTAATTAGCCATCATGCAGAGCCGATGTTCCCCACAGAGTATTGCTGCTTACAGAAAAACCGAGAAATAGGAGAACATAGCGGATATTTCATCATCTGCCTCCAAGGGGAACCGTAACTGAAGAGTAACCAATTACCCCAATACAGTTGGGAAGTTTAATCAATGTAGAAACCAAACAGCTCATTAAGTGTCCACTGCAATAATGGAAGAACTCCCCTCTGATTCACATGACATGAATGCTACATTTGTAAAAGATCCACCGGTGAAGTCAAAGAGCAAAGACTCCCTTCATCTCCACGTCCTTGCCAAGTCGTGATTGTCTTTTCTGGAATAAGAAAAGAGGTAAGAGGAGGATGCCTCCAACAGCATGGGATGTGTCTGACAAGTCATGAGTTACACATGTCTATGCGCAGGGCAGTCTGTCACAACCAGCCCCCCAACTCTGGATTTATATCCCATAGGGGAAGACCACACCAAGCACTGTCTCCTGCGTGGTGCTGTGCCATCCAGGAGCAAGGGAAGTGCAGAACTGCAGGTGATTTTACTCCTTTCAACACTTGTCGTGAGTCTGGCACTGACATATAGTGTTCAGTATGGGAGGCAGCATTTTTAGAACTTGTGAGACACCCCAAAAAAGCAAAAACAGCTGAAAAGGAGACACATGGAGAGCTCATTTAGTTTCACCTATGAAGGAGATTGAGTAGCTCAACAGCAATATCTAAACAGCTTCGCAGAATGAAAATGCCAGATACCAGGAGACTGTCCAACCTAGCAAACCAGAAAAACACAGAGCAGTTGGGAAGTCAAAGCAAGGGAAATTCCATTTAGAAAAAACAGAGCTATTCATTTATGTGTAATAACTGCAGGTAATTAAATGTTAAAACAAACTTCCAAAATTTCTCCACCTCTTGATGTCTGTGGTTCAAGGCTGAATGCCTTTGGTCTCCCTGGGTGACCAGGCAAAGCTTTATGATCCACGATACACACAAGGGCACAGCTGACAATTTAATGGCTCTGCCTGGCCCCCACACCGACAGAGGTGAGAAAGAAACAGCTCTGCCACATCCATAAAGATCTACTGACATCATTTTGTGTTTGCACCACTTTAACTGGAAATTAAATTTACATGAACAAACTCTATCCCACACAAGACTGCATATTGTGACAGTTAAATAAAGAGCTTTTTAAAAGGTACATGTCTCCAGCAATTTTAATCAAAAAAGATAGGTTTTGTTAAAGCTACCAATTTCAGAAAATTAAGGTTGACTGAAACTGTTTTTAAAAACCCTTTCTGGAATTTAATCACATATTGGAAACTCATATGCAGCTGCTTGTGTCACCTGCAAAAAGGCTGTATAAAACATAAGCATATGCTTCATTTTACACGTGTACTTAAGTTCTATCAACTTTAATGAAGTTTAAGCACACAGCCAAGCTTCTCTGAATTTGAGAAAGCATTCCTGAGCATGGGCTCTGAAGCTCCTATGAAATCACCACTGAGAAAGAAAGTAAAATTAAAATTGGCCAGTCAATTTTCACAGCCTGAGTAGGCACCAGGTCCAGAAATTAAACATATAATAACACACTTCTGAGTTTGTTTGCTTGTTTTGGTGTAATAGGAAGGGGTGAGTGCCAAAACGTTTGCAAGGATTCCCAGTGAACCTGGCAAAATTTCAGCAAAATGGATGTATAAAACTACATGAAAGTCAATGGCTTGGGCTCATCTTCTGCAGAAATGAGTCATGTTAAAAATCTACTATATGTCTCAAACCCAAGAAGAGGAAAATCTGGACCCTGCCTCAGTTACACGTTTTTGGAGTGGTCAGTGGCTGCAGTCCATGGGGCAGGCAAGCCTCAGCTGGGCAAACCCCACAGCTCTAATCCCCTGAGGAAGGTTCTCGCCTTAAAAAAATTTGCAATCTCATTTTCCAAACCATTAGGCCCACTTCTATGTTCCCTTCAAGGACACCAGATGTGTGTCTGGTATTGGATTTGGCCGGCTGACCATGGGGTTTTCTTTCTTTTTTAACAACTACCTCCTCGTTCAGACACCTTATGTTCTACATATCTCCTAAGTGAGAACCTCAGCTGAAGAAAATGGACCTGAATTACATAGAAAGCTGAATAACAAATAACTTGTGCTGCCCAAAGACGGCTGCAAACCCATGCAGTGAGAACCCCCAGTGTGCAGACCCCTCCCGGGTGAGCTCCAAGGTTTATTTTGATACTGTCCATATGCAGACAAATAAATGTAAGCTGCTGTCTTTCAAGAAGAATTCATGTATCCAAAAAGGTGGTGCCTCCAGTACACATTAGACCTTAGGAAATTATCCTTTAATTGAATCTCTGCTTGGGGCCAACAGAGTAACAGAAGCAAAACAGGATTTACTTCTGCACAGAAAGTGTATTCCTTATTGAAGTGTCTTTAAGAGGCTCACCTGACCTCAGAACTGACCCCACGTTGCTCCCTTACGGTAGCCCTACCACCACCCACAGGACACCTGGTTGTCTGCACAGATCTCAGCTGTGGCATCTTTCGAGAACACACAGAGAGGGGTATTTCAAGGCACAACTCTGGGAATTCGCAGAGCCAGAGACAGGGAAAGGAAAGGGAGAGCGACTCAGGAGTGAGTGTAGTAATAGAACTGAAGAGGAAGGTTAGACCTGGAATGTGACAAGACATGAGACTGTTTCCATGGCAAAAGAGACACAGAGATAAGGAAATGAAGAGAGAAGGAGCTATAGCACAGGACTGTTGAATTAAAGGAGTTTGTGCAGCACCTCTATCACTTGCTGGCTCCAGCAACACTTGGAGTTGCTACAGCTCTCCCAAACATTTATATTTTACTTCTCACACCAGTAAAACCAAAATATCGTATGACGCATTCCAGATGCTCTTCCTTACCTGTTTTTTGTTTGTTAAAGCTAATCAACATCACGCATTTACATCAGCAAATCAAACTGAAAAATACAATTGGGGAGAGTGGTCCTTCAAAGATGGAGTGTAATGACAGCAGACACGTAAAATCATGTCAGGAACAAACTGCTTCAGCTCTGGTACAACATTTCTCATTGGCATTTCTACCATCTTTTAGCTTTCTAAGCCAGTGTGCTGCACACTCTTCACAGACACATTTTCTAACAACAAAACCACTCTTCGTGTCAGCTGAAGCTGTTTTTCTCCAGCAATGGAAACTGAAAAACAGAGACAGGAACCTGCATTTCAGCCACTTCCATTCTTGGAAATCAGATGCTCTCACAACTTCTCCTTATCCACATCTCACTACTGCCAGATAGGATTTCCATCAAAAATAGGATGAAGTTTGCCTTACTCTTTGAGAAACTCCAGGGCTGCAAAACCGAATTTAGCAACAACTGAATTCTCCAATCAGTATGGCTCTATTTCCTTTGATCATGTTTGACCAAAGCTCCTTTTAATACTGCACAGGATCATAGATGGAAGCCTGACTGTCTGCTCTATCACGTTCCAGACTACCACCATGCCCAAGCAGCATGGAAAGACTTCAACTTTCTAAACAACATCTTCCAGTCCCAACCACCTTCATAGAAAAACATAATAATTTGCCTCTACAATTTTTAGCATTCCTTCTTGCTACTGACAGTCTGTTTGTTTAAGTCTTGTCACTGCATTAATGCAACACAGGCTACCCAGAATCTGAGACAAGAGCAACCCATCTTGCAAGAGATTTTTCCTAGGACCTGCTAATCCAACAGAAGATATGAATAGCACTCAGAAATTAGAAGAATGGAAATTTCTTTTGAGTTGTTCATGTTATTTCACTCTCTTCCATCATACAACTCATCTGCTTTGATGGGAGAATTCCCCCATTTTCGTTATCTTTTTATTTTCCCTCTGCTTAAATAATTCTACCGCGGATACAATGATGTATTTGCTTGCTTTTTGTCTGTCACTGACTGATACCAGCTCTGACAGGATAAAACTGCCTGCTTTTTCTGGATGTTCTCCATGCCTCCCCTATTACTTTTCACATTCATGTCTCTATTATCCATGGGTTACAGACGACCTCTCTGCCGGTGCCAGCTGTGGCTGACTCCAGCACTGGCAGTGTGACAGTGGCCCATGAAGATGTGCCCACAGGACCAAGAAGATGCCCGTCAGGGCTTATAACCTCAGGCACAGCACCAGGGAATCACAGCCTTCTGTTTGGACCCAAGCTGGCACATGTGCTGTGTCTTAGCCTGAGATGGATTTACCTTGATTGTCTCTGATCATTATAATCAGCAACATTTTCTGACCTGTCTCCTCACAACTTTTTAGAATGTCTCATACCCTTATTTACACATGATCTGTATTAGCCTTTTGCTTTTTCTGTTCCTTCTCCTTATCAAGCTGTATGGCAGAATACCAAAAGCTGCCCTCTGAAAGCATCTCCCAGCCTCAGCCACAGCCCTCCTCCCAAAGAAGACATGAGTGTGGCCAGCACAGGTCCCAGCAAATCCCAGGTGCTGGATTACTATATTAAACAATAACCTAACAAATACATTCAATAACACAGTAATAAGCATGATGAAAACAATGAGCACAGTTAACTGTTTGGATCCTTGCTTACTCTGTAGTTCCTGACAAGAGAACAACTTCAGTTGTGAAAGGCTGTCTTGCCAAGATATTAATAGGCAGGCTGGGAGATGAACAGCAGGCTTATGCCACACAATTAAAACTTTTCCAGTTTACCCTTTCAGTAAAATTTGTGGTTTATAATAAGCATCTTTGTCTATTCTGAAAAGAGTAAGGATTGGAAAGTTACATAGATGGGAACAGAGGTTCATTAAAGATTTAAAATAGAATGTGGTTTGGCATTGTAAAACAAACACGCATATAAGATGGGTTGCATCAAGAGCTGCCTGAAAGGAGTGCTCAGTGTTCCTTCTCTCTTGTGATCCTGGATCTAGTGGTCATGCTACCCACAAAAAGGGGTAAAAAAGCAGCAGGCATAAAATGTGCATGCTTGTTCCAAATAATGTAGAGGTCTGCTCAGTATCCCCGTTCATGATGAATTTCTTGTATGGATATCTACAGGGTGTAGATATATATATACACACACACACATATATATATACATATGAGAAAAATGTGCATCTTATGCCTCATGCATTCCGATATGCATCGACATATACAGATGTTATAGTAGTGATTTTTCTCACCTTAAAGCCTAGAAACCCCTATTATAGAGCAAACACATACTGACCCATAGAGACCCACTGAGCATTTAAACATACACAAAGCATACATGTTCTTTGTTTAAGTCTCATTTAGAGCACAGCACATTGCTATTCCTCAAACACATGAGGAAGGCAGGAGAGAGACAGATAAAAAGCATTCCTCCAAAGCCAAGGTTTGAGTAAGAGGGTTACCATTACCAGGTAATTTATTTATACTGTTGGACACAGCTTCAGTTTAGATAAAAGGCAGACATTTATCATACGGATTTTAATAAATCAGGTTACAAGTCACAAAAATCTGAAAAATCTGGATCTCAAATGCAAGCAATACACAGACTGTGGCTTTATTTACAGAGTTACTGGGAGCTACTGCTGCCTGCCCAGAGTGAGGCAGCCTGGCCAGCAGTGAGAGCTGCCCTGTGTTACCCACATTCCTCGCCAGCAAGCACCTACACCCAGACCAGTAATTCCGATGATTAACAAAATCTAGCACTAGAGGGAGGCTGAACACATGTTCTGCTCTCTTTGGCCTTTTCAGCTTCTCCAAACATTAACAGGCAGGTGATGTAAAGCAAGTCCAGCTCCCACAGACAGAGCTCAGTCACCAAAAAGGAGACGTGCTATTTACGGCAGCACCCCCATTGGCAAAATTCATGCTCTTTCCTCCCCAGATACACATATTTGTCACTATGTGTACCCAAAATGAAGAAGTAAATTTAAAAAAATAATAATAAAAAAATTCCTCTGTTCCGCTGTTTCTTCAGCCGGTGAGTCACAGCCCACAGAGGCTCCAACGCCGCTCGCGGGGAGCGGAGTCAGACAGCGAAACACCTGGCAGCCTCCTCCGTAACAAGGGTAAGGCTCTCGCTTCCCAGATCCACCAACACATTCCCACCTTCTCCCAGGCGCGAGCACTAGGTAGAGAGGAGACAGGTCTCCTTTGAACAGCCTTGCAAAGGAAGGCACACACGCCTTCAGATGGTGTTTTGGCTTTTCTCTTTCCAAAATTCCTTGGCAATAGGAATTTGAGCCCTTCAGCTGATTTTCTGCATATCACAACAGGGAGAAAGGACCAGTGAGTTCAGTAGGTCTGAACATGGGAATAGTTCCTTACCCATGTAGCTGCAGCCCTGCAGCTCCTCCAAGCATATAACAAGAACTGAAATATTAAACTACTTCACATTACACTTCATTCAACTGTTCAAAGTCTGATTATTTCTTCACTTTAACCCTCAACCTCAAACCAGTTCTTCACATCCTCTTTAAGATATCCCAAATTCTTCATGTGATGCTGACGGTGTTTACTCATTAATTGGCAGTTCTCACAGTAATGAGGGAGTGGGATTTAGCAGACAGAATTGCTCTGGGATGCAGGAGAGCTTGGTCCTAGGTCACCTACTCGTCAGCTTGGTGACCTAGGCAAAGCACTTTCCCTGCTCCAGCTTCCTTATCAGGAAGAGACTAGTATTTCTTTTGTAAAGCGTTTTCTGGCCTGTCAATAAAAAACACTGATGACAGGGAGAGGTTGCTGGGAAAGAGGCAATGTCCCAGTCAAACACAATCTTTTCCTTCCCAGGTTGCAGAAGCATCTCAGATCCCAAATGAAATTCAGTCCCATTTGCAGATGCAGGTATTTAGTAGCAATTTTTAAATGGGTGTTTTCCCAAGGTGGCCCCTGGCAAGTTGGCAGCTGAGGGTCACATCTGCTCTGAGCCACCCAGGTCCCTGTCCCAACATGAAATGCTGGGCTCTGAACTTCTCCTTTAAGGAGAACTGGTCATTTCAAAGCCAGTGGAGACCTGAAGGCCCCGTAGTACCCATGATCACTGAGACAGGCTTCACAAGGATGGGGCACAGGGCAGGGACTGGCTTTTCATGCCACTGTGCACAGTCTTCATCTCTAAGCAACCCTGCCTGACAAGGAAGAAGGAAATTACCAGTGTCGTGAGCAAGGGTCACTCTCTGGGAGCAAATAGGGCACTTGAGAGGTTGTCTGATGAGAGGGTTTTTTACTTTTGCTTTCCTTGGCCTGGGCAGAATGCCTGTTTTGAAACTAGAAGGCAAAAACATAATAAAAATCTGCCTCACCCCCTTCCAGATCTATCTATTTCCCTTTGACAAACAGTGATTTCATTTTTCTTCCCGTCCAGAATTTTTTTTCTTTCTTTTTTAAACTGAGCCCAGGCCAACGTGGCAAAAGCTCTTTGCTCATGTCCTTATTTGTCAAACACACCATCGCCGCGCCCTCACCACCATTCTGGGAACAAGTCCTTGAGTTTGCTGGCTGACTGCTGCCGACGGGGAACTTCCCAACACAACTCTTCCCTAGCCCAAACACACTCTTTTTAAAATAAATATTTCCTCTTCTTTCTAATTTTTTTAAGCATTCCAGTTAATAAGAAAAGAGTTTAAATTTCTTTCCCTTTTCCTCCTCAGCCCTGCTGTGAATCCGAATATGACAGACCTAGATGGGAAAACAGAAATTACAGTAAAATGCCAGATCTATCACAAAGGTATTTCATGACCCAGCCCTCCTCTGATTTCCATCAGAGTAAAAGTGAGATACTAAAGTACCTTTTTGGATCTGATCCTAAGTGGCCAGTTCCACTGTCCAAGTAGAGATCCAGAGATAAACAGGCCTATGAAAACTGGGCATGATTATTTTAACTGCTGCTCTTAAGCTACAACTTAAAACTGTAATAATCTGTGCAGCTTTTAGCTGTCTGCTATCAGTAAAACACAAAATGATAATAAACTGAATGTATATTCTGCTGTCCTCATCAACTTAACACTTAGCATAAAAAGCTTTACCCTTATTTCATAAGCTGTCATCAGCACTGGCCATCTAGAAAGAAACTTCTGAGGTAAAATGGCTGATTTGCTGTAACAGATAGATTTCAAACTCTGGAGTTGATCTGGAGGGCTCTCACCAGGTCCACACCACCCCAGGCAGCAGCTTCAGGCCTGGTCAAAGCTGAGGACAAGGGTCTGCTGCTCTAGCACTTACCTTTAGCAGTGGGCAAACTGAGACAAGGAAATGAAATGGTCTGGCATTGGAGAGCAAAATCAGACTGTTGGAGCCCAATACAACACAGGCTCATGACATCCCTGATTTCAGGCAACCACATCCTGAGAGCTAAGAAAGGATTCAAAGCAGAAGGAACACAGTCATCACTCATTCTGCTCCTTTAGCACGAGAATATCTGTCCAGAATCATGAAAATTACTGTGGTTCACAAAGGCATTGAGCAGCTTTCTTTTACCACCTGCCCTTTTCCTCCTCTCTTGGGCTTTACATCTTGCTTCAGCATGGCTTTTGCTGCTTCTGAAAGATAAGGAGCTGATCTTGCAACACAAAACCCAGATGGCCCCTGACTTTAGCCCTGACTTTTATCTGGTCCTGATCTCCTACAGAGGACAGTGGGGAAAAGAAAGGGGAATAGGTGACAAGACAGCACAGGTTAAAGGCAGGGAGTCATGTTTGCTCCATTAAGAATATGTCTGGGGTAGTAACAGGCAGGAGTGCTTGGGGGAAACTGGTAGGCTTGCCTTCCTCCTAACATGATACCATGCAAAGGAATCTTGCTCTAACCAAACTTCTGCCAAAACCCAATGCTGAACACAGCTCCATCCCCAGTTTCCCCAAGCCAGAGAGAAAGGGTGTGACGAATAGCAATTTCATGAGCTCAGTGTCTTGTTGGGTGGTTCTACCAACAGCCACGTTCCACGACAGCTCTGAGTGTCTCAAGGCACACTTTTGGTCCCATGGCACGAGTGAGGCATGAGGAGCTGAAGACATGAGCTCCATTTTGAGCAACCTGGGAAGGGGGAAACCTGACCCTGACGAATCACATGAGGCACCACAACCCCTTCCCACTACCCAGACTTCTGTGCAGGCAGCCATGCAGGCAGTGCCTTGCCTTCACCAGGAGCCTGCTGCTCCACGTTTTCCCAGGGCACTCTGGAAGCTCCCCCACTCCCATGAGGACCACTCATCTCAGAGAGATAAAAGACAAAACAACACTTGCTGGGGAATTACTTCATTCCCCCAAGGCTGGGAAAAGCCATGCTCTGCACTTGGCCAATGTCCCTGACTGGCTGCAGCCTTTCCTGGCAATGGAGAGCATAATCCCCATTAACCCCTTCCTGCTCAAAGGCTGCTTCCAATGCTGAACCCACTGCAGGAACAGGTTGAGGCTCTGCTATAGCATCTGAACATCTTGCCACAGGCAAGAGATCACAGAAAGCCCATGAGGGAGGGAAATGTTTTCTTTTTACCAAGGCACAAATTGACTCTAGAGTTTGTGAGAGGGTCAGGACCTAAGTCAGGTCTCTTGAATCCTGTTTAATGTCTGACTGCTGGCCTGTTCTCAGGTTCAAACCCACCGAGAGACACAGGATTGCCACAATCTTCCAGGGCCATCAAGGGCAGCTGCATGGCTGTCAGTACGTGGTTACACAATTCTCACTAGCCTCAAAACTAGACCACGCTCTCTTTGTTCTCACTGCTCCTCACAGAAGGCTCTTTCAGACCTTTGGAGCCTCAGTGCTTAGCAAATTTCTAAACACCAGCATGAAGGTACTTCTGGCAAGCTCAGCCTCTTCTGTTCCTGCACAAGCACTCACACAGAGCTGAATTAGGGGCTTATTCCCCAAATGTATTTCAAAGTTGCACCCATACCCCTCCTCAGCCTTCTTTTCACTCAGCTAACAAGCCAAACTCTTCTAGCCTCCACTAGCAAGATCAGCTTGTCACTCCTTGATCACCTTGACTGCCTGTCCCTGCAGTCTGAATACATCTCTCCAGAAAGTGCCTGAGCAAACACAACAGTACCTGGCACTCCAGGCAAGCTTGCCATGTCTGCACAAAGGTGTTCATAGTATGTCTACATCCACCTTGGACATGCCATCATCACCTGAGGCATTTTAGAAGTCGCATTTTCATCCAGATGGAAAATCTAAAAGATCCAATCCAGCAGAGAGGGGGTCAAAAGGATCTCAGTGACACCACTGACGCCTGGGCCAGGGCCTATTTGCTTCACTTAATTTCAGGCATCGAAACAAAGCACTTTTAGGATCAGATTACTGCCCTGAAGTCTCTCCATAGTCCATGGAAGGAGATGGCCATTTGAGAAAACAATTCATTCTGGGAAGGTTTTACTCCCATTCACCATCACAAGGACAGAAAGCAATTAGTCTTCTAATTCAAGCCGGATGGGAAAAATCCTTTAATAACCCAGAAAGTTTTGAATGGAAATATCCCCTGTTTGAAAAGCACAGCTTGCTAAAGTTGAATTGGTTATTCCTGACACATGATTTTTAACTACAGAAGTTTGCCACTTCATTTTAGCATCATTCATTCATTTCCACAACTTCCAGATCAGTTCTGCATGAATGATAAAATTCTTGTCTTCTTACCTGCACATTGTAAGTAACATCATCCAGAGGGGGTGGGGGAGGAAAGGCACCTTGTGATGATGTGATGTTCCCGAGGTCATCCACAGGAGGTGGCGGGGGAGGAAGAAAGTCCCCTAGGAAAGAGAATGGGACAATTTAGGCTCACCAGCAATTCCCATGTCATTACATGGATGATGAGGATGAACTCTGCCTTACTCGCAGCTGTGCCAATTGGCACAGGACAAAACTCATTGTTTAACCATTAAATCTGCAACCTGCACCCACCGCTGTTTCAGGAGGTGGCTATGACAGCTCAGTAACACTGACAGATTGCTTAGAGGTGCTCAGACTGCACAGCAAAAGGTGACATTCCACAAAGCCTGAAGGCACAAATAAGCAGCTCCATAGATTGAAATTGTATCTCAAACCTGCCACAGGCAAGTACAAAACTTGCAATAATGAACAGCCCATGTCTAACCTTGCAATGGATCCTATCCAATTCACTCCACCTGTGTGCTAAACTATGCCAGCTCTTCTTGATCCCCACAAAGACAGCATCAGGTGCTGTCTAAAAGCAGGGATTCCCTGCTGCAGAAGACACACAGAGGGCTGGAGCTGGAATCCAAAATCTAGACTTGCCCATTTCCTGCATCTCTGCTTCTGGCGGGCAGCCACACTCTTTGCATCATCCTCTCCCTATTGGAACTTTATAGCTTCATGTAAAGAGTTTCTGGGATGATTACAGGGTCTTCTCAGTGACAACACCACGTGACAGTCCAGTTGCAAGCACAGAAGCATCCATCTCTTTTAAATTGGGAAGATTTTTACAAGGGAGCTGATGTACAAAATTTCTACACTTCAGTTTGCTCATCCTAAAATTCCAGAAGTCCTGATGGGATGACAAAGTAGCATACTGGCTCTGAAGCCATCCAGCTTAGCAGAAATGGGAGATGGAAGCTGAGAGTTATCCTTGAGAACTTCATGAGACAGGGGAGCAGAAAGAAGAAAGAAAACATGGGCAGCGCAGCACTGATTGCAGGCACCAGGACACCAGGCTACCAGGCTCTCAAAGCACCTCCTAGGGGTGGAAAAAGTGTGTTTGCCATTAATACTGGATGTGTCTCCTGAGAAGGCAGCTGCCTGCAATTTGGACCACTTTGGTATGTTTTCATTTCTTCTTATGATGCTTGATGCTGCAAGTAGAGCTGTTTGTAGTTGGCTCTCCAGTGTGCAGCACCTGGCATGGAAGTTTCAGATTAATAAAAGTGTGATTCTTCACATATATAGGCACTGTTTCTTTTGGAGGATTTTACCCCTTTTGGAAGGAAATATGAGCTGCCTACTTGACCCTCTATATCTCCATGCAGGATCAGCTGCCTCCAGCTAGGGGTCCTCAGCACCACCCCCAAATGCCAAAGAGCAGGCTCTGCTGAGAGAGGTGTTGAGCCAAACCCCTGTAACCCACAGTCCTCTGGGCCACCTGTGCCCAGGGTCAAAGCCCTGAGCTCAGTCCACCCCAGGCACAGGCACCAGCTGGGCAGCACCACCGGCACAGCACCTCCATGCAATCTGCCATGGGAAACAGATGGGTCTGCAGCCCTGGAAACATTTTCTGTTCTATTTCAAATCACTTTATAAAAGACACAAACTCCCCCTAGGACTTTCAAGGATGTTATTTCCCAGGAAAGTAATTTCTTCCCATTTTCCCCAAAGTGAGCATGGATGGGACTCAAAAAAACCCCCTCTGAATTCCTAAGAAAGTAACATCCTAAATACAGATGCTCAAAGACAGCTCGAAAACAACATACTGAAAACTAATTTAAGACAGCCATGCCGCTCCAATACATAAAAAAATCCCATGAAACCTATTGGCTCATGCTATTGTACAGTTCAGGATTCATTTTTTAAAAATTATGTCCAATAACATCTGCAGTATCCTCATCTTTGGCCTGTAATTAATCCAATCTTTTTTTCAAATCATGTGAAATACAATACAGAGTAAAAAGAAAAATAGAAAGATTTAGAAATTAGTAGCTGAGTGTTTAGTTCTAAAAAAATGCTGGGATGTTTGAGTGCTAAGTAAACTTTTCTCCTTTGCTCTGAAAATGACCCTCCAACCAGCCAACGTGATTTTGCAAACAAATTCAACTCCCACGGACACACACTTCCCAAAGAATATGCTTTAGATGATGTTTCTCCAGTTAGTCCTGGCTCCAATGCCGGAGACTGATCTGCCTGCACAGCACATTAGTCAAACACTCTTGCTGCTTTATTACAACCATTCAAAACACCTAAGAAAAACTGAGGTAGAGAATGTGTTGGAGAGGATGAGACAGGGAAAAGGGCAGATTTTGTGCATAAACAGTAGGGAAAAATAACAAGTGCTGTAATAGAAGGGGGAAACAATGACTGTTAGAACAACTACAAACCAAATACCATTTTGTCCCTTTGGAAGATTCCACCTGAAAGAAAAAAACATTGGCAAGATTTTTCAGAAAAGGAGCAAAGGACAGAAAAAGAGAAGAATCCTCTCTTAGAATTTGGAAGAAAATACTCTTCTTTGCAGTAGGAGACAGCTGGCTTGACTGCATCCCAGACTAGCTCTGTTGATTCTGTCCCGTGTTAGATAAGCTGCTGGCTCCACTCTCCCCACAAATGGGAAGGTTTCTAGACTGGGAAGCAGAGACCAGATGCCTGATGAACTTGGGGGACCTTGCAGATGTTTGGCCTTTTCCTGGTCCTCTGCAAACAGATGGGCTTTTCTCCTTCACAGCTTTAGTTATTTATTCTGCCACTGCACTTTCCTCTTTCCCACACACAGCCACAGGACCCGATGCTGTTCCCACTGCACTCACAGGAGAGTATTCCCTCGGATGCAGGAGGGAAAGCTGTTACTGCATTATTATTATTATTATTATTATTATTATTGGCATTGCTGGAAGTTTCCCTCCGGCAGAAAGGGAAGCATGCAAAGACAAAAATCTGTGTCCTAAGCAGCATATGATTCTAGATGACATGTGGAAGAAACAGGTCTAAATTTGAGGGAGTAAAAGAGGAGCTTCCATTCCCTATAAGCAGAGTGTCCCTAGAATGTTCCTTGGGGACCTTCCCTGAACGCCAAAGCTTTGCAAGCCAGACAGATTTCACTTCCTTAGAGCTGGGCAAGCTGTGGGAGGAAGCAGGAAAATCCATACTCAGGAGAAGCATATCACTGCCACATATTGCTGACCACCTTCAGCATCAGACTGCTACATGGGCAGCTCCCTGGGGCAGGGACTGTCCCCTGGTCTGCATGGATGCACCAGCAGCTGCAGGGGAATGGGGCTCTGGGTTACCAGTTAACCATGGGATGGTGCAGGGCACCTCCCAGCCTGAGCCTCAACCTCTCCTGACTGATTTAACCTGGTTATGAATAAGGGATATGACGAGCAAATGGCTCATTAGTATTGATCATTGTTCAGCACCAAGGCTGGCATTTTGGTTGCCTTTCACTTGGCATCAGCCTGAACACTTGGACGTACTTCAAGTTATAAGAGCGACTGCACTGAGTTCTGTCAACAAAGAGACATCAAGGCACCTTCAGAAAGCAATTTGTACTTCAAGGCAGGTGAAGAGACTTGCCTTTTGACAGCAAGTCTCCCCACGGAGGCAGCCTGGGGCAGGCACGTTTGGAGGTAGGACATCCTGTCCCTCCTCGCACTGCAGCCCAGCCTGCCTTCAGCTCTTACAATGAGAAATCTCTACCCATTCCATACATTTAGCAGAGAAAATAAACAGTCCTTGTTGCAACAGCTACTTGTTTCTTCTTCTTACAGCTGTGAAGACCATGACTCAACCTTCGAAGGGGCTGTGCAGTGAGACACATGAACCAGCTCAGTTATTTCAGATACAACGGCGCAACATGCCGTGAAACTGCAGCTCTGAGCTCTCCTCTCAGCCCCGTGCCTGCTCCTGCGCCGGAGCATCACCCGCTGCAACCACGAGAGATGACACACTGTCAGTCCCGGTAATGCACCACTCTAAGCAATATAATGTTAGCATATTGTACATACAAGTAATTAGAAAATAAGTGAGTCCATCATGGCTATGCTGGGAAACTACAGCAGAGCCATAAGGAAAAGTGATCCCTCCAGGCCACAGCCTGGCTTCTGGCTCCAATTGAATTTGTGCCATTGCAGATGCACTTGCAAGGTGTTACCCTTCTCTGCCCCAAAATTTCCTCTCTTACACTTTCCAAGGAGATTTAGGCATTACATTTTAAGTATACAAACAAAAGATTGTTCAAAGCCTCAACAGGCATCTACATCAGCACAAGCCTGTCAGGCTGAACAGAAACTGGTAACATTTTTGCCACTGGCTGCTTGATGCCTTCTGGGTCCAAATACAAGCTGAGAAAAACATTCTCCCTCATGCACCAAGCACTGCTCTCACTTACACTCTACCTTTTAGATTTTTAAGAGCACTTCAGTTTTTGCTGGATCAGGGTTGTGTCTCAGGTCTTTGTTTTCAGGAGATATATCTGACAGTCAACAAATGAATTGCAGCACAGAAATTGCCTTCCCCCTTGACAGACGCAGTTGTTTAGACATGAAGATTTGCAGCTTTGGAACTTCTGGAAATGAAGAAGGTCTCACATGTTCAGTAAGAAGAGACTCTTTAGGGAAAAATCCCAACAGAAACACAAAAACTCAAAACAGCTTTTTATCTCTGAAACAATAAGTTATTGAAACCTATTGCTCTGGATTTCTTCCAGTGTTACTAGAGCCAGAAAAAGGTACAAAATCCTTCAGGAGTAGTAGACTGAAAAAAAATGGGTTCACAGACTGACATCTGAGGACTATATGCCCATATGTTTTTCATTTTATTTCTTCCAGGCAAAAACCCCCATTCTCATTGTCATCTTGATAATTTCTGACCCTGAAGTTGGTCCAGAATTAGTCTGAATCACCTGAAAAACACAGCTCAACCCTGACTCAGAGACCAGACTAAGGATACAAATGGAGCAAACGACTCCTGATGTGTTTCTGTTCTGATCCAAATGGTCTCCACTTGGCACAGTGCTGAGCCAGACACTGCCCAGCCAAGTATTTACCTTTTACTGCAGAAAGCCAAAGCTGGGTATTTGTGTTATACATTGAAACAATTAAGATTTACATCTAAACCCTAATTCACTGAGCACAAGGCTAAAATATGGTTGACTGAGGCTACCATGAACCTGTATTCCAGAATAACTACTGCAAAAGCCTGGAGAATATCAGTTTTACTAAGTGGTCTGGGAAACTTCATACTGCAAAGTGATGCCACAGGATTTTTATAGAGAACTTCAGCTAGATGTGACCTGGTGGCTCTTAGGTGTGAACACACATCTTACTAAGTTTCCCAAAGTGAATATTTTCCTTTAACATCTGTGCTTAATACACATCACTAGACAAGGAAAGCACATGATTAAAATAATGTTTTGGTCACAACCACATTGTGAGAGGTCATTGACACCACTCAGTGCAGGGGAAGCTGTTGCATGATGACACATCAGGTCCTCAATCCACCCAAACATACCACATTGGCCTGTGATTCCTAAAATAATGCACTTCCAACAACCCAAAGCACTGTTTAAATTACCACTCTAACCAATCAATAATCCTACCATTTCAACTGCTTGTGCTAATCAGCTACTGTATTTATACACATGAAGGAGAAAAAAAAAGCCCCACACTGGCTAATTTCATCCTCTGCATTTAAAAAAGGAATACTGTGTCAGGTAGTTGCACTGAAAATTTACTTCACCACCTGCTAGCTGAAATATTGCTTTTATGGATTTATATTGTATTAAAAGGTCACTGGCTGTTTAAGTCTTAAACAGTTTTAATCATTCTAAAAGTCTCTTAACAGTAAGAAAAGGAAGCTCAGAACAAACAGCAGCAGGGATTCTAATTAAAAGGGCCAATTCATCTAATTTTATTTGGGGTTAATTATTCAGGATTCACTCTCTGATGTGTAAGGAATAGCAATTAGTAATTTTAGTGATTTGAGGAACATTGGAGGTGTAATCAGTTAAAATGAGTGAGTGTTTACAACACAAGATGTTGAATTAGTTTCTCACAGCTGGAGAACAGGAACATTAGTCCCCTACAGTTCAGGACTATGAATCGCAGTCCTGCTTAAAATATTCTCCTCAAATAAAAATAAAAAAAAAAACCACACCACACGCCAACAATCATCTGGTAATTTTGTTTACTACATGGAAAGTCAATAGGCAATGTGTACCATGGCAGTTTATGCATCCTCACCTTCACCTTCACTCTGCCATCCAACTACTCAGACCCCTGGGATTCACTGGAAACAATTCCCAGCAATTTTCTTATCTGTACAACTCCAGTCGGACTACCACCCTCCTGCTTTTCACCACAGCTGGCTGAGATAATGGAAGAAGCAGCCTGTGAAACTTTGAAATGTTAATTAACTTCAGCGGTTAAATATACAGAAGAAAAATGACCGTGCGATTAACTTAAAACCTCTAGGTACAATTCCTCCTGCAAACACAAATCCAAAATAGCTCTGCTGAAATTGCTCTGGATTTCTTCCAGTGTTACTCGAGCCAGAATAAGGTACTAAAGCTTTCAGGAGTAGCAGATGAGACTCTGATGGGGACAGAGGAGCCGAGTGGGAGAGTGCCAACAGGGAAATCCAGCACTGGCTGCTTTCACATTTGGGTCTGAGCTGAGGCAGCAGTTCAAAAGCCATTTTTTACCCTCTCTCAAGAGGTAACTGGGCTTTACCACCATTCAGGCATAGCCAGGTGCTTCAGTGGGACTGAAGGCTGGACCCCTTGCACTGACACAAGTTTGTGACTGTTAAAAGGAGCAGCATTGGCACACCACGTCAGGCTCACTGCAAGTGGTGCAGCTTTTAGTGAGTAACTCAATTTAGGAAAAACAGATGCTGTGTTTACTGTCCTATACAAAGATCTTTTGCTCCAGCTTTGGTCACCAACAGGGGAAATTCCCTCCACCCTAGGGTTCACAACAGAACTCACTGACCTCCCTCTCAAAACACCCCAAAGGCAGTAATTAGCACAAGGGTAGGAAACAAGGGCTCAGTTCCCCAAATTATGCAAAATCTCAGCTGCTTCGCCACAGTGGGTGCCCCCCATTGTGAAAACAATGGGGTTTTTTGATGAGACTGCGTTTTCATTCAGCTGATGGCTGCAGACACCAAGCCGTGCCATCCTTCCCAGCAAATCCTGCAGCACCAGTGGCCACAGGGAGGGGCAGGCAGGTACAACCCAGTGCTGGGTTGTCCTCCCCTACCCACATCAGCCGAACATCCTACACATCGCACTTGCAATACACACCATTAAACACAAAGCCATCGATACAAGGCTACATTTTGACACTTCATCTTATTTTTCCAGGGGACTGTGGGGCAGAGCACTCCAGCCAATGTGCCACACCAACCTTTCCACCACAGAGGTGACTTACTTTGCTCACCTCAACAACTTGTTTTCTAGCAAGTACACCAGCTCTGCTCCCACTCTGAACACATCACACGTTGCAGTGATCTCAGTAATGCTGATGTCTGCTAAGATGAGAGGTCTGCTAGTCTCAGAACTCAGCTCTGTGGAAAATACACTGGTCCTTTACCAAAGCTTAGTGAAAGACTAAAGTTGAGCCAATGCAAGAAACTGCCCATGGCACTGTAAAATTTTCATTAAAATCTGTGCTAAAACAGAAAATGGAAGAAAAGCCATAAGATTACAGAAAAGCTCTAAGCACCATTCCTTGTCACAGACTTATTTTAGGAGGTTGGGGATGTCACTGAACTCCACCATGCCTCTGTCCACAGGTAGGAAAAGCTTTCCTTTGCCTTCTCTCCAGTGTTTGTTTGTAGAAGAAAGCATCGAGTGTCTTCCTTGTGCAGCAATTAGTATGGGATACCACATTAAGTACCAGCTGCTCAGGTCCAATAACAGGGACAAAAGTAGTTCTGAATGTTTTTTTTTTAAAGTGACAGAAAACAGCCCACTAAGATGAAGAGATTTCCACACAAACAAGTGGAAACCAGGGCATCTAAATCAGAAAAGCAAACTCTGTCCTGAAGGAGAAACAGGCTGCATTCCCACACACACTGCAGAGGGAATGGTCCAAGAAACAACTCAATGAGGGAAACACTGCCTCACTCAGAACAAAACTGGAACAGGTTATCTATCTGTTTATTAGATTATAATGTTGAACTTATTTGTTCTTTGCTAAGAGCTTCTGACAAGAGTTGACATATGCATTAATTTACTAAAGAGAGATGTTGTGAAGGAGTTGAAAAAAAACGAGCTACGCCACTGGATTAGGACCTCATTTTCCGTGGCTGCTGTTGCACACCACAATGAAAATGAGTCTGTTTTTTGGTCAGCTTTCTCCCTTGAGGCGGCAGACAAGGAAGACGCAGACCATGTCCGTCAGATACAACCTATCTTATCTCCAACCAAACCCTCTCAGTGCCTAGTGATGAAATACAAAACACTGCACAGATCACAAACATCTCCCAGAGCTCTTCACTGCCAAGGGACTTCCTCAAGTTGTGGAAGTTGAAGCCAAGAGTTTTAAGCAATGTTGGATTTATCTTTGCCTATAACTGTTTTTGTATTGTTTTCCCATTTGGGGGGCAAAATGCAATCTGAGCAGTCACAGGAAACCCATGTGCTGCAGCCTTGGCTTGAGCCTCGCAGTCAGCAGTGGTCTGTGCTGCAGAACATCTGGAAGTGCTGGATCCAGTCCCCTTGCCCAGCATGCAGAGTAGAGGGACAACAAAAACCACTGTCATAAGCAGCCCATCCCTGGGTGATGGTTCAACCTTCCTGCAATGTGTCCTCTTCACTAAATCTTCTGCTCCTTGTTTGAGAGACTGGAGCAAAAATACCAAGTGCATGTGCAGTGCTCACATGAACTGATCAAACCAATCTCCAAAGACTGCCTTTAAAACTGGGTCATTTAACTCCTCCCATCCTCTTTGCCACACCTCCCTACATAATGCTTACAAACATCCAAAATTGGAAAGACTAAAGAAAAATGCATCTTCATGAGATGTATCTCAATTCACTATTTACACTAATACAAACAGCAGTGGCTTTCTTCCTTCTATTGCAGATAGTCAGGGTGACCAGAAAAGTAACTAGATTTTCTTCCTGCTATACAAAATAATTGCTTTTGTATTCACCAGTGTGAGTTAAATAGTAAATTACATCCTTAATCCCTGGAGATAATTTAAGATAACATTAAGTGTCTGATACATAGGATTCCCCTCTACCTCTAGCCAAAATAAACGGCTAATGCTCCATACCCAAATTTTAGGGACATGGTTTAGTGGTGGACTTGGCAATGTTCAGTTAACAACTGGATGTGATGACCTTGAAGATTTTTTCCAACCTAAACAATTCTGTGATTCCACCTCCATATATAAATTTATATAACTATATATTTATATGGAGTCCTGGTAGTGTGGTTCCTTTTGGTGTTACCTACTAAAAATGTCACATGTGATCTGGTTAGATCATGGAATAAAACCAAAAGAAAATAAAAGAGGCGCCGGGGTGTTTTTTTTCCCCCTGGGTAGATTCCACCTGGAAGTAATCTACATCCTCCCTACTATACTTTTTGATAACAGAGAAGAGAGCAGAAAAACCACTGATGCAGGTATTCTCTTCTTTGAGATTAATTTTAACCCAAAACACTGATGCACAAGTTTTCTGTACCAAGGGCCACTTTCCAACATGCCAAAGTTACCATACACACTCACCTGTGCAGTTATTGCCATATTTTGAGGAGAAATACTTGAAAATTTACACTTTCGCATTACTCAACAAAGTAACTGGCTAGGAAAGAACATGCTAAACTGACTTTTCAGATAAGTAACTTCACTTATATTTCCATATTCCACAAAATCCTGCACCAAGAACCATCCCATCCTTCTTCTTGCTGGTGAGAGCCCAGAGCAGTGAGCTGGGGGAAACAGCAGGAGAGAGAGCATTTCCCATCAGGAGCAACTTGAAGTGGGCAAGGAAGTGGTGAATAACAGAGGCACAAAAAGAACTTCCCAAGAATGAGAATCATATTCCCATTCAGGACACTGATGATAAATAGCATTCACTCCCTAAACTGACCCACACAGAGTGGTGGTAGCATGGCTCCCATCCTGCACTCCCAACAGGAATGGCTACGGGATAATAGTTATTCAAGCACACATTTTATACATTTTAAGCTTCTGACCATTCTGAGAAAGCAGTCGATCAAACCAGCAGTTGTGCTGCAATTCTGCTCAGCATATGGTGCCTCCGTTCCAGAGAAAAAGTATTAGGGTCTGGCACCAGCCCACAGCAACTGAGAGGGTGCCCTCGCCATAAAAGCAGGGTCAATTATCTGGTGTAGAGAAACCTGTGTGAGATCACTTCCAGATTGAATTATAGCTTTCCTATTTAACCAACAGAAAACAAATTACTGAAATATTTGTGGATATTGTTAAAAGGAAAAATGCGGAAGAAAATTAAAATCCTCTGCTAAGACTGCGGTTTTGTTTGAAAAGCCAGAGATTTTATTCTTAAAATAAAATGTTGTGGAAAAAATGGTAACGAATTGTAGTAACATATTGCTACAGTTTCTAGGCTGGACTTCTGAAATCTTCATTGTGAGGTTTAGTTTTCCCTCAGGACCATTGCTTAGACAATTTTAGTAGAAGAAAAATTAAATTAGGCTAGGTGGGGGGCCTCTCTAGATTTTCTTTTGTTCTAACTTCTTTTCCAGCTTTTCTGCAGGAAAGTGCAAATCTATCCTTTTCAGATTAATGATTGATCTTCATTCTAAATTCTCACTCCAATATTAATAACCTCTCAGAAAACAATTAAAATGGATATATTGTTCGAGTGTGTGCTCAGGGAGCAAGAGAAGAGAATAAATCTTCAACGATCACAAAAGCCTTTGTCATACTTGGAGGTCTGCTGATGCCTGCAGTGACAGAGGACAGTTACCCACTGTAATATACATATCTCCCCGTGCTTCCACAGGCACATGCCTGGAGCAGTGTATGGGAAGGAGAGAATGCTTAGCAGCACAGTGGATGAGCTGGATAGTCCTTCTTACCATGTATCAAGAATCCTTCCATCACCAAGGTGGCAAGAGTAGGCCTTTTCCTTCAACAGATAGAAATTATGCAGGAAGAATGACTTCCAATTTGACATTCTCAGCAAGTGCAAACAGCCAGGGAGACCTGAGGCAGGTTTTTGCTCAGAAATTATTTTAATGCACAGAAATGCCTGATGTGCTGAGGCTTTATGATGAATCATGAATCCTACGTCATTCCAAGTTGCTTATCAGCTCTGAGAACTTTCTAACCAATGTGTCTACCTTCTTCATGAATTACAGCCAGGACAAAAGTCTCTCCCCCATGACCTAAGTCGTGCTCTGGAGCTGAGGACTATCACTTACTCTCTTGCCTTTTTCCAGTCCCAAGTGAAGCCATGGGAAGGTTGTGATGCTGCTTCCAGTGTATTGTTCTGACAGCATAACCATGAGAAAGTTTAACCCTGGCAAGGGTACACATGGAGATATTTAAGGTTGCAGGATTTTCTTAGAGGATGGTCAGAGGGCTGGGAAAACTTTTGCTACGAAGACAGGCTGATAAAAGGTTGTTCAGCCTGGAGAAGAGAAGGTTCCTGGGAGACCTAAGAGCCCCTTCCAGTAACTAAAGGGGGCTTACAGGAAGGTGGGAAGGGCTTTTCACAAGGACATGTAGTGACAGGACAAGGCAGAATGGCTTTAAACTAAAAAGAGGCTATGTTTATGTTAGACATTAGGAAGACATTCTTTACCATGAAGGTGGTGAGGCCCTGGCACAATTTGCCAAGAGAGACTGTGGACTCCCCATCCTCTGAAGTGTTCAAGACCTGGTTGGATGGGACTTTCAGCAACCCGGTCAAGTGGAAGGTTGTTCCCTGTCCATGGTGAAGGGAGTGGAACTGGATGGTCTTTAAGGTCCCTTCTGACCCAAACCATTTGATGGTTCTGTGCTATGATCCTATCACCATCTTTGGCACAGCGAGATAAACTTGAGTCATGGTCCTAGTGCTCTCCTAGAGGAGAAACACCCTCCTCTGGAGAGCATTAACCAGCTCTGCTACATGAAATTGAACAGCAGCAGATTGTGAAAACTCACACTGCAATTTTGCAATGCATGACTTGCTGCATGCAGTCATCCAAGGTGACTGCTTTATGCAAAAGCAAAACCCATTCCTAGAGGATTTAAACAACCACAGTCAGATTTCCTTGATGAAAGACATTCAAGTGAATAACAACTTTATGTAAAGAGAAAACATGACATGTTTAGGTACCTGGGCTGTCAAGAAAACAAGATGCAATCACGCACACACCTGAGAATGTTCTGAATTTAGCCACTGTTTATTTTTTCTACACAAAGAATTTTAAATTTAAAAATAAAGGCATAACCTGGCTTTAAAATTCAGTAACACATCTAGGCAAAATGTAAATGTGTATGCTGAAGATCATTTAAAGAACAGCATTCTCTGCTCTCACAAAACTATGAGATTTACCTTATATTCTTGTTGGGCCATACATATCACATTATGTCACTGTGATTAGCATCTTGATTGATTAAAATATTTAATTTCACTTGATTTAAAAGCTAAGTAGAGAGCAACTCAGACAAGACCCCAAGTCTGGAGCTGATCACAAGCACAGAATAGAACACTGATATCTGCTACCCTCATTCTTCAAAACATTGCAACTAAAATCATCCAGCCCAGACAGGTGAACAAAGGTGTGTGTCAGGTCAGCCAGCAAAACCTTTCAAGGCAATGGCTCCACGGTCATCATGAGGAAGCAGATAAAACCTACTTTGGCTCTCATTTACTATATATTTAACATTTGCAAGAGGAAAATCAGATGACTGCTTAAAGCTTGGGATGATGCATGTCATCTTCAAGTTATTCTTGAGCTTGAAATGTTTAATGTTTCATGTGGTTTGGAAATGGTTTAAATTCCCTGATGAATTTTTCATGCCCATACACAATTTAGCCTTTATCAAAAAAAAAATCCCCTTCAATTAGGTACTCTGCAAAAAATGCAGAAATGTTTTGGACAGATCCTCGACACTCTTTTTCCCTGCTTTTTTGTTTACTGTTTTTTTGTTTTCTAAGCTCTGCATAAAATATCCTTGAGTGAATATGCCTACTGAAGTTATCTGGACTTTACCATTTATGCTACTCAGAGAAAACCAACTCTGCTTTCTTCCCCTCTCTCTCTCTCCATCTCTTGTTTTAACTGAGGAGAATAGGAAGAGAGAAGAGCACTGGGGAGGGGCTAAAAGGTTGCAAACTTTAGGATGGACCCAAGTTTTTACCCTGATTCACCACCGTGTGCTGTAAAGTGGCAGCAGGGGGGCCGCCGCGGAGCAAATACGGCAGACGGGCAGCCTTTGGCAGCAGAGCCGGCAGCAGGCACGTCGTTCCCAGTGCAGGAGATGGGGCAAGAAAACAAGCATAATTAGAGCACTGCAATGTGCCAGCTATTCTTGGAGGCAGAACAGCCCCTCAGGAGCTACTGCAGGAGAGCAAAGCGAGGACAGCCCTTAGACCACGCCAACCCACGTCACAGGCATCCCCAGGAACATAAAGCCATCCTCCCGTGTTCTGTCCTGCCCCGCAGCTCAGGCTAAAGATACTGCCTCTCAGCTGCTTTTGTTCTCTGAACACCTTCATTATGCTGAGCATACAACCCCTAAGGTTCTGGGAATATTAACATAAGCCACCCACAAATATTATTTTAAAGAAGTGATTCCCATTGTCCTCCTATTTTTGGAGATGCGTCTTAAAAAAGCTTCCCTAATATACTGGAACAGGCCCCATGCTGTCTCTTCATGAAAAGAATCCAACTTCGATGCTTCTAAATTCGCTGGTAAGCAGTTCAGACTTCCTTTTATATTGTAAGATTTCCTTCCCATAAGAGGCAAGATATATTGCCTCAAGGGAAAAGCAGCTTTATGAAGAGGAAGCTACGTGTGCCAGAATTGTTCTCTGCCATTATCTGCAACATCCTTTCTCCCTCCCATTGCTTTAATAAAGCTGGTCACCAAAAGAACCTGCAGCAAAAATGCCAAAACCCTCAGCAGAATATCTACCTGCTAAGAGCCTGAAAGATCATCTGCTCTTCTGCAGTCATCTCGATGCTCAAAAAACCTGCTTTCTGTGCAAACCACATATGCAGCGCTGATAGAAATGTGACTCTGCTAACAGACTTGCTTTTGGCTGTTCCCACCAGAAAAACGTTTGAGGAATGGATGGCTCACCAGTAATCCCCCACCTACATAAATTCTTGTAGAATTTCACAAAAAAGCATGAAGAATAAAAAAAAACCAAAAAACACCAAACCAAAACAACAGTGAGAGGAAACACATTCAATGGTGACCTGTTTACTGGGAGGAAAAAACCAAGTAATTTTTAAAAATCTGCTGTCTGATGTTCCTGCATGTGATCCAGGGAAACATTCCCCTCATGCATGCATGTGCTTGCATGCAGCACAGACTGGGTTACATTCTTCATATCAAGTGCATTCTTACATGTTATGTCCCTCAGGCCTTCAGAAAGCATGTATCAAATTAGGCATTTTCTGAAATGCTTTGCTAAGCAAAAGGATCAGTTTATGTATTTTCCCCAAAGATTCTGCTGAAATGAGGCTAAATGCATGCACTGGTAACTCTCAGGAGATCCTCAATTCTTCCCTAAAGCATTCATTTGTTAGGATTTCCCTCCAGTACATTCAGCTTTGGGAAACTGCGATCAAGGAATTCTCAGTGTTAGAAATGTCAGTATTACCCAGGGTTCCTAAAGTAACCACAAATCCCTTTCCACTGATCTAGATTCCACCAGGGCCACTGCCATCTCTTTAATTTCCATTAAAAATCTCCTCTAGGGGGTATAATCTCCCCAAATTCAAGCACAGGGAAATCCAGGGTTCCCTCAAATCAGAATCTGCTGTCAAGAGAACTGAAGTGCTAAAAATAAGCAAATATTCCCAGTGTTTCTGCACTCCTCTCCCTGAAGTGAAATGATCAAGAGGATTAATTTTAGAGCATGCACAGTTTTTATGTGAAAAACCCCAAGTTGCATCTTAGCTTTTAAGCAAAAACCAGATGGAAAGTCTATCATTAGAAATGCCAAAGGGAGAATACACTCAAAGTTCGCTTCAGGATGGAAAGGTCATTTCTAGTCATCCTTGTTTTAAATGTTCTCAGAAGCACTCAAGCTCTTTGTAATAAGATGGTTTTCTTTCACTTTACCAACTTGACTTCCTCCAAAATAAAATAAAAAAAAAAATCTCCAAAACAGAACAAAAAATCACCAAACAATACAAGACAGAAACTTTAAAGGCAGGCGCCAGCTCCCTCTTTTTCCTCTCCAGAGCAAAAGAGTCATTAAATTTTTAATGAATTATTGTTTAGATGACAAGAAATGCCACAAAAATGATCTGCTGATTCCACCCAGGGGTGTTTACTTAGAGCTTCAGGGGAAGATTTATGAGACAACAGGCAACAGACGACGTGTCAATGAAGTCTGAGAAGCAACACTTCGTTCATCAGGTACCAGTGTTGATGAAGAACACATCAGCCTGATGAGAAATGGATCAGGTTTCTCCACTGCGTTCAAAGCAACATCCCAAATCCCCAGTGAAGGCCATTTGCAGCTGACCTATATCCATCAGCCCATCTGCCTTGTAACTACCATGCTCCTGGTTGTAAGATCTGAGCAGTTTGGTAAGGATCTCCTCCGGGGTAAAGATGCCTTCTTAACATTAGTAGCACGCACATGATGACTAGGAGGTGTCAAAATTGTCATCAGTGATGACCACCAGAGCCATTAGGTGACCTGAAGATAATGCAGTGCTACGAGCTCTTCTCCACTTGCTAACTCATATGAGAGGTACAAACACACAGCTTCCACTGAGATTTCACCAGTCCCTTGTCTCCAGGTGCCAGCTGACCATGAAATAAACTCCCTCCCCATGAACATAAGCCCACAGCTGAAGTACAGTGTGTGAATAAGCTTCCAGACCCTAACAGGAAAATATTAAATCAAAGACAGAAAACGCTATTCTCTTGTTTTCCAACAAATATAAAAAAGCACAGAGATATGGTGATATAAAATTGGCATTTTCACAGTAAACACATCTGTGTCCCAGGGCAGATTATTCCCAATAAAGACTGGAGCTACTGGCTTAAGCTAAAAGTGTTTTTTCCTTGCAAGCTGTGCCTTTTCTCAGCTCAATTAGGCCACCCCGACAAGAAGTATCCAGCTCCAGGTCTTCCTCTATATAAATCCTCTCAGAGGAGCCATCACTGACCTAACTGAGCAGCAACTGGGCTGTGCAAGTGTCAGAGGGAAACGTGTCCTGCGGTACTGCTGAATGAAGGACAACCAGACAAAACCAGGATTCCATTCTCAAACAGCGTGCCAAAGCATTGGGATCAGCAAACAAATCCTTTGTTGTTTCTTAGCCACTTGCAAATGGTGATTATTCCATATGAAGTAATTAACAAAAAGGACAGAATCCTCCAAGCTCTCTTTAGAAATGTTCTTTTCATAGCATACCCTCATTTTAACCATTTACCATTTGCAATAGGGAAGGAAAATGCTAGCAGGTAAGAAGTCTGAGATGATCAAACCTTCCCTAGTCCCCACAAATAGACATTCACTGCCTTCCAGTAGTCTTGACTAATCATTTTAATAAGTAGCGGAAAAATTTTGCAATTAAATGCTTATAGAAATAAGATGCATCTTCCGGCTCCTTCTGATGCCTCATGAGTTTTCCAGATCCTCTCATAAAGAGCTTTCATTACTCTGGGCATGAGGGAGCCAGAACTGCTACAAGAGAAAGCTCCGATTTCAGCTCCATCTCAGTCACTGCCTGAATGCCCAGAAAACTCCTCACAGTTCTTGGATAACAGTGGAAAAAAAAGGCCAAAGAAAACCAAAAAAGGGCAGTTTTGAGTCCTAAGATGAGAACCACATTTTCTGGACAGTTTTGTCAGAAAAAAAAAAGATAACCCTCTGGACTTAGTGTCAAGTAAGCATATTTGGTCAAGTATTAGGAGGAGGAGACAGCCTCACAATTCCTTTCCTGTAGCCCCACATTTGTGGTGACAACTGCACTTTCCTCTAATCAAAGGTGACCTTTAGGCCCTGACATTTAGGTCCAGACTCTCCAACTTGCGTTACCTCCGCCTCCAGTTTCACAGGTGGAATTCACAGCACTTTAACGTTTAAATAGTTGGCGACACCGCTCAAACACGAGGCCACGTCTTACCCAACAGAGTCTTAAAATGGAATATTCCCTCTCCAGAGACCCATGCCATGCTGGATGGTCAACTTACACGAGGTACTGGATGTGCCGTATCTCTTAGGAAAATCAACATACCAAGCGAAAGCTCATCTCTCAAAATAGTCACCCTGCTACTTCATTTCTCTTTTATTTGTTTCCCTACTGCAGTTACCAAACACATTCTCACCGGGGCAAAAGGGATCATTAGCCAGAGCACTTCTGGATGCAAAAAGGCAGCGCTAAATGTGCACCAGAAATATTATAATGGTCTTTCCAAATGAGAAGTCTTAAAAAGGCAAATGGACCCTCCATTAGCTTGTCTCCGTGATATCGCAGGAAAACACCATACACTCAGAATGGAATCATGGTGATTCAGCAATTTCTTGTTTAAAAAGTCCAGTTGTGACTGGAGGGAAATAGCTCAGCTGTGGTTATGCATCACACCCCCTGACTTGAATTAGCTGCCAAATTTAAAGTATTTTTTGTCTATCCAATAAGAACAATTTACTGGCATGAAGAAATGGTCTCAATATCATGAGTTTTCAGGCTCAGCCAAACCAATCATTCTGCAGCTAAGTCTAAAAGACTCTTGACCCTAGTGAGGGAAGCAAGTTATTGAACAAAACGTAAAGATCTGGCAGCTGGAGATCCACCAGCCCAACCCCTTCCTGCTGCTGCAAGGTCATCTCTCCCTCTTGAGGGCACATGTCCCATTTTTACATACACAGGCTGAGCACCTGATGGACCAAGAGAAGCTCGTCAAGTATTCTCATGTTTCAAATGCAACTGACTTTTTGAGTGTAGAGAAGGGTTACAGTCTCAAGCTCTACAGGATCCCTGTTAGCATGGATGGGTTAACAAGGAAAACTCAATTATTAATTTAGTTCAAATCTAAGGCATTGAACAGACTAAGCATAAGTTGAGGAATACACTGCAACACTTCATGCATTACCTGGTACAGCTGTACAGTCTCCTGTTCATGCTGATACCAGAGGAGACGCAGGCCAGCTGTGATTTTATCCTGCTCACACTTCTTTCATGCGTTGCCTGCTGTCTTTATAAATTCATTTTTACATAAGATAGCTGTGTTAGACCTGAGGTCCCAGTGCAATATCCCTTCTATTCTTGCAGGATTAATTCAATTCGTCAGGTTCTTTTTCTCCTTGGGCCCCAGAGAAATAATTACAAATGGCTGTATTTGTGCCCAGCTGGTACAAAAGTGATGTCAGAAGCATAATGGGAAGGAGGAAAGGACCCAACTACAAAAGCATGATCTGTGAAATGATCTTGATTCCAGGACAGTGAGCAGTGGCAATTAGGAACATCTCATCTATCTGTCCGTTGTGGTCACTAGATGAGCATGTTATCAAGAGGAAAGGTGGCAACTCGAAATGCCAATTACAACTTTCCAGATTCAAACTGTGCTTCAGCCATTTCTGCCCCTTGTGCCATCATCACTAACATGACAGGAAGGTCAGAATTAGTTACAGGAATTCAGTTTTTAAGAAGGAGCCCAATTGTACTGCAAATTAACGACCAATTAGTAGTTTTGCAGAAGTTGCTTCAGCTGAGGGACTAATAGGCCGTGCTGAGGAAGTGCATGGTGTTGCCTTCCCAAACTGAGTCACTGCTGCAAGCCCTAGGGTGGTATTTATAGATTTGGGGGAAAATTTCCAGGAAACATCACTTACTGGTACTCACAAAAATAGCAAGGAAAGTCTTCAATTACTAAACTTTTAAGGAAGAAAGTCTTTCTTCTTTATGACACAACAGCAAAGCAGCAGCCTCTATGATTTGCTTTGAAGAAGTTACAATTAATATTCTTTAGCTCACTTTTCCCTGACAGTAGTAGATGTTGCTCCTAAGCTATTAATTCTGTAGAGCTGCAAGGCTGAGTTTTTTCTCCTCTCTTCCACAGATTATTTCCAGGATAAAATGCTGAAGTCAGCCTTGTCTCCAAAAACTTTAGCAAGACTTGAGTGAACCCAGGTACCAACAACAGCTCAACCACAGCAGCCCAGAGGTCAGTCTGGACCCTTTACGCAATGATCCAGAATCCAATTTGGAGGAATGGCTGTAGCCTTCATTAAATCACATGAACGTGAAGGTAAACCTGTTACTGGAAGTCAAACTATCCCCTGCAGAGGATAGTTGATCCTACTGCACAATCTTGATGTGCCCTGCTGTCACAAAGCAGACAGAAGCAGAGCAAAGCCACAGATCAGCACCTGTATCAGACACTTACAAGTGCCTGTTCCCCTTCACACATGCAACAGTGCCCCTGTCTCCTCAAAGCCAGGGACTAAGCCAGTCTTTCAGAAACATTTTGTCCCTGCAATAGTTTCAAGGATGCAACCACAAATCTGAGGAGTCTCAACCATGTACCTTTCCATTCAACATACATGGATTTATGCTCTTGCTTAGTGAGGGTGGGCAGACCATGCCAGACATGGTCCCCTTCCCCTAAGCAGCCAAGATACCCCATCAGGAAGCAGGTAGACTAGCTGACCACAAAAGCACAACTTTCTGGAATAAGAAAAATCTTTTAATAGTATAAGACACAAGCACACAAGCTTGTCCCCATCCCATACACAAACTGCAAATGCCTGAACTTATTACTATGACTTCCAGACTGTCCCCACAACTGCCCTTCCCTCTGAGACCTGAGGACAACACTGGCCAAATGGTCTTTCAGAAGGCCTCAAAGATGTTCCCCTCTAAGTCTTACACAAACCAGTAGCTTGGAAGAGGAAAAAATCAGGATGATGAGAAAAAGGCTGCCGGCAGGAATACAGCCTGTACCTGCTCTGTTTGACCTCTCTGCTGGTCACTCCTGGCACGGATGCTGAGAGGGCACATTGAGTCCAGCTCTCCGCCAAGCTGTCAATCAGCACAGCACAGTCTGTGACACTTATGGGACATGACACCCTGTGCAATGCAATGGAGACCCAACAAGTTTGTTTTGTACATGCCACTGCGGCATCAGCAGATACAGCAATGTGCTTTAGCTTGTACTGACAAGGCAAGCTTTCAAAGCACTAGTGCAGAGATAAAACATTCCCCTCATCTGCCTGAGACACACTGACCTCCCCTCCTTCTCTTCTCCTTGGCATTGTTAAAAATACAAAAATCTGTCACTTATTTTTTTTTAAATGTCTCTGTTTCAGAGGGTTTCCCTCCTTTTCTCTGAGACCAATTAAAAATAAAAGTTTACCAGAAAGACAGCAAGGAAAAAGAAGGCATCTGATACCACTGGATCCAGCCTGTAAAGATCTCACACATAAAAGAATTATGTCCCTGAGCACTTTCCAACAGACTTTCAGAAAATTTCATCTTTCTACTTCCCTGGCTGGATAGTCTGTTTGAGTAATTTTCTCTTTCTCCTGGGGTTGGTTGCTAAGAGACGCGCTATTACTTCTCCCTCTCTTATGACCCGATTACTGTGATCAGCAAAGACAGCGTGCAGACAACAGCCTGACACGGCTCACACAAGAACATGGGGCTCGTTACAAAATGATGGACTGTATTAACACTCCGCAGCCCCTTCGCTCACCGTGGCCTTTGCAGAATCCCCAGGCACAACTGGGGGCTTTTACTTCCCTGGTTTCTGAAGTGCATGTTCAAACATTTTAAATCACAGGACTGGGAAAGGAAAGAATGGACTTTTACCTCCTGTGCTTCACTGTCTGCCAGCCAGAGCAGTGTTAATGGATTCTTACTGAGTAACCCTCCTTGGCTTACCCTTCCCAAGCAGTGGCCTATGAACTATGATTATTCCTTTTCATTCTCTTGAAAAAAACTTTTGCATATCCACAGCACAGTTTGGGTTAGAACATCCTCTTGAAGGGTTTGACAGCACAATGTAAAGCTGATCATGACACTCCAGGGGCTGGGAGATGACCAGTCATGCAAAGAGCTGAGACTGATTGCTCTGGATAAAGAAAGCAGCTGGAAATAGATCCAACTGTAGGTGCACAATGATCCCAAGGAAGATATTGGGATGCCCAACAGGCTCCCAGGTCATGCAGAAACAATCACAGCCTGGCACTGACTCTGCAAAAAAGCCATGGGGGCTGGGGCCAGTGGAGGAGATAGGAAATCTGGAGCACAGACTGAGAGCATGCACTGAGGGGTACTTGGGACAAAAAGTCACAGTAAGTTGGTATTGTTAATTTTATTAGTAAAGACCAGGTTGCTCAGTTTCGGGCCAGCAACCTCAGAGACCATCGCTTCCACTTAGTCAGAATTTTACCCCTCATCACATTTACTCTCTATAACAAATTTCAAACTTATATAATTTCTTCTATTAAACCTGCTTTTGAAAGACTTTTTACCTGCACCCTTTCAGTACCATTTTCCCACTCCTGAGGGCCCCTTCTCCTCCCACCAGCTCACTCTGGCAGCTCCTGCGGCAGGACCCCTGGGCAGACCGTCACACAACAGGTATTTTAGAATATCTGGAAAAGTCAGTTGCTAAATCTTTCCAAGTGGACCTTGTAACAGAGGTGGCTCAGATGCACAGGTCCCTTCCTCATCTCTATGCCATTTCCCATAAATTCAATGCTTGGCAAAACAAATGCCAGTTGTCCTGCCAGCAGGATTTATACCAACCAGCCCTTCATGCCAGGCTTGCCTTTATGGTTTGGGTTATGTCTGGTCTAACCAAAACCATTCCTTAGTCACTGTGATCACAGGAATTCAGAGTTGGAAAAAAACTTGTGAGTCTTTTGCACTTTACAGGTCCTGAAATAGTAAATCCCTAGTTGAGTCCCTAGAACATTCCTGCGCTCTCTTCCATGGCTATGACTTTCCAGCATGCATACAAGTTAAAGAAGACAGAAGGGAATTTTTATGGTAGTGGTGTCTGCTTAACAGCAACTAGAGCAGAGCCCTGCTCATCTCCTGCAAAATCACCCTCCCCAGGCCAAGCAGAGCCACAGGGCTCCCAGTCCTGCTCACAGACCCTCGACTCCTGTGCCAAGTCCATCTCAACATGCTTTGCTTAGCAACAAGCATTTTGGGCTTTGTCTATTTAGTCCAAATTGTAATTGCATAATGTTCACTGCCAGAAATGCCTGCTCTTTGGCCACAAGTACAGCTTCTGTGGCTTCAAGAGTTGCTCATTCATTCTTCAAACCTTTTATTAGACTAACCTGTAATGTAATCCAATAGACATTTATTGGTTGCTCTGACTTAGCAGGACTTAGTCTGGCAAAGTAAAAAAGTTTTAGGCAAAGAAAAGGAAAAACATAGGTATAATCCTCTACTATAATATTTAAGATTTCAGCATGCAGAAGAGCTGCATTGTGTGAACAAGGATGAAAAAAATAAAAAAATTATTACTTGACTGTTAACTGCCCTGTAACAATTGCTATTATTTAACAGACTAGTATCTAGAGGATGTTAAAAGCTATTTCTGCATTAGGATTGGTCTCTTGCTTTGATTAGGCACCACAGCCCTTTAAAACTATATATACAGGACAAACACTGTCTTTTTAAAAGTAGATTTGATATGGTTGATGACAGATATTTGCAACTTAAGTTATAAAAAGATGGTTCCTTTCCATTCCAGTGTATGCCAGAAACATCTTTTCTTTCTCTTTTCCCCTTCCCTTTTTTGACCTTTGTCTTTATTCTGCCCAAACTATTGTGGTTCACAGAACAGGCCATTGCTAAGATGAATCGATGTTTGAAATAACAAAGTGGAAAAATTAAGTATAGTATCTTGGAAGAACAGAGAGACATGAGGAAAAGAAAATAAGAAAAAAATAGGCACAGCAGAAAAAAATTTAAAATCTACCTGATAAGGAGTGCAATCTTTGCTTTATGATACCAAGTAACTGAGAAAATACAAGCTCACTCACCAGAATGAAACCCAAGGCTAGGCACTACTTCAAGTAGTTCCCAAATAAGAGGCAGTGTATTCCAGAGTCTGGGAAAATTTAATATTTTTAATTCTAACAAAACACAGAATACTTAATAAAACCTGGTGGCTTGACTTGACATTTTGTGAACTACAGATAAGTAGACTGGTTCAATAACAGTTTTTATGCACCTGTTTTATGCTGCATTTTTTCCCAGTGCCTTTTTCTGAGGTAAAATTACAAAAAAGAAAATCCCCTGACAGCAAAGCCAAGACACAGACCTACAACTTTGTCTCTGGCAAAAAAAAAAAAAAAAAAGAAATGCAGACACTGTTACCCAGCACAACAAATTTTGAAATGACTGCTATCAAACAGAAGGCCCCACATAGAGACAGTTTATTCACTCTGGTGAGAATCACAGGTGCTGATACTGGTCACTGTGCTGTGGACAATTGGGCAAAACTCCATGTCTCCATAACTCATAAGCTATCAAGTGAAGGGATGCTGCCCAGGCACAAAGGCATCAGCTTGGTCTCACACCTCTTCAACAGGGCTCAGCTTGCTTAGGGCAGTTTAAATCCACTTATACAAATGAGAACCACCACTCATTTCCAACTGGTTTCACTTGGTTCCTAACCAAGGGGAAAGAGGATGTCATTAGAGAAAAATAAATGGAAACTTCTGAAAGGCTGCTCCAAACTGGTTCACAGCTACTTCTTAATGAGGGACCCCTGCCCTCCTGCTTGTTCTGCAGTATTTGGGGGCTTTGTTTGTGCTTTAAATACTCTTGTGTAGAAGGTAGCAAACCCACCACGAAGAGCCCTGGAGCTTCAAGTTCATTTTCACTAACTTTATTTTGTAAGAGCCTGTGGATGATGCAGTTCTGACACCAATTAATAAAGTATTTCTTCATCTGCTGCATTTCATTCAGCACAAGAAATGCAGGGAAGAACGAGGGCAAGGATCAAGAATGACTTTAAAAGTTTATAATATGCGCTTTAAAAAATAAGCACTAAGTGAGGGCTGTGCTCAGGATCGGTCGGGATGATTTTCAATAGTAAGGTTCTCTCTCTATTCAAACTACATTTTCCAACTCCGCTGTTTTTCAAGCTCAGTCCTGCGAGGGATGGGACCGTAGCATCCACTGCAATGATGGGACCAGAAAAGTGTTAGAGCATTTCTCAACCAGGACAAATTTCTTTTGTCCCACCACTGAGACAATGCCTTCCCCCTGAAGCATCAGTGACTTTTTCAGCTGGTGGCAGAGCTGAGGAGCAAGGCAGGGACCAGCAGATCCCAGTGGAAATACTCTGGTACTCATAGGACTAAATTCAGCATCAAACCAACAGAGTAATGACATATTCCCATGCCTCATCTGGGCTGCAGCAATGGGCCACAACATATTCAAGACAGCCAGCCTCTGCTTCCACTACAGTAAAAGATTCAGCTGCATTATCTCATGTTAGTGTTGAACAACACACACACAAACCAGCACCAGAGCGGCCAAGACATGTCGCTGTGCCTGCATCCCAGCCCCATCCCAACAATCAGCACAGCTCTGCATGAGATACACCAAGAAGCAGGTACACTACCTCTCTGACTCTCAACCAACACAGTCCTTCCAACGAGCAAGAATTCCTCCTGCTATGGAGTACGGACCCAGTACAATCAGAAACAAAAACACAAACACCACAGAATCTTTCAAGTCAGCCTGAATTTACTCTTTCAGGGCTCTCAATGCAAATAATGAATAGACTCTGGACCTGGTTAGCTTCTATGAACTGTCAAAGATTGCAGAGCTGGGAACAGCACAGCTACAACAGAGTGTCTAGTCCAATAAATCCATACTCAAGCTTCAAAAATTAAGACAGAGCTACTGATAGCAGCTGCTGTAAACAAAACCCACTAGGTATATCTGCCTATAAAAAAATACAATAGCAAAATAATAAACAGCCTGACAGTTCATGCTCCCAGTCCCCTACAGACATAGCAGAACATAATTTGTTAGTGCTCAAAAGTCTCTACACACATGAAGAGGAGAAGGGCATGGAGAATCAAGCCATGGGAAATCTGGATCAGCTGGGTTCAAGCATACACACTGGTGTCAATGACATAACCTTACCCTGGAGCTCGTCCTGCTATTATGCCTTGTCTCATGAGTCATTTGCCCAGTCCTCCAACCAAGGTAAATGGAAGGAGATGGTTTAAAAAAAGTAATTAAAACCACAAAGACCTTCACATGAGACCTGTTGTTCATATCTGAAAGGTGCCCAAGGAAAGGAAGGAAAAGGGAAGAGCTTGCTCTGAGTCTCATCCCTTCATTTAGTTTCCATTATTAAATCTGTATTAACTGCTTCCACACCAAGGTGGCAACTACAAAGAAAGACATCAGCACCAATAAATATTGAGTTTAGAAGGACCCAGTTGCATAAACCAAAGTTGTCTAATTTTGTAAAGTATGTCCTGGGAGCCTCAGAGGGTGACAGAAAAGTATGTCCCAGCACCAGGCAGTCCCACAAACCCAAGTCACTGCTCTGTGAGGGATGCTGGCTGCACATCCCTTTCTGGCCAGGCCTGGCACTGCAGTAGCTCAGTCTGGCTCAGGAAGCTTCAGAAACATGCCTGGTCCGATTCATATGAACAAAAAGACGTAAGAATATGAGGAATTTGGTTTCTTGGGAGTGGAGATGATCATCTTTGCTGGAGTAGATCGACTGGGAGCCAAGCAATGATCTGGCCCTTCCCAGAAGGGAAAGATGTATTTGTTCCCTTCCCTACTACCATGAAATCATCCTTCAAGTGACTGCACACAGTGTTAGAATAGTGAATTTAACCCTCAGGGACCTGTGCTAATGCTCATAAATGCAGAACTTGAAAGCCCAACTCTGCAATCCAGCTAAGTCTTCCCAGCTCACCACTGTGCCCCACCTGTATCAGCATAGTGTCATTTGTCTGGGACTTGCAGAGCTTTACTCGGAAGGGAGGGGGAAAGGGAAGGGGAAAAAAGCTTTTGTGGTTACAAAAGGAAGCTTCAAAGCAGAGGGATTCAAACCAAAAGGCATATCACACCACAAAGCTTGCCACTCACTGCGCTCAAGCCATTCAGTGGCCTCAACTCTGGCCTCGACTCAGGCTTTTCTCAGGATCTCAGACTGACAACAGTTTTTGAAGTCCTTGATTCTGGCCTCACAACCCCCAGTGCCACCCCAGCATATCCTGGTTCCCCTGCCTCACTGGCCCTTGTTTGGGAGCAGCTGCCAGCTCTCCTCCCCATGCCACAGAGCAAGCAATCCCATGCCAGCACCACCAGCCCCATGCCAGTGGGTACAAAGCCAGTGGATCAGCCATCACCAATCTCACTCCACACCAGATGCCTCCTTAGTCTGCCCTGGAGGGTGAGGCCCCATTTTCTGGAACTAGGAAAAAGAAGAGAAAGGGGAATTTGCTTCATCTGCAAGCTATAAATCCTTTCCATCTTCCTGAGCCCAGCATAGATGGGAACAGCTGTGTGGCAGCATTTCTGTAAGGATCCAGCCCTGTTCAAGATGGTGAAACACCAATTTAAGTCTAAAAGTTGGAGACCAGCAGAGAAGTAAGTGGCAGCGAAAGGAGGAAGGGCAACCAAAGAATCACAGAAAGGTTTGGGTTGGAAAGGACCTTGAAAGATAATCCAATCCAACTTCCCTGCCATCAGCTGGGGTATCTTTCACTAGATTGGGTTGCTCAAAGCCCCGTCCAACCTGACCTTCAGGACTTTCAACAATGGGGCATCCAACACTTTTAAAAGAAACAAAATTAATACCAACTCCCTGGAAAATGGCATTACTTTGCTGAAGATTTTTTTGGTCAGTGGATACAGAGGACCAAACCCGTTATGCACACTGCTGGACAGGGTCTGTTGAGGAACAGAGGGAGGAGGCAGGTAACACGAAACATGTGAGCACAGACAAAGGAGCCAAACATAAGAAGTGGACTGTCAGGAACCATGGTTGGTTGCTGCCTCATCCATCTCAGGACTGATCTTCTGTCTTCTCCCACAATGAAGAAAAGATGCTCTCAATCTTCAAACACATCTAGCTCCATTCAAGGACCACCCTTGACCCTGGTTAAACTCCTTTAGAGCTACTGTTTAAATGTCTGGAAGTCTGATTTTGATTTCTAGCCCTAACTCATCAGCAGTTACACTACCTGAAAATGCACACTTGTTCACCTTGTAGATAAACATCTTCCCCGAGCTTGAACAGCTCTCCTCTCTCTGTGGGGTAAATACAGAGTTGTATAAGATGATGAGCACCTGCGCTTTCCAGGAGCTGTGGTGCTAGTGCCTCCCAGGATCAGGCAAGGTTAATCCCCTGCAAACCCATGACGGTCAGGAATGGCAGCACTAAATCCTCCAAAAACCCAGCCCAGACCACAGCACGTGCAAGTCTGGTCTGGTGTTTGTAGGACCTATAAAAACACAGCTGTGTTCACTTCTTCAGCTCTCTGCATGGCATAGACCTGTGCAGAATGTTAGGCAATGCTGTGGTCTTACTCATGATGACAATGACGATTATGATTATTACTTCTGCCACTACTACAGTCATACCCAGGGGCCCCCAAACCAATCTCTGCAACAGCAAGACATGGTCTCTGCTTTGATGAGTTGATAAATCTGGTCTGAAACAAGTTGCAGCTACTCAGCATGGCAAACAGCAAGGAGGGGGACTGCCAGCACCAGGAAAATTGCTCACTTCACTGGTCTGAACCACACACGCACTGAGTGCTTCAAGTTATATTAAAACACTGCTGGTTTATAAACTATTGGATGTTGTAATTTCACCTTTTTTCAGTCATACAACCATTTCTAACTTCCTTTAAAGTTTCATTAAGTAGCTAATCAGCACCTTCTGGCTGATTTTTGTGCAGGTGTCAGGAAAAGAAAAATAAAATTTAAGTCTAGGTGAGACCAAGGAAATTATTTGGTGGGAGGTGGAAAGGAGAGGGGGGGTACACTCACTCTCCCTACGCATGCACCCACCACCTGCTCCACTGTCATTCCAGTCTTTTCCTTGTGCTTTCAACACAATCAAGAAATAAAATCACAAATGTGATCAGCCAGATAGACCCTCTACATGTGAGCAACACACCTACAAAATAATAATGTAGAAACACAAGGCCAAAGGATGCATATTTACAAAAGTTAAAAGCAATGAGCTGAAGAAATCACCAGGAACAGAATTTGTCAGTCTTCCAAAAAGAGATTCCAGATACAGTTCCAGCTGCCAAAGGCTGCAGGGAACCAGCTCCAGCAACACTACTGGGACAGGCAATACTGTGATGCACACGGTCACTCTCTGCCCCATCAGAGCCCTGGAACAGCCCTTTCCCTGAGCAGTACCGCTGCTCCCACTCGTCTCTGGCAGAAGGAAGCACAGTAATCCCTATGTTCCTCCACCTAAGCAGCTCTGGCAGGGTAGGAGAGATGAAAACACACCAGGGTGCAAGGGGATGCTGCAGCTCCGCTCACTACAGACTCACAGCTAACCAGATGGGAAAGACCTGTGACCAAAGAGAACAAATTTGGGCAAAATGACTCACAGTGCCCCTGTATGCAGGGAACCAGTGGGGCATGGGACCATCTCCCAGGCTGAATTATTGCTGCAAAAACCAGGGAGGTCATTTTAAAAAACAGTTAGGGAGCCTGGAGGAGAGAGGGGAGCCATAGAAAGTGAATGAATCACACTGGGCTAAATATTTCTTACTGCCTCACTCACCTGCCAGATCCCAGAAGCCTCATGCTCTCTGGGTTATATATGTCTGGGTAATGGTTTTGCGTGGACTGCTGACAGCGTCCAGCACCATGTCACCTTCTGAAAGTGGATTAGCTTAAGCTGCAGGTACACTGTCACATCACTAAGCCTGTCTCTGCCCAGGTCGTGGCCAACCTTTAGCTCTTCCAGGCCTGTCAGGCAATGACAGGATCTCCAAATGCCCAGCATCAGACAAGGCAAGGGAGTGACACTGACAAAGTGCCCCTGTGAGCTCCTGATTGTCTCCCAGTTTCCAACAGACCCGGCAATGCCTGAATGCTCATGGGACCAGGTCCTCAGGGTTGCACTAGAGATGTTTGCATGTCTGGTCTCCCCCTCTCAGCCTGCAAGTGCCTGTTGTGCTCTTTGGGAAAGTGTCCTTCTCCACATGCCAAGAAGCAGAGAATTTTTTAGAAGGTGATAATATTCCTGAGTCACATATAATCAGTCCTTCAGTCACTAAAGCACTGAGAATTAAGACATACTGACCTTTTTCACACACACAAAAAAGTGATTGATCAAGAACAGTTTTCCTAGAAAAAATGGGTTATTTTTCATTATTATTTTTAATTTCAGGGGAATTAGAAAAATAAGAATTTCAACTTAACAGTGACATTTTCTTTGCATTTCAGACTTTTTAAATTCCAAATGTCTTCTTCTTACTATTTCTCAGTAAGTTTTGTTACTGAAGGCAGAACAGGTGCATATGACTTCACTTTCCCCCCTCCAACACATTTTCTTTTTTCGTTCTGAATTCTCCGAAGTTAAGAGTGGCAGAGAAAAAACCAAAACACTCACCAGACTTTTCCAACTTTTCTACAAGCTAATCCTTCTCTTTAGAAAATCACTCAAGTGTAAGATTTAATGTGCTGCTTTGCTTTCCTGTCCATTATTCTGTAGTTTTCCTAAAAATGCATACGACTTTCAAAAAACAGAGCAGAAAGAGTCAAAAATACACAAATTATATTTAACTTATTGTATTCAATACAAAAGTGGGAAAAGTGGTGATGGAACAAAGCAGAGCATCCAAAACCATATAAACCATACACAAAAGCTGTTTGGGTAATTTTCTTGAATACAACTGAGCTTTTCTTTTGAGGGAGGGTTGGAGAGGAGGAAGAAAAGAGTTTTCCACCCATCAATAACTACAGTAAATCATCAGGAACAGAAAAGTCACTTTTCCCTAAAAATCCCTGGCCTTCACCTTGTTTCTGCTGCTGTAAGGTTCCATCACACACTCTCCACTGTCATCTAGGGGCATCCCAAGTGCTCCAGCTGGCAGGCTTCCAGCTGCAAACCCCAGAGGCACTTCCAACCAAGCAGTCCTGATGCTAGGAACTTCCTCCCTCCATGTGTCCACAAGTCAGGAACCCAAATCCCATGCTTGCTGTTAAATTACATAAAGAAAGGAAGACTGAAGGCCAAGACACAATAACTGGCAGGCATTTGTTTTGCTAACATAACAGAGGCTATTGCAATGGTCACGTAAATATTCTTCAAATTACTTCATGTTCAAGAGTGCTCCACAGTAGAGGGAAAAGAATAAAATTAAAACAATCCAGCTAGTAGGGTAGAGAGGAAGCACTTCTAGACTTGTTCTGCCAAACTTATGCCCTACCACCCCCAATTATACCCATATTCCTACAGATGAATCCCATGTTTGTAAAGGATTCCCACTGCCTAGGAGGAAAGAACCAATACTGAAAAGGGTTGTTTGAGCCTGACCTCCTTGAATCATCACATGCCAAACAAGCAGAACCCTTTCCAAAGTATCAGTCTTGGACATGGAGCATCTGCTTCCAATTAAACCCAAGAACGATCTGGCCCCATGTCCTCCCCTGGCACTGCATCTCTCAGGAGCACAGGTAGCAAGGGTAAGAGTTACCTTCATATTGTTCTTGATATCAATGGCTGAAACAGGAAGGCTTCCACAAACTCACCAACAAAGAGCAAGTCAAGAACAGCCTATGTTAGCAGCCAGTTTCTCTGAATTAGACGGTTGTGGTTCCTTCCTGAAAAAATAAATACTCACCATCACCTCCTGGTTGCTTGTATGGGTTGTACTTTGGTTTGGGGGCAACGACAGGCGCAAACTTCTTTGGAGTCTGCTGGGTGGACACCGAGATGCTGGGAGTCCCAAAGGTGTGTGTGGTCTCCATCCTTGCAGTAACGTGACCAACAGGCTCGTTGGTACTCTTGGGTGGCAGCCAGGATGGGTGGGACATGGTTCAGACCTGAGAGGAGAGGCAAAGAGTCACACATACATTACGAATTTAAGCTGGGGAAGTAACAGTTGCACTCCTACTATTCTGATGGTTTATGAAATCAAACCCAAAAACCCCTTTAACACATTTAATTGATGTATGCTTAACTTTACACAATATTGCTCCTAATGTATAGAACTTAAGATATAAACTTGTCTTTCTTTCCCCAGCAGGTCAGAATTACTTATCAGCTTACTGCTGGTGCCTACAAAAAGTATTGCTGTTTACCTCTTCAAATCAGAGCAGAGATAGGCTGATAATCTGAAGCAGCCCATCAATCCCACCACCCATTCAGCCCAGTAGTGACATTATTTGCCTTTCCCTATTAGGCTTTCTTAAGTACATTAAAATACAACAGTGTAGGTGCTCTGGGGAAAAGTCTAGTCACAGATAGGCAGACACACGTCCAAAACACACTTTTAGCACTTTTTTCACATGTCATTTAGGACCTCATGCCCCAGTGGTTTTCATTCAGACTTTTAAGAAAAAGGATTTCAAAAGCAGTTAATCATTCTTGATGCCTCCATTTCTGAATGCCCAGCTTAAGACATTTTAAAAGCATATCAATTTTGAAAAAATGCCAGAATCCCACAACTGCTGACAACCAGGCTCCTTTTAGACATCTTGACTTGTATAACAAAAAAACAGAGGCAGCTCAAATCATTACTTATTTATGAAAATCTTGGCTTTGGCCTCTTAAAAGCCTACATCACTTTTGAGAACTGGACTCAGATGATGCTGAAGATGCTGCCCATAAAAATCCTGTTCATTGCAATAAACAAGTGCTTTTCACCACACACAAACCACACTTGCTGGGAAGCAATGATAGTCCTACAGTACCATCAGATGATCCTATGGAGCTGGATTTGAGAAGTGATGGAGAAACAAAAACCCCACACAAAGCTAATGTTAATTTGGAGCTCCTGAGCACCACATCACTTCTGCCCAAACACTGCTTTGGTGTTAGAACTCCTCAAGGCCACTGAAACCAACAGGCAGCTGTGACCGGATAAGAAGGTATTTGTTTTGCTCACGGAAAAAGATAAGTGCAAGAGATAGCACCAAATCATGGGAGACATGAGCAGACCAACACAGCAGAAAGGCACTTCCACCTGGGAACAACAGGGCAGAACAGAGCAGCTGCTGCATTCACACAAAGGTGGTCTCTAACTGCAGCAGTAAAACACAATCTTGCTGCGGCTGAGATGGAATAGAGTTGCAGCTTTGCTGGGCATGGCACCAAAGGGCTGTATCAGCTGCTGTGAACAGTTTTTCTAGGTCAGGGTGGGATAGACAACAGACGAAAGGTTGCAGGTGCAGACCCCCTTGCAGGGGCCACTCCCAGCCTACCTGGGCATATCCTTAGTGCCTCACAACCAAGATTTCCATGCACCCATACTTCTTCAAGAAACAAGCACCACTAAGCTCTTCAACCAGTACCCAGGATTTTATGGAACATTTAAGTGGATAGAAGACATTCACAATACCATATTTAAGTCTACCTATTTTTAACCCTTCCTGTTTCCTAATTTGGGCTCACACATCACTGGAAATCAATCTATAGTCTTGAGAATTAGGAGCAGAGTTATTCTGCCAGGTTATCCTGGCTGCCTCCTACAAGCTTCATCGTGAAACAAATTCAGTCGAGCCCTTTATCAAAGAAGCAAATGAAGACCCTTGGGTATAAACTAAAGAAGGGATTCCTGTGGGTTCCGCTATGGATAACCATGTCCTTGAAATTGTTGTTGGCAATGCTGAGTTGTCAGGAGAAAGGATCAAAGTCTCCACATGGCAGTGCAGGACAGTACCTTCAGCTAACAGTAATGGCTATTTAAACTGATGGACATACATGTGTGATCATTCCAACACAATAAATTTATTCCAGGTTACAGGTTTCCTACTTGAGAAGTAATTTCTACTTTAAGTACCATGGTCTGACCCAACACCAGGAGATAGACATTTTGTAGTCTTCTTCCATCCTCCATCACTCCTTGTGTGAGAGAAGAACTGGCAAGCGCCAAATATCCGTCCCAGAACTTTTGCCTCTTCCTGGCCATGCAGTCTGACTGCTTGACATGCAGACAATGGTTTTAATTCCTACCACTACAAAGTGAGCCTGCTGCACTAGGAATCAAGTACCAGTGAAGGGAGGACACAGGCTGGCTAGAAACAAGGCAGACAGAAGCATGGCAGGAGCAGCCTGGATATGGACAACTATCCAAGGCTGAGCTGCAAGGGTGTAGTTTTCCTACTCCATATGCCTATCATCCAAACCTATGATAAGAGTGCACACCATCTTTCTGAAAGCAAAAAGTAAAAGGCAGGTCCTCCCCACAGGGCTGGAGAGGAAACCAGCCGTGGTGGGTGGAGGTTGAGGGCACAGGAACCACGGTCCCTCTGCCTGGTACTTCCCATTATCAACACAAGCCTTGATGGACCTAGAAAATGACTGTCACTGCATCAGTAAGATTTACCTGCACTGACACTTCCTCCTCCCACATCCTTCAAAACTGTAAAAGCAGCAATAAAACTCAAGCAACTATCTAGATTTTAACATCAGAAAGCAATAAGGGCACTCAGCTAAACAGGACAAGTCTGCACTCTGCAGAGTTATTACATCCAAAGACAACTGCACTGTATCCATTTCTAAAAGCATCCTGGAGCTTAATTCTGACAGGTTTTCAGCCTCTGACTTGATGGTTCATAGGAAAGAGCATCCTGCTGCATGAAGCACTCTCGGGCCCTGGACATTACCTCCATACTGATTCAAAGCCAAAAAAACCCCAAAAAAACAGTACTATCTAGATCATCAGATCATCACCATTCCTGTTCTGGAATGTTCCTTAACCACCTTCCAGGCAGCATGCCTTGGTCCCTCTAAGCTCACGGGGTCTGCCAGGCTGATGGCAGGGCTGGGTTGCATGATGCACAAACCAAGAATGTCTGCTTCAGCAGCCAGGTTGCACAGTGCTGAGGATGGTTGAAGACAATGAGAAATCCAATGAATGAGCTTCAGAAGCAGACTGCTCTTAGGGACAGCTTGGGAGTGTGAAGAACACACTGCTGTAACTCAGCTGCTGACTGTAAGCTGGCACACAGCTCCCTCTCAGCTAACCTCTAAGGCCTTTATTTTGGCCATGGTTGTATTTTCTAATTGTTTCCCTGTTAGCCTTTTCTCTTCCTCTTTCTCTCCCTCTCATTTTCTGTTATGTGTTTACTGTCACTTGTTTTTGCTATCTGTGCCTTGACAGTGTTTTCAGCAAGTTCCCTTCTCCTCGTCTGTTTCAGCCCCAGCTCCCCAGCCTCAATTAAATTTAGCCTAACTACTCTGCAAGAGCACAGGAAAAGAAAATGAATTAATCTCTTTTTAGCAGCTGAATCTAAACTTCTGGGTTTGCTGTTATTTTACCCCCGTTTTGTCCATTTTGTCAGCTGGTAAAAGGCCAAAAATGTAAGGGACATTTTGCTTGGAGACACTCACAGCCTCCAAACTCTCTGTAGACTTCTTCATGGCCGAGAATCCTGTCTAGTTCAGACAAATCTGTCAGTGCCCCCTCTCTGTTCCCTGCTATGTTACTTGGTTTTCAATCAGAAGCTTCTTTGGGGCAAAATATTTTCTGATATGGACAAGTAATCAAAACAGCACAGGGAAACTTATGTCACTGCCTGTGTCACTGTGGGTCCTGCACTTGGACAAGAACCTTCAGTAGGTAATGGCAGTGCTTTCCTGCCTCATCAGTGAACACAATCAGCAAACACCTTTCCCTTTTGAGGTATTTCCTTCCATTAAATGTTGTTTTTCACTGAGAAGTTAACCTATCAGTTAAATCTACAGCTGTCCCCAAATTTCTGCTCCAAGCAAATCATTCTTCAGGTATGGTTTGCATTCAACAAGCCCCTTCCCAGCAAACCTGAATAAATCTAGCCACTCAACATTCAATACAGCAAGGCTGGAAAAACTTCTGTCAGCACAGCCCATGTCCCTGGGAACCATCCCAGAGGGACAGCCATCTCTTGCTCCCATATCAGTGTCATGTGTCCCTCTGTCTTGGCTGAAGCCTTGTGCATTTCTGCCTGCCACAGTCCCACAGCCATCCTTGGTCAGCAGGAACTCAGAACAGCTCTGTTCCTGATCTGACTGCTACAAGTTTTGCCTGTCACCCCTTACTCACTGACCACTCTAGCAATACCCACTTCCCAAATGCACTGCCCCATCCTAGCAAAAAAAATCCCATAAATCTTTATGTCACTGCTTTGAAAGCTTTTCTCATTGACCATGTCAAGCAGCCCTTCTGCACTGAACTGTACCCAACTACTGCTCCACAAACCTTCTGTTAAGCTAAAGAATATTTGTTATAAAGTACACATAGGCTCAACTGAAACAATGCAAGTGTTGGAAAATCCAGCACAGCATTAGGTAAATTGTTTGGACAAGCAATTAAGCACCATAATTACAGCTTCTCCTTTATGTCTGGCTTTAAATTTAGCTACCTCTGCTTCCAATCATTGCATTTTGTTATGCTCCTGTCATCTGCATTACAGACCTCAACCTCTTCGTTATACAGATCCTTTCAGAACACAGCCAGGTCGTTGGTTAAATCAAATTGAAACATTTAAATTAAGTATCAATTAAACTCCCTGTAAAGGGCAGGCTTCTCTTGATTCTTTTATGTATGTTTACTCTGAATTCTCTTCAGTTTTCCAGCTATCTTTTATGAAATGGTGGATGATAGCATAAGACCATTTTTTCAAGAATGGCAACTTAAAATAGAAGGAATAAAATTATGAATAACATTAAAAAAAAACATGACTGAAATCAGCTGTGGATGCCTGAGGTTCTGTTATCCTTCCTTGTTTGGAAGCATTAGTCATCACCTACTTTTGGAGGCAGAGGATAAGACCAGACTAACCATGATAAATAACATTAAGAGCAAAGAGTGAAATCATGCTGCATAAAGAAGGAAAACAGTGTGCTCTGGTTCTATCATTAGGACAATCTTAATGCTGTAGGTTCAGAAAATTCTAACCATGAAAGAATACACCACAGCAGAGGAACTGGAATCCACAAATCCTTGGCTGAGACCACATTATCTAAAAATATCAGACCAGGAATATCAATAGAAGGTAATACCAAGCAGTAATAAAACCCTGAAAAGAGGGGTTTTTTGTTGCCTTTTTTTTTAAATGTGTGGGCATTAAGAGCTTGTTTTTGCTTTTAATTACAGGATGTTTTTCACCTTTGAGAAGCAAAGGTAAAACAATGAGGGTTCCAAGTCAATTTAGTCTCACATCAGATAAGCAAGGGAAAGGTAGAGTACCTATTTGTCTACTTTTGAAATTGTTAGCACATTTATCTCTGAGACAAGCTGGCTATTCTGTGATTAGACTGTACCCAAATAAATCTTCATTTCATTTTCTTATTTATAACATGGACCAAATACTCCTTGGAAGTTGATGGACTTCGTCAAGACAGAATATTTTGTCCCTGAGTTAATTAAGCTAATGCTTCACAGCGAGTAGCAACAGTGTTTAACAAAAAACGAGCAACAACCGTCTGTGCTTCCAGACAGTCTGCTCTGCCTTCCATCCCACGCCTTTCTAAATTCACTGGCTTGATGTAGGTCGGTGATGTTTTGTTTTAGTATCACCCATGCATAGTGAACTATCACTCCTAAGGTCAAAGGATTGACTAGATAGAGGGGAATTAGGACCTTTTTTGTTGACATTAAATGCTTGGGGCTTTTCTCTGACACATGATCCAGACATCACCTGACCCAAGTTTCTCTCTAAGGGCTTACAAGAGACTTGTAGAAAGACAAACTGCATTCTCTCCACTCCTTCCTCTCTTCCATCCATGGAGAAGAACTCAAAGAGAAAACTTTTGACTTTTCTTCACCTTCCAGTTGAGTTTCAAAAATCAGCACTAGACCTGAGCCAAGGGGACACCCTTCACAACATCAAATCATGCCACTCATTACCCCTTTGTACAACCTACAAGACTGGATGTCTCTGAACCGATTCATCTTTTTTTTCTGCCTGAAGTCCTCAAATTGCGAATCCAAATTCCCTTCTAAAATACAGTTCTTTGCTTTGTCTTTATCACCTCCATTCCACTAATTAGTCAAATGCAGGAGCTGAGGCTGACCAGAGAGAATTGCTCTTTACAAACTCCCAAAGCTGTTTGTTTTATTTGGCACTTGATGCAGTTAAATGCCACCCCGATGCCCGATCCCGTCAGATCTCGGAAGCTCAGCAGGGTCAGCCCCAGTTAGTACTTGGATGGGAGAACTCCTGGGAATCCCGGGTGCTGTAGGTTCTAGTCCCAAGGACTTCACTGTCACCATCCAAGCTCACTCAGCCGTGGCAGATGAACCTTAGGAGTTAAAGGGTGGTGCCAGTTCTGTGCACGCTGTGCCTCACCTAAAAAATCCACTGTGCAGGCTCAAAGGAGACACCCACGTGGGTAGAGCCCTTCCCACATCTTCATTCATGAAGCCAAGCCATACATACATACATACATATTTGGCACTGTTCCCCTCTGAATGTTAAATGAATTTATTTCTCCACTTATGGCTGATGATCTCTAGCCATGAAGTTCTCATACTTCTTGTGGCCTTCAAAAGAAGATATAATGTCAAAATTCTGATTTCATTAGAGGTCTGTAACCAAACATAGGAAGTGCTATAGGTAGTTAAAAACTTAATGCAAGCTCTCTTGGGATGCCTTTCCCATATGGTACTACTTATTCTCATCAATTTTACATCATATGGGAAATTATGTGATTTGGGGAATTGGGATTCCTTTGGAACTCCCTTAACCACTGTTGATCTGCACAACATCTCTCGGAATTTAAGTCCTGTAATACTAACCAGTTCAAAAAAGCTCCTCCCTCAAGCCCTCCCAGCAGCAAATTGACTACGGACCTTCATGCTTCTGAAACGTCATATCAATGACCAGAACTGCAAAGCTTCAGGAACAACTTTGAGCACTGGGAATCCTGTGCGTGGGGCTGACATGACCTCTACCATCAGTGGGCAGAGCTAAGAATTGCTAAGTGGAGAGCTAAAAAGAATCAACTGAGCCACTAAGACACTTTGAGAGGTGATGAAGAATGGAAAACACCCTCCAGTGACTGCCTTCTTGATCATACGCCAACTTGATGCACATGTACTCCGAGTCTCTCCTAAAGATCAAGTTTCTTTGCTTGCACCCATTTTACACAATGTATGGATATTTCCTGATGCTTTGCTATAGTCTGTCACAGCAGGTATCAGCCTCTTTGCCTCAGATCCAGAGTTTCTTTCAATTGCCTGGATAAGGCAGAGGTTTATATCTTCATTCCAATTCCCTCAAAGTAAAACAAAAAAGTAAATGAAATCAAAGTCCCTTCTTCAGTTAAACAGGGCTGAGAATATTCACCTATTTCCTGCTGCAAGGACATCACTAATGTAATCGGAGGAATTAAAGGAGAAAGAAACTTGGAGCACTGCTTATGCTGAATTATTCCTCAAAGAATATAATCTGGTAATATCTCACTCTGGCTTTAATAGGTTCAATCAAACTTCCATGGGATCTTCCAGAAGACCTGACTTAAAGTTCACCCTGAGTAAGGTTTGAGTAAGGGGTTGACCCAGATGACTTGCAGCGATCCTTGGCCAGATCCAAATCAGTTATTCTATGACTAAAACTGCAGACTTCAAGCTGTGACTTTACGTGCACTCAAAATGGTTTGCAATTACTGCATTGCACTTAAGATACACCAGCATATCACTTACTGGCAATCCTATTCCTTGCAATGGTTTGCAAATGAACAGAACTTGTGCCCATTCTTGTAAGTAAATAACCAATACTTGGAAAATAACTCTTTTTTTTTCCGAGCACAGCTGCATCCACATTTCTTTTTTTTTTTTTTGTCAGCAGATCCACAGCAGTTTGGGAAGTGACTTTGATTGTACACACTAAAGTCACTAAACTTCTACAGTATCATTCACACACAACAGGAAGACAAAGTCCATAGTGGAGACTGCAAAGATGGTAAAGAATAGTCTCTCAGGTACAAAGATGCTTAACACAGGTTAATGTCATCATGAAGACAGTTCATCAGACATCAACCCAATATTAGAATCATTCTTACACCAAAACCTGGGTGATGCTTCTGGGACAATCTTGATATCACTCAAGAACTCACCCTTAAGTTTCCCTCTTGGCTCATTTCTCTTATATCAGCTTCAGTAGTGGAAAAGGTAGAAGGGCAAACTAAACATAGAACTTCTTTTCTTTCACAATATAATTGCATTAATAGTTTTGGGATTGGATGCCAGCTATTTGAACTTGACTGTTGCCAGAAAACACACGCATAAAAACTGATGAACGAGATCTTCCTTTTACAGCCATGTCACATCCTGCTGTCCAATGATGAAGTAGGCTTTAAAATCCCAGTAAATTGAACCTGACTGGTCTATGTGCACTGAAACAGAGAGATAGATATATCTAATCTAATAGAACTCTAATGACTGCATTACAATTTCACCAGAGAGCAAGCTGATTTCTTGACTTTTGTGGCTTGTGACAATCCTCAGTTAGTCCAAACATAATCATATTGGAAAAAACATCAATCCAAGGACTCAGCTACTTGTGGTCACAAGAAACCCCAGGGCAATTGCAATGGAGGAGGCAGACCTGCTGGCTTACTCAAATAAAGCAAAGTTTATGACTGAACCTAAAGAGCTGAGCCAGGAGGCAGCTCTGAGCCAGACAAATTTCTTCCAATTGTTGAAGCCTCTCTTCCTGATAACTTGACCTACAAGTTTGTGAGGATGTTGCTACACCACAGTGAAAAGTTTGAGATGGATGTTTCAGAATTTTGTGCATAAAATGAGAGAAGAAATATATTAATAGAGGCAGCAAAAACAGGCAGAATGATGCAGAACGGTTATTTTGGGAGTCTCAGACCAAGAACTCCCTTGCACAAATACTGTTTTCCTGCATACAATTTATTTTCAAGACCTCTTTGCCAAAAAAAGCTGCCTTTATTTCTTTTGTGCCCATATTCAATGTCTTGCCTATAGCACAGCTCAGTACTTGGCCTTCTACTTCAGCAAGGGAGTGCCAAGCAACACAGAGCTTATCCATCAAATAAAATGATTAAGGGAGTGAACTCCTCTCAACCAATGGAGATGTACTGGAATCAGGCCTATCAAGAGTCCCACATAAGAGAAAAGCAAACAGGACAAGAGATGGCAAGGTTAAGGCTGTTAGAGCAAGCTCAGGCAGTTTGGATGCTGATGCTGGCTGTAAACAAGAAGGAACTGCGCAGAACTAGCATTCAGCTCAGCTGCAAGATACCAACAAGACCCCAGAGGGACCAAATGGGACTGTGGCAGCATATTGACACACACAGATAACAGTATTAGCTTTGCAGAGTGCTCTGTGTGTGTGTTGAAGCCTGGGGAGAAATAGCAGGGATCTGAGCTCAGTGGGAAACAGATGGAGTGAACAAGGAAACAGTGCAGAGCTTGAGGTCCTACCCATCAAGGCTAGTGTGGGTGTACGTGAGTTTTCAATCTACAACAGACTCCCTGCTTCTCTTCTAAGTAAGCTGTTGTTGCAGGAAGAGTCAGCTGCTACTGTCCTTGGAGGAAAACACATCTGCTATTGGTAGTCTGAACCCCAAGTCATCAAGAAGGGTTTCTATGAAAGCAAAAGAAGCTGCATTCAAACATGGGCACAGCATGGGCCCCCCTCAGGAAGGAAGCATAGGCAGGCCCAATGCCACCATACCCTTCTTGTGACACCTGAAGCAGCTGGCAGTACAATCTAGACTTTGAAACTGTAATGCCTAAAAAGCAATTAAATCAATTAATGGGCAGGAACTGTGTCCAGAATCAAAACCTTTAATCCCTCATTCTTTTCTTCCCACCTGATCCACTTAACTTGTTCTGACCCAGATCCTAAGCCATCCCCATCCTGGAAGTCACAGCTTCAAGTACAACAAATCCCTGGATGACTTCGTCTCCTTACTGAGCACTGCACCAACCTGTGCCTCGATTTTGACAGCTCAGCCTGTGGCACCTTGCAAATAATCAGGGGAAATAGTCTCTTTCCTATGGAAAATCCTGTATCCTAACACAGAAGAGTGATTGCTGCCAGATGACTGGGAACTCAAGCTGCGGAGAGACTGCTAATAAAAGCAAGATACTTGAGTGTATAAAAACTGTAGGAAAGGAAGTACATGAACCTCTTTGTATAAACAGTCAGAAAAAAGACTAAGTTTCTCTGAGTTTCACAACAACAGATGATTTGACATTATCAAGACATGAGCACCCCAGAGTCACCTTGTGTCCCTCCTACAACACAAAGCAAACACAACGGTTTAAGGGATTCCTCCTTTAAGAAGCTAAAAGCCTGCAGTACTGTCAAGAAAGAGGATTTCTCCAGGTTACCAAGTCCTGCTTTTAGCAGGAGACTGGACTATCACCAACACTAGATAGGGTTTGCTGTGGCTTTCTCATTGGAAACCAAAAATAAGAACACCTGGTAGCCTGTTCAAGTGTTATACCACTTTCCCAATGAAAATTTTTTTCCAGCTCTCCAGCAGAATCTCCCAATCCATTATGTAAGTCCATAGCAGTTTATTTTGCCATCTGGACAGAACCACTTGGCTCTGTTATCTTCAGAATGCCCCTGGCACTAGTCACAGGCTGCCATTGGATCAGTCCTTTGGCTCCTTTCCATCAGAGACAGAAGCCAAACTCTCTCAACCTCATCTTATAGGCCATGTGCTCTAGGTTCCTGACTAACCATCCTCTGGACCCTCTCCAGCTCTTCAACATCCCACTTCAACTGGTAGATACAAGACTGGGTAACAGCCTCAACAGCAGGGCGTAAAGGCGCGCAATAACTCCTCTCAATCCACTCTCCAAGCTCCTCCTGAGGCACCCCATATCCAGTTTGCTTTATTGGCAACAACAGGACACATTGGACTCATATTTAACTGGGTGTTCACCGACTACTCCAGCCCCTTCATCAGGAAATAAAAAAGAATAAAAGGCATATTTTGAGATAGTGCCTAAGCTGGAGGAGCTCCACAACATCCACAGCCACACAGGATGGGGTAGGTCACAAGGTGATATTAGCTATCTCTATACTATTTGCAAAAAATGACACAGAGCTCAGTGAGAAGGTATGTGTTCAAAGAGGGGGTTCTGGAAGCACAGGGAAATGGGTTAAGAGGAATATTAAAAGCAAAGGCAAAGCATACCATGACACTCTGGAGCACATCAAGATAAATCTCTGGTTTAGTAACTGCAGGACATTAGTTCTGCTCTGAATAGAAACTTGTGACAGAAGACAAGTGTTTGAGATTTGATTTTCAATTCTACTTTGAAACTCATAAACCACCAAGCACCAGCCCAGGAAACTGCTGCTCTTCCCTTTTAACTCTGTGTCCCTTCATTCAAGGACAGTGATATGCAAAGCTCTGGGTGATATTTCCCCATTTAGTATAAACCATAGTGCCAAAAATTAAGATAATCCAGCCAGGCATTTGCTCTGGCCTTGCAAGTTTGCTAAACAAGCTCATCCTATTAAAAAGCTGACTCCAGTTGCTCTACCACTATTACATTAGTGTCTTCTGCTTTTGACCACCCCAATTAATCATTTGTTCCCCTTTCCAGAAATCAGTAGGAAGTTTTGTCATGACAAAAGAGTTTCCGTACTAGACTGTCCACATCAGTTCCCTAGATGTGAAACAGCTCAAACCTGACAGTCTCCAGGAAAACATGAGGATGCTCTTTTACCTTCACTGCACCTTCTTGGAAGAGACTAGCAGTGAGTGGTGGGAGAGAGGAATTAATCATGAGCAGAGAGAGCTCTTGGAGGGAAGAACCAAACTTTTAATGTATCTAGAGATAGTTACATACTGCTGCATTTTAGGCACTGCTGGCAACCGCTTGTTTTTGAGCTACGCTGGGGCAGGCAGCTGGGCCGTGCAGCTGGTAAAGGCACACACAGCTCCATTTATCAAATGCCCTTCAATAGTTGCTACTGCTGCCTCACAGGTCTAAGGCAAAACATGTTCCCACACACAACTAAGCATCTGAAAAGCATTTCAGCATGCCTTTGCTGTGTAACACACATATTTCTCTTTCAAAATAACACAGCTGCCAACACCTTAATCATTCCTTGGGGACCTTCAAGGACGTCAGCCTGTAAGTGCTTCATTACCTCCAGTGCACTCCTGCAGAGCTCACATCCCAGGTGAGCTGCATGAGCACAGCTCTCTGTCAGCTAAAGAGAACAGGCTGAGCTGCAGGAGATCAGAATCTGTGCAAATCAAGTCTAACAGTCTATCTTCCATCACTCTTTGTTCACGCAAGTTTGGCCTCGTTTACTGCTAAATATCTAGGACAAAAGGCAAGACAGCAAAAAAACCCTATGTTTGAGACTAAAATTATTGCATGTTTCCTTTCATGAGATCCTGCGGGAGAGAAGATGCTTACTTCTCTGAATGGACACTCTAAGAGGCTATGAAGACAAGACAAATAACCATTACTGAGGCACCTGAATTGTATGTACATCCCCAAAGTTTTATGGTTTTTAAGTTAGAAATTGCTGCCTTAAGTCACAAAAAATACTAAGTTTTGAAATTGTATTGATATGTTCTTGGCACAGAAAAAAATAAACTGCAAATGTAACCCATACAGAAACTTGAGCTGCTCTTTGTTTCTGCAGGGCTTAAAACACTAAGGGGAAAACATAACAACAAATTACATTGATCCATGGAAAGATGCAATCTGTTAAGACTGGTATGCAGATACCTATTTTGAAATTAGCTTGAGCGCATGAAGGCATAACCTACCCTTTGAAACTTCTACATTGCTTCATCAGCTTCCTTGAGATGACAATGCTGGAGATATATCCTAAGGAATCACTTCCAAGTCAAGTCCCTTTATAAAACAAGCTAGCCCAGGGCCATTTTTCTTGTGAAGCACCACCACTAGGGAACAGCTTCTCCTGCTCTCTTCATGTCAGCCCTGCTCTCCCTCCTCTGCAGCCCCATCCCCATCCAGTGCCCTTCCAACTGAGTTATGATCCAATGGCTCAAGATGATGTAGGAAGGTCATTTAATCATGGAAGGAATACAAACATATGCACACATGTATGCACAGGCATGTGCACCTCCCGGATTTTTTGATTCTCCATCATTTGCTCAGGAAACTGGTAGAGGGAAAGAATAAGGAGAGAAACCAACAGTTGCTCACATGGATCAACACTTCCAGGCTCTCTCTTTTGCAGCTCATCTCACTCATACTTGTGGTTTCAACATGTGATTCACATTAGGCCCCTCTGCTTGCCATTTGATGGTTCTGCTAAACAGATGTGAATTTATTTAGTCACAGAGCCTGCTCTTTACACTGCCTCTTTGTAGAACAGATGGGCTTCTTTTCTTACCCTGTTCAACAGTATTCAAATAACAATCATACTCAGTGCACAGGTTTGCTTGATGATTTCATATGAAAAGAAACAACACATGAACATAGAGGTGTTCTCACAGGAGTTCTTTTCAGCAGCTTGGACACACCACAAGAGGCAATGGTACTGATGGCAATGCCAAACTGCAACATCAGCAATGTCCAGAGAAGACCTCAGGGATCACTGAGATCTGCCCCAGAACTTCAGGCAAATGAGGGATGCACTCTGCACCCGGCAGGGACCTGAAGACACAACTCCACCACATGCCCATCACAAAGCACATCTCCTGGGAAAGCTCGGGGGGAAGGGTGAGCTGAATGAAGGGTAAGCTCCTGCAACATTCATGGGGACATAAAAACATGGCATCTCCTGGGACTCCTCAGCATGGTGAAATAGCCTGGAAAAGCTATCCGCTCCCTGTGTGGGCATTCTTCTTTCTGCACTGAGAGAGCCTTTGGCAGTGGATGAAGCAGAACTGCACAAAGGCCCTCTCAGCAGAATAAGACTGCCCACATGAGAAGTACGCTCAAACAGCTATTGCACTTTAAATTCACACCCTGGCTTTCTTTTGCAATAGCTTCCCTGAGCTGAAGGGCCCTCAGCTTCAGATTCAATTTCTCCTCATATTATCAGTAGCTGAGCACTGCTCCCATCTGAGGGTAGGATATGGCCTATAGAAGAGGCCAAAGTACAATCTTGGAGAAGGATGAGCTTCACAGTTATTCTGCGTTATCCTGTACATGGATGAGCCTCTATAATGCATTAGTAACTGAACCCTGATGACTTCACCCTAGCAAATGGCCCTGCTATGTGGTAAATCGTCTCTGCTCTACCACAGAAACCAAGCACAGGATGTGTATCCATGGCACACACAAATGTCATGCCCACACTTGTGCAAGCATCTAATCCCTTTCCAGAAGTTACAGCCCTGTCCCTCAGACACAGCTTCGCCCTCCATGCACTGCCCACCTGTTACGAAGATGACCTCAGTTTCTAGGAAAATATATTTAAGACTCACCATAAGAAAAATGTTATACACACACATTTTAAATATGGTTATATTAAAATTTGGTTATCTGGAGAATAAGACTCCAACTTTCACAAGGGAAGTAAAAGTGGAATTCTCTGCCTAAAAGGCAGCCGGGACACGGCCATCAACACCCTCCCTGGGGACCCTAAAGCTGAACTTTGACAAGAGCAGAAAAATATGTGTGGCTTTCTTTTAGGGGGGTGTGCATACAATTAGGCAGTATTAAAGAGCTAGTAGGTATTAAGGCATTAAAATATTTTCAATAAGAGAAGACTGGGACTGAAACGGACAGCTGACTCCTTGCAGGGCAACAGGCACTTCCAGCTACAAAGCTTTTCATGTCTTCTGAGAGTTTTCTCTTTCTTTTTTTCTTGGCAAGCTCTGAGCCACCACTGTATAATTTTCATTCCTACTAATGACCATGCTATCCAAATGCTCTGTGTATGGACCATACACCAGCACTTCATTCCTTTGTACATCTTAAGAAGTGACAAGGAAAACACTATGAAAGAGAGACTTTCACAAGCATAAAGCAAATTTATGTGCCCAATTCCCAGAGGTTGGTTGTTTAACCTTCAGTATGAGCCTTTGATAACTTTGTCTGAGCAGTCAAACAATGTGCTTTCTCTCCTCCATGTGAGATAAATGAAATTCCCTCCCACTCTGCCCCACCTGCTCTGCAGACCTGGAGGAGCTGGTGCTCCTGCTGGGCAGGACCACTAACAAGATAGAACATGGCACTGGGAACAGGGCTCCCCTGCCATCCCTTCAGGCCATGCAGAAAACCTTTCCAGGCATCACTCTCCATCTGCATCCTGCCTTCCCTGTCACCTCCATCCAGACACTGGGGAAAACATTGAGCCCCTTCTTTACAATAGTGAGCTCAGAGACAAGACATGCTCCTGAGGGGCTATCCCACCAGAAAGTACACAGAACCAAAAGACATCAAAAATGCTAAGTATGGATATACAGATCTCAGTGGAGGGTTAAAACTGAGGGGGAGCAGAGCTGGCAAAGGCTCATGATGGATAGCAGTGAGCTGTTCAGAAGAAAATTAAGAAAACATTTTGAATCCCCTCCTAAAAAGGAACAAATAGGTCCAACACGCCAACAGAAGAGGATTTTTTGCATCTCTGAATGATAGCGCTTCGCTTTTATGGCCTGCGGCTGCTTGGGAAATTCAAAACTATTTCTCTGAAGAATTCACTTGGACAAGCTTTATGGCTTTGATCAGTTAACTATTTTTTAATGCTAATCCACCCCAGTGATATTTGTCCTCCTTTTCCCCATGTGCACAGAAGCACAGACACAGACAAATACTATACAAAAGCAAACATTAGCCAGAAGAACAGTCAGGAACAATGACATCCAGAGCCCATAACCAAACACCAACTCTATTCTGTTTTATTCTTTTCTGTTCTAGCAGTTCAAGATCCTTTGGTCCAGTATGACCTGCTAACGGAAATTCAGGAATCAAATTTTGGTGCCCAGCAGGTAAAATGGTCGTGCAATGATTTGGCCACAACTACTCTAACTATTCCTCTAAAGGTTGAAATAAAACATACAGCTGAGAGGCCTTATTGAAAACTTATCACAAATCCCTGCAAGTAGCGTAAGTGCCGTCCCAACCTCCAGATTAACAAATAAAGATGCAGTAATTGTGATTTGCTTACATTTATGAAGTGAAGATTAAAAATGGGTCAAGAGCAGGAGGGAAGTTACTGGATACCCATCACCTCACTGGAATTGCTCTAACCTTCCCCCACAATCTCAGGAGTACAACTCAAGCACCACACGAAGCGAAACTCCATTTACAACCTCAGCATACAAACCTGTCTCCTTGTTTAGGGCACCAAAGTCAAACTATGTACCAGAACATGCCAAGTATCTAAGCAATTACTCAATTATCTGTCATATTAGGTGCACCAATGACATCCCATGACATGTACAGCAGACACTACACCAAAAAAAGCCCTGAGTAAGGGACAGTTCCTGCTTTGCAGCACCTTTGGTATTCAGGCTGTTATCTGAATTTTGCTTGCTGTCTTTGGGTAACAGATTCAGGCGGTATTTCCTGTGGCAGAGAATTACACAGGCTGATTGCCCTCTGTGGAAAAGTGAAGAAATCCTGGAAGCAATTTTCTATCTCAATTGTTCCCAGAGCGCAGGAACAATCTTTTATCCCTTCCTATTTTCTGCTCAGTGCCATCCAGGCTCAGCAGGCAGAATCCATCACAATGACACCTGAGGTCTGGGTCCTGTAAACACTCACCCAGATGAAACTTTACACATGAGTAGCCCAACAGACTTCAACTAGTGTCAGCCTTGAAACTGGCCACAAAGGTTTCAGAGGACAAAATGACTGGAATGAGATAGGTGAGAAACTCAAAGTACCTGGGAAAGGATCAGTCTAGGTAAAACCTGGCTTATCTCAACAGTGTAACACAGATAAAGTGTTCCTGATGCACATTTCCTAATGTAGCTTTCTCAAAATTCATCACCAGCACATGGTATGATTCTTGGGGTGTCCTGCACAGGGCCAGGACTTGGATTCGATGATCTCAATGGGCCACTTCCAACTTCGCATATTCTATGTTTCTATAATACGTAAAGCAAATTAGGAAAGAGCAGTTGTACTTGAGAATTGTGCACCAGAGGTAGAGCTTCTAAGACAAAAAGATCATTTTCTCAAACTAAAAATTTCATTACCATGGGGAGGTGGGAAAAGAGCACAGATATTTTCTATGGGGATAAAACCCCACACTTTCAAGACAAAACCTGAATGCTGATGGCTTTCTATCACATCCTGAAATCATTCCCATGCAAAACCACCACCTCAGTGTTGACAGCATTTGTAGGTGCAGAAGGCTGGTTTCCAGTTTCTGAAGTACCCACATAGGCCACACACCCCAGGAGGCGCCAGTGCCCTGGTGCATGGGGCATCAAGCCACATGTAGTGAGGAAGTTTGGTCTGCCTACAAGACTAACCCACAAGGAGAGGGAAAGAAGTGGGCACCACATACCAACCCACATCCCTCTGCATATGCTGCTACAGCAGCAACGCCAAATAGAATTTTCCAACATTTTGGCAATAAAATACTATCCATCCAGGTACACACCCACACTCAGAATTATTCAATCAGAACCTTATTTTCCACCCAAATGAATTTTGATATAAAATATTCAATTTGCCCTAATCAATGAGGCTTAACCATCAGTCAAAATATTTTCTTGCATTGACACTGTCAGTGCCAGAGTGGGTGAACAATCTGTATAGCGTCACCCTCCAAAGGCAGGTACTCATCTTTCACTTGTGGTATTACTGTTTATAATAAAGGTAACAAAAATATTGATGCTTTTCAGCCAATGCTGCTGGAAGAGGGAGGAAGGGGGCTGCAGGCCTGCTGCAGAACTGCATGGCCAATCTTAGTATCGCTTAATTTCCAAATGAGGAATTTGGTAGTAAACAATCTTTTTCCTTGTACACAAACATTTTTAATTTCATGCCCTGCTAATCATACATCTGTTAGAACTCCTTTTCCATCCATTGCAGTAACGACAATAAAAGAAAAATCACTGCACTAACAACGTGGTTTGTCTAAAATGAAAATTGAATAATAACCAATGTTTCTCTGTGGGATGAGGCAACACAGTAGCACTTGATGGAGGTGACAAAGACATGGTTTAAAAAGTGATGCCTTCACACACATCTTGCTGGTGGCCCTCACTGCTGGCAATCCCTCTGCCACTGCTGTGTTTGTGTAAGAGCCTTTTTGACACTGGCTTCACCTGAGCTTCTCCCAGGCTTCTTGGTGGTCCACACCAGGCACCACCACCAGCAAAACCTCTCCTGCTGTCATCACCTCACCTACCAGCCACCTCCTTCTCCCCCTTCTTTTCCATTCTATTTTTTCCTCACATCCACTATCAGCAGGATGTTACTGTGATGGATGCTACAGCACTGCCTTCACCTTCCCAAAGCTCCTTCCAACAGTGAGACCCAGTGGGCCTCTGCATATCAGACTTCAGATGTGTACAGTGCCTTTACCTGTGCCTTTCACATATAAGAGCTGGATGATGTGTTATTCAAAAGTGCATTTAAATATGTGACCATACCCCTGAAAACAAGTTTTTAATCATCTCTTCAACAAGATTAGTGAAAGTGTTGAGGCTGGTATTTAACAGACATGGCCAGCTGAAATGTCAAGTTATCAGGCGCCAAGAAACTTCCCACAATCAAGACTATCTGATTTGCCCTAAGGAATAAATTTTATGGTAAGACACTGGAATGAGTTGCCCAGAGAAGCTGTGAACGCCCCATTCTTGAAAGTGTTCAAAAGCAGGTTGGATGGAGCTTGGAGCAACCTGAGCTAGTGGAAGGTGTCCCTGCCAATGGCAGGGGCATTGAAAATAAACTGTCTTTAAAGTTTTCTTCCAACTCAAACCTTTCTATGATTTTATGATTCTAAGATTTACTGCCTTGTATTGCCCGTGCTCCTCTCTCCTGGACTGCTGACACACAGCTTTTGCCTTCTTAGGCTCCTTCTATTCCCATAGCTGTGCTGGGCCAACTCCAAATCAGAAATATTGCACTTGTAAGACCTATGCAATGGTAACCGAGAGTTTTAATAAGCAATAGGAATCCATCTGAAGCCCCAGGCAATGTGGTACAAAGACATTCTGGGTGGAGGTAAATGACTCCGCTACACCTGGGACTCTTCTCTGGCCTCCAGTCCTCCCATTAGCATGTGGAACTCTCTCCTCCTTCCAGAGGCTGTTCTCTAAAGTGCGGCTATCTACATAAGCTCTCCCTTGTCTTCACCAGGAAGTGCAGTTGTTTGACTAATCAGCTTTAAGGTTTTTTGTGAGTTAACCAGTACCAATTAATTATTCCCATTTTGCAGATAAAGAAACAAAAGAACAAAAAAAGGGAAGCATCCTGGTCTAAGTTAATGGAAAGGAGTTCAGGGCACAGACACACTTCTTGACCCTAGGCCAGAGCATTCAAAGCCACTGGGGAGAGGACCTTGGCATTCCCAGCCCCCTGTCTCCTCTTCCTCCAGAAGCAACACCACACCCTGCTCTGCACAATCAGCCCTTTAGCTCACCCAGGATGCACAGGCAGCCTCTATTTTTATTCTTAAATTGATTTTTTTCTTTACTTTACTTGTGACTTTATGTTAAAGCTACTGAGATTGGAAATGCTACTGTACAAGCCAGTTTTTTATTACTCAAGACACAGTTTTAGACCAGCTGCCCAGAATGCAGTTACCCCTGGAGGCATCAGTGCTGCTGTGCCAGGGCTCATTTCCACCAGCACTGCTGCCTGAGCCCTTCACACAGCAGATTTGGCATGACCACTAGGGACACAAGGGAAAGGTGATCCAAACCAGGCTGTACCTAAAACTAGGTGACCACGACCAGGAAGAACATGGGCAATGGTACATACCTCCCATCAATACACAAAAGCATTCACCTCTGGATTCTTCTGACCTCTAACCAAAGTGTATTCAGTCAAACAACCCTACCAGAATTAACAGGGAAAAGAATAAAAAAAGACTTTGTTGGGCAAAAGTACTCTTAGACACATTTGATGTAATAGTCATATGATTAACGAACTGTCATATCAAAGTTTTCTGCAAAGTAGGAACACTCTGACAGTTCATATTTTAAAAACTGACATTTTGATTCATTACTGTAAATAGCACTCTGTATTAAATATTGTGACAAGGCATACAGCGTATTTTTGAGCTCTATAACATTTAGGAAGTACTGAATTTTTTTTTAAAAGCATGTGTAATATCAAAAGCAGTTAAAGCAGAACTCCAAGAAAGCTTCTGGAGGAAAGAATCATGATTTCTGAAATAACCTACTTCTCTGCCGTCATCTCAAGCACTGCTGGGAACTTAGGTCCACAAGGATCTTAATGTACTGTTTGCATAATAAAATAGGGAATTGTCTCACAGAACAAAAGAGCTATATGGAAAGTGGCTACATTAAATAATGTAAAATTACTCACTAGGAAATCATCCTGAAGCTGGCATAAGAGGAAGAACACTAAAAGGTGCTGAATTACCACTCAGAATACTTTAGTGTAGATTCATAACTGAGATAAACAACACAATGCCCAAATGATTGCCCAAATGTGCATCTGGCTTATCCCCTCAGTGTTCAGCCACATTTTGCTCCCTTCTCTGCCTCACCACTCATGTCTTACAAAGGATAAAAGTAACTCTATGGGCAAAATGAAGGGCTGGGGCACAGTCAGACCACCTCTTCTAACAATGGTACAAACTCAGACTGGTTGAACCTGCTCATGAAACAACCCTGAAGTTATGTTACTGCCCATCTCCCCCAGTACTCAGAGACCTTCACATCCTTCTCAGCAGCTCAGTTTCGTTCCCTTAGACTGTGAGCTCTTACAGACAGGAGGTGTCTATCCCCATGCACAACAGTGCAAAGAGACCTCAGCCAGTCCCTTGGGACCTGCTGAAACCTAAATATGGGCAGAGAGCTGCTTCCAAACCCTGTAGCCCAGCACAGCCATGGCCATCACAGACAGAGGCAGAGGAGGCAGCACTCCCTCAGTGCCAGGGTAAGTGGGAAGGGCTGCCCAGTCAGAGCTATAGAGGACTTCTCCTTTTACAGGAGTCCGCAGCAGAGCAGCTGACACTGTAGGGGTGCTGTGAGCCACCAGAATCAACCCACCAACCACAACCACTTAATCCCTTTATCACTCCCTGTCAAGTTCCACGCATCACCAGTATCAGGGTAATCAGGACAGGGACCAGAAAAAATAATACAATTGGCCTGCATTTCCTCAAAAGTAAATCCCTTCAGAGAGAAATTAAAAATAATAGCCAAAGGCAACACATAAAGACATTGATAGAGCAGCAGGGGAAAACCAGGGGCTGCCCAGCCTGTTTGCAAGATCCTCAGGTGTTACAAGGACTGCAGTCCAGGGCTTCAGAAAGAGAAATTGTTACCATCATCATTGCTTGCAACTGGAGCTCTGTGGAGCTCTGGGCTCAGAGAGAATGGATATGCTTCCATAAACATCAGCCTAGCCTGGGACATGGCGTGGCAGTCACGCACATCAGCGATGGATCACAGCACTGTTTTAACAGGGGTCTCATCCAGCACAGCGTGCCTTTCCCCAGGAGCAACTACACACTACTCACATGCTGGCAATCTTGTGGATGCATTTGCATGCCAGCAAGTGTGGTAGTAGTAGTGGTCTAGCCAGACATCCAAAACATATTGGCACCACTATAATTTGTCCATTCACCAATATGTTTTCCTAAAAACGCCCATATGCTTTTTCTGCAGTTCCCATATGCTTTTGCAAAGAGAAACAAAAACATTGTGTTAGTTGTGAGACTGATCACCACATATTTCACAGAAGTCAAGTAGAAAAACAACAACAACAACAAAAGCAGTCAGATGCTTCCCCCTCCCTTTCCTCTCCGTTCATGGAGGGAACTGTGAAGAGCAGGAAAAAATTCAGCCCACAGCAAAATACACACACTGCTCATTTTTTTTGCACTGCAAGATATTCTAGGAATTACAGGAGGAATCTTCATTAAAAACAAGCTATCAAAGATCTGGCAGCCAGTTGCATACCAGACAGTAATTCAGCATTGGGTGTTCAGCTCAGTGCTCAGTGCTCACTCAGGTCTGCGCTGCGGGCAGCGCAGCCCACAGGAATCCAGGCTCCTAAAGCAGCACACTAAACAAGCCTAAGGGTTGGGGGACACTGTGGTGAAGAGGTTACAGCCCTTCCAATTCACAGAAGAGTTCACTTGATGCCAAATCCATCTCTACCTGCAGGTATAAAGCCCCCTCTCGCTTGTAGGGCTTCCCAGGGAGATGCTGCCTTGCTAACTTGAATCTCAAAGCAGCAAGCGGGCAAGGGGAGCAGTCAGGCTGCCGAGTTCAACTGGGAGCAGGCATGTGGGTGTGCAAGTATGTGTGTGTCAAGGCTGGAGCACAGGGAACCGTAGCTGTTTAGTTAAAGACTCATTAAGAAACAGCAGACCCAGGGCCAGCGTTCAAAGAGGAGCAATGGGAAACATTTCTCTGGAGAAAGATTAGCGTGTGTTCTTCTTTACACAAATAAAATTAAAGAGAGAATCATAATATAGACAAATCAATTAACTTCTGAGAAGCCAAGGGCACTGCATGTAAGAGCAGATGAGAGGGGAAAAGCTTTGTTACAGGGCCACTGAAGTAGTGCATAGCCTTTCTTTCCTGGAAAAGAAATTCAGCTATTGCTGAAGTTTTGATTGATATTTGCTGAAGTTCTGATGTCAGCCCTGGCTTCACCACGCTCACTGTTATAGGAACACAGCTGCTTTCTTCCCAAAATATCCATACACATACCTATATATCACTCTACCCTTATGCACTAAGAGCTTGGGATCATCTTTTTGAAGGCTAGAGAAAATACCAGAAGGCAGAGTTCAAAGGACTACAAGAGTGCTTGATTTGGCAGTTTCAGCCATAAGGTAGCAGATGGATGACCTATACAGGGCACCCAGAACTGCATGCACTCTTCTATCAGAATAAACTTTCTGTGACACAGGCCCATGTTCTACAGTTCTCTGGCAAATTTAACCAGGAATGGTCTTTGCAAAGTTAGCATTTTCTTACAATGATTTAATCTCACACCAAGCCTAATGAGAGGCCAGATGCAACAGGTCAAGGGCCCAATTTTTCACAGAAACAAAGCTGAAAAAACACTGAAGAGAAATAAATCTCTTGCACAGGATAAAGAGTAAAAAACCAATTTTTCAGAGACAGCTTGCTTGGCAAGTTACATTTTTTGATATTTTTTGCCTTGAGAGGAGGTGTAAGCACCTGAAAATCTGACTTCACCCCTCACAAATGTATTGATGTTGTTCAAGCTCTGAATAGAAGGCAAAACTAATACTGTCTTATTAACAGTATGTAAGGATGGGCTTTTTCCTAGATTTCATATTTACAGCAACCTACTGGTACAGTTTATTAGACTTAGCCAGGAAAGCTGCCACAGAAAGTGTGAGACTAACAGAGGAGCTGCCATTAATCTTCCATAACCCAGCAACTGGGAAAGTCAGGCCTTGAACCAAATTCTACTTTCTTGCTATTAATCTCCTGTCCTCTACTTATTAATCCCTGGTCTGTCTTTGTCTTTCAACATTTATTAATGACCATGTTTGCAGTAAACAGGATGCTGAAATCTCATCTTCAGCTAGCCATAATTTACACGACAGAAAAAAACCCACAAAAATTAAACTCAAGAAGAGAGTACAGGAAGAAAGGAGGGATGTGCACCGCATAGCAAAAGGGGAGAATGAAAGTGCAGCTATATTCAGTGACACAACAGGGTGAAGAAGCACTAGTCCTGATTTTGGCATATCACACAGATATCTCATGGTCCTCAAGTCAGGTAACACCATGGCAAATAAAGACGCTCCACTAGTTAAAACCACTAAGGGAGTGGTACATTCAGTATCTGCTTCTCAGCAAGGCTGCATGCTGCTTTCTTTCCACAGCTGCCATAACTTTGCAGCACCTCTAGCATCCTTTTGCCTCCTGGGATGGCACAACAGAGAAGTTTGAGGACAGGCCCACTGCCCTGACACTGTTCCTGTTTTGCAATCTTACCCTTGCTGCAATCAAACTATCGTACCACAGGATGGGCACAAAGCACAATTCATGTCCTACATATATCCTACCAATAGTTTGAGGCGGTTTAGCAGGGTGATCCTTAAGTCACACCTACATAACTCCAGTAAATTTAATGGAACTGGCAATTCTGAAGAATGAATTCATTTGTTCATCCTTCTATTCATTCATTGAAGCACACTTAGATTAAAGCTAATAATATAGTCAGCTCTCCATCAGCAGCTGGAAGCATCTCCAGCCTGCAGAGAGACACACTATGGATGGGGAGCGAGTTCAGGTCCAAAAAGGAGTCAAAGCAATATGGCCACAGAACCAAGCAATTGTTCCTATGCAACATGCCCATTCTCAGGAGGGCCTCCATGTTTGTTGGTTCTAGACCTGGTCTCAGAAACAGTAAAATCACTTCAAGCCTTCTGGGCAGGCTGGTCTCCCACCACTCCAGGTTTTGGAGAAATGCCCATCAGTTGCTGAACAACTGAACATGGTTACCAACTCTCCCTAAACTCAGCCACTGACAAAAGCCCTTGGAGTTGATCCATTTCTCACCTGGAAGCAAAGCAGCCCTGTCAGGCACCCAGACGGACGTACAGACAGGCTCTTCCAAGGGACCTCTGCGGGTGCAAACAGAAAGGTCAGAATCAACATCTTGCTCATCGTAAAAGCAAAAAGTAAATCAAGCTGGCTGTAACACCTTGCCAAGAAAACACCTCCAAAAGGGCATGTAAGGCCAGCTGCTCTCCTGTATGGAGCAGACCATAACTTCCCCCCCCCCTTCTGACACAACTCATGTGTCAGTCTGTCCTTGTTTTGACCCATATAAGGGTTTTTCACATGTTGGCAGTACAGATGACACCTGAGCAAGAGTCAGAGTAGCTGAGGTTTATTTGGAAGAGAAGCTACTTGTTTTAAATCACTGTAGAGCTGCTGAAAGGCACTGACGTAAGGGCTGCAGGTAACAAAGTCTCTTTCAAAGCCTGACCAGACGTCCTTCTGCCTCTCATGCTTAAAAGGCCTCTTCTTCCCAAGTCTCTGCGGCCACTCAGGCCAACAGTGAGTCACTCCCACAGCCCTGGCTTTGCCATACAAGCATCAAGGAGCACCAAACCAAAGATGGGATGCATTAAACACACAGCCATTGTGGGAAAAGAGTCAGGGTGGGACAGCCCAAACCAGACCTCCAGCTCTAGTCCTGGTTTCCTTTTTGATTACCTCCAAAGACATCTAATTAAAACAAAACCACAGGTTTTCTACATTTACCACAAGCTTCTTTCAACCAGCAGTCTTTCACACTTCCAGCTTATTGATATCTGAGCCTATCTGGTGTTTTCTATTTCCTTTCATCTCAGCCTTGGAGAAGAAATGAGCAAATTCAAAAAATACTAGTGATGATTAGTGGAAGGTCCACCTCTGCCTGCCCCAGGTCTCCCAGCCCATCATGGTTGTGGTTGCACCAGACCACCCCCAGCTCCTCCTAACTGCATCCTCACCCCTCTTTTCATGAGACTAGCCAAGGATTAAGTCATTGAAGAGACACATCCAGCTGGTCGCAAACACAATTTTTTTTAAGGAAACCAGGCTAAAACTCATTAGACCCACCATCAGCTGTCTTTGCTCAGGAGAACTGGGTCTGGCAGGGCAGCAGCTTTGCCCTCCTGGTCCATGGTGATGGAAGAGGAGCCAAACAGCAGCAGTTGCTTCAGATCCACACCAAAGCATAAGAAGCACAGAAAAATTTGCTGAGGACATGCCCACAGAGACACGGGATATTCTTTTCATATTTGCCATGGCAAAAAATTTGTGTTAACATTTTTGCAAGCACTGTAAGCCCATATCAAGTATCAGCAAAGAGGCAGACAGGTGTCCTGACCACAGAGGAGACAGCATATGCAAACAGTTTGGAATTTATTATTATTATTTTTTTAAAGAGAGAAACAAATCCCAGTGATTTTTCTGTGCATGATACATTTTCTGCTCCCCGTTTGATGTTGCTTTCAGACTTTAGACTTCAAATAGCTAACGCTAACCTATGCCTCTAGCCTGCTTTAAACTAATGGCCCTTATGTGACCAGAAATGAACGCGTGGTGAATCACTTATGCCACACACAGTGGGGGGGATGAGCAGTGGTCCACGTCTCCTGACCGCTGCAGGGACACAGGAAAGGAGAGCCCAGCTTTCTCTGCATTACAGCCAGATAACTCAGCAGAGCGCCTTTGCATTTTTGGAGCTGGAAAGCACAAACTCCAGGTCAACAGTCCAACCACAAGCAGTCAAGAGAGAACAACCTAACCACTGGCATTTTCTGCAAAGTATGGAGAGAGAGAGAGAGAGAATCTGCATAGGCTGCACTTCCACTCTCTCTTGCTTGCCTTTGGGAGAAAAGCTTCTCTTAAGAGAAGCTGCATTTTAATTAGTAGTCCCAACCAAGGGAATCTGATCTCGACAATAAGGGAAAGAGAGCAACCCAAAGTTACAGACTTCAGGGTATGTGGGTCCCAGCCCTTCACTTCTTTGCTGACATTACTGCTTCCAGGAATTAAACCAAAACCCCACTTAACTTCACAGAGGTTGCAATTTGCATCTAAAGCACCGCCTAAGCCTCAGCTGTAATAAACAGATATAGCTCCATTGAAATCCAAGGAGTTACTTCGATTTTGTCTAGTTACAGATCTACAGATCCATAAACATTACAGCTCATGCAACCTCCAGCTAAGTATCTTCTCATAGAAGACCGTTATCTTGGCATATGGATTGGGATAACTTGATTAAAACACTCTTGAAGACTCATTAGGATCATTGGGTTTTAGGCGTTGTATTTTAAGAATAAACCCCAGCAAACACTGAAAAGGGCATGATAACAGTCTACAAACAAAGATAGACTATAATTTGGGATTTTCTTTGGGAAATTAGTAAAATGGAGAGAGGAAAGAAAAGAGAAAAATGAAACTGAGCTGTGCACACACACTGAGAAATCAAATGTTATTTGACAGACAACAAATGAAAAAGAAACACAGCAAATAAGGAAGTGAAAACATGCAATTCTATCCTCCTTTTGAGCCTTGTTAAATTATATTTTGGGTATAATGTACAGACAAGGTGTTGTGCACCTAAGGTCATATGGATGCATTTTGCTCTTTGTCACCGGCTCTAATAGTCAGTTTCAGGTCAGGACCCTTTCCCCTGAGCCTTCCTCAGCTCCTTGTAATAAACCACCCCAGAGACAAGTTTGTGCTGGCTGTGCTCCCCAGGAGCAGAGCAATGCTACTGACTAGTTTTACAGACCTCTGCCCAGGGGTGGATGCTACCAAACATCACTACATGCATGCCATGGACCTACTATTGTCTTCTTTAAATCATGTCACCAAATGAACTGGTTCCCTTGGGCAAAAGGCCATCTCCTGTAACCAAGCTCCTGTTCAAATTGTTGCATTGCCACAGCTTTGCTGACAAAGGAGAAACCTGAGTTCTGGGGTTTTTTCACTTTTCCTCACCAAATTATACTGCCAAGCAACAATTATAAACTAAGCTTAAGACAAGGAGAGCTGGAAGAGTCTGGCTTAGCATTTTGCAGAAAATCCATGAGCACCCCAGGCCCTGCAATGGGATTCAGGTGCTGATTACAAAGAGCCACCAACAAAAAGAAATCCCTTTTAGCAGCTCCTCAACCTGTGAACCTTCCAAAGGGGCACCCCTGACCAGTGTCACAACCTGGATGAGCCAGATGGAAGGCTGGAAGGGAACGTTTGAGCTATTTCCTCATCTGATTTTCATTTCATTTTATTCATTCATCACTTGAGCCAGGCAAATACTCTTATACACGTTTGGGTGTCTCTCTCTTCACACAGGTTTTTAAGCCAGCACAAGTTAGGGAAGGCGGTAGCACCACCAGGTCCTGTTCTAAGGATGTAACAAGGGCACTGTGGTGCCAGTCTGTACCTCACAGCCACTGGGCTGTAGGATGGCACCAGATGAGAGCCACATATCCCAGCTGCTCATCTGGGCTAACATGTCACCACATTCACTTACATGGCTGTCACACCCACACAGGTCCCTGCACCAGCCACAGCTCTCTACTGGCCCAAATGGGAAAGGGCAAAGAGGAACACAGCTGCTCAACACACACCCACCATCGGTGTGTGCACAGGGGTGGTGGGAGACAGGGATATTTAGAGCCTGCCAGAGTGCACTCCATTGTAATTCCCTCCTGTTCCTCCAACACTGAGTGAAGCCTTAGAAGTCCATACCTCCAGAGAGCTAGCCCAGATACTGCTACTCCAGTTCAGTAGGGAGACAAAGAGCTCAATTTTGCCATCAAATAGGAAGGGACAAAAAAAAATTAGTAGTAGAAGTATTTTGTCAAAATCAAAAAGACACGCTGCCATCAAATAGAAGATAAAACAGAAGAAGTGAGATGGCGAAACAATGTTCTCTACTGCTTCAGTGCCTGAGAGTTGCTCCCAGTTGAAACCAAACCTCAGGTAGCTCACATGCAGGAGGAAAGCCATCACAGACTGCCAGAGTCACACTCCATGCTACTGTCCTCCTGTATCAAAGTGCTACTGAACCTTGAGAGCAGCTCCTCTGGGAGAGAATGGCTTGGACATGCTGCTCAGCTCCCCAGCATCATTTGCAGAACTGGATCTCCAGGGACAGCAGTTATGATACAACAATCACACACATTCCTCTTGCACTGCAAATCAACAGTCAAACCACAAGTACCCAGAAGCACCCAGGGGCACAGCACATCCAGTACCCAAGCAGGAAGGGGCTGCCAGTCCCACATCCAAGCTCCTGCCACACACAGTGGGCAGGTTTGCTCCCTGCCTGACAAGGACCTTCCTTTAATCAGACGATGTAGGAGTTTCCCAGAGAGACCAAAGAGAAAGTCAGGCACAGCTCAAATAAGCACCTGGATCCACAAACAACAGATTAAATTCTCAAGCTACACAACTATGTTTTAGCAGAAGTGCAATTGAACTCCATGTACTTGTTACATTTCTAAATATACTCTGGTTGTCAAGACAACAAAGAGACTGATGGATCTCTAAAGTGTACTGTATCTATTTAATTGTCAGCATTTCAAACTGACTCAAGGAGGGAAAAAAATGCTGTGTGATAAGTCTAATTGTCATGGTTACCACTGGCTAACCCCACAATAAAAATACATATATTCTGGCTAAATATGCCAAGCCATGTGAGGAGCAGATGGGAGACATTCTCATTACTGCAACAGCCTCCACTGGAAAACTAAACTTGAGGAAAGATGTGAGAGACTTTACAGAGATCTCAGACACAACAGACATTGTGGGCTGCATCTTTCCAGTCCTTTGGCAGCAGTTTTCAGGCTTTTCCACTGTGCTTATTCGCCCCATGAGTGTTGGGACAACCCATGGAGCTGTGGCTGCCTAGCTCAAGAGCATTCTGTTTGGGAATCTCATCCCTTGCCACAGAAAGTCTGAGATGTTACTTCTTAAAAGCCTCTGACAACATCTGTTGTGCGACTGCCTGGGTTTTGCACTCCCATCCTCACCCGCTTGCTCTGCTCCCTCCAAACAGCCCTACCCAAGCCCACAGGCATGGGTCTGCCAGGAGGCTGCTTACAGCCTGGACCCTCTGCTCTCATACAATTAATAGCTGAGGCAAGGGTATGTCCAGGCTTGGGGATGAGAAACAAGTGGAAAGAAACAGCTAGCCACTATTGCAAATATACCAGCCTGAGGCCGAGCTGGCAAACATCACGGACCCCCAGCTGGCCCTTACAACCCATCTGATGAGCATGATTCAGCAGTGTGAAGAGCACCACTATTCATGAGGTCTCTCCTGAGATGTTTTCCAAAAAATGTCTCAAGCACTGGCTTTTTACATGCAAGACCTCCACAACAACATCCAAGTTATTTACCTGCATATAAAATGATTATGGCTTTCCTTCACTGACCAAAACTCATCCACCTATACTGTTCCCACTTTCCTTTCATTAAACCAAAGTTTAAGTTGCAGGAGAAAGGCACCAGTGTCATTCAGGTATGAGAAGCAATGGGAAACAGTAAGTTTACCTGGTAAGCACTGACTTAAAAGCTGGACTCAATGATCCTCATGGGTCCCTTCAAACTCCGAATATTTTCTCATTCAGTGGTTTCAATGAATGGGCAGGTTTCCAACTAGTCTGAAGCCTCCTCAATGTTTTTGACAGAAACGTTGAATTGCAATTAAAAATCTCCCCCAAACTGTTGCATTCCTTCATACAGATAAAAGCTCTGCATCTCTGCTGTCAGACACTTTCACAGAAGCCATAAGGCATTGCCTAAAACCATCTCCAGGAGAGCCACAAAATAAAATCTGTTTGGAAAACATTGCTTAAGAGAAACACCATTTCCCAGGCACCTCAAGCAACACATTTGAGTTTGTGATATTTTCCCTGGAGCTTGCCCTTGCTCATCAGCAAGATGAACAATTTCTGAATTCCAAATATGAGATTCTCCATGATGTAAAATGAACTTTCATGCCTACCAATACAGCCACTGTGTGGTTACCTTCGTGTGCTGCTTCACTGAGTGGTCAGTGCACAGAGATGGGCAGTGAACGTCAAAACAGAAGTAGCACAGAGGGGTTATTTCCAGGGCTTGTGTGAGAATTACTTCAAATATTAGTTAAGTTAGGAGGTAAAAAGGGGTCTTTAGCACAAAGAAGTCTGTGGTCTAATGACAGTCAAAGGGACTTAAAGGCAACTGGTTTTTTACAAGTACATGGGTACACCCGAACCAATGCAGCATCAGCATTTTGTCCCTAGATGCCTAAATAATTCTGAAACTAAGCATGACCCATAAGGAACTTCAAAGAGATTATAGTCCTCGTAAAAGCTGTATCCAGAGCTTAACTGTGCTGAAATCCCAAACAACCAAAAGCTCAAAATCATGCTTCTGTTTGATATGGGTACAGGAACCTAACTTTGGTTTTCCTGTTACTGAAAGTGCTCACCTAGGGCACCAGGTTTATACAGTTATGGCTTTGGGACTACTATTACATTCTGTTCTAATAAAGTACACGCTCTCTGGAGCTAACTCCCCAGGATGACTCCTTTGCTGTGGCACAAATGGACTCATTTAGTTTAGATAAAAGGATGTTCCTTTGCATTACTTTTATTTGATTTTTGGTTTTGTAAAATAGAGAAACAGTTAATTTTGCTAAATGAGTGCTCTGTTGCCATGACTTCACTGCAGACAAACACAAAGCCATCAACCTCCTTTTCCTTGGGCACTGTTTTGCTGGGTTTTTTTAAACAGATTTTTGATCATCTTGATTCTCTTGCTTTTTTTTTTCAACATCTGGATTCCCAGCAACATCGTGCAGTTAGACAGATACATAATGGCTATGGCTACTCAGTAAATTATGGAGATATTTCTGCACATATTCAACCTCTCCCAATCCACCTCTGCCAGCTGTGCCAGTGCACCCTCTGTGACTCCACATGCAGGGCAATGTAGTCTGCAACAGCAGGTAGCAAATAGCTCCAAATGAAATCCTAAATTTATGGAATTAGTCCCTGAAAGTCATAATTTCCATGCTCCCACCAAGGGCCAAAAGACAGTTCCATCCTAGTCACCGTCATGCCAGGCTATTGCTCAGAATTTTGCCCCAGAAGGCCAAAGTCCTACTTACTGCCTCAGTTTCTCTGGTGGATAGAAAGGGCTGCAGGTACATGTCATCTGCCTCTGTGGGGTGTTACAACATTGGCTGAGTTAATATTCATGGAGTACACTGGGGATTAAAAAAATTACAGACTTTACTGAGGGAGAGGGTTTTTTCTTTTTTAATGTTTGCACTGAATAGACAGACTAAGTAAAAACAGCATTTGTAGCCTGCAGCCATTATCCTAGTAAATGGCTCATTACAGCACACAGCCTACCAGCTCACCTCCAACCAGTCTCACTTAAACGCATGTAGGTGGAAGTGCTGCTCATTCCAGAGAACTTTGTTTTTCACTGTCTCTCTCTGATGGAGAGTCTGGATAGCTGGGCTAACTAGACAGGGCTTAAGATATAAATACTTCAGTACGAGCTTGTTGTTCAGTACCTATTTACGGCAATCACAGAACAATTAATTACTTCCCATCTAAGACTAATTCCTGTCTCTTCCAAAAAGACTGAAGGGGGGTGAGTTTTGTCTCAAGACTTTCAATTTCCTGATGAGTCACAGCAGACACACTACAATAAGCTCAATACTTCAATCAGACTGTTTCTTATCCAGATATATTCAATACATTACTAAGATGTGGAGTGTGCTATTTTAAGGGCTGATTTCAGGCATTGTATGCATAATGCTTTCTCTTCTGAACACGCGCTTTGTCCTGGATGAGGCAGATGTACCTCCCACACCATCATCCTTTCTCCCCTCCATAAATCATATAGGTAAATAAACACTGCAAAAGCAGAAAGTGAAGAATTGCACACTTGGTGCACTGATTTTTACAATATCCAGCCCTTCAGCACATACTCTTCTCTCCCACTTCACTAGTTCATTCCCTGCCCTTTGGCAATAAAATAACTTATGTGACAGCAGTATCTGACAAGAAGAAAACATTCACAGACTGCACAGGTTGCAACAAGTCCACAGCATCTTGCTTTCTTCGTTCTAGGGCCAAGAACCATACATTTACTGTTCTGCCCCAAGGAGCAACTCTGCATCCCTGTACGAATCCTCAGTTGTCCCCAGTTCCCACGCCACCCACTCACAAGCTCCCAGGCTCCATCAAGCAGGCATGAGACTCTTTGCCCAACCTCCAAGCAGCAACACAGACTACGAGGACCAGTAGGTGCTGCCTGGTCCTCACTACTTACTTAATTTAACAGACTTAGATATAATTTACTGTGTCAATTGGGCAACTGATCCCAGCTGGGTCATCTGAGTCTACAACAGGTTGCACTCAGCATCAGCCTGACCACACACAGCCAGCTGAGGAAACTGCTTCACCCAAGCAGACTGTGAAGAGCAGAGCAATGATCACATCTCCCTAGACCACACACATACCTGGGTTCTCACAAGTAATGCAATTAAAAGCTCCCAGACACCAATAGCTGCCTAAAAACTGGCTAGGATGACAAATAGGTTAAAGACCATAATGGCTGGGTGACAGAGACCAAGTAAAGGTGACAGACAGCTCTGCTCTTGCTTTTAGAGTTGCTAGTGTGCCATCAAGGACATCAGCTGCTCTAAGGGCAACCACTGCACAGACACCAACTCAAGACTACCCCTGCTCTAATTGCTAACAGCAGTTTTCCCCATGGCACAACTGGACTACACAAGCAGTTCCTATGCAACCAGCAGCACTGCCAGTTTCTGCCAAGCCCATGCTAATTGCAAGTGATTCCAGCTCAAATGCTCTTAAGTCAGGAAGTATTTATGTGATGTGCAACCAAAGTCTCACGTGTAACCAAGGTCTGAGATTTGTCTCACCAGCTCTCCTGTGGTGAACAAACCCACAATCAGCTATGAAGGTCTGTCACTGTCTCTTTTCTTTCTTCCTCCTTGGAAAAGCTTTCGTGTAAATTCTAATTTTATGTCAACAAAAATGCAGAGCATTTTTGATCCTCACAATGCCCTCAGCCTGTTGGTGTAACTGAACAGTCAAAGCAACACAGAGGACATGGCCACAGATATTCCATAAGAGGCAACAGATCCTCCAAGGCTCAGCAGCTTCTCAGGTGCTAATGTGAAAGTGTCAATGTCTCCTCATGTATCACATTTATCTTAAAGCCTTAGGAACATTCAACTAGTTTCACAAACTGTGGAAATGGAAAGGGCAAGAGCAGAAGGATAATTTCACATGCGCAAGCCAAACTTGGAAGGACCAAGGAAACAAATAGACTGAGTCAGGTTTAAGGTTTAAAATATGGTAAATCTCCTCTTAAGTATGTCACTTTCACTAAGGTGAGAATATTCACCCAAATTTTATTGACTTCCATTAAATACACTATTATCTCAATCTAGGTGTTCATGAGACAGGCACAAGGCTCCACATTATCTGCAATGACATTCACTTTGAGCTACAGGTGACTGAGCAACACAAGTCTTGTGTTATCCTTGTGGGTCCCTTCCAACTCAGCATGTTCTGTGATCTCTGAATACACACAAATCCTCAGATGGAATCTCAGCATCTCCTCTCTATTGTACAGTACCTGTGATAAAGCTTCTTGAAGAAGTTCGGACTCAACTAGCCAGCATCCGTTTCTAATGAGAACAGAAACGTGTGGTACATTGTGCAGTTCTTCTCTTCATGAATGGCAACCAGCTCCTTTGGAGAAAGCATCAGGCAGCAGCTGAGACCATGGCCTGGTGGCCTTGGCTGTGCTGCAAAAGGTGCCTGTGGAGTCAGTGCCCCAAAACTAGTGCAAGCAACTTTCTTAAAGCTAGTGTTATGAATAAAGAGAAAATATAAAAACACAAAAAAACACCCCCTCAACTTAAAATGGATCATAAATTCTCTTTTTCCTTTTGGAGAACAATGTTGGTAGCATACGAGTCTGCAGCCTAAACAGACAGCTCATGAAATTCAGGCTCATCTCATATTCTTAAAACATGTAAGACCAGGATTTTCCCATGCTAGGCAGTTAGTTCACGTGCCTTCCTAAAAAGCCATTTGCAAAGTTTCTAAATGCAATAGGAGAAAAATAATCCTGCTCAGTCCATGCCTGTATCTCCCTCTCCTCCCATTAGCACAAGGGGAGAAGGTTGGCTTAGAGCAATAAAACATTTCAATTTGAATATGAATCACTCCTCTGGTGAGAAAACCAAACAGAAGCCCATTTCACATGAGCCTTATCTGAAGATATAATGAAATCCGACATATCTAACAGAAGCAATGGAAGTAAAACATGGTGAAAATACTGGCTCACACAAACAGTTTCCATTTTAGAGGATCCCAAAGTGGTTTACAAACTCATAGAGGCAGGAATAATTTCATCTGCCACTGAAACGTGGCTACCTCTGGGTGGGTACTCAGCTCAGCACCACACTGTAGTTCATTATGGAGGGAAGAACATCAAGCAGGAACTGTGTGAGAGTTCAGGACAACATGATCCTCCAGTGGGAACTGGACCACTCTCCTGGAAAGTGGAAGTTGATTTAATTTTGATTCATATGATTCAAAATGCCACTATGTGGCCCAAGCATCAGAACACCACATGCACATGACACTGTACTTTAAAAAGTCACAGGCTGTAAAAAAAGATGCAAAACCAACTCTTATGTGCTGGTCCTCTCCAGCTTCTGGTTCAAAAGGTTATAGAAAGCAGCAAGGTAGAGGATTAAAATTTCTGAACCTACCTAGGAATTACAAATTAATTTCTTACCATCCACAGGGCAGAAGGATCATGATTTCCTGCCCCTGGTTCAGATGCTATCTCCAGATGGAGTTCAGGGTAAACTGCTTCTCCCCTCCCAAGTGTTTTCATCCTTTCTCTTTTTCCTCTTCACATCCACCTGCTGTGACTGCAGTCCACCTCACTGGAGATAGTCATGGCCTGCTGTTACAGAGTTGGTCAACAGAGACTTGATCCAAACTCAAGCCTTTCTCGTGCTACTGAAACATCAACATTCAAGCACAGAAATCCTTCAGGGCAGAGGCTCCGAGCAAGTGATCTGCACATTTCCAGAGCTAAATGTTTACTTCTCTTCCTAGCAGCATCTGGAAGCTTGCAGACTATTTATCTGCATCTTGGAAACATCTATTTAGTGCTACAAACACATCAACAATTCACCTTGACTCAAAAGAATAGTTTTCCACACTCTGAGGAAACAATAAACAAAATCAGCATCTTTTTCTTTTTTTTTTTTGCCAAATGTCTGTTAAGGTTTTTCTGAAAGGAGTTTACTTAATCTTCTCCCACATTACATTATATATACAGCTGCTATTCCAGAAACAAAACAAAATTTGGTGCACAAATGCAAACAAATCTGGGTTTGGCCTGATCTTCCTAAACCAAAAGCCAACTTCCTCTCATATTGGCTCAAGAACAGAGAGCCAAAGCCAGCAAGTTCCTAACATTTCTCAGAGGCTGACTTTTGGATAGGTCTGTGTGAGTTTGTCTTCAGTGCCTTGGGACTGCGTGACAGTTCAAGGGAAAATGCCCTTGGAATGAACACGTATTTGAACACTAATTTGGACAACTGCTACAAAGCCATTTTATTCTGTAGAAATGACATCTCTCCAATCACCCAGTCATGTTCTTGCCAGTTGGAGACTCATTCTCATCTTGGTTTAAAGAGACCTAATTCATTTAGTTTTCCTTGGGGAGGAGACCAAAAAAAATCAGCAAGCCAATAAACAAGAAAGAAAAATTACAATGATCTGAACATGACATCCAGGTAAAGTGAATTGCCAGGGGATTGATTCAGCTAAAAATTCATCACTGATTCATCAAACAAATCATTGAGATGTCTTAAGAACAACCTATCAAGAGAAGTCACTCTTCCTCTCCACCTTTTATCAGTTACTGCTGGAAGTGACCTTTTCTGCACATCTCTAGACCATTCTGAAGTGTTGGAGATTTTAGGAAGTGAAAATTCATTCTCAAAATGAACTAAACTGCTTCAAAACCCTTTTATTAAAGGTTGTATCTTGCTTCTTTCTCACCATTGGGTATTTAGGATAACCCACTACAAAAAAAATTGCCACTGTGCAGTTCTAGCTAAGAGTCCAGGTTGGGTGCAAGGCCAGGTTGGATGGGGTTTGAGCAATGTGGTCTAGTGAAAGGTGTCCCTGCCCATGGCAGGGCAGGGTTGGAACAAGATATATTTGAGGTCCCTTCCAACCCAATCCATCTATGATTCTATGTGAATCCCAAATTTGGTGATACAGATGCTCTTTAAGTTATAGAAACCAAACAAAAGAGAAGTTTCTGAAATCAAGGGAAAGAGAAATTGTCCAGTGCCACTGGAAAAAGTTACTACCCAAACCCAAGGAGAACCGAGGATCCCCTTCCATCAGCTCTGCCCACAGCCTTGGGAAGGGCTCCGGCAGGGAGCTGGCACTGTTGCAGCCAACAGATTCCAGAATCTGCTCAGCCTTGCAGAAGAGTAGGAGGTGAGACTGCTGGCAGGAGCAGGCGGAGCAGCAGAACTGGAGGAGATCATAAATGGAAGAGTGTTGTAAAACACGGAGGTGAGCACAGACTGACACTCACCTTCACAGCTCCCTCCCAGAAAAGCACACCCTGTCAGCCTCTCACAGCTTTGAAATGCACCCAGACTTCGCTGGATCAATCCAGGAACCTCATTCATATGCATGTTTGCTCTCACACACAAACACGGCAAGGTTTTAACCACACACATTTTGCACAAGTCCCACAGGCCCAAACTTTCAAGTTACTCAGGAAACTCAGCCTCAAATGGGATTGTAAACCAAAAGAAAGAGATTATAGATGAAGGTAAAGACCACAAAGAACTGCAGAGCAATTTGGGTTAGAAGGGAGTTTTAGAGAGTCCAACACTGAGGTACTCCAAAACACCCAATCTTCAGAGGACATTTTTCTTAAAACAGGACTTACTCAAAAGATTGCACCAACTGATCTTCCAAAACTGATACAGTCATGTGAAAATATAGGCTGGGCTGTCTCCATTTAATATGTCTCCCAAGTGGAAAGTCCTCATCAAACCTATAATATGTTCAGTTCCAGAAGAACAATTAGGTGACATTAGATAAGTAGTTGTAACTCTCAGAAATAAATGGCCTTGCTATTTATCAGTATGTGCTGCACCTTTAAAAGTCTCCAGAAGTGATGGTCTGTTTCTGCACATACTGGAATATTCAAGAGCATTTCATATCTATTCTCATATCAAGAAAAGAGCAATTAGATCAATAATGAAACAGGAGTGCTCCCTTTTACTTTCTGTGGTTTGCAAAGAGGTTCATGTTTCTGTGTGAGCACAGCTCTTGTTTTAGTGATGTGAAAGTGTGTGGTTTGTGCGATACCCAGTTTCTTCTAATATTTGAGTTTCTGTTGTTATCTACCTACAATTTACAGTAAAGCATCCTTCATTCTCACACCTCTCAATCTCAAAATTAGATCAATTTTCCCAACAATATTCTATTACCCATGCAGACTTTTTACAAATACTGGAAAGCTTGACAACAACACACTCCTCACTAATACAGCATGAAGTCACAGAAGACAGCATTAATGCTATCAATTCTACCTATGCATACATTTGTATATACAGACACATGAAGTAGGAAATACAAGCTTTTTTGGGGAAAAGAGCCATTTTTGTGTCTGGAAAAGCAACCAGAATTTAGCTGAAATTCATGTCAACAGGCCCAAGGTACCACATGCAGTAGGTAAAGATTACTGAGCAATACTGGAACCACTGTGCATACATCACTGTTGCTCTATTTACTGTGATTATATTATTGCTATTTTCAAAACTATTCAAAATATTTATAATTTCCCCCATTCTGCAGAGCATGAATCTAATTCTAGCAAAATTTCTTAAGAACTCTCCAAATGGGAAGGACACTGCAATTACTGGGGATGGGTAATCTGCTGGCTCTCGCATCAAACCAAACCATGCCATTTATAGCATTTTGACCCTCTCTACAACAGACAAGAGCACTGATATTTTAGCTAGAAATGTTCATTTTCCAGATAGCTGTTTCTGGCGATGTGCTCCAGTCCAGGATCCTTGGCTGTGCTGCCCCAGCGGCTCTCAGGGAAATGTGCCCTTTGTCAAATATACTGAAGGTCCCAAAGAAAGTTCACCTGCTGCTACAACACAAAGATCAATTCAACGATAAAAATCTAAAACCAACTGGAATAGTAAATATTTCTGAAGAAGGAAGGTAAATCAGCAACAGCAAGGTTTTCAACCCTGTTGTGAGTCATCTGGTCAGCTCCATAGTCTGAACCTACTAAGTGCACATTGTAAGGACTGTCCACTTCTCAGTGATACCCCATTCTGCATCTCTCTGGACCAGCCTTGTAGCTTGCACACAAATATTCTTAATGGTCATAAAATCATCATGCCCTACCTGGCAATAATTTACTGATGATGGCATAACACTGCATTACCAAGTCATCAGCTGCTTCGACTAAGATTAATTCAGGCAAGCCAGGACACAAACGTTCAAACTCGTTGATGTATCTTGCACCCACCCAGAGAGGACTTGGCTTTCAGCCAGTCTGCATAAATCCTGGTGGGATTAGTCAATGTTCAAGAGGCTTCTTTATGGGATAAATAACGAGGTCAAGTGCTGAGATCTAAAAAAACGACATGATGGGTGTATATAATCTCCCACAAGGCACATCTCTCCACCCTTTATAGCCAGCAACAGGGATGACTAAGGGCACACAGCAAAAACCACTACAACCAAGGCCATGGAAATGAAACTGGCAAATGTACCATTGTTTCATGTTAAGATGACATTATCAAATGTATCTGATTTTATCACCAAAGACGCCAAAAAGCTCGTATTTGGAAGAGATGCACAAAGAGAACCATGAGACTACTGCTTATATAGCTGGTTGTACAGCTGGAGCAGAACTGCTGAAATCTTCTAGTTCTGTCCCTCTGGATTCCCTGTAGATGAGCCAAGAGCCCAAGAGCCTTGATGCTCTTGGGAAATGTCAGTAGCTAAATCTGGATTAATACAAGACTCTTTAAAACATCCTCAACCATTTGGGCAATACTCAATAAAAGTAACATCCAACACTGTAAAAGTGCCCCAGTTAGGTGTTGCCATTGTGGGCAGCTGCAGGTCAGAAAGTGCTTGACCAAATGTTAAAATAAGGAGTCAGTCAAAGATACTCTTCTAAATCAAGATCACAATTGATCACAATGACCATGGAACTCAAATGTGCCAAATTTCAAAGTTGTCTGGTTTTCCCACTGCTGTTGTCGTGTAAGAAACCTGACTGACTGCTGCATCCAAGCCCCTCCAGTCTCAGGCATTTCTCAAACTTGGATAACATTGTGGGATCTTCCTTCGGAATACAGGCAAACCCAGACTTGATACAGTAAACAGACCATTGGAACTGCTTTTTTTATTTCAACATGAACTCCATGCACACCTTAGGAGAGCCACCAGCTGCCCTATCCTTCACCAAGACACCAGAAAGGAGCTCAAGCTGCTGCTGCAGCTAAACCCAGTGCTGGGAACGGCTCCAAACATCTCTCTGGAAACTAGCATGACAATGAAGTTCTGCTGAAGTCACATGGCTCTCAGGCATCTCGAGATGGGCTATCAGGAAGTGGGACCCATCTCAAACCAACCACAAGCTCCTGGCCAACAGATTCCCATCAGCAACACAGTACCAGTCATTGCCCTCATCTGGGCACTTGGCCATCAGAAAATGTTGGAAAAGCTTCCTTCATTTCCTGCCTCCCACAGACCAGTGGATTTGGACCACTGAGAACACTGAGAAGTTTTCTCCTCATATTCCAGACCAGCTTGTGAACCCTCTCCCCCATTCCAAAGCTAACATAGTTTGTCACCAGCTACGAGTGACCTTGGCACAAATAATAATTCTTGTCTTTCTAAGCAAGAATTTGGAAAAGCAGCTTTTATAGGACAGGTATGTCTGGTTGAGATTTGTGATCAGATGCAATGCACAGTACAGCGTGTGACCTGCAGAAATATTACCATCAGCTAACAGCAGCACAGATTTCTTTCCTCCCTGTCCCTCATTAGCCTCGAAAGCTGGCCTTGCCAGCAGCAGTAATGCAAGCTGAGACAACAAAGCACATTAATGATGGGCCCCATCATGTTCCATATTAATTACCATAGCTAGTAGTAAACTGTTGGTTATAAATTATATTTTGATAAACTGCCCTTTCTCTGACAAGCCAGTTCCAATGTTTAATGTTGCACTTAATCCTCAGATAATACCCCAGGAGTCCTCACTGTGCCCAGCAACAAATCAAAGCAACCTTCAAAAGGCTGGCACAGGTCCCCTTTTCCTACGCACCCTGACCTGAAATTATCCCATTGCATCAACTTTGTTATAGGTCAGCTCTAAAGGCTGTTACCAAAAGCAGCAGCACACTCAGTCACCAAGTGTCCTGGTACTGCTCCAGTACTTCTCTGGGCTGACAAAAGCCATGTACATGTTATATATGTACAACAGTTTTCCAGAAATGCTGCACTATTACACTGTCCTGCAGGATAAAATAGCAGGCTAGTAATCCCCAGAATATCTCAACATTCAGAAGAGAGGAGATTTTCTTCTATCTGGGACTGAAATAGTCAACTAAAATCTTTACCCAACACCATCATATTCTTATTTTTGTTTCTTTTTAATTCAGTGACATTTAGCTAGCAGAACAGCTGTTAGCAAAGGTCTAGGAGAGGTGGAATACCATTTTCTATATAAAGAAAAATGTTTTGGAGGAAATTGCAATTTGACAAAAATACCTATTTAGCAAAGTACATTTTAAAAGTGGAAAAATATGCTCTGCTTTTTCTAGGTAGCAAAAGAATCGCCGTGGCTCATGAAAAGGAGCCCAAGTCTTAGGAACAAAGGTATAAAGTATATCGCAATGTACATCCAGGAAAAAAAAGGAGGAGGGATGTGCCCTTTAAGAAGCAACACAGGCTGAGACCTTACTCTGTCTCAGATGTGCCCATCACCTCCCACCACCACCAAAACACATCAAAAAACTAGCCATGGTCTTCCCAAAGAGCTGGTCCAGCTCTCATCATGGACAACCAGGAGTTTGCAGATAGCTTTAGACAGAGCCAGGTCAAGCCTGGCACAGTCAACACTTTCCTTCATTTTACTCTGAAGGCACAACTCACCACACCCAGCACGAACAAGATGTTGCACCTGTTATTTACAGTGCTAAAACCCCAACAGCTCAGGAAGAGGATCAGCAGCAGCAACTGAGAATCCCATCCTCTCCTCCACAGAAGGATGTGAAGCCCTGTGGCCTCACTCCAAGTTGCAAATTAAAAGTGCTTACAGCAGTCAAGGGTTCAGACTTGTTCTTCCACCACTGGTGGCAGATGGTATGTGCTATTATTAAATCTTGATTTCCAGCTTATAATAATAGTTGTATGGAACTTTCTGCACTAGGACAAAAATTCACTGTTTTTATTTTGGGGAAAAGTGGAAGCCTTGCAGTTAAATAACTTTTCTCTTTTAATAATTTCTTTTAAAAATTCATAACATACTTCTCCTAATTGGAAACACACAGAAAATAGGATATGGCCATATTAGTTAAAGGTCACTGAACATTTATCCACCTCTTTCGAAACTGACAGTATTGTCATGACAGCCATAAAAGCTGCTTTGAATTTTAGTTCCCTAGAAAGTAAATATAAGGAATCCCAAAGCTGTAACCACAAGTGCCACAGCTCTTAACATTGATGTCATATTCATCTGAATTTGTGCTGCAGAAGTCAGGATGGTAAAGCTTCAAAATCAGCTCATCTGTGGTGCACTGGAAGGACACAGTAATTATCCCCCAGCCCATTGCCCCCGGTATGTACCACAATGCCTTCATTTGATGCAACATTAACAGCAGAACATGTTTTATTCCCAAGCATTTAGCATGGGGCACTGTGGGGCTGCTGGGATAATTTAGGGGGCTGCTGCAACCAACTATCTCACACTACTGTATATTTTATTACAGTTTGCAACTGCTCCTTCCAATTCCAACTACCAAACAAATGTTCTTCCTTTTTTTTTTTTCCGGAACCAGTTTACATTCATTTGTTTCAATTTGCTTCCGTATCAATTAGCCAGAGCAAAGGGGGTTGCCTTTTGGACCCTCTTCTGGTACGTTTGACATAAGGGGACAGTGTAATTAATAGATGTCAGGCACAGTCCCCCTTAATGCATTGATTTCCTCCTACTTAGGAAACACTCAGGGAGAACACAATCACCCCTGGCTGTCAGAGGTCCTCATAAAATCCATAGGCTTGAATTCACAGAAACTGCTAATCATTTTGGATGCTGAGAAGGCACAGTCTGATCTTTGTAAAGGAAGGGAAATTTCTTACTAACTGCAACACCTGAGGAACGCCAAAAGCCAAATGCCAAAAGCAGCTGGACGGAGAGCCAGAGGCATCTAAGAAAAACCCTTTTGGTCTCGAGCTGCATTAAGGGAGATGGGAACACTCCCCCCTGAGTTCTGAACATCTGTATCACCCAGAACAGAGATCGTTGCAGCCAGACCAGTTTGCTCCCCCTGTCACAATCATCACCTTTCCATCACAGACAATTTGGGCTTCACCAAGCTGACTGTACATTAAACTGAACTTCAAGGAAGAACAAGATTTTATGACTATACACCTCAGTTATTTCCTTTTAAGATTTAATTTTTCCATCTCTTACATAAAATCCTCAAAAAAAAAAGTCTCAAACTATTTGATTGCTTTCATCACCCCGTAGTTCTGCCCAGGAAGGCACTGCTAACAAACCACACAAGACCAGTATTTGTGCAAAGCTAGTTAAAATGTCTTTATTCTGCAAATATTAAACCACCCAGCACACACTACACAAATCAAAAGCACAGAAAGAAGATAGTCCATGAGCATATCATGCAATCTTGCTGAGTATTATGCTTAGCTTTGCACAAGCAATAAAGCATTTTTCCCTGTGCACAGAGACTCAACTCCAAAAATGCCTACCCAGAACTGCTCATTCTTATCCACTCCATAAGGCACAGGAGACCAATCCTAGTTTTAAAGAAAAAAATACCCTTTCTTATATTTGCTGAGTCTCTCTGAAGAGATAACAGCACTTTGACTGGGCAGCATGTTTAATAAGACGATGGGGAAAGAAAGGTTCTCCAAGAAAGGAGATGACAGTGCCATGCAGCCAGCACACTGCAAATGTAGTATTTCAAACCAACCTGAAATAGCAAATTGTTACATCTCTCTCTTTAGAAGTCAGCAAACACTTCTTTCAGTGTTTACCTCAAAAATACTGCCTTATGCAGGCATCTATACAATCCAGTGACCTGGTCTATTCCACAGAGAGATGCAGACAGACAAGAGAAAAAATGGAAAGTAAAACCTGTTCTGAAACAACACCACATGCACGTGGTCTTGCACCAGCACCCACCACAGCACACATCTACTGGCAGCTCCACCCCTGCAGCCTGCAACGGCTGAATGCCTTCCACTGGAAACCTTTCTGTGATGCTAATCTACTGCACAAGGAAAATCACTAGAGGAGGACACCCAATAGCTTCTAGCCAGAACACAACATGCCTTCAGCAAGACCTTTGATTTTCACAGGCACACACTGAAGTTGTTCTTCACAACAAAGAACAGCCTGTCTGTTGCATAACTAACCTTAGGCTGCATTAGATAAGTTGTGCCTTCTCACAGATCAACTGACCTTAAATAATGTCTCCAGTGTATTCAGAGCCAATAGGTTTCTCTTTTAAAGCTCAACTGACAGGTCTTCTCCTTCCAGCTATTTCTTCAGAAAGGCACACAAAGAAGGTTTCAAGAGGAATCTCATGCTTACTGTTCCAAAAGCAGCTTTCCAGGCCAAAAATGAAGGCCAAGATCTCAGCTTCAGAGTTGCATCCCCCTTTGAAGGCTTCTTCAGCACTTCACTGCACACTACAAGTGACAGCCTTGGCAGGATGGAACTGGAATTGAAGTGGATGTAACTGAAAAACTCAGTGCATCTCGGGAAAGCTTGCTGCAGTTCTGCCACTGAGTCAAGACAGAAGGAAAACAGTCACCCATGCCAATGAATCACTGCTTTGTGTTCTGGATAAGGCAAAACAAAGGTCTGGTGATGAGGAGCTCTCATATGTCATGCAAGGGTCGGCAGCAAAGGCAAATTCCACCATGGCATTTCCGTTTTGTCGCCCAACCTGCTACTATAAATGCATACAGCAGGATCTTTCATTGCGCATCCAAAAATGGCATTTAACATAGCTGTGCAGCATCACCCCACTGCCATATTCCCCTCTAGAGGTGGCCTATCAGGAAATGAACAAAGCTGAAGCCACAAGGCACTGTGCAATGGGCAGATGAGCCCTTTTAATATCATTTCTTCAATCCTATCATGGGTGAAAGATGATACAGGAGCTCTGCAGTTGCCCCAGGGGTGGAAACACTCGGGAAGAGATAGAGACTGTGTGAAAGTAAGCAAGTCTCAGCACCACTCCTGGCAGTCATTTCACTGTCCACGCAGAGGTCTGTGCACTCCCTGTGACATTTTATAAGCAAAATGCTCGCAAAGCAGTGCTGGATCCCTCTGATAATGCAAATACCAAACCAATTACCCAATAAACCCATGGCAAAGGCTGAGGCACTAAAAGCCTGTCTGTTCTCTGACAGCAGTTAGCTGTCACACAGGTCCCACTTGAGCCTCAGTTCCCTACTAAAAAATCAGGGCCCATGGGGCTTCCCTTCTTGCCACATGTTGCTCCACTCACCCAACTGCTGCTCAATGACAGTTTTGACATCTGGGCAGACAGAGCACACACATCTTTTCTGGAGCACATTAGGGCAGAAGCCCTGCCTCACCTCTTACAATCAGCCAAACTGGGTTTCATTCATAAGGCTCTGCTTTAAAAAAGAGCCACGTTATTCCACATTCAGGCCACCATCATCCCTCACTGTAAGCACAAGAGCCCAGACCTGTGATAGTTGTTTATGCCAGAGGAGTTCCACAGCTGCTGAGGAGCTTTCTAGTAAATCGAGTCCTGATGGCAAAGGAAAGGGGTTGCAGAGCAGTTACAGGAATCTATTCGTCCTGCATTAGTCAGCATATACAAATACATCCTCTTGCTTCATTACATTTTAATTGGAGTACATATGAATAGGCTTTCCTGGTTACTTAATCAAAGGGATTCTGAGTACAAGGTGTTCACATGAAAAGCTAGAAGGCAACATCCTTTCAAGCTTTTCTTTCAGATTTTTTAGGCATCCGTTGTCAATTTCTTCAGGTCAGTTAACATTTTAGGGCTGCTGCAAAGAACCATGACAAGCAGCCACAAAGTGCAAATAAAGCATTGTGAGGGGAAACAGGACACAGATCATTAACTCTGCATTCCTCTTTAGGATCCAGACAAAAATTAAACGCAAAATCCCAGAGCAGATGTTCTGTTAGTGAAGTGATCAGTAGCGCTAAACACCAGGATGGCTTTGCTGCTGTGTGTCACACATGTTTGGGCTGGACTGTCTGCAGTTTCACTATTTTAAGTGTCCTTAGGTACTCTGAAACCACAGAAGATTTGAACCTATAAAAAAATCCTACTCAAACTTTGGGATTTCCTCAGTAATCTCTTTTTCAGCAACACAGATGCTTATTTGTTCACACACGCTTTTCCTGAGCTGAAAGAAATGTGCATATACTTTCTTGCCTGCCTAGAAGAGGACGACCATCTCCAGAACTCCTTCCTTACTAAAACCATGAGCTGTATGACCAGATTCTCAGCTTCTGTAAAATTCATACAGTTGGTACAGCTTGAACTGACAGTATTATACACCAGCTGAAATCTACCAGTAAAGCAACTTCAGTTGAAAGAGGCACAGATGGGGATGGGAGCCCTGTGCCTGACTGCATGAGAAACAAAAAGCAGCTATGTTGTTCTGCACAGCACTGTTTGCGAAGTGAATCAACAAAAACAACCAAAAACAATCAGAAAAAAAAAGGAATTTCAGCAATTTAAAACCACAAGGAACTTACTGGCCTGCTCCTGCACACTTGCACAAAAGTGTATACATTCTGTCCAGTGACAGGTTCTGGCAGCCTGGGACTGACACACTTTCTATGGCAATGTCCCAATATTAGAAAAATTTGGTCATAAGCTAAAAATGTTACAGAAATAGCACAGGATCATAAGTTACGAGCTGAGTCAGAACTCGATCTGCTACTTGACTTTTATATTATTTTATTCTTTTTAAAAAAGGCACATCATGCTGTGTTTTTTTAAAAACAGTTTGCTGCTGCCATCACTTATGAAGAAGAATGAGCCTTTGTAGAGCAGGAGGAAGGCAATTTGAAATGGCAAAAATCAATCTGCTGGGAAGCAAAGGACACATCCCCTCACATACCACAGCCCCTTGTGTAATAAGCCCTTCATCAACACCACAGCCCCTCTGTGTGCCAGCTCTGGCAGGAAAGGGACAGTCTCTTGCTCAGGCACAAGGAGTCCTCCATCAGAACCCCAGGGATGCTGATGGGATTGCACACTGTAGTACGGTGCCCTAATTCCAGGAATCTTGGGTGTGCAATGCAGTCTTCTGCATAGAAGTGTTTTATTTGCACTCAGTACTTGTAAATCATTGGTAAATAATTAACAGACAGCATAAGCATGTAACAGAACCGAGTCGCAGGTGTTAGTGAAGAAAACTGCTATAAATGGATATGTCACAGCCATAAACTGCCTGTTCAGCTATCGGGTGCTGCAGGAATTAAACAATTCAGTTTTCATAAATTAATCCCCAACATCCAGAACCTTACTAGGAAGCCCATCTGTATTTCTCCTCTGTTATTTATGACCATAACTTTTCCTCCTTTCACAGCTTGGACAGTCTTTAAATCAAGAAACAATGGATTGCCCCTGCTTGCTGGGTAGAGCCTGAAGGTCACACACAGGTCCATTCATCCATCCCAGGGAATGGGAGAGCAAGGAGCCTTGCCCCACCATCCTGCTGGGAGCTGCCAGACTTGCTGGCTGCAGCAGCAGCAGAAAAGGATTTCTCAAGTACGAACACACAGACATAGCACAGGAGGATATCCCCTTGTCCACATTTCCTCTTCAGTTTCTCCCTCCTTCCTGCTGCCCCACATATCCTATAGACTGTTTCTGCAAACAGCCCAGGAGATATTCTTTTCCCTACATGTAGCAGAAAGGTGGAGGAGCAGAAATCCTCCTGCCAGACATGACACTGCAAAGAACCCAGCTGTGCCATCAGGGCTCTCCGTGCTTCTTAAAACACCAAAGACATTCAGCATCACAGCATCTCAGCCACCAACACTCAGCTGCTGGAAAGGCAAGAGGCAGAAGCCTGCTAAAACAATGTGGAAAGGAGAAAGCAAGAATCCTTGGAGAAAAGTGGAGGAAAGTCGCTTAATCCAAGGCAGTGCACCAAGGAAGTAAAACATCAGTATCTCACCATCCTTTGCTGTGGGTCCCTCAGAAAACACATGGATCCTGGTTTGTCTGTACCTCTGCCTGGAGACAAAACCTAAAAAGGCCCTTTTCTGACAACAACTTAAAAAAGTTTAAGCTCATTTCATCATGTTTGTTTTGGTTTCGAATACAGTAACATACAAGCATTAAATTCTTAATTTTTTTTCCAAAGTACAGCTCCCATAAGCTTAAAAGTAAATGGGAGTACTTTGCTTCCTGGGGTATGGAGCTGGAACATTTTTCTAGCACCTAATAAAACATTGTTTGGTTGATACTAACCATTAAAATATGTGTTTCAAGTCATGTAATGTTCCCTGTGAAATTTGCCTTTTTGCTCCACGAAGAAAAGGGCACCGAAAGGAATCCTGCAGCCATAAGGATCTCACTTAATTCATGGAAGTATCATTTTAAAAGCCTCACAACATGATCAAAGCACTGTAGAAAACAGATGTTCCAAGCTTTACAAATTCCAGCATAAGTATATTTTATGACATTTATCACTGCTAAATTCTTTCAACCATTTTTTCCCCTGCAAGAAGCATGCAGGCAATTTCCTTCTCAAGAAAGACATGTTCACAGGCAGACTCACCTCTAGCCACAGACCATCTCCTCCCAGCATCCTTCCCCATCTATCATGAAGGAGAATGTGTGGTGTCCCAGCAGCCATGGTGCAGTCAGCCTCCAGCAGCACCTGTCCAGCAGACCTGGTCATGGTTTTCCCCACCTCACAGGGCGAATTCCACATAGAAATCACTGTGTCACTGTATTACTTACACTCTGTCTCTCAGCACTTCACACAGACCCTCTCCCAGAAATGTCACCACTCCACTGCCCTGACATCAGACTACAGCCTACAAAGCCCTCTGTAAGGTTTCTTTCTGTTGACCAAGGCACATACTATTATCATCCCTCAAGATCACACCAGGCCACCACTGTCTTGACAAGCTCTGAGCAGCCTCATCCAACCTTGAAGCTAAACCTGCTTTGAGCCAGGAGCTGCACAAGAGACCTGCAAGGCCCTTTCTACCTATACTGTTGGAAGATTATAAATCTCAGGCAGGAGCCACATGGAAATGCTTTCAACGAGCTCAGTACTCGAAGGGAACACCTCCCGTGGTCCCCCAGCTCCTTCTATGGATGTGGACCTACTCGCCCTCCCTGGCTGCAGCAGAAGACTCTTGTAGCTACAAGGCCAGATGCAAGCAGGAGATGCTCAGGCAGCTGATGCCTTAGGCACTACCAAAGCCAGACACGCAGAGCCAGAAGGAGCAATAATGGGGAGCTGCAGGTCTGTGCAGGAACCCACTTATTTCTGAGAGAGCAGAGACAACTCCCCATTCCTACAGGTGATCATGGAGGCAGAGAGCACATATTTCTACTGCAGTTGAAATCACAGTCAAATTTCCACCTAAAGCAAACTTCCCAGGAAGTTTAGCTTTAGTCAGTTTCTGTTTTCATATTCCCTGGAGCATTACCAAACTCTCTTCTGACAGAAAGTCTAAACACCATGCAGTGCTAGGCAGTTTCATGAGAGTGAGCTGTGTACCAACAATACACTCAACTACCCTAGAATCTGAAAAATAAAATTTATCTCTGAATAATAACATTGGGGTTTTATCCCACCCTCAAAAAAAAGGATCTGAAACAACCCGCTCCTTTTAAATTCTACATATTCACAGAAGAGGGTGTTTGTGAAGAGGACCCCACAAGCACATCACTTCTCTAATATCTGCCCAGCTTAGTTTCACCTGCCTCCCTGTGCTCCCTTCCCAATTCCTACAACCTGCTTGCACATCCTGTTTCACTATGAACACAAGCTTCTTCCCTGGGACAGAGCACTGCCTTCACTTCTCCTCATGGTGAGCTTCTGGGAGCAAAAAAAACCAAATGAGTTTTCCCTTCCTGCTTGTCCAGGCTGTGAGCCCAATCAAGGCATCACCAGGGCCGTGGCAGCTCTTCACCATGGGCACTGGGTACCAACAAAATGGCAGAGCAATAAGTCCACCATCAAGAAGATGAGAAAGCAACTTCTGAAAAAAGAATACAAGGCAGAAGAGGTCTTCAAGAACAATAAAGAATGAGGAAAACACAGGAAAGAAGAGAGACGCCAGGGATAAAGAGGAGAACAGGGATGTTGAAGGTGAGCAGAGGTCTGAGGAACAAGGATAACTGAAGGTGACAATCTCAAGAACTCAAGCAGAGGCTGTAGGTTGTTGGAGGAGCAAATGCAAGCAGAGAGAGGGTCTCTCTGCAAGGGAATCACAGCAACAGTCCTCCTCTCACCAAATCCATGGGCTTTTTTTGAAGGACCTCTTAGTCTAAGGATTTCTTGTATTGTTCAAATCTCATTTACTTCTTCATTTGTAAGGTACATCTTTGTATTCTAAATACACATAGAAAAGTTTCTGAAAATTAAAACAGTCTCAGGAAATCTTGCCATGCTGGCAACAAGGACTTCCTGTGTGTACGTGCACAAGCAGGCGCATGCACAGAAACACATGTGCATTCACATCTAGACCACAGATCTCTGGGAAAATCACTGTTCCCATAAGTGTCCTCAAAGTGAGAAAAGAAACAGGGCGAGTGTGCAGCACTGTCCCACAGCCAGGCCATGCTCCTCCACTCCAGCCTCAGAGACAAGCAGTACTGACATCAAAGTCTATTTTCCTGCAGGTCCTGTCCCGTCCCTGCCCCTGCCTGCAGGTGCATCACCCCTGCAGCACACGCATGGATGATTGCGCCCAGGGCTGCAGCCACTGGTGGGGCACGAGGCTGAGCCACCCCTGCCTTCGCACTGCTAGGAAGACAGTGCCAATGGCCATGGAAGGGGAGGACAGTGTCTTCAGAGTCTGGGCTGCAACAAAGCAATTTTAAAAGCCAAGTCAGCATCAGAACTTGACAAAATTATCCTGCTGAGTTACTAACATCACAGTTCTGTTCCAGATCTGAGTTTGTTTCGCTATCTTGCCTTCCCACTCCAAGTGAATTTGCCTAACAATTTTAAGAAACAGAACAAGGCTGTGGCCAATTTTCAGGCCTTCTGATTTAGACATTAAAAAGGAGGGGAAATCCCGCAATGTTTCCTTCTTGTTTTTCCTAAATAAAAATAACGTATAGCCCTAACTAGATAATAAATATGCTCAAAAGCTGTCCTTAAGTAAAAGCTTTTGATAACAAATTGCCTGTGCTAACCGCTATTTTACTGTTGATTTTTTTATTGTTGCTTAAGCACTGCAATTATGCTAATAAGCCTGAGAGGATGGTACACTAAAGCATTGAATGTGACAGATATAATACTCAATAAAATGTTAATCTTACCTGAAAATTGGAATCAAACAGCCTTACTAGTATTTATGGATATGGCATCTCCAACATGTTTCTTAAGAGGTATATATATATATATGCAACAGATATTTCTAAATATTTCTAAGTATACCCTACTATTTCTCATGCCTTCATAGAATTTAATTCCAGGTGGCCATTACGCCTGCTGGTAATTGCCAGTCCCTTTTGGAATAAGAAAAAAAGAATGTTGCCTTCTGGGCCACGCAAAACTCATGCATATTGAAGGACTTTTCCCTTTGGCACCTGAAGTATGGCAGCTGTCCATGGGGATGGGGACATGTCTTCCCAACTCATGGCATGGCCACCAGGCTTGTGAGAGTGTGGCACCACACAAAATAGGCACTGCTCTGCCACCCTGAGTTCTCTCTTTTTCTCATATCCTCTCCTTTTATGTACAAGGGCAGGTAAACCCAGAAAAGGATTATTAACAGGTGCTGGAGAAATGACTTCTGGATTTTAAAAAGGGCCTAAAACCAAATTTATTTATTTTAATTTTAAACTTTTCAGCCCATGCTGACAGGGAACTAGACCCATCTGCTTCACTGCAAGTTACGCCACTGCTGAGCTGGACCAAGAACTGCTGAGCTGCCGCAGGGATCTGGCATGGAGGTGCCTTGTGACTTTCCACAAGTTGCACTGCTTTTTGCACTCTTTATTTCACCACCCAGTCCCAGTCTGCTTTCTCAATTGATGGCATAATTTTTTTCAGGGAATTTGATGCCTTTCACCACATATAGGTTTTATTTTTTTTGTCCAAACCTATGAATTTCAGACCCAGACTCAGGGCTCCACTACCATGAATGTCCTGTGGACAAAGCAGGTGGTCTTCAAAACCTTCACTTTCTCATCTACGGAAGGAAAAAAAATAACTTCAGAACAGCCACATGCTTCTGACAAACTATGCTTACATCCATGACCAGGCTCTATAGAGAACATTTCTACACAACATGGATGTCAACAACTGCTATTTAGGCTTTCAAACGCTGCAGGTTAAAGCCTAAATAGCAGCTGCTGGCTCCCAGCTTCACTCCTCATGCTGCTCCCACCCACAGGAGTTAATTCTGCTGACAGAATCGTAGAAACATCGATAATCACCATTATATTTTCTGACAGTAAAGCAAGATTCTTGCCACTGAATGCTGCAAGCCTCCTTGGCCAGCGTTAGGTGGGAGACATCTAGGAACTGTTTCCATGAATAGTCACAGCAAAGAAAATATTATCAGCTTCCCACTGAAATCTAGGACTTTCAAAGTGCTCAGAGATCACAGCAAACAACCCACAGAACACAACATACCAAGATGCACTAGGGCTCTCTTAACCTTGGAACACACATGGGCTTGCACTGCAAGCAAGGATGGAGTGCAAGGATGGGAAATTGATGGCTTTACAGGACAGAGATTAAAGTAGCTCCAGAAAACCTCATTGAAAAGAGTAAGCAAGGAGTGCAGCACTAGGAAAAAAAAATTTCAGTTGCAAATTCAAAGCAAAGTACTAATCGACTAAGCTGGCCCCTTTGAGAGCCACGAGATACACCCAGGGCTGCTCCACTCCAAGTGAGCCCCAGCACCAGATGTCAGACATCAAATTTCAGGTGTAGCCAGCAAGTTACCCAGGCACAGAGCTGCCAAGTGCTGCAGGGCCATACGGCAGCCACTCCCTTAGAGGTGGCAGGACTCATCCCTCTGCCACATTAAGTGAGTCTTGCCATTATTCTCAACCCTGCAGGGAAATCTAAATTGAACTTTGGCATATTGTTTTCTTTTGCTAAGCAGCAATGCTTGAATGTTAACTCCAGTCCTGACAGGAATATTTATGGAGTATTCTTTGCAAATAATCTTAACCTGACCAGTCCGAAAGGTCAGAATCATAAAAAATAATAACAACAATAAAAGAAACACAAGGCTGGAAAACCATCATTGCCATTGGCACAACCACTCAACTTATTAACCATCCTTGAAACAAGGTGAACTGCAAGGGCTCGGATTTATTTGATTGATTGAGATCAAAAGATCAGGGGGGCACACAGTAAATTGTATCTTTCCATGAATGCATTTTGCTTTCAAGATTTGAACAGATAGTTGCAGGAACCGAAAAGCTTAAGGGAGGGTGGAGGAGGGGAGGAGAAGAAAAGAGGAAAAAACCCACATGTATAAAGGTGACTTCAGAAAGGCATCCCTCATTTCCCTTTTGACACCAGCTGCATTTCTTAGAGCTATCAGAAAGTTTCTTCCATGTTCCCATACCCCTGGGACAAGCCAGCTTACCTCTATTAAGCAGAGGACAATAATGAACAGTAAGACACTACTGTAACTCCAGGGGAAACACCAGTACTTGATGACATTAAGAATGAAATATAGATATTAGACAAACTAAAGTCCAGCAAGAGGTTGAAGAACTTCCCATTGAGTTTCAGATGTCCTATGAGTTGGGCAGGTATGTCACTGATCTTCTTAACTGGATCAAGGAAGATAAACCACCTGAACCCTACTCTTCTCACTGTGATGGCTCAGAGGCTGCCTGAGCCCAAGCTCAGTCTGTCATCAGAGAAGGGAGGAAGAAGCAAGAGAACTAAAGGAGCAGACATCTTCAGGACACAATTTCAAGACCCAGCTGGTGAACCAGCATTTTTAGACCCAGGAAAAGCCTGCTGTGTTTGCTGTCAAGACAGGACAAAGAAACACAATGGAGAACAAGATCAGAAGAGCAAGAGAAGAAAAATAAAGCTCTCCTCCATTTCATCAGTCCTGAAAACAGAGAGGAAAAGCAATCATTTGGTTCCTCTGTGTTTCACATGATATTTGTGTTTTGCTCAGTGTATCTGTATTTGTAGCATTGTGTTCTTATGTCACAATAAAATAGAAGAGATTGCCCACCTGAGAGTAAGAGTAGATCTCTTACATGAACCACAGAAGAGAACCAAACTCCCAGACACTTGCTACAAAGGAGCTAGCATTAATATAACCTCCTGTTTTTATCATAAGTTTACACTGCATGCCAACAACAGAGGATTAAATCTCTCCTTCTCCTTAAGCTTACACTTTCCTCCAGAAGAACATCACCATTCACGTAACAAAGATTGTGAGCACAGACTTAAATGCTATTGCATCAATTCATCATCAAACCACGCAGCTCATTATGCACAGATACTCTGAGCTTTGCCTCTCAAATTATCAGCTTTATTGCAGAAGACCATTCACTAATGCCTCAGCTAAATTTCTCTTACTGCAACTGAAGTTTATAATTTGTCTTATTTACAGTGGACCAATTTACAGTTTATTTCCTCTCTCCAAGAAAAGCTCACTATTTCCAAAATTTACAAGCTGAGGCACCAGTGCTGCTTGTCTTTTCTTTGAAATTCTGCTTCTGCTCAAAGCACATTCTCAATCGCTGTATGTGCATTTCTCTTCTTACCCTGAGAGAGCAGGCAGTTGGATACCACGAGGCTGTTTCAAGAGAAGACACTCACATCCAAAGGCTGATGCATTCAGGCACACCCAGTTACAAAGTACTCTGAAACAAGGAAAAGAAGAATTGTCTTCAGTATGTTAGGCAAAGTCTAGCCCAGTAGAAAAGGAAAATCCAACAACTCTGAAGTGCATTTTTTCCCACCCCATTATTTAACATGCAAACAGATCCTCAAAAGCAACAACAATGACTGTAGATACATCATGAGCCACCACTCAAACTTGGTCACATTTTCTCTGACAACCACTACAAGGGTTTTATCAATCTGTGTTCTAGGAAATGAGTGCATGGATTTTACAGAAAGTTCTGCCAAGCTATAAGCAATATCCAGCACACGTCAAAATAAGATGGCTCAGACTCCAAATGTTCATGCACTGTGACAGAAGACAAATCTTGATGTTACCACTGGAGACTTTTATTTACAGTGTCACTGAAACCAAACAAGACAAGAATTCTAGACTACCAAGATTTAAATGTATGTAATTATGGGAGAGACTCAGAGGATAAAAGTCACACCTTATGAATGGCTGAATAATTTTGTGTTCACAAACACAGTCCTTACCTGCATTTTCAGGATGTTCTACCTAGCAAAATGAAATTTTTCTCATGAACCCAAGGGCTTGGTGACAATGTAGAAAGAATCAAGAAAGGATTTACACAGGCAGTGTTTGCAAACAGAGGGTAGAGTTCTGAATATTACCAAAAACATCCCAAGTTTCACGAGAGGTAACAAGTAACAAGGGAGAGCAGCAATAATACATTTGGCATCCTACTTCTGGACACTCTCAGAAAAGCAGAGCTAAGTGGTAGCAAACAATTTGCCACAATCATATCTTTTAGCAGTAGATTACATTTTACACCCCATCTCATCTAAATTCCTGTTTGCCCTCAGCAGGGGCTGCTCCTGGCCCCAAAGGATACAGTCGCTTTGTAACAAATACGTCTTTTCCAAGGGCTGAAGCCAAGAAACACTTAATTTGTCACCTGCTGTGAAAACAAGATGCCTGTTGCACATCTAAGGACATGCCAGTGCAACAACTCAGTGTCTTCTATTTCACATGCATCATCCATCTGACTGTCCCTTTGGCTACTGCACTTCGTCCATCTCCAAGTTTCTACTTGGGATAGTTTGATTTTTTTCCTCTGCAATCCTTCTCAGCTGCCCATGGCTTTTGCTTTCCTTCATCACTTGCACTCTTACCAATGCCAACACTCACAACCAGCCAGCCCAACTGCTGTCAGCACAGGAAGGCGACAAACTCCTGTTTAACATGGATTCGATAACATAAGTAGTTTCCAAGGCTAAAGAGGAATACCTGCACCAATAACATCCCTAAAGCAGCACACAGTAGCTAAAGAGACTAAGCAATAAATACCTCTTAATGAAGATGAAAAGCTCCAAAGAATCTCAAAATGTATGATGGACAACTAATAAAAGAGTCTAAATGCATGTTCATCTTTAAGAGTGAGCCAAGGACTTCAGCAAGATCATCTGCAGCATCAGACATGTTACCTCCCAAAATACTATTGAGATAAGGATGTTTAACAAGCGATAGAGATAGGAGGAATTAGTCTATCAAGAAAATACACCCATTTCTACAGTTGAATTACAACAGCTGTTGAAAACCATGGAGTAGCATTGAATGGCAGTCCAGGACAGGGAGCCAAGACGACTACGACATGCAATTGAAACTGCCAAGGGATTAAGTTAGGTCAAATGTAATTACACAAATTGGATCCTGGCCAGAGTACTGGCTGGTTTAAGGAAATTAAAAGAGGTGTTCAAAAGTTTCAGAGATGGAGTCCTCCTCATGTTAATTATTTGGTGAGTCAGTCACTGAAGTCTCAGTACTCTGGGAGGCTGTCTGAAAAAGGGGAAAAAATGAGGCATAAACTTGAAAGGCATTAGAAGCGATTAGCAAAAGCCTTTGTTCTCCATGGCAATCCCTGCTGCACCAGTGTGTGAAGGCCTTTCATGTTCATGCTGAAAAGTGGCCTTAGTTCCTTTGATACTTCTGTGAGGAAGCGTTTAAATTTACAAATATCCTGCTGACAGAAGTTACAGACAACAGTCGAGGAACTTCTGCTTAAACCAGCCAGATCATGCTCAGCTCTCAAGCGGGCAGTGCTCCTGCTGAAGGGAGGAATGACAGCACGGGCACACAGAAGCTCACTGAGACCTAAAGACTCTACTTGCTAATGGCACATGAAAGCCAAGTCATGTCAAAAAGGACATTGCAGCCATGTGGGACAACGGTCTTGTTGCCTTCATCTAGTTTACAGAAGATGGAGAGCATGCAAGGCAGATAATAGTAAGGAGACCAGACAGGATGCCTTGTGGTCTGGCAGCTGAGCACCACTTGGAAAGACTAGATCCTGACTATGTCTCTGCCATAAACCTTCTAAATTATAGAAGCAAAGTAACATATATCAAATTTTTCCCACATATTTATTGCTGTGCTGCTTCTGGCTAAATAAAGATACAGAAAGATCACATCCAGAAGAGACAAGAACTACCAGTCAGGGATTGAGACTCCCTATTCAACCTTTAGCTGAGACTTGTACTATAACCACGTACAGTGCTATAAAACATGCAGGGTTTCGAAAAAACAGGCCTTGTGAGTCTCACTTTTGGCACCTGAAAGAAGTAGATGTCTCTGCTGCTTCTGTACCTGGAAGTCGTCATTACAGATACGCTCATTGCTGTCTTTGAAGCAGTTGGATACGACAGTAAAAGTAGTACAGAATTGGAGATTAACCTTTTTGGGTAGCTTATTCAGTGAAATGTTCAGATGATGTGCATTAAACAAACCACTTTTTGACTGATGTGAAAAAACTAGAGAGATGAAGTAACTGTCTTCTCACCAAGTGCCATACACCAGGCATGTCAAGTGACATGGCTTCCTCTCGCAGCGACAGCAGGTGAACACGCAACCAACGCCTCTGCCATATTGATTTCATGCAGTTTTCTTTTTTTTTTTAACTTTTCATAAAACAAGCCAGGAAAAGGCAGACATTTCACAGCACAGATTGGTGCGATTTGTACTAATGGCCTAAGCGTAGATGCAAGCAGCAGCTTGCTTCTCTCTGTGTGGAACAGCCAACGGGGACAAGTTCTGGTGGTACAACTGCTACTATGGCACACCTTGCCCCAGCCCAGGAACACCTCCTCCTTCAAGGGCTGCACAACAATCAGGGCAAGAAATGAGAGCAAAGGAGAAAGTCTCTGCTGAATGCTATTCTGTGCAAAATCCAGGGGCAAGCAAATGTGGAAAAAGGTTGCAGTTTGTACTGACCACACAAGTCGTCATTCTTGCAAAAGGTACTCAAGTGTTCATCCAGGTAGCAAAACCACAAATGCCGTAAATTCCTCATCCCTGGCACTCCTATGATAAGGCAATCACTCCCTTGGAATCCTCAGGCACTACACAGATGACAAAGACACAGATTTCTAAATAGGAACAAAACAGCATAGCAGTTCATCCCATTTTTCCCAAACACCTTCCAAACAGCCTCCTCTGACACTGCTTCTGCTGGAAAGACCCACAAAAAGATGTTTTGACAACAGCAGAGACCTAGTATAGGAAAACAGAGGTAAAGAGGTACAAGTCAGAGAGGACTTGAGGTAGCAGGTATAATGCTTTTCAGAGTTCAAATTATTCAGCAAGGTCAACACCAAGCATGTATTTATCTCCAGGCCTGTCTGTGTGCCAGACTAACTGCACCAATAGCGCTGAGCTGAAGGTAGCACTTTACCCACACTGGATCTCTGCAGCAGAGAGCATCCTCATTAGCAACAGGTGGAGGGGACACCTAAGAAGGATGTCATTGTCCTGAACAGCAGCAGGCCTCAGCCCTTCTCCTCCAGCCAGGATGTGCAGCACATGCCCATTGCACGGAACACTGGTCCCATACATCCCCATCGCAACAACACTGGTCCTGCTTCTTGAGGAATGCCAGAGCCAGTGTATCACCAGTGCCACATGTGGGCACCACTGCATGTCAGGGGAAAGCACAGGGCTGATTCTACATGCAATGCAAGGAACAGACTTTTCAGTATACTTAAACACACCAGGCCAGCCCACAAAGCAGAGGCTGAGGAGTACAGGACAGCCTGAAGGATTTCATGACAGAGAGGGACCTGCTGCCAAGAGGAGGCAGCCATGGTGGCCAGGGCATACAGGAGAACATCCCCCTATGGCAGCAGTGGTGATTAACCAACACAGATAAAGACCTCCAGTGCTTGAAATGAAGCACAAGGAAACGGCACAGAAAGGACAAATGCCAAGTGGCGATAAAGAGAGCCAGGGCTGTTGTTCAAATAAGATTTTTTTTTTTTTGCCTAGGTTACTTGGTGTTAAAAAGTTTCCACATGCAGGGACATCCTGTTCACTGTATTAAATTAAAGGGATGATTCAAGAGGGAACAGCTTTCGGTAGGCAGGGGGGGAAATATCAATTTCAGGTTGCTATGGACAACTAGGCTGTCTCCTGTAAAACAGAATCGGATTCAGTTCTACGAACCTGAACACTAAACATTCCCTCAAATACAACACATACACACTTACTAAATTAATGAATAAAATACAGACTTGTGTCATCTCCCAGGCTTTTTAGCTGAATGAAGAACATGCTCAAACCTGCTAATTACTGCAAAATACAGGACTGGAGTTTGGCTCAGCAGTGGCTTTCTGACTGCCAGTCCAACACCAGCCACTGCCTTAGCTATTTAATGGCCAAATAAACCAGAGTAGTGCCCAAATTCACCTTGCTCTGGGCCCTTTCATGTACTCTGGGCTTGCAGAGGGACCTAAAACTATGATCTGCTAATTCAGGCTCCTGCAGAACTCAGCTAGAAGGGACAGGAAAAGTTCAGCCTCAGGCCCTCAGGCATGTCCTAGCTGATACTGGACAGAGGCAGTTTAACCTGCCCATGCTCCTTGAATAGTCTGATTACAAACAACTCCACCTGAGCAGCTGACTTGTGGTCACAGCTGCCAGGAGGAGCCTCACATGGAGGGACCACTGGGGACAACACAGTGGCTGTATTTGAACAGGTATCCTCTTCCCATACCTAGTATTGGAATCATTTCAAACAGTTTTAAGCGTCATCCCCGCTCCCTGCAGAAAGAAAAGATGTCTGGGCACACTGCATGCATGGACATCACCTCCACTCCTCTGGGACCTTTTTGTCCAGCACTCCATCCATCAACAGCCCAAAGCAATGCACTCAGACCCCCCTACAAAGCACAGATCCTTCAGTCCTCACACTGCTGGGAGCCTCACCACTGCTCTGTGCCAGGCAGTCTTCAGGTGCCACAGGAAACTGGGAGCTTATGAGAGACATTTAAGAAAGCAGAGGCATAATTTGGCAAAGATCAGAGTCACTGACCAGGAGCAACACCAGGCTTTCTGTGGGTTAGAAGTTTTTTTGGTTGTTTTGGTTTGGTTTGGTTTTTTGTTGTTGTTTTGGGTTTTTTTGTTGTTGTTTTGTTTTTTTTTTAAAAAGGGGGAAATCAAGGCAGGGAGAGTTGATGTTCTGTGAAATAAGGGAATCATAGAATGGTTTGGGCTGGAAGTGACCTTAAAGACCATCTAATTCCAACCTCCCCTGCCATGGGCAGGAACACCTCCCACTAGAAACAGGTTGCTCAGAATCAGGCAAGGAACAACTCTGCTCCATGTGTGCAAGCACCCACTGCAGCACAGACTCCAGCAACACTCCGGGCTGGAACCACACAGCCAGTCTGTTCATGTGGTCACACTGATCTCAGTATCAGCTGGGAAGTGTCCTTCTGAATGACTGATGGAGGCAGAGGACAGATATCAGGCCACCACAGCAGCCTGCTGAGAAAATGAAGGCTAAGAGATGGATGCTGAACTCCAAACCCCTGATCAGGGAATCTGAAGCAGAGATGAGGCATTGGATTCTGTAACCTCCCCAAGAGCTGTTAAGAAATCAAATAAATCCATCCAGAACAATCTCTCCATCAATGCAAGAGGAAACATCCCAATCCCATGACAGTGTAAGTCTTAATTTTATGGAGCAGTTGATGATTTTCCAATGAAATGTACCATCAAAATATAAGATTTTATTAGCAAAATCAATGATGTGTGCAGAGACAGTCCCTCATGTGTCTTAAAAAAAATGAAAAGAATCTATGATTAAACCTGACAGCAATAAAAATCATTGTGCAATTATTACAGCTGTTTTACAGGATTCTCTAATAACGACAGCCCATACTTCTGATAAGACAACTTAAGGCAGTACCACAAAAAAAATATATAAAAGAAACAGAAGCACAGCATTCCCCTATACTTAGAAGGTGTAAACATGGTGCCTGCTTTGTGTTTATTGAATTACATTTTTTTCACAAGAAAAAATTCTGGAAACAAAACCACCCCAACCTTTACAGAAATATCTGTCAGTTGCCTGTCTCTCTCTCCTTCTCCACCAGATCCAGTGCTTAATGACATTCAAAAAGCAATCAGTGAAAACTTATTCACATTTAAATGTAACAGAAATGGAAGCAAGATAGAGAAGCTGTGACCTTTCAGCATCCATAAAACTCAGGATTGTCCTTAACCATGCACACAGGTCAGATATCTGCAACATCCAAGAGCCTTCTGTAAGCAATACACTCACTGGGGACACAGGAGTGGATTCCTGACACCCATTTCTCCCACCAGGCTCACTGGTTTCCCACGATAATACCCACAGTGTCCAATCTGCAGCCAGGGCTCTGTGGCCACTTGAGTGCAGCTGCCCTCCAACGTTTGATACAGCAGCAACTGTGGAGCTGGGTGGCTGGGGGAGTTGGATCTCCCCATCTTCAGAAGAAAGCCAGATGTGCACAGGAACTTAAGTGCGTGTCCAGGACCCCAAGCACTCACTATCCTCACCTCCCACAGGATGTTATGAGCATACCCAATTCTACCAGCTTGCCAGTCTCCTGTTCTCAACTGGCAGAGCCATCATCCATATCCATACCACCATAAAGAACTCAGATAGTCAAAACATCAAAGCACCCCAAATCTAACACTCACCAAGCCCAGTGTCCAACTTTTTGTGGAGCTCTGGCCAGTGCATAAGGAACACCATTAAGTCCCATTTATAGCATAATGGTCAAGAACGCACTGATGTGAAATGGTGCCAAAGAACAACACCTTGCAGTTCTACCCCAAACATTTTGCCTAACACCCATAGCTACCTATTCATAAGGTCCACTCTCTACTCCATCTGCCTGGAAACAATCTTCAGAAGCATGTGGGGATGGATGAGTAGAGAGTAACAAAAATATTCAACAGATGTTTCCATTAGGATAGATTTGCCATTCATTTCTCTTTCTTTTGCCATCAAACTCCTTTATTACCCTCACTGTATATAATTTACAGTGCTTGTTGCAAAGTACAGTCACGAAGAACAGAGACAGCAAACACTTGATAATGTAGAAGTTCAAACAGCTGAGCCATACATGACCTGCAAGCAGATTGTTGCTATTTCCTTGTATGTATAAAAGGGCTTTGCCTTCATGCAATGCTGGAACTTGTCATCATGAAACACCATTCTATTACAACATGGCCCAGAGGAGCTACTATTTTGGGTCCTAATAACGTGCTTGGGTTTACAGGAAAGCAAGAAGGCAAGTAGGATGGAACAACCCAGCTGTCAAGTAGAGAAACAGATGGGATCTTCACAAAGCTTCACAGATTGCTTAAGTCAAGTGCTGTCACAGCCTATCCTCAAGATGGGAAAGCACGGTGCAGGAGCTAGATGAAAGGAGCTTGTGAAATTAAGTAGCATCATCACCTCCATAAGGCCTGTGAAGACACAATAGGGAACTGCTTTCCAGGCACTCTGATCCCAAAGCAGTAAAACATGACTCAAAGTTGTCAGGTTGCTTTTTCCCTTGCTAGAAATGTCTTTTGGCTATGTGACAATTGCCCAGTTCTCCCACCTGCTTGGACCCCATGCAAGACAGAGCATCCATGAAAGCACAAGTTGTATCTGTGGTCTTGGGAAAGCTCTGCCTTTGGAAATAAGCAAACAGGGCTGGCTGAAGCTGAAGCTGTCCCTGTTAACATGGCCTCAGATGCTGCCTGGCAGCACTGTGATTCACCCTGCTGCGTTTTCCAGTCCACAATTTGGCTTCCAAACAATTGAGGGAACAACAACACCTGCCACATCAGTTCAGTTCCATGTCATTGCAGAAGGTGCCTTTGCACACCATGAATCAGTGGTAGACCAGGAGAGGTGACAGACTGGCCCAACCTTCCTTATTCGAGCTCTCAAGAGGGTGCTACACCCAAGCTAACAAATCAGTGGTTTGGAAACCCGGGCCCATGTCTCATAGATAGAGGACCTGTGCTTTGTAGTTCCAGTCTGAGCCCAGATCAGAGCACCTCGAGTGGAGCTGGCCACTCACACCCATAGTTATTCAAGCAACAAAGGCTGAAGCCAGATTATGAATGAAGCAACAGGATCACTTGCCTTATCTACCCTCCTCCTCCCACTAACTGGAAGATGCTATTCAGGGAAAATATTATTTAAAGGCGGAGGCTAACGATGAATCAGATTGATTTTTAGATGAAGTAAATAGATGTAATTGCAGTCTACCTGCTTGCAGTTTGCCAAGTCAGAGTGAGTTTCAGGACAACCTGGCCTCCTCTCCCCTTTCTCATCCCAGACCCTGTGCCTCCTCTGTACCCCACCAAAGAAATTAAAAACTCTTACAGAAAAGAAATTCCTTTACACAAGACAATTCAGTGTTGCTCGGAGCCAGCTCAGTGCTGGCCTCTCTCTCCCTGCTAAACAGTACAGAGCCTGCATTCATGGATGTGCAGACGGTCCACTTTCCAGGGAAAAGAAAATTCCGAGTTTGCAGCTGGGAGGAATGCATCGTATGTCTGGTATTCACGCTGCGCCCTCTTTTCCTCTTCCTTTTTTTGGCCTTATAAGGAACTGAGCACAGCAGGCTGGGCCAGGGAGCACAGCACTGCATGCTCAGCATCATTAGCCTTCCGACTTTGTTTGTCTTTACTGGAAATCCAATAAATCCATCTAGGAAAAAGCTAGTGCATACGCCATGGAGTGTCAGGCTCAGATATCACAGTCCTGAGATGCAGGATAAAAAGAGGAGCAAGCTGAACGAGACCAGCCCAGCAAGTGTTCCTGCAGAGCTGCAAGCACATGTACAATGCACAGGTAATAATTTCCCTTCATTACATTGCAGGGAAGAGGGGTGATAACTCAAAACCCAGATACTATTGCAGCTCCAGTCAAAAGGGTTGTTTCTCAGGTTTGCAGCACATAGGTTATACCTGTAGAGGAAATAAGTGCAATCTGGCCTTCAGTGCATGCAGCTGGGGCTGCATGTGCCCTTAGCCACAGAGAAATGCATCCTCTCTAACACACACAGGTTATAAACAGGAGTGTGGGACTGAACATTAGAGATGTAAATTGCTGGGAATTTTTCCTAGAGTCCTGACAATCTCTAAGTTCAAGTCTATTGCAGCAATTTCAGCAGCAGAATGGGATTTCCATATCCCCAATGCAATTACATTACATTCTAAAAAATAAAACCTTTTTGCCATTATTGCTTCTTCTATAAACAACAGACTATTCCTGTGGGCACTCAGGGCACTGCAGGAGCAGAAAGGAGAGGAGAAGACACACACACCACACTACCTGCCCTCTGTGGAGACTGATGGGTGCTGCCCCATGGGACGACAACACCAACCATCAGAGCCCCTCATGCTTGGCCCCAGGACCACAGGGTGGGGTAGAAGCTCACAAGCAACCCAAACCCACACAACCATCCTGTACTGTCCTCCCATTTCTGCCAAGCACATCAAGATCCATCTCTTCCCCAGCAGTAGTACCTTTGGACTGCATTTCCTCATTGCCACCCTCTCTTTGGAGCCCCTGCAGCCGCCTGTTCCCAACCCTCCACCTGCACAGAGCTGCCTGCACAAGGGGACGGGAAGGACAGTGGCCAGAAAACTCTTCGTGATATCCAAACCAGTCTTCAGCCTTTACCTGTTGTATCCCAGACGGGAGTCAGGGATGCTCAGAAGCACTGAGTGAAGTGACTTGGATGAAGACACACAGATGAAACTCAACTGGGAGAAGGGAAAAGTTTCTAGCCTCATTAATAACAGCCTGAAATTAAAAGCAGAGCTTGTAGTACAGCTGCAATTTCAGCTCCGCTGCAGCTTATGTTAACAGTGTGGCTTTATTATGGTCAGGGATTAAAAGCAGCTTCAACAACTAAAGGAGGGAAAAGAAAAAAAAATATGACAGAACAAAAGAACAACCACTAACAAAAATCAGTAAAACAAAAAATTCCTGCAGGCTGGAATGATTAGCATGAGTGAATGCTTCCTTCCCTGCTGCCAATAGGCCCACACATGTCCCCTGACAAGTGTATCTGTCCCTTACCTTTGGGAAACCACCCAGTGCTCTGTGGCTCAGCACCAGCCATTGTCAGTCTCCCCAGGGATGTCATCTCCGGCCCCAGAGGAGGTGCTCTGCAACCACCCTGCTCTAAGCAGACAGCCTGGAAACCTTCCTCACTCTTGCTGTCTAAATGCTACAGCATTAGGAACAATAAGAAAAAAGTCTTGCAATAAATGACAGGTATTCCTCAGGAGGCACTTGTCCTCAATGAGCAGCCAGAGAAGCTGGAGGGAAGAGAGGTGGGGAGGATCAGCAGACCCAGCCAGCCACTCACAAGAGAGAGAAGCATACCTGTGGCTCCTTAGAGGTGAGCTGGTTGCCTAAGGGTTACTGAAGGCAGTCACCCTGCATGCCCCAGCACCTGCCCACAGCAGTCCTTACACCAGCCTTGATCAGCTGCCAGTGGGAAGCCTCAGTATGTCATGTCACAAGGAAACAATCAATGCCTTTGAGGGCTTGGCCAATAATGCTGAGATAGAACCCATTCTTTCCTCTTTATAAGAATTAAAAGCAATATATGGAGGAGAAAGATGAAAACTATCTCCCTTATCCTCTTTCAGTATCTTTCTGGTAAGAATATTCCTTGGAGACATCACCTTTAGGGGAATCACCTATGTTCACTGCAAAGCTAGTGAGGACCAGAAGTCCCTTAAGGGCCAAAAATATCACACACCAAGTTCACACTTGCTTTTTCTCAACAGTGTTTCTGCTGTCTGCCCTCAGAGGTTTGTAACCCAGTTGACCAGAAATTCTGGAGTTGAGATTTCTTTTACTCCTTTTATTTCACTAATAAAACAGTACCTTTGCCTCTGAACAACAAAACATAGTGAAAACAGTCACAGCACTGCAAGAAGGCAAAAGTTTTCTCTCAGCCAGATACAGCCACACCTACAGCTCTTTCACCACTGCAGAAGGTTCAGGCTTCAAAATCAACCCAAACCCAGGCCATCAACCAAACCCACTGTTTTTGCACTATGTGGATATTCACACAAGAACCACGGGATATTTGCAGATATATGCTCTGGGCAAATTCCTGCAGCTACCACAACACTGCAATGCCCCAGAGTCAACCTCCCAACACAGCTGTGGTCACTTCACCCAAGACAACAGATCCACATTCCTACAGTGTTTCCCATGGGGACACGCTGGACAAGTTTGGTCTTCATGGCTACTGCAAACCAGCAGTAGAATCAATGCTAGGAACACCCAACAGATCGGAGCCCCATTGTTGCTCTGGGACAGATGCAGAATCATTTTCCATAAGGGATCAAAGTCACATCGCTGTCAAGGGAACTATTAGTTGACAGAAAAAGTTTTTGCCATTTTCAGAGATACAGCAGTGGATTCAAGAAAATTCTCACTGCAATGAAGGATGACAATGCCCAGCCAATCCATTGTTATGTGACAATGCAAGTGTCAAGACATCTGCCTTCAAAATCTGGCTGAAAGCATTTTACACTGTTTGCTTTCATGAATTCAGAAACTCCAAGCCAGGCTGTGCAAACCCTCTGCAATTCCCTTCACTGTCGGGTATGAAGTTCTTCAACAGAACTGTTCTTGAAGCCATGTCTGCAAAAATATCACAGTCATGGTGGCAAGACTCCAGCAGCCACACAGCTGTCTGCACCATGCCCAGGGCTGGTTTGGTACCATGCAAAAACCAAAACCTCCTTTCTTTTTACCAAGAAGTCTCCAGTATTTCAAACTATCAAACCCCACAATACACTTTCTCAAACACCAGAGCACTTTCTAAATACCAAGGTAACTGCAACCAAAAGTCACCGTGGCTTAACAAGTTTGGGTGAAGTGACTTCTCGGTGGTTTCAGTTAAAGGGCTTTGCGTCGCCTTTTCAGCAGGCTGGGAGAACACGTGGCCGTGGCAACAGCCACTGTTCAGCTGTGAGAACAAACCACCTCTCTGCAGTCTCAGAGTCCCACCATGGAAAGCACTATCCCCACTTTGCAGACAGAAGAAATGCAATCTTTCATGAACTACAATAGCTCTAGAATTTCCATCAGAGAGCTATTGGAATTTATTGGGTTAAACATGCTAATATATTGAAACCACCAAGGACTTAAACTTTGTGTCATAACACACCTATAATAAACTATTTTACTGCATTTCCAGAGAAGGAAATCTAGGAACCTATAGCAGGCTTGGATTGTCAGAGAGACAAAGTACTAAAGTCAAGGAAAGAACTCTGGCTTGCCCCATTTTCCAGCCTATCACAGACATATGGCCCCAGGAACCCAAGGCCTTCCTCATTAAATGAGGAACCAATCACCCTTCTAGAGTGACACCACAAGCTTTAGTTTTTGTTCCCATTTTAGCGTGTGCAAGCCATGAGGCACTAGGGGTACCTGTGAGCTGCTGCTTCTCAAAGAGGTGACCAACAGACATTCCTGAACAACAACTCTCAGTAGTTCAAAGCTGGATCCTGACAGTTTCTGCCAATTTCCTTGGTTTCCAACAGAGAGTGTATGGTCCTCCTTCTAGACCGACAAGTCGAATTCTGCACTAAAAACATAATGGAGACCTGTTGCAAAGGAATATGAGTGGTACAGCTAGGAGATGTCAGCATTGCACAAACAAGCCTTCAGCACCACATCATACAAGGAGCTGAAAGCCCTGAGATCCTGCCCTCCTATTGCTAAAGTACCACTTCTATTAATGGCACTTTGAATGGATTTTAAACATTTGCTGAGAACCTTCCTCAGTAAAAGGAGGTCGTCCAGGCACATTCACAGGGGCAAACCTCCTTTTCAGGGCAATCTGAAGGTGGAAGGTTTTGCTTGAGCCAAGACCGGAGAGGGGACTTGGTTGGAAAAAGCACCCAGTGTCACTGCTGGTCTTGGCAAGGTTGGATTTACTACAAGCAAGGCCTAGAAAGAAGATCTGCCTAGTCTGGAGGCCAGAAGTCCAAATGGCAAGCCAAAAAGTAACTCATTCCCTTTCCTAACAAACTGTGTTTGCAGCTGGAAGTCACTTGGCAGCTTTCCTACCAGACGATGCTGCAGGTCAAGACAAGGGTTTATTCCCGGCCAGGCCAAGCAGGGACATGAAACACAAGAGCAGACAATGGTTTGCAAACAGGACCTGGAACACCAGGAGAACTGCATCTGCTGGGCTGTCCTCAGACAGCGAGGGACACTGCTGGGCTAGGGCTGATGGGCTCCAGGAAGCACCAACCTGCCTGAGAGCAAGGATGGGGTAAGTACCAAGGCACATGCAGGAGTAGCCAAGGCAAGTCTTCAGGCACCCAGCTGCACCACACCAGCCTCACAAACACCTTTAGTTTCTTGTTTCTGTGAAAATCAAACACAATGGCATTCTATAAGAAAAATGTCACTTAAACTTGTTATTAAAGGTAATTTCCTCTCCCACTCCTTTTCATTAGCAACACTTAAGTATTCATCAAATGATGCTGTTACTTCCAGGCAAAATGTTAGATTTCTCACAAAGAACCTATATATTAGCACCATTTATTGTTATAACCATAAAAAGTTCTACCAAAAATCAATTCAGAAGCACAGTGTCCCATCCAACTGAATAGGAATTTATCTTAAATAAACCTCATACACAGGGAAACCCATAAGTGCTTCTGGAACAATGCTCTTATGAGGAAAAGATGCAGCAGTAACCACAATACATTTCCCTTCTAGGCAGTAGCTTTTCACTTAAATTTTATACAATGTACCTGCTTATTATTCTTATTACACGATATTCCATTCAATTCTATGCTGCAAGCATCCCACACATCACAAAGAGACTTCAGAAAGGAAAAAAAAACTCACAACATTAAAGGAAAGCAATCTATATAGCAGCACATTACACTGCACCAATTTCAAGCAGGCTCCCATTCTGATCACACCAGATGGCATTTTGACTCCAATAGTATCCTTCAGTGAAACATCCCTGTTACAGTATTATTCTTGCTACATGGAGTCCTTTTGAATTGAATGGTACAAGTTCTCTTAGTCATTTCAAAAAGAACTGTGTTGCTCAGAGCGCTTTAGCTTTTCACATCATCCTTTCCAATAACTTGCAAAGCAGTAAGGCCAAACCAGGCCATTCTTTAAGACAAGAATTTAAAATAAATAAATCACCACTTTCCTTGGGAAGAAACTACAGAACAGGGCTGTGAATCCCAACTCAAGAGAGCCTTATGTGTCTTTTCAGATCTAGGCCAATTCAGAAAATCACTTAAGCACACGATTAACTGTAATATGCGCTTAAGTTGCTTTGACTTCCGTAGGACTTAAGCATATACTTACGTGCTTTCCTGTACCAAAATACTCTCTTAAACCAGATCCTGTTTTGTAGGGCTGCTGCATATATACACCACACATGTGCAGTTCATGCCCTCAGGAAAGCTCTGGCTTCCCAACCTACCTGCAAACCAAGCTGCCCGAATTTTGTGCCTACCTACTGATCAAAATGTTTCATCCAAAGCTTTAAAAAACCACCTTGAGGTCTGGAAGTATCTCAGGGACTTTATGAAGGCTCAGCTCACAGTTTTAGCCTTGGTAAGGGATGCTAAGGCTGAAGAGAGACACTACAACACACTGGAGTTGCAGATGTTTTCAAGAGAAGAAAATCCTCTTAGATGCAGCTCCATCTGCTCCAGATCCCACTGTGAACCAGCCCTGTGCTGTGTATGCATAGCAGAAACACGGAGGACCTTTCACTGGTCCCTTCTGAGCCACCACTTTTCCTGGTGCAGTTATGCCTCAAAATACCACAAAGTTTTGTCCACATGTACAAAGACATACAGACTCACAACCAAGAAGTCTCTCAGCATCAAACAGGACACTGGCTTTCAACACTTCTCCATGCTACCCATGAGGAAGACAGCAATTTTCTCCCAGCCCTCCACTATGCTACTTCACTGGGCATGGGTGACCACTAAACTTCTTCGTCATTTCTGGTCTTCTGTGGCCCAGGAGGACAGCAATAGAAAGGAGATAACAGAAGATCAGGTGTAACTTCACTGGCATTCCTTTCCTCCCAGGATGCTCCATGCCAAACCCAGAACTGTCTTTGATTCCCAGTTCACTGTGCCATGGAGAAGGGTTATGGCATGGTGCTGCAGTCAACCACCCACAAAGGACCACACTTACTGGCCCACATTATGCTCAAGGGGACCACCGTGCAGCCTGCCATATCCCCCCACCATGGCAGGTAGTGCAGTGTTGTCTCACATAGGCAACCACAGAGCCAAGAGCAAGGAAGGATGCAAAAAGTGACAGAGAACACTCTTTAGGCCTTCCCAGCAAGGTGGGCTGAAGGACTACAGCAATGAACAAAAGGCATCTGAACCAGCCCTGTCACCAAGGAGCTCTCATGTTTCAAAACAGAACCTAAGCCAAAAATATTCCTTTGCCCAATCCCTCCCCTCACCACCTACTTTATTGGTATTAGAGTTAATTGCAAGCACATTGTTCCTACAGCTTCTCTGATAGAAAAGAACTCCTGCTACGTAGGGGCTTGGTTTTCCCATTTTGCCCATTCTCAAGGCAATGCAATCAATTATTATTATATATGTTGACTTTGCAAACAACTAAAGCATCCATGCTGAGTGCCTGCACAAGGCCATGCTGTTTCTCAGTGTGATCTGAAACAGCCAAGATAATAAAATCCCACAAAGAACAGAGTTTCTAATGGAAAAATTGATGTGTCAGATATTGACACTGATGATTACTGTGCTAGCCTGGGGCAGAGCCCAAGCTCCTCCAGGTCAGAGGGCTCACCCTTCCCTACTCCTCAATGACAGTCTAGCTGCTCCCACACCAACTCACCAGTCAGGTAACTTGCCTGGTTGGTGGCAAGAAGAGGGATGCACACTATCCTCTCCAAGGCCTGACTCTTCCCCTGCATTAATCATAACTGTTCCAGTGACTACCCCACCTGGATAAGGGATCAACAAGATCTCTAGTGCTGAAGATGGCATGAGAAAACAAATGGTTCACAATAAGACATCAGGTTTTGGATTCCACTAGTCCAATGGCTCAACACAACTCTCCACTTGGTGAAGCCTCCACTGAACAAAACTCAACTTTATTCAGCAGTGCAAGACTATCATATTTTACCTCTTGAAATACCTCTCTTTCTTATAGATGCCACCAGTGAAAATATTATGATGAGAAATCTCTGTAGATTGAAGATATCAAGGTCTTAAGATTGAACCCTTTGCCAGGAAGGGATCAGGACAGCAAACCCCACACTACCAGCACACCTACAACTTTGTGCCTGAGATTGGTGTCCGATTTAAACCCACACTGGCCTTTTTAAACTACTTCTCTCCAACATGGTGAAAAAATCTCCATGAGCAACCTGATCTGTCAGCTTTGTGCCCAAAGCCAAGACCAAAGGTGCTGCTTACCAGGGAAGCAGCGAGGAGGGCACCAAGCAGTATTGTTCCCTACTGCAACAGAACTTCAGAGCTTTTCTCCCTGCTCTGGGACCTCCAGCACCCAGTGCAAGGGGATGCTGCACCTCCAGTGGCATGCAGACTCACAAAGCTGGGGAGAAGTCTCAATGTGCACTCCCACACAGAGGTGTGAGGGGGTTTGAGCTGAAGAGTCTCTGTGCAAGTCTTGCATTGAATACAAGATGTACAGAAATGCTGAGCCTTGTTCCAGTCGAAGGCCAAAGGCCTATCTTCCCCTCTCAAAACACAGGGATGTCAAAATATCTGCTGATCAGACAAATTACAGAAACAGAGACCACACAGTGACTGCAGGGAGGAGAGCCACTGCTGCAAGCCTGCCCCAGGGAAGTGCAGCATCCCAAAATATAAAACTAAACACCCTCCAAAAGTGAAAAGAAAACAGAAAAGTTTACAGCCTGTTATTTAAACATGGATTTCTATTAAAGAAACCCACCAGGGGCCTGCCTCCCCCCTCCCTCAGCCCCTGCAGGGAAACACATAATCTTCCTCCAAAGGTGACAACAGATCAAATAAGAACAGGAGTGACAAAGAAGCAGGAAGAGGGGAGTTGGAGGATACTGAAACTTCCTGCTTCAAAGCAACAAACTCTGTCTACGATCAAGTTCTTTTGGGTATCAACAAAGGGTAAGACTTGAGAAAAACACAGTTTCAGGATCTACACACTGAGTCTCTTCTCCACCTTTTCAGTATGTTAAAAAAATAATTTCAAGACCCCAGTGGTTTCTTTCTCTCATGGTTGCTGTGGAAAAGTCTTCTAGAAACCATGGTAGAAATTCAATACTTTGAAACACAAACATGATTGCACACATATATTTAACATGAAGCAAAATTGAAAAAATGTTTTTCCCCAAATTATAGTGTGAAATTCTAATAGAAGGGAATATATTTCTTTGAAGCCAGCGCTCTCCTTTCAAGCTGATCTTCAGTCACCTGAATCACATGCACAAGACCACCAACAGGATGCAATTTCCATCTCCAAAGCTCTGGTCTTACAGGATTTATTGTTTAAGCTGTGAGAGAGGGAAGCACATTACATACTGCTGATGGTGCATTTGCACATGTGAACAAAGATGAGGGTGAGGTGAGATTAGGACAAGCTCAGAATTAGCTCAGTGGGTTATTTATTCCCTGACAGCACAGATTAAAAGGGCTGACTGTCCCTTTGGCCTCACAAGCACTCATGTGAGTTATCAAGCACGTTTTATTCCGGAAGAAAGGGGAGGAGTAGTATCTCCATGTAAATATCTCACTGAACAGCTGGAGTATTCAATGAACAGCACTTTGCTTGTGACTAGCATGACACCTCCCAAGGTCCCAAAATACCTTACTTTCTAAGCCTCAGTGGGGTGGGTGGGCTGGATCAATCCCAGCTGAGGGGCAAATGTGCTGAGTCAGCAGGATCAACTTCCCAGCCCAGGATCTCATGATCCTCAAACAGGGCCAGCCTTGCCCAGTTTGTTCCAGTTTAGCTGCAACATACACAATTGATGCCTCCCAGTCCCAACCCAGTGCAGACAAGAGTCTTGCTCACACCCTGTCCTACAGGACCAGACTTCACTGAGGGCTCTCAAGGCATTTAGTAGCAGATTCAGTAGTAAAAACCAGACCGCCTCATTCCTACTGACCCATTCTCACCATAACATATTTCTCATTTCCGAGCAACTGGCTGTTCTCTCTCAGTCCTGGTTAATATTATTTGTGTTTTAATGCTTTCTAGGAACCATTCCAGCTTTACATCACAACAAATACCACCGGGTAGTGGAAACACTTAATCTGCCTGGCCTTGTTTTCAGTACTTCACTTTAGGAAATGGTCCAAGCAGTCAGAGAAACAGCAGTGCCTGCCCCACAGCCAGAGCCCTCCCCACATACACTTAGCCCCATTGAGGATGTGGCTTGTAAGTTTGAAGGTGGCTTTCATCAAGGCTGAATTCTGGAGCTCCTCCAGAAATCCTCCAAGGAGTGTGAACAAGCTAAATAAAGAGAAACCCACAAAAGCTTGAGATCAAAGGACTCTCTGGGTTCTTTTTCTTTACAGATACATCGGGTATTTCCCATTTTCTTCCTCTTGGTCTCACCAGGAGCAAGTCTTTCTACAGCCATCATTGCCAGAGTGAGTGCTGCACTACAGGTGAGCAACTGTACAAAATCCAGGAGAAGGCCTTTGTCACCACCTCATGCTCAGAGCTTGCACTGAAGTGCTCGCTGGCACCTCAAAACTTCCTTTCTGAGCCACTTCTTTACAGGTCATTACTCCCACCAAGATTTTAAATCTCACTTGTCCCTTCCTTCCCATCCTCAGTTCCAACTCATGAAACTCATCTTTAGAGCAGCCAAGATGACCTTCAGGTCTGCCTCCTACCAGAGGAAGAGCTTTTCACCCACAGCAATGTTTTGTTCCAGTACAGGTTGGTTATGTAAGACTTTTTGGCGTGATGTTTCCCTTTTCAGCATACAGCCTGCTCAGGTCAGGAGGAAGAAGGTAGGAAAGGTGAGCACATATCAGGCACATCCCCCATGGATGTCTGGGTGCAAGTATGCTCTGAAGCTCAAACCAGACCACAGTCAAATGCATCTGTCTGCACAGAGTGGCTTTATCTTTGCACCAGTTTGAGTCAGAATAACTCACTTTATCTTCTTTCAAACAAGAAGCTGTTTTCTTACTGAGCAGGGCTGTAACCAGATCAACAGAGACTTACAAGTCAGCTCCTTGTCTGCAATTCCACCTCTCATTTGCAGTTTGGGCATTACTTATTGTCACAAAAAGGAGTCAAAAGAAAACAAAAAAAAAAAAGAGAGAACCTCATCAAGGATATCTATCTGCTTTTTGGGACAGGCAAGACAAGTTCACAGGAGGTATATTCACCGTCACCAGTCTGCCCTGGGGAGGGAAGATGTGGGGGGAGAGGACTCTGTTACAACACATTAATTATTTACCCACAGATTTTCTCAGGAACTCACAACCCACACCCAGCATCTCAGGAGCATGTCTGCAGAGTGGAGGCAATGAGGAAATTGGGGAGGGAGGGGGAGGTGACACCTTAAGGCAGCAGGAAAGCATAAAGAGCTTGAAGCCAGAGATTATCAGCCAGACAATTACACAGTCATGCAGCTGAGAGGAGGGTAAATAAGGAAGGCTGAACATTATTAGATTCCCAAAATACAGAAAATACAGACAACAGGCACAACTGACTACGGGAATTACATTAAAATACAGATTACACAGCTTCCTCCAGCATTAAAAAAAGAAATGCTAAAGAAACTTAATGTACCCCTTCCCAGCAAACCATACAGTAATGTGGAGCAGCAGAGAGGATCTGAGCTTCCACACCTGGAAGTCTACCATCAACTTCTTCTCAGGGAAAACTCAGTTTATCTCCCACCACCAAGAAACAAAACTTGCACATGATTTTTAGTCAATATTGTGGTTTTCAGGAGAGAGGGGGCTTTGCGTTGTATTATTTTTCTTAAACTAAACTGAAACTAAAAAGCTTCAAAGTTCAGATTCTGGAAAGGCCTGTGGGTTTTATGGAGGTCACGTCTTCCTTTTAAATTTTTCCCCCATGCAAAACACTTCTCATTTTCCACCCAAGCACTAATTTTGAACCCTGCACAGTTTGAACCTCTGCTCCACCAGTGATGGTTGGAAGCACTTTGACAGACTTCCACCACCCCTGGAAGTGTCCAAGGCCAGACTGGATGAGGCTCTGAGCAGTCTGGTCCAGAGGAAGGTGTCCCTGCCCATAGCATGGACTCAAACCATTTAAAGATTTGCAACGCTCTCCTTCCAGACTCCAAATTAATCTTCTGCTCACATTAGCTTTTCTTTTTTCCCATCAAATTGACATTGCTCTTCCTCTTATATATTACTAATCGGTGGATGAAATCAGGACATTTGAGTTTTGGGAAGAAGAACAATTTACACTGTCTTGTTTCCACAACACAACCACTGACTGTGCCACATCCAGCCCCAGATGTTGCTCACCTCCACTCCTTCCTGGGCCACTGCCAATCTCAAGCATTGTTTTTCTGCAGATTCTACAATCCCACCCACCACACAATGTAGTAAATTCTTGCTTTGAGTTTTTGGTTGGTTGACATTTTTCAAACCAGATGACTTTTTCCACTTTAAGTGTTAACAAGAGTGTGTGGGGTGGGCAGAAGCAGTGAGGAAACCAATCAGTTAATCTTTCTCCTCTACTCTAAAGCAACACTGCCCTTACTCTCTTAGACAGCAGCAGGACTTTTCAAACATATTTCTTCACCAAAAAGTTTAAATATTGCAGAGAAATTGTCTGCTAAGATGACTGACCTATGCACTCTCTCTTTTCTACCACTTGTCAATTAGAAACAGCTGTTCTCTTTTGTATTTTACCAAGTTTCTTCACACTGGATACCATGTCCCTCTGCAACTAAATGCCCCAAGGGGCAGAGCAGCTCAGGCATCAGGAACATACACCAGACAAATCCTTGAAAGCCACTCCAGACTAATACACAGAAATCAGGAGTGCAAGGTTTAGGATTGAAGTTTTTAACTTTAAAAAGTTCCTTGTGTTGTTCACAAAAGTCAGCCACAAAGCCAATGAAAGTACCAGCACTTGGAGATTATTGTGCCACATCACCTCCTCAACCTTCTGGAGCATCAGAAAGTGTTTGACACAAGACAAAAGCAATTTTTGTCTCCTTCCAGCCACGACAATGATGAGTTACTACTTTTAGCCCAGTTCATCTTCCGGCTCGAGCACAAACCACACAGTGCTTGGTCCTGTCAGATAAGAGCACCTCATGTTTGCCAAGACAAGCAGTGGGGAAGGTGAACTTCTCTACATTATACAAGAGAGGGAAACCCACAGCTCTTGATTTTGATGCATGGAGCAGCTTTAACCACAGAGACCACTTCAAAAGACAGTCAGGACAGAAAGCAACTGCTTGGACACTGGGAGAAAAGGAAGGAAGGAGTACCACCTTATATCCAAACTGACTTCTGGCAGGGAGAAATGAAGGGGTTGTTATAACATCCATCTCTTACACCTAGATGCAATAGTGCCTGTTTTCCTCCCTCTTCAGGAGCTCTCTTCCTAGTCATAGAAGTTTCTAAAGAGGCACTGTTTTCTCTCCTAGTTTACATCATTATTTTAAGCACCCACCAGCAAGACCAGCTTTAGCCTTCTCCTTCAGTCCTGCTCTGCCCCTTTCCAAAAGGGAGAAAAAAGGTGGGGAGCACTTTGGAGGTGCCACACTGCTTGTGCACAATGAGTGACAAGACCTGCTGCAGCTTCTAGGTGTGGCAGAGGGAAGAGGAAGCTTTGCCACTGATCCAACCCATTCCTCATGTGAATGCCAACACGTGAGCAGGCAACTAGCCCAGTTACAGATCTTGCACCCTTTGGCTGCTGCACCTTCTCCTGGGAAACATGAGACGAGGGATGCAAACATGTTACTAAAGAAGTAATGGTACCTGGGTAACACCACACTAAAGGGGTGCCATGAGGGGTTACACAGCATTGTGGGAAAGCAAAACACAACCTCAACATTGCCCCACTGCCCCAGCAGTGTGTAGGGACAGGCTGCTCCACAAGTCCAAGTTCTGCTGAAGGCCATCAGCTCCAGTGCCGCCTGCTACCCTGGCCAGCAGCTGCACAAGGGTTTCTCACCATCCAAGAGGCCCAAGACTGCTGGCAATGTCACACTGCCCACCCTGAAAGGCAACACTGATATCTACTCCTGTTTTCCATTAGCTAAGCGAAACAGCTTAAATATTATCCAGCACTGCCAGCCCTTGTGATGGGTAAATGCTTTTGCGATCAGGGGGACATCTTTATTTAAATGGCATCTGTATGGCGGGTGAAACATCAGATTCATCACCCAATTCATTTGTGTCAAACTCTTATGCAACCAGAGCAAGCATGCCCCATCACTCACCCAGCCTGCTCATACAAAAGGACCATCTGCCAAGCATGCTGACCCCCCTATTAAAATCAGCATCATCCAGCTTTTTATAGAAAACAGCTGATCTCTTAAGGACTCTCTGCTACCATAAAATGAATTGCAAAAATTTCAGGGTCAGCCACATGACTTGTGATATACCCACCCAGGTAGGAACCTACTTCAGAAAACTCAGAAAACACGCCCAATGCAAATCACTTTATTTATGGAAGAACAGAGCTTGTCTTCCCTCCATGTTTTATCTTACTCCACCTTCCAAAATAGCCTGAACTTAGTCAAAAAAGGCATGTTCATTTTGGAATGAAGCTGCATGCACACAAAGTGCTCACAGAAGAGCTGTGGCAGAACAACTTGTTCCTCAATAGCTATTCTAAACCACGTCTCAGTAACAGATCCAGAGTACATCTCTGTAAACGAGACGTTGTGTTGATCCAACAACCTGGTTAAAGTGGTGGGTAGAAGCTTAGAACTTTTACAACAGCGTGAGCTCCCACTGACAATTCTCTTGAACTAAGGGCACACTGACCCAAGAAAAAGTAGACATCATTCACTCCTTTTCTAGAGACCTGCTTTGCATCTGCAAATGTTCAGAAGTCATCAGTCCATCCTCAGAGTAGGAAGCTTAAAAACCAATACAGTAAAAACCTGTGCATTTAAAATTTACTTCCTGCTTCAGAAAAAGAAGTCCTTTTTCCAAAACTTTCTTATACAATCACAAGGCCCAGAACTTTAAGTTTATTTTAAATCAAAGACTAGATATTAAAGGAGATTACAGACTTAAGGCAGCAGAGGCCATAAAAGCCTTTATGTATCTCAGAGATTACAACAAAACCTCAATCAACAGAAATCACTGAACATCTTGAACATTATAGCTAAGACACTGAATATCTCAAAATTCCATTTTGCTTGTTATTATTGTTTGTGATTGCAAGGTCCCAGATCAAAAAGTGCTTTAGAAAAATGACATTTATCTTTGCTGCTTTCACACAGTCTGAACTCTGACTTTCTGAAGGGAGGAAATTTCTTGAAATACAGTGTTAGTACTTTTCTGATTTTTTCCCCACCATTCAAAATTTCACTCAGCATTACAAGCACCAGTTAATGCAATGACTTTCCACATGCTCTGTTCCACTATCAGGCTCTCAGTATCCAGAACTCTGGCATGATGAGAAAATCTTCAGGAAGAGACACTGAAACAAAATAAACTGCAGAATTTTTCCCCTAAAAGGTTTCACAGGCTTACGGTTTTATACAAGAGCTTGTTTTTACAAACTGTATATTCAGGATCCAGTTTAAATTGGTGTCTTGTTTCAGCCACTCTCCCTAGAACATGCACTTACTTCCTTTACAGACACGTGAATTTGTTCGCTGTGGCCAACTCATACCACATCCCTACTGGATACATATGCATATACATACATGCATGTGCTGTCCCATCTGGAGCTGGCTGTGACCCACACAGGCTCATTCAACCAGGAGGAGGGTTCCTAAAGCATTATCTACACCCAAAGTGGTTTCGTGTTACTGGGCTGAAAGGAAACAAGAGAGACATCCTGTTTATAGGCTGTAGAGCCCAATGGATAAACAAGTGCACCTCAGTTAAATGAAGAGTGGGGGGTGGGGGGAAAATAAATAGAAGAGTAGAAAGAGAGACTTAGCGGGTATGAGGATAACGAAACACCATCTGGCCTGGATGCCTGGCAGCAAGACCCAAGGCTGCAGCAGCCCCATGTGCTGCAGGGCTGCAGAATGTACAGAATGTGCCAACACACCAGGACTGTCAGCTCCGCCGACCCCACCATGGCTGGACCCTGCTCGTCTTTCATCCCAATGCTGGGCCACTTCCTGGCACCCAGTGAAGCGACACCGGAGATATTTTTCCACGCCCCTCCTCTCTGCTCTCCCAACGCACACCCACACCACCAAAGCTTTCTATGTATTTTGTGTTTCATCTCCCGGCTGGGCCACACCAGGATGCTCAGGGTTTTTGCGGGGCCAGAGCAGGAAGGGCAGTGAGCAAGGTCAGGGCTTGTTGCAGTCATGCCTCTCTGTTTGCCATGTGGGGAAGCTGAATAGCCTTCCCTCAGCTTCTGCTGATGGCCACAGGCAGAAGTGGACCCTGGGCTGGATGGACACAGTCTGAACTAACCCAGCATCACTGCTGGAGGCCCCATCCTCAGCTACAGCAGGGAGGAGACACCCCCGAGACATGTCCCTCCCACACCTCCCCTGTCAGGAAATCACTGAAAGTCCATCTCTAGGTTAGAAGGAGGTACCAGGTTTATTCTCATTTGAACTGTCACTTGTGTATATTACCCCAGCATGAGTGAGTGGGTCTGAGCCAGAATTGTGAGAAGGATGCAAGAAACAGGAGATCTCCACAAAAATCCTACAAACATCCCTCTGCATCTGACATTGTTCAGGCCATCATTAAAACAATAAAAAACCCCCTTGAGGTTCTACCTTCATCCAGACCCAACAGCCCCTTGTGCCTCCAGCAAGTGCAAACCCACATTACTCTTCTGCTCTTGGGCTGCCCTTGACCAGGAAGCAGAAACGCTCTGGCCATTCAACACCGGCCAAGGCACCAGTGTCGTGGCAATGGTGACTCACAAGGCCAGTTCCGCGGAGCTCCAGGCTATCTCCAGCCTCTACAGCAAACCCGCCTCAAATAACTCCATAACTCTGCAAAGAGCTGGCAGACATGGATGTCTGATCACTGTTGACAACAGCATACCAAGACACAGGAAAATGGGGCAGGCAACACGGCACAACTGATGAGCTCAGACAATTAAGATGCACCACAGGGATTCTTCCTACCTGGACTATCTACATATGAAGTTTCTAATCCCATTTTCCACAGCTTTGCTGCTCCACTGATCATTTTTCCCTTCACCAGTGAACATGGCAATGAACCTACATCCAAAGCCTCCACCCTCACCCAATACAGAAGGAAAAGTTGTGGCTCCTCTTCTTTCAGTTACAGGACAAGCATCCCATGCCAGCTCCAAGAGGAAGATATGAACAGAGCACTGACACCTTGATACCTTGCAGAGTAACTCAATATAAGAGACTTAGGTCAAGGTTCAGGTGTGACTTCGCATATTTCTGTTGCTTTTCTTTTTTTGCTGCCTTATTTTCTCTACAAGTCCAGGAACTCTCTGCAATAGAGGAACAAACCTCAACATGTTTTCCAGACCTTCCAGTCAAAAAGACTCCACCCAAACTCAGTCCTAAGCATAAGCAATGGAGAATTACCCCTGCATGTACAAGCAGAGTTTGCTGGTGATGCCAGCATTCACCCTCAGTGCTTCCATCACAACATGGCTGGCACAGCCAATGCTTCACAGCCAGCACAAAAACACCACAACTCTGCAAGGACACACAAAAATAGGACTTGCTCACACTCTGACAGGTCCTGGGGATGAGGTAGTACTGCCACTTCCTCAGCTGATGAACCTGAGAGCTAGTCCAAAAAGAAAGCCCTGAGCAAGTAATTTCTCACTTGTTTCCTACCCTACTCTTCATCTCGTGCAAGAGAGATGGCTCTGACTCATACCAGGTTTCCGCAGGGCCTGACACAACAGGTCGACAGACTCGCTTTGAAATAAAACAATGGCAAGTAGGAGGTGACTACGTCTTGGCCAAGAAGGACCCAAATTCAAAATAGCCCTCAGAGACACAACTCTCAGATAAAAAAAAAATTATGAACTCCTTTCTCATCAGCTCTTTGTAGTCCTGATGCCTTTATTTTTGCCTTCCTTCCAGCTGGAAAGAAAGTTCATTGAGAATGAAAGCTAGTGACTTGCAGGGAGGAATGACAGATGCTGCCTGCCTGCATGTGTGAAAAACTCTGACAGGCAGAAAGAACACACCTCACATGTCTTGTGGTGGCAGTGAAGTAATAAATATTCTAATAGACTACTAAGACTCATAGTAATAATGTTGTGCTCCCTTTGCAGAAGCCACTCCCCACACCAGATGACATCTGCCATGGTATAGATGTTCCTGGAACAGGGGGTTATTTTTAAATCTCTCAATGTGGCACAAAACTGTGAGTGTATCAGCCAAAATACCAGACATCATAGAGTTTATATATAGCCTTGCACATACCGTCTATAGATGGGAACACAGACAGATACATGGTATCTAGCAGCATTACAAACAGACATTCTTCTGCTGGTCTTGAGTACTTGAGAAGAAACTTCCCAGCCAGCTCTCCGCCCATGTCATCCTGCCCCATGCAGCTCTACATCGACTTCTGTTCCTCAAGTGTGTTAAGTGCTGCACCTCAATTCTCAAAGATCATCAAAAGCCTGTCCCTCCCCTTCCCACGTGTCCCCTCTGGCACTGGGCACTGCAGTGTGGGTGACAGGGTCTCCCCACACCTCTGAACACCATTCTGTACACAAACTTTCCAAAACCCACGGGGCCCAAAACCTTTTCTTTGCCAAGACAGCTCTTGGGAAGGGGTTAGATCTTCAAGGCAGCCCAGTTCACTCAGGGTCACCTCTGTCTGATATGTACAAACTCTAGACATGCTTCCTATCAGAGGCAGGAACTCAGACCTGTTAATAGGAAAAGAATTTGCACGGTCCAAACCAGAAATAAGTCCCTGTGGAACACCAGTAGTCACTTCCCAAGAACTCTACTGGCATCCAAATTATTGCAGGGGAAAAACAAAAATGTTTTTAAGAAGTGGCTTCAGTTAGTACCGATACATTCTCTCAAGTATGAAACATGCATCAGCATTCCACACAGAGCACCACAGCCGTCAGACCCAGGATGATGCTTGAGCTCTTCATACAGTTATCTGCCTAATAATAACCCCATAGAGCACTCCTTGCCTGGCTGCCTGCCAGACCACATGCAGACTCTCTGCCCTTTCTGCCTTTTTTTTTTTTAATTTTTTAAAAACTTTGTCGACATGGAAATGTTGACTCTAGGAAATTCGGCCTCTTCTGTGAAACAGATTGGCTGAGACTCCTTCGTCATTGCGGAAACCATGACTTGGGGACTGGGGAGGGGAGACAAAGGAGAAAACCTGCGTGTTTTGCCTTCACGTGTGCTTTATTTTCTCCTCTGGCAGGAAACAGTGAGAAAGGCTTTGACCCAGCTGCCATCAGCTGCGTTGGAAGTGATTGTATCAGCTCCACCTGCTTAATGTGAGTATTCAAGACTGCAATGACAATGATTTGAGACAAATCAGCAGTGACTGGTGCGTTCTCAAGAGACAGATGCTACGCCAGCACATGGCACAAGTGATCCACAACAATGGGACAGTGTCAAGGTTGGGAGGGAGCAAGGAAAGTGAGGAGAGAGGGATAAACATCTCCACATCTTTTGCTAGGGAAAAAGAGATATTACAAGGAGAATGTACCTTCAGCAAACTCTGAAATGTTTGAGCCACATTATTTCCAGCTCTCAGAAGCACAAAAAGAACTGCAACAAAAAAATCCAGCAGCTACAGCTTGTCCATGTCAAGCTTTCAAAATTATAAAAAGCAGGGAGTTCAACATGGTTTCTTTATATTCAAAGAAGAACAGCCTTGACAAAACAGACTGAGAGCTACCACACACTGCCATTCACACCTATGGATCCAGTCCTGAGCTCAGGTGTGGTGCAGCCCTACTGAAACAAGTCCTGCAGACCACTCCTCACAGCTAGCTAGTGTCAAAAAAACAAAGGAGCCTCCAACAAGCATGTGGACAACAGTACAGGGTGAAGCAACTGCTGCTGAAGCATGACAGAGGCACTTCAATGGTGTTCTTAAAAGGAAAAGATAAAAAGAAAAAGGGAAAAAACATACCTTTGCAAGTTCCAGCACAAGCAGAAAGCCCCAGGTCACTGCTGCAGTTAACGAGGAGGGCGACAGCAGTGCTCAGCAAGGCTTGTTCAAAACATCCTGATGTCTTTTTTTTTTTAAATCAAATTAAGTACACACAAACAGCATCACATCTATAGCAGGCTGCTGCTTTAACATCCATACAGTCCGTAAGACCCTGTGAAGTTCTAACGGGCAGGTCAAGCCTGAAAAGGCTTTGCTATCACCCTGTTCTGCCTCCACCATGTACCCTGTTCTACAGAGGTTTTACTCTGACAACTTCACAGGCTTTCACCAGAATTGCTGCTCAGAGAGCAGCCTGCTCACAGGCACAGCATGCACGGCTCCAGTGGGAGAGAAGACTTTTAGCCTATTCTGCACCATATTCCTCCAGAATGAGAGTAAATAATAACATTCTGGAATCTTGCTCAAAGCCCTGAGAAATGGCAATGTGCTATACCTGCCCCTCTCAGTTGCTATATATCCTTATAACATGTACTTTAATATATATACGCATGCACACACGTGATGATGCCACCAAAACAAACAGCATCAGGCATGAGACCCTTGTGACCCAAATGGGTGAGTTTTAGTAAGAGTTTACACTTTTACCTCTTCACAATCAGAGATGTGGAAACAAGCCAGGAATGAAGGAAGGCATCGCCCTTTGCAAATACCTAATGAGCCTAACCGAAAACACCAAGCCCAGCACCTCCAGTGACATCCCCCAGCACACCCCAGCAGGGCAGGCAGTCAGAGATGAAAAAGACCCACCAGGAAAGCTCTTCCATAGGAGCTGGTATTTCAGCTATTAAAGAAGTTTCTGTTTAAACAGGCATTAATTGTACATGCTCAGGAATTTTTCAGCTTTGCCACTTAAAAAACACCCAAAGCCACTTTGAGGTTTTCCCTTTTTTCTCTCCCGCCTTTATTTGTTCTGTAAACACATTTGTGTGTGCCCTGGATCCTGTAACGTTCAGTTTCTGTGACAGCAGCTCCCAAGCAAAGCAGCAGCTACCTACACACACCAGGGACTGCGGAACTTACTGGGTTCTGTCCCTGCCCTCACAACACACCACAGTGCAGAACCCCACACAGTCCAAATCCTCGCAGCACTCTCTCCCAGTGCAGGATGAAGTAGAAGACGCTGTGGGTGCTGTTTGTACTAACAGATAACTTTATCAGGAGCACATACTCATGACTCGGCCACCTCCCTCACAGGCTGAGTTCCTCTCAACAAAACCTTACCTGTTAGCGGTGGGGTTTGTTTATTAAAGCAGCATTTCAAGTTCACCAGCAGATCAAGGCCTTGATTGTGGCAAGTGGAAGACATGATATAACTGCAAATACTTTAGAGCCTTTTGAAGAGGCCGTTGAGGTCAGCCTAGTGACACTCCCCTCCCCATCCCACTTGCAGGCACTTGGGGCACTTGCCATTCCAGGAGAGAGCTGCAGACGGGTCCCACCTGGTGGAAGGGGCTGCAGGGAAGACCACCCTCCTGTGCACCAACACAACCATGGCTAACTCCTACAGTAGGGCTGCCCACAAACCTGCTCCCGAAGATGCCAGGAGGACGGACAGAACAAATAGAATCAGGAAACTGAGATCAGTCCTTTGCCTTATATAATATGTACATACACTTGCATACATATGTTCGTATACATCGGGCTACATCTGTGCAGCTTTGGGCAAGCTTTGACCCTTACTGGTCAGGAAACAGACAGCAGAATCACCGCCCTAAATATACTTCAAACTCCAAGGGCTGTGTAAACACTTGCAGGCAAGAGAATGCCTGGCATCTCTATCTCCACCCCGTCACTACAAACAGCAAGGAACTTCAGCAAGGACATGCCACCAAAACACCTCATCAGCCCAAGGGAGTGATCAGTGGCACCAGCCCAAAGGGGCTGCCGGCAGATATCCCACAATACTTTATGTCTCTTTTAATGCCTTATACTTTGCACATCAGTTGGCATCCTTCCCAAAGGAGAAGGCTGGGAGTGACTCCTCTTGTCAAGCAGGTCTGCTCCACGCCTTGAGCAATATGACATCTCCTGAGAGCAGCTAGGGATCTTTCCCCTCAGAAACCACATAATTTCCACCACACTGAACCTCAGCCCACCCAGAAAGCAAGGTCTGAACCAAACCTCGGACACCATTTTGCTGGGCTGGCCATGGCACCAACCTGCACACACCAAGACACCACTAGTAGGCCTAGCAAAGCAGCCCCCACAGCATCTCACAGAACTGGGGGGTGGGGAGAGGGGAGTAATTTTTGGCAATGAAAATATAATGGAACATTTTGTATCGATCTGTTATGGGATGAGTCATGTTTAGAGTGACTTGCCTCCTCTTCCCCTCACTTCCCCACCCCCAAATTATGGACTGCAAGAAATGAGCAGAGATAATGGACAATTTCAGATGTTCTAAACTCAGGTTTCTCCCCTGCTGGAACAGCCCATGACAGTAGATGGACTGAGCTCCAGAGGAGATGTCCCTCAAGTTCCCATGCCTTTTACTGGCTACAAAATTTATGTTTAGCTCATGGGCAGTTAGGAAAGGACTAGAAGAATGAGGGACTACTTTGTAGAGGAAAAGAGTAATCAGAAGGAAGATCTGGAAAAGATCTGCAGTAAAAGGAGACACAAAAAGTAGATAGGATCAGACACCAGCCCCAGGAAAAAAAAAGCAAGCTGGAGGTAGATCAAACTGGGGGAAGAAAATGTCTCGGTGAACCTACTACTTCTGCTTCAGGAACCCTGTGGACTTTTCAGTCGACAGTCACTTACCAGCATCTAAATGCCAAAAATCAAGAATAATCACTTGCAAAAAAAAAAAAGAGGGAAAAAAAACAGAGATAGGAAAATTAGGTTGGTGACCGTAAATTCTTCCTTGACTTCTTCAGTCCCTGAGGATGAAACAAAACATCTAAGGAAGCACTGGAAGTCCAAAGGTCTTTTTAGGGAACTGAAAGCTGCATACATAGAAACCTGATAACCAGTGAGTTTTCCTAGCTCTGCTCCACAGAAGATAACACACAAAGATCTTTGTGCAGAGATTACTACTCTCTTACTGGGGAGTGGGTTTGGTGCAACATAAACCACTGATCCCACTCTTATCCCATCAGATGACACTAAAGTGCAGGCTGCTGAACTCTAAACTCACCCATACCACATACATTAAATATATATAGATATATATATCTATATATGCACACATATGCACCAATCTCTGGTTTGCTGTCTGAATCTCTAGAGAATTAACTAACTTTGAGCACATTAAGTAGAAGATGACAAGCTACGTATGTGCTTGCCTATTAAGGTTTGGCAGTGGTACACAGGCAGGATGTAATCACCCAGCACTCCAATCAAGAGATCTAGCACTGGACGCCAGTCAGGACCAATACACTCCATTCAGACAAGAAAACTGGTACTTCATAGACTAGGAGATGACTAATTGCAGTAGCTGAGTTATGGCATAGCTTTTAACACACAACGAAGAGACATTAAGGTCATCTCGACTCTCATCTGCAGCATCCCCTCCCACAGCAGACTCGCTGCTCTTTTTTCCTCCTACTCCTTTTCTCACTTTCTACCCTGCCCTTCAACCTTCCTTCCTTTCAGGTCTTTTCACCTCCTTCCATACCCATTTACCTTCCTCTGCCTATCCACTCCTCCGACACCTTAAACACCTTTCTCATCACACACAACTCCCACTGCAGAAGCCCTTCTCTCCCAGCAATCTACTTTATCTGGATTTTGATCTCCAGCAATCACCTTGGAGATCAGGGTGAGATGCTGACCCTTCCCCAACCCTCAAGGGCACATTTGTCTGCCCTGGATTGCAGACTCTTTATGACAAGCAGTGCCATATTCCCTACCTGTAAACCACAGGATACATTTATGGGGTGAGTAAATGATGAACAAACCATTTCAGGGTAGCTCAGTGTGGGCTCCCTCAGTGTTTGCCTTCCTTCCACTGCAAACTAATCTACCTGTACAACTTTTTCTTCCTTATCTTTGTTACAAGGTTATCACTTAAATTTATCAGCATTTTTGAAAAAAAAGTTGAGATAGGGAGGTGGGGAAACCAAGGGCCTTTCCCAGCCCTGCTCACCTTCAGCTCAAACAGTGAGATGAAGAGGAGTTTGTGGGAGCACCATGAGGGGAGACCACGGCCAGAAGTAACTCACCGGGATTATTTCAAACACCACATGCTCAGTTCTATTCAGTTTTCAGTAGGTTTTTGGATGAGCAGACACACATGGCTGTTTTCTGTGGGAGGCATTATGAAATCTACATCCAATTCCACCACATGAGTGTGTGGCCACCTTTGAAAGGAAGCTGGAAAAGAGGCAAGTGGGCTGTTGAAATGGGAAGCTGGGGTAAGGAAAAAGATGTTACAAACAAAAGATTACCCATAACACACAGGGCGTCAAGAGGTGACTAAGAGGCAGCCCATGTTTCAAGGACTAAACACACCACAATAGCGAAGCCAAAACCCTTCACCCGTACAGAGCCAATGTATCCAACTGGCTGATTGGCAACAACGCCCACACACAATGGGGGATTTGCACAGCAGGTGCAGCAGTTCCCAAGAATCAGTGTGATAAAACAAAAAAACAAACAAACAAAAAACATAAATAAAGTAGTTCCTAGACAGTTTAATGAATTGAGATAAAGCACCACCTTTCAGTGTCAGGAGATCCCAAGTTGCTTGAGGTTTCCTAACTTGCCCAGTTGCTGCTCTTTCTTCCCCTGCACTCCTATAGCACGTGGATTTCACCCCGTCTCCCTACACAGACCAGCTCCTCACCTACACAAGGGCATCACTCCAGTCACTTTGAAACACCCATCCCCAGTGCCCCAGTGTTCAGAAATATTTGCCTGGAAACATGCTCAAAAGCCACGTCCTTCTCCTTCCCTACAGTTTTAACAGCCCCTACAAGATTATCTGATGTAGCTTTCTGACACTCACATATCTTGGCGGTGAATTAGCTGATAACTAACAAAGCACTGCGGGTAGCACACGTGTCAGGAAGCTTAAGTGATAACACTGTTATGCTGTGAGAAACCTCATCCAGGCCCTTAGGAAAAAATACAGTTTTTGTTATTGGTTTCATCTGAACTCACCAGCTACCCTCAAGACTTCACAGCAAACAGAAATGCCTTAAAGTAAATAATGGGGAGGGAGCATTAGAGATGGTCACTGAGTCAGCATTAAGAAAGAGACTATGAAAATTAAGAACAAAAGTGGAGGACAAAGCAATCACCTAGAAAACAACAGGAGACCAAGTAAAAATGTCAAACCAACAACCACCCCCTCCTTTGCACTAAATGCACCTTCCTGCATACAGCATTTCACCAGATAGAGATGGAAGAGCTGGTGCTTAACTCTGACCCTGGAGGCTTGCCCAGAAGTTTTTACATCACTCAGCACCCTGTGTGTAAAAGGGCAGCAGTGGTGACACTCCTGGTGAACTCCCTCTGGCCAAGATGTCTGGCAGGTATAGTTAAAAAGGCTGGTTTGGGAAAATATTGCCTTTTATAGCTTATCTCAGTACAGACAGCTGCCTCACACCTCTAGAAATAGCAGGATTTAACAGCCATGTTTGCAGGGACAGATTTAAAGGTTCCATCTTCTAAGAAACAACCTACACATCCAGAAACAGGAGGCCAGATTTGTTTTGATCCTGGAACCCCCTTCCATATGCTAAGCATGCCCACGGATTTGCAAAAACCCTGCTCTGAAAATGGGATGTTCATTCAGCAACAGGCGAACAACTAATTTGCATTTGCCTTCCTATGTAGTCTGTTCCCAGTGCAACCGGCAGCAATACAGCACATGATCAGGCTGATATTGCCTTTTGGTCAAAGTAGTTGGCATTTTATAAGTAAAATAGTGGTGGAGGAGAGCATTAAACACTGGAAAAACAAGAGTAACTCATGAACAAATACCAGCAAGCACAGCCGATCAGCACCTCTCTGCTATTCCTCTTAAGATGGAGCAAGACAGGATCAGATCCCAAAGCATTATTATGATTTGTTTGAGGTGATAAGGACTAAATGATGGGATTTATTCCTGGGTCAGTCCCACAGCTTCAAACACCAACCTCAGGAGCCTGGAGGAGCTTCTTCAGCCATCTTGACTTTATTGTGTTTGAAAGTGCAACAGTGATAATGTTATTCAGCTAACTTTTAGCAATAACGAGCTTTTTTAGATAAATAGTATGCAACTTCCATGAATTTAACACTGAAAGAGCTGATGCTTGGGATGTAAGTGGGTCTAAATCTAACAGGGCCTTGCAAAATTTCCATGGTACCATCTTTTACTAGCAACAGTTGGACCAGTTGTCTATTTTTTTTTTAACTGAATAAAGGGGTACTAAAGACAACAACCTGCTGTGAAATGACCAAAATTCCCATGCAAACAACTCATTAGCAGTGTTCAAATGCAATTTAAATTACTAGTTGTTAAAGTGCTCCTCAATTTCATGGTAAGTTTCCAAGGAAAATTACATGCTATGTACTATTTAATTGATTGTTTTCTACTTCTTAACATCCATTTATTCCCTCCTCCTGTCTTTTCCCTAATTTCAAGGGATGACGATGACTTTTCAGGGAGGAAAGGGGAACAGCTAATGGAGTTGAAGAGGGATTTACCTGTAGAACGAGGATGTAGGAAGAAAGTGGCTGCCAAAACCAGACAGCTTCACCAAAACCTGTCCCTCTCTGATATTTTTGCAGTAGGGGTATGAGACAGCACAGCACAAGGACCCCTTTCCTCTTCATCACAGGCAGCCCTTCTGAAACCTGGTATTTCTTTAAAACATAGTGATCCCCCACCATGACAAGCAGTAAGCAGAGTTAACTATTCGAGGACATCTGTAAAGCAACAAGAGCAACCTGTTTCCTTCTTCTGGGCACACCAGTCCTGGAAGCAACATGCTCACTGAAGGCAAACAAGTTGTTCTCATTTGGGAGATCTCATCCCAAATGCAAATACCTCACTCACAGGAGCAAAGTCCCCCACTAAAGCTGACTGAAGAATTAGGTTGTAAGACCTCCTGCTGCTTGCAACAGCTGGTACAGGAGAACGTGTATTATAAAACTAATAATAATATACATTTCTTAAAAGCCTGAACTCTGCTCAGATCCCAGAAAGGAGTAGCCATACAATTAGATAAGGTGCCATCTGGAAATTTCTGAAGTAATGATACATGATGGGATCATGTCATGCACTAATAACATAGATTAGCTTTATGAAATACTCAATGCCACTTGGTTTACCTTTAAGCAATCGATGCAGAAATATTTTGTGCTCAGAAAAGTATGACTTTATTAGAGTAAAGGAGATGGGTTTAACAATACCAGTCTGCATGAGGCCACAAAGCATCCACCTGTCTGCAGGAGCTGAGCACGAACCATCACATGGAATATTTTTCCCAAATTTGCCACACAGTGCCCTAGTTTCTCTGCCTGCACACTGGCATATCACTGTTTTTCTCAGTTTTCAGGCACAATTTAGTGTTTAAGGGCACTGAAACCTTTGCCTAAAGAAACGCAAAGTGTCAGCTGTGCACAGGCTTGTAACCTTCGCCCCTTCCATGCCCACATGTGCTAGCCCCACACTATCCGGGGCAGCTTCTCTTACCTGCCATGGGGCATGTACACCCAGCCCTTAGTGCATACTAAATGCCCTCATAACACTCAAGTCACACAGGGTTGGTGTCATCCCTTTGCCACATCCCATGCAGTGCCAGCCCTGGATTGATCAGGGCAACAGCTGGGTGGAAGGATAGGCAGCCAACCAAACCTCCTCACATGGAAGCTAAAGCAAGTCCTCTGCGTTTACCACATCATTAAAAGTGATTGAGAGAAGCTTAAGAAGCAGACCGCTCTCAACATGCTTGAGGTCCAGTGTCATGGAAGGCTTCTGAGACTCAAGTGCTTACTAGGTGCCAGGCTAAAAAAATCTTTAGACAGGTGTATTAAATTATAGGTCAGCCCTTAATGGCTCTGTTTCTGGAGCAGGAGAAAATCCACTGTGGATCCTGGTTAGCATCAGCGATCACTGCATCTGCTCAGGTCCTGGAGAAATACCAGATGGAGAGCCATGCCAGCTGCAGTCCCAGCCCTGGGCATCATTCATTCTCCAGAGCTCCCACAGCTCTACCCAGCAAGAGCTCTTCCTCATCAGGAAAGGGGGCACAGGCAGCACATGGGGAGCTCCTCCTTCACAGACCATCCAGCTCTCCAGTCAGGTCCTCGCAGTGATGAGATGTTGCCCAGAGAAGGATCAGCACATGATCATTAGAGTCACAACGTGCTTTCCCAGATGTGACAGACTAGCACTTCCCAGAGCCCTGGTTTACAGCACCCAGGCACTGCTCATCCTTGTCTTCCAACAAACAGACTGTCCTGCTGAGCAGGAAAGGAAGGAAACTGCGAGGGGAACAGAATATAATCATTTCAAGTCCCACCGTGCTGCTCCCAAAACACCAAGCCCAGTCACAATCAGCTGGAGAAGCCTGGATGCACCACATTCACATGCCACCTGAAGCACGGCCCACAGCACAAGGGCCATGTGTGCACATGCAGAGGCAAAGCACAGCACACAGGGAGCAACACAGACCACCATCCCACTACAGGAATTCCACAGCTTGGCGCCACCATGTACAACAGAGGATCAGTGGCTGCTGGGCAAGTCGCTGGACTGAGGCTTCAGGTGCTGTGACAGCTCCACACACGTCCCCAGTGCCGTGTTTCCTTAACCCATCACCTTCCCTGCCCATTCAGGCCGTGCGTACTTTAGGACAGCAGTTCTTTCTTTTGCACTGGTACCAAGCTCAGCCCAGCTAATCCAAGCAGCTTGAAACAACAAGAATGAAAATGAAGCTGAAGTCTATAAACCCTCAACACATCCCAACTGTAGTCCTTTACCACTTTTTGGGGCTGAGTATTTTTTCTCTCTCATCCACCCTCATGCAAACTAAGCCATCTTTCCCTGTCCAGAACAATCCAGATAGCTTTGTACGTCAAGGACCTGCTACAAATCTACATCTCTGGAAAACCCAAACCTCACAATGACTATTAACACCTATTTGAAAGAGCAAATAAAATCAATGAGAAGTTCAAATTTCTAACAAAGGTCTTACATTTAGAATAGAAAGAGTATGATAGCAACAGGTTTCTTAAAGCCTAAAAATACCAGTTAGCTGAGGTGATACAAGGATTACTAAACAGTAGTGGGAGCTAAAAAGGGGTTGTCGCCTATGTCCCTTCCAAAGCAAAAGTACAAAGTGCACTGCCTCCCATTTGAGGTGCAGCACTGGCTGCTACACAGCTACCCAGAGCAGTGTTAAAAGCACTCTATGTATGTTACATGCTCCAAATGACAAGAGGAATGCAGGACAGTGGACCTCTGCTCCAGATTCCCTCAACATGGTTTTAGTTGCCATGAATTAAACAGGAAGCAGAGCATCTTCCAGGTTCCCCCCATACCCCTGACTGTCTGGATGAACTGCAGCTTCCTTTCAGGAAAGAGAAAGAAAGCGGGGGTGAAAAAAGAAAAAAAAAACATAAGCAGCCAACTACAATATTAGACAGATTAAAAATATCACACTAAGGAAAAATACAGAACAACAGGAACAGACACTGAAACTTTACCCACTTATGGTAGCTAAACTTCAACTAACAAGACAGTTAAATATTAACATTTGGGATAAATATATCCATGCATTATGCAGCCTTTTTAACACACATTCTTGCTTAGGAGACTAAAATTGTATATAAGCCATGTTTTCCTTGCTGATCGCATCCATATATATTCATTTAACTCTACAGTGCTTTGCTGCATTAACCAATGGAACTAAAAGGAAGAGCATGATGGAATAGGAGCTGGCTTAAATTATCTTTATACCTATTCTTGAAGAAACATTTTGCCTTTGAGACCAATCCACTAAGACAACTTTCCCTGCTACAGAAGGTTTCATTGAGTCCTTTGCTGTTGACTGGTGATCCACACGCCTGCCGCCACCAGCAAGGCACACACTTTGATGCAATCCATCTGACTAAACACCACACACGCACGGAAAAAAAAATCCCAAGTTGCTTGCTAAAACAGCAATGATGCACTTACCAGCATCCAGGCAAGCTCCTTTGCTAACACGATTCCCTATTGAGCAGATCAAATTTAGAACAAGGTCCAGGAGCAAGAGAGAACTGAAAACTGACCACAACAAGCTTCCAAAACAAGAAAGGGGGGGACAAAAAAAAAACCTTACTACAGGAATTCAAATCCTGCTTCCACCAGACCCTGAGTCACCTCCCCTCCCTTGCAATAGATCAGAGCAATGGGTAAACATTTCCAAATATGGAGATCAAAACTCCAAAGGATGTCAAAAAAAAAATCACCCTTCTCTCCCTGGCTTTGGCACAGGGATGACTTGCCCCTCTGATGCATGAGCTGAGCACATTGCCTTTGCTTACCTACACACAGCCTGGGCACAGGGCCTCATGTCACCATCTTGAACTGTGCTTTGGAGGCTCCTGGATCAATGGGTGACACTGCATCTCTGTCCCCTCCCAAGGATACATGGGAAGATGCAATGCGAGCAACTCCAGGAGTCCTACCCCCTTGCCCTCTGAAACAAACCTCTCCCTCATCTCTCAACTCATCAGAAGAAAACCTCCTAGAACTACTTTTTGGAGTGTTCTTTGAAGGCAAATAGGCAAATTCAGGCTGTGGTTATAGCAACACCAGCTTAGCACCAGAAAAAGTGTCAGTCACATCACAGAGGTCCTGCTGGCACATCCCACACTGGCTGTTCACCTGGCACAGGGTAATCTCCCCTAACCTGGCTCATTGAGCTGGTGCTTTGTAAAAAGCACGTGTTTGATCTTGCATTATGGAAAAAACCTCAAAAACCAAAACAAAACAAACACCTTCAAAACAAGACCAAAACACAGCTCTGCAGAAAGGTATAAGGACAAGACAAGATGCCCCCGGACGAACAAGGAATCCTAGGATTGCAGCACCCTCCAATCCTTGCTGGGACACAGCACAGCATCCCATGTTAGGAGGGAACAGGAGACTGTCCAGACTTCCCACCCTGGGAAAGGGGCTTGAGGGTCAATGCTCAAGCCCACAGAGCAAATTTAGGAGGAAGAACAGTTATTCTTACATGGTACAACTGTGCCTGCAGAGGCAGCATGCACACCAGAGCAATATTCCCATGCCGATGCTTCCAAAAGCATCAGTCCTCGGCTGCAACAGCCAGCCTGTGGGCAAGCAGGAAAGTGACTACACCTGCCAGCACAGGACAAGAGCCTTCTGGTAGCTGCAGCCATCGCTCCAGGAACAGGCAGCCTCTGAGGAACGAGCAAAGCAGGACATTTTCAAGGGGAACAGGCTGCTGAAGCAATCCAACCAGACCAGAGTGATTCCCTAGCACCACCCACAAGATGCTATTGAATTTATAGGGAAGGAATTCCAGAGCTGACTCTGCCCATGTATGGCCAAAACAAACTGTAAAAAGCAACATTATGATACATCTGGCTTTCACTGGTACTGAAGCACAGGCTTCAGGAGGAGCTGCAGTGACAGAGGCTCTACAATTACCTCCAGTAACTGAGCAGAGATCAGGCAGCAAGTTTAGCATCCAGTATGACAGATGACAGAAAACATGTAAACCTTTGCTTCAGAAGATAAAGTTTTCTGCCTTTTAGAATACAAACCACATTTAACTCAGTGCTGCATTGCTACCACTGCAAAAAAATCAACCTTGCCAGGGAGCATCAGCACATATTCATTACACTAGTAAAGATAGCTTTAAAGAGCCAATAGTTCAAGTGGCACTAAGTGGTACACTAGGGCAACCCCAATGCATTGTAGGGACTAGCTCTCAATGGGTAGCTGATCAAATATTTTTGCCATGTGCCCCAGCTAGCAGCAGGGCTACCAGGGGCTTTCTCCATGTCAGAAATGGGAGATATTCTGAGCACTGTAGTCACCATGGAAAAAGATGCTCAAAAACTAAAGTAGGAAGGGTCAGGTAGGTGTAGCTTTTAAGACTTCGGACTTGGTTTTCCAGCCCCTTGCAGAAAACAATTCCCAAGGTATTTTTTCTTGCAAGGACAAAGTGGAATAAGTAGAGAATACTCTAAATTAAGGAAGGGAATACAAGCATGGAAGGGGAGCACTAGGAAGAATATAAACACCACCATAGGCATGCACCAGCCTTTACAGCTCAGGGGTCCTACAGCATGAATAGATCAAAGTTCTCCCTAACAGTTAAATGCCTCCACCTCGCCTGCCCTGCCAGCAGAGAAATATTAGCTGTGTCAGTGCGAGAGGCAAAGGGCTTAGGGAATGGGAGAGGAATGCAGGCTGCAGTGGCACACACGGAGGGGACAGGGAAACAAAACCCAGGGGAATGTGGGTTGCTCGCGCTGCCTCTGCCTTTGCACAGGGGTCAAGCAGGGTACATTTTATGGCTCTTGGGGTTGAAACCTGGGACTAATGCTTTTGTGACCTTAGAGGGACTCCCATGTCAGAAACAAAATATAGCTGTTAGAGGGGGTGGGAGCCCAGGGGCCTGAGTACATGAGGACAAGCCATTTCCCAGATCCTGGCAGGAAGCCCAGTGATGCTTTTCAATATGTGCAAGTTGTACCCATCGGACTGGGAATGAGCACGTGTCTCCTCTGAGCAGCATTTGCTGATGGGAGACTCACAGTGAGGCTACCCCTCCCTCCAGCTTCATGTTCCCCAGGACAGCACCAGGATCCCCCTTCCATTTCCCAGCTGAAATGACAATCTACCATTTTACTGTGCTCACTTTAAACACCTAAGTGTGAGCTGGTGTTCAGTGCCTCTACTACTACTACCTTCCACCCCAAAGAGAGAGGAGAGGAGTCAGAGGGACAAACACATCCATGTTCAACCACAGCCTCACCAGGAGTTCCCTACTACATAGCAACATGCCAATTCCTCTCCTTGACACAGTTCTAAGCCTGGGAAGCAAAATCTTGGGGGCCTGGGAATGAAATCCAACTCAAGCCTCCTGCACAGCAGTGCAGATCTTTATAAAGCAGCCACTGGGTCAGGCATGGCTAATTTCATTTAAATGCTTAGCAGGATGACTGAGTATTTGATTCATAAAAGTATCTTGAATGGGCAGAGAGCACAACTTGTGTGGCTTACAGAACACAGGGACTGCTACAGCATTACACAGACACAGACAGCAAGGACCAGGGATGCTCATATGTACACATGCACAACTATGCACACAAACTCCTGCTCCTCCACCATGCACAAAAGCAGACCTAGGACTTGCAAGCTGAAGTCCTGTGCAGCCAAAAGCCAGCACAAATGTGTGTGACAGTTCCACAGGCAAAGGCAAAAATTGGGTACAGCAGAGTAAATATAGAAAGAAGTCAGGCAGGCAAAGCAGGTGCTGGCTTGAAAAACCTTGGCCAGAAAGGCTTCCCAGGAGGTTGAATCTGGTAGTTTTGCAACAGCTCCACAGAAAGACAGAAGAGACAGAAAGAAAAAAGAGAACATGAATGCATATGTATTCCTTTATCGCCATATATAGTATATACCGACATTTGGTATATACACCCCCACGCTCTCATATGCCACTGTATAGTATATACTTTATATGCATTGCCATCTTTGTTTCCATGTGCCTACACGTGTACAGCGTGTGTATGTCTATGTCTGCATCTGCATTTCTGGTGTGTGCATTTGTCATTACCCCCACATCACCTATCAGCGCGTGCTGTGACAACACATCACTCAACATGTCTAAAGCCTCACTTCTGGACACTCACAGCTTCTCCCTGCTCAGTCCTTCCCCACCAAAGCCTGTGGGTGAATGAACCACTAGGGAACCACCAGTTTGTCTCATATTTTCCAAAGATCCCACATCCCCTCCAAACTTTAAGAACCACAAACAAGGTGCCACTGTCAGAAAGGCTTGACATTGTTCTGAGAAGTTGCCCCTTGTGCCTGTGAATCATGTTTACATACCAGTTCTCACGCTGCACAGCCTTACTAGTGGGATGAACTCAGAGCAGGGCGTTTGGAAACACGCAGGGCTCCACCAGACTCACAACTTTGGGTTTCCTTCCCAGCCCTGCAAAGAGAGAGACACCCAAGTGATGCACACTGGATGGGTCTCCTGATGGCCTTGCAGTTTAATACCCACACAACTTCTGGGAAATGCAGCCTTTTCCTCCCCAGCTTTCTTAAGCAGAAGCGTTCACAACTCCTGGACTCCTTTTAGCACCCCCAAAAGGAGGCCCCACCACTTTGAACTGGGTGAACAATCAGAAATGACCAGAAATGTCAGATGCCACAGCTTGGCCAACAACTCACATTTCCTCAAGCCACCACTCCTTTACTGCTCCTAATGCCACTGAGAAGGGGGAGGGACAAAGAGACACAAAATGAAGAATAAAGTAAGAGGTGAATGCATTACTCCCCTCTCTGACCTCAGGCACAGTGAGGGAGCTAGAAGGCATCATCTAATGTGCTTTGAAGATCCTGGGGTTTACCATTACTGTGAGCAGAGTCACACCACCAGCCCTCCCCCTCAGCACAGCTTCTTCTCTAAGGAGCTCTGCCCAATTCCCACTGGGGACTGTCTCGCCCTTTCCTATAGCTGAGAAGCAGACACTACCCTTTCTTGACATGATCAGCTCAGTATTGTTTTTTCCCTTCTGCAGAAGATGAAGGTAGAGCAGAGGGGACAACCAGGCCATGGAGACCACCATCTTAAATGTGGCATGCCAGGACACATGGCAGGGTGCACCCCATGGAGACCTGCAGCATCTAAACTGCACACTCTTTCCTGCCCCCAGACAGCATCCTGTCTCAGCCACATCCTGGTCACTTTGACAGCCCTATCTCTGCCCATGACAAGCATAGGCTTGTCTTATCATCACAACTCAGCAAAGAAAGTTACTGCTATTTGTTTCTGTAACTATGGAAAAGCTTAGTTCAGACTTGAGTTTGTTGTACCTCTGCTGCTCACGAGGATGCATGCGAGCCCACAGATCTACAATCAACATACAGCAAAACACAAAAGCATGCTGGTGGTACACAGACCAGGTCCCTCCTCCTGTCACAGTGAGATGGCTTCCTGCCCCTGCCAGCATCACTTGGCTCCCAAGCCACACCTGTCGCCACAGCAGCCAGGAGTGCAACGGGGCTCTTGTCTCTCCCAGGCAGTGGTAGATCTTCATTGCGCCAATACCACAAAAGCACACGGAGCTTCACCCTGTCCCAGCTCAGTCCCATGGATCTGTGGTGGAACCCAGCCCTGAATCTCCACAGGAATGTGCAGGTACAAAAGTCCCCAGGACAGTCAACGCTCCCTCAGGTGTGATGAGGACAAATTCAACTGCAGACTGCAATGGCCTCTCCCACTCACTGCAGGCTTAGGATGAAGGTGAGTAACTGCAGAGTTTTATTGTTGCTGAACTCAGTCAAAGAGCAATTTCTCTCCATCCATCAATGAGGAGACAAGTACAAGCAAATATTATGGTTGTGCATGTTTACTTTTCATTTTAAAATTGTGTAGAGTTACATACAATTTAGATCCTTCCCACAGGCTCCCGGCAAAATGCCCTTCAGTCTTATCTGTAGAGGCAGAAGACAACAACATTCCCTTCTGGTTCCAGCACCATTTCAATTCAACTCACAACAGCACCTCTGGGAGCTCCAGGTAAGACAATACTTCTTGGGAACCAAAGTGTGCTTAAAAAAATCTTGGCTCAGGATTGCCTCTCTCAAGATGAATTCACAGAACGTTTACAAGATCAGTGATAGGACTTAGATAGTTGGAAGTGCATCTTCCTGGCTTTACTTTCCACATCAGCTATCCCTGTCACCTTGTGACTGGGGTTCCTGCAGCAAGCTGAGCAGGACACCACATATCCTCCTTGAGGCATGCCGCTGAAACTTTCCATGAAACCACCCTCTCAAGCAGCAAGTGGGGTCCAGCATGGTCCCGGAGGCACAGCAACCCAGTGATGCCCAGGCAGGGGCTCCCATCTGGCCACACACATCCACAGGTGAGCAGGACAGGGACAGGCTGACTGGTCATAGCAATATCCACCTGAGCCAGTCTGTCAAACTGGTATTCCATTAAAGACGGAATGATCAGGAGTTCATTCACTCACTGGCTAACAATATTGGTGATATATTGTCCACAGTAAGAACCAGTATTTCTCAAGAAAAAAATAAATATAAATTTAACACACAAGGATAGTAGAGAAAGCAAGTGTTCCTCTTTGCAGATTTAAATCTAAACCCAACAGTTTAAAGTGCCTGAATTTAAGAATCAGTCCTCTGTTATGACTAGAGTTTTCTTAGATTGTTCAAATTTTTCAGGAATGGACAGTTGAAGACCTCTGCAAGAGATCCAAGTTTCAAAGAGCAGCAGTCAGCATTTTCAGACAAAACTAACTTTACAGTGGCCATGTAGAAATAGAAGTAACCAGACTCCCCAGTCCCTTTAATTGAAAATTTTACCTGTGAAAATAATTTCAGCAAGTGCTAATTACACTTCTCTCACAAGGCCCTGGTTGAATGGGAACTGCTTTACTGACTACTCAAAAGCTACATTCACTTTTAATCTCCTTTACACTTGAAAGTGTTACCAATATTCAGAGAGTATGTATTATTACTTTTATTTTTTAAATCAGTATAGCTGTAGTTGTTGAAGCCCAAGTTGAACTGGAATAAAGTGGCCTCATGCTGGAATCCTTTCTCCATTCCTTCATGAAGCAGATGGCTCAACCTGACAGCCACGAGAAAAATTGTCATTTCAACTGTTCCAGTCACCAATTTCTAAGCACAGACAAGCTCTCAGCCAGTCAGCCATCAGCATAAACTGACATGGGTCCCCCCCATGTGATTGGCAGGTGCACGAACAGTTCCCCAGACGCCAACCTCATTCAATCTGACCTTTTCATTTTAAATGAAAACCACTTAAAAGCCTGCCCTGTTCTGACATATGTCTTTTTATGTCTTTCCCGCTCTGTGCCAATCTATTTGTTATTTGCTGGCCAAAGTTCCAAAACTAAGAAATCTCACTTTATCTCCTCCACTGCCAGAGCCCTGACCCTCAGGCACTCTGGCCACCGCCAGCACCAAGGGAGATGTCTGAGGTCTCTACATTCTCACACATTGGAAAATCAGACTCCTCACAAACAAACCACAATTTGGAGTCCAAATCTGACTTAAAATTCAGCTTATATGTATCAGTAGCTTTACACTTTATCACAGCCACATGGACACAGGAACTTCTCTTTCTGCCCTGGGACACTGACACATGCAAGATCTGGCCCTAAGAGTTTTCTGTGTTTGCATCTGTGTTTCTCAGGCTTCATATACTAAAATTAAACTGCTCAATTCAAAGTTATCTAATAAAAAGATCATGCAAGACAACAAAAGCTGGAGACGGGTTTCCTCTGCTCTGCTGCCAGCAGTGGCACCTGCTCAGGGAGCCACCACTATGAACAGCCTGGCTGCTGCCTTTTGGGAGGCCAGAAACTGTGATGGTGTAAAGCAATGACTGTGAATGGCGAGTTTCAGTCTGCAAGGAAGCACACTCCCCTCACAGATACACACAGCACGGAGCTGCTTTCAAATCGACCACAACCCCATGTCTTAAAATTAGCCATAATAGGACTTATCACTTCCGAGCTTCTGGTCCAGCCTTTGTCCCGGATGAAGGTTGATGTCAGCCACAGCACAGTCAGTCAGCTTCGATAGGCTGAAAATGAGCTCCCACAACAAACTCCCTGGCAGCCCCTCCATGCTGCAGGACACAGAGCCTGGCGCAAAAGCACTGCCCTGCAGGAGCCCCAAGGTCCCGCAGCAATGGCAGAGCAGGCTTAGGGACCAGGGGATGAATTGATGTATTTGCTGCCACACTGGATTTTCAGGTTTGTCTTGGGGTTCATTAAACATGCCTGAAACAAGAAGGGGAAAATGAGGTAGGAGAGCGGGGGGAGAAGGAGAACACCCCAGCTGCATAGCAGGAAAGAAGAAATAGGATCCAACTTGCACTGAAGGGATGGCATCCAGCTCTCCCAGAAGGTTGCTGTATTATAGAAAATTAAAAGATCATCTGGAGCAGAACAGATTTAAACAGAGGCCGAGCAAGCTGTGAGACAGCCCTACCTATAACATCCCAGGAGCCAAAAGGCACCCTGAGCTGGAGCTACTGGGCCACAATGGTTGGGAACCAATCCATAAGCAGGACTAGTGATGTTGCACTCCTGTTATTTTAAATGCCCAAGGACAGATAGAAAAAAGTGTGGCTAAGGAACGAGAGGAATCAGCATGTCTATGCCAGAAAGCCTGCGGGTCTCACGCTGGAGCAACCTTTCAGCAGCTCCCCATCACTGCCAGCAGCGCTGCCTGCGATTTACATGTCTGTAACTGACACCAGGGTTGGATCCCGTATTTTCAAGCACCAACTACTGCTGTTCGCACTCCCTCAGTCTACTGGAAGATTTTCAAAACAGACTCACTGATTTTTATTTTGACTTTTTTCTTTTCCCCCCACCATTTGCTGTTTGCATTTCACTAAGCCTGGTCAGAGAGAGTCTGAGCAAGAGGGGGGTAATTTCACTTTCTCACTGTAATGCAGCCCAGCTTCTTGACCAAAGAAGGATAATCGACTTTGTTTACAAATACTCACACAGTATCAGAGCACTACAGAGCCTGGGTTTCAAACAAAGGATAATATTTTGAAATGCAAAAACATGTCTTTTTCCCACTCCCCAAGGAATGGCCATCTTCACCAGGCAGCACTGGCAGAATGTTGCCCTAACACACCACTCACATCTTAAGATGCTCAGCCAAGAAAAGTGGACTGACAATGCCCAGGAGCACAGGGGAGCGGAGAAGTGCTGTGCCCTGAGGCACAGGGGCAAGGAAGGTGCCTGGCTGTTACCAGTCCCAGCCCAGGATCTTCCTCAGCCTACCTTTAGGCTGAATTCTCCTAGGGCAGAGATGGCATTTTTGTTCATGTTTGCTGTGCCAAGTCTAAGGGGTTTATGATAAAGTTTTATTACAAAGGATAATGTTTCTTTAACCATTTTGGTTTTAAATAGCCAAAATTTGAAGGCAGAGGACACCTTCTTCCAGGCTTGCTCAGGTGTCACCACAATGAAACCCTTGGCACCATGACAGGCCCTCTTATCACTGTCCTTAAAACCATTTGTAAATGCAACTTTGAAAAGTTAGAGCCCACATGACCAGAGAGTCATCATGTTCAAGGCTTACATTTTATCCAGTTTTGGCCAGATCATTTGAAAATAGCAACAAATAGCTGTCAGGCAACTGGAATCCACACTCCTGTGCCCACGTGGTCAGGCTTGGCATTTTTGAAAGCATTATAATCCATGAAGTCATTTATAAAAGTACAATCAACCAGGACCAGTAAATCTCTGGTTTAGAAATGTTTGCCACCTCCAAGCATTAGCCATCCTCTTTCACCTTTATACCTTATTAGCAAACTGCCCTCATTTCTGCCGTGGAACAAATACCTACAGGTGGAATGAGCATATACTAAAAGAGGAGAAGTTTCTCCATGTCGCTGCTCCTCTTTCCAAACAGCTGGATAGAGAGGCCAAGGCAACATAGTCCTTCAATAAAAAAAGGAAAAAGCCTGGATGGGGCAGAGAGGCACAGGTAAACATGGACACATGGCAATCAGCCAGCAGAGTGTGGAGAGGCCTCACTACCAACTGCATTTCACAAAAACAATTTTTGTTTTCAACAAATGTTTTTACTATTACACATAGAAAAATAGGAAAAAAATTTTTTTTTCGCTTTACAAAATAACTTAGTTGCAAGCTGACATTTCTCTCAGAAAGCTCCATTTTGAGAAAGGAGCCGTTTATTCCAAATATAGATAAAAAATTCTGGAGCAATTCTGACAAGCCCTAATAAGTGCTCTTATTACATTTGAAAACTAGGAGGACCACAGATGCTTGTGTATGCATCTGCCTTCTGAACAAGAAAGTACTATTACTTCCATCATAGATGCAGACTGAGACACGCAAAAAATACATTAAAAAGCTGGTTTAGTTTCTAAATTACTCCAGCTTAAGCTGGAAGCCAGACTCCCTGCTGAATCTAGCCCCTACACAAGAGGAGTGAAAAAGAAAAAAACATCAGGGGCAGTGTTGGAGGCTATGCTCCATGTTTTTTCTCCATGTGACAGGGAAACTGGCCTGCCATCACAGAGCCCACACTCCTGGGCTGGGATGGGGAGGGACAGAGGTGGGGTAACACACCTTTGCTTTGTGGGAAAACACCTTGGCTATCACCATCACATAGAGTCACTGGACCTTCACCACAGACAAAGGTGCTGCCCTTCTTCCCCAAAAGACACCTAAACATCACCACCACCATCCCTGGGGTATGCAAACCTCAGCCTGACACTAATTAACTGGAAAAAAAGGAGACTGAGGTGGCCTCCAGCACACGTAGCAGGAGGACAATGGGAAGAAAAGGCAATACTAATGCCCTGGCTCAGCAGGACCATGCATGTGCCATCCCACAGCATAACTGCCCATCTGCCTCAGCACAGCAACCTGGTAATCTCCCTGCAGGATGACACACAGCTCCCCGCACTTCCCCTGCACCCCCAAAGGTGACAGAGGTGAGGACAGCACATGGCTGCCTGTCACCCAGCCCTATACATCTTCCCATCCTCCCAGCTGGTGCTTGGGCTCAGGCAAAGGGAAGGTGACAGAGCTTGGACATCCCTTCATCACTTTGTGCAAGAAAACCAGCACACAGACTTCCATGGAAATTTTGCAGATTATCCTCCCACCAAAGGAGCTTAATTAATTGCCTATAAAAGGGGATTGTGATTTATCACATTACTTTTCAGCACAGTAAGTGCAAGTATTACCACATCTTTCCTCTCCCTAAAAACAAAGGATAAAAAGGCTTTAGCCCCTCCACGCCATTGCACCTTGACCTGACAAGTACATACTCTGGATTTGCACTGCATTTCCTTTATTATTTGACTACAGCACCAACCATGACTATAAAATTGAACTCCTGGACCTCTATGATTGGATTCACTTTGTCTGCATTTCTTTTTCTCAGTGAAATGAAAGAGGCTTCTGGTTTGCAGAATGCCAAAGTTCAGTTACACATCTTTCAGCACCCTTTCTGGATCTCACTTGTGCTCATAGGGAGAGATCATGCTTCTTACCAAGTACCTGATGACTTCTCAGCACAGAGTTTTCTTGGCTACTAACTCTGTATTCTTCCAAGAGTTTGTCACATGATATTCTTCCAACCTGCTACACCTGAGAGCTGTATTCCGGCAGAGTACACATCTATTTGTCTGAAACATTAGCTACTGTGTGTGAGTGCAACATCACACCAAAGATACAAACCATTTGAGACCAAGAAAGGTCTCTCCAATCTTCTTCCATCTCAGTGGTGTGATTCACAGGAGCACCTAACAGCATAACACCATGATCGTACCTGTCCTCACCTACTCCTACCCTATGATACTAAGCTTGTCAGCAGGAATTTTGTCACCAGCTCTGAAGCCAGCACTTGTTATTGAGCCAAGTGTTTTTATTTTTTAATTGGTGATGGGAAAAAACAGAAGGGAACTGTAGAAGCTTTTGGAGACAAAGATCTCTCCAAGACTTGCCAGACAGTATTTTCAAAGACTGACTTGGCACAGCATCAAGGAAGTCAGCATCCAATCTGCAAGCAAGACCAGCTCCATGCCAGCCCTCAGCTAGGCTCAAGGAGCATTAGTGTCTGCAGTCAGGAAGACAGACCGACATGGCACTTCTCACATGGGGTACAGCCACACTCCTGGTCACCATCCAAGAAGGAAACAGAATAAAATGAGGGGGGACCTCTGTCAGCAACTGCAATATCTTGGGCATCAGTGGCCAAGCACAAGTCAGCACATGCCAAGACTGACCATACAGCAGTATGTGAGATCCCACACCTGGCCTTCAGCCTAGAAACAGGAGACACGTTTGGGAGGATGAGTGGGAAGAGCTGGTAAGAGAAGACTATGTCCTATCACAGCTGTGAATCTGCACGTTGCACACAGAGGCTCAAAGCAGCCTCATATAAGCTTTTTGCCCATAGCCGCCATATATCTAGTTACAACTCCCAGAAACACAGCTGACCTCATCAGGTCTTTATGAACATTCACAGAGACCAGAAAAGGTCAAGAGAGCTATCATCCAGGAACAGGGGCAAGCACAGCCAGCTCAATGGGAACTTGACAGGCCAAAAATGACTGCAGCCACAAAGGACCGGGAAGAACTCACTTGTGTCGCCCTCTTTTTCTGAGGCTCTCCGAGGTGACAAAACCTCTGACCTTTGATTAAACCATGCTACTCTCACAAGAGGGGGTGGCTTAGGGGCTCAGGAATTCAATAAGAAACTATTTATCTCAAGGTCGTGGGTTCATACCCTCTCGAAGTTCTCTTTTCTTAGTCAATTAAAACAGGAGACTTGATCTGCATTAAAAAACCCGTTGCTAAGGGCACAGCCAGATACTGCTTCATCAAACAAGAAGATTAAGAAAATACAGCCCCATTGCTGCTCCTTGCACATACACAGCAGATCACAGAAACTTTGGGAATGCTCCCTGTGCAAAGTGAACATGACACACTTTTGCACCCAGGGTAGGAAAGCAAAAGGGGGGATTGCAGACAAGTGGGCACAGCTGCCATCACCAACCTCCACAGCAGGTCAGGCACATGCATCTACAGAGCACTATGAGAGGAGCTGATCCTGCCCTGGCCTCTGAACCTAGTCCTGAGAGATTACTACTCAGCCAGCCATTCCTCCTACCAAAGCTGGCGCTCAGAGGCCTAAGCCCCACCACAAGGTAATGGTGGGGACATAAGGAACGTAACTGTGGAAGTGCTTCTGCCTTTGCACCCATAGAGCAAACAGCAGTTACAGAGCTCCAGGCCTTGCTTCCAGGGAGCCCAACCACGTTGGACTGGAGATCTTTCAGCCCTCAACTCAGCAGTGACATTGGACAACCCCTCCCCTTTCCACTGAAGGAGCCCAAGGAACATGAACACTTGCATGGGCACTCAGGACCACTTGAAGGGAGAAGACCCTCTGTACTCCTCCTGCTGCAGGTCCAGTCCCAGTCATGGCAAAAACATGACAGAGGCAGACACTGGGCAAACAGAAAGGAGAGAGGACATCCTCCCCAAAACAACACATGAATCAAAGTTAATGTGTATCTGAAACCAATTACTGATAGAAACTAAACTATCTAAGAACTGGGGTTCCTGCTAGTGAGTGCACACATAGTCAAAACCTCTTTTTATTCTTGCTGGTTTTCAGCCCATAAAAAGTCAAGATACAAACATGCTCCAGTACATAGGGTGCACACACTCACCTCTGTCCCCTTTAATGGCTTTCCACAAAGAAAACACAACCTCTCACTGCAAATGCACCTACTAGGTTCATAAAATTTTTCATCACCCCATGATTTTCCTGTATTTACCCTTTGGTCCAACAGCAGACAAAGGATTCAAGCACAAACTCCCTGTGCACCATGACAGAGCTGCCAGCACTGATGGGGCCTCTCCCACCTATCATGGCCAGTGCAAAGTAACATGGCAAAACAAAGGGGTTTGGAAACAAATTGGAAGCCAGCAGAGTTCCCTTCCATTCACTAAAGACAGCAATTATTTTAGAGAGGATTACAGATCATTTTGGCTTTTAATTAATGGCGAACCAAGTTAACCTCAATTCAAATAAGCAAGAAACTATTAGGGACTACGGATCCACAACCAAGGAAAACAAATCTTCACCAGTCCTTCAACCCCAGAATAGCTTCTGATTGTCAAGCACAGTTACCACGGGAATGAATAGCTTCTCCTGCAAGCTCCTCACTCAATTAAACTAATGCAGACAATGCAGCCAACAGCGCGGGGTGAGTCGGATGCACGCTCTTGGTGCAGTGAAGTGACCGCAACAGGTTCAGAGTGATGAGGGAGAGCAGAACCAGTGCACAGCCTCTGTCATCACAGGAGACACCCAAGGCCTGTCCTTGAAATGTTGAATGGCAAAAACTGGCAGGATCTGTGACCTGAGGAGACTTCAGGAAGTTTTAGTTGAGAAGACAGAAGTACACCCTGGTATCGATAGTTTCATGGAGACCCGATAAAGATCAGTGTGAGGAAACACCTAAGTAATTCTTAGTAGTCCAGAACTATTCTACTGCTGCCCCCACCACTCCATCTAGCAGTCTTACGGCTCTGTTTGAAAAATCAGGACAGCCAACCAGACAGAGCACAAATAGAGGCCAGGAGAAATGCGTATGACCCTCAGTCCTTCTTGAATCACAACCTGGAGAGTCCAGAGACAACTCCAGAAAAAAGTCACTTCAGCAACACACATACATATAACTTGCTTGACCTCAGAGGTGTTAGAGCTTACAACTAACTGGGGAAGGAGGAGACAAGTGCAGGATGCAGGTCAACTAGGAGCATCATGACTTCACATACAACCACCAAGAAGGTAAGTACATGAGCATATGGACAAACACAGGCAGCAAGCAAGATCCACAGCTCCTTCCTTTCAACCAGATTTTATTAAAGTTCAAGTGTGTAAACTTACCAAATCCCTCAAAAACTAAAGGAAGTTGTGTCTTTCATATGAGTGTAAGTCCAGTCTGACCCTTGCAGAGCAGCCTGAGGCGGAGGCAGCAGCTGCCCTGCGGAGCTAAGCCCACACAGCCACCAATACAGACAGCTCCGATGGGCTCTTTTAGCAGGTGTTTATTGGAATCCTGGGCATCTCTCTAGCAAAGTGCAGTGATACTTAACTTCCTTATGGGCTCAGGAGGCTGCCAAACATCTGCTGGGATTAGCTGGTTAATGTTTGCAAAGTGCACACAAATACACAAGTGCATAAGGAAGGGCTGAATGCTAGACCAAGACCCAAACCCACATACTGTATTTGCACATATGGCTGTATCTCCCATGACAGATTTTACTGTTTTAGGATGGAGGCATAAGGTGTCACCTGTAGCTTACAGCCTACTTCTGGTCACTGCTAACTTAAGTGAGTCATACTGCTCCCTTCCTTTGCTTTACCCCATCCAAATGCACAACTGACTTTTGCTAACAAGCTGCATAATTGCAGCTCTACCAGGAGCACTCATGTGGGGGTTGCCCTTTGCAGGAGAAACCAAACTTCCCTCAAGCCTCCATCCCACTCTGGAGTCCCACCAGGGCTGCAGATCACGCTCACAGCACACAGATCTTCAGCAGCCTCCCAAACACCAAGCTGCAGCAGATGAGCCATCCAAATTCCTCGCGGCAAGGACTTTGCAACAAGCTTCACATTTCTCACGTGTCCCTCCCTCACACAGAGGTCTCCTGTGACTGAGGGCTGAGGAATGAGACAGCAAGTATGCATAGCTAAGAAACCACAGCGATAAACAGCCATGAGGGAGATGAACTCCCCAGAAAGGACGCGGAAGAGCCCAAGGAGGTTTCAGATTGAACTGTACATGTTTGTTAAAGGGATTATAGGTGGCAATGGCTTGCAGTGTTCATTCCCATGACCCAGAATTGCTTTGCACCAAGTTGCAAGTCCTAAACGTGCAGCTTTGCACTGCCAGAAGCTCCTGCTCCCCTTTCCTTCACAGACACATGCCAATACTTATCAGGTCTTCATCTTAGTCACGTTCTGCTAACAAATACTTTTTACATCCTTTTCATCTTCCCTCATAATCAGTCACAATGTCCCCAAGTCAATCATTCTACTTTTCTCTCACCATTCTGTGCTTTATCTTCTTGTCCCCGGGCAGGACTTTCTCATACCCAGATGTTATTCCACGGGAGTAGCCTGTGCTCTCTGCTTGGGTTCACAGGACTTTGACACACACAGTTTGCCAGACTCATTACCCTCTTTTGTGTAGCAAAACAAGTGGCAGGCTCAGCCCAAGATGCTACTAGACAAATTCAGAGACATGGAAACACAAGAAAATGTTGGCTATGGGATATGACAGCAAAAATGAAAGATGAAAAGAATCCAGGAGTATACCAATACCATACCCAGAACTACTCATGTCTTTCATTAGATGGATAGGCTCTGTCTTTCTGGAAATCAAGAGCATCCGGAATCACTTTCATTACACATCAGGTAGAATTTGCACAACCAAAGCACGCAAAAAATACACCCATTCCAGCAGGTTCATCTACCAACACTAAACCAGATGAGCCAATGTGTGACTTTCTGATAATACACATAGCTACCCCTGTACATCCAGCTCCATTCACAGTAGTGGGCACACCCTTAATCAGGTATGAATCAAATCACCTGACATATTAGAAATTTATCCAGAGCTGTTGCAAAAACCCCACCAGGTCGTTTGTGCCTCACTACACTTCTCCTTCAAGGGAGGGGGAATAGCTGACACAGACAGCCATCTGCCCTGAAGCTATCAAAGCCGCACCAAATCACTTCTGCTTGGACTTCCTGCACATGACAGCATATCCAAGACCTAAGATGCCACCTCAGGTGTGCAATGAATACAGACTGGAGGCTTGGTTATGGCATCCAGGGAAGCAGGGTGGTGTGGATATACATACAACAGCCCAGCAAGTGGCCTGACTCCAGAGAGCATGGAGACTACCAGCATAGATGACCATTGTAACACCCCAGAGTGTGAATCCTCTCTGGAATCCCAGGGTGGAGCACAGCAAGCCAACACACCCAGCAGTGCAAAGGTGGGGTGATGCCAATCCATCTGCCCTGCATCCTCAGAGACATTTGATACCCACCAATGCCCACAACACACTGCCTGTAGGTTGTGTGTACAATGAGGGCATGGGAGTCAACTTCATCCAGAGTAACTTACAGATGATGAACATACCCTACAGGGATCCTTGTGTACAGTAAGGCAACAAGATCTGCCCTTGTAGCTCCTTCTCCCATGTTACAACGTAGTCCTTAAAAATTTCTTTTCCTAAACTAACTTCCCCAGCCTCCACACACCCCAAATTCACAGCTCTCCCACGCAACAGAGCAAAACACACTGTGCCAAGCCATGGAAGGAGGCGCGCAGGCACTCTGTGAGCTGCCATCCGTTCTCCCAGACACTTTGAGTACCTGGGTGGGCAGAGTGCCTTGGAAAGACATCCTCATTTATACTGTTTAAGTACACCTCCTGCTCTGGCCTCAATCCCAAACCTCGGATGCAGATGGAAACACCTGAAGAGACATTATGTGCCAAGAACTCTGCACTTATTCCTGCAGCAACACAGAGGTCCAAGGCATTATTCCTAACTTCCAAAATATGCTTCTACTCCACACTTCATCACTTCATGCCACTGCTAAAAACTTGCATTTATCTGCACCACTCACAGTATGATCTCCTGCACTTTACAGAGCTGACTCTTCATTGCAGCAAGGCTTTGGTCATTCTGCATGCTACAGCAGAAAATAAGCCAGACATCTCCCCAGATAACTTTAAGCCTTCTGCCCTTCAGTTGTTCCCCATCTGTCTGCCTTGAGAACAAATTAGGATTTGGGTACAAGACAGTGCTAAAACTCTTGCTTATCTTCAGGCACAAAAGTAGCTGCAGAGTTCAGCTGGATTACTCATACACTTGAATTTAAAACTTACTATGCAGAAGGTTCACCAAGACCTCCTTAAATGGCAAAGATGCAATGCCGTGTTTTCCAAGCTCAGCTCTGCGCATCCCAAAGAACTGAAAAAAGAAACGGATTCTCTGAAAAAGCACTGAAGTGGAACTGTTGTAAGGAAGGTATAATCCTCATTCTCAAAAAAAAACAGCCTGCAGGATCAGAAGTGACAAAGAAGCACCACAACTTTAAGAGAAGCTTAAACTACCCTAAAAAATATCAGTCATACTGTACTTAGCAAAACAAGCCCCTGAGGAAGTGTCAAGCAGATGACATATAGTCCCCATTACTTCTACTCCTTGAAATATGTTTTTACGCATAAATACCACCTGGACCTTAATAATCTTTGTGGCTCATTTCTGGACCTGCTCACCACCACATTTCAGCTTCAACAGCATTAAGCTACTCCAGCCTTCAAATACCAGAAGCAAAGACCAGCTTTCACACTAAGCTAGGCACTTCAATACCCACCAAGATAAGTACAGTGCTTGCCCCCTCGTCAAGGATAACTATGATAATGCACAAGAGGCAGGTACAAGTAGAAAAGATGGGCTGTAAATATAGGCATAACTGCAAAGAACAGTTCAGAGTAATCTCCAAAGCTGAGTAGAAAGGATGCTGACTTCAGTCGGTAATTACAAACAATTCTTCCCAACAATTTCTCTACTTTAATATCAGTTATGGCTGCAAACTTAAGAGAACAACCCTGGTCTAAATGGCTTTTTTTCTCTCCACGATTGCAGTGTCAGGGGTGATGTGAGACAGCTAGTCTCACTTCTCTCCAAGTCTCCATGTCCCATCAGTAAAATGTTAATAGTTTTCCTTGCCTTGGAAAAGCATTACAAAAAAAATCACTCCTCCGACTTGTAAAGTGCTCCAATGAAAGAGCAAAGAGCACTCCAGAAAAATACAAAAGAAAATTAATAATTCTGCATTCTGTTCTGAGTTTTAGTAGCACATGGTAAATAAGGCTTGGGGCCACAGACTGCACAAAAAAGAAAAGCAAGTAAATAGCGGCTCATTAAGTATCACCTTCCACTCTGGACACAAAGAATAGGTGCTCTGGCAAATAAGTGGCTATATCATAATACCTGCTTATAGGGGAGGCTGAAATTAAGGTTTCATCAACAACCTTCAATCTGGCATTTCGAAGGTCTAGCGCACTTGGACTTTGCAACTTTAACACCATTCTTTTAACAAAGTTTAGTGCATGCAATTAACTACAGGTCTGCCACGTGGCTGCCACAATCACTATTCATTTTTCTAGGGAAATCCATATTAAAGGCTTGTCTTTTCCAGAGTAACAGTTTGAGGTATCCCAAACCCATATAAGGCAAATCAAGTCTCTACTTCAAACAATGAGGTGCGTTAAATCCAAGTCAGCTGATGGCCTTCAGCGCTGAGCTTGAACAGGAATGTCACTGACACTCAGGCCAGTGAGGCACCGAGGATGCAGCAGCTGGAGCTACAACCACTTAACAGCTGCTAATTCAGTTACTCTCCCAACCCAGCGGCTGCTGCCTGCGCTATCTGGGAGACTTCTTGCTTTCATTCAGCTTGCCTCACTGAGTAATTTAAATCTGTTTAAGAGAGGTAATAAACTGCTGAAACACAGAACTTCTTAGAGTAAGTGCACACAGAGCACTGAAGATGCACATGATATTTCACAGAGTTAGAAACCACCTCAGCTGGGGTACAGTGAACACAACTGCAGCAGGACTGCCTGCAAGGCACCTGTAACAACCCCTCAACAATCTTTCAGAAAAGCAAGTCTCACCAACCTTAGTTCCATGCAGCCAGCCACACCGCTGAAAAACCCCTACAGGAAGTATCTTAAATTTGCTCTGTTATGTTTAAGGAAGGTTTGGAGCTGGACCACTTTTACCCCATCATGCAGTACAACACTAACGACCCCATGGGGCTCTACAAATCCTTCTTCAAGGCCTGTGGCAGGATCTCCTCCATCCCACCTGCCTTTGTCCCGTTGTCTGGGCTGGTCCCACAATAAAACAGCTGGGTCCTGGCTCATCAGCAGCATTCCAAGCCCTGCCACAAGGCTCTGCACAGACTCTCCAGCTGAGGACAGATCAGGAGCAGGGGGAGAAGAAGAGACAATTGCAGGTCCCCAAAATGAGATCAACTGTCCAAAAAAAAAAAAGCAGGGGCTGAGGGGGAATTACAAATTGATGTATAAACAAGACTTGACTGTGCAACTCAGAGCTAATAGGGCAGTTTACTAAATGTTAATTAAATCCTTAGTGCCTGTAACTTCAGTCGTGGAGATCAACTTATTTTTAAATTAAATAAGCAATAAATGCTTACATGAACTTCTATTAAATTTCACCCAGTGAATGAAGTATGTGGGGCTTTTAATAGAGATTCAACAAGATAGTTATGGCAAGTTAGTTGATACTTTATTGTCTAAAGATAATAGCCATATTAAATCTCAACTAACTACTCCACTGGCGGCACAATCACCCAAGACTTGGCAGAAGTTTGCCTGCCTTGAAGCATCACTGAGCAGTGGGAGGAGGGGGAGGAAGGCAACCAAGTGCTGAATGGCACCTACTTAGAGGATGCTCATGTACATAAACCCACTTAAGCATAAAACAGGATCCCTCCCAGACAGATCTGAAAACCCCAAAGAGGACTGATGGGCTCTGACCCAGAAACAGAGCTGGCATAAACCAGGGACGCTCAAGCATCCCAACCCCCCCACAAACCAAAGTAATTCATGGGTTTGCTGAGGAATCACTGTATTACAGGGTTCCCTTATGGCATTAAGGGCAACAGAAAACATCGTAGCAGCCTGCAACACTCAATAGCTTGTAACTTTGTCTAAGAAAAGGTTATCAGCAGCCCACGACTCACCGATGTTTGTTTTCCTACCCTGAGCATATTGTGATAGTTTGGGAGTGATTCTGACTCACACGTGTGTGTCACTGTCACCCACAGATCCCGACAACAGATACTGACAGTCTAAAATGACACAGACTTGCTGACAGTGACTTAAAAACTACCATTTTCATGCCAGCTCTCACAGTTGCTCAGAACCTGATCGAAACGAGCTTTTGGAGATTAAAACAGAATCTTCACTGAGTTGTCTCTACCAATAACCTTAACTGCAATGATTAAGTGTGGGCAGTGAGTTTTGAGGATTTTTACGTTTGGACTGGAAACATCACCAGCCTTACCTGGCCAGCAGTGCTCAGAAGCAGAATGAATGAAAAGAGCCAATCCTATACCCTGCTAAACTCCACTTCTTAGGCAGGCACAAGCTCTCAAAAGCTCTTACATTTTGTGGGGTTTTTTTCTGGTCTGTGGTTTTCAGTTTGATTTGTTGTTTTCTTTTCTCTGTTTGTTTCTATTTTACAAAACAAAGAGCTCCCTAAATCAAAAAGAGGAAAATACAGAGCTCTTCAAACTTCACTGATGCTCTCCTCCAGCATCCCAATATACACCTGGAAGCCAATCACAATACCTTCCCTCCAGTCCTTCCTCTGGAACCCTTGTTTGTAAAGTTATTTCAAGTTCTGTATTTTCCTACATATAACCCACGCTCTTTAGAGGTATTGTTCCTTGTGAATCTGTCCCTCAGATAAACCACATCCTTTAGTAAGTTATGGTTTCCATCTCCTTTGCTCCTGCCTGCTTTGTTCTGGCTGCAGTTCCAGTAAGCTCTCTAGCACTTGGCAGAATTACCCTGCTACAAGAGCAAAGGGAGATGATGAAGATACTGGGGTGAAAAGGCAGCCTGCAGAGGATCAAAAGCAAACAAGAGCATCACTGTCTCGTTCACGTGTGCACACAGCAAACACAAATGCTGAATCGCAGGTTTTTGGTGGGTCACATGGACTTGGTATTCTTATTGCTTCCTTGAAGGCTTCTCCCCATTAAAAAAAAAGAAAAAAACACAAACCCACAACCTAAAAAGCACAGACATACCTAAAGAATCATAGAATATCCTGAGTTGAAAGGGACCCACAGAGACCATCGAGTTCTACTCTTAGCCACTATCTATTCCTTCATCATCCTGATGACATCCTTAAAATCCCTCCATGCATCCACAGGGACTTCCCTCCACCTGAAAGGATTACCAGGGCTGCGACAGACCACACCAGAGCCTGGACAATGAGCCAAAGGTGAAACCCAGCATGGTGTGGTGCCAGCCAAAAAGAAGGTGCAAGTGCTGCCCAGAGTCAAGTCAGAGACAGAAGAGGTTATTAGGAGGAAGCTGTGTGGGACAGGCTTTCAGAGGTTTGACAAGCAACAAAATGCCACTGAGGATGTATTGTTCACACAACCATGATGGGCAAAGGAATAGAGAAACCATTGTGGGCACCCTGAGGGTACATGTTTCCACAGACACATGGAAACTGTCTTCTTGGAACAATTCGTCATCCACCCAAGCTACTGCTTTTCTCTAGCTACAGTCAGCAAGAAATGCTTCATGGAAACCTAAATGAGAGTCTCTTCTTTCCAATTAGATGTTTATGATACAATGGGCACCCATTAGCTGGTATAACTCTGAATGTACCTCACACTCATACAACTATCCCATCTCCTTTTCAGGCTTGGCTAAATTCTTGTTCTCAGCAACATTCTGCATGATAAATGCCACCATTTAGTTACACTGAAAAGCACTTAATTTTCTTCATTTTCAGTCAGCCACTTTCACCTAGGTTTGCATTTGTACAAAGAAACAGACATGCCTTTTCCACAGCACTCAGTGTTTCTGACACACCTTTCCAACGCATCCTTTTAACAGGAGTGATCCCACACTGCTGGTCAAACTCCCTCAGGTTTTCCAGCTCCCTGTCGTTCCTGTTATCCCTCTCCAAAACAGCATACACAGTTTCACTGATCGCAAGGGCATTACTTAAGTTTTATAGTCAGACATTATACAGGTGGATGCAAGCAGTGACTTTAACAAGGCAACAGTCACATTTCAACATTGAGTGGTGTCTCCACTCTGACCATGAACCCCCTTACTGTAATTCTTACTATGCGTTATAACTAAAAATACATATTGATTATCAAATTATCTATATAAAAACACTCTAGCCCCACTGGTACTGCAGCCAACACTTAGGTACCTTCCAAAACTCACTAATCCAGCTCCGGAGCTTCATCCATGAATATCCATCCTAAAGAAACAAGTGTTTTGCCAAGGGATACACACCTGAATCTTGGATTACATTATTTGAAAGCTTGAGTTACACTGTAGCAGTTCCACATGATGCCCATTACCTCACTAACACTACACAGCTAAGGTATTACTCAGAGGAATGCAACTTTGAAACTTTATGTGATCCGCAAATTTCCATGAGACAAGGCAGGTATACTAACCATGATTGCCATCGTAGGAGACCTGAAAATTACTTCTGGCCTGCCAGTCTAAAGGTAGGCATTTGCCAGTTTGTCCTAGTTTCATGACAGCACATGACAGACATCATTCAATACTTTTATCCCCTAAAGCTGGATGACTGTTCCACCAAACAGAAACAAGGGACAGGACTCACAGAGCTGTAACCAGCACTGAGACAGGCATGCTCACCAGCATCCCGCCCTAACACCTAGGCTGATGTCCAAATATGCTCTAAAGCTGAAACACTCTGCTCTGTGCAACAGGAATCGGAGCTTTTCACCCAGCTCGGTACCAGCATCTCTGCCAGCCAGTACGAGCCACTCCAGGTGAGCAGGGTTTGCAAGACAGAGCCATCAGCACAATGAGAAAAGCAGTAGTTCTCATCAACTCGGACACCATGGAGACTGTACAACTGCAATTCATAGCAGCTTGGGGCTGTACCTACGGAAGCTTCAATAAAACACAGTTTTACTTCATTTTCCTGGGCACATCCTCCATTTCCACCCAGGAGTTTACCCAGACAGCATACAAGGGCTGCACATTCTTGTGTGCAGGACTGCTGGCAATATGGGACACACACAGCCAATATACATGGCCACAAAATATAAATGGTGGGACTGATTTTTGGGAAGTGGGTCCTACTACCCACTACAAGGCATCTCTCTACAGCCAAAAGAACCCCAAAAAGTCTATGGCGACCTTTAGCAATCCAGGTGCTCCAAACAGCTCTTCTAACCATAGGGCTGGGAAAAGATCCTACAAGGACCCGAAGACATCTGATGGCAGGAAAGCCCCAACCACCATTACTGATGCCAACTTTATGCTGCTGCTATCTTACACCCAGGTGTCCTTGATATGGCCGTTTCTGCTAACAACCTACATAAGCTCACTCAGGTGGAAAAAGAAAACCTGAATAAAACAATTAAAAAGAAAACCATCTATGAAACAATAGGCAACAGGCCTGAGGGGCCCCTTAGCAGAACCAGCATCATAACAAAGTTACAGGCAGGATTAGAGAGGGAGGCTAGGAACTTACTGACAGGTGGCTCAATGGCCACCGCCCACACCATCACCTGTTGCCCATCCCACGGGGAAAAACCCTCCAACAGAGGCTAAGTAACTGAAACAGGGGATTAACAGAGGTAATAAATTTTGGAACAATAGGATAAAAGGTCATGGGGTGGGCAAGAGGACACAGAGCAGGCCAACAAAGAGAAGTTTTTGACAGTAAATCTTTATCTGCAATGTACATATTTCCCGAGGGAAAACCCAGAGTATTATTTAGCCCTGTGTGGGCCAGTCCTAGAGCAGCAAGGGTGGGGATACTTAGAAAGTCCCTCACATCACCAGACTGTGCCCTTGTACCTTAGGCTAGGCTACACACAGGACAGGGGGCAACATATTTCAGCATGAACATAGCCATATTATTAACACAGAGACAAAATGTTGTGTCCTGTTCCCCAGCTCTGCATGTTCCCATATCTTCCTAAAATCCCATATCTGCAATTACTTGGTGAGTCAGCATCTGCTGTATCACCCAGCTCCAGGGACTTCCCACTCTCTTAGATCTTGCCCCAGAAATCATTCCTGGAATGAATGAGCACAAGCTCTACAGGCAAATGAGTACATGGAAGCAAAGAAATCCTCAAATCTAGAGTGTTTCCACAAACTGGACACTTCCATGTGAGAGCTTGCTTTTTGCATGGGTCAAAACCACTTTGTCCAGAGGGACCAAGGTGTTCAGGATGTGCAGGAAGACACATCAGCAAGCTTGATGGTTCCTACAAGGACCTAAAACTTTTGTGTATCAATGGCCTACCAAAACAGAAAGAAACCAAACAGAAAACTAACCCAAGAATCACACAACTAGGCCAAAAAGTGAACTCCTACAGATATAGGAAAAAAAGGAAACAAACAAGAAATAATCAAAACAAAGCAGGAGGCTCCAACTCTCGTCTGTTTCACCAGCAGGGCCAAGCTGCACCTCGAGGTACAGCAGCCAGAGGTACAGCAGCCAGAGCAATTACGGCAGGAGTTTCACCATCGACACCTCCTCGGGAGCACTGCCTGCTTCCCAAACACAGCCCCGGGGCGCGAGGAGTGCTCTTGGACAGCATTAGGGACAAGGTTTGCCTGTTCAGAATGAGAGAGCAAGAAAAGGGGAAGAAAAAAAACTGTATGTATTAAAAAAAAAGCCCTGGGTGATGTCAGGGTGTGGGAAACTTTTCCGTCCTCACCTGGTGGGGAAGGCTGGGCCTCCCACAGCGTATAAAAAGCTGCCAGGGCTTTACTCAACTTGTTACTTGCCACGAGCCCCGGACGGGGTGGATGGGATGGGGCAGCTCCGGCCCGGGCCAGGTGCACCTGCGGCACCGAGCGAGCCACAGGGGGGGCCGCGGGGGCTCCGAGCTGGGCCGGGTGCTGGGGCCGCTCGAGCCTCGGGACCGCTCCCGCTGCGCTTCACCCGGAGTTACCCCCGCGCCGCGGCCGCGACCGCGCTCGCCCCGAGCCGAGCCGAGCCAAGTCAAGCCGGGCCGGGCCGGGCCGGCCCCTCCGGCGGCCGCGGCGCCCCGGGCGGAGGGAGGAGCCAGGGCGGCCCCCCCGGGCGGCCGGCAGAGCTCCCCGCCCCGGCCGGGGGCTCCAGCTGTGGCACAGCTGCCTCGGCGGGCGGAGAGGGGTGGGGGGGGAGGAAGGGGGCAAGTTATTATCTGCAACAATACCTCGGGGGAGGAGGCAGCGGAGGCGAGAGCGGCGGCGGCGGCGGGAGGAGGCGGCGGGGGGGGGCGGGCTGGGGGCGGCAACGGGACCGCCCCCCCGGGTCCGCCCCGCGCCGCCCGCCCCCGGCCCCGCCGCCGGCCCCTTCCTGCCGCCCGCCGGCCCCTTCCGCGCCCCGTGCCGCTGCCCCTCGCGGTCCCCGCCCGGCCCCTCCCGCGCCCCCGCTCGGGCACCCCCACCCCGCGCCCGCCGCCTCCCCCAGGCAGCCCCTCCCGCGCTCCGCCCGCTGCATCCCTCCCGCCGCTCCTCCGGCCCTTCCCGCGCCCCTCCGCATCCCCCCGGCCGCGGCGCTCCCGCATCGCTCCCGCCGCGCCCCCGTCGGCCCTTACCTCCCCTCGGGCGCAGGGAGAGGGGGGACCGGCGGCCCCGAGCTCGGCGGGACAGCCCCGAAACAAAAAGCGAAAGCGGCCGCCGCTGCCTCCCGCTCCGCTGGGCTGCCGCGCTCTGCCCGCGGCTGACGTCAAGGGCCCAAATTCCTGTCTTTCCCTGCAGGCAGATTTGTCCATGTAAGGGCTGGGGCCGGGGACGGGGCCGACGCGGCCGCACGGCGGGAGGGGGCTGCGCTGAGCCGCGGCGGAGGGGCCGGGTGGCTCCAGCTCCCGATACCTTGCTGGGGGGAGAACGGGGCTGGAGGCGGCCCCGACCCTGTGAGCATCACCTTCCTGCCCTGCATCCCGGGGCCGGGGGACCACTAGGCCCAGAAATGTACCCTGTGCCTTGCAGGATCCAACTTTCTGCAGGGAAGTTTTGTCCAGGGCTCCTGTGATTTTTCTGGGTGCTTCTCCAACTAACTTTTTCTCTGTTCTTTCCGAGCTGGGGCGTAGGAGAAGGTGAGGGAAGGTGAAAGGTTCTCAGAGTTCCTAAGGATCTGCCTGCTCAGATTCAAAACCTGTCGAAAATATTAAGGAGAGGGGAAAGGGAAACTACTTTATGATTGCTTTATGTTTGATTGTTTTGTGGCTATTTCTAAGGACTGCAATTAAAAATAATTGGGATTTTTAGTGTGATTGTTTTTATAATGGAATGTTACCCTGTTAGCTGTTTGGTATCTGTATCTGCTGTGAAGGGAAGCATTGCCAAGCCTTACTCATTCGGAAAGAGATTTTTGGATGAGTTTTTAGGCACTTGAAATGTATTTCATTTTTACAATAAAAGGCTCTGCTCTGTGCTTTCAGAAGATGTTTTCAATCTTATCCCATTACTAGCTTTAATGTCCACAATCAGTCCTTGACAGCCCCAGAAGGGCAAGTTTGCCTTTCAGGACCCAAAAAAGGACAGTAAGTGCCTGAAAGACTTCAGAGGCTGGACTAGAGAATTGTGATTCAGCCTCTCATCACCTTCCCTGGCTGCTGAAGCCAATATGCTTCCAGATCAGAGACCCCAGGTGATATCACCCCACCCTGACAGGCACCCCTTCCTTGGCAGGCCTCGCAGAAGGGGAAGCATGGCATATCCCAAATTCAGTCCCCGGTGCAAGCCCACCATCTGTGGTTGAATAAGTGTCCTGCACTGGCCCCTGTGTACCAGGGGTGCTAAATTCCCCCCCGGAACAGAGGATTGGGGGGCCTGATGCTGTCTCGGAAGCACTGCAGCTAAACCTGCGGAAGCCTGTTGGTCGTGGCCACAGGCATTTTCTAAGCATTATGACTATGACTAGAAATACCCTAGCCTTATACTAGCTGCCTACCCTGTGTTTAAACCCTGCTGAGATCCAAAACCAAAGCTGAACAGTGCATGAGTCACCAGAGCCCCATGCTGTAGGTATACCTAGAGTGCCAGCAGTGCTCTGTGAACACGGCCTGTTGTGAAAGACATGGGCAAAGCTGCTTACAGCTGCTTTCTAGAGCACTGGAGGATGAGACCATGGTGCCAGCTCCAGCTGAGCAGCCTTTACTTATGGCCCTGTAAACCTGAGTTCATTTCCCTCTCTGCAGAATCAATAGCTCACATGCCTCCTTCCAGCTGAGCACTTTGACTACTGGGCTGCAAGGCTGTGCTCCTGCATTGCACTCCAAGGAGAACTCATTATGGGATTTTCTGCTTCCAGGAGCAGGTGGTCATCACCAGGGACTTTCCTGGCACTCATGTCTGTCAACCTCAGCATGGTGGGACTCTCAATGGAGCCCAGATTCATAATGCTCCTGAGAAGCAGATACACACAGGAACCGTTGCCTGGGGTTTTCTTCATTCCTGTTTTAACTTTCTTGCAGACCTGCAACAGCCCTAGTTTTGTGAATTGGTATCTAGGGGAAGCATCTGAATACTAAAAAACCCCATTTGGCCCAAGATGAGAGACAAGTGTTCTCCATTTAGTATTTCAAAGAAAACCAGTGGTCAAATATTTTCTTTGTCCCATATCCAACAATTACTGCTTCTTTATCCACCAAGCTTATGCAATTTTCCAGTCCTCTTAACAGAAGATAGTATACTTAGCCCATCCATAGCAGCCTCCTTTGAACAATCCCAAAAGTTTTAAGCTTTGAGCCTCCAGAGTGTGAGATAGCAACTACTACTACCTCCATTTTACAGGTAGATGAACTGTGACTAATCCTCTGCAGCTCAGCAGCAGAAGTTTGATTCGCAGCCCATTACCCTTGTAACGTGCTGTTCAGAATGGTCACTGCCTTGTCAAACAAAGCATGAATTTTCTATTTTTTTTTCAGTTTCCTATCATGACCAATATCATACACTTTGGAAATAAAAGTAGAAAATCCAAGGTGTTGAGCCTGGCTGTGAAAATCTGTTCTTTGCCTGGAAAGAGTCAAAAGTGCTGGCAAACATACGATCATTCCTTTGGTAATATCTGCCACACCCTGCACATTGCAGCAAAATGAATTAAGCGGCAAAAGACTGAAATGCCTGATATTGCATAGGCCACTCCGGAGGCAGGAATACAGGAGTCAGCCTGGGCCAGTATTAAGTGAAGGAAATTAAGCTTTTTAGTGGTTAAGGTGCATGACTAGGAGATTGGAAACCTGGCTTCTGCTCCTACTTTCCCTGTGTTGTGTGACTTTAGACCAGTCGGTTCACCTTTCTATGTCTGGAGGAGCCTTATAAACCCACAGTGCAAAGTTTAGAGCAGAGAATGACACACCATAACCTCCCATCAGACCCCATTCCCTGCAAAGTTTCCATTAGTGAGCAGGTGAAACCTTGCTTTTCAGAGTTTGGGTCACTCCTTTTCAGTGAGATTTCAGATGCAAAAATCACCAAAAAAACGGGATTGGAAGAGCCCTTGGGAAACCACATGAATTCCATCTCTCAGGCCATAAAGCAGGAGTGACACTGCCTAAACCGTACCTGCCAGAGGTTCACCTACCCTACTCATAAAAACACCTAGAGGATCCATTCTAGACCTTCACAACTAGATAAATTTTCTTTATCTCTAACCCAAGTCACTTTTGCTGCAATTCAGCTCTTAATCAGATGAAGTTGTGGGGATCTGACGTATTCCATCACTAGCAACAATTCCAGAACAACAGGAAAGTCGCCCACCTGGTGAACTAATTCTTCTGTGGGTAACAGCCAGAGAAGCTGGAAAACACACTAAGCACGTGTTTTTGGGAGAGCTGCCATCTAATTTTCAGACAAAGATCAGATGCAATTAGTCTTAGATCAACTGGAGACTCCTCTGCCCCAAACCACAGCATTTTTCACCAGCCTCACCAAGAGGACAACTGTTTCCACCAAGACACACACAGTGGCACACTTCACCCTTCCCTCTCCAAAGGCTATTCTTGGAAGCACATGCAAAATCTGAGCTCACAGCAATAAGCATTCCTGTGGCACTGGGGAAGGAATGAGGAAACACCAGCGTGGATACTAGGCAGACAGGAGAGAAAAGACTCAACCTGCAAGTCTGAATTAATTTCCACCCAGAGTGCCTGTTTCTGATTGAGAGATACCATGTGCGTGCTGCCTGGTTGAAGGAATCTAGGAACAGCAATGGGCCAAGATTTGTCATTCCCCACTTTGCATGTATGTTTGCACCCAGACAGGAATGCGAGACACGGTACTGGGCAAGTGTTACTGAATCACAGATCACTGACAGCAATCAAGTCTGGGCCAGAACCCCAAGGGGATCTTCACTGACAAGAAATACAATTTCCAACAACCTCCCCAACTTTCTGTGAGTGTATTAGAGACGGCCTCTACCTTCAAACCCTGCATCTCTGTGCACATCTTTGAGTTGCAAGTGGTTCACAAGATGTAATTCCGTATCTTTTCATTGTTGGCCATGGTGAGTTTGGGGTAGCTCAGAAGTGTATAAACCTCCCTGCACCCATTTCAGGGTCTGCTCCCTGCTCTGCTCCATCTGCTGTCTGGGTTATAGCTGCCTGTGCCACGGGAATGGTAAAGCTTTGTATAACTGCTAAATCCCAATGCTGAGAAGTACAGTTGAGCAATGTGCCAGTGCAGCATACTTTATTTTAAGGACATGCTTAAATCCAATTTAAGCCCACAAAGATTTTAGCTTAGGTTTAAGTGTTCCATTGAACAGGATGGATTTAAGGATTGAAGTGTTTTGCTAGACTGCGTCTTTGGTTAGTGAGGAAGAAAAGTTGCTAGTGCCTAGAAGAAAGAACTGCCTGAAGCTCTTTGGCCACAGACAAACTATTGCTCCATATTTCTAACATTTTTTATGAAATTAGCACAAAGAATTGGTGAAGAAGTTGGTAATTTCCTTAACGATCCTCACTCTGCGTCTCAGCTTAGTGGGGAGACAAAAAGCAAGCTTATAGTATCTCATCAGAATGATGTGATATAATTATAGCAGAAGTCACTAGACTTTGTATTTTACACCATCTAGTATCTTGCACTGTGCCTCACTAATGGTAAATGTTTCATGTCCACATTTTAGTATTGAAATCACGAGTGCTTTGCTTTACAGGAAGGGAATAGGTTAAATTCTTTATGGAGTTTACACTGAGTAAAGAAAGTACTCCAGTCTTAAAAAGAAATGTGTGCGGTAACAAATATTTTGGGGGACATTTTCACATGGGCTCTGACCTCCCTGTTGAGAATCAAAGTGAAAATATTGAATGTACTAAGCAGATGTCTTCTAGTGACAGCAAGATGAGCAGAGACAGCTGGTTAGAAGAACAACAACAACAAAAACACATCATCATTCCTGCTTTGGCTCCAAAAAATCTTGGACTTGTTGTCATGGAAGAAAGCTATGTATGTAAGAAGCCAAGAAAGAGACAAATATTATTGAATCTGGTAGCTTTTTAATGAATGTGCTGGAAATAACTTAAGTAGGAAGAAAAACTGGATGTGCTCCATTGTTTATTAAAAGAATGACTCTTCTTATTTCCACAGGGACCTATAGCCTATATAGTCATTAACACATTTACAAGATATATATTTTAAATATGTTGCTTCACTCATCAATCTTGTGAGCTCTTCTTCTAAAGTAAATAGAGTTACAGCATGTAGAAATGTTACAGCTACATAAATATAATCTCTGGAAGCTAGAAATGCCAGCTGTGGGTTTTGCCTGTTATTCCTTCAATTGGGGAACAAGGGCGTAGTATGAAGACACCTAGAGAGATACAAAATATTAGGAAGGGAGAAGATGAGAAAATAAGGTTCCCTCCAGTGAAATATAGGAGAATAATTCTCAGAGAAAAGAAAAAGAGCTATTCTGGGTGAAAATCAGTCTAAGCTGCAGTGAACAACAGATCCAAAAGGAGTTTGTTGAGAAGGCTGCAAAATAAGCCAGTGACCTTCTGACCTCCCTCCTCAGAGGTAGCACACTCTGTCTTGATGGTTTTCACCTGAACAAAACTTGAGTCATCTGCTTGGCCCCTGGACTTTACACTTCCCTTTCTGAGCTTTGGGCAGACTTTAGGGAAGAACAGGATTGATAAGAAGAGTTTGAGAAGCTGTGCAGTTTGGGTAAAGACAAAGACAAGTAACTTGAGGTGGATGTTCCTAGAGGACGAGGTAGCCCAAATCCCATAGTGCCATGAATTAGTGCCTTATGCAACAGCAAAGCTCTGGGTTTGTTGGCTCAGGATGTGACTTCCATGGAGTGCTTCAAAACCTCTAGCTGTCTCTTACAGAGGTCCTATATGGCATAAAGACTTGACGAAGCAAGAGTTTAAGCTGGTTTATACCAAAGATATATATAAAGAAAATTATGTAAAGAAAACTATTTTGGAAAATGACTGACTAGAGATTTGAGAAGTGTGACCAATCTGACAGACCAGCTTGTAAACAGAGGACAATTAAGTCAAAAGGAGAGGACATGGCTGCTTGGTCTCCAGTTCTTACCAGCTTTGCCCATTCTTAGCTACACGGTTAGGCAGTCATTTTCCAAAGTAAATAGTTTACATCATTTTCTTTGTAGGAAACCAGAGTTAAGTATGCCACTCTGCAACAGAGCAGATATGGGACTTTAGGAAAGTTGCAGATTGAGCTGAGCTGGAAACAGCTTCCACCATTTGCCAGTATCTTGGAGAGTCTGGAAGTTTTCCCATCTCTATGTGACAAAAACAGGACTTCTCAACAATTTTCTCCCTCGCAATAAGGACAAAAAGCACACAATGAAAAACAAATCACAGTGCCAGAACTGACTGAGGATCAGGGCACTGTTGTATCTGTTTTAACTCCCCATCTTGCCAGCCTCAGGTCCAAGACCTGAACTGCAGTCTCCCAGCCAGCCCAGGAATGATCTTGCCATAACAAAAGACCATTTTGGCCAGAAATTCCATGAAGATTCCAAGAAAACATTTGCTAGAGTATCTTGCTAAAATGGATACACTCCCACACACACAACATGAAAGGAATAATGTCTGACAAATAAACATTTCCTAATGGGAAACATTTGTCCAATATGTTTCTCCCCAGTGACTCTGGAGCTTTGTGTCTCAGTGCACCATCTATAAAAGGAGACAGCAGCCCGTCCCAGCCTCTGGGAGATCATAATTGGGTATTAAAGTGATGAACCCACTACCTCCATTAGTTACCTTCAGAAGTCTGTATACCTTATAGTGTGTAAGTATAGACTGACTCAATAATTTTTATAGACCCATTTCAGACCACGTATTTGACCTTGATCAAGAGCATCTGTGCCCAGAGGCTGCTTCATCTGTTCCATCCCTCTGTGGGACACAGGCAATGCAGGGCACCCCAGCATCCTGGGGCTCAGCCATCCCTGCATGCACATTTCCTCATACCATCAAAAATTTGGATTGCCAAGGAGACAACCCATCCCTGCTGTCAGTGAGGTGACAGATCCCTGGCACTGGAGCTGGGCTCAAGCTGCTCATGAGCTGCTTGTGGCTGGAGAGGAATGTCTGCAGAGAACTCAACCAGATTTCTCAGAGATCTCTTTCAAATTCCCTGTCTCTAATCTAGTGGACAATTGGAGAGTGAATGTGTGCTGGAAGCACCATCTTCCCTTCCCTTCAGTGTAATGACCTGAGAATATTGAGTTTGTGCACAACTATTATGAGATGGCTGCGCTGGAGAAACCTTAGGGTCCTACTGGTGTCTTGGCAAGTCCATAGGATATCAGAACCACCTGTGTGTACTGTTTCCTCTTTCAGGACATGGCTATTTCAATTACCTGTTTGATGCTATAGACCCATCACAGCCACCACAGCTCCAGGCATCTGATAATGATCCTATCAAGGGCTAGCACTCCAGGCTGAGCTTGTGAGCTTGAAGCAATATACCTACAAGTATATCTGATATGCACAGATCTTTTCGAAAGTATCAAATGGTTTCAAAATTTCAGGGAAGCTGACATTTTGGTGTCACCCATATTTCTCAGGCCCTTACCTACTGCAGGGGAAAAAAATCAGTTATTATTTGCATTATCCTTTCGTTCATATCATTTCAGCATTTGCAGGACTTCTGGAGGCCCATCTCACCTATTCAACATCTCACCTGTCCCAAACATGGACTGAAAAATACCACTTTTTTCCACTATTTAATCAAAAGCTGGTTATGCCCATATGTCAGCTGTTTGCAACCCTCTCTTTCCTCCCTTTCGGCAGCTGATCAGGGATGATGACTTATATCTTTGAAGTATTTGTTTTTTATTTACCATTACAGAGAAGGAGGGTTTAAGGCAACAAACAACCTAAGAGTATAACTATCCCCACCCTATCTTATTATCAAGGTATCAGCTTGCATCTTCAGTTGTGGAAACACAGCAGCTCAACTCTTTGAATGCCCATGACTTCATCTGGGCTGTCTCCAGCTCTGCATTTATTCTAAGCACAATGGTTGCAGCATCTTTCACGTAAGATCTTTCACTCACTCTTTACATTCAGGTAGGAACAATTATCCACTCAGCCTTGCTTTATCCACATCAGTGTTACTCCAGAGATTCTTGGATGAGGTGGCCATACTGCACATGTGGTAGGAAGGCAGTGATGGAGAAGCTGAATATCACCAAGGAAGCATTTGAAAGCACCCGCAGCATTGCACCCATTGACGCTGTTGGTGTTCAACACAAATGGCAAGCTCTGCAAAAGGACCCGGGACTGGTACACACCCTGCATAAAGCCTCACCCCACCATGAGACAGGCAGGCAAATGAGAAAATTGGGCCCTGGCCCCTTCCTGTGATTAGGTCATTATAACAGGTAAATATTTTCCTAGATAGAGAGCTGAGATAAAGGACTCCTGATGTCTAAAATGGAGTTTTAACAAAACTCAGGAGGACTATCCCTACCTTATAGTTCTTTTACAAATGCACTTTTACCAAATGAATGCCTTTTCTGGCAAAATACCTAGGAAATTAAACAAGAACTTGTTATTAGCTAAAGATGAACATGTGGATCCCACAGAATAAATCTTTTGTTGAATAGCAAGAACAGCCTAAGCACTGTAGCTCAAGTTTAATCTAAGCCAAAAGGTTCACCAGTAAATATATAGAACAGATTTAGTAACAGGTACCAAAGTTTATTCCCAGAGGACATTACAGCTCTACACAATTCAATCTAAATATTTACTGAGAAATAGAGAAAAGTGAGTGGTAGAGGCAGAGTCCCAGAGATTGGCTTAGTGAAGTCTCTTTAATAACAGCCTGTTTCTGCACAGAAAAGTGATTGTGATTTTTCTTTAAAAAATGAAAATCAGTATTCTCATGCTATAGCAAATAGTGATTCATCATGCCCTATTCCTTTTCTTTGCATTATTCATGATTGTGTCCCTTGGTGTTCCATTCTCACCCTGCATTTTCTCAGGATTTGGGAACTTTTGTATCAGATAAACTACTTTACAAGGTAGTTGAGGAACAAGTCTGATTTAAATCTCACATAATATCCAAGAATGTTCTCTGGTATTTGACCTCTCTGTGGATAAAACAATACTCTTCAGGCACAATGACCCTGGTGTTTGAAGGTTGTAACCAGCACCTGTGGAGTTTTCAATCAAATAGGCTCAGTGTTCCTTGGTGCACTCTTCCTCACTGCTCCCATGTTTGATTGCTTTGTAATTACACTTGTAAAACCTGTGATGGGATTACACATGGGGGAAAATATAATTTTAAAAAATCACATTTCAGAATAGGAGGGGATTTATGGGAGCTACAAGACAAAGAAAAACCCACCTTTCTTTCTTTCTTCATTGTTGTCTTTGGAAGGCAGCCACTAAATTTTCCTTGTCAGTATTACAGGGATTTGTAAATAGAACAAAGAGCTTCCTCACACTGAGGCACATTATATAACCCCGGCACCATCACTGTGTGTCTTCACAGGCAGTTCCCTTGAACTTTGCATCTCACTACTCCTGAGAACAGTCCTTCATGCCAACTTGAACAGATGTAGTTTCCTTTAGGAAAGATTTTCTGTTAGGGTCATTTTGACTTCCCTTTCGAGTTTTCCAGCCTCCTGTGCTCTTCACTCAAGGGATTACTGTGGTGGACAGTAATTTTGTGTGCTACTGTTAAGCTTCTCCTCACCTGCTGGCTGAGCTGAATGAGTGCTGAAATCTCTGTGTTACAGAAAAATCTGACATTTCGTGTTTTCCTGAATCAAACCGGAAAGTTGCAATTTCCTGTGAACCCGAATTCTAAGAAACGTCATTTCTGAAAGAGCAAAATGGTCTCAGTGCAGCCTTTTGTTTGGGTGTTGCCTACAGGTTTTTATGAGACTGAAGCTATCTTGAAATGCATCATGTTCCAAGTGATCCCAAATGCAACCAAGCAGCACCCACTGCTCTCAAAGACACCCAGGGAGCTGTGGGGTCTGACGAGGGTGCTTTGCCAGAGAAATGTGACACAAAGCCAGATGCAGTTTTGTCTCACTCCATGTATTTATTCTAGTATTTTCACTGCTTTGATTCCACCAGTGCACTTATATACTTGAAGCTTACAAATATTTAAATTCTTATTTTCCAGCCTCGTTGAAAGTAAAGGCTTTTATAATATCTCACTGAGAATATAACCCAATAGCTTGTACAACTCCTGCACAATATTTCCAACATATCAAGTGCATATTCAATGACACTAATTTAAAAGAGTGCAGCTTTAAGAAGTTTCAACTAAATCAGGACACAAGACTGTGCAAACCCTCTTACTTAAGTATCAATAGAGCTGTTTATTCAGCTCTGGTTGGTTAGAAGAATTCTTTAAATGAACAAGGATAAGACATACAGATGATGGAGATCATCAAATGCAAAAGTTCACACTGAACTGAGGTGGTATAAGCTTGTGTGAAGGCAGCTTTGAAGTTGCAACAACATAGTGGGAAAAATGGCCCAACCCTGTGAGCAAGTGAGAAAAACCAGAGAAAGAAAACAAGGGAGGAAAAGCTTCTCCTACCTGAGCTTCATGGAAAAAAACAGGTTTGTTAAAAAAAAAAGAGAGATGGAGGAAGGAACAGAAGTGTACTTCAAGACCAAAATCTCATCAGATTCAGAATCAGTGTAACTCCTACATTGCAATAGTTTGCAGGTCTAATAGACACAAAGCTGTTCCTTTACCCAAAAGCTAAACATAAAAGTCACGGAAACCCATCATGCCAATTCTGTGGCTGCTTTCCGGACCAGAATCTCTTTAAATGTCAATGTTCCCTTTGTTCTGTGCACCCTTTATAATGAGTCTGTCATCTGTTTGCTAAAAGATCCAATGAAATATGTAATAAGGTTATCTCACCATCTTTCTCTATTGTAAAACCGTATCTCCTCTTCCACTCATTAATTATTGTCTTCCACTTCCTATGACAGATCTAAATCAGAAAATAGGGACTCAAGACTTACCAGCTTAGCAACTTACCATATATCAGCTGAGCTGGTGACTCTCCATGTGCTCCCTCTCAGACCATAATAAACAAAGCCAGTAAGACTTTGTTGTACAAGGCCTGCAGTCGATGCAATTTGTCTTAACCTCCTTTTATTGCCTGCTAAGCCGGCAGTGATAGTGACCATGGCTCAGCTGATGCCCAGTCCTCATATTGCAAGACTTTGCCTTTAAATACGGGAGCAGAGCTCTACCAATATTACTATCTGAAAAGCTACAATGATTTATGTGCTGTCAACATATACTAAAAAAAAAAAAAAGGACAAAAAACCAGCACAATTACGTGATTATCAGCCAATGCCCCTTGGTTTGCAGTTTTTCAAGCATGAATTGCTCATATTTTGGATCAAGAAGTGAAGCAATCTGTTTCAGAAGTGCAAACGGGGAAAAGTTATATGAGTCTTCTAGCAATTTCAGGCAAATATATCACAGAAGCAGCATGCTTAGCCTTTTTACTGTGCATCTGTCTGAGGTTTCCAGTAAGATTTCCCTGATATATAGTAAGAGTCAAAACTCTAATCTCTTTTAGCTCTTTTTTATTGTCTCCGCAGCAGTAACTTTGAAAAATGGCCTTGTCCCCAAAGAACTGCACACAGTCCATGTAGGGAAGCTGTTAAAATAAATGCATTAAGTAAAAATATTGCAGACGAACTCAGCTCTGAGGGTTTTGGAGCTACAACATATAGATATAAACCAGAGCAGCCAGAGTATGAATGGAGGTCATACTCCAGGAGAGAAGGAGGGAAGTCCCCTGTCTAGCAGTTGTTGCACATGATCTGTGAAATCAACAATTCCTACTCTGCTTTCTCAGGGCTGCATCATTTTAATAAATGACTATTCTCATGCTAATGTCCTTCTGCCTTCCTCCTCACTGACCTCAGTACGCACCATGCTGATTTATAAAGTTACTCCTCTCACTGGATTTTAGAGTTTTCTGGAGACCTTATTTGTGCTGTTCTGCCTGTGAGACATCTGGCTGATTTACAGAGACTAAGACACAGTCGAGCACTGCATTGGCTGCCCTACCTGAATATTGTATTCCCTACACACTGTGTTCCTATCTCTGTTCATGCCATGGTCTGATTTTTGACAGTCTGTATGTTGTTCAAAGAAGAAAGCAAACTTTCTGCCTCTTAGAAAAGCTTCTGAGGCCCTCAGGAGTAAAAATTTGCTTTTCCACCTGTATTTCTTGCAAAGCAGCAATATCTGTCTAGACACCGGTTTGGGAAATTCAGACAAGGAATAATGTGCAAATAAGAACATGATTCAGTAATGGGAAAAAACAGACAAATACCAGGTGCCTCAAAGGCTGAATCACAAATGAAGGTGAAAAAAATCTAAGAATGCAAGAGATAATAGAGAAACTTGAATTGGCATTTGTCTGTTTATTCCAACAGGATATGCAGATTCCAACCTCATGACATCACTGCATCAGCTCACCTCATCAGTGCCTTGTGACACAACCCCTCTCTGTAGCACTGAGTCAGCATCACTGTGCGATCTCCTCTTGGCCATACAAGATAGGGTGAAAAGCTGTCCGTAATGGTAAAAAGTAATGACTGACCCCTAAACAGGTTTCCAAGAGATTAAAACTCATGGTCATCTCATACACACTCCTCCCAGGAAATAACATGGCCTCAGAAAAATTTACTGTAAAGTGACCAAGCAGTGTGCTATAAAGGAGCTCCCTTTATGGAGCAGATGGATCAATAACTAGTACTGTGTGTTCAAACGAAGGACCAGGGAACACCTGCACTTAGTTCCTGGAGCTCCAAAAGAAGCTGCAAAGTACATTTCCCCTGTAACTTACAGGTGCTGCTCATTGTGCCTACTATGCTCTTCTAGAAGCCTAGACCAAGAGAATACTTCTTAAAGCATCCCTGGACATGTCTGAGGCCAGGTTGGATGAGGCCCTGTGCAGCCTGGTCTAATGGGTGGCACCCTTGCCCATGGTGAGGAGTTTGGAACTAGATGATCTTTAAGGTCTTTTTCAACCCAAACCATTCTATGATTCTATTAAATCATCACACAAGAGGAGTACTAACCCTCCAATCTCAAGCAGACAAAAGCTGTTTCCTATTTGGGGGAAAAAAACCCCAAAACAACAACAAAACCCAATCAGAATCAAAAAATAAAACAAATGGAAATAATCTAAAATACAAAGATCAACTTGCCATAGGCACTCTAAAGAGAAGCTTTATGTTAAAAGAAACCTAGCCACATAAAAACCAAAATATTGGGCCACTACCTCCAAGTCTGGTCTTGAACAGTCCCTGAGGCTCCAAAACAACCCTAAAAACGTTCCATGCAGCACCTAAGCATGTCATTCTATACAACAGGGTGAGGAGGAAGAGCTCTTCCTGGAAAACCAAGTCCAGAGGCCAGGAGGCTCTTGTATTTGCACATACTAGTCCCTTTTGATGGGGGATTTAGGTCACAAGAGCGTAGGAAAGGCAGCTCTGAATCACCTGGCTCTTGCACGTGTTGCTTGCACATTGTGCAAAGGTTTCTGAACTCAACCTTCTTTCAAGACACACCCTTTGTTTGTTACTTTCTCTTAGGGCTTTTTCGCAACCCCATCCAACTGCCAACACAAACAATGTTGCAACATCTTCCTCCCATCTGTCTTCCTCTGCTCTGCGCTAAATGTCAACCAGCCACATAGCACTACTCACTTGCTTAATTGGGCAAAATACCTGCTGGGGCAGCCCTGTGCCTTGATTGCCTTCAGGAGAAAGTTTCTTGGGAATGGTAAGTGATGGAACCTGCAAGGCGATCTTAGTCACGGTGATACCAGACACCAAGTCTTGTGCAGGTAGAACACGCAGCTGCCTTTGGTGAGCAGCCATCAAGGCACCAGGGAAGGTTAAGAAGAGTAATTATCAGGGATCACGGAGGCTACTGGAAGTTGTTTCTGCAATTGTGGTGCTTTCTACTTCACCGCAGCGTGTACCCTGTGCATTGAGGGCAGGCAAGATAAGGTGCTGCCATTTGAATGGCATTTATCAACTCATGTGAAACAAATTGCGGGACCTGGTTCCATTCCTACTAATTAGGATAACTAGAGTAGATGCCTTCTCACTAAAGGGACACCACAACAAACACTCTATGAGTATTATCTGTAAGCAGGTAGGAAACACAGGCACCCTGGAGACTCTCTTAACTCCCAAATCTTGTCCACACTAGAAAATAGATGTATAATGCACTGAACAGAGGATATCTAGCAAGTCCAGGAAAGTGGAGGGTGCATGGTGCCTACATTCAGCCCCTCTAAACAGCCATTACAGCTGAGAGACCCATACTGCTGCCCCAGGACTCCCTACACGTGGTGTGGAGTATGTGTTTGCCTCTGTCCGTGTTTTTGGCATAGCCTCCTGCTTGCTCAGATAGAGCTGTTCTGTGCGTGGGAGGGGACAACATCCTGTTATCCTCCTACCTGCATTTAGTGTGCTGGACTGTCATTAGCCACCCGAGCCCCTGCCCAGCCTGGCACGCCAGCAGCCAGGCTGTGGGCGGGTGCTACTCACTGGCTGGAGGTGGTTGCTTTTATCAGCAACCTTGATCAGGGGGATTTTCTCTTATTTCATTTTCAAGCTTCCTTCAGCCTCGGATTTGCATAAGATCTTGGGTTAGGACTAATCTGATCCCAGGTTGGGAACATTGCATCAGGCCCAGCCAATCCTCCATCCCAAACTGTCTCTTGACAGGGTGTTTTGGCACTGGAAAAAAGAACCATTCAGGGACAAACAGTGGCTTGAATTTTCCTTAGTAATAGGAGGTGCCTTGCTTTGTATCTCATTTAAACTCCTGTGCTATGTGGCAACTCCCAGTCAAGTCTCTATTTGTTTACACCCCTCATAGCCAGGTGCTTTCCATGTTCACTCCAGGTTGCTGAAACGAGAAGCATGTCCAGCCTCCAGGGCTTGCCAGCAGCTATTGACTAATAACAGCACATTGTCCTTGGTGACAGAAGGTGTCCTTGCTTTATCTGTGCATTCCCTGGCAAGCAACAGAGGTGGAGAAAGAGACATGTCTCACTGCATATTTAAGAATATGAATTTAAGTCTTTGGTCATACTGATAGATGTAAATATGTATGTGGTCATTCATATTGAGGTGCTAAAGATAACAGGTTGCAAGTGTAGCCATGACACCTTCTGAAGTGTTGTTCACTATGGACATGTGGCTGATTGGCTTTTCTAGGTCCCACTGGGTTAAATCCATGAACATGCCTGTGTAAGTGGGGGTTTCCCAAAAGGTTTTCACTGGGTAAAGTGAACAGATCAGAGGCTTAGCAGTGACAGATGTCTGATACAGCAATCACCATATGTCCTGTTTACCTTGTCTTCAACATTTTTTGTCCAAAAATGTGGCCTGAACTCTTTCCCTGCTGCCAGATTCACTTGCTTCAAGAACTACTTGGCATCCTGACCTGGAGCTGTTTTTTTATAAAGTATAGGCACAGGCATGTACTACTGAAGGATGGAATATGAACATGAGATTGTGAATGACACTGGGGTACAGACTGCCCCATGGCCCCAAATCCCCTCAAGACAGCACTGACCTTATGTAATATGTTGATTATCTTGCTGCAATATAAAAATATGTACTTCCTGCTAAAAATGGTGTACTCCACTTGCCAGCTAGGTGCAATCTAGATCTATCTCTGTCATTTCAGTATCCAGTACCTAGCAAGACAAATCCTTACAAGCTCTGAAACTGAAGACAGAAAAATTACCAGTGTAATAGTGCTGATTGGGTCAGAAATGCTCGTATGGGCCAAGAAATCAGCTATCTAGTCCACGTGCCATCCTCCAGCTCATAGCTGGGACAAATGGGCACATCCTTGGCAGTTCAATCACTGCTGTATCATTGGCTAGAAATGTCGGTATTTCTGACATTAGAGTTTACACAGGCTCAGACCAGATGTCACATCATGAAACTAAATGTGCTATTGTAGTGATAGGTGAAAACTCTGGTGTTTTGTTTTATTTGAGCAGTGCTCAAAAGCCATGAGACCCTTCTTAGAGCATCCAAATAGTAAAATACCCTGTACTTTGGCCACTTACGAGCAACACAGTGGCTCTGCCTTATACCAGAATGTCCATTCCCTAACACCAAGTTTATTGGAATGATAGAAAAAGAGAAAAAAAAATTAATCTTTGGGAGTTTTTTAAACCTTTTTTTACTCTGAAGTCCAGAAATTTTGTCACTCTGGTATGAGCTTTCACACCTTGCTACTGAGATTAGCTTTCCGTACATGTTTTCAGGAGGGATTTTACTCCACTGAGAAGTTTTCTGTTTTTTTCGGGTATGTTTTGTCCTGGTGAGAATGTTGGGTCATGCCAAACTACCACGTGAACACCTTAGTTGCACACCTGCAGCCCCACCTTTCTCCAAAGAAACACTGAGAGCATTCCTCCCCCTCACAAAGAGGGTGAGTTCTTTACTCAGAACAACAGAGGCTTTTCTGGTAGCAAATACCTATTCATATAGTCACCCAAAGGAGAAGACATGTTGGTGACAAGTCTTTTCCTTTTTTTGTTCTTTCCATGAGGAAGGGCACTAATTCCTACCCAAATTCTGTTTGTTTTTCTTCTTTTCTTTTTTTTTGTTTTATGAAAAAGGTATCCCCAGGTAAAAGGTGTTAAACTGCTGATGAACTCAGATGATGGTGGGAGGATGCCATTTGGCTTTTCCTTCTGCAAAGTTACCTCACAAAGTTGTGCCCTGTGTTGTTGGCCATACATCGGACTCTGGCTTTGCAGCGTTGCATGCACTGAGCTGGCTCAGGCAGCTGGACTGCCCCACACTGTACAGTCATGTACACTGAGCAAGTGAAGTAACTGAAGAAAAGAGTTTGACAGTTAACTTCATAGCTGTAGTGAGATGACTGTATATGGTGGGAAATGAATAAGGAATATTTATGAGTGCCTTCCCTCTGAGAATCAGGCTAATAGTAATTTGACTTTTTTGAACTCCATTTATAAAGTCATCTACATTTAGGTAAACTGAGTCATAGACATTTTTCTGTTGACACAAATATAAGACAGAGTCTTAACTCTCAATCATTACTTCAGATTCCTAGATACCAACCTTCTTTCTCCATGAGACCAAAAAGAGAAGTTGGATCTAGAAAATGTAGTTGTTGTTTACATTTTATTGAACCACTAGACCTTGCTTTTGGCCACAACATGACAAAAGTGCAGCAGAGAGAGTCTTTAATTTGTCCGTGCTTGGCAAAAAGTGTCATTCCTTGGTTACTCAGCTGAAGTTGACAAGTTGCCCAGTATTTTTATTATCAGGTTGTCAGCTTAATCTCACTACTGCCCTCTTAATTTATTATTTTGCATTTCAAAATCACAGGTGTGACTCATTGCACAGCCAGAGGTTATAATGAAGTATCCCACTCATCTTTTAGCTCACCCTTTGTTCAAGACAATGCAGATTGCGGAAGGTTTCTGAGGAGGCAAGAGGATTGCAAAAGAGATGAAGACTTCTCTTTTATCTGACTTATGTGTGGGCAGTGAAACTACCTGATATGAAACCAGTTGAGTGCAAAGGTGGGCAAGGATGTTCACTTGTCATTATGCCGAGGGTTGTAACTCAGAGGATCCAGCAGCTTTCATTGAAGATAGGCACCCAAACTTAAATCACTTCACCCTGAGAATTTATCCAAAGACAGAATCCTAGGATAACATACTTCTCCCAAGATTTCCTCTGTCCTTTAGTTTCTAACAGGACAGAAGATGAAAACCAGCCAGGAATTTTTTCAATTAAAAAAATCTTATTCTCTTCATCTTATGATTTAAATTTGGAAGTGATTTTAAGTGCAGGATTTTGAGACATTTGTTCTGCTAGCATTGTGTAAATAAGAATTCTGAGGTTTTGAAATATAAATATATATTTCTTAGCATAAAATGATGCATCATCCATGTTTCTCCTAGGAGTATCTGAAAGGATACGGGGAATAAGGAAGATGGAGCACAGTTCTATTGGAAAGAATTGTCTTGCTGCTGACTATAAAAATTATGTGGAAATCATGGGCTGAATTAAAGATTTTTCTATATTGGAAAATTGATGGAAAGCTTCCTCGTATCAACAGCTCTTGTGAAGCAGGGGAAGAGGTCCTTTTATCCCAGAAGAAGAGTGTCCAAATCCAGAGCTTTTCTGAATCAATTTATCCTTTTAATTTGCTTCTACACACATATGGCCCTGGAGCAGAGATGCTGAATTCATGTTACTTGACAGCAGACCACATAAACTTGAGGAGGTACAAACACAATTTGTTCCTAACAGAAGAAGCATCCAAAGCCACACAAACCACTCTCCTGGCAACTCTTGTCTGCCTCCCCAGGGGGAAAGATGCATGTCCTGTGTCCAGTCCAGGTGCCCTGGAGAAGTGACAGGCAGAGATAGAACTATTGAGGTTCTTGGGTTTTTTTTAAAGCTGCAACCTAGAGCTGTGGCAATGCCAAAATTGTACCTGGTTTGCTCTGTCTCACTGCTGGAGGAGGAATAGTGACTCAAAGACTGTCCACTGGAAACAGCAAAAGCTACACCAAGAGCACTTGTTCAGCTCTGCCACATCCAATTTCTGTCAAGTATAGAATAATAGCTATCCAGCGAGCTGGGACATGTGTTACCAGCATCAATAGAGTTGTGCTTCAGAGCATCCCTCGAGGTAGCAAAGAATTATCCCAATTTTATAAATGAGGTAACTCAGGCACAGGGATTAAAGCCAAAATGTTCCAAACTGGCTGCCTACTGCTAGGTACCTACACCCATATTTACGCAACTCGTGGCCTGATTTTCAGAAGGGCAGGGCAATGAAAATTTTGGCCTGAGGGATTTGTTCACACACACAGTTTACTGGTAACAACGCCCAGAATGGAAACCTGGTCTCTGCTACCTGTCTTACACCTTAATCACTAAAAACATCCTCTCTGACACTAGGCAACAGCTGGTGAAGGTTTCTGAGTGTCCCCATTCACTATGAAGATGCTCAGAGTGAGCAGTGCAGGCCGGTTGCCTACATGCTCACACATTTAAAGAGCAAGGAGTAAACCTAGTAAGATTTCTTTGCCTCCCTCTCAGCTCTTCAGAGCCCAGGCAGCTTTGCTGGATTGGCAATGCTTTGCTAAACCATCAAGTCTGGTGTGCAAACATCTGTTCCACCTCAGACATGACATCCTCCTCCCCTCCTTTCCTCACACCATGCCCTGCTCAGGGAACCTCAAGTGGCAGAGTCCAGTTCCACTGCAGAACTAGTAAAAGATCAGCAGGAGAAGGGAGAAAACTGGCCACATGGAAATCTGAACTGCTCAAAAGCACAAGCACCAACAAGAGGGAATTAATCCCAGTGCCCCTTCACCTCTCTCCTGTGCTTTCTTTCTAGTCTTTAGCTATACTTCAGGATGTGTCCCAATGTATGGGAAACTCTGGGGAAGCAAGAAAATACAGTAAAAATCCTCCTCCCATACTAACAACTAACAAAACCCAGGACACAGAGCACTTGCTGGCTGGCTACAATAAAGCTTTGCAAGTGTCCCTGCTAAAATAATCCCTGCTAGGGGCTAATGTGATGCTTGTCTTAGCTAGTTAGAGAGCCTTGCTGTCTTGAGATATGTACTTGAAAAACAATGCTGGTGGTTGGTTCCCATTTCAGGGAAGGAGGGCAAAGGATCTCATCTCTCTCTGTAGAATGGTCACTGATCAGGTCACTTCAAGCCTGACCGGCAGTACCAAGTGCATGCTGCAAATCCATTGTTGTCTGTCGCTGTGCCTTGTCTCATATGCTGTGGAGTTCCAGACACCTCTGACCTATTCTTTTCCTCCCTTCAGGCCAGGTCCTGCTCACCAGGCTTTTTCTCAGCTGCTCTGTAGCATCCCCCCACCCACAGGGAGGACAGGCAAGAGGAGGTGACAACCTTCAGAAAAGGTTAAGACTGGAAAAGAAGGAAGTGTCAGCTCAATCAGGTCAGCTCAGCCAACCAACTGCTGCTGTAATCCCTCTGCCTCAGGTCCCTGCACTGTTCTGCTTGTGTGCTGGATGCTACTGTATGGGCAGCAACCTTCACCCTGTCCCCACGGTACTGTCAGCCTGCAGCATCTAGACAGGGAGGTAGGGAAGAGGTGTAAAGAGGAGGCAGTTGATCATGAGTATCTCCCAGAACTGTTTTCAGATCTTCCTTTTTGTCAGTGCATGCTGGAAATATGGACTTTGAGACAGACTTTACTCCTACTGAAGTTCAGAAGTGCAGACTTGGCACCCCCTGATTTCTTCAGAAGAAGGCTGAGAGCCAGATCTCAATCAATTCCTGTGCAGCAGCTCATCTCCATGGCAAACCTAGAAGTCTCAGAAAGTAGGTAGTAAAATGGCCCCAGTTCCTTCTGCCCAGGTCTCAGGTGCCTCTTTTGTGATGGAAGCAATTGAATGTCACCAATCTGTCAGCAACCAGGAGGAAGCCAGGGAACACATGCCTCCTATTCAATAAAAGTTGGTGCTGCACTTTATAGAGCAGCCAGTGCATTATTCTGTGGTGAAAACAAACCCTATTCTTCTCTGCCAGATAAACACACTTTATCCTATAAAGAGCAGCATTTCTGACTGTTCAGCAGCAGCCAAACTCATACTGGGAAAAATAACAGGTGTTTGTAAGGCACTCCCTCTTTATTCACAGTGCTTAAAATAATTGCTTAAAAAAATCCAACAAAGACTTAATTTTCCATGCTCCCACATTTTAAAAAACAAAAACAAAAAACCCTAAACTTGGCTCATGGCAGTTGAAGGAAATTCATTATGAAAGGGATGTTCTTTCTGTTGTGGTAGAAAAGAAACCTACTTATGAAAGCTCCAGAGGAGCAGAATAGTAGAGCAAATTCCTGCCTAGAATGAACACTTCCCTGTGCTTTTCATCAAGCTCTCTAGTGGAAGCTTTTGTTATCAAAACGTGTAATTTTATTGTCAAAATGGGATGAGCAGGGATTAAGCTCCTCCAGTCAGTGCCCATCATTGGCCATCTCCATCACTCTGCCTTTTAGACAGCAACTATAGCCTTGGGCTGGCTTATGCCCTTCCCTCTTGCTCTGATGGTGGAGCAGGAGATGAGTTCATGGCCCCAGGGAGGAAATTATGTCTCAAAGGCACAAACTTTGCTTCAATCACTGCTTGCTTCTCCGGGAAATAACTGGCAGTGAATCCTGATCAATAGACCACTTTCCAGTGCAATGGGCTGACACACAGTGCTGGGGAACAGGACAGAGACTTGGTGTCTCCATCCACTTTTTCCTTGATTGCTTACAGGACAGAGAGGGGACATCCCTGAGTCCCTCAGGGGTTAAGGGGACACAACACCTGACAAAACTGCTTGGCATCTCAGTGCATGGCTGCTGCAGGAGTTTGGTCCTAGGAGACCTTGTGGTGGTAGTCATGGATAAAGTCCTCGCAGGAGCCACTCAAGAAAATACAACATCATTCCTGAAAGCTACAAGCTTCATGAGAAAATGACTGTGGTGGCCCTCCATCCTCAGGACTTTTCCTTCCTATAGAATATGGCTTTCCTTGAGTGTGGCCACCTGCGAGCTGTCAGGATGAGTCAGAGATGTTTGGTAGCTCCCTGGGAACCTGGACAGGACCTGGAGCAATAGGAATCCACCTAGCATCATACCATTGCTGTGCCAACCTCCAGCTGCTGCTCCTGGTGGCTTCTGGGATGCCAGCCAGGTCATGGTGGATGTAGATACAGCTTATCTCCTTGTCTTCAGTGTGGGGCTGAGGGCCCCAATACAGTCATCCCAATGGATAGGAATAAAACACAACCACACTTCAGGCTTCACTGTCTCCACAAAGATGCAGGAGTGGCCACACAACCCAAACCTTCTCCCTGGCAGGGCTCACTTCTCTCCAAGCAGTGGGCATGAGAGACAGGCCAGACATGGTTTGTGCAGACAAGGGGCACAGCAGGGACATGGCCTGTAGTGGGGACATGGCTCACAGTACTGCAGTTATTACTCGTGTTAACTGCAGTGTTCCCAGCTGAGACCAGGCTGTATGGTATCATCAGGCTTGTCACATGCAGCAACCTTCGGCCTGAGCAAAAATGACAGATGAAAGCCAGAAAGAGAAACAGAGGCACAGAGGAGAGCAGTAATTTCCCAGGAGTCAGGCAACAGAGCAGCAGTCGCTGCTGGCATGGTATGAGTCAGTGTGGGGCTCAGCGAGGCACCCACTGCCACATGAGATGCAGCAGCAACAGGCCCCATTGCATAGGGGCTTCTCAGAGAGCGACTTGGATGAGGCTGGCCACAGGCTTCAGAAGGGCATTCCCACAGGCAGAGAGGAGAGGATGAAAGGAGGCAGATGCAGTCCATGGCAGAGCAACATCAAAGAGGTTTGGAGGGTGTAGGAGCAGAGAAGGGACTGACTCAACAGGCAAAGCCAGAGGCAGTGACAGTTGCTGTGCACAGAGAGGCTCTGGTGTTAGACAAAAAGTAGCACCGCAGCAAAGACAAGGGGTCTGATAGGGCAGGCAGCACCATCAAACACACCCTGAGCCCAGCAAGACTGAAGGTGTCTGAGCAACAAAAGACCTCACACTCCTCGAGTACTGTCCATCAGAGGTCTGTGGGGCAAGGCAGGGCTTCATATGCCCAAATGAAGTACAGCCAAGTCCTGTGTAGCTGGTGCATTGGGGCCTGAGCAAAAAGCACAGAGATGCGAAGAATAGAATAGAATAGAATAGAATAGAATAGAATAGAATAGAATAGAATAGAATAGAATAGAATAGAATAGAATAGTTCAGGTAGGAAAGGGCCACTAAGTTCACTGAGTTCAACCGTTAATCCAACACTGCCAGGTCCACCACTTAACCATGTCTCTAAGCACAATATCTATACATTTTCTAATCACTTCCAGAAATGGTGATTCCACCACTTCCATGGACAGCCTGTTCCAATGCTTGGCAACTCTTTAGGTAAAGAAGTTTTTCCTAATATCCAATTTCAGTCTTCTCTGGCACACTTTGAAGCCATTTCCTCTGTTACCTGGGAGGAAAGACCCACACCCACCTGTCTACAACCTCGACTAGTTGTAGAGAGCAATAAGGCCCTCCCAACATCCTTTTCTCCAGACTAAACAAGCCCAGTTCTCTCAGCTGCTCCTTGTAAGACTGTGCTCCAATAAGCCAAGTGCTGTTCTAAGCAGATAGAAGCAGCAAATGCCCTTTCTTGGGCAAAGTCTTCAAGAAGAAATCAAAAAGCGAAACTTATCCCTTAGCTTTGGTCCCAGTCAGGCATCAAAACCCATGAAACCTTATCCAAGATGGTAAAATCCACACAGAGTGGCATTTCCAAGGCACTCAGTGCCCTTTCATCATGCGCCTGTGATATATCTGTCAGCATGGCCCTGAAGCAGATGTACATGCCTGAACCTCCTCTGCAGCACAGGCAGTCACCAGCCCTGTGCAGCTTTTCACCTCCACTGGAGCGATACTGGTGACTCAGCGCTTCCCCTGCAAGGCACTGCAAGAGACTCACTCCGGAGAGGGGATTATAGCAGCAACTCGAGTATAATAATGGTGTGGCTGAGCAGCAGGGATTTATGAGCAGGCATAGAAAATAAGAATTATAGGTGTCCAGTCCCTATGACAGAACCATCATATATTTCCTCTAACAAAGCATGTGACAACAGCTCCATAAATTCACATAGTAACAGAAACGAGTGCCAGCTCATCATTGCAGCTATTTAAGGAGCCAAGTAGCACTGTGCTTATTGCAGAAGTCCACAGTTAGTTAAAAATAAGCATTAAAAAAACTCAGTTTTAGACCCTGGCTGAATAAGGCTTTTTACTCATGATGCCCAGCATTATGTTCTCCTTCTATGCCTACACAGACTCTCCTGTGTGGCATTTGGTGTTAGGCACTGTCAGCTTCCTACTGAAGGAGCTTAGCTTGGGATATGCCATAATCAATTGTAAAACTTAGCAGTAACTAAGAAATACTTCATCCTTTTCAATACCAGCATCTCTGAAATGTGGTTTAAAAATTCTTTAGCTGCAACCCATTAAATATCTAAGGAGAGGTTTCCTCAGATGTAATTGCTGAAGAAAATAAACCAAACATCCACAACATGCTGAAAAGGGTTTTTTTTAATGCTGTCTCATGATTACATTATTTGCTGTACCTGTCAGCTCATGCGCTGTTTTCATTGCTACATCAACTCTTCTTCCTAAAGGAAGAAGGGGGAGAGGGTGAAAACCACCCTTCACAGTGAACTGCAAATCAAAAATAGCAGTGTGTTTTGTTGTCACTTCTGCTACTCTGTTTTCTGACGTATAAAGAGAAGATCGCTTTAAAATTACAAACCCTCCCTTTAAACATGAGAAATACTGAGCTTCTCTGAATCCCATGGCTTATTTCCTTTCTTCTTGAAGCTTTGGGCAAAATTTGAAAGAGACATCTCAGCTAGAAAGAAAAGTTAGAACTTTCTTAGGTTATGGCTTAACTTCAGTTGGAATGCAATTTTCTTATATGCAATTTTCTAATAAGGAAAAAAATGAAAGATAGGGAAATTAAAGCTTCCCATCTCTAGAGTTGGAGCTCTAGGACGCTTAGCCTGCTGTCCTGCTCAGCATGCAGCACTGGCACTCCTGCCCATTAATCCCTTTTTTATGGGAGCCCTTCTTGGAGTTAGGACCGCAGGTGAAAAACCCGTCCTTGGAGTTTGATGAGGACCTGGTGTGTGTGAACTAAAAATTTGATGAGGCATATCCTGTGACATTTTCCCAGGGCCAAAATTATACAGATTAACAAAGAGAGGAGCTTCTTGTTTGGTTGGTTTAGTAAGAAGTTGACGTTTTGTACAGAAATGACATAACTTTGGTGTTAAAAAATAAGGTTACTCAAGAGCCAGGTTAGAAGAGAAGTGTTGAATGGAAAATTTTCAGCCTGCCCAGCTAAGATCCCTTCTTTATCTCCAGGTTTGGAAAAGCTGCTGGCCGGCCTTCTGTGGTGGCTGGTGTCACATTGCATGCTCCTACAAAGGTAGCAGATTGCTTACGTATTAGTTCTTTTGCATAATACCAGCAGTTATAGTGGGCTTCGGTGGTTTTGTGTTTTCTATTTTTCTTTTCCCTTTTTTTTTTTTTTTTTACACACATTGTTTGCTGCTAACAAACTCAGGAAGGAAATTTACAGTCCTGAATGGGGAGTGCGGTCTACGAGACGTCCCTGCAGGACTGCGCTGCTGAACCTTGTGGTGACTCAGCCGGCACAGGAAACGTTTGTTCTGAGCAGCCCCATCTCCTGTCTGTGCCCCTCTGCTTTGAGCACAGGGTTTATAAACAGGTCACAGTAGTTTCTTTTGGGATTGCTTTCATTCTTTTTCTTGCAGTGTTTCACTGCTTTCTGCGTACAAGATGGTTTACCAGGAATAAATGACATTAAATGGGCAATGTGCTTGAGCAGAAAGTCTTGGGAAGTGGATGCTCAGCTTGTGTTGCAGAGAATATACCAATCTTGGTTGGATGTTATCATACTGGTTATGCTAAATTAAACGTCCTTGTACTCTAACACTGTTCCCACCTTGAAGCCCAAATATTGCATACAAAATTGGAGGGCTGCGCATGAAGCAGCAGAGCTCAGACAAGAGGATGAAGCAAACACAGAGGGCAGAAAGAAAAAACATAAATAAAAGATCAGCATCAGGACCTGGGATTTCATGCCCAGATCTCAAGCTACATTATTATATTTCTATCTACCAGAAACTCTTAGTGTTTAACAAATTACTCCACCTCATTGTTCCCAAAACCAACATGTAACAAAACCAATAAAAATACTTGTTAACTTAAATAAATAAATGTGCTGTAGATGATGTGACTGTTGAAAGCCTGGCAGCTTGTACATGTGCATTTTGGTCTCCTCATTAATCTGTTTATGAAAAGGTTTTGATTAGTTCCATATATTCAGCTTCTAAAGTTAATACCTTAGCGGTCTGAAGTGTTTGTACCAAAGATAACACTGAATTTTCTCTCTGCTGCAATAAACATGTAAATCTGAACTGATTCATGCATGCAGAACAGTTCTAAAATTGAGCTAAAGAACGTTTTTCAAATAGTGTTTGAAATGTTATGCTGAGAAATGGCACAGGACACCTGTTAGTTTATTCTGGGCAGGGAGACTTCATACATCCCTTATTTCTCCAGGTGTGTTTGTGTCTGGTTCAGTGACTCACATATTTTTAAATTATTATCCTATAAGGTAATTTAAAAAGTGCAGTAGCTCCAAAGTTCTTCACAGCTATTAACCCAGACCCATAACCCAGCTCTTATCTGATCTGAGCCTCATCTGCACTCACACGGTCCCAATCTGATTACCACTACATGCTCTTCTCTACTTGTCGCAGCACAGCTAAACTTCATCTTAAAGGAGACTCTCACCCCTATCAACACTTCAGCATGTGCTAAGCTTCATTCCCATGGCCAGGGTGGGTTGGTTTGCATGCAGACAGTTAAGTGCATATATAAATATTTACAGAGTTTGAGACAGTCTGTCTAATTAGGTTTCCATAGCAATTAGCCCAATTTCTTGATTAAGACATAAGGCTGCTTCTATTATAATAAAAAAATAATACAAACCTCATTATATTGGGATGATGAAACCAGAACACTCTTACGAGAAGAGAGTAAATGTTGGCTCAGCAGCAGGCAATGGACTTAGTAGGGGTACACATGTAAGGCAAAAGAGAGCGACATTCTGCAGTGTGAGGAAATACTCTGCATCCAAAAACATATATTTAAGAGCTAGAGAGGAATTAGGTGTCTTTTCTAAGAGCAGCTGAAGCTGTGTTTCCCCTGGGATTTAAACCTGCTTTTCATTGTTTTTTTAAACTAGCATTCTTGGGGAAATAGTGTTTGCTCACACAACAGAGCTTTACCTTTATCTCGGAAATCTTTGAGTGATTTTCAATATTATTAGAGAACCCTCACTGAAAGTGCAAAACACAGGGTCAGAAGAGCAATAACTTATTTGCTGAGAGAGCATTTTGTGTCTCAACAGTTACTAATGTTGTACATGTTAATTACCATGAGCAGCAATCCATGAAGAAATTACATTTACAGAGCTGTTGTGCTTGTGCTGTAGGTCTGCTGCAGCAGAGGTCAGTGCTCCTGGCTGGCAGGACAGACAGATGCACAGGAAAACTGTCCAATCTTGTCTTCCCATCCCTCATCTGCACTGGAGTTGATAGGAGGGGCTGCAACTTACCCTATAAAGCTCCAGTGACAAAATCCTGCCGTGCAGATACTGACACCACTTCCCACTGAAACCAGCCTTAAGCCAACAGCTGACCAATGCTGAATATGCTTTATCTTGTTTTGTCATTTGGACATCGTTATTTTTCTTCCTACTTCATAGGTTTTCCTCTTGTCATGTACCAAATTTTAATAAAAATTAGAACAAAGCTATCTCCTTGGATTCCAGATATTGTAAAAAGGAAGATGCTGCAGAGTGTTTGATCCACAGCAAATCTAGATTAAGCAAAATGGCAGCTCATTAGCTTTCATGGATAGGCATTTAAAGTACTTAAGAGGGGACATAGAGCACTGCCCTTTACATTTACTTTGGCACTAATATCAGATTAGAAAGAGAAAGGTTATTAAGTGAAGGTAATTGTCTGCTTTGTAGAGGGAATCTTTCTGAGGCACAGCCTAAGGCACTAAACTTTAAGAAGGTTAATTGTCTCATGGTGGAAGTCAAGCTATTACTGTTATTATGGACAGTTAGGAAAAATTCAACCTGACATCTGAAGTCCAATAAAGATCCTCAAAAATGGAGTGGATTGGCTGATAGCCACATATCTATAATTAGAAAATTTGGCAATAGGAAAATAAAGACAAGCCAGTGGTGAGCACCCGATCTGTGGAGATGTGGCACAGCAGCTGGAGCCAGAAAGCAGCACCATGGTGCTCTGAGAGCCAGCCAGGAGCTGAGCTGAGGGAAAGCTCCTGAACTATGTGATGGGGAGGGGAGGGGGTGACCACAGGAGAGCCTCGGGGGGAGAGATGTGATGCTGACCCCAAGTGATGTCTGGGCTGTTAAGTGTTTATTGTCATATAAGACAGAATGCGGCACTGGCTCTGAGAGCTGTAGAGGTTTGACGGAGAGTTTGCACTTGCAGCTGATTCAGGAAAAAGAACCCTGACTCTCATTTCCACCCTCTCAAAGAAGTTGACATTTTTTGCAAAGTGCCCAGAAAATCATTAAGGTTTTTAATCCTCCTGCCTCTTCTCATACCTGTCCTTCACATCCTGTACAAGTCCCCTCAGTGTCTCCATGTTCACCTTTCCCAAATGTTTCAAGAGAAACAGCAGGAACAAGAAGCTCAATCATGCTTGGATGTAACTCCAGAAAACATGTTGAGGAACAAGTCAAGGCTTCTTCTGCATCTCTCAGAGGCACAAGTGGGGAATACTGAGCATTTGGATGTCCTAAAGTACCAAAACATTCATACATGTGATTCTGGCTCAGACTTACAAGCTGCTGGCAGAAATCTCAGCAGGAAGCCCACTGCAAACATCCCCAGGAATAATGTTTCCCTCCATTTGCAAATATTTGATTTTGGTGGGGAGGACTGAATAACAAAACTCCATCTCCTGGACAACAAAATTCTGGCTCAGCAGCTTTCGGTCCTCTCTTTCAGGACAGCCAATCACATCCAGACCCAAGGGAGAGGTTCAGTTTCCAGCTCTCAACATTTCCACTAGATCTTTACCCCTAGGCTGACTCCATCTCTCTGTGCCACACCAAGTGCTGCCTTACCTGGGTTTCAGCTCCCTGGATCTGTGCAGGCAGGAGATGAGGAATTTCCAACACCACAGTTCCCATGTGCTGTACCAGGGAGGGACAACTGTGACCTGCGCAGTGCTGGCAAAGAGCTCTAGGATGTTTTACACCATAAATCCCTTGTCTGTTCTGGAAGCAGACGACTATTTTTTCTGCATTTGCATCAATATTTAAGCACCTCTACACATCCTGCTAACAGCTTAATGGTCAAAATCAGCTTGGACATTTTCCTACTCCAGGCTGATTTTCTGATCCTCTGAAGCCCCCAGCAAAGTGTGTCTTTGATGGTGCTGCTGGGAGGAGGTGTTGTCACCAACCACACTGCACAAATAGGAGCAACAAGGGGCACAAATGCAAGAGCTTGTGTCTGAAATCTGTGAATTAGATGTAGAGATACACTGCAGCCTGAGGGTTCCAGGGCAGCCTTCCCTGCTAAAGGGAGTGGCAGCATTGAAACCATGGTGTGAGGCATCACAAGCAACTCTGGACCTTTTCATGACAACCACACAAAAATAACAGAGACAAGCTAAAGAAAAAAAGTAAAGTCATGCAGGTTAGGTAGGAGAAGCAGTAAGGCAGATATTGATTTAGAAGCGAGACTCCTGTTCCTCACACAAGCACTGTAGTGTGCTGCTGGTAGTCTTTGCCCCAAAGACCTTGACTTTTGAGATGTCTGCCAATGGCTGGCTAAGGACAAGTGGAAGGCAGGTCAATGTGCTTCAGTGACACAGTTGGATTCATCAAGAAAGACATATTCTGAATAATCCCACTAGACAGCGCAGGCCAGCTTATTGGGATGGCTGTTCTCAGGAACAAAGTTCTGCAGGTCAGACTAGAAAAAGCATTTGGGACCCAAATCTGTGCACTTATGGAGAAAGAATTTTGGGTAGAAACAAAAAACAGGGCGAAAGGAGGAGCAGAGGCTGACACGGCTATAGTCTAAACAGGGAAAGAAGCTGTCCTGTGCTTTTCCAAAGCCTAACTTGAAGGTGACTCCTGAGCTACACACTTCAGCTGTGAGGTGACTGATGACAGGATAGAGAGAGGCTTCCACTGCTGGGGTGGTCTCAGGGCACTTGCAAAGGTAACACTTGGCAATAGTAACAGGAAAACAAACTGGAAATGACATTGGGAAAGGTTCTCTTCTGGAATAAATTAACTCTTTGGAGATGATTCTTGGTTTACTTTTCCTTACATGAGACTTTTGTTTGCTGAGTTTGGCCCTGTGCTGGTGAGTTATCTGTTGCAGCATCTCTGTTGTAATGCTGCTGAGAAGAGTATCAGAACAAAACCACTGCAATTATACATTCTTGTTTTGCAGCGGCCAAGACATGGATAAATCAGGAAAGCTTCAGGATACCTTCTGAGTGTAGCATTCCATGAGTAGAAAAGCACAACCTCACACATAATTAGACAGCTTATAAGTTGAATCAGAGCGGCCTTAGTGCCTGTATTACAGCAGGACCCCCAGTGGTGTGCAGAGCCAGGTGAGTATTGTGGTGATCTACAGCATTACCTCCACTCAGATTTGTGAGAACATCTAGTAATTGTGAGTCTTGTCTCACATATTTTTCTCTGTATTTTTTATAGGGACAATTAAGCCATCTGAAAAGTAGGGCATAGGGTCAGGGCAAAATCCTCCTGCATGTAGGATCCAATAGTAACTACTCCATACTGTACAGACTGTGCTGATACATACCAGTGGAGGGTCTGCCTCAGCAATTCTACCTGGAAAAGACAGCACAATTAATCTTTCCCACTTCAGCCGCTGAAAAGTGCCTTTTTTTCTAGGACCACAACATAGCAGAATATTATTTTATTGCTGAAGAAACCAAGGCATGTGTTGATACAGTGATTTCCTGGCATCCTACTTTCTCATGGAGCTACCAAGGAGTGAGGACCAGCGTATGGGGTGAGGAGATCACTGCAGTCTCTTTTAACCGCGTAATCCAGGATGATGAAAGCCCAGGTCTCTGGACTTCAAGTCTAACACAATATCCAGTAGACCATGCTAGATAGCGAATCTTCTTCTTGTCCCTACAACTGCTCTTCCAAGTCTACTTCCTCTGTTGCCTAGAGCTGTGCAGCCAGGAGTCTCCATCCAGCTTGGGAGAACAAGGGCAGTATTATTACCTGTGAGTGGCAGTAGCAGCTTCCTTGCAGCATTTTTCTGCTGCCAAGGAGAGAGAAAAGATGGGCCCATGACCCATGGAAGTTGGCAGAGACCCCGTGAGGCCATTCTCTGTTGGCCAGCCTGGACGATGTGCTGTAGAACAAGAACTGGCCAGGACCCACAAGGCAAACCTGCTGCTGATTGCAGGAGAGCTTCAGAAAGGTTAAAACACTCTCCTCTTTTCACTCTGACATCTCTACAGCCCCTTACTCCAGCCAGAGTTCCACTTAATAATTAATTGGAAAAATATCCCCTTTACCAAACATCAACCAGGACATTTAGATCCTCCTGAGAAAAGCTAAGTCTCTATTTCTGTAATGACTGGCACCAGGAGATAGGAGGCATTTACAGAAGGAGGGTGGAGTGCTGTCGCCGCTGAATCAGGCTATCGACCTATTCTTGCCAACCACTTCAGGGCTTGGCCCAGGGAATTTTTCATCCCTTCAGCATCTGCTCACCGCTGAGCTGAGGTAGTTACAATGTACAGGTTACACATCAGTTGTGTGGAGAGATTAGGAAGCCATCCTTTCCCAGAGAGCCAGGATAGAGAAAGACCAAAGCAAGACATGGGGGGCCCAAGCAGAAATGTATCCCAGGTCAAAGCAGCCCTGCTAACACTGTGTTTCTGTCTCTTGTCCCAGCAGGGGGTATAGGATCAGAACATCAAATTTATGAGATTTTATTTCAGAGAAAATCAACAAATTTGCCTTCCAGATCATTCCCTTATCAGGAAAGCCATCAAAAGGGGCCTCTTTCACTTCTTTAGTGCTTTCACATGCCACACAGCTAGGCAGTTCTGGGGCTGGTTAAGGTGCCTGGTCTGTTTCTGTGCTGCTTTGAAGCTGTGTGTGCTTAAGGTGTTTATATAACCACATCCAGCCATGTGCCTGAGGAGGCACCATGGTCCAGTGAGTAGAACATCACACTGGATATATACAGGGAAATGAGGTTTGTATTCCTCCATAATATATCATAAGGAGGCCTACAAAAGAGCTGGAGAGCGACTTTCTACAAGGGCATGTAGCAATAGGAAAAGGGGTGATGGCTTTAAACTGACTGAGGGCAGCTTTAGATTAGATATAAGGAAGAAAAACCTTAAAATGGAGTCATAAAACACTGGAACAAGTTGTCCAGAGAACTTGTGAATGCCACATCCCTGGAAATGTCCAAGACCAAGTTGGATGGAATTTTGAGCAACCTGATCTAATGGAAGGTGTCTCTGCCCACGGCAGGGGTGTTGGACTTGGTGACCTTTAAATGATCTCTTCCAACCCAAATTATTCAACGATTCTACAATATATAATGGTTTGTTCAAAGTTTCAGATGTCATTAATATCTCCAAGATACTAATTTTCACTGAGGGTATAATGTGAACAACAAGAATTCCTTACAGAATGACCTGAGATCCTCTGATCAAAAACGTTAAGTGTTATTGTCATAGTCAACTGAAGTAGAGGCAATGGCTGTAAGATTAGTTATATTTATGACGCGGTCCTTATCATCACTCATTTCATGTGTGCTCTTCTTACCAATCCATATTTACTGCCTGGAACATTTTAGGCCCTTATGTAGACTCATAAATACCACTTAATTTTGATTCAAGATCAGCAACATTACATCCTAAGCCAGTAGCTAAGCTAGGATCTATTAAAGGTAACTGCAAGAACTCGCATCTGACTGAGAGCATACAATTCACATTCTACTGAACATCGGTGTTCTGTGAAAAGGTGTGATATTTGGTAAACAAAGTAAAAAGCTGGAGCTAAATCTATGTGGAAGTTTTAATTGACTAGTTCATCAGTAAGTTACAATAATTCAAAATATGCCAGTCAAGGTGCTAGGAATTGCCTTTTACCATTTGTATCAGACTTTGTACTCAACCAGGACAGACAATGAAGACTTTCAATGTTATTTTAAAACTATTTTGGATATATATTCCTAACCTTTTTTCTTTCGCAGGTGTTGGGCTCAGGGTAATTAAGGATCCTGAATTCGCAGACAATAGGATAAATATATAACGAAATGTTGCAGTGAAAGCTTCCAGAAACAATTTCATTATTCTGGCAGTTACATGGTATTAAAAATACATTAAGGCATAGGGGAAGAAGCTATTGATACTCACTGGAGGTGATCTCATGGGTATAATGGAGGTCACGCCAAGTCATGACAAGAAATTACACAACAGTATCTACTCTGATTTCTCCAGTACACACTGTGCTGAACTCTCACTGTCCCCCACCTATCCTGAAATAACTCATTTTGCCATGTCACTTGCCCCCATCAGCCTTGAGATCTCACAACAGAGGGTCTTTCTCTGCTTAAGGGTTCAGTGAATTTCATGGTTCTATGGCAACAGGTGGTGAGAGATGAGAGTAGGAACACAGTTGACCTCTGAAGTCTCATTTTCTTCCACCCTTTCAGAGAATTGGACACACTGCCCTGAAATCCCTGCACACTGCTCTCCAAAATGTCTCTCTGTTTACACTGGAATGGCATCAGACCCATATTCCTTTCAGGCAGCTCAGTCCTCTCTGCCTACATATGTGGCCTACTCATGAGCCAAACCCCCCAAGTTCAGGGTAGATGCCCACCTTCTGAACATGGATGCAGGCACCCCATTCCTGCAGGCTGGGATTTCTGCTGGAACAAAGAAGCCTTGGATGCCCCCAGTTATGTTAAAAAACTACATTCCTCCAAGACTGAGAAAGGACTCTCCTGCTGTAGCAAAAAAAGTTGATCCTCTAAGACAAGTGTCTTCTTATCCAGGAGGTTTTGCCTGTGAGCATCCCTTGATTTAGACAGACAGTAAGTACTTTTACCACTGTTCGTACTGTTCCTGGTTGGAGACATCTTGGTATCAGCCCTCTTGTAGATAATCTGGCTGTTCTCCTGGCTACTCAGCTCATCCAAGCAGTCTTTCCCTCTATGTACTATGCCTTCCCATTTATTCTCTTTGACCCAGTATCTGTCTGCTACACTCAGCACATCCTACAGTTCCACCACACTCCTAAACCCAACCCATTTTACTAATCTTATTCCAAGCTCCTGAGCAGAAGGTGCCACCTATGCACAACTGTAACAATTTTGCAATGCAGATGAACAAAAGGGGTGACCAGTGTCGAAAACCATTTTCATTCAGGTCAGGTCAACTTTGTTAATCTGTGTTTAGGACAAATGCCTCATAAGCCAACAGATTTGCAGAGTGTATTTTGAAAATCGTCATGAGCTCTGTTTCAAAACAGAGTGAGATGAGACAGTATCTTTCATTATAAAAAACTAAAACTGCACTGGCTGCTCTCTCATTAAGGGATTTAAGATGTTATTTTTTGTGACTCTGAGGTTCTGACTTCTGATATCTTGCAATTGGGATGTTCCTGAATATATTTCAGTGTTGGATACATGTGGTTTCTTCCTTTCTTGAATGCCTTTGCTTTTCCCCGATAACAAAAGCTTTCCATCTGTAGCATCATATCCATTTAATCCTTTTGTCTCTTCCACTAACCAAAATTACTAAGAGAACATCATGACTGGGCTAGTGTCCCAGACTGGCAATCCCTAGCTGTGATGTTTCAAACAACAAGGAGATTTTCAGGAAGTAATTTTTAGGGGAGATCCTCAATCTGCAGTCCTCAACACATGTACATTTTCTCTGGTGTTTTACAGGTGCTTTTGTTAAGAAAAAGTAGCAAGATTTAGGATCAGGGGCCCTCATTCCACAAGCTGTACCAATGCCCTGTTCCATATCCTCACACCACATCAGATTCAGGTTCACTGGTGCTGCAGATGAAGGAGCAACAGCAGCTCTAGCAGGTGCCTTTGAACTACCTGTAGGATTAACAGCACTGCAATAGGAGCAGCAAAGACCTTTGTGCTGGCAGAAAACCTGCCTAGGAATACAAGCAAGCATCAGGGTAGCTGGAAGTGAGTCCTGTTGCCAGGACCACACCGATACTGGTACCAAAACATAGCCAGCTGGGCATCAAGCATTTTGTTACTAAAAGCTCTGGTTATGCCACGGTGCAGAAATAACCCCTCAGCACAGGTCCCTAGCCAAGGGCTGTTCCCCAGGGAGTGGATCACTGTGTGCCTGTGCATTAACTGAAGTCAGGTGGCAAGGCAGAGCAAAAGAAAATAAATGTGTTTTACAAATAGGGAAACTGAGACACAGATGAAATAGGCAGTTAGTGTACAATCCTGTGGGAATGCTGGGATTTAACCAGGGACTGAGCAAGTTCTCCAGAGTCTAAAGTCAGAGGCCAGTCATGGTGTCAGCCCTACACACATGCACACACACAGCTGCTCTGATATCTGCCCTGTGGAAAGCAAGGAATTTAATATTTATCTCTTGGAGTCTTCCCTGGCAGATAAAATCATGAATATCTGTACAGCCCTTTAAGAGCCTTGAACAGAAGGCTCCATCAAAGCACTGTATTAATAGTTTGTTTGTTTTTGAAAAAGGGAACAGATGGACAAAATCTTGGAAAAAGGAAGAGAGAAACAAGATGTGACTCTATGTTGTAAAATTCCTTTCCCACTTCCAGAAGTGACTAATACTCTCCACTTGGTGATATTGTACAACAGAGATGAAAGGTAATGGCTTTGCTAGATTTTTTTTTTTGTATGTGCAGAAATCTCTTTATCAAGCAAAGCTACAGACTGCTGGCCTCAGTCTCCACTGTTTTAATGAAAACATGACATAGAGTTGCCAATGGATAAAGCCATTTCTGGCATTCTTAAATTTCCTTATCTCGCTGTTCTTAGGGAAGTGATGAGGCAGTGTCAGGCATGGAATGTCTGGGTGCTGGATTGCAGGGGGCACCTCACAGCAGCTCTATAAAGATAGATTTCCACTGACAGATCAGTCTGCACCACTCTAGACAGACTCAAGCTGACATGCTTCTTCCTATGCTTCTCAAGGTCTCACGTATTTCAGATCCATTGCAGTGTACTCTCCCTGTGGATGTTCCCAGAGATCAAACCCTGTCTCTTCTGAGTTCATTACGGATTTGCTTTTAGAGCTGCCAAGAACCTCTAGCACTAAACACTATGTGTCTTCACTTTCAAATTCTCTTATGGAACAATAGGGCAAGTGATAGTCACTCAAAAGCACAGAAAAAGAGCAGGAACAGAGCTGAGTTTTCCTACTTCCAAGTGCCTGTGCTTGAGATGAAGCAGTCTGCTCTCCATGTTTGCACCAAGTATACATAGGTAAGCCCTTTTAGTTCAAGAGAACAGAGGAGGGTCCAACAGCAAGCAAACATCTTTGCAGCCATTGAGGTAGCTTCCATTAATATCCACATAGCTTCTAACAGTTTCCAAAGTAATTTTTAAAACAATAAAACTTTAGCTCCATCCAGGCCTTTAACAGGCAGGTGAGCTGCATGCTAGGTAAAGGTGTGCAACCAGTTCCACAGGAAATTTTGAAGTGTTAACAGCATGGCATGAGTTCCAGTCAGAAAGGCATCACAATGAGACATCTTCCAGAAAAGTAAATTCCAATCAGCTGTGTTGTTTAATTATCAATAGATCATATATATATATATGTATGTGTATTTTCACATATATATGTATGTGTATGTTTATATGCAAAGTCATTGCAATCAAAGTTGAAACGTTTTATGAAAAAATAACAATAGATGAATGTTGTGATAACCTTTTCCTGTACCACAGCAAAACTGAAATCTAATAATATGACTTTTATGGCTTTTCAATTCCTTACAATAAAAGGCTCAGCTGGAAGTGCAAAAAGCCAGTATAGCTTCCCAGAATGAAAGACAGCAGGGGATATACAAATGCTCCTTCTCTAGCAGAATGCCATCCAGGACTCCCCTTAGGCCACCAGTTTGGCAGCCTCATGTCCTGCCAGGGCCTGGAGCACAGTGCTGACTGACTGGCTGACAGACAACCATCTCTACCATCTCTTCACAAGACATGGAATTTCTGGGAATCAGCAAGTTCTTGCTGCTGACTCAAATTTGACCAGATGTGGCTTGAGATGGTGCAGCTGGGTCTATATGTCTTCACTATTGAATGTACTAGCTGGAGTACAGAACTAGATTTACAGCCTTCACTGAAGCACATTAATTGCCTTTGCATAAGGTTTAAACATCACATCATCATGGACAGAATTTGCCTGGCAGTACCCAGCTACTCCAAAGGTTAAAAGGAGGATGGTGAGATCCAGTATTTGTTCAGGAACACCAGAATCATAGGGGTGCTAGAATTGGTGGTCATTATTATATCTTCATGTGTCTCGACCTGATAATTGCTGGTACTGGGAGGAGGTGTGCTTTATTGTGTGTCCCATCCCTTCCAACCTTTCCTGCCATCCACACAGTCACACACTGGAAAAAGCTTGTGTAAGAATGCCTTGAACTCTGCAGACTCTTGTGGACATACCATGAAAAGTTTGACATTGTCACAGTGAATCCCATGGGAGAGGCAACAGCAAGAGCATAACAGCACTGCTGGGCACTTGTGAAGGAACAAAGCAATTCCAAGGAACAATGAAAATCCTCACAGCAGCAGTGCCTCTAGTCTTTGAGTTTATTTACAAGGACCAGGAGATGAACTGTGGTCCCCAGGTTCCTCCTGACTCTCTGCAGTGAAAGGTATTGCTACATTCCCATTCTACACAAGGGCTGACTCCCTCTGCTTCAGCCAAGGAGCTATCCTGGGCAAGCACAGCTGAGTCTGGGAGTTCAGCACCAACGTAAAAGGGAAAGCTCAGCCTGGAAGTGGTCACAGGAACTACCAGACATGGCTGGGGCAGAAACCTGGTCACCATCCCTCAAGGAGGACAAACTGGGGACAGAAAGGAGATTCAAGCTGCTGAGTCCAGTCTCTCGCTGCTGGAAGTGCACACATCCTAGGAGTTTACCAACTTCATCTTAAAACTGCTTCAGGTCACTGGGTTTTGGTTTGACTTTGTACTCCCATCATTTCTTCTGGGAACTGCTTTCCAGCCTTTTTTCCAGAATAGTGCTGCCAGGGTCAGGAGAGCAGCTACCTTGATCTCATGATGTGTTTTAACACACAGGAATGATGTTTATGCAGAATACAGTTCAAATTGCATGTGTGTAGGGAGGCAAGGCACAAGTTGTCTTCTGCCAGGGCAATGGAGAAAGAAAATATCCAAATGGGTTGCATGCATGGCAAGGATGGGATGAGAGTTTCATGTACATCTACTTACATTTTCACTTTGGTCCACACCAAAATCAAACCCTTTTTATAACAAAGAGCTTTATAAAACACAGAGATGTGGTTCCTGCTCCAGAATGCTTGTGCTCTATGTACAGGTCTCCAGAGATACTCAGCTGTGAGGCCAAATTTTCTGTGCAGCCTGGAGTAAATCACCCATCATCTGTGTCAGCAAAGTGGGATTGCTGTACTCCAAGATCCTTGGATGAAGATCATCACTCAATACCAAATTCTTTGCAGTTCCATTTCACCATCTGATTTCAACAGCAGCCAATGCTCTATATAGAAATGTCATTTGCTTCATCTCACAAATCCACTGATGAGCTGTTACAGGCCCAGATGTCAAGCTTTACAGCAGAGAAAAAAAATTAAGGTATTTGTGGTAGTTTTGTATTTTGTTTAATACAAAAATAAATTACGCATTTCTCCAATAGAAACGAAAAGAGAACACTGAGCTAGTGGATGGATCTTCTTTATAAAGATTGAAAGGATTATCCATAATAGCAGAAAAATAAAATTTTTGGTTCTTCTATTCCACAATAGGAAGGAGGGTTGGAGAGAGTGCAGGTACTGGCATTCCTGGAGGAAGGGATGGACACAGCCACTGCAGTGTCAGAGTTATAGAACTGTAAGCCTTAGCCTCACAAAAATCAGGGATTGAGGCAATAAAAGAATTTAAAGGAAAGGAAAATACAAATCCTTTGCCTTGGAAGGTGTTTTACCCTTACCTGTGCGCTTTCCCTCAGCCAACATAAGCATTAGGAAAGAAGCTTTAATAAAGAGATTTACTCGTGATATTCCAGTGGCAGGGGGGATCCCTGAAGGAGACAGAAGCATGATAAAAATGGCAGGAGCTGTGTGTGTTGGGAGATAATCTTACTTCACTTGCTCTAGCAACTGCCAAGGGACAAGAAAAGCAGCAATTAATTATATTTTGAAAACTTCTTTTTGCTTTGAGGGTTTACTGCTAGTAAAGAAGCCAAAGGTTTTATTTTTAGAGTGCAGCTTTTGTTTTGACATTGCCCAGACCTGAACACATGGAATCACTCTATAACAGGGGATGTAGCAGGAGGTGTGTGCAGGGGGCCTCTGGAATAACTCTAGCCCATCCTCCCCAGGTGTTATGCCAAATCTCTGAGCAGACATTTTCATTTTCCCTGCACAGTCCAAGCATATGCAAAGGGGGTGGGAAACAATCTCCTGCTTCTTCTACAACTGAGCACAGTGATATAAAAACCTCATTCTCTCTCCTTTTATGTTGCCCATAAAGCTCCAAATGTTGCTCTTAAATGGAGTCCCCCTCATGCATATAATTGAGTGAGTGATTTCTCAGCCACCTGCATTATGATTTTACTGGGCCAAATGTTGCCCATTTCCTCTGTTAAAGCACTTTTTGCTGAGTTTTCAGCTGCTGCTATGCATGAATTTTCCAGCGCAAGCATAGACGGCAAGCAGTGTAGGACAATTAACACTTCCAGCTAACCTCATTAACTTCCATTGTGCATCAACAACAATCTAAGATTTAGATTGATATCACTTGCTGCTTTCTTAGCAACCCTGAAAATCGTGTGCACTTTCCTTTTCTGGAGCCTACATGCAGAAATAAAAAGCCCAACGGTGTCAGAGATAATTCATTACCACCACGCTGGAGTGAATGCAATAGCTCCCTGACAGTGATGCGTAGGAAGGTTGGCTTCCTCTTGCTCCTGCCAGCCTGGATTTTCTGATGTCTAATAATGCATCCAAGCTCAATTTGCAACTTGAGCTGCAGAAGGATTTCCCCTTCCTTCATAAGACAGGTTACAAAAACAGGTAGAAAGTAAAATTGTCCTTTACTTAATTTTTTTCTATGTTATTTTACTTCACTTATACATTTGTTCATTGATCACTTATTAAAACATCATATGGTCATCATAGTCCAGCTTTTAAGGATGTTTGGAAAACAGAAGAAAACCATAACAATTTCTGTTCTACAAATGGGGAAACTAAGGCATCAAATGTCATGAGACATCTCAACACTCACAGATCACCAGGCAGCTAAGTTTTTCCCCGCTCACTATTCTAATGGACCAGTAGCTACATTGTCTGATGCTTGGGAAAAATGGAATAAAAATTTGGCAGTCTGAGATTTATAATAAGGTTACTCTTTTTTTTCCTGTTCAAAATTATGCTCTGAGAAACAGCAAGGTACAAGGACTAAGAGAAAGTCAGAGATTCTCCTAGATCATTAAAACTGAAAGTTGTACAAAACCTACTTTTTGCAGTATTTCTCATAAAGATTTGGGTTTAACTTCAAAACCTGCTGTTCCTTACCAAATTGTTTCTGGGGGAAAACAACCCAAATATAAAGAACAATTTAAGCAAGACAGACTCTTCTCTTTCCTACATGGCCATGCTACTGTCAAGACAGACAACTCAGGGCAAATTAGACCAACTGCACCCACGAAAATAATCTTGAAGTCTGTGTGCAACAGGTCATGCATGACTGCTGCCCTGTGCTGACCACTCATTCCTCCTCTGTCCCTGAAAAGCCCTTGACTTCCACGAACACTGAAGATCAGGGGTTCTCTCTTTCCCCAGTCTCCAGGTGGACTGTATTTCCCATCAGGTTTTCAGCCCAAGGTGGAATTGCAGCCTCCTTCCTTCCTAGGGAATAGGCCACAGGGTTTCAGGAAAGACTGAGATTCACCCATGAGTGTGTCTCAAAGGAGACTGCAATACCCAATCCTGGATACTCCACAAGCCTCTACTGCTCTTCCACAGGGAAAATATTTTTAATCTGAAATGTTCAGTTTGATTTCTACCAACAATGAGCTTTTGGAGCAAAAAAAAAATTTCTGTGTGTGTATGTGTTTGTTAGGCTTTTATATTTTCTTTGGGGCTGGGTTTTTTTGTTGTTGTTTTTGATTTTTATTCTATTCTTCTTTGTCTAAGTTCATTTTAATACTTCATCATACTTTGCAAAGCCACCCTCAGTACATCATAGCCATGCATTAGATAGTGATCTAGCTGTACTCATGTTTTGCTGTTTTCCTGGCCAGTTTAAATGGATGTTTTGATTCCTGGCAAATTCACAAATTAGGTGGCAAGGGGTAAATATGCAGTACTTAACATACAAAACAAAATCAAGGACATGTTGATCTTAGTTTGGCTTTGCAGTCAGTGTAAACAAAGTCCTGCGACTTCCATAAAGGAAAGCTAAAAGTATGATTTTTTTCCAGTGGAGATTTTGTGGCTCTCTGTGCTGAGGTTTAACTCCTTCCTCTTACTGCTTAGGCAATTTCTTCCAGGTTCAGCAAGGAAAGAGCTATCATCCCATCCAACCTGACCTGCTCACCTTCTTTCCAGAGAAACAGGGCGCAGGTTACAATAAGTGAAAAAGATCCAGTAATCCTGCCTGGTCCTATTCCAGGTAGTGCTGAATTACATCCTATAATCTCTCTTCCAGGCAAGAGCCTATTATTTGAAGAGACAGGACACAGAGCAGATGCTACAAGTTTTACTGACCCAACACGTTGTCCTGGGCATCATGAATTAATTGGCTGCTACAGACAGTTTATTCCTTTCTCTCCCAGAAATTGCTATCCAAGACCTGCATGGTCAACAGCTGCTGCTTTTTAAGATGGTGCAAACTGTCTATTAATTAAGCACTCAGGTGCATGCAGTGTCTGTACATGCCACTGGTGAGGAGGTAGCAGATTTCTGTTCTGGAACACCCATTCTCCATGTGTTTTCATCCTGTCCAATGTAACTAAGGCAACTCACCAAAACCTCTGACAGTTTTTCTCCTCAGGTCTAATATACAGCCCACCAATAAATACTGAAGTTACTCTGTATTGATTTTAAGATAGAAATATGGTAGAGAAATGGCTCTTCCACAAATGAAACTAGTATACTGCAGCTTCTTTTTCCAGAGACTAACAAAGCACAGCAGATAATTCCCGCTGTAACTCTTTGACTATAGCTCTAATCCATCTGGAAAGTAAAGGGGCATCAGTCCCACGTTTGACAGGAGATGCCAAGGAAAGCAAAGGAAAGCAGGTATTAGTTCACCCTCCACAGAACTGTGCCTGGAAGGGGCAGTGGGCAGCCTGTTCTTGGCAGGGGTAGGAAGCAGAAGAGACAGGTAGGTAGATCCTCAAGGGCTAGAAGGTTATTTAGAGATGAGATCCTCTTAGGTGACTGACAGAAAGAGCCAAAAAAAGTTGTAGTTTTTGTTCTATGATGACTTGTGCAACCTAAACACTAGAAATTTTTCCTTCTGCTAGAAAATTCAATAGGAACAAGTGTAAGAGGAAGAAGGTACAAGGAAGAACAACCAGTCTCCTTTTGGATAAGAGTGAGGAGGGCATGGAAATTATCATGCATGGCATAGCACCCAGGGTGTGAATACCAAGCACATCTGAAGATGAAGAGATAGTTCTTGTTGTCCTTTTTCTCCATGACAAGGGTCAGGACTGAGCAGAAACATGTGACATGGGTCACATTCATAGCAGAAGAGCAGAAAGCTGCAAGAGTACGTGAGGGCAGTCAGAACTTGGCACCAGGAGCCATCACCCGATAAGGAAATGCTGTTTGCAACCAGCAAAAGAAGGCAGGACCTGGCAGTCAGTGCTGCCTGATGAACCCAGCTCCTCATCCTTCATATGGGCTTTGCAGAAAGCAGTAACTCTCAGCAGCCTTCATGTGAATTTCCTTGGAACAAAGTATTGGGGCAGCCAGGAGGGTGCACAGGGAAAGCAGCCATTTACTGGTACTCTTATTCACATTGTGTTTTGGTATCTAGATGGTCTGGGAAAACAGACACCAAATACCAAAGACAGTGATCTGGACTTTTTTGAGTTAGCTAGGGGAAAAAAACAAAAGCCATCCAAGGCAGTGTGTGACACAGTTTCTGAGAAAAGGAATCATGAGCTTTTGCTCCAGCCCTGCCCTCCCTTCTCCTACCACATTGACTGTGACTGTGCCTCTGCACAGGCATCTGATGAACCTGGCACATAATTTTTTAGAGACTAAAGCTAAATAAAGGAAGGAAAATTAAAGAATCTTTTTTTTTTTAAGTGGGGAAGAGATGCACAGCACCATGTGTTACCCTACTCTGGTTTACAGCGCCCTGTTTAACTTCTAGAGTGATGGTTACTTGTACCATGGCCTGAATTTTTTCCTGAGAAATAGGCCTTGTTTACGGCTCCTTGGGGAGGGGTGTATGTAGTTACTCAGTTTTGCTCTATCCACACAAGAGATCCCCAAAATCACAGCAACCTGGTGGTAGATCTGGACCTGGCTCCTGTGCATGCTCTACTCACTAGACTGGTTCCCTTTCCTTAGGGTATCAATCATGCAGAGTCTATTAGACCTAAAACTCCAAATCACCAGACATAACCTAAGCCCTAAAGCACTTAAATACACTATACTACCACAACTGTTCAGTCCCACAGCTCCCACCTCATCATGTCAGCCTCAGGACTGCTCCCACAGCAGGTCAGGGCTGCCAAGACCCTTGCTGGCAGCCAGTCCTTGAGCTGCACTGGGCAGGCTCCTGCTGAGCTGCCTCCCCTTCTACACACAGGCCAGAAACTCCCTGGGGATTGACACAGCCATCAGGAGGAATGAAGAAGTTGAGAGGTCTAGCCCACACTGGCATCTCATTTCCCCCACACCTCTAAACTGTGACTGTGTTAGCTACCAAACTACCAGATTTCTGCCTTAACCACAACCACCAGATGCACCTCAGATGAAACCTAGACCTTCATAGAGTTTCCCAGAACTTCCTTCCAGCTCAGACACCTCACTCAGCATGTATCTGGTCACCTGGGAGAAGTACCATGAAACTACAGTTATTACAATTCCCCTCTTCTTTCCTGTCCATCTAGTCTGCTTCAGCAGTCTGCTCCCTTCTGTTTTGGCAGCATTATCAGAAAAGCACCCAAGGGTAAATAAGTGCAAGCACCAAGATGCAAGTGTCAAGATATATGGGGCATGTAATATATCCTTTGTGGGTGAAGATAGCTTGCTTCACAAACACACCTCCATCTCCCAGTAGAGTGGAAGACACACAGGTTTCCTTTTTTTAATCCCCCTCTCATTTTTCTTTACCTTACTGAAGGGCCCAGCTGATTTTTGTCATTTGTCCTTGCTTATAGTGGTGGGCAATACCAATCTGTAGCAGAGGGCTAAGAAAAGCACAGTTACTACCTTCTCCCCCCAGCATCTTATTCTCTGACTTCCCCATTGGAACACACTGTGGTATTGTGTCCTGCCTTGGCACGGGTGACTGCATGGAGATGCCACTGCCATCCAGATAATCAGCAATTATTGCCATGACAGTCTCTGAACATCACTATTCAGAGGAAAATTTTGGGATGTTTATTAGGCCATGGTGGTTTCTGAGAGCACAAACTAGGACTGAGGTCCCCAATCCCTGTAGCCTCAACTTGACAAAGTAAATTCCTTGCACCTGTCAGACACCCTTACTGCCTGCAGAGAGGAACTGTATTTGATTATTATTTTTTTTTAAACAGCTCCAGTAGATCATGTCAGCAGACAACAATGTGCTCACTCCACAAGACACAGAATTTGACAGGCAAAACAACCTGCCAGTTACTTATCATTAGTGCAAATGACTGATTTTTCGGTTCACTGGTAGTTCAGAATAATCTGAAGGTTTTATTTTGAGTCAAACTGAAGAATTTTTTTCCAGAACTTTCAGCTCACCTTGACATTTTACATTTCTACTCCAATCTCTTTTAAATAAAAGTTTTTATTATCTTCTAAAAACTGGGGGGAAGGGGGACGGGGGGGGGGGGGGGGGGAGGAGGGAATGCGATGCTTGATTTGATCCAAAACTATTTCTTTTAGTTTAAATTCCAGCTTAAAAAATCACGGGGGAGGTCTGGGGGGGTCTGAATTCAACAGTAAATATTCCTTCCAGTAAAGAGAAAATTATGGTCAGTTGAAGCCTCAGATTTTCCTTGAATAAAGCCTTTTTAAGAAAATTTCAGAACAGCGTTAACCTGTTTCTGCCCCGCCTTCCCCCCAGGCTACAAAGCCCATCACCATCTATTTTTTGTAGGCTCAGAGATTGTAAGTCAAAAGGGAAAGAGCTGCTCATTTCTCATCACTCTTCTCCCTCACTCCCTACAGTGTCCAAGGTCTTTTGCACATCATTGAATCCCATTGTGCCTCATTCCTGACTATTTCAGCCATCCAGAGCCAGCCTTATGCCATCCACTGGCTTGGAAATAAAAACACATTTAAGGGTCAACCAAGGGAGAAAAAAAAATAGCAGTAGGGGTGCAGGCCAACCCTGCAGGTGATTCTGCAATTGAGCCTTGGCTCAGGGCAGTAAGTGTTAGTGACTTTTAATTTCCTCTGTCCCCAGGCATCCTGGATAATATCACTCAGATAGCACCGATTCAACTCCTGACCTGGCAGACAGTGCTGTGTGTCCCACCGTGCTCCATTGAGTGCACTAAGCCTCACATAAGCCCACTAAGCCACTGGGCTACTTTGGTGAGTCATTTAATAACGCTGAACATGCTTTCCCCTACAACTTTGCAAGGAGGGGAGGAATCTACTGCAGGGAATTAAAGACCCCCAAACAAATTTTAAACACAAATTGAATTTTTAATTGGACTGGAATGCTGAAGCATATTCAGATCTTGACCTCAAATCAGATCAGGAAGGAGAAGTAGGCAGTCAGTAGGGGTTCACAGGTGGCTTTAATAACTGACACTGCAAGTTAATACCTTGGTCAGGGATGGGACTAGACTATAGAAAATACCAAGGAGTTGGAGTTTTAGTTCAGCTTGCTTTGAAACAAAAGCTAATAGCACAGCATGGTCACAACTGGAACAGGAGGTTGGAAAGACTCACAGATTACTATAGTTAAGCTCTTGCCATTGCAAATCTTCTCATAGTTGTGACAATTTGTTATATTTGTCAAGTCACATTCTTAGACAGGACATTCTGGCATTGATTATTCCTACTGGGAAGCAATTTCAAAGTTTAAGTGTTAGAAACTTTCTCCTAATTAACCACCCAGGACTCTGGTGAGCAAATTACATTCTGATTCTGCTTTAGCTTTCATAGCTATTCTCCTCATCTCTTTAAGAGAAACCCACCAAGAGGGTCCTGACCTGGATAGCAACAAGGAGCAAATTGTATTTGTTCCAGTCTTGAGAGGACAAGTATCAATCAACTGCTGGATCATGACCACAGTTTTAGTTGGTTACTCTGGAAAAAAAAGTGTCTAACAATTACTTGGTAGCTGCACTGCTACCTTACACTGCCTCCCATTCTATCCCTTTTCTCTGCTTTGTCTGCACATGGATGCTCATTTCTAAAGGTGTCAAAGGGAGCTGAACAGAGATGAAAGTTTTGCATACAGCTTCCTGGAGCTGTATTGAGAATTGCAGACTCCAGGCAGCATCAGCTCACCACCTGCCGAAGGATCAACAAGAACATCTTTGTAATTGTCTGAGAGCCACTGGGTTGCAAAGTACTTAAGTATTTGGCTGCTACTGAGAATCCTACTCTGATGTTTATTCAAGTCATGACCTGAGCACCCACCAGTCCAATTTGCAGACAACAGGAACCAGGAGCATTCGGCAATTTTGAGCATCTTCGATCTGTTAACTGACGTTTTCTGAAGATGAAAGGCCTTTGGGTTGACTGCCCATGAGAGGAAGCCCTCTAACCCCCAGATAATTCCTGCATGGGCCTTGGCAATGGGCCCAGACAACGTCAACAAGCTTTGAGCATGACTTATAGCACTATCTGAGACAGTGAAGAAAGCAGAAACTCCCATGACAGCATTCACATTCAGGTCTTGTTGATGAAACTACCAGTCATTAATGCCAAAAACAGCAGAGATTATTTTTTACCATGTGAGCTTCAAAATTCACATCAACAGGCAGAGTAGCATCTTTCACATAGTTCCTTAAAACAGCTCTATGCCACAAGCCTACCCCTCACACCCATCTGGCAGGAGGCTTGCCCATGGCAAGGCACAGCTTCCTCCTCATTTCATCCTCCTCCAACACTCCCATTTGCGTTTTGTCCACTTGTTGCATCCTGTCTGATGCCTGTTCAGGCGTTCAACAGGGAGGGGAAGGTTGTTTTTGCTACTTGCCTGTGCTGCACCCAAAGTAATGAGCCCAGAACCTTTTTGTGATCTACTACCTGATACTCTGATTTAAGGTGGGACTACACGGAAGAGTTTCCTTTCTTTGCCCTTGACAACCAAATGGAAAACACATAATTTCAGCAAAACAAAGATAATTGGGAAACCTACTTCAGGGTCTGTCCAAAGCATTTAATTTGACAAGCAACATTCTAGGGTTGGAGTTACTTAACTTTGACCATGCTCTTCCCGCACTTTCAAACCAAAGTTCTGCACATCAAAAATATCCTTTTGAATCAGAAGTCAAAATGCTGTCTGCAAGCCATGGGAAAGCATTCGATGTCAACATCCCTATTGTTCCCTTGACCAAAACTCAAGCCATATTTGACACTAAGGAGCAAGTATGATGGGCCTTTCAGAAGCAGTTATGGGCCAAATTTACTGCTCATTCACAAACTCTAACCAGTTCTTCATGCAAAGCAACAAAACCACAACTTCAGGTCATTTGTGACCTTGGCCTTATTCAAAACAAATGAGAGCCTAATGCTTACAGATTTTAACTCCTAATCCGCAAACATCCAAACCCTCACTTTGTTTGCTTAGTATTAAAAAAATATGGGTTTTACTTGCTTTTTTTCCTTGCGTCTCTTCAAATAAATCCTTCCTGCCTTTGGACAAGCTGACATTGTGTGTGTCCTTGAATGTGTTCAAAAGTAAGGCAGAGCGTTCCTTTCTCATTACATGGCTTGGCTTATCAGCCCAGCAAAGGTTTGGGTTTCAGGTGTGGCTCCGTGCCAGGTGCGACTGGCCACACACCATTCACACAGCACCAAAGGCAGGGGGACCAAGCATAGATAGGCTTACAGACTGTTCTTTATCACAGCACCAGGAAACTCTGCTCTCACCTGCTGATCCTCACTGACAAGCAAACAGCCTGTAGCCTCAAAAGATGGATCAGGAGGAATTAAATTATATTTAACAGGTTGGTTGAGCGATAGGGAATGATTTGCCCGCTGAAAGCGGGAATAGAGTCTCAGCTGTATTTCTGTTTCACTGCTCTATGGCCAAAATCCATAGAGAAGATAGGCTGGTAAAACTGGGGCAAGACATTTGCCTTTTTTAATGTTCAATTCTAATGCTCAGTCATCAAGAGCATTAATACAGAGGTTTTACCTCCCTGGTGGACTGGAAATTATTTAAAAGAGACAGACCAACAAGGAAATAGTTTCTAGACAATGTGATGAGCTGGTGTGCTAGATCATGCCACTGCAGAGAGGTTGCATTCTAGGATATCCATAAAAACAGGACTACCCTGAAGCTGTTGAGGTGTTTTGCTTTGCACACAAGTAACAACAAACTGCTAACTCAGCTTTCCCCTTTGATTTTGAAACTGCATATTCTATATACATATAAATGTAAAATACATGTGAACAGTTTTCATTCATGTCTCATAATGCAAATGGATTCCACATGCTGTCTGGATGTTCAATAACCCCTCGACCTTATATCATTTTTTTCCTTGTGCCACTTTGCATTTCTCTAATGCTTTATGAAGTTACTCAAAGGTTACTACTAGAACCATTTAGAAAATTCATCTCCAGCAGGATTTGTAATGAATCATCACACATATCTTCCCCCACTGAAGCATTAAAAGCCATGCCCTGGTGTTCTTCCATTGCCCAAACAAGTGTCTTAGGCTGTTTGAAATTGCCAAAGCTGGAGTGGATTGAAAAGTGGTGTCTCTTGCCAAGAAAGTTGTTCTCCTAGCAGACCAACTCTTACAGAAAGGAGGGGGCAGTGGAGGTGGTAGGAAGAAGAAGCTTCTCTGGAGATGTAAGGTGCATGTAAGGAGATTGCAAACTTTGAAAGGGCAGTGCAGCCACTGGTAAATTTTAAGTTCCCAGTAACCCTTGTACTCATTTGAGTTAAGTGTCCTTGTATTCTGGAGAATCTGCAAATATTTGCAGGCTCTAGGTAAGTCCTGATCAGGTGGTTTTGGCTAGTTAATTATGTCCTGCAGCTCTTATTAACTCGCAGAATGGACCCATAGCCCTGAATGCACAATCTGAATTAATTTCCCTGGTTCATAGCCTGGACAGAGCTCTTTCAGCAAGGGAATCTCAGGTGCCTGATGCTTCTGGTGCAAGTGCTGAGGTGACATGCCAGTTTAGCAACATCTTCAGGATTTGCCAGTGTTTTCACAGAAGGAGGTCCTGAGTACTCACATGGTTACCCAGTACCTTCCCACACCTTGGGGCAGGTTTAGCACTCCTAAAACCTTTCCTCAAGTCAAACCATTCCCTGAAGCATTCAGCAGATACAAGAATTCAAGTCACTTATTATACAGTTGCTGATATGGCTGTCCTGATCAGAGGGGAACAGCATCCTACAGTCTTAGAGGTGTTTACCATCACAATAATCCTACAATTTGCGACACTGTTGCTATTTCCATTTTGCTCCTAGGGAACTGAATCACAGCACTGATGTAACTCATCTGAGGCAGAATATGAGGTCTAGGGCAGAACAGGGAACTGAGCACAAGTCTCTCAAATTCCCGGCAGGCACTCCAAGCCCACACCATCCCAATGGCCTGTCATATTTATGAAAACATCTAGCAGGGCATTAAGTGAAGTGTCTAAGATTTTCTCTTGCTTGAGCATGCATGAAAGTGCCAGCCATACCTATATGAGTGAATCTGCTGCAGCAGGATGGATGGGATGCCATTACATCACAGCCCAATAACATTCTGCAAAACTCTCAGGAAGAAAACCTGGTGCCAGACACGGGATCAGCAGGTGAACTGTGGGCAGCCAAGGAACTTCTGCACAAGCAGCATCATGCAGCACCTGATCAAAAGCCCAAGAGCAGCCATCATCTCCAGCACACTTCACACATGCTTGTTCAAGTGATCACTCAACGCCAGAGTGTATTTGAGAAAGAACTTTTTTGTGTGTGGTAACGTCCAGCTGGCAGGAGATAACTATTAGACTTTTGCAGTGCCCTGCACACACTCCAAATTAAGCAAACCCTGAGTTTAAGAGCATGAATCACAATGTTTTCTCTTCCAAGATGAAGTTCTTCTAAAATCTAACTTCAACAAAATGCTCAATTAAGGGAGCAGAATCCACTAAACAACTGAACTTGCTAGCAGTGCACATTGAGACTTTGAGATGCCCCCATTCATTCAGAGATCAGTCAAAAGATGCTGCTGCTCCATCTCTAACTCATTTCCTGTCCCGGGGAACTGTTTTATCAGGACAATGATGACCATGGGATGAAAATCCTGTGGAAACTGATGGAAAGCATTGAAGTACACTTGGGTGCTGCTGTCCAGCAGCAGACACTAAACACCAGGGTGGGCTTTTGCTTTTTATTTTACAAAGATAAAAACCTTACTTGGAGTTTGTACAGCTGGAAGATGAATGGAGTAAATGCACAAAACCCACCCACCACTGGCAGCAGCAGAGAGATAAAAGTTGCTAGAATGTGATTGCACCCATTATTAAAACTTATCTTTAACCATCTCTCTGTCTATTGATTTCTAGCCAACTATTAACTAGCAATGACCTTAGTGGCTTGAAAATAGCTTGGGAAGTCAAGTAAACAAAGGGGGACCCAGCTGCATACAAAGAACCAAGATATTTGCAGAGACCCTCTTTAACTTCTGCTCATTGCAATAAACTTGTGCTGAGTATTTTTCCATTTAAACATCTGAGTCAATGATCCAAGAAGCTGAGGGTGTGGACAAGCAATTGAGTGTACAGAGGAGCAGAAGGAAGGAATAGCAGTTAATTGTAATTGTGTCTAGAGCCTTGAATTAAAGTAATCTCAGGCAAAGTCAGAAGACAAAGGTTCAAGTTTTAAGAGCTTAGCTCCACTGGCTGTAAGCCTTCATGTATATTAAGGAGAAACATTAATTATACACAGGTCAATTTGCCTTTTTCAGGACATAGAATTATACTGTACCTGGTGCCAAAGAAAGACGCTTTTTTGTTTAAAAACCTGACAAAAATGGGAAATAGGAGTTCTTTTAAAATAAGAAACTAGGTATTTCATCATACACCTATATTTTATCATTCTAGTTATTTCAGGCCTCATGATTCGTCTTTTCATGATCTAAGTGTTTTCAGCCCAGGTCCTTTCCCTCTACCAGCATATCAATCATAGAGTTCCCCACATTTCACTTTGCACAGGTCTTTGATATTCCCTCTATAGTCACCATGACCTACACTTTAAGCCAGTCCAGTACGCCCATAATCCTCAAAACTCTCCTCCTTTCCCCATACACTCTGCTCCTTCCCATGTCCTGTAACTATCAGCTGGGAAGAAGCAGTATTTACTATGCTTTGTTTCAGGCTACTTGTTCTAGAATTTCTGAAATACTACTATAAAGATACCGGTGTTACAGTACCAGTGTTACTGTTATTTTGACAGTAATTAACATTCTTATACACCACATTCTACACTACCTTGTTTTTGACCTTGCTTGGTATTATGGTCAGAGCAGTAGTTCCTAAAAAAGTATCTCAAAATCTTGTGAAAATATGTCCAACGTGTAAGCTCATTGATTTAATTCCCATCCTGGATCCAGTAGCAGATCTGTGTGTGAGAGTAAAGTGAAACATGTGAAATGGGGCCAATAGTGGTGACTGTACAGATCAAAGTGGGTAATTTTAGAATGAAATGTGGGATCTACTGAGTTTTGAAAATCAAATGTAGGTCTGTTTCTCCTTGATGGAGAAAGGTGGGGTCATTCACATATCCAAGTTTACACAGAGCATAGTCAGACATAGTGGAGCAAGAAAAGCCAAGTCTCTTTAGTCATAGTCCCACATTAGAGAAAGAGCTCTTGCAAAATTCGGGTGCTTCCAGTTTGTGGGAAATCTTTAGATGAGATTTGTGTGCATTCTCATTTTCACCATAGGCAAACCAGGACTGCAGGAGAAGCATAAATAAAGTTATTTGAGGCCAGAAGAGGAAGATATCCAAATTCATCTTATTTTGAAACCTAAATAGAACTCTAAATATTTTGGCAATTCAATCATCCACACAAAGGATTCTTCCTGGATTGACACTCAGATGATCCATCATCCATACTCCTCAAAGAACTTTTGAACCTTTTGTCTCAATTTGCTCCCTTTTGAAAGAGTGGTAGAAATTTCAGAAACAAGAAGTGCCTACAGGATTTGGCAGAACCCATAGAGGAGTGCAGGTAAAAATCCAGAGGAGGTTCTGCTGTGGAAAGACAAGGGGTACACAATTTTTACGGAACGAACAGCAGCCTGGCCAAACAGCCACATGTGTCCTGGCTGGCCAACTAGAGCTCGCACAGCTCTGTCCCAGCTACAGCATTACGTTATCTTCCGTGTCATAGAGTCACAGGAAGAGCAGTGTGAAAAGAGCCGGGGTTATTATGGTAGAAACAGAAGTAGGATGAAAAGGCTAAAGGACAAAAACCCACAGGAGACTTCAGTAACTCTGGTGTTCAGGAAACAACAAGGCTCTTTCCCATTCCTTCATCTTCTTCCTGTGAAGGGTGAGATTATCCACCCTAAAGGCAGGAAGACACATACACCTCCCTCACCAGAAGAGACGTGGCCTTATAATAGCAGGGCTATTTTTTTCCCCAGGAAAAAGAATGAAATCAGCTATTTACACTGGACAAATTACAAGCTCTGGAAAGCACATGAGGCACACAAAAAGAGCAGTTGTATCAGAAATAAATATGTGGTGGTGGGAACTTATTGATTAGCTTTGTAAACACAGTTGCCCAATCAATAGCAATTTCTGGAAATGCCTGGTACTTATTTGGTACAGCTTGTAAAATGAGGATAAATAATAAGAGTAGTTAAGGGGCACATCTCCTGACACTATTGCCGAGCCCTGTACAGCACAAAACCAGAACATGGTACAACAATTGCACAAGCCAGGACTAATCCCCTATACTTCTAAAAAAAGAAAAGTCACAAATTCAAATCCATACAGAGCCATACTATCCAAATAAACAGCTGGATTCCAAAGGTACCTAGAAAAGTTCCTGCTTTTCTTCCTGTAGATGGCTAGCACTGGACCCAGGATGGTATGAAACTCACCCATTTGTTATACTCAGCTGGGCAAGCCATTGGTCCCCCAGGATGTCTACCGGATGGGAGTACACAGATTCTCCCCTCCTCCCTGAATAATCAGGATGCCCCTGAGCACAGTTAAACCCCCAGATTTGGAAGGAGAAAAAAAAAAGGCACAAAGAATAGTTTGCCTGACCCATCCTCTCCATGCCAGCACCTGCCCCCTGTCTCTTAGAGGCTTGGTTTGGACAGGCCAACCTCTTGCCATGCATTGCTTTCTAAGAGAACCCAGCCATGCTGGGGCAGGGCAGGGTTCCAAAGCAGGCAGGACCCCAGAGTGACCATGGCACATGTTGCTGGCACAAAAGCAACTCAGCAAGAGGCATGGAGGTTGAACATCTCACCAGTTGGGCTTCAGGGAGCCCCTGGTTAACCCTGACCCAGGTTTCTGGATATACCACAGACCTGTGCTAAAAGTAGCACCTGATGGGAAGAAGGGAAAATCCACCTCAGCTCCCCAGAGGCTTCTCTGCTTCCTTTCTTCACAGATAGGAAGTTTTCTCACATTGTAACATGAGATCATAGCACAGGAAGGACTGAGGAACCAGACGCTCGCTTAAGCTGCAGCTTTTTGACTGCAGCTGCCAAGGATAACGATGTTTGCATGAAATGTGTTTACAGATATCACTCACAGCCCTCCAGTGAGGTGGCCCATGCAAGAGCCTGTGACCAGCTCATCACAACAAAGACTTTCACTCATCCTACTTACTTTACCTGGCTGCATCACTCTGAACAGGAGGGGACAGGTCATTTTCTCATCCACAGCACCCAACACTGCCCATATAACCAACGGGTAGAAGAAGAGAGGGACAGGTGTTTGTAATGCAGTCCCTCTTTTAGTTTTTGGTACAGATTGCTGCCAGCTGGGTGGTGAGAGGACAGGGTAACTGCTCTTCTCACTGGATGGAGCCCAAAGGTGTTTCACATTCTCCCTTATGGCCCTAATGACTTTTCCCATCAGCACACCCTTCCTTGAGAGGTGTCTCAGGACACAGGTGTGTTGGGCAGCTGCTGAAATCTTGTCTTTCCTAAAGGAGTAGTATCATTTTCTCCATCCCTTGGTGAGGGAATCCATGGGACTGTGCTGGTTTTTATATCACGGCAGGATGAGAGGAGTTTATATGGAGTACGAATGACTCATTTTTCTGTTCCTAAAATGTTGGTATTACTCACCAGAAAAGTCCCCACATATTCTGAGGGATTTCAATGCTTTTCTTCTTTCTTTAACAGCTCATCTTGTTTGCTTCCTTGTCACAGCATTCTCCTCATAAGAACTTCCTGCATCCTTTGTCACTACCTCACAACATCATCGTGGTGGCCAAACAGCTCATGGAGGCTGGAAAAGACATTAGGCAGCTACTGATCCCTTTGTCACTTAGAGAAGGCTACTTTTGCCTCCATGACTTCAGCCTGTGTTCACCAGTATGGTTAGACATGGAGGTTGTGGGTTGCATGGATTTTCTTTGTGACTCAAAGCAATTTTCATTTACAGTCTAGAGCTGTGCACTCATTGCCAAAGTGTGTGTAAGTGAAAGCCTTCAGGTACCTTGCACAAACAGGAATGGTACCCTCACTTGAATTCCTATGTTTCCTAGGAGGGAAAGCATGTAAGCCGATTTTTGATCCTGATGTAGCTGGTACCAGGAATTAAAGACATAGCTAAGTTATTTTAGCTTCTCATGCCTAGTTTCCTTAGCTGGTGCAACATGTTTTCTTTGCATTGACCTTGGGGCTAAACGTAAATGTCTAGGCCTTGAGCTGCTACACAAAGACTGTTCAAAGATAAAGAAATTTCTTGGGGATCTGAAAAGCAGAGAAAGGTAATACAGTTAACTTAGGAGTGGTGTGGGCTATGTCTCCCCATCACTTTCCCTCCATCCTACAAAATCTTAAAATTGCTTTTCTTGCTTTTTTTGTTGTAAATAATTGATGTGTGAAGTGCTGACTCATAAGTCTGGGGTTACAGGAAAGGAAACTTTGTTTCTTGGTTAAAAAATTCATTTCACAGCATAGGCAGCTTCCTCCGGCTGTCTGGCAAGCCTTGGCCACATAGTGTGCCCTGCAGACACAGACAATCCACCAGTGGGAGGATTTCCTTGGTTCTGCCTGTCATTCTGAAACAGGGGAACTCAAGCATTGCCCCACCAAGAGTTTGGCAGTCCCATTTACATGAAATGGAACATAGCAGAGCAAGAAGAGTTTGTGCTGAGGCTGTAATGTCCACAAGATGTCCTCTCCCAATAAACAGCAGACCAAATTTTGGACTTCCCCAGTTGTTGCTGTACCAAAATAACAGTGAAGAGTCACCCCAAAGCTCAGGATTTGGGACTGCAGTGTTGAGCATAGACCACTTAATTCATGAAAGACATTACCATATAAAGAATAGAGGAAATATTATCTGTACGTCACAGGAGAGAAGACACTCAGATCCTTAAATTTTTTTCAGCACCTGACCCACACTGATTTCCACAGCAGTAAGGCACTTGCACTCCTGCAGTGAGCCACACGTCAGTGACTCACTCAGCGTCAGACAGAAAGTCTGCAGCATGGCAGCAAAGACAACTTCACTCTTCTGGTGCTCACAGTGGCACTTCTAACACCTGGAGAGCTGTGACACTTCCTCTCACTCCCTTCAAGCAGCATTATTTCATTGTGTCTGCCAGGCACAATTTACTGCTGGAATTTGGTACTTTTATCTCTGCTCTTTGATGGACACCCCTGTGGCATATTTGACTCATCTTCTTTCTAATATTGTCATGATAAAATTCAACACCCCCTCCATTCTCCTCAGACATTGCAGAAAAGGTGAATTTAGAAACATTTTTCTCAGAGCAACTGATGGTAACAGCTCCATTGTGCCTGACAAAGTCAGTCACAGTCTGTGCCTTCAAAAGGCATAGGAATGTTGTTGCTGTAGCTGTGCATTGTGTTGGCTATGGTTGTGCGAGGTGCAAACCAGGGAACCAGCCTCTCTTCCACAGAGCTTGGAGTCATAAGAACCATCCATACACTGAATGTTTGCTATATAAATATTTAGCTAAAGAAAGCATCCAAATCACATAAAAGCTCAATGGATTGGAAAGGTCAATGGAGAAGCAAGTTTTTCAGGAGATTGGGTTTATCCATAGAATAGTAATTCACAGAGCTTCCTTGTTGTATTTAGAGGGAAGCAAAAGCACACAGGGAATGAAAAAAAAACTTAAGATGGAAATCCTTCCCTGTGTAAACTCTTCCTAAGTGAAATCTTCACTTACAAAAGGAGAGAAGAGTTCCATAAATTGATCAGCATCTGCCTGTGCAGGGCTGATGGCCCTAGGAAGTGCTCATTCCCTATGCTATGGGCAGATATCTGAGAGGTAAGGCAGAAGGAGAGTTATGGAGGCTTGAATCCCCCATACCAGGACAAATTAGTTCTTTGAGCATACACCAACCAGTACAGCTGCTGCTGTGTATGTGTGTAGGTGACAGAAAAAGAGACAGCACATCAAAGGCAGAATTAGGACAAAGCTCCAAGTCTTGCTCTTCTTTTGTGAGGAAGATTTTCTTGAGCTCTTGATGCTAGTGGGTGTGAGAGAAAGATGTTTCTCTTTACTCTTGATGAATGCTTTCCTATTTAAATGATGACCAACTCTGGAGTGAAGTGGGATGCTCCTATGCAGAGCCTACACAATAACAAGCTGGTTGGGTTTTTTTCTGCAAGCAAAATTCAAATCACTAGAAAGTGCTTATGGTGCTCCCCTTTAGCACTTGTGCTACACGCTACAGACCACTGAAAGGAAAATAAATAAGGACTTGTACAAACTTGGGAACAGGGCAGGATCACAAACCTACACCTACTGTAAGGGCTCTTAAGGACTACTGAGAAACCAATATCTGAAGACTGTGAGACCACACTGTGGCTTGGCTTAAATTCCTGCTGTACTTCTGTGCTACATAAGCCCATCCTCTATGGCTGCTTCAGACGGTATTGGGAGGCAAGCTCAGGATCCAGCAAACACAACTTCTCTGTGGTGACAGGACAAGAGAGACAGATGAATGATAGATAAAAGGGTGGAAAAATAAGGAAGAAAACCAAGAAGAGCTTCATTTCCTCTTGGTCAGGACAGATTTGTTAACCAAAATGCTTGGAGAAACTGTGGGTACAAGGTGTGGGTACAGAAGTGGCGTAGGACACTGTCTGAGCAAGGATACTATACTCTGGGGAAGAGCCAAAACAACAGACATTTTTTGTGCTTTTCAGCTATACCTAGGATGGGCCTGACTTTGCTCTCCATCCTCTGAGGACCAGGGATCTTGTGGCCAGACTCCTCTGGGGAGACATCCTTTGTACAAGTAGCTGCTGGGTCCTGTTTGGAGACCTCTGTTCCTTGAGCCAAGGTACAATGGTTGGGCTCTCCAAGTGTGTATGCATGACAAGTATCTGTGTGTGTGTGTGTGTGTATAAGCACATACAGATGCACATGTACATATCTGTGTGTGTCTATATATGTATGTGCTTTCCCTCTCAGGTCACTTAGGACACACAGGCTTAGACTTTCTGAAAGGGGTGGCCCACATGGAGGAACAAATCTATAAACAAGTGACTCCAGAGCAATTTATGTTCTGTTAATTTTTACAGCTGAGGAAAAGAACACTTGATACAGTTGAACACTCTGTGTATCTTTACTAAAATTAACTTTTGGAAACACTGTGGTGAACCAACATGAAGGGATCACTGTGAAAACTGTGCTTCAGCAAAGCTCCAATTACTTTTCCCTGTCCAGCTGCATCATGGCCAGGTAGAGCACTGTATTATGTAAGATGGGAATCAGATGACCGATACAACTCTTGCTTCAGCAGAGGAGAGACACTGCCAGCTGGGCATGTGAGCAGCCCTGTCTCCTGAGTTTGAAACAAGAGTATTTCAAAACAGAATACGCATTAAATATTTTGGGGTTTAATGCTGTTGGGGGTTTAGAATTTATTCTTTCTGGGAAAAGTTTGTGGTTAGTGAGCTTTTACTCTGCATTTCCTGTCTTATGCTCTGTCTTGTTCCTACTGTAAAATACTGAATGCAATATAATTCAAAACAAATTGCTTATTGTCATATTCCCAATGGCTGTTTAGGCATTGCAGCCTTCTTTTCTAGCTGTCATCTCACTTCTGTGAAGACTGGGCACATGAAACTTGTCTTAGGGAAATCCCAGTCTTTTAGTTCTTTACTGCTTTTGGGATTACCTTGGTTTGTAACACACTGTAGTTTTGGTTTCATCCATGTTATGCAAGACTTTTTGAATAGACTTCTGGTCAGCATCAGACACAGTGTCTCTTGGTAGGTTATAAATTTTTGTGTAGAATGAAGGAGAAAAACTGATGGTTTAAGAGGGGGAAAGACTGGGATCCAGATTCCTTGGCATCTGTTCCCATACTGAGCAAGTTACTCTCTGTGCTGGTGCCTTGCAAAGGCCACTTACACAAAAATCAGGCACCCCCCAACAGTCCCTCATCCTGTGGTAATTCAAAAGCGTGAACATTATGCGATCAAAGCTTACCTGACAAAACTTCCAATACATCCCATCAGCAAAACCCTGAGGCTGCTAAAGCCACATACTGTTCATTGAAGTTCAAAAACAAGCTCAAAATCAAGACTTATAAGGTTGATCCCAGCAATTCCTCTTTGCTGCTCTCTAATTATTGCTGCTGCTCCCCATTCCAACAGCTCCTGAAAGTGCACAGAACATCCAAGGACTGCAGGGTGTAATGGTGCCAGACACCTTTGCAGTGCCCAGGTACCTCACAGGCTCTTCTGCAAGTGTGGCCTTGCTGTGGTGGCTGGACATCTTGGGTAATGCTGTAAGTATAGTCCAAAGGGCAAGGGGTGCAGGCAGACAGACTGGTCCAAGGAATGCAGAGGTGACACTGGTCAGTGTGATAACCAACTGTTTGAGTAAACCTTGGCTCTGCTTTACAAAGAGAGCATTCATGGAAGTCAGCAAGGTGCCATGCAGGAAGTTTTGGGATGCTCTCTCCAAGCATGTATGGCTGCATTCCCAGCCCCCCATAGGGAAGGTCCTGTGTCTCAGGAAACGTCTTGGCCAGCAGTACCTATGCCATGTGCAAACATTCCATCCCTGGGAAACATGCTGAGCTACTGAACATGCCTCCAGTTATTATAATGGAATTATAATGATGGGTAATTTGCCAATTGCAGCCTTGAAACAATGCTGGAAATCTCACTTGGAGACTGAAAAACATGCAGAGGTCTCCCCTTGCTCTGTCAATGCCATTTGATCCCCACTGAGACCTCACTCAGTTTGGACAAATCAAACCACATCCATTTCCTGCATCTCTGCATGCTCTAGCAAGTGTCCTGAAAGGTCTGGTGTGGATTTGCAACTTGTAAATACTGCATAGCCAGGAACCTCTCCTGCAGAAAGCAAAAATCTTCTGGAAGGTGTCAAGAAGACAAGATGGCATATCACAATCATGTAACAAGGGGATGGTGAAATTGCTCTTGTGTTAGAACTGAGTAACTCATGATTGCTCTGTCCTGCAAATGTTTTCAATGTTTAAACATTTTTCCTTAAATGCAAATATAGGTGATGATGGGCATTTTTACAAAGAAAGTGGAAAAAGCTAAATGAGGGCAATCATCACTGGTTCATGTTGATAACTTTGAAGTGTTTTGTATTCAGGCACGTTAAAAAAAACTCATTAGCTTAAATTGTGAAATCAAAAGTAATTTTGAATGAAATGAATTTTTCATTTCAGAAATGATAAAAGGGCAATTTCCAACCTTTAAAATACAATTCAAATTGAAAAATTTGGCCAGCCCAACCCTTTTCAGGGAAAATGCTTTATTTCTCATATAATAGCATTTTGGGGTGACAATATGGTTCATCAAAAACCTCCACGCCTCAGTAATCTGCATCTAGGCTTCCCCTGATTGCATGGTGACTGTGCGTTGCCTAATTGCGTGTGACTAATACAATTTCATGTGCATTTCCTTGCACTGGGGATTCATTGTTGCCACATACTACCATTGGGAAATCTCTAAGCGTGTGTCTATGAAACAATGACAGGGAGACAAGAGTACCTCCTCTGGAGAAAAGATCTAGGAGGAGGCGGATGACTGGGAGCAAAAAATTATCAAGGCAGAACAGACAGAAAACAGAGCAGCTGTGCCTTCTCCCCAGTTTGCAGGGCATAAAACCTCCCCTGTTGGGCAGAACTTGTTGGGACAGTGTTTAAGAGGTCCTCTTTGATGATGAAAACAATGAAACCTAAGCGATGTTTGAGAAAGGAAGGGAGTGGAAGAGAATTCTCCTTCTCAGGGAGAAATATCCAGGGTCCAAAGAGCCAGGTGAACCACAAGGCCTCAGCAGCATGAGGAAAGCAGCTTAAGAGGGACCCATTTCCCCAGGAGGAGAAATTGAGGGCAAGGGAACAAGTAAGCTCCAAACAACCTACTGTCCTTAGCAAGAGCTGGCAGCAAAAGTTTATTGCAACCCTTCATTCAAAGCTCACTTTGCATAGCTTGTATAGCAGGTACAGAAGGTATAGAGTCCTCCTCTCTGTGACCACCGCTCAGTCTCCCAGACGGGGGATCTTTCTATCCCTCTGTGAAGCAGCACCCAGGGTGCTGAAGAGGAGGGCTCGTTTGTGAATAGATACTTGTCATACAGGGCTGCTGGTCCCACATTCCCATCCTCTGCTATTCAACCCATTGTGATGGTGGAAGGTATTCAAAAACCAGGTGTAGAAAGGGGAGGAGGTACCTAATTCACAGTGGGCCCTGGAGGTATTTAAAAGATGTGTAGATGTGGCACTTAGGGACATGGTTTAGTGTTGAGCTTGGCTATATTAGGTTGATGGTTGGACTTTAAGATCTTGGAGGTTTTTTCCAAACTCAATGACTATATCATTCTATGATTCTATGCATAGAAGAAATACACTACTTTTGATACTGGAGGGGATGCTGATGAGTTCTTTAACCAGGAGGCTGAAGTGAGTCACCATTTCACTAAGAAAGCCAGGGAGTCATGTCCAGGCAACCTATAGCTTGGCAGTGGGGATGTGTTCCCGCATGGTGGCACATCCTATCAGTGAGAGGGAGAGCGAGAGGAAACATGGAAACATCATCCCTAAAAGGGGAGCAGGTTGTTTGGTGTGAGTCTTACATGTGCTCAGAAAACATCTTCTAGAAATTGTCCCACTGAAAATGAAAGCATTTTACCACCTCGTTTTGAAATGCTGGAGGTGTAGGCTGTGCTGCTTAATGCTACCAAGAGATAGTTGCTGTGTTTGGTGCAGGCACAGAAGCAGAAATGTGGGTGCTTCAAGAGCTGAAAGCTGTCAGAATGTTTTGGGCTGAGACATGGCTAGTTTTACATGGCTCCTGAGGAGGCCACTTCTAGATTTACATTTTGGACTTGGTTGCCTCAGTTTTAGCCCTGTGTGCCTGCACACAACTACCCTGCATGGGAGGGATAGGTATGAATATAAATCCAATTAAAAACACGAGGCATTCAGATGCCGCAGAGAGGGGAGCCCTATAAATATCTACAAGCGAGGAGATGCAAACAGCCATTTCCCAGGGGAAGTATATGCTTTTTGCAATGTTTATAAAATAAAAATAAATGAAACCAGCAAAAGTCCTGAGGAGTCCACCACTCACTACTGCTGGAGGGGAGGGGCAGGAAAGCCCTTTGATGAAAACTTTTGTGAGAGTAACAGGCTTTCCCTGCCTGGCTGCTGTCCCAGCCAAGCCAGTTGCTTGTGCAGGTGGCCACAGGATGCTGCAATGCCCTGCCCTGCCCATCCCCTCTGCTAGCCACAGACCCTGGAGAAATGCCTTCTCCTTGGCCCCCACCTACAGATCGTGGGTTTTATATGAATGTAAATAGTGCATATGGCAATAGAGATGGCATTATTTTTATAATTACTGTTAATACCACCTGAAATAAAAAAATTAGAGAAATAATAAAACCTGTTCTGCAGGCAAGATGACAGGAAAAGCCCTTTGTAATCAACCATGAGGGACCCACCCCTTTTTCTCTTCTAGTAGCCTCTGATTTGTTTCCTACAGAAGTTTAATTGTCTCAATTCAGCATTTTCTTCTTTCTTATCCTTCCCCATAAACTTCGTGTATTTAGCCCCTTCTCTCTAATCTTCCCAAGTCCTCACAATTATACTGATTGTTGTCCTCTTGATCCTCAAAGCCTTTCACTAACCTGACTTAGCTGGCTTCTTGCTTTTAAGGTATCAGAGTTCTTCTAGGCAAGGTCTCCCCTTTATGAAGTGTCTCTGCTGCTCCCAGCACACAGCACCCTGAACCCTGACACCAGCCTAATTGTGTTTGGCATCACACAGAGGTGTTTTAGCATCCACCACAATGGGCTGGCTACTGAACTTGTTGCTACAGCTGGACTGGTCTCCTGAGACATCTCTGAGTGGAGGGAGTTCTCTTCAAGGCAGAGAGGATACACAATTTTGGATTGAATACAGTGCTCCAAAAAGGAAGGTGAGTCATTGAGCCTAATCATTAGGGTGTGTGATGATATTATCTAATGAGGAAACGCTTGATGATGCTTTTAGAGACTGCAGAGAGCAGCGAACTGGCTGTAGAGGAAATCAGAATGTGAGTGCTTTCAACATAAACAGTGTTCAAGAAATGGGATCTGAAATGTCTTGGGGAGAAGAGCAGAGCGATTTCAACACCCTCAAGCTTGCGTCAGGGTGTGTTGCTGCTTCTGTTTAATCTTAGTTGTTCACATAATTCTCTCCTGAAATAACCAGATCTCTAGAATTTGGGACAAAGGAGCCTTGCCTGAAGAACAGATGTCATCTCATTTGTTTTCTGAAGTTTGTGTTTGTTGTAAGTTGCAGTGTGGATGACGTATTAATTAAAGGAAACTCTCAGGCTGGTGTAGGTCCCAAATCTAGGTTTAGTTAAGCAAGGGTTTTTATAGAATCCCTAAGATAAAGAGAAACATTTCAGCTGTTGTTTTTTGGTTTTACTGTGGGGTTTTTTCTTTGTTTTTTTTTTAAGAAATTGCCTTCAAATTGTTTGCTTGACTTCCTCTAAAGAATGTTCAACTTTTTGCTACCTAATGAGAACTAGGGAGTGAAACCGTGTAGAAACAATAAGTGGTAGTCCCCATTCTCTTTTTTCTAAGTTGAGAAAGATGAATGAACTGGCTGCCTGACTTGCATTTCTCACTCCCAGCACTACTTGTTTAAGGCAGCTGTGATATAACTGGGCAGTTTTCAGTAAGAGACCACAGTAGTGAGCATTGTCATGCCCCAGAAATCACTAGAACACTCTAAGCACCTTAGGAACACCTGCCAGAGAAAAGCCTGTTTGAATGTTTGGATGTATTCTGGTGGGAATTTGGCCCGGATATCTTATTTAAGTCCTTAGCATCTGATAAACTAACATACTCATCAAGAAAAACATATTGCAGATGGAATAAAAATACGACAAATTAAAACTTGCCTTTCCCTTAAAACAGCTAGAAAGGTGTGCCCTTCCTAAAGTTACAATATCATCAAATCAGGCTTTCTTTGCACACAAATTTTCAGTCTTATTTAAAATCCATTACAGCTAGAGTGTTTTAAGCTTGTTCTTCATGTATTCAGATGAAACGAAACTGACAGAGCACATACACCCTCTTGCAACCCCTTGCCTAAATGTTAAACTGGTGTAATAGCCTTGCATACTTTCCTTGCGAGTGGACTGCAGCCATTAGAGTTCTGGGTGTACATCAGATTTCAGCTCTGTTTCAAGTAAAAGAAAATGAAAGGAGAATAGAGCCACAATCAAATGAAAGTTGAGGTCTTGTGTGGCAGCTGTATCTCAGATGCAAATGTCTGCAGAAATATCAGGAAACCCTGGTGCAGGTGTTTGGGAATCCAGACACAGTTACACTAACCATTTTTTCTTTTAATTTTTTTCCCTCTCTTCTGCTCTAACTAAATACATCTCTGAGCTTAAAAACACTGTGTGGGCTAAGGCCAGGCTGGTCTCACGGCTGCAGCTGTGTGTATGTGCGCGTATGTGTGTGCATTCCTTCTCACTCTCATAAATGTGCAGCAAAAGTGTGAAAAAGAGCAGCTGGCACATCTAAGAAAAAAATTACAGTGAAAACATGGCAAATTTTTTTAGATCTTGGTTATTCCGACTTAAGTCATGAGAGCTCATATCTCCTTAAGAAAGTAAAACAGAATCTGAACTCCCAGTCCTCCATGACCCCAAGGCCAGTCACATACTGGAGTGTTCAGCAGGCATGGACTGGAGTGTTTCTCTTCTAACTGATTAATTCTGCCTATCCCTCAGACATGTTTTATTGTTAATAAAAATACAGGAAGTGGTGAGAACAGTATTTCTAAAGAAGAGGTGGCTATCAAATGTTGCATATCTGGGCCTTCTTTCCACAGTGTCTTTGCAGAACCATTCAACGGGGTCATCAGGAAGGAAGGACATGCTTTAGAGGTGGTAGCTGAAAACTTACCACAGCTGAAGAGCCAGTTTGAACTCTATAAAATATTCTTCTCTTGAGTGCAGCTGTGCTTATAACACAGATCGGCTGAGTCAGGAGAGCACATAAAGAAAAGCAGGAGCTCAGCTCTTCAGCTGCTAACACATCCCACACAGAAGGGGACTAGCTTCATGCAGGTGCTGCACAATCTTCCAGTGACTCCTTGCAGTGCACCCTTGTAGTTGGGAAGGAGAGACAAACTTTTGCACCAGAGAAAAATCACCAAGCAGGCCAGCTTAGGGCAGTGTTAGAAACCAATGGGATGCTGACTTCATCAGTGAGATTTTAGACCTAAATTTTTTGCCTTGCCTTATAGCATGAAAAACTGGGCTGACTCAAGGGAGTTGAACATAGCTATTCTTTGACAGTTCTGCAAGAAAGACAACATCCAACACCTGAGAACATTCTTTCTTCTTTTTTCTTCCAGATCTTTATGACAATGGAGTCATGGTAACCCCCTAAGGAGGTACTGACAGACCACCTAGAGGAGGATTGAAGGAGCAGGAAGGGGCAGAGGCCTTTCCCACTTCTCTGTCTTGGAGCTGGTGTTTCAGGCAAGCATGGTTTGGTGGTACATGCCCAAGACCAAGGGATGGCCTGCTGAGATGTACCCTTGAAACAGCACCCACAGTCTTGCCTGTGCCTTGTAAGAACCAGTTGCTGTGGGCCACACTCTACAATGCAAACACACTGCTGTGCACAGCACTCACCAAGCCACTGCCATTGCCTGAGGGTCAGCCAAGCCAGGGCACTTTGTGATCTTGCTAGGTGGCTCTACTAGTAGTTGCTGCATCCAAGAGACCAACAATATAAGATGTCTTCCCAGTTAGGTGAGGACAGCAGATGACTATAAAACACTATAATAAGACTAGGAATAATAAATTTAATAACAATAAATTTAATAGAATCTTAGCATTCCCCTCTTCTGTGAATGTGAGTCAATGTGTTGTAGAGAAAATAGCACTTAACAAACCTGATTTAGTTCTTTGAGGAGATTACAAAGTTGCCTGATAAAAGTAACTACGCAGATATGCTATACTTAGATTTTCTACAAGGGGATTGAGCTAAAACCATGACATCCTGCTTAAAAAATAGCACAGAATAGTATGAACCAGAGGATATGTGAGACAGATTGAGAGCTGGATAACTGACAGATCTCAAAATGTTGTTGTCAGTGAGAACTCATCATCGAACAACAAATTCCAAGCAGGTTTGAGACTCAGTCCTGCTTTACCCTATGCTTTTTTAATCAGCAACCTGGAAGACAATGTAAAATGGTCACTGATGAAGGGCATGGATCCCCTTCCTTGGTGGCAAGGTGGTTGGAGAGGCAGCCATGCCAGAGGATGGTGACTGCTGCATAAAAAGGGCTCACTTGCAGTTCGTTCCTGCAGCCCACGCTCCAAGGTGTCTGGAGGGAGGAGGAGGGGAGGTGTTCCTTACAAGCAGGACTGGTTGCATGTAGCAAAGCTCCTGAATGAGGGCTGGAGGTCATTATGGATGAGTGGTTCTGTGTGGACACCTCTCCTGGCAAGCAGGGGCAAGGGCTGCCTGGGATTAAGCACACAGGGAAAGTAGTAAGTAGGATCAGGGAGGTTAATTTGCCTCCACATAAAGCACTGAGACTGAAGTGGATAAGATAACACAACCAGGCCTGGGGCTCACATTTTAATATTCAAAAGGTGGTTAAAGTGAGGGCAGGAAAGAGCCACAGAAATGAATTAAGGAGTAGAGAAAATGCCTTAGAGCGAGATACTGAAATTGTTCGATCTGTTTCATGCACCCAAAGGGGGAAGAAGTAGAAAATTGAAGGGTGAGTTAAGATCAGCATATAAGTAATTTCATTGCAGGAAAGCAGTGAGTGGGACAAGGCTTTTTAATGTAGTAGAGAATATCATAAACACAATCCACCACTGGCTAGAAGCTGAAACCAGACAAATTCAAATTAGCTGCGGGGTACACGTGTTTAGCAAAGACGTGATTAAACACTGGAACAAATGACCAAAGGGAGGGGCAGCTTCTCCTTCTCTTGGTATCTTCAGACTAAACACCTTTCTGGAAGAGGTGCTTTAGGACAGCACAAGCCCCTGACCACTGGTAAGCGGTAAGCAGGTAAAAGCAATCGTTATGCACTCTATGGGTTAGATTACACAGGCTAATGATTCCTCTCCACCTACACCACCTCAGTCTCTGGTACAAATCCACTCTCATACCGAAATGCCCTGTTCATCTGAATAGCACCCTGTGTCACCACAGTTAGCATCCCTATTGCTTAGTGAACTTACATAGGAGGCCTGTGCCAGAGCTTGAAGTAGAATAACCTCTGATTCTCACCTGAATGTCTTACTTCAGACACTATTTTCCTTGCAAGAACCACAAAATTGTATCTAGGTCATGCAAACTTTCCCCCAGAAACAGCCTCTGGGTATAACAACAGTGTGGCAGATATAGCATCAGATCATGCATTAGTATATCTGCTTGTAAAGGTTGTGCCTCTGAGGCATCGACTTGGGCTGGAAAAGGAAGGTTCACTCCTCTCCCAACATGGACAGCAGTGGATTGATGGCCTGACACTAAGCTTTGTGATCTTTCTCTCATCCTTCATCAATTAGGCAGTTCATCCTGTAAAGCATTATACAAAGTGGTCAAGTACAGAAAGAGAAGAAAACATGCTGTATTTTCATGCTTATAGCAGGGCTGGGGGAGTAACTGAGGAGAAGGGGCTTTACATTAAAGTTCCCCTTGAGTTACTCACACGTGCATGCAGTCTGCATTACTGCTGAATCACATTTTTTTAAAAAAACAGCACATTATATGTGTGAAAATATAGCACTGCCATGGTCTATAACTGGTCAAGGCCTCACCAACACATGCAAAAAAGGGGGAAGCTGTTCATGTGTGACAACCCACTGGGGCTCTGCATCATGTAGCTATCAAGAATGTTTTACCTCCTGTATCCTGTTCAGTGAAATGAAACCCAGAGTGGGTACCAAAGTTAAAAATAACTATATAGTTTATGTAACAATATCTATATATTTTTAAAATATACATTCAACCTGTCTCTTCCTTTCAAATTATTTGGGCTAATGCCCTTCAGCAAACATCCTAAGCTCTGACAGTCTCTGCCTTCCATTTCTGCTACCCCAAGGATAAACCCTCCAAACCCAGCAGGCAGTGGTCCTCCAGTTTTGAGTACTGTTTCCCCAACCTAGATGTGTTGGTTGGGCCAGTGGTCACAGGTCTCTCTCGAAGACCTCAATGGCTGGTGAGCAGTATGTGGGCCAGGACTTGCTCATGTCTGTGCCTCTGTCCCTAAGGACCCTTCAGTTTAGCACTCGGGTGCCTGTGTCTGCATTCGTGATGAGTAAGCCATAAGTCCCCAGCCAGCCCTGCTGAGTCCAGACTCACTATACTAGTCATGGGACCCACTTCAGGAGAGAGGATGGTGTATTCAAACACTTCTGTGTCCTAAAAGAAGTGTGTTCTGTTACTTGTCACCCATGAAACATAATATATGTATGGGATACCTGCCACAGTCAGAGTCTATACAGTTTAGAGTACCTGGTTTAGCTGGAAGTCAATGAGGCAAATGTTTTACAGGCATTCTGGCTCTTTCAAACATCCCAGTCAACACAATTGCAGCACACAAGCTGTATGTGTGAACCATACATCTTCACTATCGACTTTGCTGAAGAGTCATCAACATATTCCAGTCTTTACAGATCATATTGCCATGGAATAGATCCCATTCAATTGGGTTAGAGTGGAGCAGTTTGGGGTCTGACACAATTCAGAAGCCTCTGAGTTCTGCCTGGTGGGTGGTGGGAAAGACATCAAGAGGACGACCTAGGGTGGAGACAGAGAAACAGAATTGCTGCTAGTGCTTGGCAGACTCTGGATTTCCATACGATATTCTGCTCACTGTTCAGATGCCTCGTGCCCAGGACCAGGTCCCCTGGCGAGGCAGGATGTTCTGCTCCACAGGGTAATTTTCCTCCAATGCGGTCAGGCAGGATCTGGGCCCTTCGTCCCACCTGTGCTTGTGCCAAGGGCCAGAGCACAGCACAACACTAATCCAAGGCTGGTTTCTGGGACAGATTGTTCAGCCAGCCCCTAGTGCTTACTGCATGATCTCACCCAATGGCCTAGTTTTTCTAGTGATAGTGCTTTTCAGGAGCTTTGCAAAGCCTTTCATATAATCTAAAGAGTATCAAGGTGTGAATCCACCCCTTAGTCGTAAAACTAAGGGCCACATAAACATTTTGGGAATGAGTAAGTGACAGTAGCTAATCTGACCTGCCTGGCAGCTCAGACAGAATAATATCAACAGTTCAGGGCTTGAGCTCATTAGTCAAAATCTGACTTGCTAAGGTTGGGCAAACATCATCCTCATAGGACACAATTGTGGGAAAACACATGGCAAAAGTGCCCCAGGCCGGTGGGCTGGGGATGAGAGGGGGGAGGCGAGCTGAGCTGGGAACTGTGCCTGGAATCTTGCAGGCTGCTGCCCTGACAGACGGAAGATGGGCATGTGGCATTTTCTGCTGGCATGCAAACAGCTGAGTCTATCTGATATCTGGCACACAAGTGTTTGGCCAGTTATTTACCAGCTCACAAACAGATAAAGATGCAGAGTGGGGGTGCTCACAGCTTTCCCACGAAAGGGAAGGAGAGAGACACACAAAAAAACCCAAGAAAAAAACAACCCTAAAAAGAGAGCAGGAGTGAGAGTTGTCAGTGCCCGCAAGCACTTGCAGGAATAATAGCAATAATCACTGTCATCCGTAAGAGGCTTTTGCGCCAGGTTCTGCCTCTCCCCCTCCCTCTCTCCCCTTGCCTTGCTGTCTGAGTCACTGGATCTGAGTCACACTCCTGTTCTATTCCTGTACCCTTCCCTTCAGCTGGGGATGTAGATTTGTTTTGGCTGGAACGATCTGGGCACAGGAGGGACCATCTGCTGCTAGTTCTTGCTTGCTTTGCTCTTGTTTCTTTCCCAGAGAAGGGAAGTGAGTGCTGCCATTGCAATAATTCAGAGGGAGCATGCTGGGAACATACACCTCTTACTGTACAGCCAAGGACTGCCATTTGTCATCTGAAGGCTTGTTATCTGTGGCTGACCCTGAGCGGTCATCTCCACGTGCTTAAGCAAGCAACTCTGGCAAAATCACTTCCCTGCATATCAGCTCTTCCCAAGGAAGGTGTTTTTCCTTTGGTCAAACCCCAAACTGTTTTTAAGGGCAGTGCAGTGCAGTGCAAAGGTGGGATCCAGTGTGGTTGGTGCAGTCTGCACATCACTGTGAGGAAGGAGAGGCATATGAAACAACAGGACAACATGCAGGGACTTGCTGTTCATATGTGCAGCAAATGTTGTGATGGAAGGAGTGCTGCTTTGTGGTTTTCCCATCAGAAGCAGCAGCCACAGTTGGTGTGTGCACCTTGTCTTTTGCTGCAATACTTGTAACTGGCAGTGGTGAGGAAATGCAAATTACTTAATTCCTAATCCACCACAACCAGTGTCTTGACTGATTCCTGCATCCACATCCTGAGCAGGAAAGTCAGCAGAGCAAAGGTATGTGAGAGAAGAATTAACCAAAGAGCTGAACTAATGATGGATTGGAAGATGGGCCTAAATGAGCTAGAGCGAAGATCTGGGAGAGACAAAAGTCACACTACAATCATTCCAGGGTTTTCAGGATCAGGTTTTCAGACCTTTAAGAGGTTCTGTGTTTGAGTCATTTCTTTGGAGGATCTTTGGAGTAGTTGGAGGCCTGGTGCTCAGCACTTTCTACAGGAGAGGCTGCTCCTGCAAGCTCTGCCCAAGCATCCCAGAAATGGAGGCTCCATGATAAAGGGTTGCCTTTGGAAAGTTGAAGCCCAAGGCTGTGCAGCAAAGCCAGGTATTTGTCAGGCCTGTTTATGGGAGAAACAACAGAAGGAGTTGCTTCATGCCTGAAAGAGAACATAGTCATCCATTCAACAAGAAAGCCTGAATCCTGCTCCCTGTGGAAAACCAAGCAAACATCAAATCAACATCATACTTTTCATTTACTTTTCATGGGGGTTTTGAACTTAATCTAAGCTCACAAAGCCCTGAAGCACTCTGTAGTGAGTGGTTCTCCAAGCCCTGAAGACACATCAATCTCCAGTGATACCTTTCTCAGTCTCATTTCTTACCGTTCCTCCTGAAAAATTTAGACTAGATTTCCCAGAATCTGAGAGTTTTAAAATGCTTTAAATGGCCCATTCCAGAGTGGGGAGTACTCAAATGCCTGCAGATCAGCGAGCCCTCAGCAGCAGGCTGACTGATGATAGACACCTCACTAATGTCATATCCCCTGAGGATCAGGGTTGTCAGGCAAATTGATTCTCCGAAGAGTGATCTTAGCTCTAATTTCAGCACTGTGGCAGCTCTCTTTGGGGTAAGGATACTCCAAAAGCTGTTTGGTGTTTGGGACATTTCTCAGAGGGGTTGAATGTCAGCACATGCAAAACCACCATCCCTACTGGTTCATGTGTCACATTGGCATCTAAGGCACTCGTAACATTAATGTCTTTAAAGCAGAGGGAAATCAAATTACCAAAAGGATCTGATTAAAAAGGTCTGGGCCAAATTTTTGACAGGTGGAGAATGGCCGCGTCATTCTTAATGGAGCTGTGACAACGTGATTTACCCTCCCCACAAGTGATGGCTAGACACTCACATCACACTTCCACCCAAGCTAACTCTAATTTACTCTTGGTCTGAGTCATCTGCTCAGCCAGAGACAAGATGCTTCATCTCTGAGTGGCTGAGATGGACACCTGGTTGTTAAGGGTTGCCTTGCAGGTGTGCCCCAGCCAGGACCCCTGGCTCTGAGGGCTGCCAGCACAAGCCAGTAAAGGAAGGTCCCTGCCTCAAAAATCTTGCAGGGCATGCAAATGCCAATGCAGGTGCTTCCTGGCTTCCTTAGAGGCTGGACACCAGTTGCAGCAAAGAGGAGGCAGCCTGGCAAAAGTTCATAGGAGAGACAGGTTAATTATCCAGCTCTTTCTGGGATGCTGTCTTATTATTTTCAATCCTCTTCTTTAATTCTAGATTATGCAAAACCACCTGATGTCTGGAGAGGCTCCTGTCCCACCTCACCATTGCCTGCTACTGCCATCTCTACTTTCAGCATGACCTTGTCCCAGCAGAGGAGCCCTGACCCCACAGTGCTTCTGGGACTGACTCAAGATCAGCCAGTCTCTCCCAGCTGGGATTTAAGTCACATAAAATTCTCTGTTTTCCACAGCCTTTTATGAGGGAATTCTCTGAAAGAAATGACGCTGTGCACAACTCTTGACCTCTTGTTTTGTCTAAATCCATTTGAGATGGCCACCCATTGCAGCTGTGCTCACTCCAAGAGACATAAAGGGGGATTTTTGACCTATGCCAATTAGAAAAGCATGTTAATTGATGTTCTGGTTGGGTTCCTCCTCTTTGTGCAGGAGATGTTTCCCATGTGCTCTGCACTGTGAATTATTTAGCAGGAAAGTCACTTAATTCCTCCCAAAGATACAAGAGAAACCAAAGACCAGTCTGGGGTCTTTGATAACATTGTTTCCTCTTTAATGCTCCTTTCTGCCTTTTTGCATCCCCTCTCTTCTGTCCACCAGATTTTACCCTTTCCAAACCTCCAAAACATGAGGGTGATCACAATCAGCCCAAGGCAAAGCATGAGCAAAGACAGCTGATCTTTGCCAGCCTGCATTTTTGATCTAGGATGACTTTTGACTCTAAGGTTGACATCCTCCCCTTGTCTTCTTTTCCTAGGCACGCTTCAGGACACCCTTGAATTGCAGTACATGCTGGTCACTAAGATTTACAGCTCAGCAAGTTTAACCTTGGATTCTTTGAATAACGTGCACACGTCTTGCTAAAACTGGTGCATTCAGTGAAGGCTTGACATATTATCTTATGCAGCTGTATTAAAAAAAAAATCTGTCTCTTCAACCATAATAGCCCAGGCATGCATTACAGCTCTAACCACATATCATAGCCCAGTGTTGTCCCTTAACTGTAAACCTCTCATCTGCAGATCTGCCACAACTTCAGGGCTGGGTTTGTTTCTGACTAAGATAGGTTGAACAACAAACGCAGAATAGGAAGATATTACATGGATTTCAGACCTAGAGAGGTGCAAGCACTTAGCAGGTGTGCCTGCCCTGCACCTTCTTCAAAATTTGTCAGATGAGATACATATGTTGACTAGAAAATGTTTATTGCTATGGCTGGCCCTTAACTGACCAAGTGTAAAATGCACAGCCTGCTTTCCTCTTCACTGTGCTCTGAAGATCTCACTGGAGGGGGCTCATCCTGGCAAAGGGCAGTTCATTGTGCCAGGACTTTACCTGCCTACAGGCAGTCCTGACATTTTGGTCTCCGAAAAAATCAGAGTAAGGGAATCCTCTGAGAAAAAGTTACATTAATTGCTGCTGTACCCTCCAACACCCAGCCCTGCCTCAGCAAGGCTGAACTTACCAGAGAGTATAGTCATGAGACATTTGCAAAATGCATGTGAATCATCCAGTTTGCACAAGCATTTGCACATCAAGAGTGATAATATGCCAGATCAGCCTGATCCCTGAGAGCAAACATGGAGATCTGTGCCCTACACAAATCTTTTACAGCCAAGGTAAGGCTTTTCCCCAGAATGGCACACCACACTGCTCCTGGACACATGTATGCACCTATCCTGTGCTCCTTGCAAAACCTGGTGAGCCAAATGAGTTTGAGATTGGGAAACCCAGTGAGATGCTCAAACCTGAAGATATGGTAAGCAGCCCAAAGGCAGTTCTGGCTCCTGCCATTTCCAAACTCCTTATCCAGAGCAAAGAAGAGTTCATCCTGATGCTTTGCCATCTGATGCACATTAAGAGGAGAAATCGATACAAGTGTTACCCTGGCCTTGCATGGGATGTACAGGATTTTATGCTAGAGCACTTGCAATTTCATCCATCCAAAGAATAGCCTGAAAAGTGACTGGATTTTATTAAAAATATGATTAAACAATAATAAGCTTTTAGAATAGCCAGGCGGAAGATGAACACACTTGAAAATCTTGGACAGCATGAGTTGTATCCATAGGCCTGGAACAGCAAGAATCAGGAGGATAACCAGATGCAATTCAGCTCTAAGGCAGGACCAATGCTAGGGGATCAGAGAAACCAGACCCTTTGTTTTCTAAGCAATGACAGCTCCAAAGTTTTAATGTTTGTAGAGAGATGTTTTCGCCAAATATGATATACAGTGATTAAAATAATGAGCTGGAACAAGTTGAAGCTATAATTGCTCCTTTTCCTCCCCTCCCTTGAGTTGGTCTGAGTGCTTCATTAACTACCTTGATGAACCAATCAAGAGTTGGCTAAATCACGGAAGGAGCAAACAAGCCCTGGGAGACATCCCTACAAGAAAAAGCGTAGTCTGGACACTGAGCTTTGATGGCAAGCTGTATAATGAGACCTGACTATATCTCAAAATCCATGTTAGCTTGAATGAACTTATGTAATAAACATTTATCACAGAACATATGTCACGGAGCACCTGCCAGACTTCAGGCGTAGAGCCAACGCAGCTTGAATCGTATATGTATTAAAAAAAAAACCAAACTAAAAAATACCACTTGGCGGCAGGAGGCTGGCAGACGCTTTTACTAGAAAAATCAGAAGTGATTTTGAGAGGAGCAGAAATTTCCTGAAACCTCTCTCACTCCATGTGGGAATATCACACTTGGATAAAGCAAGAGGCTGATTGAGCTGTGTGGAGTGGAGGGAGCAGGATGAGCTCCCCTGCTCATTGCCTCTGGAGCTTGCCCCTGAATCCCCACTGCTGCCCTGCATCCCCACTGCTCCCCCACATGTGCTGCTGCCCATGGGTGGGATGAGCTTTGGGGAGCCATACAAGGAGCATGGTACTGGGGGCTTGTGCCTGACTCTGCTCAAACAAAGTGCAGGGCAGCTGCTTGAAAAACAGCAAGCACAGGGCTAAGCAGGGCTGGAAGGTGAACTTATGGCTATGTGGAGGGCACCAGCAAGAGAGGAGTAAAGCTACCCAAGTTGGAGAAGATGTTAGCACCAAAATCAAGAAGAATCAGGTGGTTGATGATGAGTAGGAAGGGAGTTCAAAGCAGCATTTTTCAGTAGAAATCACAGCACAAGGAAGACAGGACAGGATGGTGCATGGGCTTGGGCAGAGTAGTATGAATCCCTAGAGAGGGATTTTCTTTCTTGGCCAGTGCTCCCAGGGGAGCAGACACAACAGAGCAAGGTGCTGGGAACAGGAGGTGTTTCTGTCTGATACAATAATGAGGATTGGGGCAAGCAGGAAAACACTGTGCTATGCATACATTGCTGAACTTTGGACATAGGTTGGGTGTGAGAAGCTAAAGAGAGATGTCAAACAAAGGTGACAGAGGAAGGTGAGAGGAGAGGAAAGAAGGGAACTGCCTCATTTTGCCATTAATGGGCATGTCTGCACCAGACTGTGCTTTGTCCAGAGCTACCCTGCACACACTCTCTCAGGCACCCACAGCAGGGCATCCATGACAACTCAGTCCCTGCTGAGGGTGACAGACCTTGTTTCTCCACAGCACTATTAACTCAAACCATGCAGGAGATGCGTGGGACTGTCCTGCTTGCAGGCTGTGTGTCAGCAGTGTTGAGGCAGGCGTGGGTCTCTCTAAAGGGCAGTGCCTGTGCACTGAAGCCAGTCCCTCAATTTCCTTTTTGTTTTATCACACTTGCAAACTGGTGGTCAAAAGCAGCCCTGGGGAGCAGGTTCTCTGGGAAAGAGAGAAAGATTTGCCTTTGCAGCAGATATTTTTATATTTTGGGGGGATTTTTTGATTTTTTTTAATTGTTATGGACTCTTCCTGGCATATGGCTTCAAGCCTCATGAACTCTGAAGAGCTATCTCAGACTGAGTCTGCCCCAGGAAATGAGTATAGAAGAAGTCCCCAGAAAGCTGGTTCTCTTTAAAGACCAGTTTAGGGTTAGAGAGGAGGGAAGAAAGAGATTGCTGGTCAGACTCTGAACTATACCTGAGTAAATCTAAACCCCCCTTCCCTCCTTCTGTCTTACTTCAGCACTTCTCTGACTGCCATTATCATTGTATCTGAGCTTTTGTCATGGTTTTTCCCTGCTGCAGGCATCCTTGCTTTCCTCTGCAGCCATAAATGAGAAACAAAGCCTTGGGAAAGATGAACAGCTGAATCTCAATTGACCCTTTGGGCTGCTGGCCCTAACTGAAGTGACTGGGACTAGCCAGCTATTACCTATCTGCCCTGTGTTTGGGCTAGAACAAAGGGCTCATGGGCAGCCCAGCATGTGCTATTTATTTGGTGGTCCTGTGATGAGTTAGACCAGTGTGGAATCAGGCCCACTGAGTGCAAGACCAGAAGAAAGCAAGAGAAAGGAGAGAGAAGAAAGATGGGGCTCAGAACTAGCAGGAGTGTGAGGAAGAGCAAGCAAGGGCAGTGTTGATGCTGTCCTTCTGCAGATTGCTTCTGGCTATTCAGAGAAGCCTAAGGTTGAACAGCCTGACTCAGATACTCAAGGCACACATGCCACTTGTTCACCTACCCAGGCAGTTGATCCCAGCTGCTCCACAGAAAGACAAGAGCCTATTTGGGGCAAAAACCCTCACTAACCACCTGATGATAGAATACTAATAATAAATGATTCATTGTTATTGCAACTCTGCTGCACTGAATCCACAGGCATCATCAGCACTCATCCAAGCTGCTTGTGCCACAAGTGTGCAGTACTTACCTGGGTCTCAATCTGCTTGCTGATCTTCAGCTGACCATGAATTTTTGTCCTGAAGTCACACCACTTGGGTTTTTCACTTGAATTTTTACCCCTTCTCTGTGGAAATATAAATGCTGATCCTGTCTTCATGTCAGAGTTTGTCCTGTATCTCACCACAAGAACTGCTTCAATAAAACTCTGCTAAAGCAGAACTGTGATGATTCATGGTTGTGCATTTCTTCCACAAGTGTTGAATGTAGGCTAAGATTACAACAGATCTGGCCTTGATACCTGCTTAGATTCAGGGTCTTTGGTATTTAAGAAACTAAGTTTTGAAAAAAAAAGTCTCATTGAAGATTTGTGGAGGAAAATCATATTTTAAACAGCAACAAAAAGTAGATGTTGCAAAAAGAAAGGTTTTGCTGAAAAATAGTTCAAGAGGCACCCTTCTCTTTCTCTCTCCTCAGCAGCCAGATGCCATTGTTTCCCTCAGCTCTCTCCACCCCCCCATTCCCTATTTTTGGATGAAGAATGTCTGTTTTGAGTAGCCAAAACTAAACAGAAGTCAAGCTTCCCAGGTGAGAGCTGGATTTTCTCAGCAGGGAGCTGACATTGTCACCCAATGGCCCCTTCCAGCAGCATCTGTCTGGTTTTACCATTTCTGGAATCGGATGACTAAAGGGCAAACCCTTCCTTTTTGTGGTGCTGCATCATTTGGGAGATGTTTTACTCATATGTCTAACCATAACCTACATTGTGAGAATTAATGAGTCAACACTTCTTTCTCCACATGACAGCAACTGGCTGGAAACAGGTAAGGCACCCAGCTAGGCAGGGGAGTGATGACACCCACACTAATGCCCCTGGGGCTGGCTCTGCACTCCCACTGCCCTGAGGAGTCTCCACTGGGGGTGGCCAATGTGGGATGGACACATCTCCTCCACTAGCTGTGACAAAAACACCCAACCCATCAGCCCATTGGGGAAAGAAAGAGGCATAAAAGTGAGAGGAAGTGGAAAAGATCAAGGCGAGAGTGTAAGACAACAAGCTCACCACCGGAAAACAATAAAAATAAAAGTGCTCAGAAATAGCATAACTGACATGCAAAGGAGATCAAAACAGGCCCTCAAAATATCTCTTGGTGGGGGCAGGGAGCAGGATGGAGTGTCTATGGTGGACACCATGGTGCAGCCAGAGGATGTGCTGTGGGTGATGGGTGAGTACTGGCCATCCTGTGGCCACCTCTGCGTCCTGCCTGAGTCTCAGATGCTGACCTGCTAGTCTCTGGAGGCTTTGGTCTCCTGGGAGATGAACAGAACTTCGTACCTTCCCCAGTGCATCAAAGCATGTGAGACACTGCTGACATTTCTGAGTCAAGGGTGGTGTAGGGGATTTGTCAGGGAGCAGGAGCTATTGCAGTTTGGAATTCCAGCTCCATTTGCCCAACCATTCCCCTGGTGGAAAGAGAGGAATTTGGGTCCTGTTCCACCTGCCTCAGCATAAATTCAGAGCATGTCCAGTTCACTTTAACAAAGTGACTGGGAAGAAGGGAAAGGAGAACCCAGTTCTTCAGGGTTTGCTTTACTGGAAAGGACAATTGCTTTCAATTTGCCTTCATGAAAGTGCTAAAGTCTTGAGCTACTGAGGCATTAGGCATGCTTTGACCTTTAAGTAAAGACAAGCCTCCTGAAGTAAACACTGTTCTGCAACAGGTTGCTCCTTTCAGCACACACTAAAGATTTAGTGTGCTGTGTCCTAGATGTGTTTCAGACTGCTGTGATCACAGCACCAGGAAGCAGGACCATGTCCTGTGGGTTCATCCCAGCTCTGCTTTTGCTTGATGGTGTGACCAATAGCATTCAACCTGCTCTGCTGCCAGTCTCTGAGGAGGTTCGGTCTCCTGAAGCTCCAAACACAGCCTAGACATCACAGCTGGGGCACTGCCCAACTACAGGTCCAGAATAACATATCTTTCACTCCTGGCACAATAAAAAAAACCAACACAGAAATCACTCCAAGCACGGTTAGATCAGAGGAGTCTTGTGGGCTAATCAGCCCAAACTTGCAAAACCTAGTTGCAGGCTTGCGGCTGTTCTGGCTGCTTTCCAGCTCCCTGTGAATCAGGGAGCACTGTGACTGCCACTCAAGGACAGCAAACTGTTTAAAAGAGAATACCATATTTCCATCTGGTGCACTGAAATGCATGGATGACCATAAATGTGCTATCCTTCATTCCCTCTATAACAGAGCATGTGATATAGACTTTTCTCCAAGGAGAAACAGGTGAATGAACCCAGTCAGGGAATGTCATTGTGTTTCTTGAAAGTGTAAGAGGTAGGTCTAAGTAGTAAAGATTAATTATTATACTAACTTAATGATATTAGGGATTTTAATATTATTATTTCTGTATGCTATCTGAGACAGGGCTATGCAACAGGAAGACTAGAGGACCACCTGCCTGGGCTGGTCCAAATGAAGGTTTACATACTGATTACAAAAGTCACTGGAACAAAATATTGGGTCCTGGATTGGCTGGGGTCCACTTTGACTGGCAGCAGGGACCTCCATCCTGTTCATTCAGATATTCTTAATCAGAGTTGGGGGGAGTTCTAATCCTAATGCAAAGCTGACTTGCTTCCTTGAAACAGCTAGCCAAAAAAGGGCCAGTAGACTGCCCTGGTCCTGCAAAGATATTGACTATAACAGGCCTTTGATGCAAGGAAACACCAGTTGCTGGGCTTTAATTTTGCTTCCGTGGGTGATAAAATGAGGGAGCTGGACACTGACAACTATTGCTCCCTGAATACAAACTGATGCTGAAGTAAAGTAGAAATAACATGCTCCTAAGCGTGAGAGGACAACATTTTTTTTAATTCATGGTTTCAAAAAACAAGAGAGAATTATGCCCATGTGTTGAAGGAAGTTTAATAAAGGTTTAATTAAGTGCCTCAATCTTGATTTAGATGTTCTCACTGCTGGTGTTGGAGCTTTGAGCTGTTAGTCATTAATACTCATCTCAGGTAACTTCCACCACCCTCAGCCCCTCACCTGATGCATGCACACACTTGAGAAAGATTGCTGATATCCTCTCTGAAAACTAATGAAATCACAGTGTGATATTTTGATTTCAAGGGCATCGAAGTAATGCAAAATAACGATGGGATTGGGAGGCTCTGATACCACCACCACAATGCAGCTCTTCTTGTCTCTAGATCTTAAAGCACATTGCAAAGGAGATCAGAATCATCCCTCCTCTGTTCAAGTCAAAGGCACTGAGGCACAGCACATCTCAGAGATGCAACCTGCAGGTCTGGAATAGAGTCCAGGTGTCCCAGCCTCAGGCTAACCTAACAGTCAGTGACCACACTTCTCCCTAGAACAGAGATGGGATCTGCCATGGGCTGGAGATCTCTGTACGTGTCTGTGTTTGTGTGTACATGGGTTTTACAGAGAAAAGAATCCCAGACAGAATAACAAATAAAGAGGAAATCAGTTCAATGGTCAGCTGGGAAAGCAAGTCCTGCTTTACCTGCTTGAAGTTTTAAGGGCAGAAGTGGACACAGGAAAATACTTTCTAAGGGCTCGAACAGCAACCAAATTTTTTTCTGAGAGTATTTCACAATATTTGTAGTTCTTGTTTGCTGTGCAGGACATGAGGCAGCCAGAAAGGCCTGATTGCCATTTTGTAGTTTTTAACAGAGGAGAGTGTTCCTGACCTGCAGACTGTGAGAGCCCATCATGAGGACTGCTGCAGTAATTCACAAACTACTGACCTTCAGCAGAACAGAAACGGGAATAGAGATGATTCTGTGTATTTCAATAGAGTATTGTGGAAAATTGAAGGATCATGAGAAAATGTGCTCCATGTGGGGCTGGCAGTTTATGGCTAAAGAACAGAAGGCACAGGTCTCTTCAGGTTATTAATAAAAGCAGCAAACATTTCCTCTTCTTACTGATCTGAGTATGTCAAATTTTTTGTTATGGGAAGAAAGCCATGCCCTGTTGGGGGTTATTACAGAGATCACTTATACATGCAGAGATCTGGCTGCATCTGGGAAAGTTTTGTCTGTTCCCCAGAGATGCTCTGGGTTGCTGTGAACCTGAAAAAGTCCCTTTTCCCCCTTCTTCTCTTTTCCCTTCAAGGCTGGCTATGTGGAACTGCTGCAGTACACATAGTGTTTCTGGGACCCTGTCCCCAAGGTGATTGCTCCGGATGCCACTGGAAGGAGGGATGTCCTGGCCAGCCAGGAAGAAGCAGAGCTTGAGGGAGATGCACAGCATGTAGTGCCGCGCTGCGGTCGCAGTTGCTGAGTGTCCGTGGGCTAGAAGCCTGTCAGTGTATCACAACAACTCTCTCAAGATGACTGTGCTGGTAAGAAGTGTGATATCAAGAGCTGTGAGGCTTTGCTCCTGGAAGCTGTGGGCTTAAGGTTGCAGGTTTGCTTCAACCTCTCCTCCTCCCTCGGGAGTGCTGTGACTGAATCAAGGTGAACAGACTTGGTCTCTCAGTTAATTTGGAAACTGAGGCATGAAGAAAAGTGACTCACTCCACAGCTATCTACCAGAAACTTGTCTAAGAGACAGAAGCCTTGCAAGAAAACACAATTTTCCACAAGCAAGATAAGCAGTTTTCTTCAAGGACCCAAGCCAGGGCAACCCCATTAGCTTGCAGAAGTCCTCCTGAGCCTACAACCCCACTCTGAGCCTCTCCCAGCCATACAGCTGTGCAAGCACCCTGAACAAGGGAAGAGGAGGGTGGGGTGGTCTGGAAACTGCTCACAGCCTGTGGAGCAGGCAAAGCCATGCTTGCATTTGGCCTTGAATACTCAAGACATGGCTTACTCACTGCAGTGCTGCTATGAGTGAATGAGCGGCAACTTCATGGGAATGGCCCTGCCATGGAGCAGGGATTTGAATTCTTCACATCCCCATGGTCCTTGTTCCTTGTCACTTGACAACAACCACTGAAACCAGGGGTGTTTCAGTATCCTGGGTCTTATCTGCAAGGCTTTTTCTCTTCTCAGTTTTGGTGCCATTCCAAATCTCCACTGGAACCAAAACTGACACCATCAAGAATGCTCCACTGCTGCTGATGGCCAGGGAGCCCAGGCCTTGCGCTGTTCCCCTGACACTTCTGCTGCTAGATCCCTATCTGTGCTTGAACAAGAGCAGAGCACTCAGAGATACCTCCAAATGCAAATGGGACCCTTGCCAGTAATGGAGAATCCATCACAGCACTCCAAAACTGTGCCAGTGGCTAATTAAGCTCCTGAGAGAAACACATCTTACACCTAATCTGCATTTGTCTGGCTTCAGATTGCAGCCACTGGATCATGTTTTACCTCACATAGTTGGGCAAACCCAGTGTCATTCAATTCCCATACCACATCACCTCCCAGCAGAACATCCCTGGACCAAGGTTACCCTGAGCATCTCTTTTCCCTGCCCAGAAGTGTTGCCTGGGTGGAAGGTGAGGGCTTCAGACATTCATCTGACATTTTGGATGCAAGGCAGCCCATTCAGAATTGTGTGGTCATGGGAAAGGGAGCTCACACATGTTTCCACAGGGTTAGACCGAACGTGCATGTCCTGTGGATGCTCTGCATGTGCCCAGGTTGTTCCCCACACCTCAGAAATGCCAGAGTCCACCTCCAGCTTCTTCAAAGGGTGGGACAGAGCTGAGAATGCACTGACTGTTCTTCCTTTGTATTACTTTTCTTCGGGAGCTTGTTTTTCTCTTTTTCTTCTCTGCACCCTCCTGGATCAGTTTCTCCTTTGAGGGATGAAGTGATACTCACCCCAGAAGTGCTTGCCAGAGGGACCACAGCTGCCTGGCTCACCTTCATTGCCTGGTCCAGGTCCTGCTCTCCTGCATCCCCCTTTTAACACCCTGCTTCTCCCATGGGCAGCCCCTGTCTCCTGCTTTCCCTGCCTCTGCCTGGTTTATCCCCTTGACACCTGGCCCTTCACCTTCCCAGCAATTCTATATCCTCAGGGGGCAAAGGTTGTTCATCAGTGTATGTGCCCTGATGGATTGATTTGGTTTGACTTCCTCACGCTCATTCACTCAAGTTTCCTAGAAAGCCTTTTTCACTGGAGGCTTCCTGAGCGAAGCAGGTGGCGTGTACAGGCACGTGTACATGTGGGTCTGCAGGACGGGGGGAGCTGAGCCTCCATCTCCTGCTGTTACCCCCAGCACTGCAATGTGCCGTGCCAACTCTGTGCGAGGGTTGGAGGGATCTCAGCATTTGTGGAATGAGCATCTGGGAATGTGCATCTGATCCTCAGACCACGTGAACAGGGGGCTAAAAATAATAACCAACTGCCGCTCCATTCCTCGGCAGCATCTGGGGGAGTTTGTGTAGGGAGGAGCAGCCACCAGCCTCTAACACCACCCAGCACCATCCCTCTGCTTTGCAACCCGGGTTTGTGCATGTGAAAGGGGTCAAAGGCTGCAAGCTAATTCTTTTTTAACGGGTTTCTCTCAGGGAGGGCTATGCCGTGGATTTTCTCCTACCTTACCCATCTGGTGCTGTCTTGTCCTGTTAAAAGATGCCTTGGTTTTGCACTTGAAACCTCATTTGTCCTTTGCAGAGGAGCTGACACAAGGCCCCACTGTATCAGTGAAAAGTTGACAGCGTTAGAGAACCAAGACTGTGAAGACCATCCTTGTGAATCTCAGTGGAGACCACATTTTGAGAGCAGTCAATGCCTTCTCCTCCAGAGTTGACCAGAGTCTGGCTGTAGCAGATCTGCAAGGTTGCTGGTGGGAATTGTCACTGCCTTAACAATGTATTTTTGCACTTTGATTCATCAGCTTTAGCAGTGCCCCTCTTTGCAGTGGCACTGACCAACTGAGGGCAACAGAGTCAGAGTGACAATTTGTGGTGACAATTTATTTAAACTTATTCTATAGGGTTTCTTGTCCTTTCTCCTTCAGAAATAGCTTTACCCAGAGATTTCTTTCAGTGTGTAAATACCATTTCCAACCAAGGAGCAGCAGAAGCATATGTGGATCAAGTTCTGTACATTTCAGGGAGAAAAGCTCAGCTGAGTCCAACCCAGATCACACCTGGATTCACTGTGGTCTTCCAAAAGGGATGGGCAGCTCTGGAAAAGCAGAGTATGATTAAACCTCTCTGTGACTGATTTCTTCCACTGTAGAATCAAATTCATATCACTCTTGTGTTTCTTGGCAGAAGGTAGGGGAATCCTGACACAGAGATGCAGACAGCAGTACAGCCCGGCTGTGGTCTTTGGTGGATGGTGACTCAGCCTCATGCAGGGATTTTGTCTTCCTTTCTTCAGCCATCTCTGCTGCCTCAGGGGACACTGGAATGACAGAGGACTGAGTGATTTCTCTCACAGTCTACAGATCAGAAAAATGAGCAAACCATAGCAGATGTTCAACAAGGAGAGAAAGGTTCCTTCTATACAAGGAGGAGTAAGGAAGCTATAGAGGAGCAGAGCAGTTCCACAACAGCTTTCTTGCAGATTCCCTGGCTCCCCAAATCTAGTGTTGTAACATTTCAGGCTTGCAGATGGGGTAACACGTCCTGGGTTCAGCAATTTGTGGCTTGTGGGCTGCCTGTGGCTCACTGGCTGTTAAGGGCTGGTCTTGTGCCAGTGGGCAGCAGCGTTTGGCAGGTGTGCTGCTCCATAACCCACATCCCTAGATGGAAGGCAATGGGGGTAAACCTACCCAAACCTATTTACTGGGTCACAAAGCCACAGAATGCTTGTTCCTCTCGCTCCCCTGGAGAGGCAGATGTACCCCGGGAGCATCACCTTCTTCCAGCAGCATAGACATGGGCTGGCATCTTTGGGATGACAGCATCACCACGTAAGTGAGTATGAAGGTGCCTTAGCTGTAGCCTGGTTCCTACCAAAGCAGTACCTGCTCCATGGAACCGGGGTGTGTGTGGTGGTGGCAGAGAAGCCATGTATTGCAAGAGAGAGTCAGGAACACCAGTTTGGTACATTTGGCTTTTCCAGAGGGTAAGGAAATGCCTGGCTGGATTGAAGCTGTAGCCACCACCAGGATATGCAAGACTGTTCCTGAAATTCTTGTGTGAAATTGGGTCTCCTGGGAAGCCAGCCCAGAACACAGGGTGTATAATGACCTGCCCAACTGGAAGCCATGGCAGGTAGTGAGCAGCTTGAGTCACACCTGGGCTGGGTCCCCACACTGTGATAGACACCCAGCTTGGGTGGGTCAAGGTGCAACTGTCAGGTTCTGTGTCCAAAATTTTGAGACAGTCTGGGTGCATCACCAGCAGAAGGCCGTGTGGGGCAGAAGATGACAGCCAGCAGCCTGCTGGAGGAGACTCTCCTGGCAGAGAGATCAAGGCCCAAAGAGTGGGAAGGAAAAGGAGGAATGAGAACTGGGATAGGATGGGGAGTGGGAAACAGAGCTGAAAAGAAATGTCTGAGAGTCTTTCTGTGGGAGGATCAGAATCGGATTCCCCCAGAGCTGGCAGACCCATTGATCCCTGATCCAGATGTTTCCCAGCAGTCCATGGAGGCTCTGCAGCATTGCCACCTCTGAGTCTTGCTCTCAGCAGTATCCAGGGGAGCTGGGGAATGAGAGCAACAGTTCTGCAAGCTTTGACACCTCCCAGCTGCTATGAAACCCTGTGAAGGAGAGGCTCCCACTCCTTTACTGTTTTGTACAACCCCAAATCCATTTCCTAGACAGTTACTCCTTCCTCTGCATGGAAAGGAGAGAGACTGGACAAGCACAAATAGTAACCAGGGCAGTACTGGTGCACCAGAGATGGGAATGTGAGGGCTGCTGAACATAGGTCCAAGAAGTGTGGTAGACTCTAACATGCTTAGTTGCTTGAAGAAAAGACAGATGAGCTTAGGATGTGCAAGTGATCCTGGCATTTCTATTACATGTGGTCAAAAATGGTGTATTCCTTGTTTCTCTATCACTTTTCTCCTTCCAGCCACTGAAAACCTTAATTTTTTATTTGTAAATGTAAATCTCTCTGAGTTGAGAAATCTGCTGCTGACTCTCAGGTTGGAAACCCTACGCCCTTTCGTGCTTCCCAGAAGGGAGACAAGCTCCCTGCACACTCAATCTCCTCTCCCATCAGCTGTGAATCATAGGCCATCAATGGCAGCTCAAGTAGAGGGAGAGCAAGACGAAATTAAAATCCTCAGGGAGTGCTCTAGCCATCTCTCTGTGCTAAGCCTTTTGAGGTTTTCAGTTTTTCATTAAAAAATCCTCAATTTCCTACTGAGGAAACAGATGGAAAATTTCTGACTACATAGCTTTCAATCTGTGGCCAAGCCACAGAAGATTTGCTGTTGCTTCCTGGCTTCGGGCTCAAGAACCTGTCTAGTGAGGGACTGGTGCTCAGAGCTGAGCATCTGATGGTGCTATACCAGCCCAGCCCAAACTGTGGGCCCCACCAGCAACACCATGCTTCTGTGTGCTCCTGAATCCAGCTCACCCAGCCCCTTCCACCACGCAGCCCAGGAGCAGCTCTGCAGAAGTAGATGGATTTACACCTCTGTACAACATGAATCATGTCCAGTGAGTCTTGAGCTGACCCTTGCAAGTAGCTCCTGAGGCATTGCATGAAAATTATTTATGGGTAGTTTTTATTGCCTGTAAGAGGATGTAGAAATTTGACAGCACCCTTGTGGTTTTCTTCTGTCAAATTATGATCGAGGTTGTTATTTTGCTTCCCAAATATTTAAATGTGAGACAGAAATCTTTACAAGGGCTACCACATTCCTTAGGTTATCTCTATTGGTCCTGCCTGGGCCTATAAATACTAGAGGGACTACCAAAGTAAATAACACATTTGCTTGCACATATGTTGCTCCAGGGTATCTTGTGTTTCCTGTATCACAAAGGTCAGTAGGTCAGGGACCTACTTGCAAATCAATAGAAAATTACCTTTCAAGTGACACCTGCACTAACCTTTGATTCTTGTTGGTATAGATGAGGTGAAGGCCACCAGTCCTTATAGTCTTCAATTGTGCCTATGATTTATTTGCATTATGATTTATTTGCATTATCTGTTTCCCTTCTTGATCTTTGGAATTACTGGCACAGTTCTCACTCAGCATTCAGAGCTGTTTCCCTGCACATTGGTCGGGAAGGGCAGGAGACCTACGAGGCTGTGCTTTTTGCTGGAAGGTGTCAGAAAAAACAAGAAAAATATGTGTGTTTGTAAATGAAAAGTAAACCAAAACAAACATGAGGAAGCAATTATGAAGACCCCTTTGTCAACATAAAACTTCTCTATTTGAAAGTTGTGTTCTTAGCTCAGTCACTAATGGCAGTCATAGGTCATTGAAAGTGAATGAGTTGTAAAAATCAAACTCACTTGCCATTGTAGCTGAGCTGGAAAGAAAATTGCTGGATCCTACAGCCTCCAAAATGGTGTGAATCACTTGTTATTTTCATCAGAGGCTGGTTCACACCTTGTGTTACTTCCAGCTTGTGTGAAGAAATCAGGCTGGTCATTTCTGGTTTCTAATCTGCTAGCTTCTTTTGCTGTCCATCTCTCGCATTGTTGCAAGCCTGTACTGACCTATCCAGACCAATGAGTTTAGCAGGGCACCTGCTGCTCACCTCACCTCTCATTCCCCCACAGTACTGCTCAACAGCTCAATGTCACAGCTCACTTCCATCTCCCTGGACAGGACTGCATTTAGCAAAGGGGTCATGGTCATGCCTGGGACCTGGCAAAGGGTTCCTCAGATCCTATGCTATATGTTTTCCACATAGTCAATTAATGTGGGAATTGGGCTGTGACCCCTTTCTTTCTCCCCTTCCATTGGGGTCCTAAGATATCTCTTTTCTGGTTATTATTAGGGTTCAATTGTCACACAGGGGCTTATTGACACACATCTCTTTCCATCACTTGAGATGCTGTTTCTTACTGTATGAGGCAACTATGCCTTTTTGTTTGTTTCTCATTCCTCCTGTGCACCCCAGAGAATGCTACTTGGTTTCTTTGCTGGTGGAAATCCTTCTGCAAAGCACAACTCTCTGCAGACGTCAGGGATGTGGTGATCATCATAAAATAGCTCCTGCAAGGACTGAATTCCCAGTCAGCCCAAGCAATCCTGTCAGGGTGTGCAAAGTGCCCAGCAGGCCTTAGATAACACTAAGCAACACTGAGCTGGCAGAGGGGCACTCTGTCCTCAAGGCCACCGTGGTGGTTTGACAAAAATCCACTGGCACAGGCCAGCACTCTGACCCTGCCACCCTTCTTTGGTCCATGGGAAAACCCTGGGTGCAAGGGGGCCATGCACTCTCTGAAGCTGGGCTTCCTGTTGCTCTGGGCATGTGCATTTTTGGCCATTGGCTTCTGATTGTCACTTGGGACCTGTGGGTGCTTCTAGAAAGCAATTAACAGCCAGAATTAAAATGAGCAGACCATAAGACTTGGCACTCTGTAGTTGGCAAACACTCCCTACCCCTCTGGTTTACTTCAAGCCCTGAACCTAGCTGATTGTATCCCATTAACAGGCTTTAGTTCTGGATGCCGCTGAGAGTCTGCCAAGCACAATCTGTAGGATGTTTTAATTGGAGCAGAGAACAGTAATAAAAAGACCTTTGACCGAGCCCTGCAGATGAGGCTAACAGGAGGGGAGGACCGTGCCACTCTTCGGTCACTTCCCTTGAGCTGTCCTTTTTAGAGGGAATGGACCCAAGGTCCTAATCTGTTTGCCAGCCAACTCTTCTGCCCAGCCACTTTGTACACAGCAGAAATGTATTCTGAACACACAAAGCTGCCAGGCACAATAGCACTGGACAATTTGCTGTGGATTCCTGAAGACAGTGGGGCTGTGGCATCCCTCAGGGTCTCATCTGGGAGGTCAGGAACATCTCATCTCTCTGAGGTCCAGCACAGGGATGGGAAAAGAAGATATTCCCTTCCTATAAATGCCATGGGACCAGGTATCAAAAAGCATCTGGGGAAGAGCTTGCAATGTAACGTACTCCTCAGCCCACTTACATTCAAGTGATTTCACTTTTCAAGGATCTTCCTGGGAATCCAAGGACAGGATCTATCCCATGGTCTTCACTCACAGGCTCTGTGAGTGAAGCACATTCAAATCTTTCTCTTTGCCTCATCTAGATCCTGAAAGCTGGGCTTTGCCACCGGGGGATGTCACTACTCATAAGTTTCTTGCAGGAACATCTCCTCCAGAGCCCCCAAGTGGACCAAGCCATCACCTCCTCAGGCTACTTCAGGGACACCCACCCTCAGCACCTGAAGCTGAATCACAGAATGGGGCTGATCCAAGTTTGTGCTTTGTCCCAGTGGTAGTTTTCCAAGGACACTGCTGATTTGAAACTCCACTGCTAAAAGCTCAGGCACTGGGACTGCTCTGCCACCTGGGAGCCTTGGCAGGCAGCAAATGTTTCAAGATTTCCACCTTCCTTTCCTTTTAGTGTCTGCTTTGAGCTTCTTGGTGTCCTTACTGTGCAGCATCACACAGCATCTGCATTGTTTCACAAAGGGCCATGTTCACTCAGGAATCAGATGGAGCCCCTCTAATCTACCCACCACATGCTATTCAGTGAGTAGGAGAACAGCAAAGGAGGGACAGACTTCAGTACGGCAGTAATAAAACCAGCTCTGCCACTGATTCCAAAGGAGCAATTGCCAGGGACCAGCTTGTACACACAGTCCCTTGAGGACTGGGACATGTGATCACTGAGGCCTTTACCAGGCCCTCCAAGTCCCATTTGGGCTGGAAATGGGGTCAGAAAGAGATCATCCTAGATTATATGACAGCAGCTCAAAAATCTAGTCTTTGTCCTCCTCCCGTAGACCAGCCCTGCCTGGACAAACCCATCATGGGCAGCATGGCTGGCATGGGGCCGGGCACAGCTGGGGAGGGTGGCAGGTGTCAGTGTGAGGGCCCAGATCAGCATCCCAGCCATGCTGACTGAAAGCACAACGTCTCACCCACTGCCATGCACCAGCACAGCGGGACCTGCCGAGGGGGAGTGTGGGTGAGGGGTTTGACTGGGACCTCAGTTTCACTTCCTGCCCTGTGTGGAGAGATCATTAAAAATATCTGACTAAGGCAGACTTCTTTGTTCTCGATATTACTAAGCCCTCCCTGCTCCCCAACCCCCTGTGATGACAGTGGTGTGGGTAGAGCTATTTCACTTTCCCCTGGTTTGCAGACTCACAGGTGGGCAGACAGGTGTATGGCACTGCACACCTCCTGGCCTCTCCCAGCCTTGCTGGAGCATGATCCTTCCTTCAACAGACCTGAGTGCTTTCCACCAGCATTTCAGAGGGTCACAGCATCTTATTTCTCAAAGTGTTCTGAGGAGATCAATTCAGGATAATGTGGATGATGCTGAGGGACATCAGGTAGGGATCAGGTCTCAGGCATACCCAGAACAAGGGAAGGTTTGTGATCCTGCTTGACAGGCACAGCTGAGCTGGGCCACACAACTATCTCCTATGTGGTGCTGCAGAGAGGGAAATCTTGACAATCTCAGTCTTGGCAGTCAGCAGATTGATCACAAATTGATTTCTTCTTGGATTAATATGGTGACCATAAAAGATACGATCATTTTAACATCTGCCCCCACAACTGCAATATTAGTTTTAATGGCCCTCTTGACTTATGTGCCCAGGACTTTACAAAGCTGTAACTTGCATTTTCTTGCCAGAGTAATCTGCAACCTGATGCAAATACGGACATTGCAGCATAGAGGAACAGTGGTTTGTAATTTGATGCATCCCCTTGCACATGCATAAGGCCCTGTAGTGCAATTAGATGCTGTCTTTTGCAAAGGCAATAGTAATTAATGTTTCTGCAGAAGCCTGGAAGTTGGGAGTGGGATGGGACATGTGAGGTGAGCTAAAGCCAGGTTGCACTGGGTTTGCTGTTTGTCTCTGAAACAATCAAGATAATGGCACAGCAGGTCACCTGGAAAGACTATTTCTTCTTGTTTTTCCATTCTTGCCTTACTAAACCTTTTTATTGATTTCACTGCAGATAAAGACATAAACACTACACCTACATTGTCTGTCATGAAGGCGTGTATTTCATTCCATGTTTCCAAATTCCAGACTCACTTTACCTCTTGGTCTAGACCCACCTTCCTTGTGCATGTTCTGTCCATTTCCAGTGCTGTTCTTCCAGCTGTACTGGTGATTACTATGGGATCCCATCAGAGGTTGGACTTGATTTCAAAATGGGTGAGATTAACCTGTGTCAAAATACCCACACATCAACTAAGCTCTAAATCCTATGAGTTTTGTTGCTACAGCTGATTAGTGTTTTCATTCTGCTAGTGCAAACAGGTGGCAAACTGCTACCTGTGTGAGTCTGGTGATACTAATACTGTGCTGCAGGTAAGCGAAAGCTGCCACATCTCTTGATCAATAGCTTGACTAGCACTGTTGGGTTCTGCTTCTGAAAGCTCAGGGGAGATGTCATTCCACCAGGAGGCTTGTTTAGCTCTACTTGCATACCCATGGGAACTGTCTAAACCTTGCATGTGGAATCATGGAGATGGGTTCAGGAGCAGATGTGAAGGGTGGATGGAGCTGCGTACCCATGTCACCATTCTCGGGGAGGTCAGTGGTGCTGACTGGAGCTGATCAGACCTATTGCCTCCCTCGAGCAGGTTGTGCCTGTGGGGGAAGCCCTGGCCACCCTCCCACTGCCATCACTTCATATGCAGCTAGTGAGACAGTAGCAGGGCCGGCAGTCCATGGGAAGGCACTGTGGAGAAGGCATCCAAGACATTTTTCATGGTAACAGAAGAAGCTGATTAATAAGCCCAGAGGTGCTGGGCCAAGCCCAATCTGGGGAGAGTTTTCAGTGAATCTATCCTCATTTTTCCTCACAGGAGTGACATGATGGATAGCAGCAGTGGTGGAATCACTAATAGGGCAAATTATTTCCTGCGCAGGTGGATCTCTGAGTTTAAAATTCTGGGGACAACTTATTTGGGGATGCTGCTGAGCAGGAGCTGATGCAGACAAAGCCCTTCAGAGTGAACATATCACAGTGCTCTCCTGGAAATTAAACCCTGACAGGGATGTCCCCTTGAAAGTTGGAGGACATCTTATGCATTCAGTAATGACTCCATCCCCTCCTGCACAGACTGCTCTTTCAAAGCAGAAGAGACTGGTCAGAATTTGGAAGCCATTTTTGTGCAATATAGACAGGAATTAGGGAGAAGTAGCTATTTTCAAAGCTTAATTTAAAGGACTTGAGGATTTTGAATGTAATTTCATAAAACACAGGAGAGGCCTACCTTAATAGCACAGATTTTTAGGAAATGTGAGGCTACGTGTGCTGTTTCCATCACCCCAGGGTGCTGCAGGTGTGTGGAGTGCTCAGGATGCTTCAGACAGGAAGGAGGGAGAGAAAAGCTTTTGGGATTAAGTGGTTTTCATTCAGCTAATCAAAGTTTCTCACTCAGGGCTAGAACAAAGCAGTCAAGACCTCTCCTTTTTTTCCATCATCAAATGAAACAGGTCTCTGCTGGTTGTCATCACATGGGAGGTTGCAGGTTGCTGTTACCCTGTTGTCAAGGTCTGAAACCCTGAGCAATTCCATGCTCTGAACCAATGCCCTTGCTGAGCAGTGCAGCCCCTCTGGGTGCTGGTGAAGGACATCTGTCCATCAACACTGACTTCCCAGGTCACCCTGAGCAGGAGCTGCCTCAGCCAGGTGTGGTCCTGGCCTGCAGACCAAGCCCCAGGGCCAGGACACTCTTCCTAGGCTACCCCCATCTTCCAGTGCTCACAAAGGGTACTCACCATCTGCTTTGGGCAGGAGAAGCTGAGTGTGTCTGATGATGAGTGAGCCCTGGGTAGCAGTCCAGGGGCCCGGTCCATGCAGGATACACTGAGATGGTGCACCATTACCTCCACCAGCCTTTCCAGGGCAGCAGGAGGAGCAAAATTAGGGCAAGGGAGTGTGAGTGTGTGAGTGTGGGTGTAGGACAAAGCATGTATATAGAGGTAAAGAACATGCCATGTGTGTGAGGATGGAGGCTTGGAAAGGAAAAATTATTTAGCTGCAAAACAGAAATTCTTTACCTGTTTTTCTCATAAAGCAGCATGAGGATGTTTCTGCTAAAGCAGCCTTTCACAACAGCTGCATTATGAAATAACTTCTTTTTAACAAATCCATCTGCCTGCTTTTTAATAAGCAGGGCTTTCCACCATTGTATATGTGCAAGGTCTGACCTTTTCATAGGAAAAAACATTCATAACCAAAAACTATAAATAGAAACCTTCAGACTGGAGCAGATCAAGATGTAGAGTTTGTGACTTTTTTTTTTTTTAAACCCAGCATAATGTGGGAGGGAAAAGAACAAGCTCTTTTAAAAAGTCATAAACTTCTGTTATTGCCTTAAGCTTACTTAATATTTACTGTAACATTTAATGAAAGACTTTAAACAGTAAGGCTTACAGGACGCCTGTATCAAAGCAGGTATTTTTACAAAGGAATGGAAAAAAAAGATTAGAAGTCTCTTCAGTTTAGGAAAAAGGGTACTTCCCCCAATTATGAAACGAAAAGTTTATAGAGGGTTTGTATTTCTAAGGTAAGTTAAGTCTTATACTTTGTTCATGTTCTGGTTCTGCAAGCTCTCATATATATACGCAATTTTGTTCATGAGTACAGACACTTAGCCTTCAAAGGGACTACTCGTGAAAAAAGCTGATCATTCATTGTTTCCACTTCAAGCCATATTTGGTCCTGTATTTTAAGTCCAAGATGCTGAAGGCAGGTGATTACATGAGAATCTCAGCTTTGTTTAAAAAAAAAAAAGGAAAAAAGTAAGTTCTAAATCTTGTGGTTGAGGAGAAAGCTTGAAAACAGCTTGGAAACATGTCCTTCACAGAGCCTCAGAGCCAGAAGGCAAAAAATACAAAACCTATCTTCCATTTGAATCTGCTAATCACAGACATTTCTTATTTGGGAGCAATATTTGTTAAGTGTACGACAAAAAGAGTTCAAGAAAGGGGAGTAGGAAACAATCTGTGCAATTGTGGCTTATTCAAGCCACAGCAGCAAATCACTCCTGCCACATGCAAAGACCCTTGGTGGTGCAGGCTCACAGATGTTCTGAAGTTCACTTAGCAAACACTCAGGTATGTCAAAGGGAACCAAGAGAAGGCTTTGGCTAAGACTGCATTGAGTTCAACTTCTGTATCCCATGCCTTGGATTCTGGGATATGCATATCTTCTCTGATATTTAAGACAGTACAGAAAATAAAACAACTTGCCTGGTGCTGTCAGCATGGAAATAAAAATAAGATGTTAGCTGTAGCCACTAAAGGGGTGCAGTGGTAATACCCTACTTAGAGCCTCTCCATTCCTTTTGATATACTTCAGCAACATAAGAAACAATTACACTGATCCATATTTCATCAGGCATTGCAGGCTGAACATCCTTTATGACCATTGTGTAGTTTCTCAGGTGCTGGCTTCAGCTTCCTTAGAGAGGTATCTTTTTGCTGTGATTGCTCAGTGCCAGGCTTCTCTGTTCTAAGGGGCAATATCTCACTGTCACTTTTCTACAGCATAGAGTGGTGACAGCCTTCCCTTGAACAGAGCACCTCCAAGTGCCGTGACACTGCTTATGTGAGGGACAGATCCAAACCAAATCACAGGGGTTTGTCCAGCACTCACAACAAAGAACTTTGTCTCTTTTCTGCTGCAAGGCATTTTAGGTTGCATTCATGTCACCACTTCCCTGATACCCATCAATTTTTTTTCATATATAAAAGATGGGAAGCTACTTGGAAATTGTAGAAATGAGAAGGGGACGGGGATTTCTGCAGAGATATCTATTTGTGCCACCACAGCTCTGCAGACACAAGCATGTGTGCACACTCGTTGCACGTAGAATTTGCCTAGTAGCTTCATTTCTCCCAAATGATGATGACCTGTTAACCAAAAGCCTCCCAGGCAGGAATGTTTGAAATGTTTTTCAGAAGCTGCAATTGCCACAGAGATATCAAGACCCAAAAGTCACGCAAATGATACACAAACCCTTGGGGCAGCCAGGAGAGACGTCATGAATTCTACCTGGGTGATGGAAGGCAGGGGAACCCCACCACCCATGTGCAGAAAAGTGTGGCATGGATTTTGCCCAGCATCCGGTGCGAGGCTGCTCTCTGTCACTTGGACTGGATGTAAAGTTGGAAGAGGGACTGTCCTTGGGAGAATTTCAACTCTACAACAGATGCCTGTTTTAAGAACAGAAACATATTCCTTTCTGCAGAGCTGCCCTGTAAGTGATCATTAAGGTGAAATCTGGGCCTGCAGAGGCTGATGGCAAAGACCACATGGACTTTGGTCTGGTTCAAATTCCACCCCTTGGGTTTGAATGCTGTCCAGCCATTGCCTAAGACTGAGGCTGGCCTTCTGCCCTACACTGAGTTTCCTCTTACAGCCATAGAGTGGGGCCTAGGTTGTATCTAGGTTGTAGGTTGTATCTCACTAATAAATAGAATTATATGATGCAAGGGTGTTTGAGTCGTGATTTTCATCAGCGTTTCCTTTTCACTGAGCTCAAAGTCTAGTTTGAATGCAGCCTACTATTTCAGTCCACAAGAAAAGGCTACATAGAAAATAGGTTTTGAATCAGATGCTTTACATAAACCATGGGTTTTACTAAAAACTCATCCATTCTGCTATTTTTCACTCCTACAATAGTGACTCTGCAGGAGGTATTAGAAGTTTCAGTACTTTCATCTTGTCTCAGAACATTTAAGGTGGCCAAAGCAGGTAATAATAATAATAATAATATAAACATTGAAATCATTCACCACAACTGATTTATTAGAGGGATTTTGCCACACGTGGGCGTGATAAGTCATCCAGAAATAGGTCATGATTTTCTGAAATATATCTGAAGTGCAGGATTATTTGCCAAGTAAATTATATCAAATAAATCCCTCTCACTGTTAGTAGACGGCACTTTTAATTTGAGTTGTTTTGACTGAGTAGCACCATAGTTTACATGGTGAATATCTCTTTCTTGACTGGGAACTGGAACAGGCACCTAACCTTAGCCAGGTGCCAGAAATCTCCTGGCTGAAGCCAGTCATAAGTGCACGTTCAGGCTGTGGGAACACAGGGAGATTGATTTTGGTGCCTAGTCTGTATGCCAGTAATACAGAGGCATTTCAGAAGCATTGAGATCAGTGATGTTCTAAGCCTGGAGATACTGCAGTGGCAAACAAAACTAACATTTTCGGTGCTCTTTCTGAGATTCATATGGGTTGGAGAGGCTGTCCTGAAAACAGCCACGCAGGCTATGAAACCGTGAGGACTGTGGGAAGATGAAACAGAGCTGTCCTGTTTGGACAAAACCGTGGTCTCTCTTTGCTTTGCACCCAGCCTTGCTTAGTCCTGACAGATGCATCTGGTTTTTTACTGTCATTGTAAAGGAGCTGGAAGTTTCCTGAGCCCTGTGGTGAGCATGCAGTTGCTTATGGATGGTGTGGAGAACTTGTGGATGAATTTGAATTGCCCTCCTGCATAGACAGATCTAAACCTAAATCCTGGCTTTTGACTCAAACCTAGGGGATCTTCAGCATGGAGTAGCCAAAGACAACTTCAACAATTCCCCTTCAGCTCTCCCCTGCAAGTAAGGTATAAGCAAAATCATGACTGTCTCTGATACTGTGATTTATACAGAGCCCACCTAGTTTTAATGATTTTGGAGAAAAGTGTCAAGATTCCCCATGCCAAGAGATTTTCATTTTAAATCAGGGAGAGATTTGTCCCCAAAACTCAAACAAGTAGCAGAGGGTAGATCCTTATAAAAAGAAAAGGAGATCCATAAGAACTGCCATTTTCAAGAGTTTTGCAGGTATGTGAGCAAGGGAGATTTTAGAGTGGCTGAGATCAATCTACACACAGCAACTCATTTTTGCCTAAGGAGTTTCTTGTCCCTTCCAGGGTTTGAGGTACCTCTGAGGCAGCTGAAGGTAGACTCAAGCCCAGTGATGTCAGTTGAAAACCTTTCAAGGTGTGTGGCAGAGAACTTGAAATTCCAGCAAACAGAAAGTCAGGAAAGTTGGTCAAGCCCATCGAAAATGAGATTTTTGTCAAAAGTGAAATAATCTGTGTGATGGTTTGATCACAAAACCGAGACAATCTGTCCCACTGCTTTCTTTTGAACGGATCCCACAGTATGGAGCAAGGAGATGCTTACTGATTTGGACCTCAGCATTTATTGTAATCCTGTGCCTCTGTGTGGGAAAGCAGGAAACTTCCCTACTGTGCTTGGAATTGTAATGTTATAAAGGTGTTTATGCGTGTGGTTCTTATTTCTTTATAAGAAGTGAAATAAATTATACTTGAATAAAGCCATTGCCACATCCACCCTAGGGAATTGCTCTGTCTGCCTATCACTCTAATGCTCACTCTATCACTCTAACTTCTGTAGTTAAAGTAAAACACAGTCTTGACCAACACACAAGTACAAAACCCCAGGCTTTTCTGATTTCTGTGGTTCTGGAAGAACAAAGATGAATTAAATGGGTTGTAAGTTAATTTATGTGTGCATTAAGACTCTTTACGCAGCCAGAACAGTATAGAAAAAGAGCTTTGGGTTCACTCAGAATTAGCCTGAATAAATTCAGAAGGTCATATTTCTTTACACAGCACAATAATTTCCAAAGCATCTGTCATAAAAACCAGATGATTGAGACAGTCTTCCTAGTTGATAATTTCCTTCCTGTTCCTAGCACTTTCATCTCAGGAAACTGAATCCAAAACTCATTGATCTCAGTGGACTTTGGTTCAGCTCTGAAAGATATGAGAACAGATACTGGGAGTTTAGGGTTTTGGAGCTCAGGGCAGCACCATCCCTATTTGACACAACTCAGCAAAATGAACACACAGCAGAGCTGCTTCCCATGGCCATTGTCTTGTGATCCTCATCTTTTCCCATGCTCTCAACTTCCAATGTGACATGGGGCTATGGAAATGGAGAGTAACATGGACCTTTGACCTGGGAAGTAGATCTCAAACGACATAGTTGGAGACTATGGGAGTAATTTTCTGATCAGCTGGTGTGGCTCAGGATGGGAAATGTTGCCCTGTTCCACCTCAACAGATGACAGCAGGGTTATTTAATGTATTCCCAAAAAGGACATAAAAATGTGTAGTGAGGGTCTAGGGAAGCTTCTTGAGTTGTTTTTTGAATAAAAAAACTCTCTCATATTGCAACAAAGAAATCTTCATTCTCATAGGAGCTGGGGCACTGATTCAGTGGGTACAAACCTAATGCTAGCTGAGGTAGCCATTGCTAACTTGAGAATGAGTTAGTCAGTGAAATGAATTGATGGTTTCAGTTCCAGATTTGGTGGGCAAAGTTAAAAAAAAAAAACAAAACAAAAAACAACAGAGCAACAACAACAAAAACTGGGCAGTGTAATTCAAAGCTTGCTCTCAGGAAGCCACACAGCACACAAGTTGAGCTGGGAGAATCGTATCATTTGCCCTTCGATACAAGCTCATGTTCCCCAACCACAGGAGGCAACAGATGTAGGCAAGAGGCTGCCTGGAAAGCTGATAGCACCCAGGGCCTTCTCTGGGAAAAAACCAGCAGCACCAGGGAAAAATAGTGAAGTGGAAATTAAACCTCTGTCTCTACAAGACCTCATTCATCCCAAGACTGTTCAAAATGATTCAGATATAAGTATTATTATACCAGAGCTTGCTGGTATTTTCATTCAAGTACAGCATACAAAGGGATTTTGGTTAACTCTCCAGTGGCCAGAAGATGTAGGGCAAAAGCCAGATTCATGAGAGCTGGCAAGTCAGCAACCCTGTATCTCCTGACAATTGTACCAGTGTGTTTTGCTGTTGCCATCTGAGGAATTGTAAGCAGCTTTCAAAGGTTTTAAAAGTTTCCAGCACATCCCTGTTACAGAAGTTAAAAACCACTTCTTTAAACAAAAAGGGAGAAGAGGACATTGGAGATAAAAAGTGTGAGCTTAGGAACTTGGTGGCAGAGCAGCAGGGAGCAGGCAGGAGGTCCGGGCTGCTGAGAACATGGGCTTCCTGAGCAGGCAGTCAACAGGACGAGTAGCAGGAAAAATGAGCTAAGCACTGCAATGGAAACAAACACCTTTTTTTAGGCTCTCTGCACTAAGCTGCTGCTGCTACTTTTATCACACTATTCATTTGGGAAGAAAGCAGAGCAACAAAACAAGGTGCACACACAAAGCTACACGCTGTGCCTGAGCTGACACAAGCTACCAACCCAAAAATTTAGTTGTTAAATTATTACATTTAATTGTTTGGGTCTGCAGTGATCTTGCACGATGTTAAGTCTTTGTAACTGGATAGAGTTGAGTTAATCCTTTCGGGCAGGACATGGGTGATCCATAAGGAGACTGAGGACCACAAGTGGATGGTAACTTCTTCTGGCCAGCCAAAGCCAACATTTCCGCTGTGTGAGTCTGCCATGAAGGCTCTTGAGCTGTTTTACAGACAAACACATATACACGTGCACGTGAAACCCCCTGGCAAAAACAATGGTTGTTTTGCATGCCAAATGTGTCAGTTACATTTCTTTTTATGACTGAATTAATTCTCAAGTCACGAATGCAAAAAAAAAAAATAAAAAAGCCTAGTGAGTGTTTAAATTTAGGGCATTAATTTTGCATTCCATTGTAGAGGGAACCCAACAGTCTCAAACCTCAGTAAAAGGCACTCCACCTCTGCTTTATGGGCAATTTCATTCTGCTTGTGTTTCCAGAGCCTACTTCAAAGCGCAGATGCGTTTCAGGTAAATAATGATAGCTTCAGAACAAGTTTCCCTTGTAACACAAATCACCTCACTAATGAAATCAGGGGGGAAATTCAGAACAACTTGATATCCATCTGCCTCAAATCAAATCCTATTTATATAGTATAACTAGGGGCCTGATTCTTTCCCTGCTCAAATGAATGGTGAAACTCCTGCAGATTCCAGTGGGAATGGGGCCAGCCCTTTACACTTGCTTGGGGACCGTTGCAAAAACCTGGGTGAGGATGCCTGGTCTGTCCAGCGCACAGCAGAGAACGTGCCTGCATGTGCAGCAGTGAACAATGGGGTCAGGTTCGAGAGAATATGAGGGACCTTCCTTCAGCATGGAGAACAGTTTCTATAGTTTCCATATTTCCTTCCTGCTCATGTCAATCATACAGAGGGGAAAACAATGAAGAAACACCAATCCCACATGGAATAAAATAATGGGAACCTGAGAATGAGCCATATGCTGAAAAGAGTCATCATGTCCAAGATTGAAAGTATTGGCTGTCTGGAGTGCCAAATAAATCAGACTAGCCCTGGGGACTTGAATCTATACATGTACTTACCTCTTCACCTCAGACCTCAAGGGCAAGCTTTGCTTTCGCTTGGGAAGCCTGAAGGTGGGCAAATGGCGCAGCTCTTGGTTGCCTTCATCTGCATCACTGAACCACTTGCCTTGCTGCAACCCTGTGCCTGCCTTCAGAGGCACTGCTTCTCTCAAGTCCCATCAGCCTTCCTAAAGGCTCAGCAGTGGGATGAGAGGGGCTAGATGTCCACTTGGCTTGGCAACAAAGAGAAGCAAATTGCACTTGAACCTGGAAATTTACAGGAATGCAGAGCAGCCTTGTTGCTAAGCCAGCTGCAAACCTGCTTTGCTCGAGGCTCTTCCCTTTGTAGGGTTGCAGGAATGAGGCACGTGTTGCCAAGTAGGACATCAGTAGTACAAACAAATGGAAGGCCCTTATCCCATGAGCAATCTCAACCTGGTAGCGGGCAGGTAGCTAGAGTAACAAGAAAGCTCAGCTCCTTCCTACTCACAGAAAAGGGAGGCAGCAGGACACAGGTCATAATTAGAGCCACCCACAGCAATTTTGGGGAAGCTTCAGCATATGGATTGGGATTTTATTGTTAGTTCTGCCAGTTAACCATCTGCTTGGACTGGACCAGTCCAGAAATCCAGTGGCCAGCACCCTCAGACACATCCACTGCTTGTCTGGAAAACCACCAGTTTTGCCAAGCGCTGCATGCTGGGGGCACAGCACATTTCACGGCACACTTTCCCATGCAAAGCTGCACAACAATTCCCTTGCAAAAGCAACCCCTTGCAGGACTGTGAGGTACATCAGAGCCATCCCCAACTCTCCATACAATTGCCATTAAGGCTGGACTTGCCTCCAGTCATGCTTGCCTTGAGCAGATTGGCTCACATCCTCAGAGCTCAGCTCCAGAAGGGTAAGTTTCAGAGTGGAGGACTAAGGAGCTAATGTGGTCTTTATGATAGTGGCACAGAGGTCTTGCACCCTCCCGGTTTGAGATATTAGCAGCTCTGGTTTGATCTTAATTCTTGTGGTGCTAATTCACAGTGTAGATTTGATAGCCCATGTATGAGCTTTCAGGCATCATTGCTGGCCCCCTGCACCTACATCAGCATCCCTCTACCTCTCCCTTTCCCTCTCTCTATCCTTATCCCCAGGCAAGAGTTTACCTCTCTCAGGCATCCTTTGTGGTGCCCTCAAAAGCAGCACAGGTCCCCATATTACAGTTTAAACTCCACCAATGTGAAGATTTAAATTACCTGATTTAAATTTCTCACCCTTAGGAAAATAGGACCTGCCTAGGAGAAGTGGGTCCACAGCAGAGGCAACACAGCTTAGATTGCTACATTTGGTACTTCCCTTCTCATAAACACCCTAGGTTTAGGTGCTTTTCCCCAAATCCCTGCTGCAGCACCCTTGGCCTGGTTGTGAGAGATTCACTTTCTGCCACCTTCCTCATAACTACCAGGATTTCTGAGCCTCCCTGCTTGCAGAAATAGGCTTCAACTCATGAGCTCAGCTCTCTCAGAGGAAACAATTTTTTTTAATTTCTTTTCCCCTACTGCTGTGATTTATTTAAAGAGGGACTTTGAGGCCTCACTCAGGGCCCTTGGGTACTGTTCAGTCTTGGGAGAGCAATCACAAGGCCATTACTGCACCATGGACACCCCAGGAAGCCCTGCGATAACTGCTCTGTGCTGGCAGAGGGGGAACCAGCCCAGCTGAAGGCACAGGTAGATGGAACAGAATTATGCAGGTTATGAATGATGATGTGTCTGCAGGAGGGTGGAGATGGGGTGAAGGAGGCGTCAGAGTGTTTTGTAAATGCTTTGAAATGTATTTGTGTGTTTCTGAGACGAACCTTACAGAAAATACCTGAAAACTGGTTTTGCTTTTCCTAAAGCATTGGCTCTTTCAGGCAGCAGCTTTGCCAAAAGTCATTAATCACATCTTTATTAACAAGGGCGGGGGAACAGTGACCTCAAACAACCGAGGAAAACAACTAACACTGCATTCATTTGAAGGACAGCTCAGTAAAATATCTCCTGGCCAGCACATGCTACTGTTGATGTATATTTAAAGTGTGATGAATCTTTGGGGTATATTGGGACTTCTGCACAGAACCAGGGCAGGACTTGACCCAAGGGTGTGTTTGATTTAACTATCCAGCTCCTGGGGTAAAAGAGGAGAAAGAAGAAAATTTTTAAGTCTTCCTGTTTTCTACTACATCACGGTGCATTATGTGAGTGGGACAGGCTAAATGCACCAGCCTGTACACTTCCAAAGTGTCAAAATTCATAGATTCATGAGTTTCATGGTGTGTATGGTTTAACTCCAGAGGGAACAACATGATCACTGAATTCCTTCTAGCTCTGCCAGTCTGTTTGCTCTAAGTATCCAGGCCTGCTGCTAAGACCACGGCACAGGTTCCACCACATTTCTCAGTAACATGTTCATTTTTTCAGTTAAAGATGCAGTCAGCTGAATGAACAGCTGCATGAAACGGGGCCAAACCTACACCATAGGGACCACTGCTCTCAAGGTGAGCACAGCAGGGAATACAGCCCCTATATCCCTGCAAAAACTCCACATTTGCTCCTCACTCCCACCTCTGAGGTGGTTCATCAGCTGGGGTACAGGGATCATTGAGAAAGCCGGGACTTTTGAGGGGATTTCTGGAGTCTGGCTCAAAATGCATTTACTGTGGGGCGGGCTCTAAGCAGCACTGTGGGGAAAGGGCAGGTCCCCACCTTGGGCAGGATGCTAATGTTGCATCGTGGTAGGCACACTGTAAGCCCAAACCTGGAAGGCTGTTGCCACTGATAACACTCATCTGTTGTGGCATCATGTCCGTTGACATAACCTTAATTAATGATATCACCAACCTAATGAGGAGATAAAACACCGATCCCAACTCTTGTTAAGAAATTGTCTTAAATACCAGTCACTAATAGCTATGGAGAAACAGATAGTGGGCCAACACGCACACCTGGAGTAAAGAGGTGCGGTTCCTATGTTTTCTGGTGAAGTTGCATTTGTTTACTTCAGGACTGACTGTGAACCATCCTGATTAACACATGGCGGGTGTGCTCTGGGCGGGAAGTTGTAAACAGCCACAGCCTTAAGTAATGGCACTGGGTTTGTGTAAGACCTGTCATCCAGATGGCAGCAGAATTGATGGCTGTGGAGATCAGCATGGTGCCAGACCAGGGTGCAAGTTCGCATGGGAGTGTTCCAACCTCAGACCTGATCTTCCCGGACCCTGAGCTGGTGCAGAGGGGCTTTCCAGCCACTTCCAAGCCCTGGGATACTAAACAGGGTTTGTTTAATCCATGTGGCTTTAGGAATAGTGAACATCACCGTAGTGGACATCATCAGGCCCTTCATGGTGACTAAGAGCTTTTTGAGCTGCTTAATGAAGATTTGCCGGTTGTAACTAGAAGACCTCCTGCTACCACTGGTGTAGTGTGGATGTAAATTGTAAAACAGGGAAGGGACCCATTTCATTGTGCTGATTTGATTCTTTGGCTGTTACTTTATTTCCTTGCTGTTTTTATTCTGATACAGTGAAATTAAAAAGGCATGAGTAGCCTATTTGGATCTGAATGTGTGAGTTCCTGCCCTGCAGAGCTTTCAGTAGAGATTAGATTGTACATGCCATTGTGTGGGGGAGATGTGCCATCAGGCAAAGGAGGAACAAATGCAGGCGGGGCGAGACCAGAGAGAGAGAAGAGGTATGCCTGCATGAAGCTGCCTGCTGCTCATGGGGTGGTATCACCATCTCACTGGTGGTTGGGTGAGTATCTCAGAAAACATTTGCTGCCTTTGGTTTCTGCAGGGTGTTTAGCTCCTGGAATGTGCAAGACAAGGCAGCCGCATCTTCCTCACTTTTAACCTTTAAGAACTTGTCCCAGGAAGGCCTGAAATAAAAACTGTGCATAGAAACTTATGCCAGGCCTCATATTCCTGAGGATGCAAGTGGACTACCTAGGGGACCCTGCTCCTTACAAATTAATAGTCCTCCAAATTGCTGGAAAGGTAGACATGCACTCAGTTTGCTCGTATCCAAATAAATCTTTAAGAATTCTAAGGACAGGTGCTCACATGACACATAACACAGACAGCAGGAGCAGATAAGCCTGGCACAATGCTCATGCTACCAATCATTCTCCTATTTCAGCTACTTCGCTCTAGCACTCTGTTTCTATTCAGACAGACTGTTTCCTGTGGACAAAAAAAAAAAAAAGGTGTGTGTTTGTTTGTTTTTTTAAGTGATTATAGGCATGCATATATCAGGAAAAAAGAAAGGACCTATCTTCTTCTTACATCTCTATTATTTCTATTGTTCAGGTATGCCTCGGGTACTTTCCCAGACATGTTGCCTTCTGTTTTTAACATTGCCATCTGGGAATCAGATCCTGTACATCTTTTGTTGTGTTGTTCAGCAGGGAGAGAATTTATTATTGCTCCTTATGGATAGCTCTGGCTTGATGCAGATGAATAGCTCAGAGAAGAGGGTTGCTGTCAGCTTTGTGGCCACTGTCCTCCAGCTCAGCAAAAAGCTAAGGTTGTGTGTGCACAGCACATATCAGGACAAACTGAGAAAGTTCTCATGACATCTGCAAGCCAAGTGATGTCCGAACTCCTTTGCTGTTGGGAAGATATTTGGTTAGTTATTTCTGTGCTGAACCCTCTTTGCATTCTGGCACAGTCAGTAATGCCATTAATAAGCACTTGCTTTGTGGAAGTCCAAGGAAAGCAGAGCTGATCTCCACACAACAGCCACAGACCGAATCAGCCTGAACTCCAAGGCAGTTGGAGCTCAGTGCAGGAGTAGTTGCAGAACTGAGCTTTGTGGGTTGGACCCATCTCTTGAAGTTGATTCTGATCATTTCCTGATTCAGAGCCTTGTGCTGTAACCACAAACCCTCCATATCCCATCCTCTTTGGTCTACATCTCTGTCTGGTCCCTTAACTAAACACTGCTCAGTAAATGCTTACAGATTCAAGAGGAGAGACTGCTAGTTCAAAGTTTCACATTATCAGGGCAACTGGAAAGGAAAATTAAGAGCAGCAAGAATCAAATCAGAGCCAGGAAGAAAGGCTGTTTGAACATTGACAAATATCTGTTTAAGATGTATTTCTTCAGCCTCTATTACACCCATTGCTGAATGCAAAAGGTTGCTTTACCAAATGGTGCAAACAACTTGGAGATTCAGGTGGGTTACTCTGAAGTGGAATGCTCCTGACTCTGGTTATTTTGTGAGATTTTGTTCTTTCTAATAGAAAAATATCCTTCCAGCCTAGAAAGCAGAAGACCCACCACCTCAATGCTGTTACAGAACTGTAGGTGAGAGGAATGGAGTCATACTCCTGTACCATGGAGAGGAGGATCTCGGGTATTGACCAGCGAACAAACTGTGACAGAGTGTGCATGTGCATGGTTTCTTTAAAAATAATCTCAGTAGACTCTTTTTTTTCTTTTCTTCTTTAAGACACAGTGGCTAAAAATGGCCTTTCAAAAATAAATCAAGCCTGAGGCTGGGTCTGAAAATGCTTAATGAAGGGTAAAAGTGGTTGAAAAAAAGGAAAATGAAAAATTCCCATGCTATTCCTAGCACTGACTCCCACACTTTTCCATGTAAACTGCAGCTGCATCGTGGTAGAGCACTTCCACCAGTTTCAGACCAATACCTGGCCCACTTAGGATTGATGATGGTAGAGCAGAGACTCTACCCTGAGACTCTTATCTCCTGAAGGCGCTGGGCATACATCTTCCAGCATGGCACAGCATCTTCAAAATCACAAAGGTGTGCCAAGGTTTAAAGCAAAACTGCAGCACACAATAGGATGAAACCAGTTGTAGATAACACGGTGGAAAAACTGTTGAGGAACTGAATTGAGTGGAGCTAAAAGCTGCAACTCTTATTCAGCCTTTTTAAAATGAAAACCAGGCCTTTCAGACAAATCCAATTATGTTCTTTGAAGAGCTTAAAACATTTGTTGGGACAAGAGACTTCAGATGGGATAGGTTTTGGCTAGGTGGTTGACAACTTTCAATAATATCCATAGAATAACATCAGTAGCACAAGCTTTACATGGCTTAGAGATCAGTGAGATCAAAGTTCTTTCAAATGAGCGGTCCCTGGGAGACTAAGAGAACAATGTTATATCCAGCACATGAAAGCTGATGCACAAAAACTGCTGTCAAAACCTGCAAGTGACACCAGGCAGGTGGAAAGGTGGCTGATGAAGAGGTGGAGGCAGCCATGTGGAGAGCTGTAGATCACTGGGCTCATGCAGGCAGAGCTCGTGTGTCCAGGCAGCCAGAGCCCTGTGCCAAGGAGATAGGGATGCAACCAACTGTATGGAAGGAGAACACCTACCCTGGAAAGGAAAGGAAGTCAGGAAGGGATGCTGAAGGGAAAGTGGACACACAGGCCAACGTGAGTGTGACATTGGAGAGTGACATTGCAAGTAAAGGGCCTTGCAGGAGCTCTGGATGTGTGAAGAGAGGAAACGCAGACTGAAGTATGAACCAGTTCTGGTTTCATAGAAGGTCCCTAACCAGAAAAATAGTTTGCCCTTTTTGGTCTTTCCATTTTAATTAAAAAAAGATTGCGAGACTTGAAGAATTTAACATGCTAAACTCATGCAGAAATTAAGTGAAGAATGGTGTCATTATACTGCATAAGCACCTTCTGGATGAAATGATGGTAGAAAAACAGTTTTTAACTGCAGATAAGGCCCATGACAAGAGCACTACAGCCAGGAAATTGCAAGAAAGTAGCGTACATCATATCAATGAAGTCACTTACACTTGGGATGAACTCCAGGGACAGGATTGGATCCACATTACTTGATGCCATCAAATCCAACCTGGCTGCCCTCTAGGAGGTCTGATTGAGATCAAGTTGTGCTTTGCCAAACATGAGTTAAACACAGAGGTGAGGGAGTGATAGTCAGGGATCCTGAAGTGCAGGAGCTCAGGAGGGAAGTCTCCAGACCTCCCTTGCAGCCGTGAATTCTGGAAAACTACAAAGCTGAGGAAGAAAAAGATAATTTAAAAGGCCTGTTAGCTCTTGGAAGGTATGAGAGGGTGAGAAAGCAAATGAAAACCCCTGGGAGTTCTTGGTAACTTCTCTGTAACTTATAAACATTCAAAAAACCCCTCTGTCCTTTCTCTTCTCTTGGATTTTCAATACTGTAAATGAACTTAGTTGATTATTTTGTAGAAGGTTATTGGTAGTGATCTTTTTTGCACACTAGCAAATTGCTCCTGCTTTGGTTAAGTTTATTTTTTGTGAACAGCTACAGCTGGGTTTTCCACTCTTTGTTTGCAAGTGTGTGTTTAGGACTTACTGAGAACAAGTTAAACAGAACAAATGAGTTTTGGACAGAGCTATGAAAGAGATTAATTCTACAGTCAATAATTCTTCTCTCTCAAGAAGGAAGACCCATATGCAGGCACTACTTTTGAGAAAGTTTTTTCCCTGTGATAACTGCCATCCTTGCTTGGTAATGCTTGCAAAGCATTAAGCTGAAGCCCAAGGGCTCAATCCAGGAAGATAAAACCAGGTATTTTAGTGTTAACATTGCCTGGCAATCAGTTAATGTATTGATGTAACATTAGAGATGGAGTTGGAAGATACTGGGTAAAAAATGCTCACAAAATTCCCACTGAAAGTCAGTGGCAAACCTAGGATTAGCACTAAAACCACAGTCTGTGGGTCTAGCAATTCAAGAATGAGTAGGGCAGGTAGTAAATCTAGAAGAGCAGTAGGAAAGTTACAAGCTTGGGAACTAAAGAACAGCAAAAGAATGAACCAGAATTACAGCTGTTGAAGGAAATAATTCATGCGATGTTGATCATCTCATCCCCGTATGCTCATAATAATTTTGACAAGCATTTCATTTTATTTGTTATTATTAAGAAAATTATTCCTTTAAGGGCAAAATCTAACTACATATTTCAGGTCAACTTGATTCTGGGAATCAGTCTCTCTTGCCTGTGGTTTTTGCTATCAGGCCAGACTTAATCCCTGGTGTATTTCTCTTGACTCAGTGGAGTTATGGTGAATATCAACTTGGCCTAAAGGCCTTTAGTTACACTGCCAATGGGTTTCTTTAAAGGGATATTTCCCTACTTTGAATGCAGTGATTCCGGGCAGTGATTTTCATTTTGCAATCTGGAAGGACGCCTGCATATGTTAAGGAAGTTTTAGTTATTCTGATCCTGAAAGAACCTTCTTTGGCAATAGATGACTCGTCTAATGTTGGTCCGGCTGAAGGCAGGTATGTGCATGTGCTCCGGTTGGTCTGTGGATGGCAGTCTCGAGAGACAGCTGCTAGGTCCCTTCCATCCACAGAAAGAATCACAGGAAGGGACGAGAAATAGATAACAGTCCCACAAAAGCAGAGTGAATGCTGTTCACAGTGTTTCTGATTGTCAGAGGATCATCTTATCTTCCCCTGAAACCTCTGCACCCAACCCTCCAGGTGTGTGTGTGTGCTGGGAGAGAAGCCAGTATTCTGATTAGAGGGATTATTTAGATTCCACTACCATGGGGAGCAGCTCCTGGTAAGTGTCCTTTGCTTGGGGAAAGACAAAGGGAAGACCCAAAATAAGAAAGATAGGTCTTCCAGGATACTCCACCCTGGACATCAGTGGCTGCGAGATGTCACTCACTCAAGGCAGGTGAGGGCACACTCGGTGCCTCCACAGAGACTGCTGTTCCCATGGGATCATTAATCCACGCAGGAGAGGCCATTGCAGGGGAGCTTTTCATCTCTTGAGGTCCTGGAGCAGAAAGAAGGTCTACAAACTGATGGGTGCAAGATGTCAGGTTGCAGAGCACTATCATACCTTGCTTTGGCAGCCAGGGTACCCCAAGTACTCCAAATCACAGCAAAAAAACCAACCAAACAAAAAAAAAACACCAAACACACACACACACACACACACACACACACACACACACACACACAAATATAAACAAAAAAGGAAATCATGAAAGTGAATGCAAATGGTATTACTTCATGCAAGATGTGAAACCTACTAATGAACCTGAGTGTAACCAGCCTCCAGTTGCTTGCCTAAAACTGAGCAACACATGAGACTAATACTGCAGTTCTCAAGAAAGATTGTCCCCAGGACAAAACAGACCTGAAAGAAACCTGAGAGAGCCCAGGGTTAGGTTCAAACAGGCTAGGAAGTGTTACACAAAAGAGCAGCACAGAGTGTAGGGTACATGATGTACTTGGGAGTTTTTAAACTGAAAAAATCTTCCAATAGAGACTGATCATGGGCATGTCATTGAAAAGCCAAGTTTACCTTGCTTTGCTGAGGACCCATGCTCTTACTATGACCATGTCTGGTCTTAAGAGAGAGAAGACCTTTTACCTTGATGACTTGATACGATGGGACAAGTCAGAGTCTGAGCTCTAGGGTTGCTGTGGAATGCTCCAGCACATGAGTATGCCTCAGAGGACAGCAGGGTTTGAGGGCACAGAGCTCAGGGGTGAGCTGCTTCTGTCCTTCTGCAGCCACTGTCAGTTTTGTCCTGCTGTCACAATGATCCAGCAGCCTGTGAGTCACTGAACTATTTGAATGGAGCTTGGATCCACACAGCATCACATAATGGATTTAATTACTGTGAGGGAAGAGGGCTGTGATTTCTGTATAGTATAGTACAGCACATGTGCAGACCTTGTTACTGATCCAATCATCAGCTCTGGATAACTCAGCTCTTCCTCATCTTGGCATCTCCATGTGCCTTCCTTGAAGACCACCTACCCAAAAGCAAATTAAAGGCAAATGACAGTCATCAACCTCCACTAGTTGGTCCACCTCCATCTCAAGGAGACCAACTCTGAAGGTGGGAAGACCTGAAAGGCTTGGGATCTGTGTCATCTGAAGCAGGAACTGTCTGACTCAGGCAGCAGAAATCATTTTCTGTGGTGTCTGGAGACCTCTGAACAGCTGCAAAATCCCAGTACTGAGATCTTGGTAAGGTCGCACTTGCAATGGGCTGGGCACATTGCCAGGGTGGAAGATTCCAGGATCTGCAGCCTCCTGGGAACACCTAGCAGCCAACACAAGCTTTGTAAAGACACCTGAAAATCCTTACTTAAAGCTTGTCAGCTTAACATTAATAACTGGGAGGCAAAGGGTTTGGAGCCACTACAGTGCAGCCTGCGAGTTGAAGCACAAAAGCAAAATGGAGAAGAGAAGCAAGTCAACTCAGAAAATCAGCCATGCCATTTAGAAAGCACAACTAGAAACATGCTCTCTCCCTACAGACTGGCTTTTTACAGGATTGTACACATATACAACAGAGCAAAAGTAAAAATAGCTAAGGGGATGGTTATTGCAAACTGCAACAAATAACAATTCAACACTAGGACTTTAATTAAGAAATCCACAGCACCCAATAAATTCAAGATTTGGCACAACAGCAGTGTCCAATAGCCATAAATAAAGCAATTTGCTAATGACTGCACATTCCATCTCATTTTCCTTGATGTTTTCCATGGCGTCATTCCTCTGAACCACAGGTTTTCTTTTAATCTCATCTCAATCTACACCACTATTAGGTGCTTCGCTTCTTCCTTGACAGCACCATATTTGAATGGCCACTAAGTAGGGCCTGCTCCAAAGCCAGGGAAGGTAAGGCTGGAACGTATGCTTGTCTCCTGCAGGCTGAGCCTGAAGTAGACTGCTGATCACGCCCTGACGGCACGAGTCACTCACACGTAATCAGACATGCCTAACTCAGAGCCAGAATTACCCCTGTGGCCCCTAACAGCTTCTACACTTGGGATTTAGTTGACTCCACAGGTTTGATATGTCATGACAGAGACATTTCTTCTTCATGCAGCTCATTTTGTCCTGAACTAATGAGAGATTAACTTACCCATGGCAGCAAATCAGCTGCTGCTGGTCTAGGGAGGGCACCTCAGGTTCTCTCCTTAATGGGCTTCACATTTGGCTTTTCTTAACTGAAGGAGAGTTCGTCAGCACAAACATCTTGCCAGTGACACTGTCCTTATCTGACAGATGGGGCCCAAGGAGAGCTGTTTTCAATTACCTAATGTTTGCTGCTTACCTGGCAAGACACCAGTGAGCTGTTTCTCCCATGCATTGAGAAGTCACTAAGCAGATGCTCATGGCTTCCAAACAAAAAAGTCTTCCCTTTTCTTAAATAAAACTAGGGTTTACAACAGATCAAAAGTGCTATGAAACCACTTTGTGTGTCTTCTGCTGCATGCTGGGTCTTTGTGGGGACCCTGTTCCTGGAGGGGTTGTCCCCTCTGTGCTGCTCTTGCAGCCTAGGGGAAGGCAAGGACTCAATGGCATTAAGTGTGTCCTGTCGGGAGCGTTGAGAGATGATTAAACCTTTTGTCAGTGCTAAACCACAATGGGAACATCTTCCTCTTTTTCTCAGTCATTAAATTTTTTGCATACTGGAATTACATGTATTAAACAAGGAAGTTTTTCAGTAGGGTGCACATCCTTGAGTCTTTCAGTAAAAAGAGTTTTGAGTGTTTGTAATCACAGAGTGTCTGACAAACCACAAAAGAAGCCTCCTTAATTTTAACTTCTTTAGGCCTAAAATGGGTAGGACCTTAAGTCAGGGTTTGAGACAAGCTTAGAATTACTTTACCATAAAATGCCATTCTGGGGAAGCTTTGCCATTTGGTCTCGCTGCATCTGCTTCATTTCTCTTGAGGTTTCCACCTCAAAATTCTTCTTATTTAGTCCTGTTTTCTTATGCAACTTTATAGGCTGTGGTAGGTGTAGATAAGGAGGCCAAGTCCTGAAATGATCTGTCTGCTCTATTTTGCAACCTCAGTGAGAGCAAATATTAATGTACATGTGTTTACTGCCCAACTTGTCTGACCACTCTGCATGGACATCTTGGTGACAAGCAAAAGCCTTCCACACACTGACTGATTCTCCAAACACCACAGAAAAATTCTTATTGCTGTTGTAAGCCCCCAGATATGCTTTCCTCTTTGCTCCCCCTCCTGATTTTTTTGCACATTGGAGTCCAACATTTCTCTTGTGCCAGGCCTTTCCTGGGTTGTGGCTGTGTTACACAACCATGCCCTGCAGACTGAGACAAGGATTAAAGGTGTCCAAATTATTAGGAAACCAGAGCAGTGAAAGGTCAGGGATCTTTCTATTTTCTCTCAGTTTGGTAGGTGGTTGCTGAAAAATCACAAACGCATTTCGAAAATGAGGGACAGTGAGGTGCAGCTTTCAGAGCACTGGTTGGCATTCATGTCTCTGAGTGAACTATTTACAGGTATGGTAAAGCATTACTAATCTCTGAGCTATTTAGAAAGGAAGTACCTCTAGGATCTCCTCATTTGTCTCCCTTGTTTCTCAAACACCACTGAGTCACACTGAATCTCCTCCCCTCCTGAAAAACTGCTTCACAGAGCTCCCTATAGAAAGAAAAATGTCCCTGAACAGTGAAACAAACAATCCCAAAGTGAGTTGATCTCCTTCTGCAAGCTTGTGACCTAGTAACTGGGTAAAAAATCCTGGAGAATCTGGAAAGGAGAGGTCAGTCCAGGGGCTGCCTGAGGACTCAGCTGCTCTTGAGCCCCAGGGACGAACTCTCTTATCAAGGCTTGGAGTCCAGCTGGAGCCAATCTGGACCTGACCCTTCTCAAAGTTCACGTCTGTTTGGATGGACGTTTCTGATTCAGACAAATCTCTGCTCTCAGGCAGCCCCTTGGAAGACAGGGCTGCCAGTTGGCTTTGCAAGGCCTTGCTGAATGTCCAGTTATGCCTGAACTTTCCCTGTTTCCTTCCCCTCCACTCCAGTACACCCATCTGCATCTGGCTTCCCCTTCAAACTTAGCTCCAGATGTATTACATTGTAGCTTGGTTCCTGGGCGGCTGTTGCAAATGGCAAGAAATGATGAACAGAATTCCCAAAGGAAGCCATGCTGAAGAAAGAGCTGAGAAAAAGGGAAACCTCGCCATTGCTATTTAATTTTTTCTGAGCCCATATTTCTTGTGTTGCTAGAGTTTCAGAGAAAAGGGAAGTGTGTACAAAGGCTGCCCTGAACAACAGGAGGATGCTGGCTCAGGCAGTGAAGGGTGAAAAGAAGAAGTAGATACTGTGGGAGAACTGGTAAAGATGAGGTGGGTTAAGGAGGTGGTTCAGCGCCTGGTCTGTGAGCAGCAAGCAGTGAGGACTAGACAGCCACTGAAACAGATGGGTTAGCCAGTGCTTGAAAAACAGACATGGAATGAAGGACAATTTTGAAGAAAAGGAAAAAGATTTTCTCACAGTAGGGTAATTCTGAAGTACAAACACCAAGCGATGGTGTCCTTGCTTCCAAACATAACCCGACAAACAGCAAAGGAACAGAGCCAGAGTTCCTGAGTTCTGATCCTAATGTGGCACTGACTTCTCGACCAGAGCACCTACTAATTGCAGGTGCCGCATGCAGCTTTCAACAGCTAATGTAAAAACATGGAGCAGGGTCCTCAGAACAGTGAATAAACAAATCAGGCTTGACTCAAGGGGACCTAAGAGCATTTGGTGCCTAATATCTCTGGTGAGCTTCTGACCATCTGAGAAATGGAACATGTCTCATCTGCCACAGACGATGCTGGGAGGTTAATAATGGTATTTCATGTCTGAGGTCCTGTGACAGAAAGCTGCCACATAACACAGTGCTTTATTCTACCCTAAAGCCAAAGTCTCCTCCACCCAAATAAATATGTATTTGTGTTGCCTGTCTCCCATTTTTAATCTTACTAGCTATCCTTACCAGAAAAATAATAATAAATAAAAATCTCTGGCCACACAAGTGTGCCAAGAGCTTGGCTAATCAGAAGGATTCTAGTACATTGCTACAGATTTTGGCAGCCTTCTGTCAAAAAACTGAGGCAACCCCATTCCTGGGAACCAGCGCGATAGAAAATGCTTCCAGCTGATTCAGATTGTTTATTCTAGGTGAAAGTTTGCAACATTTCCATTTGGTTTCACCACCATGAGCTTTGCCAGGACTTTTTCCCAGGCAATGAATATTTTCTTATTTCTCTGCTTAATCTCCTATTTGCAGGCTTAGTTGCTACATTGCTTTTGTTACTGTGTAAGGCATTTACTTGGTCAAGAATGGGTGGATTTTGTCTTATAAGAGGTGCAACGCTTTCATCTCCTGTTGTCTTCTGCTGTCTGAAGGACAGAACACCCATCAGCATGAGCAAAGAACCTATAGTCTTGAAGAAGCATAGATTATGTCAGAAGAAAGGCCAGAATCTGGACAGGAATGCATTAATCACTATGATTACATTTCTATGCCAGTATTTAACCTTTTAACACTTCCACAGAACAAGGAAATGCATGAAAAATGCTCCTTGCATGGCTCTAGAGTGCAGATCAACCTAGCACAGGGTGTTAGGCAGTACCTATAGCCTTGCAGAGCTTTGGCCTGAAGAGATGAGGTCAGGCCAACCCTGTTAAGAGAAGATGAGCCAACTATGTACAGGAATTCCTCCCTCAGCCTGAGCCAGGACTGCATAGGGGCTGAAAGTGTACTTCCAGGAACATACTACTCTGTTTTCAGCCTAAAACAACTGTTTCCTCATTCTCTTTGTTCCTCTCTGTCATTTCTTCTTTCTGCAGCAATATAACCAAGTTCCACTTTGAAATGAATCACTGTTCTAATGCTCCTTAAATTAAGGAACTGACCATTCTGGTAAGACTCATGCTGACTAATTGCAGGTGTTGGTTAAATTTCCCCAATAAAACTTCTACAAAATCAAAGCCATTCCTAGTTGCCATTCAAATTCTGGGCATAGTGGAGCTTAGAAAATTCACTTAAGGTGGCTTTCTAAAAACAAATCTCTCACAAAAATGTCCTAATCCATTGCAGCCTGCCTGAGAATTTGACCTTTTATTTCCAAACACAGTAAGGTTATTGGCTAGCCAGATCAGCTAATATCAGGTCTTCTGAACAGTTCACAGGCTGAGCCATTGTTCACAATATCCATGTCTCTCAGAAGGAAGCGTTGCTGGCACTACAATTAGCAATTTATTCACATAGTTAAGTCAAGATCTGTCCCCTCTGTTGAAGAATCGTGGTTAGGATGCAGTTGCTGAAGTTGGGCCACTTGAATAGCCAGCATGTAATCCCTAATAATCCACGTGTCGTTGAAAATTCAAGTGTCATCTGATCCCTGTGACATTAATTATGACCCAGAAAGTTCTCCACCTTCCCCATCCCGTTGTGTTCATAGGGAAAATAATAGACCCAGAAATATCCCTTCTCCAGGACTACACACAGTTTGTTGAACAGTGTATGTGAAGCTCTAATTTGATGCCACTTTTCCTGGGCAAGTCACTTAGCTGAGTGACGGTTGTGTTCCCCACCTGTGCCATAGGAGCAACAGTCTCTTCATATGATGCTATTACTTGCTCCACTTTGGAGAAAGGACTTCGAGGAAACTCTGACACTTCCTAAAACTTTTCACAAAGTGTGTCACAGGAAGGCTTCAGTCTCCAAGTCCTGCCGTTTAATAATAAACCTGCTGTTTATTTTGTGGAGCTTGTTTCCTAGACAGAGTACTAAGATGTCATGAATACCTGTGTGCTATACTCACCTTTCCCACAGTACCCTGTGTCCCAGGCACCTGGTGAAGTCTGCTCAGCACTGCCAGCCCCACCAAGGCAGAGGGAACTGCAGCACTGAACATGCTGCAGTGAGGCAGAGGCACATCCAGGCACTCCTGGCTTTCTAGCACCTGTGTCTCAACCACAAGGCCAAATCAGTACTGAAGGGACCTGTATTTTACTGTCCCCTTCTTCTGCATTAATTAAAACACATCACTGCACACTTAAGCAATTTAAATGTTTTGGAATGAGTCTCAGGACAGCCAAGGGCGTTCAAAGTAAAGGGAAGGCTGGCAGGTTGCCCTCAGCTCACTGGCTTGCCTGTCTATCACAAGCACATATCATGTAGTACAAAACTGTGAGATCTCTGCAGACCCAACAACAATGCTACAATTTAGTGATAGAGCTGAAATCAGAAATTCCCGGTCTTCCTGAGGCTTCATCACTTGGACTGGCTGCCAGTGTCTCTGCTGATCTTTTTTCAGTTTACACATTTTATTTTACACTTCTCATCTATTAAAAGCTGGTGGGAACTGCTACTGTAATGGACAACACCAGCACCATGTTGTCTGATGGAAAGCTCTGCTAGACCTCAATTTAGGGTATATACCTTGCTCTAGGGGATTTTTGGGAGCTATTCAAGGCAAGAAAGAGGAAGTTCGTAGCACCTCAAATAAACTTCAGGGTCAGAAAAGACTGTGTTTCACCCTGAAGGTGATACTGAAGTTCAGGGTATATGTGAACCTTTCTCCAAAGGTCTGTTTGCCTTTCTGTCACCTGTTGGTGAATGGCGGGAGAGGGGACCTCAGGTGACCTTCAGAGCAGCTTGTGCACTGTGGACTCCAGGCAGCAGACAGCTGACTACAGTCTAGAATGGAAATGAAGGACTAATTTGCCCAGGGATGTTCCCTTTTGTATTTTAAAGTAATGCAAAGTGTCTTTTCACTTTCAGTTCTGGATTTGAGGCCTGAGATGAAGAGTCATTGCCATTAGATCCACATCATCTCAATTGTAACATCAAAACAAGTGCTGTATTAAACATAAACACAGCAGGCATTCACTGGCTTGATTAAAATGCGTACATATGGGTGAGGTCATTTTAATAAATGCCTTCTGCTCAGACATCTGCATTTCTTACCATGGCCTTAGGCTTGGAGCAGAAACACCATATATTCACAACTACCTGCTCCTGTGCAGTTGCATCAGCCCAAGCATTCTGGATTTCAGAGCATCTACCACAAGTGTCCTCATCACATCTCTGTGCATTGACCTTCCCCTAACACTCAAAAATGACAGAAAAATCACAGCCCTACCTTACTACAGTAGCAGGACATTTCTGATCTCCATCAGGCTACTGTGTCAAGGTCCTCCATCTGCTCCATCAATCTTCTGATGGCACACTGTGATGCTGTTTGGAAATAACTCAGTGAAAATAATCCTTTTGTCCTGACTGTGTGCCTGAAAAAAGCTCCGCTAGTTAAGGGAAAGTAAATTCAGCTCTCCAGAATGACATGAAAAATTGCACACCCAATAATGTCCATCTTCACACTGATGTATGTCACCGGGAAAAAAAGTCCAGAACTTCTTTGAAGTACTGAGCTTAAGTGCTGAATTTCTTAGGTCATCCTGCACCAAAGCTTCTGCTTCTCCCACTACAATCTGCCAAGTCTCTCAACTCAAGTGAAACGACACCTTCTCCAGCAAGACCCTATAGCAGGCAGCAAAACTGGTACCACAATGGCTTTCCTACATTTTGGGTACCTCCCCACAAGCGCTGTCAGAGTTAGACCAGGCTGATGCTCTCTCTGCTGTTGGTCAGGCATCCAGACCACGATCCAGAGAGACACCTGCTCTGGAAAAGGATGTAGGAGGGATGGCCCTGAATGGCTTTTGTCTCTTGCTCATAGGGCTGTAGATATCCCACCTGCAGGGTCCCTGCCTGACTCTGGAGCAACCCTGGGCTATCCCAGCTGTCACTGTGAGGATACCAGGGCTCCCCAGTACTGCAGCAAGGGATGTAAATGGGGTGTTTTTCCTCAGACTGAGGTGCCTGCTGCAACATCAACAAATTATTTTTGTGCTACTCGTTCTTATTGACAGCTCTTATAGTGATGCCCAGAGGAAGCTTCAGCCTGCTCCTTCTTCCCAGCAGGCAGAAACAACCACTGTCTCCCTCCAAAGAAAATCTCACCTTCTTGGAGAGGGAAGAGGGAGGGTTGCATTAAATATAATTTGGAGTCCAAGGAAATGTTTACTCACTTTATTTTCTTCTTGATGTCTGAGAGCTCTTTGGAAATCTCTCCTTTTGATACTTGTGAGTGTGTTCAGCAACATGCAAGAAAAGAAGCTGCCAATAACTTTTACAAAGTCCTGGACCACTATAGCAACAAGCATGGTGCAAAGTGGATAAGGGGACCCACATATCATCTTCTTGTAGAAGATGTCATGGAAGGAAAAAGTCCCAAAAAACACTACAGAAGACATATGCCTGCCCTGAATGCTGCAAGAATACTTCTGAGCATGACTTGTGTTGTAACGATGGTGGTGTTCTGGAACAAGAGGAATGCAGCTGGGGAGCCAGGGCAGCCTCCATGGTGACATGTGACGTGGGAACACAAACTGTGTGCCTGGGCAGACAGCTCAGAGGCACCTGCTGCACACGGAGAGGCCTTGTGCAAAGCCAGGGGTGCAGTGTGTGTGGTGGGATGTGAGGCATGTCACCCTCCACTCTGCCATCAGCACTGCCCTTCTCCCACCCTGCCATGGGAGATGGGTGCCAACCAATGGCCTCAGACAGAGCCTGGCCCTATTTTCCTCCTCTGATTCCCTCACTGCTTGCATCAATGGATCTTGTCCTAAAAATTTTATCTAAATCTTATCTGCACAGACTCCAGATCTCAAGCTCACCTTCTCTGCAGGATACACCTTCTTAGAGGGTTTTTTCTGGGTCTGTGCTATGAGATGAGCCATAAATTAGCCCAGGAACAGCTTGCTATGCTGATGTGTATTTTCAACCTCAGTTCCATTTTAATATATGATAATATAGACGGTACTATCCCCAGCCAGGATACAGAAGGAGTGAGATGATTAAAAATAATTCATCTTACACTGAATTAAACAACTGAGAGCCTCAGGAACAGTCCCATCTGAGTTCAGTACAAATCATAGGTGACAATCTGGGTCAGTTTTTATTGGTCATGCACCTTTTTGCCAGCCCTAAATCTGCCAGCCATCAGATAGGTTTAATAAGAAGGGACAACAAGGAGACAAAAAAGGTCAGTCTCTCTCAGAGAAGGTGGTGGAAGGAAAAGGGGAGACAGGGCAGGGAAAGTGGTAGGTCCTGACAAATATGCAGGACATGATGTTTCCCCAGGAGAGAGACAGACAGCAACGCACTGGGTCCTTTGGAAAGCAAACAGGCTGCACCCGGAGCCCATTCTGCTGTTTGCTGAGACTCCACTGCCTGGACGTCTTGTGGTTTCCTCTCTGAGTCTTGCCTCTGCCCACAGTGACATACAGAAGTGAGGGAACAGAGATGAGACATGCCTGGCACTTTCTGACCAACTGAGGCACTGGAAGCATAGGGCTGCATTGCCCACTCTTCCTCAAGGAAAGTGGCAGTAGGGTCCCATTCCAGCCACCTCTGCTGAAACACAAAACCCTCTGTGCATGCCATCCCCGTGTCAGGAGGTCTGTGTGTTGCATTCCCCTACCTTGGATTGAAACACCTCACTTCACCCTCCCGGAAATAACACGAGCAAGAGTGAGAATGACTCATCTGTGCATATGAAGACATGTATATGCACACACACGAACATATCTTATATGTCGAGAGCCTGGGGCAAAAATTTCACCCAGCTTTTGAGCTCCCTGGTTCACATGATTCTGTGAGGTTTTATAGAAAAGCAAAACAAAACAACCCCCCCCCACACCAAAACAAAACTGTAAAAAAGAATCAGAACAGTGCCAAAATTGTAAAGAATTAGCAAAATTAAAACTCAAATCCTGTTACCATGCCTCTAGCTCAAAAAGAAACCTTCCCCCTAATGTCTATGCTTACACTTACATCCTGCATGGTCTCAAACCAGCACAACTGTTTAGAGAACAGGGGGATGGCTCATTCTAGGACTGGCCCATGGGTGACTGCTTCAAATTCAACTGTGCTACTTAAATCCCAACCACTGCTAATAGCTTGGGAATTGGATAGATAGTTTCTTTCCCCGTCCTCATAAACAGCTTCTTTGACATCGTTCTTGGCCAGTGGTGCTGGTAATGGACACTACAGACAAGCGCCTGTGCCATCAGTTGGAGTGAAGACAGTAAGGTGACATTTACCCAAACCAGTCCTGAAGCTTTATCAATTCATCCTCTTCCACAAAAGTCCCAATATCCCAACAAGGGCTTGTGAAGCTTTGTAGTTGTGTCTGGTGTTTCCTTGTCCCACTTTCCACAGGGTTGCATGAAATTCAGCATAGAAGGACTGCACCAAGGACATGGAGGCATAGAACCATAGCATCATAGAACCAGTTAGGGTGGCAAAAGCCTCTAATATCAAGTCCAACCACTAACTCATCACTGCTAAGTCCACCATGTCCTGAAGTGCCACAACCCAACATCTTTTAAATGCCTGTTTTAGTGACCTGTACCAACCATGGCCAAGTACATCTGAAGCTATAGATCCCCACTTTAGCTGGGACCATGTGCAGTTCCCAGCTACAAGCAGTGGAAGACAACAGAGTTGGACCCTTGGCCACCAAAACACAAAAGTCAACATCACCATTTTTCAGTGGGGTGCTCAGACCTGCTGCCAGCCGTCCTTTCTGCCTTGGCACATGAGATTGTTACTGCTCCAGGACTCTCTCAACCACCAGAATCAAATGTGTCAGTATGGTGAGTCTTGTAAAAAGGGAAAACTTTAATTATCCTGCATGAAAAGGTGAGCTGGCAAATGGTAAATGGGTCTTGCTGCCCAGAGTTTTTGAAGCAGGGAAGAGAAATCATCCAACATAGTGCTTTTGTGACTGGCCATGACAAACATCCTGAGGCAGCTGTGTCAGGTGCAAGAGTCATCAGATGGCATAGCCTAGTAAGAGCAGCTGCTCCCTTTTGCCTGGGTCAGAGACCCATCTCCACCATAGCCTCCACAGCAACCATTCGTGCCCTGGCAGTGTGACATGATACATTTCATCAGCTATTGGGAGGATGTTAAGCTCAGTGACACCCATTCCAGCCAAGCTACATTGTTTAATAAAGAGTACAGTAATCACAGGCATCAGCTGCAGAGGATTAAGGTTGCCTGCACCATCCAGGGTGTTTTACCTGTAACTCTTTTGCTACATTTTCTCTTCATCTTCAGCCTTTCCTCCCCAGAACTATTCTTGCTTGTTCTCTCACGAAGAGCAAAGTGAGTGTGTGAATGGCACAACTGCAGAGGAAGGAAGTGGTGTTGCTGATTCAATAGAGTGTGTTTTTCCTTCTGAGTCAGTATAGAACAACTGTCTTCTCACTGTGCTCAGAACATATTAGAACAAGAAGTCTGCCTCTGGTGTGTGTGGGCTTGTGTTTTAATCTCTCTGACCCAGAACATGGAAAGGTTGCACAGAAGGGATTTTAATTATCTTGAAAGTTATAAAGTCCAAATAAAACTGTAGAGTCATCACAGCAGATCACCCATCCACTCTATCACTCTGTGGACCCATTGCTGTGATAACCACAGGACACGAACCTGATTCTAGAAAACAGAATGTATCAAGAAGTAGTATTGTTAAAGGCCAGGTACACAACATTTTTGGATCACACAAGTTCCTGCCTAGAACTATAGCTGGACTCCATGAAGAGGCATCCAGGAGACAGCTGGGAGACTGGGGATAAAATGTGAAGGACAAGTATATAAAGCTATCAGGTTAAATTTCCATAAATCTCTACATTAAGTAGATCAGAGGTAGGGAACCTGAAAGAAAATCTGAGGTTTTCTGGACGACTCAAGACAAACACTGAAGAAATGGAAATTACACAGCAGCTAAATTATTACTTCAGTTCAGACTTCATACCTCAGGCTATGAGGGTGATACCTGTTTCCAACAGGAAGAGATGATTTGCTGGTAAAGTGAAAACTAAAAGAAGAGATATTGGAAACGACTGAAGAGAAAAAGTCACACCAGTCACACTGCCCATAGAAGAGGATCCAGTGGAAGCTTAAGAGGGAAGGAGACAAGACACTTTAAAGAATTTCAGGGGTGCATTCAAATCAGTTCCTGTGGCACGAGTTGGAAGATAGCAAATGTTTTGATGAATATTTTTGTTTACAATATTATTTAAAACATGAAACAGCCTCCAATTTCAAAGTTTCATGCACATTTCTCACAGGCCCAGGCTGGAGGAAATGTGGGTAGTGTCCTCTTTCATGCTACTTTCTATTGAGCTCATTTCACCTCAAAGATTTGGGTGAGCCTGAACCTTAAACTGAAAACAAAACTCAACTGGGCACAAAGGTAAGGCAATGGAAAGTGATTGCCCAAGCCACTGTGAACCGAAACTGCCAAGCTATGCACAGTGCAGGTGTTAGAAAACCATTGAGCTCACACTGCAGCATCCTGAAGCAGCGAAGGACTCTGGCTTCCAACTATGAAGTTCTTGTGAGCAGAACAGGCTTCTACATAGACTGCTGAAAGTTGCCCATGCACCACAAGTGATGGTCAAAGGACCTGATCCCAGCTGCTGGATGACCACGAGAGATGTCAGTCCCTGTATATGCAACTTTGGGAGATGTCTAATTCTCTGCTTGGATCTTCCAGAAGCCTGGACACCATGTTATTTCTGTGCTTTTCAGTTAGCAACAAAAAATCTGTCATGTAAGGCTATGTTTTCATTACTCCTGGATGATGGGGGAGAAAGAACAGGGATTTAATTGGGGCAGTCTTAGGCTCAATGCCCAGTTCTTGATTTCAGGGTAGGGATCATGGGCTGAAGAATCCCACTGCCATGGGTGGGCTGTGTGGCAGAGCTCTGTCTCTCTCAGGTACACCTTGAACTTTTATTGTTGAGAGCTCTTTTGTGCTAGGGAAAAGAAATTACCAATCTGAGTTTCGTGGCAGTTTAAAATAGTCTAGGCCAAGGCTGTCTCAAAAAAGAGTGCCTCAAGGATACCACTGCAGGCTTCAAACCTGATTCAATAGCTTGCAGGCTTTCTGTAAAGTGCTTTTGGTGCTTTGCAGGAACAATGTGGTGTATGAAATTAAGAACAACTCTTTGACAAATATAAATTAAGAGGCAGCTGAAATACACTGTTCTATAGGCTTTCATAAAATGAAGCAAGGTGGTCCTAAAATTGAAACACCTTGTATTTATTCTGTTTCTTTTCCTTTCTTTACTCCTCACCAAACTCCCCTCACTCGATCTGCTTTTAAACTACATTTTGAAACACCAGCATATGTATGTGCACAGACACACACAAACACAGAAGCAGAGCCCTCAGGAAGGGTGTTCTATAGCAGCACTTTGTATGGTTTCAAGATATGAATGTGTTACTCTATGCACTGCTGCCCGCAGACTGGGGCAGGAACCTTGCAGGTCTGGGATTAAAACTTGGCCCAAAGTCATACCGAAAAAGGTGAAATCGCAAAAAGAGAAAGCTGACCACAGCTGCTCCTCTGTGCTTCTGACAGCCATCGCCTGGGCAGATTGCTGTGCCACAGCCCGCGGCGCTGCACTGCCGCTGACCAAAACCTTGTCTTCGCAGGGAGGCCAGTGGTCCCCTAAGCAGGCTGTACTTCAGCTCAAAATCTGATGGCAATCCTTTCATTGGTTAAAAAAACCGGTATACTAAAAGCAGCATAAACATCCCCTAGACAATAAGCATTTTCTGGGAGCTGGTTGAACAAATTTATAGATGCAAGGCAATGACCAGCCCCACCGATTACAAAACTTTCCTCCTCCAGAGAGCAGCAACAATGAAACACAGGGGCTGTGTGAGGCTTTACCATGGCCACAGCCAACTGGAATGCCGAAATAGAAAGGAAGGTGACGTGGCTCTACAGCCTGCCTGCCCATGTGATACTCAACTGGACAGCAAATGTGCTTTTACTCACAGGAACAGCTTTGCCATCCAAAAATCCAGTGCAGGAAGTTAGGCAGATGGGCAGACACAGAATTCCCAGTGGGCAGAGGTCTGAGAGTGAGCCCAGGGCTAAAATAAGATAGGTGCATTGGGAGTGGGGGAACTGTCCAGCAGGACACAATAAGGGAATTGGCCAAGAATGGGGATGGAGGAAGATAAACTGTTCTGACAGTCAGAGAAGCACCCTGCTTTCAACAACTCACAGTAAAAGCATTGCAAGAACCCAAAGGGCTCCCCAGCAGCAGTTTCTGTCAGGGTCCTGGGTTCAACAGGTCTCTGGAATGTATTTCTCACCCACATTCAAGAGAGTTTGGCTTGTTTAGTCTAGCAAAACTAAGGAGGATAGAGTATAGCTTTGTAGTCTGTAAATACACCAGAGGCTAAGGTGGAAGAAGACTTACCCAAACTAAAGATCCTATTGGCATAAGTACAAATGAGGGATCAGTCGCTGTATGAGACCATTTGGGATAAAAATTAGGAGGAGGTTTCTAGGCAGCAGGGAGTTTGACAACAGCTCCCTTCAAAGAGAGGCAGCTCTGAGGAGCAGCACCATTTTGAGGATGAATCTTGTGTAATTTTTGGAGGGGATTGTAAAATATTCCATGAGCAGGGGACTGGGAAGTCCTTTACAGCTGGAATAAGGGCAAAGAAAATGGCATGAAAATGGAAAAGCAAGAACTGGAACTGAGCTCTGTGAAGAAGGCTCACAGACAACACATAAGAAAGCATTTACAGGTGGGCAAAGGATAAGCCCCACTGAAAAGGGAAAAAGAGGCCAAGAGCTTTTGGAAGTATGGGTGAAACATCTCTCACCTTGTCAACAATGTCTGGGAACTGTCTCTGGTGAAATGGCCTGTACTTATTCATGCACCACCTGTCTGGAAGGCAGTGCTGGATTGTGAGCAGGAAAAATAAAAATCAAGCATTTCTGTCTTCCCATTACTGCTGTTTGAAACATCGGAGATGTTCCTCCTAAATAAGTCCAGAGGATTTCCATCACCTCTGAAACACAGAAGAAAGATCAGTCTGTAAAATTGTATCTGATGGCTTTCAACTGGGACTGCCCTGTCTGTACCCATCTAGCTACAAGCATAAAAGTCTCTGCAGAGGATAAACCCATTTGCTGTGGAGAGCTCTGTGCATGTGGGAGCAGGGAGCCTTTCCAGTGGGTGACAGAACAGGTGTGGGTACTCACCCCTCCATACCCAACCTTATCATTGCATCAGAGCCACATCCTTGAAATAGGAAATAAAAACTTCTTCTTCAGAAAATACACCACATCCAGGAGAGGGGTCCCAGATGGCAATATCTTTTCAATGTCTCAGTGACACCATCTCCTATATGGTAAAGAGAAAAAATTCTGATTGGAAGATTTTTGACGGGAAACCACTGCATTTCAGAAACCAGAGCCTGCCTAGGAAGGAGAAAGTTTCCAGTGTGCTATCCCAGAACAAGTCCCCAGCTGGTAGCTGTAAGACACATTGACTTTTTTTCCAAGTTTGCATTCTTTAAATACAGATTCAGACAAGATACACCGGGAGTGGAAGACTATGCAGCCAAACAGCCTCACTTATTTCTGGGGAGAGACCAGTGTGCCTACAGGTATTAATCTGTGAGTGGGAGGGAAGGTGAAAGCTGGGAAATCCGTCTGTATCCATGTTTCCACATATGCATATATAAAAAAATATATACATACACACAGAGAAAACAAAACAAAACAGAACAGTCCATTGCACACAATCCTCCCCCAGGGAGAGGGCGAGAGAACAAACAAGCAGCAGATGTGAACCACGTCACCACGCCTAACGCCGGAGGAAGATCAGACCCTATGGTGACAAGGTGATGTGAGAGGCCACCAGAGCAGGAGGTTGTAGGAGACCTCTGAGGCAGAAGAGGATGGCAAGTCAGAGAGGTCCATGAGGTGCAGGCACACAGGCTGCTCTCCTCCCTTGGCATCACCCCAAGGTGACGAAATGCCTGGTACCAAGGTGGACTCTAAGAGATGGCCCTGAGCCCCTCCATGAAAGAAGGGATGGGCCAGAAGGAGGGCTGTAGGGTGACTTTTTCACAAAGAGCTGCAGAAAAGCCCATAGCTGACCTGCAGCCTCGGGCACCATGCCAATCCCAATGCCAGGAGGTATGAGATCCTGCACTGACTGCAAAAATCAGAAACGAGAGAAAAAAGACATCTTCTAGCCAGTTTGAGCAAAGATAATGAATAGTTCTGTTTCTCAATTAGATGCATCTTTTTCTGTCTTCTAGAAGAACATAAAGGGGCTTGGAGAACAAAAAAGGACATGAGCACTCTGTCCCTGGCTTACCCTCTAGTGGTGTTCTGTGTTTCCTCATCCATCCTGGGGCAGTGGTGCTGAATGCTGATAAGGCCAGACTTGGGCCAGCCTCAGTCAGACAGTTGGTGCAATTTGACTTTAGATAATACTTAATGATTTGTTTTTAGTATAGGTTTGGGGTGAGTTGGGGTATTTGTTTTTGTTGTTGTTGATTTTGTTGTTATTGCTTCTCCCCCTCCTTCTTTCCAACCAATTAGCTTCAATTTGTTTTGGCAGAGGACATGATTAGTGGGGCTGTGCTCCAGATGGTTGGGCGCTCAGCCGTTCGCCATAAATAACGCTGGATGAGCTGTGCTCCTGCATGCAAAGCTGGGAAGTGAGAGGCCCAAGTCACAGGATCAGAGCATCCCATGGCTGGTTTGCAGGGAAAGTTACCTGGACCCTTTGGAGAAGGCACTGACTAACTTTTACTTAGATATGTCGTGATACAGGTTTGTTACTGCTCCCAAACTGCACTGGCAGGGCACCACTCACCTGTCTGCTCCCTCTTCTCTTAATTAGCCTCCCCTTGCTATATAAGTCTAGGGCTTCCAGCTGAACCTTGGCAAACTGGAGAACATGAATTTCCTTTTTCCCCTTGCAGCATCTTTTGGTCTGTCTGAAGACCATCTGATTTTGTTGTTTGTATGGATCCCAGGGTCAAGCACAAGAAAAGGGGCTGATGAGCCTGGCCAAACCCCAGCACAGGGCAGGACAGAGCTCTTATGTGTCCCACAGGAACAGTCACGGTCTGTGTCTGCTGCGTTGTCACTGTGGTAGCCAGGCCTTTGGACCTCCCTCAGAATTCTAATGGGGCTGTGTGGGAAGGAGACAGTAGTGTTTTGGGAAGAGACAACCTTGGTAAGGAAACAGATCCACCAAAGAAACCAAGGGAATTTTTTAAAATTTTTCAACATCTATCACTTTTCAGTGTTTTCATAACAAATAATGGTTTTATCAAAGCAATACCAATTCTTGTTGTGAAACTTTAACAATTAACTTCTGAAACACACTGTAAGATCTTCAATAACAGAGGAAATAAAAGCCCAAAGTTTATTATTATTATCAATATTTAAGGACTACTTAGTGAATTGCAAACTGAAAAGCTATTCAACATTTTACATTAGCTTAAGCAGGCAAGCCTTTGCTGGGAATGCCTTATGCTTTAGGACAAAGTTGATTGTTTATACATTTAGTAAGTAACAAATAGCCCCATTCTACACAACGGGTTTGCTATGGATACAACATGACAATTGCATTAAAGCTAAAGGGGCAGACACTACAGCAAGGAGGAAGTAGCTATAAAGTGTTGAAACGTCTTTGAACTGGGCATTTCAAGCCTTTGAACTGAGCTCTTCCCTTTCACCTCTCAGTGCCACAAGCTGCCCTGTTCCCCTCCTTTTGCCCAGGGAGTCTCAGTCACTCACAGAAGCAAAGCACGGCAGACACACCTGAAATTGGCAGCTGCATATGGGGAAATAAACCCCACTTCAGTTCACGTCCATAGTCCAGCTCTGCAAGCTCACACCTCTGTGTCGGAGGGTTCACAGGTGCAATTGCAGGAGCAAAACCAAGATCCCTGTCCCTTACTGAGCACTGTCCCTGAAAGACTCCCAAGATGTGTATGCCTTGACCATTGAGTAATCTCAGAATCAGCTGTCTGGACTGTTTGCATCATAAATCCTCGCACCCAGGCATGGTGCTGACTCCACTGAGGTCTGGAAGATCTCTGCTGTTCTTTTAGAACTTCAGTATTTTGGGAGTTTTAATACTAGCCAAGGTCTTATTCATGGAGAGACATATTTTGAAGCATGTTATGGCTCTGTCTGCAGGTGGACAACCCATGGCCAGCCCTTCATAAGCAGAAGATGCCTGTCACATGGCTCAGTTGCAATTTTGGGCTGCAGCTAAGCTCATGCCAGCCTCATGCAGAGTAAGCCTGGTGCACAGACAGCTGTTCCCAGGCACATCTTTGCTCATAACAAGGATATATACTCCATGGGGCTCACTGTTCTAAGTCTGAGATGCCTGGATAGCTTTTCTTTATTGACCAATATCAAGGAGGAGTAATGTCAGAAGAGATCCAACTAAGGGAATGCTAACAAAGGTACTTTCCACCACGATCCATGACACGCTTTCTCCATACACAGGGCAACTCTTTAGCAGTGTTGCACAGGTGTGGTGTGTTTATATAAGTGAATGGAGCTGGTCTCATTTCCACATGCAAGAGGCTGGGGCTGAAGCAGAGTGCTAGTACAAACACTGTAAATGCCAATACAATCAATTTGTCCCATCTTGTCTGGAGCACAGCTCTAGCTATGCCACTCCAGTGATGTCTAACATCACTGCAACACTGCACTGGAAACAAAGATAAGATGGTCTTCCAAACACTGCACTGTCTCCAGTTGGAGGGATACTGTAGAAACAAACTATGGTTCAAACAGAAGCACTGACACCCCTGGGAGACAGCTGTAAATCCCGTGGCCTTGGTGGGCATCACAAGCAAAGAGATGGAACAGAAGTTCATAACTGACAAGACTGATTCTGGTCTAGCTTAAAGACATGAAAACTGGAGTTGTGGCAAAGCCTCTGCATACAACACTGACCAGAACTCACAGAGCTGTTCTCCAATAAGTTTAAATACAGCTCTATTTATCTCTGGACCCCGTGCAAATCCATGTGTACAGTCACACATATTTTTCAAAATGCCTGAGAGAATCATGACAGAATCTATAGAAGTTAGAGATGGAAGTGATCTATCAGGTCCATTTGCAACCTCGTATGAGCCAGGCAGAATTTTTCCCTGGGCTATATTCACTGCTTTGCCTCATCTTGTTTTTAATCACTCAAGCAAAGGGACTAGAACAGCCAGGCAAAGTTATGTCATACTGCTGCAGAAGCGGCATTGGGGAATCTTGTATCTCTGATCAAAACTGAGTATCACAGTTGTACAATGTATACTTAAGCATGTTTGATGTGGTTAAAAAATCCTATGCAGAAATGCATTCAATTTCTGTAAGTACTCATCTTCCAAGAATTTTTAAGGCTTTGCAATAAACATAGCCAAAGCCATCATTCAACAAATTGAAATCACACTTGTATTAATGTGGTTTCTATATTCAGATTCAATTTAACCCTCATGACTTTATCTTGTCATCCAGTGAAGTGTGCAGGTCAACAGAAGTTGTTATCAGAGAGCTGAGTGAGCATTTCTTTTCCCTCATCTCCTCCACCACTTCCATAACTTAAGGCATCAGAGACCCCACATCTTGGCAGAGGGCAGTTCCTAAAATATCCCCACCATCCTCCACTGAAAATCTCATTCATATATTAAGTGAATTCAGTGTTCTTTTCTAAGGTCTTCTTGTGAATCTGCCCTTTTATGATGGTGATTCCTTTCAGGAGAGTGAAGTTCCACCTCATGCAAACAAAGAGCAACCAATGACTCAGAAAAAAAAATATGGTCCAGTGGTAAATTTTTTATCATCCAGGGCCCTGGTTTTCTTCACTTGAAAGCATAACACAAGAAGGTCCCCTCCCAGCAGCCTGAAGAGATTGGAGCAGAGATAAGTTGCAATGTGCATGCCATGCTCGGGTAGCTGGGCTTACATGAGGTATAAGGAATCAGTTCTTATAGCCAGAGACATGGGTCTCTAAGAATAAATACCTGGTGTATTTCCTAGCTCAGTTGCATCTAGTCAACCAGCATGTTTTGTTCCGTTAAAGTAACCTAGGAGGTTTCTGGGGTCAATAGAGCTAAATAAAACAACCAGCAAAAACACTGTGGTCTAGGAAAGGGCAAAATTTTTCAAAGCTCAGCTCCCCTCAGCAGTACAATTCCTGTACAGAGTGATGAAAGTGTTTAAGTCATCAGAAAAAGCAGGCAGTGACCTGCAGTAAAATACAGGGCCTGGTGAGATACGTCACGTCTTGCTAATGACCTCTAGAGCTGGGTCAGCAGATGCCACTGTGGGGGACACCATCATCTGCCAGCCAGCAGGTAGAGCTCCACTGTCTTGGCATGTCTCTATCCTCACTGCCACCCTGGGCACATCAGCTCCACGGAGGACCAGTGAGGGCAATTCAGATTTTTGGAAACAACACTCAGGACTGGGGATTCTTCAGAAACTTTTCAAGAAAACAGTCTCTCTAGAAATGCAGTCTTTCCTATGAGCTGCATATTCTGAAGCTAACAGCCTCTCTGAAACAGTTTGGCTGCAATTGCTTACCCTTTCTTAACACAATTACATAAATGCATAAATGAAGATAGAGTGAAACTATATGGGCATCTCAAACTTGCAAAAAAAGATAGGGATTTTGCTCAGTCAAATATTTGAGCTAGAAATTTGGGGACAATTGTAAATTTTACCTCAGCAAGGTCATCCTTTTTTTTTTTCAGGCAGAGCTGGCAGTTTTCTGCCATCAGCACATGGCTCTGCCTAATGAGGATACAGAGCAGGGCAGCCCAGAGCCAGCCTGATGCTTGGTCCAGGAACCATCTTCTGGCATGGAGGAAAATGGCTGAGGATTGATGGGTTGGGAGCAGTTGCCAGACATATCCTGCTGCTCCAGCTTGTCTCAGATCTATCTGGATACCCTTCTTCCCTGCACAGCTGGCAGATTTTGTGGACTGCAACAAAGAAAACTGGGCACAGGGCAGAGCTTACTCTTTTGTGAAATATGGGAGCTAATCTCATTGCTGCAGAGTGAAATTTGGTTCCATGAAGGCTTTTGAGTTTAGACCAATGAGCCCCCAACATAAGGCTGTTTCCAAGTGGTCCAAAGCCTTCTCCAGGCCTTGTAAGACTTGAGTGTTGTAGGTCTGAGACCAACACTACCAGGTATAGCCAGGTTCATGGTCTTCAGGTAGACCCAGGTACCAGGCTGGGATTTGGCATTGCTGCAATGTACAGAGAAGCACTCTAGGTATTTCTCTCCCATTAGCATGTCCCTGCAGCACAAGTTTCATTTCAGCACAACACGTATTGCTAAATCTACACACTTTATAATGCTCAGCCTCTCCAGAAAAAGAGAAAAGCCAATACACAGGAGAGATTGGCCATGCACAGTCCTCCCCACCAACAGTGGCCACCTCAGCTGGAGAGGCCAGGGTGAATTTCAGTACCTAAAGGCACTCATTCTCCCCCAAAATAACAAACTTTTAAACTTTGGGCCTTAGATGAGGGGGTGGGGGAGGGTTGAAACTGGCCCCGCTGCTTCACGTTGCACATTAGCAACCGAGTTCACTTCACAAACACAAGGTGCACTGTCAGAATAGCCTGGGGCAAAGTTTGTACTTTGCTTGAATTCTAACTTTTGTTTACCAAGGTAATAAACCGGTCTTCTCTTCCAGGTGTAAATGCTATTATGAAAAGGCATATTTGTGTTTCATCTCACCTCAGATGTACAGTATGTGCTCACATCCTACACTGTGTGTACAGCCCACATTACTCCAGAGCTAGAAGAAGAAAAGAAAAAGGATAAAAATAAATAGCCCCACTCTGTCCTCAGAAAAGTGTGTTCTGGAGAATCTAGGAGTTTCATTGGATTTCTTTCACTTTATGCCCTGTGTACAGCCCTTGCTCTACCATGTAAAGACCAGGTCAGAACTTCCCCGCATCCCTGTGGTCTTCCCCATTAGTGCAGCTGTGCAGACCCCATGAGGAGAGCTGATGGAGATGAATCGTTTGTTCTGTGCAGACAAGCTGAACTCTAAACAGTGGAGTTTAATTTCCACCAAACTAGTTGGGTCGCCAGTTTGGTTCCCTTCCCCTAAAACCGACCACATCTCCATTGTGCCACGTGCATTCAGATGTGTTGCGTTTAGTGTAATCTCACTGAAACTCATGGGAGAGGAGAAGGAGGTGGGAAAAGAAAAAAAAAAAAAAAAGAAAGAAAAAAGCCTGGCATTGTTTTTTTTCTTACACTTCACCTCCTGTTCCTGGTGTCATGCCCACTTGGCAAGATTTAGAGATAGCAGACACACTCTGGATAAAAATGACCTAAATGTTTCCTCATCCCTTCAAACCTGTTCAGTGGCCTTCTGCCTCCAGCCCAGTAGTAGCCTGGCCTGGCCACTGTGGCTGCCACCTGAACACGCCTGAAAACCAATGCCGCAAGACCTGCAGCTACAAGTGATCAGAGCCCCAGTCCAAAACATGGATCACCCAGCATGGCACAGCGTGGCATGGCACAGTGGGCATGGGAAAGAGCACTGCTCGCTGAACCTGTGCACACACTCTTGGCATCACCTCTCTCCTCTCACATTAAGGCACTGACCTCGCCTTTTGCCACTGAGTTTGTAAAATTTCATGAGATGACACCTTGAAAAGTTATGTGTGAAATTCTGAGCTTGGATGGAGCCATCACTGAAGCTGCCCAGCTGCGGGTCAGCAGTAATTTCCTTCCTTGTCTGTTGTAGTCCTTTACAAGTAGATTTAAGAGGGCAATAACCACATGATAATTTTTTTTACACGAGCTATTTATTTTATTAAAAGCCCATGTCCATAACTCCATCTGTGCAACAGAAGAGCTGCTGCAGAGAGGCAAAGAGAGGGTTTGAAGAAGACCACAGTGCAAGCAGTGTCTGGTGATGGCTTGCTGTGCCCAGAGCGGAGCTTCCTCGGAATGCCTTCGCTCCTGAAATCAGAAACCCCATGGAGAGAGCTGGGCTGCCAGCGCCACACAGGTCTGAGCCTGCCCAGCCCAGACAGCTTCCCCACCCTGGTGTTTACACTGAAGCACTTGCTCCAGCACAGACTGAAACTGCAGCCTGGATCCTGTACCCAGTGGGGCCTCAGCATACTCTGCTCCCTAGTGATGCAGGTAGTGACAGGGTCTGGCACCCTTTTGTGCTGCCCACCCCTCCATGCACCTTGCATGGTCCTTTCCATGCCAGTGCTGGACCCAAGGGATCACAAGTCAAAGTGCTCTGAGGCAAATGGAAGGTATGGTGGTCCCAGCTGCATGTACTTGTGGTCCTATTTGCTTCTGGAGTCACAGAAGCTGGTTTAGGATAGGGGTTTTTTTATGAGAACAAAATGGATTCAAGGTTCTTAGCAGCTTTTGTGCTTTCTCATTTATTTTTCAACTTCCGGTATTTATGCTTCCTCAGTAAGGCAAGAAGGAACATTGCTTACAGGAATGCAATTCTCCCCATCCATCAAACCCAAGCATGACAGCAGCTCTGCTATCCATTCCCACAAAATTTCATGCAACCACATGAGCTGAGGAAGAACATCCTCAGCAGCAGTGACTTTGACCAGGGTCCTTGCAGCAATGGGATGCAGGGCCAACATCTGTCCCATCACTAACCAGGAGTGGAAAGCTCCTTTCTGTTTAGGAGGGGAAACTGGTGCTTCCCAGGGAACTGGCATGCACTCACCTCTTCATCAGGTATTGATTGTAAATGAGCTACTGGTTGGGGTGGTGGAAGATGGAAACTTCACAGATTTCCCCACATGGTTAATTCCTGCCATAGTGCCTTCTTGGATTCACCTACCCTCTTGAGCTGGGTGGGGCAGAGGAGGACATGTCACCCCAGTTTGGGAACAGGTGTGTTCAGTGGCCAGATCTAGGTGCGTTAGGAGACCTAGAACTAGTTTGACATGGGCTATTATTTCATGGAATCTTGAGTATATTCCTCATGTCCTTTAAGTGTTCCAGAAAAGTAATGGCCCTGGCCAGCCTTTCCAATCATGTTCTTTTAGCATGTCAGTTTGGTTTTTCCAGAACAGGTAGGGAGTGGCTTTTTGCCAGCGTTATGTAAGAAGCAAAGCGATTGCGTAAGTTCAGTTGGTCGCAAAGACATAAAATAGTCTTTATTGGTAGTTACAGCACCTGGAAATTTTCCCAGAGGCATCTGTGCATATTTCCCAAGGAACTTGTCCCTTTCTAGATTTTGAGTCCTCTGGAATCCTCTTTCTTCTGGGTACTTTTGCTGTCAGAAACACTTATGCAAAGGGGAATGTTTGTGCTTGTGCAGGAAATTATAGAAGGAGGTTGCACGTCACTCCACTGTGACAAGTGTAAAATGCTTGAGCTGCTCTACTGACCCGTGATGTGTGCAGTCAGAGGCAGGGGCTTGGTTTAAGTCAGTGCCCAGGTGCAAGCCTGGGACACTTGGTGGACTCATCCAGTCCTCTTGAGAGTGACAACAAGAGTGACTGCAACTAAAAAGAATTTTTCTAATTGGTATCTTTCTAGACAATTGCATAGTGAGTAACATCTGCAGAAAACTGAAGTTATTTGACATCATTTCACAAGTAGGAAAGGATCATTGCATTCCACATGTCTATGTGGGATGGGATCTTGTGTCTTTCATGAAAAAAAGAAAAATGAAACAGCATCTAAAAGTGGTCAGAATGTGATTCACTGTAACTTCAGCAACACAAAGAGAAAAAGCAAGCTTTGCTTTGTTTCTCTCAATGTCTCCAATACCTATAGCATTAAGCATATGGAAAAGGCTTTGCAAGACCAAGGCCTGATCAGTAGCTAATGCATTCCCAGGTTCAGTAATAAGTACACTTTGTACATCAGAGAAATGGCAGTCTGCCCAGAGCTTTTGGGCAGATGCTGTTTCTAAAGAAATTAAATGCGTGAATAGATAATAACCAAAGAAATCCCTACTGGAATAGAGAATGGACAACCTCCTTCTGATAAAATCAAGTTCTTTCTCAATCATTCCCCACTTGAACACAAAGACCAAATTGAGTCAGTCATGAAGGTCTTGGAGTCTACAAATAAGCAGTTGGGTTTCTTTCTTCTTTGTCATGCTGTACATTATCCCAGGGACCGGCAAAACATAGCAAGGGTAACTTCTCTGTCCCTTCCAAAATGAGGGACATTGCAGGAAGTCAGCTGCCTTTACTAGGTTGAAGAGGGAGTTACCCAGTGCCTTAGCTAGTTCCCTCCAACCTGCTAAGGGCAGAAGTGAAGGAGGAGAGGAACGTGTGGTTAGCCCATGTCCTCACCATGAAAACAGAGGAATCAGGTGGTGACCCAACAAGGAAGACCTGCAGAACAGCAAGTGGGAGCAGGGGACCAGTGGAGAAAAGATGAACATGAGATTGGTGAGGCCTGGGTGAGCTCTGACATGGGAAGGAATGAGGTGAGGGTCAGGGTTAGAGGTATGGAGAGAGGTAACCTCAAACCAAACCACCCAGGTATTTCAATCAGATTCCAGTCATGATGCAAGACACATTCCTCTACTGGCCTCCCCCACTACCGAATCTTGTCTCTGTACTCTTGTCAGACCCTATCATCATTACATGACCACCTCTGGCTGGTCTCACTGGGAGCTCTGTGGAAGCCAGATAACTACTTGGCCATGCTGAATCAACTTCCTGGCTGGAAGAGTTCCTACCTAAAATGGGACTCAGACAATGGGTGGGTAATATGCATATTAGGGAGGAAAATGCAGTATCTGAGCGGTGGGATGCTGCTGTTGATATTAGTGTGGCCACTTCTATCTGCTGGCACAGGGAGGTGGTCAGAGACAACTGTCCCATGCTCTGGGAATCAGGCTGCTGCACCACATGAAGGGTCTGGGAAGTGGAGAGATAGTTGATCAAATCATTTTCAAGAGACAGAGTCCAAATCTTGCTTCTCTTTCCCCTTTTGATTTCCATGACCTATGGGGATGGTATTGTCGCACAAAATCACTTCCAAGGCCACAGACTCTGGATGCAAAGGACAGCAACTGTTCTGCCCAGGGTCTGGCTCTGGAAAGCAAGGGACAGAACTTAAAATAGAGCTCAGGATTGGGAACTTGGCACAGGTGGAGAGGCAGGTGGAGATGCCCAAAGCAATGGGTGGGACACCACTGGATGTCAAACAAGGAAGACAGTTGCTTAGCAAGCCCAAAGACTCATCCTTTGCAACCTGGTCAGGATGTCCAGGGGACTATCTGTAGTGGGATTGCCAAGGCAAAACCCTGGTATAGATGACAGCACAAGGCCAAGAACATTTTGCACATAGACTTGGTGCGCCATCCCGGGTTGGGATGTGGGTCTTGACCACTGGGGCCACTGGGGCCACTGGGATGCTTCTGAAATGCCTCACAGGGAGAGGGAAGTTCAGTGCAACCACTCACCCAGGATACCTGCAATATCTGGTATTCCTGGATCTCACTCAGTCTCTGAAATACATTTATGGTCTACGTGACAAGTGGTTTATTTTCAATACCTAGAGCATACAAGGCATGTGAGATGATGTGCTGTCATCTAGAACACTTTATGCTTGTTTAGTGCCAACTATGTTACAATATCATTTTGATGTCACTGTTTCCTCCTGCTGAAACAAAAAAAAAAACATTGCTGACAACATTTCTCAGCAGGGAGACTTCTGGGTTTGTTTTCCATTACACCTGCTTTTTATGACTTTGTTGGCTTGTTCAGAAGAGGAGGAGGCAGAAACTAGAAGAAATATTAATACATTCTTATGTTTTAAAATCCTTTTAATTATAAAAGATCTGAACAATCCCTTAAAATACTGGGTTTCAAAGTGTCAATACGTAGCTGATGTCATAAAGTATTCATAGGGGCTGGAATTAATGCTCACATGTTTTAAAGTGATTAAATTTGAGAACCTGATGACTCGAGTTGGATTTTCGTTATCCTCGTGGTATGAGCAGAAAGTTTCAGAACTTGAGAGTTTCTAAGTATCCAGCACATCTCTGTGGAGCCCAAACAAATGGCGTGGGGAAAGCAGTAACAGGTGGTACCCAGTGGTGAGTACATGGTTTCTTTAGCTGCATCTCTAATACCTAGTTACTCATATGCAATACTTTCATCCTAATTTGTTCCACAAATCTGCCATGCCAGGCTTTGCAGGCAAGCGACAGCTCCTTCATTCCTAGGAGTCTCTTGGGAAGAAGCTGCAGGTGCCAAAGCATTTGCCAGCTGTGAAGGAAGAAAATGGTGCCTGGCAGGGACAGCCAAACCATTGCCAGCTCCCTGCTCTGCTGCTGTAAGAGACACACACATTTCCAACACCCTCACTAGCTATTTGTGCTGGATTTGCCATGATACTACTCATGGGACTTGATGCAGGCTCCTGCCCGTGAAGTATCATGACATAGGAGATGCGGTAAACCAGAGCCTCCAATACCTTTGGGAGATGTTGCTGCAGAAAGTCTGAGCCCTTAGAAGAAGTTTTTTCGTGCAAAGTATTGTCCCACTTGAGAGCGACAACCCAGCACCACCTCAAGGCCCACTCAGGAGACCTATCCTCAGAAAGAGTTTTGTTCCCAGAAGAGAGAGCTCTGCAGAGGATTACTCTGCATAGTAACTAGCCTGTCATGGGGGTTTGTAAATGAGCTCTGCAAGGACCTAGCTCTCCTGGGCAACACTTCAGAGTGCATGGGCTGAAAAAGGCCCAAACTCCCTGCAGGGAACCACAAGGAGACAGGTCAGCAGATAACAGTTCAACTGCTGAGAAGCTTCAGCCCCCAAACTTACAAGCAAGAGGAAAGGATAGAGCAAGGGAGCCTGGACCCAGCATGGGTCTTGCTCAGGACCTTCCTCACTCAGTTGCTCCAGCACAACCTGGCAAGACAAGATGCAAATTTCCCAAGGCAACAGGAGTTGAACTGAGCTGACAGGACCCATGGCAATGACATGTGAGAAATTCCCCAAACCTTCCCTCCCTCTTTCTCCTCCTCCTCCTCCTCTCCAACCCTGGTAGCACACCTCTGCAATGGCCATGTAACAACAGTGCCCTGACACTTGCCTAGCAGTGCTCCTACTGCATGTGGCATTTCTGGGCATGGGCCTCTCAAGTACACCCATCTTAACTGACCCACATCTCTCCACAGGCTGTTTCTGGGGCAGCGTGAGCATGTTTTGCTAGTGCTGCTCACATTGCCCCTGCCCTGATAGGCAGGGCACACATTTCATCATAATCTCCTTCATGTTTCTTTTTCTTTCTCATTTCCCTTTTTTCCACCCCCATATTTTTTTCCTTAAATATTGCCTAATCTCCACCTGAGTGCAGGCGGTGGGGTGAGCTCACTGTGCTGAGCACTGCATGCCAGCCCAAGGGCCACGCAGAGCCAGCCTCCTCTACCTGGAGGGAGGCATGGGACCTGAAGAGTGGGCACAAAACCCCTCCACCCAGGAGCACAATCCTCAGCTGCCAGCCCTGCTGCACATTCTAGCATAATCTTGGGTGGAGGGAGCTGGGCCACTTCCATAATCATCCCTGATGAGAAGACACAGCTCATGGGGGAGCAGAGAAAAGCACTGGCCCCACCATTGTCTTTATTCCACTTGACTTAGGGAAACAAATCCCTCCCCAAAAGTCTCATGTCCTTGTGTTCCCACAGCGGGGAAAACAAACCCTTGCACTTCCATGGGGCAGATGGGGGTGTGGGAGGCAGAAAGTTGGCAGGAACTGCACACAAACTACCAGATCGAACTGCTGCCTTCCTGCACCTTCTCAACCACTGCCTCCCAAGAGACAGAGTGGGAGCACTGGTGGCAGAGCTCACCAAGAAACGGTGCTTTCTGCAGGAAAAGCATTTTTTTGTTTCATTATTTTCTGTTTCTTCTCTTATTATTTTTTGGAGGAGGGGAGGGGAATTGAGATGGGGGATTTCAATAAAAGTATATATTACAGGGGAAGAAATGTCCATTTTCTCTCTAATTGGGAGAATTTTCTTGATGCAGACAAATACCACTGCCTAGAGGGCTGAATTGCTTCTGCTTCCAGTTACTGAGAACTACACTTTGTTAGATGGGAGTTTGATGAAAACCTTCAGTGGTGGCAAAAACAGAAACTTTGCAGAGATAACTGCTGGAACCCTCTGAAAGGTCATGCTTTGCTGATGAAAAGGAGTTTAAACCTTTCCTTGGACCGGATCTTTCAGTGAGATGGCTTTGCAAGAGAAGAAAGAAATGGGTTAGGAAAACAGGATGACGCCACTTTCTTAGGAACAGATACCATGAGGAGAGATGAAGAAGGGACAAAGGTTGCCCATTGCTAGCCATAGAGAGGAAGAGAGACCTGGGACTTGCGGATAAGAGCATGGCCGGGGTTCTGCTTGGGGACTTTCAGTCTCCTAATTCTAGATCCAGTACCAGTAAGTTGCATTCTCCCCCAAAAAAATATTGGTAGAGTAATTCAAAGTGCTACAAAGGTGATGCTATGCAAATTACTGGTGGGAAATACAACTGTCTCAAAACATTGATAGCCTGTGGTTTCATTTATGTGGTGGATGTTAATGTGTCTAATGATTCTGAGGAAAGCTGTCTGAAAAAATGAATTTGGAGTTGTTTTGTTTCATAAGCAGTTCTGAAAAGTCAGGAAGGAGGGAATTAGTTCAGATTGCAACTAGGACTATTAATTTAAATTACAGAAAACGTGAAAGGTGAGGAGAAAATACTGTGCTTTGATTTGGAGCTATTTACAAGTAAAATGGAGGGGAATTTCAAACAGAAATAAACATTGCAAATGTACTTTCTTGGAATTTTTTCTCAGGACAAACAATTTAGTTCAACCAGCAATAATTTTAAAAACTATTTGTCACCAAATTTGCATTTTCACATAAGGGAAGTTTCAGGTGAAACAATTTCACTCATCCTCAGCTCCAAGCCTGGGAATTAAGGGTATCTCCCAGCAGTTTGCCATTGCATAAATTAACTCAAATGGACATTTGCACCAAACCTCTCATTGCTGAGGATACATCTCCAGACCAGTCTCTGAATACTGTATTTGGGCAGTTCTGTCCTTTTAACATTTTGGCAAGGTTTTTCCGCAATGTGGTGTCACAAAGATGGTGATCAAGCAGCAGGTGGAGGTCCTCCAGCTCTTGGCTGAGTTTGTGAGGGTCATTCTCCTTCCCACAGTGGCAAGAGAGCACGAGGCCAGTCCCCAGTGTGAAGGTCAAGAAACCCACCCCAAATCTTGATCCCACACTGAGACAACCTGTCCCAGCCTCACAGCAACCAGGTCATGAATCCAGAGACAAAAATGTCTCTCCCAAGCACCCGGCATTAGGTCCCCATCTCATATGCATGACTGCAGAAAACCAACTCTGGGCTTTGCTCCCCGATGAAATTCCTCTTCATAATGGGGGACACAGAAGCCACTTTCCTGCACCAGTATGCATGGCTGGACGGAATGAGCACCCTCCTACGGTACATGGTCACACAACTCAACCTGGCTGGACATTACCCAGTCCTGTCTTTCTTAGGTCCCAGTGAAAACGGCTGTGGGCAATAAAATCAAGCAGCCAAGTTTAGGAGCAACATTTTTTTCAGAGGTAAGTTAAGTAAGAAAAATGTTTTCTAATCTGAAATTACCTGAAAGTCTGGTTTACAGCCATGTGCATTAACTCCTCAGTGGCAGCAAGGGTTGGAGACACCTCTAGTGGCTTTCATGAACCTTTCAGAAGGTAATGAAATAGAGCAGCTTGAAAAACAGTTCCTATTTTCTGAAAGGTCTCAAAACCCACCATTAGGGTATCCTGAATTTCCTATGCTCCAGAAGCTATGCAAAGGAATTTTAATAAAACCAGACATTTTTAAATCCAACCTCTGATTTTCTCCATGACTTTAATTATTCCCTGCGACCCAACACGCAAACAATGAAGTCATATGCTAGAACTTGAGAACAATTCATTAATGTTTACAACACACTAAGATAATAGGAGGAGAGAGCCATAGAAATAGTGCATATGAATAAATGATAGTAATCATATGTCTGTTCTCGGAGATTATTCATGATTTCAAATAGGAGCAGGTGCACAAGTTTTTACAGGTTTGGGCCTTGGTTTCATCCAAAGATCTTCCTTCAGTTCAGGCCGTTTGCTCTATGAGTGGAGCACTCCCTGGATCCACTTGGCTGCTCTGGTTAAGAAGAGGGAAGCTGTCAGATATCAGAGCCTGGCACTATCACCATGCCACTTAAGTCATGCTAGTTAATTGGAGGAAAGTCACTTAAAAAATACTGTGTTGATAAATGCCACAGAAGTGTGGAGTGGGGGAGGTCCAGAAGAACAAACATTGTTTAGGTTTTACTCTGCAAAATTGCACTAGGAACAGAAAAATGTCTTTCATTTTTCCTGATCCCAGACATTCCTGGGAGCATAAGCCATGGCTGCTTTATTTTTAAAATCAACAAGTTCTTCTGAAGAAAAAGCACTTCTTGATCCCGTGACTGCCACAGCTGAAAGATCCATCCCCTTGCAGTCAGGCAATGCACTTCCTGCCAGCTGGACTCACCCACTGCCTAACCCTGTCCCAGTGATGCACAAGCTCTGTTGTCTGCCAGGCTGGGCTGAAGCAACAGGATTGAGACATTTCAAGATATCACTTGGGAAAGCAAGATAAATCAAGGTGAGTTAATTTTTCAGTCTTTGTGAAGTTCAGAGCCAGTGCAGGGCTCCTGCAGCTCTGTCTGTGCCATGTGCTGAGAACACCACCACAGCACAACAAGCAGAACAACCAGGAACAGTGGGGCTGCCCTGCAAGGCCAGAGGGACACTATAGCCGTATCTAGATCTCATCATGCACATGCATCACCATGCCCAGGAAAGGCCAAGGCCACTCTTCTTAACTGCATTGCCACTGCATCCTCTAAGAAATCCTGAGGGTGTTATGCCAACTGGAGTAACTGTATCAAAGCTGGATTGTGGAAGAAAGCAACTTCTTTCTGCTCATCGTGAAGTTGGATACAGTGCAAAGGAAACATCTGCACATACGTTTTACATGGAAAAGTGTTTCACTCCAGAAAAATGTAAAACTGATACTCCTTTCATTTTCTCTCTGTGTGCTCGTCCCTTATCTCCGTAATACATGATGTCATGCTCTGCCTGAAGGCTGCACCCCATCACCAGGCCACTCCACCACCTCACAGATACAACTTTCTCTGTGTTTCTAGTCTAGTTTTGTACTGGCTACTTTGTACCAGTTGAAACTCCTTATCTTCTTTGCTGGGTCAAGGTCTTCACAGTCTGTGTTGCAGTTCACGTTGAAATGTGGAGTTCAGCTGTTCTGGGTCTCTGACCAAGAGAGAATATGTTTCCCTCTGGCAGGATTGCTTTACAGACTGGCTTAAACCTCACCTATCTGCAGCAGGGTATAAGCCCTTACTTCCTACTAGGAATGCATTCAATCTTTCCAGTGGATAAGGATGGAGTCAAGCCTATGTCTCCCTGAAAAAGTACTCAAGTTGGAAAATTCAACTTTACACATGGAGCTGGTAGAATTGATGCTCAGAAAGCCCAAGAAGGCAGAAACAGCCAGAAGAACCCTAAACAGGTGTTGTATTTGAACACCTGCAAAGCTGGTGCTCACACCTGATGTAGCCACCTGGATGGTCTGTAGAGGCACTTGTAGGGCACAACCAGCCTGCCATGGACTGCTCCTTTGGAATGAGTTGAAGGGTCTCTTTAGAACATCTGTTTTTTTGTACCTATTACAAAAGCAACACAGTTATCCAGCTCCAATGAAGATGCTCACATTGGGGTATCTGCCCAGGTTCACACTATAGTCCAGCAGCAAGCCCAGAGGAGGGGCACATCATACCATCCAGCTGCTCTCCTCTTTTCAGGAACAACATCTAGATAGACCCACCAAGACCAAAAGACTTGTTTCACAGGATCCTACACATCACATGCTTGGAGGGAGTTTCTCTGCCTACAAACACCCTCAATGAGTTCCTGGTCTTGCAAACTCTTTCAGACATTACCTCTGTTAAATTATATGGAGAGGAAGATGACCATGCCCTACAGAAACCATCTGTTCCTGTTCTTGAGTTTAATTAACATGTCCATGGGCTTAAGTTGTTGTGAAACACCTTGTGGAAGACAGGACAGGGAGAACTCAGGAGGAGTCAATGACCCATGAAGAGTAGTACTGAGCTGGCACGGGGCTCTGCTTCTTGTGGTCCTGTGGCACATGCTGCTCTGGGGGCTGTGCTCATGTGTGGTTGATGCCTCCCATCTATTTGACTGTTTGAAGTCAATGAATGAGTCTGAGTGTCTCTGATGAGACACTCCCCATCAAGGCTGGGGTTTCCTTGTTTTGCATCTCTGCTCATTGGACTAACATATTTATATTCATGACTAATTTTCCATACAGCTCTTTACCTGCATGCGAGGGCTGCAGTGCTGACCCCTCCAGAGATGGATCTTCAGGGGACTTGTAAGTCTGTGCACTGCCTCCATCAAATACAGCACTGAGCTCTTCAGTGACCTGCTGTGAGCCACCACAGTGGTGCTTGGCCAGTACCTCATACTATGAGCATTCTCTAGCCAGTTCTCTCACAGAGCTAGGCGAGACCTGATCTGTATAATACACACATTCCCTCCAGAGGGAAAGCTCTGCACTGTCATCTTTTCGCCTTACCCAGACAGACAGACCGATGAATCCTTGAGATACTGGGAACGTTGGCTACTAATAAGGTTGGCCAGTGCCTGGGATGTCTGGGGGCTGCAGGCATCTTAGCTGAGCTCTTCCTGCTCAAGAGAAAGCTAATTAATAAGCTCTGCTGTTCTGGCATCACCCAAAAGTGAAAATACTTTCTGGCAGGGCAGCAGGCTCAAAATTAGCTGCTGCATTAAACTGCCAAATCTCCTTTACTCCTTTATTAGTTGCATTTGGTGATGATGAGGAGTGAGGCATTAACTGGTCCCTGATGGATAAAGAAACTATTACTCTGCTTTTATTTTGCAGCTGGGAAGAGGAAATAGATTTTATTACTGAGATTTCCTTGAAGACATTCACTTGACTTTGTGGCATCAGAGACGGAAGAGAAATGAAGAACACAGGAATCTTGGCACAGCAGGAGAGATTGTGCATGGATAATAACAGAGAGAAGTACCAGGTCAATTGGGAGCTGAAATATACTTAGGTGATTGAATCCTTGTGTCAGGTTGAAGCTCTGATGATCTGCCGAGCTTAAGTAATTTCAGCATTACAGCCAGGTTCTCTGTGCTGGCACTTAAGGCCTAAACCGGGGAACTTGCTGGGAAGACACATTTGTGGTGGATCAAAATGGAACAGAATAGAATAAAATATAATAGAAATGATAGATTATTAATTTTTTTCCTTTTTTTCTTCCCTCTTTTTTTTTTACCCAAGATTAGATCTAGAACATATCCACCTTAATTTTAGACCTAGATCCTAGCTAACATGGCATGACCCTACTAAAGGAAGGTGCAGACTGGAAGAGCCCATTTAAAATCATGATCCATGTCCTGAAATCTCAGGGTGTTCTCTCCTGAGAGATATGTGTCCTCTGCATACATCCCTGAGCTACAGTGTGGAATGGCAACCTCTTCAGGGACCACAGGTGTATCCAGCCAGGGTCATGAGCCTAAATTCTATGTACTAACTGCAGAAGGGGTGGGTAATAAAGGTGTAGGGTGGGCTGCCAGGTTGGTTGCTAGGTTGCAGGACACATGGTGCATTCTGCTACTTCTACTTGGGGGCCAAAAATAGGAGCAAGGATCAGTCAGTCAGAAGTGGGTAGAGATCTATTAAATAATTTTGGAAGGAGATGCTGAATTTCCTAAGGCATAATCCCAAATTCTTGAGCTCGCTACCCACTTCAAAGCAAATCAAACACAGCCTGGACACAGAAGTCCAAGAGACCTGGAGTATACCAGTGCAGAGCTGGTACAAAGCTGACCTAAGCATGGTGGAGGACCAATAGTCTGTGAAGAAACATAGGGTGGAAACCAGAAGAAGCACCCTAACCATGTGGGGAAAGAGGTCCTGCGACAGGTAGGCAGAGGCAAAAAACTAACCTGGCCAAAGATGATGTGGTAACCCAGAACTGTGGTGACAAAGCTCTAAAGCCCAGCAGGTCGCTCCTGTTCTTGGTCACTAAAGGACCCTTCTCATCTCATGGGCATGTGTACCCCAGTCACCAGGAGGGCTGGGAAGGGGAACCACATGAAACCATCTTGTCCCATCACCTCTGAAAATGAGGGGAGATGACATGGGCTGTTGGTCAAGGGATATCCTCCTGGACAGGGTGTATTTGACCCTCCTAGGAGGGAAACTTCAGTCTCATGGCTCAGGAGCTGGCCCAAATATCAGGACAGCATGACAAGTTTACCTCACAGGACAGGTCAACCAAGACTCTGGCAGTGGCCAGAGCTTTGCTTCTGGTAGTTCTTCCTGGCTGCTACTCAGGGCACTGCTCCCCTTCTCTACTGCACCTCTGATCCTCCCAACTCCCTCCACTTCACTTTCCACATCTACAACATGGAGCTAAAACTAATTGCAGCCCTTAGAGCAGAGCTGCACCGCTTGGCTTTACCAGTGTTTCAAAAATGCTCAGAGATGAAAGGTGCTTGAGAGAGCAAAGTATTGTTATTACTAATAATTACAAAAAATTAACCAAATATTTGTCTAGCACATCCATCCCTGCTGCTTTTTCTTACGTAAAATACACACATGCTCTGACTGCCAAAACAAAGCCCTGAAATCACTACATCAGCCCTACAGTATCGAGAAGGGGGGCAAAAAGTGCCTTAGGTCTAAAAAGGGTTGTCTGTTCCAGCAATTAATTTAATTGGTCTAAATATAACCCAGGTATACTGCAGATCCAGATTGCTGGCTGACAACAAACCCAAACAGGGCCCAGAGGCTGCAAGGCAGCAGGTTAAATGCTGCCTCTGAAGCTGCTGGGCTGATCCTGGCACACGAGTATATTTTCTCCTGGTATTCGTCGCCGCTTGCTGCTGTGGAGTCGAATTCTCGTAAAATGTTTATCAATGTCTGGGCATCTTCCAAACCAAGAAAGGGTGCGTGAGAAGTGTCCCCTTGCAGTCAGCAGGGACTGGATTTCATCACTTGTTTTAATTCCTGTCTTCATAATTTTATTGCTTCCCCCCCACCCCCCCGTTTTCTAATAAGCTCTTCTAACACCTAATAAAATCAGTCCTTTTTCCTTCTACTTACCTCCCCCTGCTGCCATCGCGATTACCTAGACAAGAAAAATACAGAGCATGGGGTCCTGCAGGCTGAGGTTTTAGTGACTGATTTCAACCGACGTGAGCAGAATCGGAATAAACTTCAATGTCATGGTATTTTGATTCCTTCTTCTTCCGTAGTGCATGAAATATCTGAAGGGGACAAATGCCAAGGAGTGAGAAGAATTCTTTTGGGTCATATAGCCAAAAATGAAACTAAGAAAGGAGCCATTTCCAGAGGGGGAGATGCAGTCAGCTGTACAATCGTTATCTGTAATAGATGGCATCTCTCACTGACGTGATCTCTATTATCCTCCTATCTCAGCATCTCACAGGCTTTAATGGATTCTTCCCTCCAGCATCTTTTCGAGTCTGCGCCATTGTCCTACACAGATTTTTCCAGCTAGGACAAGAAGCACCAAGAGGCCAAGACCCAGCTTCCCTAACCTATGTTGGCACCCAAGTTCCCACTGGTCACTGGCTAAAAATCCATCTGTAATCTGGGCACTATGCTATTTAACTGGAAATTTATTTGCGAAGGTAGAGAAAATGTTCTGTGACCACAGAGAAGCAAACAAATCTCATAAAACCCAAGTTTGTTATTTCCTGCTCTGCTTTCAAAACAAAACACAATAATTTTAGCAGACAATTAAACTTTCTGATTTCCAAGGGAGGCAGGCACACAAATACTTTTGAGGAGCTGAGCCCACATGATTATATAAGGAATTAACAGAAGGGAATTAACCCAGTCACTGGAGGAAGTGTGGAGAGGATCTCGTCCACATTTGGGACCAGCATATTTTGCCAGAGCAAAATATAAAACCCAGAAATACTTAAAATTTAAATCAGAGAAGCATCAAAAAATGTCACAACATTGTTCATGGCAGGGGAATATCCAGTCTGACCCCTTTCTACTTCGTGCCTCACCACCATGCTGCCTGTACTCCATAAAGGCAGGAAAAAAACAGCCCAAGGCTGAACGTACTCCTTTCAAGTAAGTGGGACTCTCATGCAGGGCAGTTTCCTGTGGACTGGTCATCCATGCATTATTCTCTGTGCATAGATATAGGTTCTGCATGAGTGCAAACAGTCCCTGGGCACCCACGGGAAATTTGGCAAGAGGGTTAGAAGTGCCCCATGATGAGCAGATGTGGGTATGTGGGGACAAGGCAGCACTGGGACAGGATTTTCACCACTCAGCAAGGATCTCACATTTATCCCTCCACCCTGAGGCTGCTTATTAAATATGCTGTAATATTAAAACAAAGCCACTTGTAAAAAAAATAGTAGGAGTGAGCAGGATTTGGGAAAGCAATGGAGAAGGTTGTGGGCCTGATCCTGCCCTTTCTCAAGCCAGGGTAATGAGGAGCACTGGGTGAATGTAGGTCTGAGACGGGCTCCTTGATTTCAGCCTGGATGGGACATAAAGGAGATTTGGCTCCTTTACCATATTTAATGCTGTCACAGTTGAATTTATCTTGCTGAAACCGGTGGAGTTGTTTGCAGGAGAGAGGACTGTAGCAGCAGCAGCCCTGGGAATGCAGAATGAAGCCGGTGGGAACCAACCCTCCCTGCCTGGGATGGGCGCAGCTCCCAGCACGACTCTGACGATAAAAGCAAACCTTCCCGAGTAGACAAAGGCTGCCTCGACTGTCACATTAATTGAAACCTTCTGCAGCCATCTACTTCACCTTATGTTTAATGATTCACCTCTTAAGCAGCCCACTTGTACCTTTGTAATCTTTCTGAAGGTTAACTTGTTGATCCTAGAAACTTGTTTGGAGGGAGAGAAGAAATTTGCAGGGAGTCTTGGAAGGAAAAAAGTATCATGTTTTATGATGAAATGTGTTTTTCTTGAGGAAGAAGGAAGGAATAATGAATTGCAAAATTCAGAAGAGCCGATGAGACTTTGGAAAAAAAAAAGAAGAAAAGAAGAAGAAAAAAAAAAAGGAAAGAAATGTCAATAAAAAAATAGGAGGGGTATGGGGAAAGCAGTTGGGTTTAGTTACCAGGTCCTGAGAGACGTTTCATTTCTGCTTTATAGAAATCAAAAATGTATTTGTCCTTTACAAGATTAAATAAAAATAATCCTAGCGTTAAATTATTTTTAGGACATTAAGAGTTACGTTCTTATGGGTAATAATCTATTTGTAACACTGTAATGGAGTAACTGGCAATTTCATACAGCTTCGGAATTGATCCTTTCCTATTTGCCATGTACCTATGCAAATAAATATCCCACTCAAATTATGTCCATATCGTAAGATCTGCCTGCTTCTTTTTACTCCTTTAATATTTAATTATTTAAAACAAGGAGAAATCTCACGGGAATTTTTGTCTCAAAAAATAGCTAACTTATTCTTGCCATTTGAGAATAACAGAAAAAAGATGTGAAAATCTAGCTCTTTTTAAGTCCTAAAACTGAAACTCAAATAAGAACAAGAAAAAAATCTTAAAACCCAGAATCCAAACTTCCCCCCCCTCCCTTTTTGCATGAATATTCTAAGTTTTTACTGAGCTATTCATAGTTGTACCTAAATGTAGTCTATAAATCTACTAATATATTATTTAACACTCTAACTACTGGTATAAAAAATTATAAAATATTCTGTTGGCAATACATTTAATTGAATTCTTTTCAGAGACAGCTTGTTGTTGCCAGACATGCTTTTAGAGATAGTACAGAGAAATAAAAGAATTTCAGAAAGCAGTAAAACAAATAATTACCATTTTCACCATTACTTCCAGATACCCTCCTACCCAGACGCTAAATCCTTTAAGTCTAAATCAAAGAGTTTCCATGAACAAAACTGCACAGATCATTTCAAAGAATATAAAAATTACGTTGATGTTTTATTTGAAGAGAGAAATTGAAATTCACATAGCACTCTACTGGCTGAGACGTCCAGGGAGTTATTAAAAAACAACAGAAAAAAAAAAACAGGCTGGTTTAGCCTGAACTTTAGAGGCCTGTTCGAAAATTATCAGGATCAGTGCAAATCCCTCTTTTAATTATAATGTTCTTGTGTCCATAAAAGTTTGAGCCATCATCCTTCTTCTTAGGCTCTCTGCTGCTTTTAATATCAGGGATCTGCAAGATTCTCTGAGGCATAAGAGTAATAAATAATACTATAAACCATCCAAAGCAAGCACTGCCTTTTATTTCTTTATTTTTTTCCCCAACAAAGCAACTTACACATTGGTTTTGAACTACCTCAGCATAACTCCTTATCAGAAAAGTATCTGTATGGGTTAGTGAGTTTTTTTATTCTTCACAGCTGAAAGCTGACAGATCTGCTGAAAAGGAAAGGGGTCAGTGGTGCTGCTCAGCCACAGGCCAGGGATTTTCAGCTTCCACAGGTCACACGCTTCATAGTTTGGTGGGTGCCAGGATGACAAGAGTAGTGGACAAGCAAAGGAGTGGGTTGGGGTTGTTGACTCAGTGAAGGTTCCCCCACTGCGTGCCCTGCCAGGAGGCTTCTCACCCAGAATAGCTCCACTGAGACACAGATGGGCTTTGGTCCATAACTGGTTAAAAATTGATTGGGATGAGGAGGAGGTGGGAGGTAATTATCTGCAGCTGGAAAACTTCTGGATGAAGTTTCCCTTTTAAATCAAAGATGGGGCAGAACTGACATAAAGCTGTTGGTGCTCATTGGGATGGGGACGGTCCTTACCCACCTCCTGGTAACTGATGTTTATGCACAGCCAGTGTTTGGGAGATCAGGTAGACAGGCAGATATCTTGCTCCTATGTGGGAGGAAAGTCATTTCTAACAGGAAAGTCTGCACTGTCTCTTGGCAGCAAGCACCAAGCAGATATGCCAGTTATTTGGGCAATTTTGCAGGAATATTATCCTGGGGGTTGATCTGCACACAGCGTGGATGTGCACCCCTCCATCATCAGAGGAGTTCTTCTTGCAGGGTATTGGTCTGAGTGCAATTCATTACCCCAGATCGGGTGTCTGCACATGGCACAAGGTGACAGTGTGCTCTCAGACAGTGCAAGGAGCCGTGTCGTGGCACTGAGGCACTACGGGCCAGCCACACACCCCACCAGAGCCTTTGGCTGTCCCTCCCTACAACCCTCTCTCTATCCCTCTGGTCCTGTCCTCCAGGGCACCCTGTGCTCCCCCTCCCAACACCAGTCCAGCTCCAGATGCTGGCAGATGCTATCTACAGCCTCTGCATGAGGTGTGACGGGAGGCAGCACAAATTGGGCTGGGGGCTTGTGGGTGGGCAAGTGGCTGATGCGCTGGGTGGGAGCAAGGCTGGGCCAGAGCAAGGCACAGTCAGGTGCACCCACGGTGTGCTGGGACAGCCAGGCTTTACCATGACATTCAAGTTTTTCCACTTCCAGCCCTTTCCCTTGGAGTAAAGACCGAGTCAGATCACTCTCAAATTAAAAGAAAAACAAAGAAAAGAAAGCAGGAGAAAGGAGCCCTGATGAGCATCACAGCACCCCACTCCCTGTCATTCCCATACACCCGTCTGCTGCTCTCTCTTCTCCTCCCAGCCGGAGTCCATGCCTCTTCCAATACCCAGCAAAATATTTTGTTCTGCATTAAAGACTAAAGCTAACATATGACCAGCAAGAGGCAGCAGTTTGTTTAGCTCTTGGAGTTTATTTTAATTGTGGCCTTTTTTTGTAATGAGGACGGCTGTGGCAGGGGGAGCCTGCTGGGATCCAGGGGGCTGTTCCGCAGGAGTTTCCTTATCAATAAAAAGAATTCTCATCTATTTAAATTAACAAGAGCTGGATGATATGCATGCTCAACTGCTTTGTTTTCTTCGAAGTGAAACTGTACACATTTGCTTATTAAGGATTTCAGTGGCTGTGTGAGAACACAGGTCCCTCCAAGTGCCACCTTTAGCATCCCCAACCTGCACTGGGGAGAAATGAAGGGGAGAGAGATAAGCCCTGTGTTCATGCTGATAGGCAGAAAACAGCCTGGTAAACCCGAGTAGTTTGTTATGATGATGCATTAAAAAAAAAGAGGAAAAAAGTAAAATCATGTGATTTTTATGCAAATCAGGTGAATTGGACGGTTAAAAAAACCCTAAATGTCAGGTAGATAAGATCACATACACCTAGAGCAGTGTCATGATGTTCTCTGTACATTACATTCATACTGGAAACCAAAATGTGTTACAGAAATCAGACACCCACAAAAAGCTCTGAGATTGCACTGAGAACAGGTTCCTGCAAAGCACTGGCCTCTGACAAAAAAAAAAAAAAGGCAAAAGAAAAAAGTAGGTTAGATTAGAAAACAAGATAGGCAGGGATTTGGCTGTCCCCTGCGCTGTGTGCAGCCTGGCCTCACTGCACACACATTAATATGCACAAAACTCCTTTTAAGTAACATTCATGCGGCAGCACCCAGCTCCGATTTGGGCAGGCTGTTCCCAAAAACCATCTTCGAGGGCCACAGAGAAGGGGAGAGGTTCACAGGCTGTCTTCTGTCAGGCTAAACTTTTCTCTCCCAGACACAATTTTTGTTCTTTAAAAGTCATGGCAGCTGTGTGGGGAGAGGGAAGCCTCATGGCCTGAAGGAGTTAATTTCAAAAGGAAAAATTATAGTGGGATACTGTTTATTTAAGCAGTGTTTTGTAAAAGACAAGGCACTTCTTTCCAGGGGTGCAGTTCACGGGGGAAAAATATGCAGTGGCTTTGATATACCTTAAAAATCTGTTCTGTGTCCCCTGGGGGACAGGGGTAACGACCCAAACCCCAGAACTTCCCTCACTGCCAAGCAGCACCTTCAGCTTTGAGGGCCTTCAACATCCAACTGCAGTTCTCAGGGACAGCTGAATAATTTCACACCGCTTCATGCCCTGCACACCAGCACACAGGCAGAAGAGTTTCTTTTCATCCCAAGAGCTTCACCAGGGGGGAACATGGAGAGGCTGGAGAGGGACAGCCCCCAGGGGTGGGTGGGTGTGCAAGGCATCTGTGGCAATGCTCAGCACTGCTCCTGCCTCCCCTCCTGCTCCTTGGAGCCACTCCAGTGTGACCAGAAATACCCCCTGCCAACTCCAGTGGGACTGTTTCCTAGCAGCATTGCCCCATTCAAGCATCGCCACCACTTTGCAGGGTGGCACACGAGGGTTCAATCCCTTGCCTGGGTGAGGAGCAGTCTTCTGCAGTGGTGGAGGCTGTTTTGGAGACAGGGGTGCATGAGGCTGGCCCCCCCCAGCGGGGTTGCCCCAGCACCCCAAAGGCAAGGCCGAGCTGCTGCTCCTCCACGTGCCACACAGGCACCTTGTGGGTGTGCGGGAGCGACCCCGAGCCCCAGGCCGGTGAGGAACATCCCACAGCCAACACGAGCGCTGCTGATTGCTTCCCACACTCTCTCCAGTGACCCTCTCCTCCATGGGACCACCTTTCCCCCCCTCCCAGTGAAGCCAAAGCCACTTGCTGACGGCTAGTGGAGGTGAGGCAGGCTATTGCCAGGACATTGCCGCCCTGGCAGCCACTACCACTGCCAACAGCTGCCACGCAGGTCCCCAGAGCTGGGAGGCAGATGGGACAAGCAAGTGAAGAGGATGACAAGGCCTCACGTGGCAGCAGTCCCTCTGGCCGATGCGGGGAGAGGGGTCCCAGGGAAATTACCCTATTCCCAGTATCCTGATGTCCCCAGCGAGGCACCACAGGGATCACTGCTGCTTTTTGAGTACTGCAGGAAGCAGTGGGAAGTGGAGGCAGGTGGCAGAAGCCCCTTGGGTAGCTGCAGTCAGGCCCTGAGTGACAGAAAGGGAGTAGGAGAAGGTATGAACCCAGATAAGAAAGGACAAAAGCTCAGCAAAGGTGCCCAGGCTGCCCCGTTCCCAGCCTGAAGGAGATGCTGCTGGTTGCTCTCTGTCCCTGTAACAAGGGCAGTTACAATGGAAACTCTGATGCAAGCCTAGCTTGGCTGTGACCAGGCAGAGTGAGAAATCTTCCCCGTAAAAGTGCTACTTGAACGGAAGCCGTGCTCGACCTCGGGTCTCCAGCAAAAATCCCCCAAGCGGCAGCACTCTCGCTGCTCCCGAGCGTCCCGCGGGCGCTGGGCTCGCCGGGCGCCGGCTAAAGCGAAAGCGTCACACGCTGCAGAGAAATGGCAAACAGAACAGATCTGCCTCCCACCCCCCCCCCCCCCCCTTCCTTTGAATTTCATTGCTGGGGAAAAAGAAAACAAATCAAAATCCCGGAGCAGAGTTGCTATTGCTTGGTATGTCCCTCCTTTGGCCACTTGCAGAACCGGGAGCCCTCTTCATGCCCGGGGCCGGGATCGGAGTCGCACAAGTCACTCAGCTCCAGCTGCGCTCACTCCCTGGGAATTACACAGTGCGTTTTAACTACAGGAAAACTGTCACTCCAGCATATCTGTACCACCGCAAGTGTCTCGGGAGTACCATCCCTGTGTTGCCACTGGGCTATTTTTAATGACGACTCGTATTAGCAGAAGGGCTTTCTTTCTAATTTATCCCCCCCCGGCCTCACCCACCCGACCTGCTTTAAAGCGTTTCGGTTCAAGAGCTCAGCTGAGAAACCAAAATAAAGGCAGCACCCGGGGACTTTGTGTCCACGGTGGCCGCTCCGTGGGCTCGTCAGTGGAGGAATCAGTAGCTCCGAGCAATTGCACGGGTGGACCGAGGGCACCATGACCTGCGGTGGTTGTTCTCGTAAACAAATTTCTATTAATCGCCAGGGCCCGGGAATGCCATCGCAGCCCAGACAGTGCCCTTCCCTGCTCCCCATAACCCCGACCGGCCCCTCGCAGCCCAAAAACCCGACCAGGAAAGAAAACTGAGCGATCTGAACCACCCCCAAACCATAGCTCGCAGCAGGCCAACTCGAAATAAACACACAAGGCTGGGAGACAGAGACAGAAATCTCCACAGATTTACATACAGGGTGATACATTTCCATACAGGAGCGGGGCAGGTTGGGGTGACAGGTCCCCTCCCTTTGCAACCCCTGCAGAACCCACTCGAAATACAGCCTGCCAAGGTTTTGCATTATCCCCCCTCCTTCCACCTCCCAGCGAAGGCCTTTGCCCAGCAATAGGCAAAAAGTGCAGAAATAAAACCCCTTTTCAGAAAAGCCAAAGCGATTTTGCATCCCCAACACAGTCCGACATTTCCGTACAAGCAGAATATTTATAGACTTACAGGTTATTTTGCAACAATAACAACAACAGCTACACAGAATTGACCCACCACTCCAGAGTCCTGGAAAGCAAAAAACGGATGGGAAAAAAAAAAAAGATGAAATCATCTCCTTTTTGTCTGGAGAATCCCGGCAAAGAAATAGACTGAAAGAAAAAAAAAAGAAAAGAAAAAAAAAAGAAATTAACCTCAAAAAGGAATATGGGGAACTCATGAGGGACGGTCTTAAGGAAAAAGCTTCTTTCTCCAAGAGCAAATCCCGTTGGAGACCCTGAGCCGAGTGTGGCTGTTAGCAAAAAATTATTTAAAAAAACCCCAACTGATTGAAGGAAAAAAAATAATTAAACAAAAAAAAGTAAAAATCCAGTGCAATGCAGCAGGTTCCTGACTTTGCTCGCTGGGTTCGTTGGTCTTTTTAGGGGGGGAGGGTGTTTTAAAAATGCGAAAGTGACCACCCGCCCTAAAGGACATAAATACTAAAAAATAAATAATAATTTTAAAAATACATAAAAAATCAAAAGGCGCATTTTTCGGTTTGTTTTTTTGTTGTTGTTGTTGTTTGGGGGGGCGGGTTTTGGTCAGATCTCTTCCTTTTCGCTCTTTTTCGCAGAGGGATGGGAGACGCGAAAAAAAAAAAAGAAAAAGAAGAAGAAGAAGAAGAGGGTTGTTGGGGGGGTGGGATGTGTGTTTGCACGGCCCGGGGATGCTCCGGGATGCTCCGGGACCCCCCGTTCCCGCCGCCGCCGCCGCCGCCGCCGCCGCCGCCGCTCGGTCCGCGCCGCGCGCGCTGCTCCGCGCCCGCGCGCCCCCACGTCACCGGCAGCACCCGCCGCCACGTGACCCCTCCGGGCGGGCGCGACCACTCGCGGAGGGAGAAAATGGGGAGGGGGATGAGCGGGGGGCGACACGGAGGGACCCCTGGAGCCGCTGCGGCCCCGCCGGGGGGCGCGACCCTCGCATTGCGCGCCCGCTGGGGGCGGCGCAGAGGGGCAGCGTATCCCCGGAGCGCCGCGGCGGCGGGGAAGGCGGGGAGGGGGGAGGTCCGTGATCCTCCCCATGCTGAGCGCAGTGGTAGAGTCCGCAGCTCAAATTCCGAGAATTGAGCTCTGTTGATTCTTAGAACTGGGGTTCTTAGAAGTGGTGATGCAAGGAGTTTCTAGGAAAGCCCGGAGACCAGGTGATTGCTGCTTCTATTGCCGCGGCCGATTTTACCCTTTAATTCTCTCGCTCGCTTTTTTTTTTTCTCTCCATTTTTTTTCCCTCCTCTTTCCCTCCCTGCCCCGCTCCGACGCTTGGCGCGGAGCCGCCTCTATATATTTCTACCCATTTTTTTTCCTCTCCCTCCTCATTCCTTCCCCCCCCTTTCCCACTGCAGGTGCCCTTTTTTATTATTATTATTGTCATCTCAATTTAATTTTTTTCCCTGGCTTATTTATTTATTTCTTTCACACGCGCATTCCCCCCTTCTTTCCTTGCCCGCTGTCAGGCGAGAAAAAAAAATTAGGGAAATCGGGGTTCCTGCATGTCTTTAACGCTGGGAGCGCGTGTAAGGGGAGGGGAGAGGGGGGGGTTGGGGGTGTCTCCCCTCGCCGTCCTCTCCCGGGGATTATCGTTTTCTGGGATTATTGGCTTTCCCGCACGCGTGACGGCCGGGTGGGGACGGGGGGGACGCGGCAGCTCGTCTGCACCTGCAGCCGTCCCGCAGGCACAGGACGGCGGCGAGCGCCGGCGGCCGCCGGGTTTGTGGCGTGACTCGGGGTCCGCTCTCAATGGCTGGATCCCTTGGTCGGGGTGTGTTATTTTTCTTTTCCTTTTTTTTTTTTTGTTCTTTTTTTTTTTTTAATTTTTTTTCTGGTGCGTGTTGTGTCGCTGTTGTGGTTTCGCCACGCACGAAGCAGCTGCGGAGCGGAGCGAGGCTGGCGGCATCGCGGGGGCTCGATGGCACCGGGGCACCGGCCTTTCCGCATCATCCTCCCTTCCTGTCTATTTCTATTATTAAATCATTATTATTGTTCTTCCCTCCCCGGTGCAACCGCGAAAGGGCTGGTGCGTTTTGCAACCTGTAGCAGGATTGCGCCGTGATCTGTCAAACCCCGGGCTAAGAGCGGGCGGTGATGGAGAAGACTTGCGGCATTTCCCTGCACGGGGAAGGGGGGAGCCCGCGGGGAGACTGGGCCGCCGCCGGCTGCCGGCCCCGGAGCACCGCGGAGCGCCGGCCCGGGGCGGCGGAGAACTGCGCTCGCCTCGACGGGGCGTGCGGGGCGGCCACGGCGGGCGGCTGCTGGCTGGGGAACAGACGGCGATGCAAAACTCGGGAAAGGGGGAAAAGTGTATGGAGCGACTCTAAATATTGCGCGGAAAGCTCAAAATAATGATGATAACAACACCCGCAGGGAGGAGAGGGAATGCCCTGCCGGGAGGAAGGCCGCCGGCGGGGGGAAACGGAGCACGGCCGTGCGAGGGATGGGGTCCGGGGCGCGATGCGGGGGAGCCCCCCGCTGCCCCCATCTCCGCCGTGCCCCTGTGTTTACTACCGCGGCGGACTTGGCGCGGAGACAGGCGCTCGTAAATCTGCCGCCGGCAGCCGCGGGGCTGGCCCCCGGCCACACGCTATTCCTGGAGCGAACGGCGCGGGGACCGCGCAACCCCCGCGCCCGCCCCGCGCCGCTGCGCCCCCAAAACCGCCAGAAGGAAGGGAGAGGGCTGTTTGTTTTGAACAACTGATGCGTTTTGTTTTTTCGTTTTGTTTTGTTTTTGGTTCTTTGGTTCGGTGCGTGTTCTTGTGTGGGTATATATTATTTTTTTGTACAGGCACACACCCCCTTTAAAAATAAAGGGCAAAACAAAACCGAAAAAGCCCAACTTTGTTATGAAAACTTTTAGTGGTCGGGCGGCAGCGACCTCTCCCGGCCGCCCCCCCACCCCACCCTCCCCGCTATCTCCCCCTCCGCCTGTAGTTTGCAAAGTCACAGTATGAAATGTTACGAAATCGCCTCTTGGGAAGGAGGGAAACAGAAAGCAAGGCGTTTGTTTAGAAAAATCCACGGCGGCCCCTCAGATGTGCCTAAAAAGCTGGCTTTGACCCTCCTGTTGCATTTCCAGGGAAGAAGCAAATCTGGGCTTAAAATCATGAGTCAAAATCAACAAAAACAAACGCGGCCCCGATTAGTCTTTCCACTGACTTCAGGAGGTGCAGGATCAGTGCGAAGGAAGGCTGGGGCCAGATGGACGAGGCTCAGTGAGAGGTGCTGCATTGGTCTGACATCTCTGCCTGGAGCCAAATTCGTACCCATGCCAGTGGAACTATCAGCAGGGCTGGGTTTGGGATCAGGCCCTTATTTGATCTGGGGATTCTTACTGATTACTCTCCCAAACTTTTAAATGCTTTAAAAATTATTGTTTATAGTATTGTTTCAAGGACTTAAAGGACAAGAGCTTTAGGAGCAAATACAGGCTCCTTCCTGCAGTCCTTGAGAGGGTTACAATTCAAAAGTTGCTTTCAAAATATGAGGAAACTTGTCTTCATATGTGTGTGGGGAGGCAGAACCTGAGATTCTGCTGTTTTCTCCGAAGGGTAGGATCGCAGGTTTAAAAACTTGCATTATGGATGGCAAATGTTGCCCCATGAAACAAATCCCCAAGCCATTAAAATATTTAAAGGGTGTCTAGCAGTTTTCCAGAGGAATGGATTAATACATTGTTCCAGTAAGAAAAGACTTCATTTCTCAGCGTTCAATTTTGACTGGCAAAACAGATCAAAGATCTCTCGAGATGCATTTCAATTCCAATTTCCAATCCCCCTCAGTTCTGACTGAGTCAGTATTGGGAGAGGAAGTGGAGGTTAACTGGTTAGTTATTATTGCGAAGGAAGAAGTCGGAATGAGAAGTGATTCTTACAAATCCCACCCCAAAAACTCAAAAATAAAAGAAAGAAAAAATAAAAAATCTTTGTGACACTTTTTAGACAACCCTGTTTGCAGCACAGGGAGGATTCAGCCAGCTGTCGGATGAGACAAAAATAAACCTAGCAGAAACATTAAGTTTTTCAAAACAAGGCTGGAAAAGCTCATAAAAATAATGTTGCTCAGACGCGTTTTAAGAGAAACAGAATTACATCGACAAAATTATATGTTTTCCAGGTTTGGTTGGGGTGTTTTATTTTCCAAGGGGAAAAATTGCTCCTGCAGCAAGGCGAACTGGTGCCATCTAGTGTCACCTCTCGCCGCTCCGCACGCGGCTGGCGAGGCCGGCAGCCTCAGAAGAGTGGGAACATGTTTATTAACTGCTCGTTAAAAAAAAGAAAAAAATATGCTTGCCAGCTAGGAGGAAGGTGGCAGAGGAAACTCTGGATGCCACTGAACTTACTTAAGGAGTCTAATTGGAAACAACCGAGTGCTTATTAAAGTCACTGACATTTCCATATGGAGTTCTCTCTGGGTCTGGTCATGAAATCACATGTGAAAATCTTTCCAAGTTGTGGTGTTAATCTGCCCTTGAATTTCTGCCTAATTTAGCATGTATTGTAAAGCTATGCTCTTTTTCTTTTTTTTTTCCTTTTTTTCTTTTTTTTTTTTTTTTGTCCTTGAAAGCTGTCAACCTCCAATGGCAGCAGCCCAATATTAATTTTTCGGAATAGTGTTTGGGTTTGGAGTACTTTTGTTTTTTCTTAATAAACAGTTATCCTCAAAAACCCATTACAAATATGGTGGTAAAGCGATGTAAGACAGTCCCATGTTGTAGGACTGTCCTCTCATTTTACGTGGATACTCCATGAAAAAGTAAACCTTCAAATGAAGCTCTAACCAGTAGGTGCATTTCTCAGTGTGCAGCTTACCTTCATATATTTATGGTGTTAAGGGTGAAGAACCATTTTGTGCCTGTTTTAGTCTATGTGCTGTAATATCTGGGCTGTGAACTTCACTCAGAGAGCTTTGACTGTTTCAGTTGGAGCCTGAAATGTTGTTTTCAGGTTTCTGAGAAGTTCGTAAAATCTAAATTTGGTGAAAAGTTGCCTGTGTGCTCATAACCTCTTGTTCCATTTTATAGTAGCATGGGAGTCTATAAACGGGAGCCTTGTATGCCGAGTGCCTGTATTCTTCTCTAGATCTATTTTTAAACCATTCTTCTGTTTGGCAAAAAGTGACACTTGGTTTCCATGTTTACAGCAGGCATTGGCAAACCTCAGGAGTTCACAGTTTGCAGTTTGGTTAGATCAGTATCCAAAAGTCAGAATCTGACCAGTACACTCCTTCAGACTGCAAATTTAGACTGCAATTGTAGTCCTCCTTTTTTTTTTTTTTTAAATCCTTGCTAGATCTTAGTGTTGTCATCGCTGCAGGATGCTGGCAGCCAAAAGACACACACCCCTAAATCAGAGCAAGTGTGCCGTCTTCAGAACTGCTTTAAAACTCCAATAATCTCAGTGGAGCTTCACAACTAAACCAGAGGGAGAATTAAGGGCTTTGTGAGAGGAGTAGGAAATTTTTGGTCTATATTGTTTTCCTCCCCCTTTCTCCTGATCAGTTGCTGCCTTTGGACTGTGTGCTGCGTACCCATGATGAGTGTTGGACCCTTGTTTGTGGAGGGGAGAGTTTGGAACAAGCACACTGCAGAACAGCAGGTCATGGATGGGTCCTGAAGAATGTGTCCTGCAGGACCAGGTGCCCTCTGAAATGAGTCTTCTTAAATCTATTTGGCTAAACATAGGGGCAAGGGAATTTCTCTCTCTCCTGGCCAAAGCACCCCAAGCGGTGTATGTGTCTCATCCCATCCAGGTGGGATGCCAAAGCAGTTCCTTACTGCCAAAATGAGCTGTGCCACCCCCAGCCACTGGAGGACAGCGACACGGAGGGTCGGGTTGGTGCGCTGGTGCTTTCCTGCCCCAGTGTGTGGTAGGAATGATCGGACACCTCCTCAGAGCCCAGTGGGGCCAGGGACCCAGCTCAGCTGCTGGGGACACTGGGCTCCGTCTGCACCCTGCTGTCGGATCGGCATCTCAGAGCAGGGCTCAGTGTTTTCAGGGCACGGAGTCTGTCTGCTCCTCTCTGAAGTAGCTCCCTCAATTTCAGCCAGGACGACGTGGTTCCTGCCTTCCCTTGAAAAATTGATGTGCCGAATTGCTTGGGGTTGTTTGAAATGCTGAGGAAGGTTGGAGTCCTCGCTTTCCAAGGGCATGAACTGCCTCTGCCTCTCAGGCAGAGCTTGGCTCTGTAGAGGGCAGGGGAGTCCTCCTTAGGCAGAAAATATTGGAGGCAGTTTTAGCATGCTTACCGCCTCCCCCTTCTGCATTTTCTTCTGCAAAGACCAAAACAATGTGGAAACTTGAGCCGGGCCAGCTTTCAAGGGCAATCCTTTAAACCCTCTTTTGAAGTACAAACTAAAGTTTCCTGCAGTGCTCGAGAAAATACGCAGTTTTCCTCGTTCCAAATGCTGATAATAAACCTATCCAGATAATGTATTGCATTTCCTAGAAACATTTGTTTGCTGGCAGGAAATTGGATCAGATTGAGACCGCTCGATAGAGCAAGTGCAATCTGCTCACGGAAGGGTACGGTGGAAAACACAACAGGGCTTGCACTAGTGATGCTGCTTTTGATCAGTGCTGACGCTGTGCACTAGGACTTCTCTCAGTCTCCTCTTGAGTTATTATTAACCCAGCCACGTTTTGGCCTAGACACTAACTAGAAGCTACTAAATTAATAAAACTCTGCTGTGACAGCTAAAGAATGCTTAGTGTCCCTGGATTGCATGGTATCAGGAAAGCTGAGCTGGGTGCTTGCACACCCCCAACCAAAAGCATCTTCTTCACCATGGCATGTAGCACTCATGACTTGCTGGGGGAAGTGGGGAGCCACCCACACCCCATTTTCTCGGTTGTCCCCCTGGCCCCTGTTCAGGAGAAACCAGGCATTCTTGGGCAGGTTGGAGAGGCAGCTGGCAGTGTGCCTGGGTGTGCCCCAGACAGAGGGGATGTTCCCATGGGGCTGGGACCCTGCACGGTGCGGGAACTGGGGAGGAGGGGGGACAGAATGGAGCTTCCTCTGGGCGGGCAGTTTCAGAGCACTGTGTGGGATGAGGCTGTGGGGAAGGAAGACTTCACCCAGCCACCCCTCCAAGGTAATGTGAGTTGGCGCTGCAGGCTCTGGAGGGGTAGGAGATTGGGGCCCAGGGAGGGGGAGTGATTGGTACCCTCCTCCTGGCTATGTGCTTGGGGGTGGGAGAAGGGTTAAGGCCATGGGAGATCCCCTATCCAAAGGAGGGTAGGGGAACAAGGACTTCCCTGCTGTGCATGGAGTGGGAGGAGGATGGATGAAAAGGGATTCCTTGTAACTGGGAGAGTGGATGTATGGAAAGGAACGGCAGAAAGGTAAACTGGGAAGTCCCTGTTTCTCCCCTCTGCCCTGGGTTGAGGGATTTGAGAGGGTCTCCCTTTGCATGAGGTTGAGCTGAAAGGGGTTCCCCCATAGGAAGGTGCACCCTCCCCATGCTCACCGAGCTGGCCTGCAGGGAAGGAAGAGCCAGCCCTGGACTCTTTTCCAGGAATGAGTTTTCTCGGGGAGGTGCCATCAGGGAAGGGATGTTCCCTGAACTGCTGGGGCAGACCCATTGCCTTCCTGGAAGGCAGCAGCAGTGACAGTCCCGTGTAGCCACCCCCAAAATGGGCCTTGTGCCTAATCCAGACCTTCCTCTATGGGTACAGCAAGCCCTGGTATGCACCCTGGAGCACTGCCGGAGAGCCCACACCTGCAAGGTACTGGGCAGCAAAACTGGAGGCGGGAGGGGGGGGGAGGGGGGGGGAATGTGGTGGTGTTCTGGCCCCACCTGAGCCTAGGGGAACTTCGTGGGCTTTGAGAGGGGCGTGGATGGCAAACCCCATGCTTGGCTGCAGTGATTTTTCTTCTCCCCATCACTGGTCTCTGCTCTGTGTTGCTGTCCCTTTCTCTGCTGGTCTCTGATCCAAGTATCTTCCCGTGCTGGGTTACAGAGCTGGTGCTATGCAGGGACCGGGAGGGGCAGGGTTAACCCGACTTTAGCACATCGAGGGGAAGGAAAGTCCCTTTCCCTTTGCATGCCCACATCCTGCAGCCGGGAGCTGCTTGGGATGCACCTGCCCGGCTCCTGGGGCTGTGGGCGTTGCAGCAGCGCTGTGCTGGGAGGCATAATTTGGGAGGGTGGTGAGGGGGCTGTGTTGACCCCCTTCTTGGAGAGAAGCTGCCTGTCTCCCCAGGCAGTGTTGCAGCCTCACTGTGGGTAAGGGAATTTGGCAACAGCAGCGGCTTCTCACGTGATGCTCATGGGTGCAGAGTTCATTTGGAGTTTGTAATTTTGTTGGTTTATGGATGGGTCACCTCCTCAGGTCTGTCACACTGAAGTGACTCCCTGGAGCCTGGCGGAGTACATCTGCCAATGTGGGCAGTGTTGGGATGCCACCTGGCTGCCCCAGGTGTGTACATCTGCTCATATGGGGACACGGATGTGTGCTGGGCTCCTTGCACAAAACTGTGAGTCCCTTGGCTTGCAACTGATGATAGTGAGTGGCTGGGAGTGAGCATGTACAGAAAGGTCAGAGTCTGCAGTATTTGGGAAATGAGTCACTTTTTGTATGTGTGTATAGTTTTAAGCTGGCCAGGCTCACAGTGGCTCCGAAGATTTGTATTTGATGGCTGGAATGAGGCTGTAAGACACTTCTCTGGGTTTTTTTGTGTGATACCTTGCCTTAAATCTCATCTCTTCATCCTGGTCTTTCTGGGGACATTAGGGGAGCTTGAGCTCCAGATGTGCACATCTCCCACAAGGGAGAGGGAATATGGCGCTTGTCCTCACAGGGATGGATGGGCTTTCTTCAAGTGCTGCAGTCTTGCAGTCTTACAGTCTTCATCCACTTTCTGGGGGTTGGTCCTCAAGTACCATGATGAAGATCTTGGGGTTTGTTTGTTCATTTATTTATTGCGCTTCTGCCTGCTGGGGCAACTGCCTGAGAACCTTTCTGCATTGGTGACAGGTCAGTTTACTTTGGTTTTAAGTAAATTTGGGAGGAATAGTATGAGTTCTGGAAGGCAGTTAACTCTTGAGTTTCCTTGCTGTTCTGCCTCAGCTACATTGCCTGTGAAGCCAGTGGCTGGAGACACAGCTTGTGGTTTTAGGGGAAGGCTGTTACAGCATTTGTTCTAGGTCCTCATCTATCTCCATCACTGGCTTCCTATGCAGTCCTGGCCAACTCACTTTGGTACTTGACACCTCCCAAATCTGTTCAGCAATCATGTCTCAGGGCATTTTCACCAGTAGCTAGAGCATGTGGATATTTTAGGATGGACAGAAGGTGTTTTAGAGGACTGTATTCAGGCTGTTTCCAGGCTTCTGAATAGAGTGGCAGCACATGTTTTTGTGTATGTTATACCTGTGACATACCAGGTGCTGAGAATATGGCATGTGTCTTGAATGTGGCACTGGACAGGAATTCAATCTTGGCAGGGGAAGAGTTATCTCTGAAAGAAGTGGTGAGAAAATTCTCACTTGACGTCCCTTCCCCACCTGCCTTTAAGTTCCTGAGTCATGGAAATGAAAATCTCCTTGGCATACGCCCATGGTTTGGGCTAGAGGGTGTGGAAGAAGCTATGATTGGATTCTCAAAGCCTGTGGTTGTGATAAGAACATACTGTACCGGAAGAAACAAACGTTAACAAACCTTCTACTCTCCAACAAGGTTATCTCTAGCTTTTATCCAACTGATACTCCTAGCAGGTTTGTGTCCTGCCATGGCCAATTCATAATTACCAGCTAATGCAGCGTTTGTTTTCCTGTGCTTTATTTGTAGGTTTGAAAGAAACTTTTGGACTGTGAATTGAGGCACTGGGTATGTAAATTTAAATTTTTACTTTCCCTCCTAACCTCCGTCCCCCTTCCCTTTACCATGCTGAATGAAATGTTTCATTAGACCCAGCTGGAATTTGTTTTCATGAGAGCAGCTGCTCTGTAGAAAATACTTGTGTGTTCATGTTTTGCTGGGAAGGAGGAGGAGTCAGGATTGTGGGAGGCGTTGATCATGGAGAAATTTCATGCTGAACATGCATGTTCTAGCCCAAACTTCAGACAGGGAGATACAGGCCATCTTTGGCACTAGTTGAGAGGACACCTTTGAGATGGGACAACAGGTGTGTTGGGGGAAGGCTTCGAAGTTCCTCGACTAACCCAGACCTTGCTCACTGGGAGAGACTGGGCTATGGTGTGGGTAGCAGCCCAGCAGGTTAGAGGAGTTCTACTCCTCACCAGTTCATTGGGAAACTGCGGACACGTCTTCTCCTGAGTGGCCACCACTTGAGAGTAGGAAGGTAGTTTCCTGTGGGTGAGAGCTTCTGCTCAACTGTGGGCTGGATTTTTTCCAGATGTTGAAATCATTCAGCTTCAATTGGGACCTTAAGGCTTGTTTTGAATCCTGTGGCTGGATTTACAGCCTGACATCAGACAGGTGAGGAGGATGGCTCCCAAGGAAGATCTCAGGGCTAGGAGAAGTGTTGAGAGCTTCGTGGAGATAAACCTGAGTGGGAGGAGTGGGCTGGGGTGTGGCTGCCATGGGCGAGGCAAGGAGAAAGAGGAGACAGTTAGCTAATCCTCAGAAGGGTCTGGTCACCTTCGCTCACCAGCTTGCTGTGTGGAATGAGACGTGCTAGGTCTTGCTGTTTGTCAGGAGTCCTCACTGGACTGGCAGGAGTGTGGTGTGGTGCAGGACTGATTGACTTGGGACCAAGGAGCTAGTCCTGCCATTATCGGGGCAACTGGCCATCTGAGCAAGGGCTAGTGCAGCAGCTGTCTCTTTGCTGTGTTTATGGTACTTGCCTGGCTGTTCCTCCATTCTCACCTTCCTCCTGTTTCTGTTTCAAGCAGACTCGAGATGGCCTCGCCAGCAGACAGCTGCATCCAGTTCACGCGCCACGCAAGCGATGTCCTCCTCAATCTTAACCGCCTTAGAAGCCGGGATATCCTGACTGATGTTGTCATCATTGTGAACCGGGAGCAGTTCAGAGCCCACAAAACAGTCCTGATGGCCTGCAGGTGAGAGCAGGGTTTTTCCCTGCCTCTTTTCTTCCTTCCTCAGCCTTTGGCTGCCAGCAGCACTGCTGCAGTCCTGCGGGAGCTCATGGGGTTCACAAGACAGGGCAACAGAGGCAGGGAAGCAGAATTGAAAGGGGCTGCCAAGAAATTTTTACTTGTAATAGGATTAGAGCTGAGATGTTTTCCATCCGGCATGCTGCCCTCAGCTCTCTCCTCGTGTGCCCACATCTGCCCACACACACCCCACAGAGACAAACAGGAGTGCAGCAGATGTGATGCATATACCTGAGACAGGAGGAGAGGGAGGGCTGGATGCTAGCTCGAGTGAGAGAGTCCTCTGTGACTGAGGTGTCCCCTTGACACTGCTACTTTTAGAGCTATCACTCCCTGGCTCCCAGGCGGCTGCCTGCACCCACCTTTGTTGTTTTTTTTTTTTTTTTTGAAGCCTGATGGGGTCTGAAATCCCTTCCCGGTTCCTAGGATTGCTGGAGTTGCTTCCTATTGAATACTAGTTAATATCCCACCATTGCCCAGTTGAATTATGGCAGATACCTTCCAGGGTCTCTTGCTGACAAGAGATAAATATTTGAAAAATGCCAGCTTTAACTATTGAAACATCTGAAAAATATTCTGCCAACATTTTTTTATTTTTCTTTTTTAAGAGTGAGCATGGATGCCCCAAGAGAATTCTGAAAGAAATGAGTCACAGTGGGAAGGGGATGGTGGAAAGAACAACAATGGAAAAAAAAGAAAGGGGGAATGGAGGCATTGGGGAGTTGTTGAGCAGGTGAGATCTAAAAGCAGGCTGTTCCAGTTGGGAAAAATGCAGTGCAGAAGACGCTTACTAAGCTGAGAAACCAAGCTTGATAATGAGGGGGAAGCTCAGGGAATTCTGTAATTGCCTTCTCCTCCCTTCCCATTCATGAACCCCTCAGTGATCAGGGATTTCAGACAAATTCTTCTTTCTTCCCCTGAACTGTCATAACACTTATATTCTCTACTGTCTCATCTCTGCAGCGGCCTCTTCTACAGCATCTTCACTGACCAGCTTAAGTGCAACTTGAATGTCATCAACCTGGACCCTGAAATTAACCCTGAGGGGTTTTGCATCCTCTTGGACTTCATGTATACATCCCGCCTGAACTTGAGGGAGAACAATATCATGGCTGTGATGGCCACGGCACTGTACCTGCAGATGGAGCATGTGGTTGATACCTGCCGAAGGTTTGTTAAGTCTAGGTAAGTACCACATGTGAGCTTTGGAGAGACTGGGTCAGGGGTGTTTGGGTGTCCGGGGCAATAACTGACAGTATCTGCAAATGTGTCCTTACGGGCTGAAAATGACTGTGTCTTGCTCCTTTTTGCCTTGTTTCCAGTGAAGTGGAGATGGTGTCTGCTATGAAGACCCCAAGGGAAGAATTTTTGGCTGGACGGATGCTGGGCCACCCAGAGGTGATGGCTTACCGGAACAGAGATGTCTCAGAGAATGGCATGCCTCTCCAAAATGGGTCTCTCTGCAATGGGAGGGCCTTTGCACCTGGCTTGCTCAATAGTTTGTCTGGATCCCCCATTTCCTACCATGGATACAGCCCTCTCCCTCTAAATAGCTTTCTTGTGGATGATGAATTGCGGGAGATGAGGATGCCTCTTTCTGAGCTCTCGAGGGCGGGTGCCTTCCCCAAGGAGAGGATCCTGCCATGCGACAGCTCCAGGACAATCCCCACTGAGTACGTGAGAACCATTACAGACATCTCTGCCAACATGTGCCATGCTACCATCTATGCTCCAAAAGAAGGTGCTGCTGAAGAAGCCAGGAGCGACATGCACTACAGTGTAGCCTCTGGCCCCAAACCTGTCATCCCTTCAATCCGAAACAATCCCTATTTCCCTTGTGATAAAGTGGCCAAAGAGGAGGAGCGGACCTCTTCAGAGGATGAGATCAGCCAGCACTTTGAGCCCACCAACACCCCCTTGGACCGCAAGGGACTCATCAGCCCCCAGAGCCCCCAGAAGTCAGACTGTCAGCCCAACTCGCCAACCGAGTCCAGCAGCAGCAAGAACGCCCGTATCAGTCAGAACTCCAGCTCCCTCTTCACCAAGAGCCCCACAGACCCCAAAGCCTGTAACTGGAAGAAGTACAAGTTCATTGTCCTCAACTCTCTCAATCAGAACACCAAACAAGACAGTGCTGACCAGAACGAAACAGAAACCCTCTCTCCTCGCACCTATGTGCCCATGTCCACTTGCCAGCAGTCCATGGAGCCGGAGCACCTCAATGTGCAATCCCCCACCAAGATAAGTGTGAATGGAGAAGACTCTACTATCCCGCAAGCAAGCAGACTCAACAACATTGTTAACAGGTGAGAAGATTTTTACCCCCCACACCCCTCCCCTCTGAGAAACAGGTCTTCCTGAGTTGTTGGTGAGGGTTTGGAAGTTGTGAAATACCTGTAGCATTGGTGCGGGAAGTCCAGTCCTGAGCACATGGAAGCCTCTGCATTTGGTGGAGTGCTCCTGGTGACATTGACTGAGTGTCTACTGTTCTCACTGAAGTGGTGCTGGCCTGGACTAGCAGTGGAATTGAGAACATTGGGTTGTGAATCCCTGGCTCAGTTTGGCAGCTCTGGATGATTTCTTTGGAGCCTGGATTTGTCTACTGTGGTTTCCACCAGACTCCCTGTGCCTTGAGCTTCTGGCTAGCTGTAAGCATTGGAGTGGTCAAAGTATCAAGGAACAAAATCCTCTAGACCTGACTGTTGCTAGAGAGCTTTGAGGTCATTTGGTGATGGGCACTTGAAGGACTGAGGCTCAAGGACAAGTTGTTGATCAGGGCTATGCTGTGCATCTCACCACAAAGGTGTCCCCATAACACATGTCTGTCCCTTGTGTCTGGAGGGGTGCAAATAAGGGTCCAGTATCTCAAGCACAGCAAGAGCCTTCTCATGTTGCTGTCCTTCCACAGGTCCCGTGATGGGTCCCCTCGGAGCAGCGAAGGGCAGTCCCCACTGTACATGCATTCATCGAAGTGCAGCTCCTGTGGCTGCCAGTCCCCACAACATACTGAGATGTGCCTTCATACCCCTGGCTCAAACTTCGGAGAAGAGATGGGGGAAACCCAGTCTGAATACTCTGACTCCAGCTGCGGTGAGTCTTGCATCCCTGGTCGTCTTCTTCTACCAGCAGTCAGGGTGCTGTGCAGTCCAGACTCCCATTACACAGTGCCCTGTGACTAAACAGGCAGTCAGACCTCTCCGTATGCTGGTGAATCCCACAGTGCTTTAAAGTCCCCTCTTAAGTCTCTGACCAGCTGTGTGCATGCATGTGGGGGTCGAATGCACATGGGAATTGCTTCCTTCCTCCCTTTCCCCAGCAACATCCAGATACCTTGTGCAGGGAGTTAGTCACCTGCTTTAAACCTGGCAACTAAGGACAGGAAACAAGTGCACCCCACCCCACCAGAACCACAGGAGAACAAGCTTGACAGATGTAATGACCCTAACAGGGATTGGGCAAGGCGGCATGTCTCATGCATCTGTCATGGTATCCTTATTAGCGGGGAGCCCAATGCACACATCTGGGGAAGTGCAGATAATGAAGCTTGCAATCTTGTTGCAAAACCTCACAAGCCCAGAGACAGGTATCTATGCAGTCAGCTGCCTGTAGCTTAGTTAAGGGGAATGCAGGATTGCCACCTGTAGTGTGGGCAGAGATCCATAGAGGGAACCCCTCTGTGGTGATGCTCAAAGCTACACACAGTATTTAAGAGTTGGGCACTCTCTTACAGGGAGAACCTGCCTTGCGATTTGGGTGATGATTCTCTTGCCATGCTCAAGGCAGACCTCTGTACATGGGAATGTTTAAGAACTCTAAAGGTGCTGGAGTTGCTCCAGAGCTGAGCATCCTTTGGAGGATGCCTAATAACTTGGGTGCTTTTCTGGAGTTCTCTGAAAGATGTCCAGGTGATGTGCTGGCTTCCTGGAAGCAACTTGTGTGGCACTAAAGGAGAGAGATAGCTCGTGATGACTTTGTTTGGTCAAACCATGCATGTTGTTGCTGTGTGCACAAGAAGGTCAGGAGGTCACAGCACAGTGCAAGCACCACTGACTGAAAGTCTGCACTTTGCTGCTTGTTCCAATTCTTACTCTGGCTGCCCCTCTCCTCCATCCCAAACTCCTCCTCTGGCCCATTAAGGATGTGGCCCATGCATTGCCCATTTCATTGCTCTCCTCTCTGCCCTCCCAGAGAATGGAGCCTTCTTCTGTAATGAGTGTGACTGCCGGTTCTCTGAGGAGGCCTCTCTCAAGAGACACTCTCTGCAAGTCCACAGTGACAAGCCCTACAAGTGTGACCGCTGCCAGGCCTCCTTTCGCTACAAGGGGAACCTTGCCAGCCACAAAACTGTCCACACAGGTACAGTCTTTGCCATGGGGACACTTGCTGGGGAGGCTGTGTGTTGGTGGACATGCAGGCATTTGTGGCTGGGTTTGTCCATGTGCAGCATCCTCAGCTCTGTTATCAAGCTGTACTTGATGGCAAGAGCAAGGTGCTTGATTCCCAAGAAGCCCTTGGACAGAGTCCCAAACTTGGGAATGGGGGAGATATGTATCCTGCAGTAAGGATGGAGCTTAAGCTCCTTTGCTGGAAAGCATTGGAAACCACTGTTTCTAAAGGTGTCTTGCAAAATACATGGCTGGGAGCAGATACATGGCCTCCAGGTAGCTTTGTGGTAGAGTTAAGCAAAAAAAAACCTAAACTCGTCAAAAGAACATTTAGAGAGAAGTCTCAGATTTATTTTTACATTCTAGAAATCCAGGTCATACCTAGCTTGGCATAAATTCTGCTGATGGGAAAATCTGTGAATGGATGGACTCTGTGAATCAGCACAATCAAAGCTAAGAAAGGAAGGGGATATTAAGGGTTTAGTCATTTGCTGACAAACCCAAGGCTTATTTTATTTCATGCTTTTATTAGTGCTTAACTTGTCAACAGCCTGTTCACTAGCTGGGGAAGGGTAATCTGGGCTAACGACTTAGTGCTGCTGCACTAAATTAGACCTCAATTCCTGCAGTCTCAGCTGAGCTCCAGGAGGGCTGCACAGGTGGATGAGACAACACAAGTTGCAGGGCAGGGTTCAAGGGTGCTTACTGACAGATGTAGGAAGACAGAGGTGCCAGCCACTGTCCGAGGGCTAGGAGGAATAATGCTGTTAATCCTTGCTGGCAAAGCTGCCTGACTTTGTCTTGCCCTGAAGGCTGCAGCTCCCAATCCAAAAAGGAAAAGGTGCCTTCTGAGCTCACCCTGCTCTGGAGACACCCCAAGCTGTCGTAACCAATGCTGCTTGTCCACAGCCCTCTATAAAAGGCACAGGAGTTGGGGATAGTGCTTCATGCCATGGAATACAGCACTTGAAGGAACTTAGCTCTGAGGAGCACCATGGATCCTGGGTGCTGAACATACCTGTACTTAACCCCTCACTGTTTCTTTTTGGCTCTGCAGGAGAAAAGCCGTACCGCTGCAACATCTGCGGGGCACAATTCAACCGACCAGCCAACCTGAAAACCCACACACGCATTCACTCTGGAGAGAAACCCTACAAGTGTGAAACTTGTGGGGCCAGATTTGTCCAGGTGCGTGTGGCCTCTGGGATCTATAGTGCCTGGGGATGTGGGCTATGGCTGGATCTTCTGCCCAAGACTAGTGATGCCTCATGACAAAGGGAAGGCTAATAATGACCGAGCTCACTACCTTGGTCAGCTCTTCCCATAGTGTTGCGGGGTAAATAGGGACCTTAAGATTTATGGGAGTTAGTTTGGCTTAATAAGAAGCCTGGCTGCTGATTGTAGCTATTCTGGTCCATTTGCTCTTAAGGATTGGAGATACCAGATCTCAGACACATGTGGCCCTGGCTCCCATCTAGAACCCAATAGATCAAAAAAAGGTGTCTGGGCAGAATCCTGTTCCCACGAGGATGCCCTTGCTCCTGGTGGGATGCCTTCATCCCTGGTGCTCTCCTGACCCACAGCTGCTCTCTCCAGGTGGCCCACCTTCGTGCTCACGTGCTCATCCACACCGGGGAGAAGCCATACCCCTGCGAGATCTGCGGCACACGCTTCCGACACCTGCAGACCCTCAAAAGTCATCTTCGAATTCACACAGGAGAGAAACCGTATCATGTGAGTAGCCCTGGTTTTTTATGGGGGGAGGAATCTCAGCTAGAGCTGGGGGAGGATGCTGCCAGCCTTGTGTTCCATCTCCCTCTCATGCATTAGCTGATGGCAATACGGTATTTTGACAAGAGTGGCTGAATTGGAAGCACTGACTTGCGGCCCAGGCTGGGTACATCTTAGCTGCTCTTTGTTCCACCCTATCTGGTAGAAGGTCACACTTCTTCAAATAGCTGTGGCTTAAATTACTGCTGCCTGCAGAGTACAGGGGTGAGGGAAAGGAGAAGACATCCTGGCCTCATCTCCTCTTTGTTGGTGATAAGCTGCAACCAACAAGCTTCCTGCCTGGCCTTGCTTGCAGCTCTGCAGGCTCCCCAGCTCTTTGCTGGGGCTTTCCTGACTTTCACCATCTACTAGAGATGGAATCAAAGCAGTGATTATAATCCAAACATCCCTCTGGAGCCATCCAGCTTGGCAGGGATCAAAAGCAGCCCCCAAAATAGCCCTGTAGCTGGCTTGATCATCTAGATATGGAGCTTGGTGCTATGTCCATCAGAGACAGGGTCTTCCCCTAAGGGACTCCGGCCTTTGTTCATCCCATAAAACCAATACATGCTGTTGAAGGCCTGGGATGGGGTGCTGCCAGATGCTGCTTCTCCTACCACGTTCCCACTTGTCCACCTGTATAATGGGTGCAGCATCCTGGGATCACTGCTGGGGGACAAGCATTTGGTGTGGACCCCCTGCCCTGAAGGGAAGGACGTGTCCCCTGCCATCGAGTTTCACACCCTCTGCCTTTGCCTCTTGCCCCCACAGTGTGAGAAGTGCAACCTGCATTTCCGCCACAAAAGCCAGCTGCGGCTCCACCTGCGGCAGAAGCACGGGGCCATCACCAACACCAAGGTGCAGTACCGTATCTCGGCGAGCGAGGTGCCTCCGGAGCTCCCCAAGGCCTGCTGAGGGCAGAGGATTTCCCAGGACAAGGTTGTCTTGGGTGGCTGAAGAGGAGAAGCTGTCCAAAGGATACTTGCAACACTTTAAAAGGAAAAAAAAAGAAAGAAAACAGAAAAAGAAAGAAAAAATTGTCACATGATGGAGTGCCTCTAAACCCATAGTACAGATAGGTGGAAAAACATTAGAAATTTAAAAAAAATTACAAATACACGGGTTTTATTTTTCCCAGTTATGTGAAACAAAAATTAAAAATAAAATTATTCAGATCTTACTGTATATAAAACATAAAAAGTAGTCATTTTAAATGTCTGTGCAGTGGAGTGTTGATAAACTCTGGAGTCTAACCTTCACAGCCTTTGCCGTTTGAAGATGAGGAATGTAATGTTGACTTATGGGAACAGATTTTTTTTCTTTTGTATGCAAAATGTGTGTTCTTTTAAAGAGAAAGTATGCTATTAAAGAGAGGGCTTTAACTTTTTTAACCAAAGGTGAAGGAATCTATGGCAGAGTTGTAAATATATATAGATATAAATATATAAATATATATATAAAATAAATATATATAGACCTTTAAAAAAGCTATATTAAAAATATATAAAATGCATTAAAGGCTCAGTTGGACTCTGCAGGCAGAAGCCACTCTGAGAATCTTTATTATGATAGAGCACTTAAGAAGATATTTTAAAGTATTGCATCTGTACAAGTAAGAAAATATTTTGTCTAAATGCATCAGTGTATTTGTATTTTTTTGCAAGTGAAGGTTTACAATTTACAAAAAAGTGTGTATTAAACCAACAAAGCTGCAGAAGGAATTTAAAATAATAATAAAGTGTAATTTTTTTGTTCTAGTTCTCAGTCTGTATATATGTAAAATGTGGTTTCGCACGGTGCCTTTCTTTTCAATGGAAGTTTTCAATGTATGGACTATATTGAGCTCAGTTTCTTCAAGGTACAGCCTGATGTTGCAAAAGGAGATTTGGTGGAACTCTCTAGTGGAGGAATGTTTTATTTTTTTGGGTTTGGATTTTTTTTTGTCTTATTTTACATGCTTGTGTTATAAACAATCTCGGGAGACAGGGTTTGGGCTGTGTCTAAACTGCATTAATGCATTCTGTAAAATATAGCTGTACAAATAAAAGAATAAAATGAAGAAAAGTGACGTATGATGGAGTGAGATGTCTGTTGTTGCCTGTCATTCTCCCTAAGCACATTGAAGATTGGCTGGTACCCTGGGAAGGGGTTGAGCATCCTGAGCACTGGTGCGCGTTCTCGGTTTTGTGCAGCTCTGGCCCTGTGCTGAAGGCAGCAGCCTCTTCAAGCATCCAGTGAAGATGGACTCTGGCATGAGGTCTGAGCAAGACTCCAGCTTGCTACTCTGCATCCTGGTGGGGACTGTGCCACCTCCTTGGTACTTTCTGTACTGGCACCAAGCAGCCAGCAGAAACTGGGCAGAGCCTGGGAGAGACCTTTGCTGACCAACCCAGGGCCAGTTCCAGATGGCTGAATAGTTATTTATATTTCCTGGAAACCGATGCAATTGGCGGAATTGCTCAGGAAAGATGGTTGCCTGCTGCTCTGCTCTCTTTTCAGTGCCTGGGACGGTGGGGGGCTGCTGTTCTGCCTGCTTTGTGAGACAGTTCAGTGGAGCAGGGTCTATAACCCCCTCCAGGAACTCACTGGCTGATAGTATCTCTGGGCTTCCAGCCACTGCACGCTGGCTTTGGCCCAGAGCTGAGGAAGCCCAGCTTGAGGGAGTCCCTCTGCTTCCCCCAGCAGGAGAGGAGCTGCTTTTGCTCCATTTGTGTGGCTGTGCAGACCTGCATGTTACCCCAACACAGAAAGACACTGGCCTGTTGGAGTGAGTCCAGAGGAGAGCAGCCACTAAGCTGACCACAGGACTGTGAAGATAGAGAGGAGCGGCTGCTCAGTCTGGAGTAGAGAAGGCTCCAGAGAGACTTTATAGCACCTTCCAGTACCTAAAAGGGGCTCATAAGAGTCCTGGAGAGTGACTTTTCACAAGGTCATGTAGTGATACCACAAGGGGAAAATGGCCTTAAGCTGAAGGAGGGTAGATTTAGATTAGATATTGGGAAGAAATTCTTTAAGGGTGGTGAGACTCTGAAAAATGTTGTCCAGAGAATTTGTGGATGACCCATCCCTGGAAGTGTTCAAGGCCAGGCTCGGTGAGGCTTTGAGTAACCTGGGTTAGTGGAAGGTGTCTCTGCCCATGGCAAGGAGTTGGAACAAGACGATCTTTAATGTCCCATCCAACCCAAACTATTCTATGATTTTATGACGCCCAACTCCTCTGCCTTGTCTCCCAACAGGCCAGGTCTGCTGGCATGTGAAGACCCCCCCAAAAAGGTGAGGGCTGAGCATTGAGCTGGAGCCAATATTTATTTGCAAAATAAATATTGTATTTTCCTGGGTCATGATTTCCTCCTCCTGACAGATTTTACTTTTTTAAAACAGTGATGTCATAGCTTTTCCATACAGTTCAGCAGAAGTGAAAGCAATCTGTAGGGTCAAAGACCTGCAGGCATCTGGCACAGATGGTGTTTGGAGAGGCAAGGGAGCCATCACATACAGAGCTGCGCTACACCTGTTCTATGCCTGCTTTATACCCACAGACATTGAACTGCTCAGCCCTTCCCCTGTTGGTACCACTGGGTTGTTTGCCTTTGGAAAAAACAGCTCCAGAGACAGGGTCCTGACAGCTCTCAGAAGAAAGGTCATCACCAAATAGACTAAATAGTGGTTGCCAGGAAGGCCCAGAAGAAAAATAAGGATTCAGTCTTCAGGAGGCTGAGCAGGGCTCAGGGAGGGTATGCTTTACTTCTTTTGGCAGCATTGATGGAGGGCACCCTGAGACAGCTCAGTTGGTTAGAGCCTGGTGCTGATAATGCCAAGGTTGTGAATTCAATCTCTATATGGGCATACACTTAAGAGTTGGACTTGATGATCCTTGTGGGTCCTTTCCACCTCAGAGTATTCTGCACGTCTATGGCCCCTGGGTTCGGGCCGGGTGGCTCCGCTGCATTCTGCCGAGTCTCCACAAGAGAGCAGTAGAAGACGGAGTTTGAGCAAAAATACCTGGACTTGGAGAATGGTTTGGCTTGGAAGGGACCGTAAAGATAATCCAGTTCTAAACCCGCTGTCGCAGGGACACCTCCCACTAGGTCAGTTTGCTTAAAGCCTCATTCAGCCTGACCTTCAAGACTTCCAGGAATGGAGCCTGGCCTTGAACACTTCCAAGGATGGAGCATCCACAGTTTCTTTGGGCAACCTATTCTAGTCCCTCACCACTCTTACAGTAAAGAATTTCTTCCTAGTATCTAATCTAAATCGACCCTTTTTCAGTTTAAAGCCATTGCCCTTTGTCCTATCACTACACGTCCTTGCAAAAAAGTCCCTCCCCAACTTTCTATAATCGTCTTTAGGCACTGAAAGGTGCTCTAAGGTCTCACAAAAGTCTTTCTTCTTCGGGCTGAACAGAGGTGGTGTTTATAGAAGGTACTTATATTCAGAGAGAAAACAGAGTCCTGTATTATTTCATGATTTTGTGTGCTCATCCAACATTACCCACCTTCTCTCACGCTTACATTAGTAACTCCTTACAGCACGGGCCAGCATGGGCCTGTGCAGTCCATAACAGTCCCATCCATGACTCCTGGCAGCTGCTGCAGTTGTACAGGTAAATACCCTGGTATTTAACTCTAATATTACACTGTGGTATATAATTCTTAGGTCAGCCAGTTCAATTCTGCTTCTGCATGTCTGTGCTGATAGCTCCCTTTCCCTTTCCCTTTCCCTTTCCCTTTCCCTTTCCCTTTCCCTTTCCCTTTCCCTTTCCCTTTCCCTTTCCCTTTCCCTTTCCCTTTCCCTTTCCCTTTCTGTTGCCATTGCCCTTGCCCTTGCTCTTTCCCTAGCCCTTTTCCCTTCAAGGCAGCTGCCCTCAGCCCTACAGACACCATGGCAGTACCCTAGACGGCTGAGACTGGGAGTGAATCTCAGGTAGCAGCATCAGAAATCCTGAACACAGGAGTTGGGCTCTTGGACAGAGACATTTCAAAAATTAGATACTAGGATCCCTCCTCTGTGAATTTCCACAGACTGACTCCCCTCCCTCTTTGCTACCTGGAGCTGAAATCCCAGAGGTCTGTAACTAATGGAGAGTCAAATTCTTTTGGATTTGTGCCCCCAAGTTTTACTATAAAACCAGAAACCTCTTAGGTTGTTGCAAGTCAATGTGCAATACCAAAATTGCTGCTCTGTGCACTGCCCATTCCAGGGACACATACCATTCAGTGTGAGATCCCCTTAGTGAGATATGTTTTTCATTATCACTCAGGCATGACTGACTACTCTTCCTCCACTGTATCTCCTCGGGCAGCATGACCCTTAAGAAAGCAGGAACCTGCTCTATTAGGTTTCCAGCAAGCTAATAGAGCTGTGGGGCTGTGGCAGCTTCCGCATTGCCCCGCAGCACCGGCTACAGTTTGAGTGCAAGAATATAAAGAAAGGGGTTTTTTACTGCTACCAAGGTAGTGATCCATTGCAAAACTGTCCTCCTTGTGAAAGCTGAGCTAAGAGAATGTGGAGAGCATTTTGTAGGTGATAGTGAGGGAGGCGAGGTACTATGTAAGCTGGTCTGGTAGATGCAGTGACAGCAGAGGGCATGCTTTGCTAGTACAGCGCTGAGCTCACAGCCTGTGCACACAGTGCACAGTCCAAAGCACTGCTGGACTACTCTGGATCTGTGAAGCAAGCTGGAAATGTAGGGGTAAAGAATCAGTCACAGGAATTCAATACAACTGAAGAGTCTGCAAAGCCACATGCCTTGCAGATCTGTGGCAGAAAGAAAGGAACAGAACTGCCTTCACCACAGTCAGGTGGATGATGGATTTTTCTGGCTGGGGAATGAGTGTAAAAATTCAGAGCATACCGATCCCATAGAGGATCTAGGGGGAGGTAGAACTGGTAAATCAGTGTGCAGCTTACTTGCCAGTCCTACAGCAAGTCATAAGGACTCCTGCATCAGAGTCATAAGGATGTCTGGAGGTCTGCCTTACCCCTTCCCCAGAAGTCCTCTGTAGGATTCAGTCCAAAGTTGTATGGACCAGATGGACTTCCTTTTTCCACTCCTCTGTTGCTGGTTCCTTCAGGTAAAACAAGGTGGTTTTCTGAGCCAAAGCTCATGGTATTTTTCTTATAGATTTTCTTTGAAATTGAACATAAAACTTTTCAGATGGAGAGCATTAGAGTGATTCATCCAAATACTACCATAGAACTTTGGTGCATTCAGTACTGTATCCATCAACCATCAAGGTTCAGACCTGATGGAAGTTCAGTTTCTCTTCTTTAAACAGGCTGAGATGTTTCTAAAGGAACTCCCAGCAAAGCCTTGTCTCTGTTCCTGCCTCCACTAGCCTCACAACCTCAGCTGAATCCCAAGATGGGGGTACTACTGTTGCTGGGTCAAACCTTTCCTAGGAAACCTCTCTTGAAGGCAGGGCCAGGATAGGTTTGATGCCCTGGCATCTCCTGCCTTGGCCATTTGTCATGCCCAGGACTGGTTCTGTTGCTTTGACTGCAGGAGGAAAGAAATGCTAGTCCAGCTGCAAACACAGGGACATGGCAGAGAGAAAAGCTCTGGGAGTCATGGTCCTTTTTTTGTCCAAATCACTCCCGTTGGCATTGACAAGAGACTGTAGCCTGTGCCCAAAGCAAGGGAACGTGTCTGAAACTGAGCAAGGGCTGATTCTTCTCTACCAGTTTCCCCAGAGAAAGACCAGTGCTAGAAGGCAGACAAGGTCCCAGGAATGGAGAGCTTGGCCTCATAGCATCAGGCAGATGAGGAAAAACTGGTTGTAAAAGCAGCACAAGTAAACCTAACATGCAGGGTCTCCTGGAATACAAACGAGGGCTTATTCTCTCATGGTTCTCATTTATTTTGCTCCATGATTTGGTAACGATGCAGAGTATGAAGGCTCTGTGTGGCTGCAGATGTCTGCACAAAGAAAGGCACCATCCAGGGAGGGCAGTGGCAGTCCAGCCCAGAGTTTGGCCTGATCTGGAACCAGCGAACAGCACCAATTCCTCTTGTTGTACTGTAAGGCAGAGGAGAAACACCTTGGTTTATACTTCATGCTTCCAGGTCAGCCTCAGCAAACCCATCCAGCAAAACCAGGGTTGAAGAGTGGGCACGGGATGCACATTAATTCAGTATGAAACAAAATGTCATTTTGGAGATTTCTGCAGACCTCTGTGCAGCGCTTAAATTCTTGCCCCCACAAATCTTTGACTTTCCTCAGCTGGAAATTGAGATGGAAAAAATCCTGATACCCTTTTTTTGGGTGGCAGTAGAGTCCTTTTCTTGCACATCCTGCTCTGCTCCTGCCAGCTGCTGGGTTCAAAGCACCTTTTTCCAATGTGGGCATCAGCCATCTAAAGGGCAAAAGTTGGAGGAGCGGGAGAAACTGGCCATTCCAGTGGACACGTGCATTCCTCACTGGACAAGCAGGTCCAATGACCTTGAGATAGGGACAGGGGTCCAGCATGCCCTGACCGAGGCACCGATTTGTTATCGTGCTGAGCGATGGCAGAGCCAGGGCACTCTCATGGGAGATTCCTGCTGCCCCCAGAGTTGCCCGTCAGAGAGAGTGTGGGCAAGGACCGGTGCCAGACAGACCCTCAAGGGCTGAGAAGACTGCAGGTACTCCCAGGGTTACCTCAGCACCTGCTACTCCCTGCAGGGGTCGGGGACAATCCACCCCTAAAGGGGACCCTTTTCAGCTTCTCGGACTCTGTAGCCGTTTCTTACCCGACGGGGCGACGCCGCTTTAGGGCGAGGTGCTTTGGCAGAGGGACTGCTGGGGGGCTTAGCCCTCCGGCACGGTAGTGGTCGGTGCACAGCCAGGACACCTCACCGCCGCGACGCGAGGTTTGCGGGTGGGGGTGGAAGGAGCGGACAAGCACGGTCGGGAGCTTCGGAGGGGCGGTGATTTGGGGACAAAACGCGCCGGGGCGGCAGGGGGGCTGCCGGAGCACGGGGATTCGAGGGGCACCGTGGGCGCTTGGCCAGTCCTGGGCAGAGCAGAGCATCCCCGGGCCCGTTCTCCCCCCGACCCGGTCCCGGGCAGAGACCCACCCCCGGCAGCGTGGGGCGAGGGGGGCGCCCCCGCCTTGACGTCAGGAGAAGGGTTTATAAAGGCGGCGGGAGGCGAGGAGATCCCCAACGCCGGAGCCGAGCCGCAGCGGAGCCGCCAGCGCCTCCCCGCCGCCGCCTCCCGCGCCCGACCCGCCGCCGAGATGCTGTCGTGCCGCCTCCAGTGCGCCCTGGCCCTGCTCTCCATCGCTCTGGCCCTCGGCACCGTCTCGGCCGCCCCCTCGGACCCGCGGCTCCGGCAGTTCCTGCAGAAGTCCCTGGCTGCCGCCGCCGGGAAACAGGTGAGAATCCTGCGACGGGGCGAACTCCGCGGGTACCCCTCGAGCATCCCGCTGGGCACCCCGACGGCCCTGCTGCAGACTCCTGCTTCTCCAGAGAACCCCCTGCAGAACCTCTGTTCCCCATGAGAGCGCCTGGCACCCCTGCTGCAGACACCTCCAGTTCCTCACTAGACATCCCAGTACCCTCAGTGCAGACCTCCAGTGCTTCACCAGATTTCCCATGTCCCCGTTTCAGATGCCCAGTTCCTCGCTACAGACCCCGGCTCCCTGACAGATTGCCTGGTTCTCCTCCGGGGCTGAGCCAGCGACAGACTGGGCAGCTGGGGCTAGGAGGTGAGACAGTCCAGCTGGGAGCTGGTGGGGAGTGAGGAGCAGGTGCTGCTGGGGAAGATGGCAGAGCCCCTGGTGAAGCTCTTCAGGGTTTCTCCAGGTCACTGAATGAAGGCAGCTGCCCCAGTGCATAGGAGGATATTCTTATCCATGCCGGGGGACAGCCAAGGCTTGGAGGGACAAGAAGAAAAATAAGTCCCAGTGAGACAGTGACCAGACTCAACCTCCCCTGCCAGCTCCCCCAAAGACCTTTCCTGTGTTACTTTAGCAGCAGCCTTGTGGCATGCTCTTGTGTGCTGAAGCAGTGGGAAGGGAAGGGAAAGTGATGTGGGACTCGGCTGAGTCCCTTCCTTGTCACAGCCAGGACAGCAGTCTGCCCCGCACCAGGTACATGTCAGTGCTCTTCTGCTCTGCTTTATTTCATAGGTGCAGCTGCTGCTTTGCAGCTGTTGGGTTGGGCTCTTTGGAAAGCCAGAGCTCCCCTTCTCCTCCAGTATCCTGAATGTCTCTAATGTGGTCACAAAGGTGTCTTGGAGAGAGTGGTGAGCCCTCAAAAGCCAAGGAATAATTGTGGTCTTTCTATCTTTCTCTCCATTTCTCTCTCTTGTCGCCCAAGGAACTGGCCAAGTACTTTTTGGCAGAACTGCTCTCAGAGCCAAGTCAGACAGAAAATGAAGCCCTGGAGTCTGAGGATTTGTCCCGAGGGGCTGAGCAGGATGAAGTGAGACTGGAGCTGGAGCGCTCGGCTAACTCAAACCCCGCTCTGGCACCCCGGGAACGCAAAGCAGGCTGCAAGAACTTCTTCTGGAAAACTTTCACATCCTGTTAGCTTTTGAAACCCACTTCTCATCCCCATCCATCCCTGCCTTCTTCCTAGCCCTTGCCCTGAGCAGAACCTTCACCATAAAAGGCTAAGACTGTAAATACACAATCCACGGTTATGGTGAAATTAAACATATGAGGAAAATTCGAGTTTGATTTCCACTTGTTTTAATAAAACTTTCTGTTCCAATTGTACATGATATGCTTGAGTTGTGATTTCTGACTAGTTCTTTAATGACATGCACTCTGCAACTCTTTCAAATGTACTATTTTTAATTCTCTGTTGCAATAAAGTTTATGTTTCAAATGGTGATGCTGAGGCTTGGTGTCAATGAGAAAACCTAAGTTACCTCTCAGGCTGCTCATCTTTGAAATGCCACCTGGCTCAGGGCGGCAGCAGCAAACACCATCCACATGTATGCGCACACACACAGAGTATCTCTTATTGTGATATTTTTTAGTGTGGTCTTACTAAAGGATCTAGTCACAGTGGTATTTCAGATATCAAATCCCTGCAATTGTGGTTGAATCAAATCCACATAACTGACACTCCAAGTCAGTCTAGAGCATTCACACCCATCACCACAGGCATCACTATAAATCACAGCTGTGTATTCCAAGTGACGAGGATGATAATAGTTGTTCGCCATACCAGTTTACACCACACATCTCATTTGCTCCTCAGCCACAAACACTAGAAGGTTTTCTTACCTGGCATATATTACCCCTTGCAGCATTCCTGACAAACAATGCTTCTGGGATTCCTTCAGAATGTTTTCCTTTGTTCTACTGTGCAGGGAGAGGTTTCATGTCCCTGTGAAGCTGAGATGTTAACCCTATTCCATCAGTCCCTCTCCATCTAATAAACTGGTCACAGCAGTTTGTCTACTCACCTCATCATCATTAAAGGCAATATTAAGAGGTTCAGCAGGATAGCAGATACCATCTGAGAAAAGACATTCTTCTCTCAATGGAAGAGAAATTCTTTGTGCTTTTGCAGCATTTCTGCTTTCTGGCCATGCTGGTTTGTTACATACACTCACAGGTGAATTGGAGCCATACATCCTGCACAGGGAACAAGTGCCACACTGAGGAGAAATTTATCCTTCAGGATTAAAGGTAACAAATATTTTGTAGCCATCATATGTGAAAGAAGGATGAAAAATGGGATATCTTAGAGATGTTCATGTGTGGATGGTTGAGCAGGACCCCAGTCAGGATGGATTCCCCAGTTGAATGCATGTAAAGTTGCCCCTGGTCTGTACTGAGCGTAGCTTTCTGTGGGCATCATTCTTGATGGCTCATATGGACTATTCTCAGTCTGTCCCTCCTTCCCTTGTGAGCAGTGGGTTGCTATACTCGAGCTAAATTCAAGGGGAAGGTGAATCCCTTGTTGTTGGGAACTATAGCAGTGTCAGTGTGAAAACTCAGCTCTGCCACCCTCACTCCCTGCAGAGCTCAGCTGGGCTGCTCCACAGTCAACTGGCAACAGGCAAGAGGAGAAGCAATGTTCATAGGGAGAGGAGCTGCTGATATCAACCCCTCTGAGGAAACCAGTGGCAGGACTGGAACGCTGCCCTCCCTCTACGGAGCAGGGCAGCCGCAGCTGTTGCCTGTGCTGCAGGCTGGGCTAAGGTCTGCTGCTAGATACTGCACCCACTAGAGATGCCTTGCCATGACATGATCCTGCATCTCCCCTGCTCCTGGAAGCCTCCTCTCCTCCTTTCTTGTTAGTGGTATAGGTGTTGTGGTGTGGTTTGGGGAGATGCTGAGCACTCAGCCTCCCCTGCACACTGGACAGGGAACAGTGATCCCTCCAGCACTTTGGGAGGACAGGGAGAGTCTTGTCCTTTTTCACCCCCTGGATTTCTGTGGCTGGTGCATCTGTGGAGGGTGCAGGATTAATTTACACATGGAAGAGGGACAGAGCTAGCACTGTGCAGGGAAAAAACCTCCAAAAAAACATTTAATAGGTAAGGCAGATCAATTCTCAGCCCTAAAAGCAGGCAGGCAGGGTGAGAATAGGACGCCATTGGAAAGTGTGGAGACAAACTGAAGAGAGAGCAACGGTCCTAGCTCACATCTGATTGCTTCACTGCTGTGTAGAGTCAAATCAGCAGACTTTAGGGGATTCTCTAAAGCAGAGACCTCTCCATCCCTGACTGCTCACTCCTCAGTTGACTGAGGTTCCTCTTAGCTTTCAAAAAGCAGCTGATTTTTCAATGCTGAGACAGCCTCAAGAAAGCAGCTACAGGAACAGGAAGGGGGTGGAAGTGCCAGGGGCTTAAATATTCTTGTACACCAAGTCCATCTTTCATGGGACATAAATAGACCACTACTTGCCTGAGGCTTTTCCCCTTGTTCATAATGCTCAACCAGTGCTTCTGAAGGGAATTTAATCCTGCCAATTGCTGGAGTGAAACTCATCCCAAATAGGGATGAGGATGATCGTCAAGCACAAGCAGGAATTCAAGACAGTGATTCACATGCTGCACCAGCCTGTTTCAATACAGCTGATGGCACAACATGGCATGGTAGCTTCCGGGAAGCTTAATGAAGCTACACTGGTGGAGGCATGTGCAAATGTCCTCAGTTCAGAGACAGAAAGACAAACCTGCTCCTTCTGTCAGCTCAGGAGTTCCTGGAGTTTTTGGAGAGGGCTTTCAAGACATTAAGTACAGTATCACCACATGTCACGGCATTGTGGCAGTGCCAGCAATCCCAGGTGCTGGGAGCCGTACAAACACAAGAGATGGCCTTGCCATGCTGAGCTAAAAAGACAAGAAAGAAAGACAAAGAAAGATTGTTATTTCTCTTTGATGGGTGGGAGTTTGGGCTAAAGAGATTAAATGACTATAATCCCTAGACACAGAGTCATAAAACCATGTTCCAGTCTGGGAACACTCTTGCTGGGGAAGGTGGAATCTGGGATGAGCCCATAAGTATGGTCAGCTCCCACAGGCAAGAGCTGCCAAAGGGCAGGGCAGTTCTTGTGAGAGGTTTCCAAGTGACATTCTCTGCAGGTCAGAGCTGAGGCTCCATGAAGAAACAGCCTCAGCATGGATCTGGGGAAGGTTAGGGGCTCTGATGATCAACACTTGGCTGATTCATCTCCCCTTTTGCACTTGGTGCCATGGGCAGACCCAAAGCAATCCAACTCCAGCAGGTAGCTTCAACCTGGTGATTCATCTGAGGCAGTGCATGGTAATGTCTGTAAGGAACCTAAAAGGGCTTGAAACTGCTGCCTGAAGAGTTTATAATGAAAATCAGACAAAGTTGTGTAAGGCCTGGAAATAGACATCCCCTATCGGGAGTCAGTGAGGAGCTTCTCAGTCATCCCCAAAGGCAAAGTCTCCAGTGATGCTGAGAGGTGTCTCTTGGTCTAGCAAGCAGTCCAAATTGGTAAAAAAAGTAAGTCTTCCTTGGTCCAGAAGGCTTGTTGGTGACTGATAGCTTGAAGTGATCCCAGCTGTGGTGTGGGACCCAGATTTCATACCCTGGATCCACGCTTGCACCAGCTAACTCCTTTTGACTCCACAGAAAAGATTAATAGCCTGGACCCACTGGCATCACTACCCTTCACCCAAAACAGCCCATAAGATGCTCTGCACTTTGCCTTTATTCTGCCTCTGTGGCTCCTAGTAAGCATTACAACAGCACTCTGATCACAGCCACCAGGAGCTGGGCAGATTCTCAGATCTCTGCTCTTGCCACAGCAATCTTCTTCCCTTTCATCCCACCCAACTCCAGCATCTCTGGGGAGCACCAGAGCAACCACAGCCCTTGTATGGGTCAGCACTAGGAGTTTGGAAAGAAGCACTCGCTGCTGCTACTGAGTCCTAATTCTCAGCAAGCAAAGCAGCAGGATGTTCATTGACCTGGGTGAGAAAAGCTATACTAGGCAATAAAAGTTATTATGATAAAGGAACAGACTGTACTCTCTGCTCTCTGAACACCTTCTGACTCTTTGACAGCTTCTCACCAGAATAATGCAATAAAACACATTTTTATTCCTTTTTCTTCTCCCTTGTCTTTGTTTTATTAGGGAATTATTTGTTACTTTTTTTTCCCAGCACCTAATTCCACTTTGGAGAATAGCTGTTTGGCTAGATGCTGTGAGTAGCTCAGGAGACTTATCCCATGAACTTGTAGAACACCAAAAAAATAGTTACAAGGTCACCAAAAAATCCCCAAGTTCAATTTTCCTCATATGTATAGTACAAGTGCCAGTTTGTGCCATGAACTATTATTTCAAATTTAATCTGATAAAGAAACATAACTTGTAATTTAATTAACAAAATTAATTTAATGAAGGTCCCCAGTATTTCCTACAAAGATATTCCCTGAGAAAGCATAAAATAGTGCAAACCCAGACTTTGTTCATCGCCTGGGTTGGCTGTTGGACCAGAGAGGGACTTAATCCTGCATACAACAGAGCATCTCTCCTCATGCTCTTCACTGCCTGCTTCCACCTCCCGTGCAACTGGCTCTGGCTGCTGAGACTGCTATGCTCCATGGTGCTGAGGGATGAAACGCTCCTGACTTGCAACCCTGGCAAAGCATTCCCAGGAGGTGAGCTGAGAGATACTCCACACCCTCTATACTCATCCCTCAACCCCTGTTAGGAGATGTCCCGGGCACAGAATCAGCCAGTGAATCCCTCCCAGCCTGGCGCTGCTCTACCCCAAGGTAGAACATATGCTCCCGTGCACTGTTCTGTGCTCTGCCTTAAAGGAAAATATCTCCTTTTGCTCAAGACTGAAGTTTAGGAAGAAATAGGATCCCCCCAGAAATGGTCTGTCACATTTGCAAGGCTCTTTCGCAAATCTTATCTGCCACCTCTTTTCTTCCATATTGTACTTGTACTTGTGAGGGTTTGTAGCTCTTCCCAGAGGCTCAAACACAATGCTGCTTTCCCTGTGTCTCTGCTCGCCACACCAGCGTGTTCCCCCCTACGATGCGGTGTGGGGGGACAGAGTGAAGCACAAGCCCAGGATTGGGGTGTGCTGCAGCCAGCAGAGAGAGCCAAAGAGCACGGATTGCCCAGTACATGGTCTGTGTCTGTAAGAGCAGATGCTTAGGACGTGGATCCTTTGTGCCAGGAGCCGTCTGAGCTCTGGCTACGACCTCACCACAGGGAGATGAGCTGGAGTCAGGGGTTCTACAAGGAGGGTTTTTCCATGGAGCAGCACTTTTGGGGACCAGAGCCATATCAGGATGCAGACAGTGCTGCTGCACTGACAAAGATTTTTTTACCCAAACTAAGTGCCTATTCTTAATTTCTAAGGGGCATTTCTTATGTAGGAGTTTTTAATGAGTCAGAACAAAGTTAAATAACATGAAAGTAAGTTAAGGGTTCTACCAAGGGTTAAATGCAGTAGGTTTTGTCCTAGTGGCAACCTACATGAAACTGCTTCCATGTACATCTTCTCCAGCATTTTTGGTTGTTGTTCATCTTCTCCTTATTCACTCAGCTCTTCTGAAACTGCACAGTCTAAGCATCAATATCAGGGCAGAGGAAGTGTCCAGTTAAAAACAGCTGGAGATCTTCCTGAAGAACATATGAGGATGTTGGGTCATATTGTAAAACAGGAACCTGGCAGGTCAAGAGTTTCTTCAACAATGTATTTCAGTGAAAAACCTCAGCATGGCTGAAACACAAGATCTGAAGTCTCCTGCCAGCATGCAGGAGATGCACCCTTGAAGCTGGAGCCCACCTGCTCTCAAGGAGGAAATGTCAGTGTGGCGGATGTGGCTTTCCAGACACTGCCTCCATGTGTAGGTGAGCAAGTGAACAGGATGGTCTCCAGAAAACACAATTTCTTTAGACTGAAGGATATAATTCGTTTAGATATGAATCCTGAATTCCAAACACTGCTTATCTCCTCAGACACTGATGACACATGTCATAACGTCACCTCCACCATCAATTCCCTTATTTGTCACATTAGCAGTGATGATACTGACAGCAGCAACCAGGCAATAAAAGAAATTGAGGAGATCCTGAGACAGGGGAACAAAGCAGAAGCCATGCCTGGGCACATTAATGAGTTCCTTGTAGCCTGCTTTCAATCGGTCAAGTTTATCAACCAACAACAGGAAGCAGATAAGAAATGAGGGAAGGAACAAATCATTCTGTGATGTAACTGTGTCATCCAGGTCCGTAACTGTGTCTTCCAGGAGAAAAAACTGGCTTAGGATGCCTTAGTGGAAGTGCTGAAGGATGTAATGAACAATCTCTTTACCTTAATGCTAGAGCTCCTGGATGGAGACTTTGAGACATCAGAAGCTAATATGGCTATTAATGTCCTCATGAAGAGGGTATTGGAAAAATCTGACCAGATGATGGGGGTTTTTGTGCTTTGTTGAAGCTGCTCCAAGGCAGTTTTACTGCTGAGGGCAGCTTAGGTAAGTTTTCTGACCTGCTGGCCTAGTGCCTGTGGGGGACTACATATCTTCTCCCAGGCACCATCAACACCATCAACACCTTCAACATCGATGAAGTCCTACTGGATGCCCACATGCTAATGAAGATTTTCTCAAAGGAAACACAAACTCCCACTGTAGACACTGAAAACTGTTGCATAACTTGTGCAAGCTGAAAGAAGTGAAGATCCTGGACCACCTCACTCTGACTGAGAATGCAGCTGGCTCCAAGGTGGAAGCTTAACTCCAAAAGACAGGCAGAACCACTGCACAGGGCAAATGAAAAAGCTGTAGGAGCAGAAAGGGAAGTGCCCAGAGCAGCTCACGGGCACTTGAGCTGCAAAGGACAAAGCAGATAATGTTTTAGAGGTGTTCTTTTAGAAAATTTGCTCCAAATAGAGTTTGAAGGTCTACAGGAGTTACATGAATGTAAGAAAAATGGTCTGGGGGAAGTTGTAATCTTTTCTAGAAAACCTCTTCCTCTTCTTGCAGGACTGTGTGAAGTAAAGCCTGGCCATCATTCAGACAGAAAAGGGCACCAGACAAGCTTCTTCCTCCTTCTCCTCTGGGGATGCATTCTGAGGTGGAAGCCTCTCCTCTTAGGATCCTTAAAGGGGAAGGAGTTGATGCCATCCTGCCCCTTGGAAAACCTGCCATTCATCTGTAGCAGCAACACAATCCTGAGAGCAAGACAGCCCTGAGCAAATTCCCTGCCAGTCAGGGAGTTTGGCATCCACCTTGAAGGATGCCAATGTCATGCTTCTCACTCCTTTCCAGGGCTGCACAGTGATATCACTGGAGGCATGAAGAACCACCAGCAGAAATAGCACAGGGACCTCAGAATTATCCAGGCCTTCTCCACACACACATCAATGGGCCAATCGCATGAACCATGAACCAATAAAGAATAAACTCCGACATGAATAACCACATGAGTTATCTCTTTTTCCCTTTAAAAAATTAAGGTGGGTAAGACTGATGCTTTAGGTCAAAACTCAACCCAGAGCACACAAACCTGTCCAGAAAACAGGGCAGAGAAACAGCTGGGGCTGACCCTGCCTTGACAGCCTCTATAGGGGTCCTTCTGACATGGAATTTTCTAACATTCATGGTCAGTAAAGTGTTAGGTGAATAGTGCCCAGATTCCCAGCTGGGAGACTGAGGCTTTCAAGCAGCATCTCTGCCTTTCTGCACAATGACCACCAGTTGCTCAGGGAGCCTGTCAAAGACAAAGGTTGTAAGAGGAAATTCATTAGGGAAAGTAGTTTGTACAAGTTTCTGTTTTCTCTTAGGTAAAATCAATAAGACATAGACTTTCTAACCCACTTCCACCTGTCAGACTGAAAGAGTTTGAGAGAGCAGAGTTGCTATGGACAACTGCAGAATGCCAATGCCTCACCTCATCCATGCACTCCACTTTTTCCAAGGAGTATGCTGCTATTCTCATGTCAAACTGCCTTGATTTGTTTTTAACACCCCTCTTGTCTGTAATTTCCCTTAGCTTTGCATCAGGTAAGCACTTCAATGATGCTTACTAAATTACAAGGGTTTTTACTAATAGACAATTCAGTCAATTACAAAATGCTATTAAGTGTTTGTGTTCAGGCAGAGAGAGCTGGCTGCCTGGTGAATATGGCAAACCAATATTTTTAATTAAAATAAGAAAAAAGGAACATACAGGCTGATTGCCAGCCAACAAGAAAATTACAACCCAGAGACCTCAAAGTGTAATTACCCTTTCTGAATGGCCAAAATGATGTGTTTGCTGCAGACTATAATTCTCTCTAATGCTGCTATAAAGTCATGGGCATCCTTTCTCCAAACCCATTCGTCCAGTGCTGTACCTGTCCAGGGGCTGCTCCAGTACTCATGAAAGCATGCTCTGGTACACCCATGTGTGGTTTCTGCCTTATTTTCTGGCTATGTAGCTGGAGGAATCACATTGAGAATATGGCTGATGCTATACATTCCTTTCCCTCCTGCTCTGTCCTTGTGACACTCTCTTTTTTTGCTAAAGAACATAGGCTGGAGTGGAGCAATGTTGCTTGCATGCAACACAACTGGCTGCCCTTTATGTGGCCTTCCAAAAACAAATTCATATCCCTGTCGAGCTGTGAGGTCAGGCAACTGGATGTGCTGTGCCAGGAGGTTTCCTTCAATGCTGTACTCCCTTTTTGCTGGTAGCCAGTGCCCCATGAGCAGCTGCTCCTGGAAATGCTCTGTACAGATGCACAAACATCATTGCAGTGCTATGACCTGAGAACTCTGTCAATCTACTGCCCTTTCACTCAGTCCACACTGAAATTTGCCCAGCAATATCTATCATTCCCCTTGCAAAAGCCTCTCTGGCCATGTGCTCTCACCAGGCTGTTCTCATGCCCCACACTCAGGCTGCAGTGCCACATCTGGCTAACTGCTAGAGAAAAAACCATAGCGGGTATGGTGAGGCCACACACTATGTTGTAGCCAGGGGACAAAGGCAGTCTCCTTTTCTGCAATGCTGAAGGCCTGATCCATTCCCTAAGGGTTACAGAGACTGTAGAAAACAAGGGAAAGCCAAGTGTTTGGAAGCTTTGCAATATTTGCTTGGTAGGCAGACTATACATCATGATGCATCATGCTATCAAAGTGCCTCAGATCCCTTGTCAGCAGTCAGAAGCCCACTTTAGTGTGTGCAGAACAAAGTCAGAGTAAGTGACAGTCCTTGTCCTGCAGATATTAAATGTGATAGGAGATAAGTACATGAGCAGAGATGCCCTGGAGTCCTACAGGAGTACACGGCCTTTTCAATATTCTCAGCATGTTCTCACGTGTGCCCCTCAGCATAGCCCCTGAGCAGCAATCAGGAGTGCCCTGAGCATTAAGATGGTGATCTACAAGCCATTCATGCTTGCACCTCTTTGCCCCTGACAGAGAATAGCATGCAGTGGGGTATCATGCACCACTGTGGGTCTAAGTGCTTATTCTGGATCTTATCCCAGAGAAAGAGGAGCAGGTTCCTGCCTCTGAAGAAATGGTTAAGGAATGGGTCCAAACACACAGGATGATGCTCCTGTCAGCACCACAGCCTGAGCTTTGCTAGATGGCAGTTCACTTTTTCCCCTCTGCCTCCCAGCCAGCCAGTCCTCCAGGCTGTTTATCTTCCCTTACAGCCCTGGGGAAGAGCAAAGAGCAGAAGACCACCTGGGTCAGAAGGCAAAGAAGGAGAGCTGCAAAGATCTCATAAGGGAGAGCTGACCTGGTGCCTTTTGCTCTTTCCTGGTTCAGTCCTCTTCCATTTGCTGGAATCATGACCAAACTGTGCGCTCAGGAGATAGCGGGGTCAGGGAGATCAAGAAATTATAAACGAATACAGTATAAACAAATCAATCAGAGGGATAAAAATATTTGACAGAGCCACACTAATTAAAAATATAATAATCAAGATAGTGGACATTTATTTAAAATGGTGCAATTACAGCTTTTAATCATCCAGGTTTAAATTAACAGCAGCAGCAAAGTGGCTGCGCAAATGTGTTTTCTGTAACGAACTGATATTAGAAAGCCAGCTTGGTGATCTCTCCCTCTCTCAGGCTAATTCTACCTCTTCTCATTGTAAAATAACCTTTTGGTGTCATTTTCTTTTAGAGTCTTGAAGATGAAGACACAATATTGGAGCTAAATTAAATCCCCTTCACATATTTCTCTTCTTTCAAGCTGTAAAAATTGCTGGTATCAGTCATTCAATCTCTAGTGCTGACGCAACCACACTTGAGAAGAACATCTGGGGGCCCCAAGAGTCATTATAGGGAAAATAAAATCTTATATTACAATCAGTCAGCAATTAAAAGGCAGGATGCAGTAGGGCAAATCCTGCAAGATGCTGAGCAGGCTTGGTGGGGAAATCAAATGTTAGACCTGTGATGCCTTGGGGCTTTTTCTTCTCATTTGAGAGGAGGCTAGAAAATTTCTTCATCTGCTCCTACCCAACACAAATCGTCTTGGAAGTAGCTTGTGTTAATTTGTGTCACTGCTGAACCAGAGGTCACGGGTTTCGTACCTACTACCTCAGTCTGCAGGGCTGTGGGACCAACCTTGCCCTGGCTTGGCAGGTCCCAGACAGGCTTGGTATTCAAAGAGCCATGATGTTTTGGCTGAAGGCAATGCTCAGAGGCTTGCCATGTGAAGCCTAAGTGATTTGAGTGGGCTCAACACAGGCACAGGCAAGTCAGAGACATGAAAGCTCTTTGCACCTTGCATAGTTCTGTCTCAGCAAAGGAATGGGTCTGATCTGCACTGGGCAACTGTCATGGCCTTTCTCCTACATATGTATCTTCACCAGCCCTGTAAAAACATCTTTCCTACAGAAGAGCCCAGTGTCTGCCAGACAAGATGCTGACAAGAGCTCACTGCAGTGATGGAAATGAGCAGAATTACGGACATCCAGCAAGTAAAACTGTCAAAGGCAAATCTTTTTTGGAGATGGCTGTCCTGCAACATGTTTGAACCCACAGCCAAGGAGAGGCAATCCTTCAGTGCCTGCTAAAATTTGTTGGTCTACAGACTCTTCTCCCTGCCAGCCAGCACACAATGCTCTGCCTTAACCCTGCCTTCATTCTGTCCCTGTGTCATGCTCTGCACATGGAGAGTCATAGCAGGGTAGAAACCAACCCAAAAGTTCCAGAAATCAAGACTCAGCATCCAGAAATGCCTTGGCATGTCTGTCCCACAGCTCGTGCTGGTGACAGTGCAGTGCTGGTCCTGCTCACAGAATTAGGATGCTCATCTCAGATGGGTTTGCTTGAAGACTGCAAGAAAGGGGACAAGACTTAAAAAACAACATGAAAAAAATCATTTTGGAAATACGGAAAGATTTCTGTGTGTGAAAGGACCACCATACAGGAAGAGCATATATGTGACTCTGTATGTGTGTGTGTGTGTGCGCGCGCGCGCACACATGTCTGTGTGAGTGCACACGTGTGGGTGTGTGTATGGGGGTGGGGGTGTTTGTGTGTGTGTTTGTGTGCATGCCTACACACAGACTTCTGCGTAAGTAAGTCACAGCTTCTTCCAGAGCTGCTCATCTGCTCCTGCGTTTCAGCCATGGTCACCAAACACAATTACCTACCTGCATCCACAGTCCTGAGTACACAATTAATATCCAGAGCCCTTTGGAAAGAGAATGTCATCTCATTAGCACCAAACCTTCCTCTCTGTCCTGTTTACCCAAAGGGCGCGCAAACATACAGCAAGTGAGAGTCATGCAGCCCTCACGGTGGCAGTGGGCAATGTAATTATCTGGCTGGCACATTAAGATTCATAAATATTGACATTACTTATGTTTATACTGTCCACCTAAGATGGAAACAATGTGCTTTACTACTTAATCAAATTAGAGCTATAAAATTATTTCCCTTTTAGAAGGTTCATTTCTGTTTGGCTAGCAATTAATGTTAATGATTTGAGTCCCATCTTTAAAGTATTTTGAAATATGGAAAATGGCAGAAGTGCAACAGCACTTTAATGGAGTCATAATACATATCAGGTAATAAAGCATGAACAGTCTGTTTACTCTTGAGCACTCTAATTATTTGAGAGCTTTTTTAAAAAAAAAAGAAAATTGTCATGTGAAATCTTTAATTTCATTGGAATTATTTTTGAAAAAGAAACAGGAAAAGCCAAACAAATTTTAAAAAAGCAAAAGCCGTTTTAAAAATGTTGCTTTCCAATTGCCTGAAGCCTGGCCAGGTTCCAGACAGACACTGAATAGCATATTTTCCCTTTTTTTTTCTCATGCTTCTCTCTTTTCAGGATGTGAAGAGCAGGTGTGACTAGTCATAGGCTGGATTCTCAGATAGCCACTCCTGCACCACCACTGAAAACATCTCAAGGAATCAATGCACGTTCTGTAGGAGACTCTGAGCTGCAGGGGACAAAGTCACTGTCATTTCCTCATCTAAGAGACGAGAAAAGCCCTTCAAAACTTTTAGCACAACCAATAAAGCATTCATCAGCTCTATCTTAGTGTGAGACATAACTCTCTAGTGAAGCCGTGTGCAACTCCCTTAACTTCTTTGCCTCTGCAGAACTTGCAAGGTTTAATTCCTCTTCTTTTCAAACTGGCAGCAAAATTGCAGCACAACTGAGGCAGGATGGGACCTCTGGAGGTCTCTGGTCCTCCACCCTGCACAAAAGGACCAACTTTAAAGTTCGATCCTGTTGCTTTGGGTCTCATCCTGCTGAGTTTTTAATATCTCAAAAGACAGAGATTCCCACAACTGCTGCCCTGTCTTGGGACCACACTGTATGTTACAAAGGTGGTATTTCATTGTATCTCATTGACATTGCCCTGCAGGGCAATATGCCCATGGTCTCTTGTCCTGTTGCTGTGCACCCTGAGGACAGCCTGGCTTCAACCTCTGTTTCCACATCAGTAGTTGAAGCCAACTGTGAGATCCTCCTTGTCCTTCTCATCTTCAGGCTCAAACCAACCCAATCCTTTCAACCCAGCTCATACATCTTCCTCCACCATCTCTGTGGCTTCTCACACCCTTTCTCCAGCTCACTGGGCTTCTATCCAGATGGTCACCATACCAGCTGGTCCTCTCATCCTACTTTCACATCCACTATTTGGCTGTGGCCACAGAGAAGACAAAATTGTGTGGAAGAGGCAGAAAGGCTGGTACCATCAAGCAGAAGCATGACCAAATCCTTATGGTCTCCCTTGACATGACTCAATAATGCCAACATGTTGACGAGAGCCAACCTCTCCCATACCGCACTTTCCCTACTGTTTATATCCAAGCACACTGTTTCCCTGACCAGTTGCTTGCAGCTTAGTGAGCTCTGTCCCATGGCCTGGCCAGTACTGGTCTTAGCCTACCCCAGCCCAGACGACACTGGTTAGCTTGCACAGTCTCACCTTGGTTGGATCAGCCAGCACCGTACAACCAGTTGTAGTGGCTTGGGATTAGGTCAAGACTTTTATGACCACACAAAAAACAAGAAGTGCAGAATCTGACCCCAGATGTGATGGCCTGGTTTCCTGAAGCACGGCTGTTCCCCCATTGCAGTACATGGATTGCTTCACCAGCCAAGTATATTTGCAAGGCGATACAAGCGAAGATAAATTTGCCCCCAAAGTAATAACTTTTCAATTACCTTCGTTATTCCTTGCTCAAAACAAGAACAGCACAGCACCTCTTGAGGGAGCAGCCGAGTATTTCTCTCCAGGGTGCACATTTATTATTTTAAGAATCATTTAATTTTCCATCTGAACAAAAGGGGCGAATGTAGGTCCTGAATGACTTCAGGGCCCATTCAATACCTTGCTGTGTTATCCATCACAGTAATTGCATGTGGTAATTCATCTCTGAGACACTTCATACACAGATCTAAGAGCATCTGATGTACCTGGCATGGCTCAAAACTCTGGGAGCCAATGGAAAGAAGGGATCATGACTGGGAAGCACACCATTATGCTCAGGCATAGGTTTTAGAAATGGATCTTTTAGTATACCAGTACCCTGTAGCCTGACTTCTCAATGTCTCTCTCAAAATCTGGTTTCCCATAGCATACATTGATCTCTGCAAATCCCATTGCTGGGGCCAATGGGATTCACAGTACTTGTGCAGTGATGTTCTTCACAATGGGTACCCTGCGGGTCTGAAAGTGAGAGAAATGTGATTAAATGTCACTACAGCAAGTAGTCCAGCAGAGACATCATTTGGTCTCTGAAGTCTGTGTGTTTGTTACTCTCTGACTGTCTGTTACTCACTGTCTCTTCATCAGTGACCTGCAGGGCTTGAACCATAACCGTTTAATTACAATTTCCATACCTAAAGAAAATACCAAGACAGCTCTGAGGTCTTCCCCTGCCTCCAGCTTCTCTCTGTCATTTTTATTTGCCTTCCAGTATCCATTTAGAAAAGGCTGCCTGGGCAAGAGGTGCTACTGTGAGCTGTGAGCTTGTCTTTGCCACAGACCTAGCCAGAATTAGGTATCCAAGAGACCCACCAGATCCTCCTTACATGGCTGCCTGTTGGTGCTATGAATACAATCCTGATCTGTAAGGCTGGGCCCTCAGCTCGTGCTTCAGCTTCAAGGTGCTTATTGTGAAGCTTTCCCTGTTAACTGGGCATGGGTGGGCTCCTGTCAGCTCCTCAGAAGCACAAGAAACAATCTTGGAAGAAGGAACAGCACTATTGCCAGGCTCAGAAAATAATGAGAAGCTTAATTTGTCTCAAAGTGCTTCAGTAACAGGTACATGCCTCATGCTGAGACGCCACTCTCCATGACTACATCCTCTCAGAAGCACAAGTGCCCAAAGTCAGGAACCCATGACACATTCCCCTCTGTGCTGCTGCCACGTGTGTCAGCTCTCAGCAGTGATGAAAGCAGACTGTAGACCAAGCACAAAAGTGGTGTCTCAACATTGTGATCACACATCTAAGCAATATCCCTACTCTGGCCCCATGAACCCATGACAGGCAGACTGGCTGGGAGTCACCTGTCAGCAGGCACAAGAGATGGCTGTTTCATTGGAAAGTTAAAGACTGGCAGAACAAAGCAATGTTTTTCATGAGTGAGACTTACCTCCTTATGGTTACTTCTTTTCCTGTCCTGAGCACACTCCTATGCCCAGGAAGGTCACCAGAGTGAGCATCCTCATAAAACCCTAGCAAGGAGCAGCTTGAGTCCTTACTGAAGAAAACTATGAAAGTCAGTCCCTGGGATTTTATTTCTCTGAGTCCCAGGAAGATCAAAGGCAGTAGAAGGTCTGGCTGCATATAGGTCTTTGGTCAGGGGAAGCCAAGCAAGAGAGAAGCAGGGGATTTTAGTAAATTCTTAGGTTTAGAAATAATAATCTAATAATTTCTTTTGACATTCTGGACTACACAGTTCAGAAAGCTCCACCCAGAAATCCAGTGAGCACTCCTGATTGAATGAAACATGTATTTTTAGGGAGGTTTCCCGTCAGTGTTTTAAGTTGTTGAACATCTGCAAACCTGAAAAGTCCTGGACTCTTTTAGCTCCAAGACTAACTCAGGCTGAACGGAGACCTTAGTCCCTCAGCAAGAGTACTATGGTAGGCACAAAAGATCCTACAGGCTGCATTGGCAAAGCCATTTGCAAGCCCCTGAGATTCAGGGAAGAAAATGTATTAGATAAACTAGTACTCACAGACTAGGCGTGCTTAGAGCAAGATCCACCCATAGGTTGTGATGATTTGCCCCCCTCAGCAAGGAATCACTGCTGTGAGTGAGGAAGTGGGTTTCTCTAGTTTTCACCTGAACAGCCAGGTTTCTCTGTAGCCCTGCAGGAGCTGATTGAGCTCCAGGGATAGCTGAGCTCAGTGGGTGCCTCCTTGCCTGAGGACAAGCAGATCCTCTCCCTGAGCCTGACCCCTTTGCTGCAGCAGTGCCTGAGAGTGCCATTGATCCAGTAGCACTTTCAGGAGTCCCAACACTAAGGACAACTCCCAGAGAGAGCAGTAGACCTCCCTTTTCCTTCTTTCTTCCTCATTGCCACAACTGTTGTAAAGCAGCTCTCTGGCCTTTTCCTGAGTATAGGACATGTCCAGGTATGAACCTGTTCCTGGGTCTCCTGGTTTTTGAAGATCAGAAAGGAAGGCAAATTGAAAGGTAAAAATAATAAGTCATATAATGTATCAGTGAGTTCTCCACAGAGCTCAGGTGAGGCAACCTGAAAGGCTGGCTAATTGGAAAATCATCTCAGTCAGATAAAGGGCTACTCCTGAATTACCACTGCTCAGAGAATCATTACTAACAGGGGAGCAGAGAACAGATATCTCAGTGTTTGCATTCCCTGTTCCTCTCTTTTATGTATTCAACTGGTAAATTATTTATTTTTTAATAATTCCCCAAATTATCACAAGTCTGGAAATCCCTGACTTTTGTCTCATTTAGCAAATAGTCCCTCATGGTGCCAAAAAAGCATAGGTATCACTCAGTTCAGTTAGGAGAGAAGCATGGCAATGCTCAAATGCTATCGTTATTCATCCCCTACCTAATTGCCTAAGGAATGCAGCTTTTCCACAGTCCATACAAAGTGACACTGCTCTTGCTAAAAGGGGAGCTGCCCCCTCTGCCTGTATGAATAGGAGCAATCTCTCTCTCTCCCTGCTGCTGCTCACTGACTGGTGTGACACGGTGTTTGTGTCTAGAAGGGCAAGAAGAGGCCTGAAATTTGGTTTAATTTGTAATGTGCATGTTTTCTGATATGATTACATCCCATATCCCCTGAAAGAGCCAGGTATAAGTAACTGTTGACCTGTATGTCCAGTTCCTCACACTTCTGAAGGTTTGGGTCCGTGCACCAAAACATTTGGCTGGGGTGTTATAAACCAACATTTTGTAGTCTGATACAAACCAGGATATCACATTCAGGTGCAGGTTTTCCAAACTCTAGTTAGATTTGCAAGTGAACTCACATTCTCCTCTCACCACCTTGGTGCATTTCTGCTACACACAGTTCATAGATAGCTCAATGGGGGCATGTCAGGACATGAGTCTCCTTATCAACAAGGTTCTTCAGAGTGGCCATAAGGTCCTCTTTGCTGCTCTGCTTAAACCATTGCAAGGGCTAAATCTGCATGTGTGTAAATACAAAGCATGCACCATGTGTAGCTCTCTTGTCTGCCTCCGTCTCCCTTTTGAAAAAGAAAGCACTTCACTCTAATTGTGTGGACTGGCTGTCAGTTAAGGGATGACAACAGGGTGAGTTGCAGAACAAGAAGCTTAACAGATTTGTCTAGCAGTGTGGAGCAGTGTGGTTTTTTCCAGGAATAACAGAGCATGTCACCACTGCCAGACACATGAAGCACAGAGAAACACTGTATTTTGGTAGCACTGATAGACCAAAGAGCTGTGTAGAGATGCTGATCTCCTTGGGTTTCACACAGACCAAGATGTGGTATAGCAAATTTTATTCTAGCATCATGTTTAGAGGATGGTCTTTGTTTCCTTTTGCTGGTAATTGGAGTATATCCACAATAAACATCTGACACCATGCAGAGGACCTAGAAATAACAAGAAAATAAAATGGTTAATTAGTCTCATGGATAATTTTAACCAGCTCCCTCTGGAATACCCTCATTGAACAGGGTTAGATTTCTTCCCTTCCCCCTACAACTGATCCTCATATTTAATTAAACTGGAAACCTGTCTGTGCCTAGCTCAGATGGAGTATATTACCACTTATATGATCTTTTCAGGTAAGAGACACTGCTGCTATTGCACAGAGGAGAAGTGGCTTGTTTTTATAACTCCTTTGGGAAGCTGCAGCTCTAGTTACTTCAAGCAATAAGACCAAGTCAGAGGCAGAAATTCATGAGTAGAAGCACTAATTCCCATGCCTTGTATAGGAGAAACAATGTTGTCATTGATCCTTAATCCTTTCACCTAACTGGAGAGGCTAAAAGTCCTAAATTATCAGGTGAATGGTCCAAGTGGGACAGAGGAGATGGGTTCCAGCAGAGAACTCACAAGGATAGTGAGCTTCCCAAATACCTTACTCAAAGAATGATGTCAGGCAGTGTCGGGACTTCCAGAGAAGGATATTCCAGGCAATGGAACTGATACAGTCATCAGCCAAGGTGAAACTGCACTATACAAAATCTGACATCAGATGAGCTGATCAACATATTCTCCAAGAACACAAAACCATGTCTCTCCAGACAGGGAATGATCCTTCCATGGATAAGGGAAGATAATGTGCTGGAAACTCAGCATTTCATTCCAAAATTTTTTAACCAGGCAGTGATTAGATTTTTAAATGGAAACAACATTATGTTTGTTTCTCCAAAATATTTGTCTGTTTAGATAATGAATTGTTTAATAGCAAGATCTCATCCTCTCTTCTGTGCTGTCGCCACTTGCCATCCCACTATTTCATATGCTGTGTCCACCCACAGCTGGAGAGTGTGTCTGCCTCAACACAAGCCTTGCAGAGGGCTCAGTCGCATCCCATAGCTATTTGTGCTAGAGTAGGATTTGTTTTCCAAATCCAAGAATAGCATTTGACTCACAGAACAATATAAAATTTTCATCTTCCCAATAGTCAGTTTCTTCTGACAGGCTGAATCCCTCCCCTGTGTCCCTTCTTACACTAACATGGAGCTTTTCAGACAAAGATTTCAAATTAATTGTGAACAGCAGCAGGTTAACATGATCAAAGAAGCTTAATAGGCTTTCATGTGTATTTACATGATATAAGGCTCCCAAATTCAAAGACTGGATCAAGAGATTTGTGACAAATTGCATGAGGATTATTTGTCTGCCTGTTGTGCAGCAGAAAGCTTGTCTCTGCCCTGTTGGAGAAGTCAATGGAGTGTTTGCCTGGGTTGGGAAACTGAAACTTTCTCACTAACATCATACAGCTTTCATCATCCACTATAAACACAGGGAAAGCTCAGTAGCTGGCATTACACTAACCCAGATCCTTGTAGAACAGAGAAGAGAGCACGTGTCCCCAGCTGTGAGCAAGACTTGGCAATGCTGGGAAGCTGTTCATGGTCAGGGACTTTCTGCTGAGCACGGGACACCAAGGCCGACACAACAAAAGCAATGAGCAGAGGCTGGGAGGGAAACTAGCTAGGTATCTAGGATTGTTTGGGTTTGTCATTTCTTTTTAATCTGGAATATTGACCTAGCAAAAGCAATGGCATCTTCTGGCTATTTAAAATTAATCCGGCCGAGGCAGAGGAAAACATACTAATGGAGGGATCCTGCTCTAAGTAGGGTCCACGCAAAGCCCAATGGGTCTATTCCATTCACCTTGTAGAAAAATGAAACAAAAGAAGAGAAGCCCATGACAGACAAGTATGGCTTTTCTGAGTTTGTTTTTGGGTTTTTTTTTTCAGAAGAGGCATCCAAATCACCAGACTAAAACAAGCAGGTCAGGGATGTGAGCCCAGGTTTCCTGTATTCCTCTTGGCAGTCCATCAGTAGAAGAGCAGCATGGGAACCCCATATTTTTTTCATTAAAATTCCACAAATCCGTCACTTTTTTTTCCAGTTCTGAAGTAGAAAACAATGAAGTTTTAAAGTTTTCCAATGTTGCTAACTTGTAAAAGCTGTTCTAATTGAAATGTCTAGTTTTAGTAAATTCAAGCTTCTTTTTGCTTTGACCTTTAAAGCTACATGAGAGGTATACATGTCATAAATTGTGGGTTTGTTTTTGAATAAAAACAAATGAAAAGTGGAAATCATCCAATGCCAGCATATGCATGCAGGATAATTTGAGACTCTTTTCCTTAGACAATATTGTGCTGAAATTGATATGTTTTGAAAAATATTTTCATTTAAATCAAAATAGCCTTTTTTCAACCAAAACTGTAAAGATTTTCTGGCCATCTCTACTAGGGACACAGATGATTGTCATCTCCCTTTTCCTGGTATGATTTATTGAATACAGTGGAACTCACATCTGCAGCTAGGATGTGACAGGGGATTGTGCCATGCAGTGACACGGGTGCAGCAAAGGGGGACAGTGGGTTTGAGAAGCAGGGAGAGTGTCACAGTGCTGGAAGTGTAGCTTCATAATTTCCCTTCTTGTCCCATGTGCCTCAGTTTTTGACCTGTTCTGATGAGAACAAAGACTAAGGAGGACATGGGGACAAAAATACACTGTTACTATTATGACCTTCTGGATCTGCAGGGCTTTCCAAAGCTCTGCAAGATCTCCCCAGGAAAGATGCTTCTTACAAAGCCTTTTATTTTACAAGCAGATTTGTGGCTTGGCTCCAGAATAGAACTGTCGCAAAAGATAAAAATGATCTGAAATTTGCATCTGCTTTGAAAACAGAGAGAGGAAGAGGAGCAAGAAGTAGCAGAAGATGTGCCTTCCTGATGCCTGCGCTGCACGGCCCACAGTGCTCCACAGTCCAGCCCCAAGACTTCCCAGCATCCTCATGGGCAGATGGTGTTAGGCAATGAACTCTTCTCCTTCCAACATAATTACTATTTCTGCATAGAAGCACACAACCTTTGAACATGAAAGCCCATTTCCTGGAAACTGGGAACACATCAAACATGCTGAACCTTTTTGGTGAAAGAGAGAGAAGGGACATGTCCTGGGAGGTAGGGAAGAGACCAAAGCTAATGGGATGGGAGCCTTGGTGTCAAGCAGTGTCTAAAATATACTCTTCACATCATACTGGTCCTTTAATTGTCTCCAACCACAGAGGAAATGATTGAGCCCAGCAAGGGTCCAGAAAAATAGATAATTTCTTGCAGGCATCTAAAATTCATGAACCCAGTGGTGGTCCCGTCACACCATTGCTATGTTGTTCCATGGCCCAGAGTCTTCCTTGAAGGGCAAAAATATCAGGGGTAATTTTTTTTCCTGAGAGCAGAATACATTTGGGTTGTTAACACGTCTCACACTTCAGGCAGATCCTCACCGAAGGGCCGAGAGCTCATCTCAAACCGCGTGTTGTAAATTAACTCTTAATGTGATGAATGCATTAAAGGGCTGTAAGGCCTGAAGGATGTGCTCAGAAATCCGACTTTCTGATTAAGGGCTTGATTCATAAAAGCTTTACGCACCATTTACGCAGGTTTCTTTATTGGAAATGCTACTTGGAAAGAGCTCTTGAGTGGCTTCTTCACAGAGAAATGGGATGAGGGGTCTGGACAAGCAGGCTCACATGTGTGCTTGCAAACATGTGTACTCCCAGAGGCAAGAAACAGGTTGGACACATGCAGGGCCTCACAGGCACACATTGTACACTGCTGTCATATGTGGCTTCTCTGCCCCGAGCCACCCGTGTAGGAGTCTTGTGCAGCAGCCAATAGTCCTACTCCAGACTCACAGCCAGGCATTGTTCAGCCCATAACCTTGGTTCAGCTCAGAGATTTTTCCATATCGGGCTACTGTAGTCTGCAAATGGGCTGGGGATGCCTTGGCCATTGGCCTGCCTTCTCTGCTGGGCCTCTGGGGCACAGCAGTCCCTCTGATGCTCAGTAGTTGGGGCAGCATATCCTGCTCAGAGATGGAGACCTGAGAGGGATAAATGAGATGGTACTGAGCCAGGGTGAGGCTGGAGGGGAAAACCCATAGAAATTATGGAAAACACTTCCAAGAGGAAAAGTTCTAGGAAATTACCCATTCTGTGTGGGGCAGGGAGGTGTGGATGGAATATCTTTTATGTTCATCTGTACATTTTTGGGGGCTTCACCTTTACAATATAGGTTCAAGCATCCCATGATGCAGGAGCATCATGGAGCATCCCCAACAGGCTTTTATCTCAAGGAAAGAGAGGTGGAAGCCAGCTGCACTGAACAGAGGGGTGCTACCTGGCTGCTGGGCACAAACAGCCTATGTGTCCAAGAAGCAACAAACCAGCTTGCCAGCTCTGCTACCTGGGCTCCTGCTTGGGGGAAATTCTGTCCCTTGAGGAAGTAAGATATTTAATTTCCACATTGGCTGCATGAAAGGAGATATATGCCATTTTCTATATCTCACAGAACTATAGAGAGGAGCAGTCAGAAAATTGCTGGAGGAAAAAAATAATTTATATTAAACATGCCGTTCCAGGGGGATCTGGATGAATCAGGTTTTAAGTGACACCCCACGCTGATCATGACAAACATCCCACATTCAAAGCAGCCCCAGGAATTTTACAGCCTTTACTTGAATAGCTTATACTGGGAAACAAGGAGAGTTTGCTGAGCACTGAGCAGCAAGATAGTTCTGTGCTTTGTGCTGTTTCTGCCCTGTGCCACTGATGGAGGGACAGCCTCAATAACACTGGCTCTTGCACCAATCCTGTTGACCCTGTCAGACTCCATAATCTCTAGACAGTATGCTTAGGAAATGTCCTACCTCTGTGCAAATCCCTGCCACCTTGTACCTGGTTTAAATCAATATCCTGCTAGTTTCAGTGAGTGTGCTGTGGAATGCAGTGAACAAGGTTGCAGTCCCCTTACCTAAAACTTTCATGCTTTCATCCTCCTCAAGCCTCCTCCTCTCCCTGCTAAGAATCCCAGCTTTTTTATTGTCTCCTCATAAGGCAGTTCTCTCAACTAATTCATCACTTCAGTCTTGTAGCCCCTCTAACCCACTTCATCCTGCATCAATGTAACAACCAGGGCTGTTCACAATGCTTAAGTGGATCCACAAACCCACAGCACGACTTGCAATTCAGGATCCCACCACCCTCCTCCTGTGACAGTTTATTTGAACCCAGGGCATAGCAGGCAGTATCATCAACGCAGGCAATAGCAACAGATCTAGTTTAGTCCTTTAGGTCCTGGAATTACCTTATATTTTATACCCCAAATTCCCTCATGCAGCACAACTACAATGTGCTCCCTTGTGCAAAACAGAGGAAGCTGCAGAATCTGTCCTCTCAGTTTCACGCAACATGATTGGATATGCAGAAAGCCAGAAGCTCTTCTCATCAAAGTTTAGTGATGACATTTATCCTGATTTTAATTATAACATGCTTCTGTGAGTCTGCTGTTAGCGGGATAGAATAATGGCCCGTTCAATCCAAGCCGTCTGCTTGATCCCAGAGATGTTTAATCAGGCATCAGAAACTGTACCTGGAATCATCACATTAGCTATATGGCAACATCCCTCCTCTCAAGATGCTGCAATAATAAGCCCCCGTTCAACAGGAGTGGGTTTTATTTGAAGGGCATAAGCGAGATGACTGATTTTTCTGGGTTTAATCTCAGTATTTATTGCTATCAGCATCTGCTTTGACCTCTCAGCCAGTGTCTGCTCCAGAGCCCCGGCAGAGGGAAGGGGCAGTTGGAGGTGGCTCATGTCACACCCATTGCAGTCATGGCTGACCCTGAGTACCAATAAGTGAAAATGGAGAGAAGAGGAGAAACAAGTCCAGGGTAGCAAATCAAACAAAATTAAAAAGTGATTTTTCATTTATGCCATTTAGAGGTGTCTCATTTTCAAATGTTCTGTCAGAAGATTTGTTCACCAGGCAAATACAGAGAAGCAGCAGCTGAGAGTGGAGCATTGGCTGCATCCAGACTATAACTCCCTGTAACAGGAACAATACCACATGGACCTGCTATTCCTTAGCACCCTACTCGGTCTGTCCAAGGCAGCTCCCATTTTGGGTGTAGAGTGATTTGCCTGGACAAGGAGTGATCCCCACGTCTTTGTCCATGTAGCCAGGGCTCCAGGTACCCTTTCTCTGCTCTCCTCTGCCAGTGCAAACCACAGTCAAGCTGGAAAAATAAGAACCAGAACAGTGGCAAAATTAAAAAGGCAACTGAATTTCCCAAGATTGTATGAAAATATAATGATTTTTAAACAATCAAACAAACAAAAAACCCCACCACAAAAACAGTTCAGTCTGGAAATTTTTAAGCAAACCTCAGATTCTAGAAGGATGGTTATGTTCACTTTGAGAATGTACAAGGTGAGCAGGGCAAGCTGGAAGGCTTCTCCTGATAGCTTGTTTACAAAGCTACTTTTTTCCATCTTCTTTTTTTTTTCTAGCAGCATAAAGCTGTGGTTTAATCGCTGTTTGCCAAGGAACAGCCACAGGAAGCTCTTCTCCCAAGAGCAACAACCAGAGACATTCAATTTTGCAGCTGCCAGTCAACAAAAGGGCATGAAGTTATTAGCTCTGAAGACTCCATTACCTGTCAGTTCGGACCCCAGATACCATCTGTCATAGATTTTTCTGGGGATTCCCATTTTGATTACAGTCAGAGGCAAGATTACTGCTAGTTGGTTTCCAAAACATCGCCAGAGGTAGAGTGAACAAAATTTAATGCTCAGATCTAGTGTATGTTGTTAAAAACCAGCATGTTAATAAAATAACTATGCCAAACAATGTTTCCATCAAGCTATGTGAGTGCTTTTAATGCAAGTAGATGAAAAGCATAATGTTGGAAAATTCTGGAGATAGATGAGAACATTTTGCTTGCCCTCTATCCTGTGGTTCCCAGCCATCTCCCAGAGCATCTCTTGATCAGACAGGGGATTCTCTCTCCATTTCCAGGGCGGGTGGGTGTCAGAAGTGTCCTTCTACAGAGCATGGGTCTGCAGGGGCAGGAGAGATAATATCTTGTAGGAACAGCAGGAAAAGTCTGATTTGAGCATCGAGAAGAAAATAAATAAGGGTTTGCTGCTTAATCCCTGCTCCAGCCAGGACTATTTCAGATTTGTCAGTAAACTGCAGAAGCATTTATCTATCAAAGAGCAACTTTGAACCCCTTAAAGAAATGCAGTCAGAGGCCACAAAATGATGGTGTCAGGCAGAGGGAAGTCAGCAGATAATATGGTGAGGACTGAGAGAGGGATGAGTCCCTGTCCATCTGCCTATCTGCCTACAGAAATAAGTGGATTAAATGAGGAAAGTGAGCAAAATCCCCTAGAGTGGCAAATAAGGTTTAAACCGAATAGCTTCAGTACACACCCCAATCTCAGTGGTTAATAGATTGAAGAGTCTTTTCAGTACATTCCTCTTGGAGGATTTCCCATCACTTTTATCTTGAGTAATCAGGGGCTCCCTGGTCTCCAACCCTTCCCTTCACAGTACAGTGTTAATAAGAGTTTCTGAGCTGCAGAGGCTGCTCAAAGCACAGCCTCCCAGACAAAGTACAGAGCTATCATTATACAGTGTGCCTGTGGGTAATGGAGTAAATAGAATGGAGTTCATATAGTCAGGATTTAAAAGGAAAAAGATCTGTATTCATGAGCAGAAAGGAACATGCCCACAGATACCCTCCACTGTGAAGCTCATCATATCAAAGCCGGGTGATGGTGAACAGCTGGATGCAAAGATGCAAAATCTGCTGTATTTAACAAGTGGTGGTGGCATCTGGACAAGATCAGAGAAAAGGGAATTGTAGAAGTGCCAAGGCAGGTTTGCCCATGGTGCCTCTCAGTACTTCAAACAGGATAAATTCATAGAGGGTCCTTCCCCAGCTTTGCATGCAGCTGGGGAGGAGGAATGACATCTCCGGGGAGAAATTTGAAGATTGCACCAAACTTGAAGTCCTCATCATGCTCTAACAGATCCCTTTTCTCTTTCCAGTGGCCATGGAGGAGTTTGGGATCGAGACAGCCAGCATAGACGGCCAAGGACAAGGATGGGGCAGCACCTGGATGCACAACAGCAGCAACCCACAATGAAACTCAGCACAGGCATTGCCTGTTCCCCTCAGGCCCCTGTGCTCTGGGCAAAGCTTCACAAAAGCCTCTTTCAGGACCTAGGAGAAACCTCTGACAACACTACCAAGCCTCACAGAGCATCAGAGAGCCATAATCTAGCCTTGCTGACAAATTATGCTGAGTTGCTATCCAATTTATCTCCACTAATCCGTTCTATACAGGTCTGCAAGATAAAAATCTCCAAAATTAAGGGAGAGCTGCCAGAAAGCTTTTCAATTGACTGTGGGTTGTTCAACTGTTTTAGCACACTATCATCCTAAATTGCCTGCTGTTCAGTGCTCACACCGCCTGCCCTAATGGCACTTCTGTACCACACAAAGCTGAAGGCTGCATCTCCCTGCATTTATTAGAAACTAGGACATTATGTGAAGGGGGAATAAAACATCTCCAAAATCAGTTGTTAGTACCAGGGATGTTTTATTGGCTGGTCCATGAGAGAAAGTTTGGAAGAGCAGTAGGTATGCCATAGGGACTGAGCAGCCAGACAGACAGTCATCATCAAAGGCCAAGAGTGAGCCCTTGATTGTGAATTCATGGAGCTGAAAAATCACCACCGGCAGCAGAAAGAGGCTCAGTTAACGGGTTTTGGCCATGGTTTGGAAGAATCTGCCCCAGCACAGTTTTTCACTGCCATTCAGAGGCTGAGTTTTGAGAATAATTTACTTTTATATTTTCCAGTGCAAGGAAGCAGACTTTCCCCACCCCTGCATGGGGTCTGTCTAATGGTCCTGCAATGGTCACAGCTCCTGAAAAAATCCTGAGCACTGGCTTTATCAGAGAGTAAATAAACATTGCTAAGACCTGGAGACTACTAGTTTTCAGGAACCTCCCTCAAATCAGTCTCCCTTGAAACTTTTTTATTAGGAGAGAAGTTGGAGCCCAGCTTCTGAAAGCCTCTTTGCAGACAGCAATATAAACAGAGCTATTGAATCACTGAGGTGAGGAAGGGTTTTTCTGTAAAACTAGTACAAACTAACTGCAAAAACTCTTGTTTTGAAATATCTCAGTGATGAAGAAGGCAATGAGGAAAGGAAAACCACCTAGACCCTTCTTGCACTGTACCAGGGAGCAACAGGTCTTCACTCAGGCTGAGAGGAGAGACTGTGGGTGTGCTAGGAGCAGGGTCAGAGTGACCTTGCACTCTTCTGCAGAGGACCAACCTCTCAATCTTCCATACCTCTTTGCCCCTGGTAGCCCCAGGCATATCTTAGGGTGAAGCAAGCAATTTCTAGCATGCTTCTTACACAGAGTGGGCAAAGCAACACAAAGGGTGCACAAAAACTGACAGACACTGCAGGCATTAGTGACAAACCTCCATAGAGAGCACAAGAGAAGGAAACCACCCTGGACACAAACTACTCAGTGGACAGCTCAATACAAGTATTCTTCAAAGGCAAATTGCTGTGGCAGAATTAGCATCTGCTCTGTAGACGTGCCTCCTTTGAGTCTCATTCAGTCTGTGGCATTGTGACCCTTTTCCTGGTTGAGCCTGACTAGTCCATGCAGAAGGTGAAAACTGGGGCTCTGGGGGGCAGACCTGTACTCCCATCTTGATGCACAAAAGCTATAATGTCACAGCTGTGGGGGAGAAGGAGTGATTTTCCAAGACTACATGATTTGGAAGAAGACAGCTCAAGTCTTATTCTGTACTGTACCCCATCATCTGATCTGCTGGGCTACAAAGGCATTCCACATCCCAGTTGTGGATTGCCAATTTTGTATGTTTCCTACAGCACTCAGCCTTCCTCAAATTAGTCTCTCAGTTTAGCCAGAGCACAGTTTACCATGAAGACATATGGGAAGGCTGCAGTAGCTACAAGGAGTGAGACAATGCTTTCATATATCTCCTGCAAGATCACTCCTTTTTGAGGCAACAGCCTTGTTCACAACTCCCCGACTTACCCAGATCAATAATTCTCAGGCCTCTGGTGCCTGTGCAAAACATGGGGCCTGGGGACAACAGCAGAAACAACTCCAGCTCACAAAATATTTCATTAAACTGATACCACAGAAGGATGGTGTCTCATGCTGCCAGAATCACTTGGCATCAGCTTGTGAGATCCACAGAGTGCCCAGCTCTGTGTGCTGCTGCACAGAACTGATGCATTATGTTATTTCAGAGGTTGTGGTAGTGAAGAGGAAACAAGAGTGTCACATTAGCAGCTAAGGCAGGTCATCAGTGTAATAATTGAGTACAAGATCTGTCCAGTGGGGGGGTAATAGAATAACAAGCAATCAACTGCAATACAGGAAGAATAAATTAAGCGGCGTGTGTCTGCTTTCATCCAGGCACAATTAATGTCATTAGTCCTGAGAGATGATCTAGCTTTCTGTGGGTAACTTGTGAGACAGGTAACTGCCTGCACTCAGAATACAACTTCAGTGCCCACCCAGCCCCTGGCATTTGCAGATGGGTGCACAGACATGGCTGTGTCCCCCCAGGACCAGCAGCATGGCCATGCCTTCCCTCTGAACATGCGTGTGTGTCCCCCTCTGCAGCCTAAGCAGAACAACCCAGCAGTTTCAGTTGAGTCACTTTTTATGATAGCTCTCAGGGGGGTTATGTGACCCTCAGGTCACGCAGAGCTGTGAATGGCATCAGCTGGTAAAAGACCATCAGTGAGACCAGCAAAGCTATGGCTGAAAGGCTCTGGGTCTGATACCAAAACCCAAGGTATCCAGAGCTCTGAATTTCATTCCCAACTTAAAAGCAAGTATGTTGTTCACATGGTGAAACAACCTGTTTGCAGCCTCTTTGCTCTCAGACAAACAGTCAAATTGCCTCTTGCCTACAAGTTATATTTATCACCTTATAAATTAATCACTTTGAGGCTGTTCCTCAGCTAAAGCTATAAAAATCTAGAGAGTCTGGGACAGTTTAATCTAGAATAAACAACTCTGCCGAAGCTCTTCTTATTTCTGCCTTGCTTTTCTTTTTTGCTTCTATCAGAGGTGGAAAAAATCGTTGTATTAATACTGTGCTGATGTTTTGTCTCAGGAGCAAAACTTCAAAGTGATTTCACGGTCTAGCTCACTCCTGAAAAGAAATAAATCATGAAGTCAAAGAGGCTGGTGGTGGAGCCATGGCAGGAATTGTTAAAAAAGCTGTTTCCAGCCTTTTCCGTTTTCCAGGGAGCTCTCCCAAAGACTGCCCAAGAGAGCTATTTGTTCTGTTACTTCAGTGGTAGACACAGCTGAATAGCCTGGACTTGTTCCTACCTCAGTGATTAACACAACAAAGTGGGAAAAAGGCTGCAACCCAGCACATACAGCACAGGGACCTCATGGGCACAAGGGGTGGTGGGGCTGGGACATTGCTGACCACAGATGACAGCAGAGCTTGTGACAGTGACACAAATCATTCCCTCACTGCACAAAATAAGAAAAGGGGACCTGTTTTGCTAAATTATTTCAATCTCTTACAAAGGGAAATGCTCCGGGCAAAATGACTGAATGAGTATTTGCACCACACGACTTGGAAAAAAGAGACTGGCTCCATCAGGCTGTGATTTGGAGAACAGGGTTTAGGGTGCAGCTGGTAGATATGGGAGCAGCCCCTCTTTGGTCACAGGTGATCTTGGAAGGAGGATGCTCTGAAGAAAACCCAAGGGTTGCCTTTTGTTATGAGCCAGAACCACCAAACAGGTGGGCTATGGTAAAGCTTTACAATAACAGCTCAACTAATGGGTGAGCAATAGCAGGGCTGAGGCAGAAGCTGTACTGATTAGTGTACTGTCAGCGCTGAGGCCTCCCACACAGACAGCTCTGTCTGCCTTTCCTTCCTTCACACACTCAAGATGCTACAGTCATTAGCGTGTTTCTGAGCTCAGCGCCCTCCATCCCTCACCCAGTGTCGTCTGCCTGTTTATTCAAGCTTAATGCCAAGGCAAATAATCCACCTACGAGGCACTTTTTCACACTCCCAGTGAGAAGCTCTGCGCTCTGGGTTAAAAGCAGCAACCCTTATCAATACTTCATCCTCAGGAGGGCTGGAGATGGCAGAGTAAGAGCTGGCTGCCATGGTTGTCCTGCACTTGGAGCTGTGTGACTTCAGATACTTCAAAGATACATTGCCAACAACCCCAGGCAATGTTGAGATGCCTGCAGGGAAACTCTCCTCCCATCTTTCAGCTGACTGACTTTGAAAAGGGTGAGTCTGATCCTCTGTCCTGCTTGAGTTAGGACTAAACTCGCATTTTGAGTTGAAAGCAGGCAGTTGGGGCTCATTGCTCGATGAAGAAATATCAGTGCTTTTAAAGTGATCATGCAGTGGAATTCCCCCCTCTGCTCAGCATGAGGCCTGGGGAGTCGTATGTGCTGCATAAATGCAGTGGTGGCTGTTTGAAAGACCCTTGTCCCAGCAGGCAAAAAGGAAAGGGCACATATCCACCAGCCACAGGGTGCAGACACCTGGACTGAAAGCACCAGGGGAGTCCCTGGACTCCTCACCTGTAGTGTGCACAGTGAGGGGCATAACTGGTGCCCAGCAGAGATCAGTGAGTCTGTAAAGCTCTCTGTCCACCAGGACCTCCATTTACTCACCTCCATTCTCCTTCTACTCAAGTAAAAGGAAAGTGCGAAATTATCTGTCTTCCCACAGTCACTGCCCCCACCGCAGCCATCTCTCATCTGGGACCAGTGTGAATGCAGCGGTTGGCATGCCATTTCACAGAAAATTCTGAAAAACAACCACCTCTGGAGTTCTGAGATGGATTTGGGTCAGTCCCAGGGAGATTTTTACTAAGAGAGTTTCAGAGTCCCCTGCACCAGTCCTCATTAACGAAGGCTCCAGCAGCCACCGCCCCAGTGGCAGCCTTCAGCAGGAAGCCAGGGAAGCTGAGCAGAGGCAGCTGCCTCTCCCAGGCAAACCCAAGGGGGTTGGTACAGGCAGGGCAGCATTATGAAGCCAAGATGGTGCAGGGGCTTTGGGGCAGCAGGGAAGGAGGGGGATAGAAGAGAGAGGCTGGGCAGAGAGAGCAAGTGTGCTTGGGGATGGTTTGGTCAAGATCCTGGAGAGAGGTGTAGGGAGAGACCAGGAGCCAGAGCATGATGGATACAGGAAGCAACATGCTCAGTGGATTCTCTAGCTTTGTTTCATCATCCCAGCTTCAAGAGAAGATCTGCAAGAGCATTCCAATGGTTAAACAGCAGCCAGGCTCATTTCCTTGCTCTGATGTGTCTTTACGTAAGGAAGCCCAGGATGCACAGCATGTGCTGGGGATCTGGAGGTGGAAGGCCCTTGGAAATGAACCGTGCTTCCCTCTGATTGCCACCTTCAGCAAGAAATTGTCCTTTCAGTTCTAATTAAAAAAAAAAAAAAGATCGATGTGTGTGTGTGCATAGATATAGAAAGCAATTGCAGCCCCCACAGAGTGAAAGGAATAAATAAAGGAGTGGGAGAATGATTCAGTAGCAAAGGCTGGCTATGTTCATGCCCATTAGCAAAACTTTGAGAGGAACAGGACTAATGACATTGAAATAATAAAGTCATTAGACTGAACAGCCAGAGCCGATGCTTACACCTGTAAGTGCTGCTGAGTCTTTGAGTAGATTAAGCTCATTTTAGTGACCATGGCTGCCTCCTCTAAAGTAATTATTGACAGATCCATGAGCTGTTTGCTTTGCATTTAGTGATCAATTAGTATGCAAACCCTCTCGCCTTCCTAGCTAGGCTTGTGGGATGTTTTCATAGTTAATTATTTAAATACTTAGGTGACAGAATAACGGATTTCAGGAATTTTGTCGTATTTAAAGCCTGGCTGTGCCCTATGATGTGGAAACAATCTGACTCTCATTTTAAAATTTCCATCCCAGCAAGAATTTGCTCAGTTAGAGAGGGGAAGTATCTGCAGATGCGTCATTAAGACCATGCAATAAAATGGAGCATTAATGCAGTGCTCTTAGATGGGAGCGTATAGATGGGGAGGGCTGGTTGGGGGAGGAGGAAGAAAGGGGATGCCAGGGAAACCAGGAACTTTCTGACTCAATGCCACAGTTAGTAATAATGCTGAGAAAGCACCACAGAAGGTCTGGATGCAGTGGTTATAAGAAAAGGATTGTCAGCAGGGTCAAATACAAGCATTAATGCATAAAAACATAACTGTTATTTCCTCCCTGCAGACCCAGTGTGATGGTCACCAGGGATTTGAGCACAGCCAACATTTGTCCCTGAGAGCATGAAAGGCACTGGAGGGCATCAGGTGCTGTGATGTTCTACTGCTATGTCAGAATCACACCCATGGGCATGACAGCAGCTGGGACCATCTTTTTAGGCCAGGGATGAAGCTGTCCTGAGCCCTGATCTTGTCCATGTCCTGCAGCCAGACCCAGAACTGTCCCTCTCAGAGCTACTGTCTTACCTGGCAGAATCTCAGTTTTAAAACAAAAACTCTGTCCTTTATTTGTGGTTGAAAAGGAGGCATCAACCAATGTAGCCCAGCAGCACTCAGTGTAAAGATGAGGATGCATTGGAAGCCTTGGTCAGTGACTTGCAGGTGGATTGGCCAAGCCCCTGAGAGATAACTCACACTGGTGTGACTGACTGTGGGCATGTGTTCCTTGGAAGAGAAAGTGCTGCCATCCTGGGGAATGAGGTCTCACGACAACATGGGTGGAGCTCCTACTGTCAAAGGAGGAACCCAGCCCAAAATGCCTGTCATGGAGAGACCTCAGAGAGGAGTGGAAAGGAGCTAGATGATGCTGAGTCACCACCTGCAACCCCAAGTGCTTGGCCATTCCCCTGCCTCCCTGCCCAGGTGGAGCTGGTATCCATGCTGAGACACCTGCGTGTCTGTCTTCCCCACCTCTCCTGGAAAGGATATTGAGAAAGTCCTGCTCAGTGCTGGCATACTGGCTCTGGCCTTTGTTAATGAACTGCGCTGCCCCAACCTTCTCCCTGGTGTGGAGGGGTGTGTTTCTCACCAATGTACAAGCAAAGAACTGCTATCAGCTAACCCTGTGCACTCTGGCAAACACCTGTATCCAGACAGTGCTATGGCCGGTAGGGGTTTCTCTGTGCCAAATGATGTGGCAACGTGGGTCAGTTTGGCCTGTGAGGCACCAACCAGTGTCACCTCAGGATAGTCCCTTTGCCCCTCTGAGATGCAGATCAGCCAGCTCCTGCTGCAGTCTGTACTGTGCCTGTCACCTGGATGAATGGACCTGACCAATATCCATGCCAGGGCAAGGTGGGGCCATGCAGCCCCACACCATAGCCCTCATCACACATCCCTGCATGAGTTTCCCAGACAGCCGCAAAGCTCCTCTCCCCCACAGCCAGGATGGATTAATGTGGCAAACCACAACCAAGCAAAATCTCTGTATCCTATTATGCATCTCCTAAACCATCCTGTCCTCCAGTCCAGCATTCTTTGCAGAGCAAAATAGCGTTGATTTCAGTGCCAGTTTTCCAGTCCTGTTATTTATTTAGCATAAAAAGGCTAGTTTGCATGCTTCTTCCCTCTCTGCTTATCAGTCAAGAGATGTTTACACTGTGAAAGGCATCTGTTAAGAAAACAGCATCTTTCTCCATAGTAATTTATTGTCCTCAAAAAAAGACTGGGGCAGTTTAATATCTTGTTAACGAGTCTGTCAAACTGACTGTGATGGCTGGGGAAAAATACAAAATAAAAAATGGAGCTTATATTGAAATCAATGGGAGTTTAACTACTTTATAAAATGGCACTTTTCCCATTGGGTGTCGATTAAGCTGTCAGACTTAATAGGTCCGTCCCAGAAAAAAAATATATCTTCAATAAATAAACAGCCTAGATAAATACATTAATAACTGGTATGTACTGAAGGCTCCTCTGCTGGTACTTGTTTTCTTTTTTTTCTCCTCTCTCAAGTTTACATAACTGTCTGAGAGCTAAAAAGCATTTAATTCTCTCCTAGCATATGGCTATTAAGTAGGATTTACTGTAAAAAGTGTTTTCTGACACGTGGCTAATGAAGTCTGTGTATGTCTCGACTCTTTAATAGGCTTCTGAACTGCAACCTCATTTTGATGCCGGTGAGGACTGAGCAACAGTCTGCTCTCCTGTTTCTGCTATCTACCAGCTCCAGACTAATTTGGCAAATTTGAGGAGCTCCTAATAACTTTTTCCTCCCTCAACAGAACTCTCCATCCCTGCCTTCTGAGGGGACATAGGACCAGCGTTTCCAGTCCAGTGAGGAGCTCATGTGCTGGCTACCAGGAGGAGAAATTTCATGGAGCACTTTGGGCACGTTTGGGACCTCCTAGGTCCAGACATAGTTTCCCAGATCCTGCAGCCTTGCTTTTCTGCCAGACCAGAGCTCTGCCCATGCTCCAAATCCCATGGTCATAGCAAGGCCAGGACCTAAAGGAGAAAGTCAACAGGATGCATAAAATAAATGGTTCTGTCCTGATTTTCACTTGGCCTTGTCTCATTTTCCTGCCCAAAGAGTCGATGGGAATGGGTTCTCTGGATGCAGAGATGTAACACCAAGTCAAGGGTTTCACCTTCTGGGTTTAAGCAGCAGAAGACTTTCCTGAATTTGCTGGAATCACCTTGGGGAGACAATCGAGGGTGAGCTCTGAATTTTGCAGACTCAGTATCCATGACAGTACATAGCTGTCAGTGCGTCAGGCTCAGGACACAGCCTGCTCACCCTTCAGTGTTCTTAGGGTACCTGTCCCCCCCACTCTGGGTGTCTGGGACTGCCCCATTAACATGTGAATCTGTGATGCTCACTACCAAGATGTCCTCCCAGACAAGAAAGTTTTCCCAGCTGCTGTGTAATTCAAACAAGCAGCTGGTAGAGTTATGTGCTGCTAAAAGCATTGTATCTGCTAAATCTCTCTGGCAGGACCTCAGATTCTCATATGAGGATCTGGACTCTTCCTACAAAAGGTAAGTACCCTTTCCTCCAAAGGTCTACTCCTTGCTCCTCTTGCCGCAGTTTTCTCAGCAAATAATTCTTCTGCATGAAGTAAATGTCTTTGTTAATTCCACTGTCCAAGTGACACATGAGGTCTTGCTGAGGCCCATCAGCCACCTCCGGGTGTGACAAGGCTGGATGGGGCTCGTGCATCCTGCTGTCAAGCACAGCCAGCCAAGACATCCCATCCGGGGATGCTCATTAACACCCGGCCATTCCCTTTAGAGCAGCGAAGACTGTAAGTCACGGCAAAAATAGAAACTCCCATGGAGCATTTCTCCGTGGCTGCGCTGATTAGTTCCCTGGGATGAATCGCTTGCCGTGGGGTATTCGGGGGTCCCATGTCACAGAGCTCGGAGAGGTGGCAGCCACCTCGCCCCGTTCTCTCCCCGCCGGGGCTGAGCCGCCGTTGATAAAACTAAGTAGAATTACTTAAATATTCACAGACTCCTTCCCCCGTGGTGTTTACTAGGAATTTACATTTCCACAAATACTTTGATTTCACCACATTTCCTTTCATTCTTCCCCCGGGGAAGGGCCACCAGGGGAGGTTTCTTCTCCTTTGCTTTCCAGCAAGGCTTCAAGCCCTCCCATTTCGATTTGGAGTGTTTCCTTTTTCCCTTTCCTCTCTTCACTTTCCTTCAAAGAAAGAGACAACAGAGAGATGAAGGAGAGCCTCTAAAGGGCTCTAAAAATACCGAAGTCCTCCCCCGCCTACAAAAATGCCACATTAAAGCCCTCCAGCGTTCACAAGCATTCCAGGCTGATGAAAGGGCAGCTCTCTGCAAAACTTCCAGAGCTAAATCCATTGCTTGGAAACACTTATGTAAACTCATTCCTATTTTACACCCAGCTTTGCCGGACACCCAGGCACGGCTGCTCTGCTCCAAACGACTAACTGCCTTCCCCACACTCCTCAGTCTCCCACCTTTCCCGGCAGGCAGCCGAGCTACCTCCTGCCGCTGGGCTCGCTGGCACTGCGTGTTGGCTGCCAAGCCAGCTGGCCACGGCACGGGTGAGCTCCTGCTGCTCGGGCAGCTGCCGGATTTTTGGCTCCCAAGCTGGCCGGGCAGCAGGAGCTGCCTCTCCGTGGCTGACAGCCCGGTTCTGCAGGCAGCCCGTCGGCCAGATGCTGTGTAGGTCTGTGCTACAGTAATAACCATAATTAATAACAATAACATGCCTGCAAACCATGATGACAGCAGGCACTAATCTTTCATAATACTTTTAAGACAGGAAGGGGAGAATCCTGCCATACAAGCCCTGCTCTATATCACTTTGGAGCCAATACTTACAGGAAGCAGAAGACCTCCTAAATGGCATGCAAATTTGTTTTTCATTGAGCCAGGTTCTATTGAAACCTTCTGTCCTTATGGTGTCACTGATTTTACTTTGCCCCAGTCTGTGTCTATGGTATTAGGCATCAGACATGATCCTTACAGACAGAAAAAAAAACAGGAAAATGGCAATTTTATATGGATACAGCTGTCGCAACAAAGTGGGAACCAGGGAGGACATTGCTATGCTGAGCATGTGTTCTGTTAGTGCTCCTGCTTCTCCTTCAGTATAGTGTTTGATTTGATCAGCTGGGAGTGGGGATGGCAATCGCACTACCTGAATCCATGTTGGTGAGGCAGAGCGCAGGACACAAGCTCACAGGAGCACAGCAGCTCTCTGGGTATCAGGACATGAGAGTTCAGTTTCCCTAGTCCTGCTGTGTCAGGGCGGAGGGCAGGAGCCAGCACACCTGCCTTATCCTCACTCCACAGCGCCAGTCTCACACCTCCCCATGCTGCTGTCTCCTTTATTTCAGGCTCATCTCCAACTAGCATCCAGGAAAATCTCTGTGTTTGGTGTGTTTAATTCTCTGCCCACAAGAGATGGATGGAGCACAGGCTGCTTTGCTAAGCCACCTCACCCCCTGCCTTCCCATGCCTTTCCCTCCAATGCCAGCCCTATGAAAACCAGTTTTGGCCCCGCTGTGAGCAAGAAGCTTCTTGCCTCACATGATAGGTGACATGGCAGAAAGACTGGGAGAAGATGGGCAGCCATATCCAGACTGTCCCAGGAAGAAAGGATACATTGGGGAATCCACACCATGAAACTGCTGTTCCCTGGCCCTAGCAATTTGGAAGCATCCTTTGCCGGGGGTGAGGGGCGGGGAGCGGTGAGAGAGGACTCCTCGCATCTGATTTTTCTAACCCCACACCCCTCCAGGGATACAGAGAAGACCACACTGTTCATGCTCTAATTCACAGCCCTCTGCCTCAGTTTCCCCATCTGTGACAAGGAGGTTGGATAATTACCTCCTGGTCCCTGAAGATAAACTGGGAGGTTTTCAAAGCTATAGGCAACCAGTGGGTACCTAGACACTGTGGCAACATTTATGGAGCGAGTGGAGCTTCAGGGGCAGAGGTGTTTCAACACAGGCATCATAGAAACGACGAATGCTATTAAAAAACTGCTGATGCATTGTTTGCTGAACCCTGGAAGGAGCGATTGTAGAAGGTACTTGTGAGATGTCAGAGCTGTTGGTCCCCTTCACCCTGTTGTGCCTCAAGTTACAAGACTCTCTCCCACAATAGCCATGGTAGTTCAGTGGCTGGGTGGGCTTTGCTAGAGTGAAAACATCTTCCAATTACACTAATGAGGTGCAAGTTCCCCAGGGGGGTCTGGAGATGAGACACATCATTTGAAGAGGATTTTAATTGGCTGGGGACTCTGAGGGCAACAGGAGTTGCACACCAGCCAGTGGAGGTTCTCTGGGGTCCTACTCCTCTCTTGGTATGGAAGACAGGCAGGAGACTTTGCAGAGTGACCACTGTCATGGCTGGGATGAACACTGGGTAACCTCAGTGAGGTCACAGAGCAGTTTGCAGTCAGCATGTCCATCCACACCACCAGGACTCTCAGGTGAGCCTGGCTGTGAGTTGCCCTGGTGACTGGGGCTGTCTATTCTCCCATGTGACAAACACCAAAGCCAAGTACCCATGGAAAATGAAGCCTTGGTCTTCAGAGGGTCCTCTCAGCATGCTAGCTCTCAGGGAAGCTGACAGGCGAAACTGGGCATCTTGCTGCCACTCATAGAAGGGAAAATCCAGTGTTTTATCCTGCAGAGCCTTCCCAGGCTGCGTGGCAGGTGAGAGCTTCCTGCTGCTGTGCATTGCAGGGGCAGGACTGAGGAACCAGACACAGGTGATGGAGCCAAACCTTGGTCAGGCAAGGCTGGGGCTGTCATGGGAGCTCTCTAAATCCTCAAAAAGGAAGAAGGGGAGCTCTTGCAGGGGCGATACTATGATAGTGACACAAGATGGTCTCTTTCATGGGCAGCTGTAAAAGCCCCCCCTGGCGCTTTCTGCAGGGGAGGGATGATTGCTCAGCACCTTTCCTCCAGGACTGGTGCCTTTGAACAGTTGTAGGTTCCTATCCCTCCCCTTTCTGAGCCACAAATCAGCTGTCCCAACATTTTTCTCCTCTCTTGAATGCTACCCCTTTCCCTTATCCCATGCCTCCCTGCCTTTTCCTACCCCACAAGAGCCAGTGGGGATGGGGACAGTATCATTCCCCATCCAGAGAAGGGAGACAACAGCAGTAGCGAGATTGAGGTGGGAATAGGACTTGTGAGATGTACAGGAATAAAGGAAAAATGCAAGACAGCAGCTCCTGGCTTTTCCATGCCTGCCAGCCTGCTATTCCATCACTTCCAAACACTCCTCTGGGAACTGGCTCAACTCTGTGCCTAGATGTGAAAATCGAAGGGTGCTTCTTTCATTCACAGTGTGACAGCTCCTGCCGTGCTGTGACATAATAGCTTGTTCAGAGGCTGTTAAATATCATCCAAGGTAACCCTTTAGTGTTTGATTAATCAGAAAGTTGACCTTGGGAGGACCAGTGAAAAATTTGCTGAAGAAAAGATGTTTTTTTCTTTACAAGTACCACATGATCCCACTCTGGAAGCTCCCGCTGCATTACCAACACCAGCACAATACGAGGGTAGATGGGTGGGCTGGTGTGTTCGTGCAAATGTAATGGTTGTACATCAGGGCAGAGGTAACTGCAGGGTTCAGTGCAGATGGATGGATGGATTCACTAAATAACAAAATAATGCAGATCTTCAGAAACAAGATATTTGAAAATTCTTGGTAATATCTGCTCTGAACTAACCGTGACTGTCTGCTTTGTTGGTCTCAAAATCAGAGAAATGGGAAAAGCTTTTACAAAACTCCTTCATCATGCCAAAGGGGTAAACAAACAGAATCGCCTGCTCCTATAACTTGGAGTGAACTTGTCCATCAGGTGATTGGAAATCTGAAAGTAATAGGAGGTTTAGAAAGAAATGCCTTTATCAGCTTTGCATTTGTACATTGTGTTAATCCCTTTTGTTTCAAGTCAGAGAAATAAAGTCCTTCATTTTGGGGGGATTTTTGATGTATAAGTGATATTTTATAACACTGCAGAAAGTGGCCAATCTGGAGCGAAGGATGAATATTATTCTTCCTGCTGGGAAAATTATTAATTGAGCTGGGGGGATTGTTCACCTTATCTTTATTTCAGGTGCAGATTTTCTGCATCATGCATCAAGTTTAGTATCCATATCTGCAAGACTAACACAGGCTTTCTCCAAAAGAGCTGTAGGCAAGATCAGGAAAGCTATATATATGTATATATATAAATGTATAAGTGTAGAAAATCGTCCATACTTTTAAGTGTAGATAGAATTTACTCATTCCCTTCAAGTAGAAGCACTGAAAAAAACCCGCAGAGCATGACAAGCTCATCATCATAATTAACATTTTCTACAACAGTTTAAAGGAAATAAATTCAGTTTGGTTTCTTTGGGGTTTTGTTCTTACTTTGAAAAGTAACTACTTGCTGTCTTAAGAAAAGCCTACAGATGAGGCAGAGACAGAAACCGCTTATTTAGAATGCTCCTTATTATGGAAATGTTTGACTGCCCTTTTGGGATTGCTTCAGAGGAATTAGGCACACAAGACTGGAAGGGAAGAAAAGGGACTTCAAGCCATATCCCCAGCAATCACAGCCCCAGGGCAGTCACGTGATGCAGAAGAGTCCCCAGAGCATCTCCTTCACACCTCATGTACACGACACCCCAACATCCCCTTGAGATGTGAGAGCTCTGTCAGAAAACAAAACCACAGCTCTCAAATGGCACAGGGAGAGAGGGGAAGAAGTAGCAAAGGTATCACCAAATGTCTGAAATCTCAGTGAGTTTGCTTGGGGAAGTTCAGAGATGTCTGGCTCAGGAGATGGGATGCTGGAGCTTTGTACCCACAGCTGTCACAGTCCATAGGTCTTCACTCAGCTGTTCTGTGCAGAATCCAGCTGTAGCAGGTGCAGACTGGGGCAGAAAGCTGTGGGAGATGGAGATGGCACCATGCTCCTCAGCTGCCTGTTCCAGGTAGAAGCTACTTTGTTAAAAATGTGTGACTCATGGAACATGGAATCTGCCTCCATCCCCCAGCTACTTGATCCTCAGTTGCTTTTCCCTACCTGCCCACAAAGCCTTTCAGCACTTTGTGCTGCTCCCTTTGTCCTGCCATCAGCTCAACCCCCGGGCTGCCAGGTGAGGAGATGTGCAGAGGTCTTGCCAAAATATGGCTTTTGCCATCTGTATCACCCACACAACAGATGGACATGCTAAAAAGAGGTCCTTAGCAAAGGCTCATTCGGGCCCTGGATTTTGATGAGCTGTCTATCAAACCCATTAGCAGTGCCAACTCTGTGCACAAAATTAAGTCCTTGTTAAGCCAGCACAGTGATGAGAATGGCATAAGAGCTGTGAACCCACTTCTTCCTTTGGCAGGGGCAACACTTCACAGTCAGACTGACTGTGACTGCTGCCAGGAGATGGGGCAGTGTGGCCTATGGTGGCTTCATCCATAGGGAAGAAGTGACTTCACACAGCAGCCCCAGGGAGAAAAAGCTGTGGTCTTGTGTATCTTTCTCCTGGCTCTTTCCATCATGTATCTCTTCCCTTTCCAATGGCAAGAGTAGCCCAACCCCAGGTTCTCAGCAAGAGACATGATTTGGTCTTAGTCTACAAATGCAAGATCTGAAAGTTCAGGATAAACTCAATTAGCAGAGACCACATCTTCAGTGAGGGGAGTCCAGGGCATCAATGTCAGAGGTGTCAGTCAATACAATTATGGCCTCAGCTCTGAGACTGTGTCACAGATTTATAAATAAGACTGTGTGAGCCAAACTCTTGACTGCAGGAATAGTCACAAAGGCTGCAGAAGCCTATAAAATCCCTGCCCACAAAGCAGGAAGCTTCCAAGCAAGGGGACATGGCTCTTCCACTCACCCTTCATGCAAGGAAACTGACTCATGAGCGATTTCATCCCCCACAACTTTAGTCAAACTCACCTCACGTGCTGTTCCTGCAGCCTGGAACATCCCTCTCATGTTGCTCCCCCTACACAGCCCCCTGCATTTCCCTCCTGCAGTCATGCCCCAGCTGGAAACATGCATTTTTCTACTCTTGACTCAACAGAGCCAGTAGCAGGGTGGAGGAGCAAATGAGCTTCCGTTCTGCCTTGTACATTAGCAACAAAACATGACTGACTGCCTCCTGATTGCAAATATTTTATTCTTGAGGACAGCATGGTAGAGGCACAAAGGATACAGCTGGATTTGCAGAGCCCAAGATGAGATCTGCAGAACTGATAATTAGAAGAAATCATCTTTTTGACTTGTGAGCTGAGTACATTTGAACTGAGATCAGTGAGGGGGAATAAATATGAAAACCAATTATATCATTTGAACCAAGTCACTTCCCTGATTATAATCACCTCCCTGTATGGGCATAAAAAAGGTGAAAAAATGACCATGTCAAATTATTAAGCGAATTAGGGTGACCAGACTGTACTTAATGACTCTGTCACTCGTAGGATTTAAGTGAAGTTGTCTGATGGGATTCTCAAGCCAGTGCACCAAGAGGGATAATTGGCGCATCAGAATGAGGATTTATGGTACTGTTGCGGCAGAAGCGCAAGCGTAGGTTGTACAGTGCTGCACCATTAGAGCAGGATATCTTGCTGCTGGCAAGGGCTGGAGAAACAGCAGTAAAGCCACGGTTTGTTCTGCAGGGCAGTGTCCTGCCAAAAGTTTTAACTATGGTGAAATCCAGAGTTACACAGCCCAATGGTCCAGCACCACTCCTGGCAACCCAGCAATGACTCCCTGATTGCAGCATCAGGAAGAAGTGAGGGCTTCGCCAAGAAAGAATGTGAGAAGTCAGGTAAATGCTGTATGACACAAGCAGTTGCGATCTTCTGAACGTGGCTGATATACAGCAGGGTCAAAGACCCGCAGACATGATCTAAAAGCAGAGATGATCCCAAACCCACTTATCACCAGTCTAAGACTGGATCTGAAAGTTGCTGAGTGTCCATGAAGAGGTACCCAGTTTCCTCCCTAGAAACACGTTCAGATTTCTTCCCTGTCTGGTGTGAATTCACCAAGATTCAAGAATACACCTATGTATCAGTGTGCTGCAGGCAAAGGACAAGCCCTGCCAGTTGCCTGCAGTCCTTGCACCAAGCTGCAGCATCATAACCCTTTGGAAAGCCTTGAGATGAGAAAAACGCTTGAGCGCTGTCTGCTGTCTCTTGTTGTGATGCATGAACCAAGCCTGTGCTGAGGAGCTTGCTGAGCAGTGTTTACACACTTATATCCACTAAGCTTCAGCAGCTTTGTTACCTCTCAGTGGAGATGTTTTAAGAAATATATTTTTGATCCTTTGTTAGCTATCTACTGGAGGTCTGATGGAATCTAAATTAAATACCATTAGGACACCTTTAATCTGTAGTGCTTTTGGTAAAACCAGATGGTCTCTCTCGAGCATACAGGCTCATTCACTGAAGACTCTCCCAGCACGCTTAACCTCAACACTGGAGCTGGGAAAGCGAGCCAGACACTCAGCAGGCTCGAATTGGCTGAGTTCCCCTGCCATCAGAGGGGAAAAGTCACTCTGTGCCAGCGAAGGGTCTGAACCAGTATTTCCTCACAGGAAGGAAATTAAGGAATTTGGACAGCTCTTCCTAGCGGACTGCCAGGAGCATGTAGGAACCTGCATTGCTGTCTTCTGCCCACAAAACAATTCAGGAGGACAGAAATACTTATGTTTGTCAAACTGTTTAATCTCCCTGGATTTAAGCTGCCAGTCCAAATTTGAAGCCTAACTAGATTTTCCCCACACTGCTTGTAACTGTGTCTTATCCTTTTATTAAGATGAGGAGGATTATTTGAAGCTTTTGTTCTTTACAAATCCCCTTGTGCAAAGGCAAGGTGGTGCTTTAGATGAAATCTTCATCCCAGGCTGCTCAGATGAGAGATGCAGTGCTTTCCCACAAAGGATTTAGTGATACTGGATGCTGAAAACTGGTGCTACATTGCTTGGGGGTGTGTGGTCTATGATGCTCTAGTCCCCATAATTCCTGCTTTCCTCCTTTGAGCCTAAGAAGCTGTGTTTCTCCAGTCCTGCAGAATGAGTCAGAAATCCTCATTTTTGATGCTAGAAGCATAAAAATAGGCAAACTTTTATGTTAAATGGAGGACAAGAGGAGAGTTCCCTCTGACAACTTACAGCTTGCCTCCTCTGAAAACCTTTGTCTATCTGCATCACTTGCTCTTATTTTAACTTGCTTTAATGATTGGCAATCATTAAATTACTTCACTAAAATATGTCTAAATCTTAGTATTGAATCCCTGCAAGTGAAACTCTCTCAAAGAAAGCTTGATCAGGTACCCCTGAGGGGGATCTAAAGAATATTTATATGGCTGGTTCACAGACATACTGGCCTGCTGAAAACAGGCAGCGGGGACATTGGCTGGACAATTTTATCCTCAACAAGTTGGTGGGTCCTTCCCAGACCAAGGATTTTAGAAAGCACCTGGCTCTGCTCATGTGTACTGTCCAAGGAGCAGGGCACAGCCATGACACACATCCATCTCTCATGCATCCTTGAGCCCTGCGAGAAACATGGACTGAGTGTTCTGGATGGAAAGGTAGATAAGGATTTTTTTGATCTGCAAAATTGTCAACTATCAGCAACTGCAGCTGCAGTGTAGGGGAGCAGGATATTTCCAGAGGAACCTAGACCCAGAAGCAAGGCACAAAGGCCTGTTCCTGCAGAGCAGGTACTGTGGTGAATCACTTCCTCTGCCAGTTTTTCCCAAGCATTGCTCAAAGGAGAAAAAAGCCCCTTTTGTTGGTGGGGTACCCGACTGGGAGGTGTGCCAGTTTTGCCTTGGCCTTGGGGGAGTTTCTTAGCATGGGTGAGTGCTTGAGGTTCTTAGACACCTTTCTGAAGTTGGGTCTTCATTCCTCTGGCTTTCCAGCCTCTCTCCTTTGTGTAATCCTTTCAGACTGTAAATGTTTTAAAGCAGGAAGTCTCTTTTGTTATGTACAGCACCTAGCACCATAGAGCCCACTTGATGATGTTATTAAAAGCCCTGCTACATACTACCAAGGGCAAAGGGGGATGCTGAATCAAAGGAGTTCTCATTAGCAAGCCAGGCAGGGATGCCGGAGGAACTGCCACACTTTGTGACATGCCGTGTATGCACCCAAGAAGAAGTCACAAGCTTCTTTCAAAGCTGCCCAACATTCCCCTGTGATCTCCTTGCAGGATGCTAACAAGGCTAGCAGGGAAACCATATCTGACAGACACAGTCTCTGATTGCTGTTGTGGCATAGAGTATATCAGTAGAAATGGATACTGGGTCCATTCCTCAGTGCCTGTCCATGTCTGTATTGCTCAGTATTTTCATGCAGTGGTGAGAGAGCCTCTCCTCCTAGGTAATCTTGGGAAGCTGTGGTGACCTTGGCTTAGTCTTTGGGAAGTTGTTCTGGGGAATGTAAAGTGGAGCATCCCGTAAGCAATTAGCAGGAGGAACACGTGCATTGCAGATGGTTAATCTGCCTGCTTTCATGTGAACAAAGGAGAAGTCCCTTGAATGAAAGGAAACGAGTAACTTTAATGCAGGCTACAGTAAATGCAAATTAACTCCATAAATAAAGAAGCTTTTCTTCTTGGAGCCAAAAAACATTTCTCAAAGTCTGTATTTTAAATATACAATAATCTCTTTTATACCTCAGAAAGCTGTCCCTGCCGTGAGCAGTCTGATATCTTCCTTGCAGACAGTAATCAGTCCATCATCAGCACTCAGGGATGAATATTAATGTTTGGTTGTTCTCTTTGTATTCCAGCACATTCAGTTGCAGGGCTGGAACCAGACTGACTTTCCCTGCAGCCTGAAACCCGCCTGGCCTCAGGTTTAGGCTGTAGTCCAAGAAGGTGACTCACATCAAGCTCTGGGGCATCCACAGCTCTTGGTATGGACTTACTGCTGTCCTCAGCACTAGGGTGCATCAAATTTTTTATCCTCTGATCCAAGATACTGCAAAGACTCTACATCAATTCAGCCTGCCCCAGGGAGCTCATCCCTTCCTGGGGGTGTCAGAGCTGAACAGGACTCTGCACTTCTTTGAGGACACCTATCCTTCTCCAGTCCTCCTTCAGAACGAAAACCTGAAGGCCAGGCAGAGGCAACAACTTTAATCTGATTATGTGGAGCTGAGACAAAGAGAAAATTTGGGGCACTTCTTCAGACAAGGGGAGCCCATGCTGATTATGAAGACCACTGCTGTCCCTCCCTTCACAGCAGCACAGAGGCAGAAAGGTGCTTCAGTTGAACATTCTTGAGCTGAGATCAAATTTTCACAAGGTGAGGGCCAGCAGGCTGCTGCATCTGGGAGAGCCAGGTCTGTGCTTGTGGAGCAGCTGGAGTCACTCCTAATGGCCTGGCTACTGCAGATGCAGGGGAAGAGAGTGAAAGCCAGATGGAGATAACAGGCTGAGCCAGGTGGCCAGAGAGTCTGGGGAAACATTGCCTGAAGAAACATACGACCAAGCATACAACATGATGCTCCAACCTTGGAACTACTCAGCAAAAACTCCCAAATGAGTGACCCTGCCCCACTCAACACCCACCAGCACCCTCAGCCTTGGCACTGCTGGTCTCACCTCCAGCCCAGCACAAAACAGACGACAGCCAACTTAGATAATGCAGGACAGGATATAGAACACCAGTCTCCAGCAATGGCTAAGCTGGTCTCACTGCGGGCTCTTTCCACCTGAAATTCATGAAAAGGACATGAAATCTAAAGCAGTGGTAGGCTTCTCAGCCCATTCAAACATGACAGATTTGTAAGTCAGTGAAACTGGTGGCATTTGGGGGAATTTGGTTGCAGATGGATCAAAGAAAATCCATCTCAGGAAAGAATTTTTGCAATGAGAAGCAGAGTGTGTGAGACAGAGAGAAGGGAGCACAGTGGGGGTAGAGCAAAGGACACAATGCAGATTATTTTAATTTCCTTCTCCTTCAGGCTCTTTATTAACACCCTGACAGATCCCTCTCCCTGGTTGTTGCAGCAGTGGTAAGGACCAGGCTAAATGTGATGGCAGGTGAGTGCAAATCAGGGGCAAGAGAGGCTGAGGCATCTACACATCCTGCATCTTTCACAGCAGCCGTGAGATCACATGGGGCTAGAGGGGACATGGAAATAAAGGGAATAAAGGACCAGTGACACGCTCCTGCTTTGTGTGACTGACACAGGTGACCTACTGCAAACACAACCCTGAGAGGTGCTAATATGCAAAGATACAATTTCCTGGTGGGTCCACACCTGCTCAGTCTGTACATCACCTGCTGCCAACACGGCTGGATCAGTCAAGCAGCTGCTTCCTCCCAGGCTTGCCTGAAAGGTGGCACTCATAGCCTGATCCTAAGGAGGACACACAGGCAGGAAGGGAAGAGAAAGCCTGGAGTTGCCATGGCAGTTCTGGGGCTTAAGTCCATCCTGGGAATGTAGAAAGGGGGATGTTGTGGTAAAGAAAAGAGCAGCTAGTTTCAGCCCTCAGGCACAGAGCTGCTGCCCCAGTGCTGTCAGAGCTGCTGCTTCTCCCTTGGCTTCCTAAAGAGACAAGGCTCATAGGGACCAGCTGAACCTGGGAGTACCATGCTGTCTGGAAGCCTGTCAGCTGCCACCCTGGAAGCTTTTAAATCTTCAGGCCATTTCCAGAGCAGGTTTTTTAGAGGGAAGAGATCCTAGAGGGGTGAAGTCCCCACTAATGTTGTGAGCTAGTAGATGTGGATTTAGATATGGATGACTAGACAAAGGAGGGGGCCTCTGCTATTTTCTCCACCAAGGTGCAGCAGCTGAAGCTCAGACCCTCGTCACACAACAGAGAACACACACACACACCCCAATGTGCACACAGGCACAGAGCCAAGCTGGGATGCACTTTGGGCAAATTTCACATTTCTGGATGCCACAAAGATCGTGAGAGATGGAGGCACAGGGAAGATGTCTCCTTAGCTTGATACAGTCTCAAAGACAGCTCCAAGTAATTTTCAAAATAAGAACACACGTAAGCAATAAAGCCAGGACTGAGGGAAATGATAGGGAGACAGGGCATTTCCCAAGTGTCCTTGAGGTGCCTTGGAGGGTGGGCAACCAAGCAAGTGCCTGGAAGCCTCCACTCTGTGAGGGGCACGGGAAGTTACAGCAACACCAGCGAGACAGGCCCTGGAGTATTAGTGCTAATAGCCATCTCAACCAAATTAATTCACATTATGTGCAGCCAACCATGAAAGCGTTGTTGGTGGCAGCGCTTCCCCATCCGCTCACATTTTCGTGAAGTAATTAAAGCCATTAGAATGTAAACCAGCTTTTTTGGCTTGGGAAGGAAAGAAAGCAGGAAGGGAAAAGGGAAGCTGAATAATAGCTTAGCTATTTCAGCCAATATTCCCACTATTTCCGTATATACTGATTAGTTCCCATTCTCCAGCCATTTCCATACCGATGCATAGGCTTCAGTCCTCTGCAGAGGTGCCTACACCTCTGTGCAGCAGCACACCTTGATCCCAGCTCAGCATCCATCTCAGGGAAGATGTTGTCAATTGGGCTTTCATTCTACCAACCCTCACCCCGCAGGGGTTCACACCCCTGGATGCAGCTCTGTTCTCTCCCTCATCAGGAATATGCAGAAGGAGGGGAGAGAGCAAACACTACAAACCCTAAACAAATGAGATGAACAGGAGATTCAAGGCAATCACACTGTCCTGGGAAGTCATCTTATGTCTTAGAAACCCTCCACATGGCATTCAGCTGCAACATGAATTCCATCAAGCGATAGAGCTACTGATGCAGTGTCTTATCTGTTGGGCAAGCAAAGGGAAACAACACTGCTGATGGCAGATAGCCAAAGCTGGTACCTGGGGCTTAGTTCTCTATGTGCTGGCCTGCATGCCAGAGGACAGGCAAAGTTCAGGGCCAGCAGAACCTCTGGTGAGCGTGGCTTTTGACAAGTCAAGGTGAGAGAGAAATGGGCTGGAAAATGGAGAGGCAAAAGAAATAGAAGTCCAGCAAGGTGCAGAGGGTTTCTGGGGGAGATAAAATGGCAATGCCAGAGAGGAGGAAATCCTACTGGACCCCAAGGCCATGTGACAGCTCTAAGCCAGTCTCCACTGGTGCCGCTGTAGCTGGGCCAGTGCCTGGGGCTCTGCAATCCTGCCTGGGCAGTTGCTAAGAACTGGTGCCTGCACGTGCATCCAAGGTGGATGCTGCCATGGTGCCTGTAGGGCTTGCTCTGCCTAGGGACACTTCCTCAGACTATTCTGGTTAGATAGGGATGGAAAAGCTCTCTTGATTGGTTACAGCAACAATTGGCCTACTTCTCATACAGCTTCTCCTCCCTTCCCATCCACCTCATCCTCACTGTTCCTGCTGAACCAGCACCGTGGGATGGCAGGTATCTGGGGTCACAGTGAGGACCTGGGCAACAAGAGCTGTCTCACTGCACTGAAGTCTGAAGAGGAAGGCTGGTCCCACATGAGCTTTGGGCAGGCTTGAGCTATGCAGAAAGCGCTGTGATGATGAAGAGGGCACAATACACTAGTTCCAACACCTGGGGAGAAGTTAATTGTGGAGGTGCTCTCGGTGGATCTGGCTCTCTGCAGTCTGTCCCTCATAAGCCTACGTCTGCTCCGTGTAGGCAAGGAGGGATGTGAGTTATCTGACATTTATTTTCAAGGCAGAAGAGTTCAAGAGCAACTGAGGGGCATGTTTTGTCTGTGAACAATAGCAATAACTCCCTCCTTGGGAGGACCTTGAAGGAGACCAAAGGGCAAGTAATTTTGGATGCAGCAGCTCTCTGGGGGCTATTCTGAGCTCAGGCCATGCTTTATTGGACCATCTCTCACCTTGGCAGACTTACCTCAACACTTTAGAGCTAAAAGCCTGGCATCATGCAGTCTATAGGACCTGGAATGGCATAATCAGTAGACCTTGTGATCTCTCACATTGGCAGGTTGAAGCATCAAGCTGAGAGTGCAACTTTCCCAAGGGATGAGTCTACCTGAAGGATGATGTGCCAGCAGCCAAGCTGGGCTAGAAGACTTGTAAGCACTAGTGCCTGTAGCTCAGCCAGCTGACTTTGCATGGGATTGATGTAGGAGGACTCACATGGATTGTCCCATGTGCCCAGCACTGAGACACTGCAATGGGTAGCTGTGAATGGCTACTGGGACCGGGTACATGCAGGTCGGTGACAGGATCTGGACTGAAAAGGGTAGTATTTTTCACAGAGCCTTTAGCTTGAATCAGATAATAGTGGAAATGCTCCCAAACATCTGCACCAGTACAGTGGAGAGGCAGCAATAGAAGGCAGGAGATGCCAAGTACGCCTGGAGTGGGTTTGCAGACAGATACAAGACAAGGCAGACCTGCACCCTGTACCACTGCTTTCACAGCTTTCCTAGCAACAGCCCCAAGGAGGACAGGATGGATGTCAAGTCTAGAGCACCCTCTACCATTTTATTTGTACACTTGGACAGCAAAAAAAAAGATCCATTCAGGAAGCCAAGAAGCAAATTTACCTCTACAATTAGGTAGCAGATACTGGTGCAAATCAAAGGGTTTTCCCCAATATATACAATGTTACTAAGCCCAAGGGGAGCAAGGACTGCCCATAGTGCAAGCTTCAAATCGAGGTCCCCACCAGTAGATGGTCATGCACACACCCTTTGGAGATCTTGGAATAAGAAGTGGGAAGCAGCAGGAGGACGAAGGAGCTGAATTTAACTAGCAGATCTTTCTAGTGGGACTCCACTCCCAACTCCCCCAGGGCAATCCCTCTGCTGCTCTCATGAAGTGTGCCTCCAAGAGCGAGGAGCACAACACAATGCAGCCATCACTTCAGGCATTCATACCACCTGGGCCTCCTGCCGTGCAATTTGGGGAGCAGCACTTTCAATTAGGCAACATTAAAAATAAGAGAGATTCACTTTTCTATTGACATCAGCAAAAACAAGAAGAAGAAGATGCCAATCGAATCCAAGGGGCTAAATAGCCTCTTTCACTCGGTTTTCTATGGACTCCTAAAACCATAAGAGAAAATTGAAATCTGTCTCTTTCTCTCTCTTTTTCTTTCTTTTTTGTAATAATTCCTGGTATGCGAGGCCTTGAGCCGAGGCTGGTATTGTGGGTGATGAATCCTGAGTCAGGCGGCGGAGAGGTTTCTGTCCTATCAGCGAGCGCTTGCCGTGGTTTGGGATAATGTGCCTTCGGCTTGTCAGGTGCTGATGGGGAACAGGAGGGGTGGGGGGCTGAATGCATTTTTGATTGCTATAATTGCCACAGATTGGATGCTTGAGAGGAGCTAATTAACAAGGAGGCTATGGGCGGATTATACTTGCAGAACAGAATCCCATGCAGATCCTTTCCCTTTGTGCCACATGTATGAGATCATTGGTAGGTGATTATGGCTGTGAATACGGTGCTAATTTACTTTGCACGTCTGACGAAAATCCTGTACATAATAAAACGCGGAGGCAACTTAAAGTAGCCCGGTTCAGAGGGGAAGGACGGCCTTACTGCTAAAGTACTGAACCCAAAGCTAAGCTCCTGAGGTCTCCTTCTTTCCCTGAGTAACCGTGGCTGAGTGACAGCTCTTCCCCTACCTCAGTTTCCTTTTCTACCAAAGGGAGAACGCAAGTTCATATATGTGGATGTTTGCAAGGCATCCATCCAGAATGTGCACTCTGCCACGGAAGATGCTGTAAAGGAAAGAACATAAATATCATCATGCCACAGGAGCAGATCAGACAGCGCAGCAAAAATAGCAGCCTGAAAGCTGTGCACTTGGAAAAAATACACATCTTTGTGAGGACTCTTACTCTAAGAAGAAAGGAGTGTAAGCAGCAGCTCCCAGCTGTTCCTGCAGTCTCAGGATTAGAAAGAACTGACAGGCAGGAATAGCTCTTCCATCCTGGTCCTGCTGTTCCAGCCTTGTCTCATCAATGTATCTCCTACACTCTTCCAGGCTTCCTGCGGCCCTAAGAGAAGAGGAGCAAAGATTACTCCTTAAATGTAGACTTATCCTGCTGGGGATGCTTGGGCTGGGGTTTAACCCAGGCTCTGATTTCAGGGAAGTCTACATTTGTTTTTCTCTCTGGCAGCTGGACACTCATAGTGACTAAAAATGAGTAACTGCCCTATAGTTGCTGTGCCAACATACAGCTGGAACATCACCAGCCAAGCAGGAAAAAGAGTTACTGGTGGTGGAGACTGAACATCATCCCATCTATCCACACAAACATCCACCCATGCCTCTCTCCATCCATGAAGATTTTAATAATAAACTACAATACCCATCTTGATTTAGAGAGTTGAAGAAGACTTTGCTCAGGGTCCTTTTACTACTGTCTGTGCCAGTGTGATTTAGGCTGGGCAAGCCTGGAAGGCTTTGGCTTTTCCAAGCAGTAACACTTTGCTGGGAGTCAGGCAGCTTGATTAAGTACTGGTAGACTGCTTTAGAAAGTTGCAATATTCCTCACAAATAAATCACATCTTTCCATTCAAAAATGGAAACGATATTTATAGTATCAACTAATTTTCACTTGCAATACTTTCTGCACTTTTCAATGGAATTTTTTAGGGGGGAGTGGGGCCTGGGAATTAAAGTCAGCATTTTCAGAGGAAAAGAAACAAAACCATTTTCCAAGTTTTTTCCTTTAAAGTCAGCATTTTGGATTCCAAATAATATACAGGGATTCAGACCTTTTCCTTCCACAGATCATTTTACCACAGTATTTTTTATTAAGGTTACTGTTTCAATAATAACAGCTCCCCATTGATTCCAAAATGAAAATATCACTGGAGGATCTAATAAGAATACGCTAATAAGAATGCACTATTTCGTAACATTTCATCAGTTTTATTTCATTTTGTGCTTATTTACTATACTATGTATGACAGTTCCTAGAAAACAAAACTCCATAGCCAGCCTTCTCCTGTAATCAAAAAAACACTCTCCTAAACTTTACATTTAAATTAAGCACGACCAAGAGAGCAAGTGATCTGTTTGAGAGTTTTAAAACCATGACTCATTTCAACAACAGGAAAGGGCTTTCTTCTAGCAAAAATAAGCAAGAGGTGTAAAAATGGATTTCCACATCTGTCATGACCGAATTTAAGGAGAGAACAATCCATGAATGAGAAAGGATTGTTCCGTTGAGGGAAGAGGTTGCTGCCAATTAGCAATCTAGGGTGCTGGAGTCTGAAGAGATAAACTGGAGGAAGTATTTCATTTATTGAGAGGCAGGACTGACTGTCTGTGAGTGCTTCTAGACAAGATAATAATTGAACCTTGCCTCTGTGCAAGTCCTCTCTTCCTGCAGGGATGAGGACAGAGCATTCATGGACTGTCTCTCACTGCAGAAAGGAAGAGTAGCCTGAGACATGAAATAATACAGAGAAAGGAAAAGGCAGTCAGGCTGAAATTCTCTTCTCAGAAAGAACTCCAACTTGTTGCCAAAGCAACCATTCGTGACACTCCAGTCCAGGTCCCAGTTTTGATGCTGGCCATTTTCTATCAATGTCCTAACCCCAAGTTTTGCTCTGGGCCATTTCGAACAGTGTTCCAATCACACTGAAGTTTCTCTCTTTGAACAAACCCTGCATTCTTTTTCTACTCTCCTTAGTAAAACATTTGCCATCCTTCCACGTTGAACTCTGGATATATGCCTTTGGAAAGTTGGAGAGTGGACAAGAGGGAAGGCAGAGATCAAACCCAAATCATAGGATCACCTCCAAAGACAATGTGATGGGAAGCTCAACGGGATGTGGGTGATGGGAAGAGAGAAAGAGGACACGTAAGAGGATGTCATAAGGGTGTTGGCCTTTTTTCATCATTCACATTGAAACAGTGGCATGATTTACCCTAATTTCTAAGCAAATATGTATTGCTGGTGCTTAAGAGAGACAGGTTGTCACAGATGTGGAACAAGCAGGGTAGAGATACCGGCAGAAGGATCAACATTAGCATATTGGCATTTGGGCTGACGCCTTATCTCAGGCTGACTTTTGAATTAAAAGTAATTTCAGGCACTCTCCTTCTGGAGCAGTTTGTTACTTTGTTATTAGGATTGATTTTTGTCCTGTCGAGCTCTGCCTTCCCCCACTGAGTGACCAGAGAGGCCAAGTCCTGTCCTGTGGGGAGGAGGGGGTGGTTGTGAAGGCACTGAGGCACGGGGATGGCTGATAAGGGATGGAAGGGGAGCAGAAGAAAGGCCCAGTGACGAACTTGGCACAGACAACGAAGTGCTATCCGGGCACACAGGCTGGCAGTGTTGGAGTGCACAGCCCAGATAACGAAGCACTGCATGTACGCAGAGCCTGAGACCACATCCCCAGTGATGTCAGGATGCTTCTGTTCCCTTCATCACTTCCCAGCATCTCCATTCCCAGACGTGGCTTCTGGGGGATGCCAAAATGCTGCTCCAGATCTGGGTCCCTCTCTCCAGCCCGCTTTGATCTGCAGATGTTCCTCCCTGCTCACAGCTTTCCCCATGACAGCTCTGAGATTCAGCTTCTACAAAGGGTTCTCGTCTCTCTCATCTTTAAATAAAGAAAAGTCCCATTAAATACTATAAAGCATTTATTGGCCAATGGGTAAAATGAACAGGTTTCTTTATGACTGCAATGATCATTAATGAAACTTTAGGGTCCCTGTTGGGACCATGGAGCAGAATAAATGACTTCTTGCTAGTCATTGTCTCCCTGGTTTCTAGGACTCTGCACCAGAAATGATCCAATTTCATTTAAGGAAAATCAGATTAAAAACAGATTAAAGTAAAAGCACCTCATGCCCCTGTTCTGACTTAACTGTGATGAAAAACAGAGCATGAAGTAACTTTATAATGGGAGGAAGCTCATTTAAATATTCTCCTCCCAACAGAAAGAGATTTAAGAATTAAATGAATGAGGAGATTTTCCTTTTAATGAGATTAGCCTTTTATAATTGCTCATTATGGACCACTCCAGAGATTTGGAAGAAAAACGTTATACAACATACCTGGAAAACACTGCATTAGAAACCAGCCAACGCTGCCCCTTCACCAGCAGTTCCAAAAAGTGAAATTCAAACTAGTGTCTACTTACAAATCACTCATCTCAAGTGGTTGCAACTCCTCCAGATCCTCTCTGCAATTACTGGCTTTGTGAAGAAAGTGAAACAGAGGTTTGAGATTAGCAAACCTTAATACATTTGCTAAAAATTCTCCCCTTTCCCCATGGAAACACATTTATTTTTGACTGTCAGCTGTCTGGCAAAGCCATGTGATTTCATTTCATCTTCCCAAATTTCAGTCCTACCTAAAATAAAGGCTGGACAGAGCCGCCCCTTCTGGCTTGGAAATGCGGGCTTGATTCAGAAGCATTATGGGGAGGTTGGACTAGAAGTTTTGTGTCTGAACTTGAAGCATTTCACTAAGAAGTCACAGCTTTGGACTCTACAATAATACCAGAGTAGGGATATATACACGTGTATTGTTTCATCCCTCTCTGACTGTGATTTATGTTTAGTGTCAGAGTCTTTTGGAAGAGCTGAAACTAATATTCAGAGCAGGATTTTCTGACAAAGTGGGATTGAGCAGCTGCTTTCTCCATCCCCGTTGACGAGCCCAGGCAGTAAATGAGATCAATGGCTCTCTTTGTTTTCTCTGTGTGCTGCCTATTCACAGCGATCAAAGTCTTGCTCCTTCCCTTTATCTCTTCACCTGCAGTGGCTGCTCTGAACGGGTATTTGACAGCCGGCCACAGGTACCTCTCAGCCCTGGCCTGCAGAGTGGATCTTGGACGTGTGATTTTGGGAGCCCTAGATCGCTTTCCCAGCCATTGCCTTGGGATATGCAAAATACAGGAAGAGACTGCACTCCCTGAATTTGGCTGCCTTGGAAATGAGCATGTTCTGCTCTCCCTGTAGTCACAGGGAAGAGAGTCATTTCCAGAAGATGTTCCGCTCCACTTCAGGGAAAGGTATTAAGGCAGGTGGGCAAACGCTGTCACAGGACAGCACTTTCTCTTGTCGCCTCCTGCAGGAACAGCTCAGAGCAGACTCCTCATTGTCAAGGTCTGAAGTCCAGAAAGTGGGATTCCAGCCAGGATCCACTGGGGTTTGAGAAGGCACAGTCCAGTGTAACCTTGCAGAACACTGGAAAGCCTCACCGGCTGTGACACTGGGAGCTCAGGCTGGGTGACCACAGTCATGTCTTGGAATGCTCACAGAAGAGCATCAGCCATTCAGCACAAGGCAGTGGTCAACATGTCAGTGACTGCTTACCCAGCAGCTAGAGCTGCTCAGGTCTTTACTGGCAAATCATTTGGCTTTCAACACAATATTTCTTTCCAGTTTCATTTTGTTATCAGATGTCAGGTCCATTTCTAGAGTTTTTGGGATTAGTTTACTTTGATTTACACTTCCTTTCCAAAGGCAAACAGACACTGTTTTCCAAGCATCTCTGCTACCCACTGACTGCATTCCCTTGTAAATCTGTGCCAGTATCAGAACCAGGCAGAAAGTGAAAAGTGTCATTAATGAATCCAACCTCTCATCCCTATCCACCCACCATCTGATACTGTGCACTCCCCCCGATCTCACCAGGGCTTGGGAGATGCTCTTAATCATGCGTCAAATATGAGGAACTCAGCCTAACCTTGGCCTTGAATGCATACAAATAGGCTTTATGTTAATATTTGCAAATAGCTTCTCAGAGGAGGAAAATAGCTCCCAAGACTCCCATCTTCTGGGGCTCTCCAGGCGATGGAGTGGGACAGATGCAGCCATCAGCGTAGCCCAGGGATGAGGGCAGCGGCAGAATCACAAATACTCAGCTTAAATCACCCAGCTGATGGGGAAGTCAGACACTCTGTGAGGTCCTGGCACCCCAGAGCACCCTGAGTGGAGCTGGGCAACATTATTTGGTGAATCAAGAGGGGTGTTTTTTGCTGAAAACAAGACTTTGAGGAGAGCTGGAGCTATTTCAGAATTCAGGTCAAATGCAGCAAAGAGTCTTGGTGGAGACGAAAGGAGGGTGCTTTGAGAGAGAATGTCAAAACATTTTCCCTCTTTCTCTTTTCCCCCCTGTTACAAAGTAATTTTTTTCCCCAAAATTGCCCTAATTTTCTGGAGACAGTAAAACAAAATACAGACAAAGAAACCCATCTGCACAGGTTAGATCAGAGATGGGGGCTGACTTGAACCGACATTTTCTTATCTTTGCTTTCATGTGGGGAGCACTAGGCAGCTCGGGAAGATGGGGCTGCACTCATAAAGAAGAAAAAACATCCTTTCTAACTCACCAAATCATTCTCTGCTGCCAGACACTGACCTTCCCACTCTGTTAGTGAGGCAGCTCCTCCCCTGAAGAAAGTAAGGATGGAATAGCTGGGACAATATCCTGTCAGAGACCCCTGTAGCTAAGCCTCTGAGGTGTTCATACAGGCTGAGTTTGGAGGCTCCAGATCATAATTTTTTTTCTGGAAAGGAGATGGAATTGTCATGTTCATTGCTGGGTTGGCAGTGCCCTACTCCCTGCAATGAGCCACTTGCCTGGGAAGTGATACCTCTGCTGTCCCCAGCCCCACTTCACGGTGAAGGAGAGTCTTTCACTCCTCCCATGCTGTCACCCCAGCACTATCTACCCCTGCCAGCAACTTGGAAATTAAAATAATAAACAAAGCAAGAGACACTGCATGAAGAGGCTAATGTACCATAATGCTCTGAAACACAGGCAACCGCTGCCTCACGCTGAGCACAGAAGATGTGTTTGAAAAATGTATCTTCCACCAACAGCAGTTATTTCAACATTATCTTTTTTTTTTACTTTAAAATAATGCATTTACTTTCCCACAGCTCATAATCTTCTTATATGGGAGAGCAGAGGGCAGTGGGGAAAGGCAGAAAAAGTACACTTTTTAACACAACCAAGGCTGGTGGGATTTAAATCATGAGAAAACAAATGCAATTTAACAGCCTTGCTGAAGTCACATTCATGTTGTTGGTATTTATGGCAATCATCACTAACAACAGGAAGAGATTAGATGTTGCTGAGAACCTGAATGCTGGCTGGGGAGCAGGAAGTGACTCTGCCTGTCAAGGTGTGATCTTTAAAGCAAGAGTGGGATGTGTGTATGTGCACACACATCCCTGCATGTGCCCAGGTGTGTGTGAGATTGTGCTTGGTCCACATATTTGGTGTGTGTCCCAGAAAGACCTTTCCTGGGCAACCTCAATCTGACAAATTAATCCCAACTTCCACCTGAGATCTGATGAAGGAAGGGGAGCTCATTTTACTGGAGCTGACTGAGATTGACTGCAAGATTAACTCCAGATATCAACGTGGGTGTATCTTGAACACCTCCTTCAGCAGAGATGTAGTAATTTTCCAGCTAACTGTAAGTCTAAGTAGCAAATGCAATGTATATGCGGAATCTTCTGGGAATTTGAAAGGCTGTCTGAGTTCTCAGAGCAAGCTGTCTTCTTGACACTGCTAACGGCATGCAATGTGTTGTGCAGTCAGAGAACCTCACACCTAGCAACTACCCCATAAGCCAGGTGAGCACACAGCGTCCCTTGCCATGTCCCTCTCTGCATGTCTGCAATGGGTCAAGACACAGATGACCCTTTCCCTGCAACATAGATTTGCTAAGGGACACCTAAGTGAACTTGGGCAGTCTGGACACCTTTCAGGGTCCAATCCTTGCCATTCGGTTACAGTGCATATGGCTGGGACCAGGGACACAGCAGCATCTAAATACCGACTGCTCATGTTTTACTAACATGAGTATCTCTCCTCAGGCAGCTGAGCAGAACCCTAATGGGTCAGTTCCCCAGCAAAACAATCTCATCTCCACTCCAGGAAAATAAACCACATATAGACAGAACCACAGAATTGTTTCAAAGGATAAAATTGGCTTAGAAATCCCCCCTTTCCAATTCCCAAGCAAACATGACCATGTTAATAAAACAAAGTGCTCTCACCCAGAACAACTCCAGCAAGGAAAAGGGGTTTAATGGACTGACCAGGAGGTAAAATTGACTTGCAAGAAGAATTCTGGCTGGGTCCCCTGAGCGTGGGCAGGGTCGCGGTTTAGAGACCTGTTTTAATCAAATTGCTTTTAAAAAACAGAAAGGGAAAAACTCTCTGGCATGTTTGACCCTTGGACACTTCACAGATGAAGGCACAAACTGTATGATGTACTGGCTCAGAGGAAAGAAGAGGGTGGAAACAGACTGAGTCTCATTTGAGGAGTGAAAAGTAAAGGAGGGAGGAGAAAAGACAGATCATGTGCTGGCAGGTGGTGTTCGATTGAAACTCATCTCAAAGTATGGTGGCTTCAAATGGGATCCACAAGTCAACGTCAGTGGGAGCAGCTTTCAGCTGAGCATCAGCATGCAGGTCCCTGCTATGATTTTCCTTCATGTTTGAGTTTATTTGTGTTGGAGGCTCTGCAAGGGAGGACAACCATGAGAACTCACTGTACCTGGGGAAATAAAAAAAATTAATTAGCAACAACATCAATGAAAATAAATCAAAAGTGCACAAAAGGAATAGGAAATCTCCATTCCCTACCTCTGCCTCGTGAACAGCACTGCACAATGGAGATGTTGGAGTCAGTGGCTGATGTAAAACTCTCTGTTGCATTTTGAAATCCCAGAGGCACCAAGCACATCTGCACAGATAGGAAAATTATAAGTTACCACACTTGGGTGGTATGACGAGTAATTGTTTGCACACCAAAAAACAACTCAATTGTGGGAGGAATGTGTCAGTTGCAATTCTGCAACTTAATGAAATAAATCAACTAGATGGAAAGATGAGATGAAGGTGAGCCCACACAGTCTTGTGGGAATACAAAGGCCACATGAAGCCACAGCTGCAGGAAAACCAAGATCTTGTCTGGAAGACTTCGGAGCCCCCTTTGTGGTGATAACAATGAATTTGCCAAGTGAGGAAGCACCTTTGAACTTTCTCCAGCCACTGGTGCTGAGGTTTTGGGAACACATGGCTACTGAGCCACAAAAAGGCGACTTCTTGCTCAGCTGAGCAGCAACCTCAGGGCACTCTAGATGGAGCTCTGCTCCCCCTGACTTGCTGGGATGCTGGTATGTCTCCTAAGGGGAGCAAAACCTGAAATGCTAGGAGGCTGATATCTAGGATGAATAAAGAGCAGTAGCAGAAGAGTCAGAGCCATACAGAAAGGCCAGGAGAAACAGCATGGCTTAACCCTGCAAAGATGAGGAGACACTGCCAGCACTCTTCAAAGTCCAAGTCAACTGAGTAAACCCAAAGAAGAGTCAGACCAAGGCTTGTCAAACCCTTGTCACATAATGGAGGCAGAAAATGTATGGCAGGTAAACAAGGGGCATGTCCAAGCAGATGCCCAAGACAGAACTTCCTTTGGCCAAAGACACAGAATAATGCCAACCTAAAATAACCCCCAAAGGCCCAAAGCACCCAACTCTCCAGAAAGAAGATTTTACAGCAGCAAATTGATTTCCAGAGGCTCCCTCATTAATTTTCATGGCACACAGAGTGTGGTTTTAGAACAAGCAGAATTATTAATGTTCAAAGTTACCGGAGCACTGTCAGGAGCACAAGGCCCCTTGAGAGTCATAGCAGGGCTGACAAACTGAGGAGGAAAAAGCCAGAAGTGAGCAAGTGCTTCCTTCGGGTTCATCTGGGCTTGTCCTTGGAGGCAGACAGAGGGAGTAAACCAGGAACCTTGGAAAAAGGTCCTGTGCCCCCTCGGTGACTCGGCTCTTTGGAAGGAATAAAATAGCACAGACACTTAGCTTTTAAAAGGAGAGAAAATTGTCTAATTGCACTAACTCAGGGCTGCCCTGCTTCTGAGCCACCCTGGGCTTCCAGGGAGCAGGACAGCAGGCAATTAGGAAGGGCAAAATATTCACAAGAGGTATAGCTCACAGCTGGCTGGCATCACTGCTCTTGACCTTGAAATCACATCTGAGCTTTGTGACATCTCAGCTAATTAACAAGAAAGCCAGTCCAAGTCTCCCAGATTGAAGTATTGGTTCTGGACAGACACAAACCAGTATCCCAAAATTGTCGTGAATTATCTGCAGGCTAACACAGGAGGGAGGATGGGAGCCCAATAGCTGCAAAGGTATCTCTGCCTAGCTCTCCTTCTGGTTTTCCACAAAAGGCTTCATTCCTAAGCATCTCAGTGCTTTTGAGGTGCCCCATGCCAGCAGCCTCCTTGTGCCTGCCCCCAGCTATCCCTAATCCCAGCCACTTCTTCGCATCTTCAAACACAAGATCCAGCCATGGTAAGCTGGAGGGTTTTGCTGTGCCAGGGGATACTTGCTGGCTGGCACCACATCGCCTGTGATCTCGCCCGTTGGAGCAAGAGAAAATAAGTACCATTTGTTAACATGCCAATCGTTCCTTACACTGGCTGATTAAAAAATAATTACCCACAGCCATTATTGAGCACTCTTGCAAATGAGCTGTGGGAAGCTGTGACCGTGTGCTTAGCACACAGTGTGTCTTGCTTGTTTCAATATTATTTTAATTAAGTATCTGGGTAAAAGGCCTTTCTAATGTAACTTTCTTTTCATAAGCAGAGATCAGGGCTCTGCGCTTGGCTGAGCGGTGACGGACTGCTATAGCCCAGCATCGCTCTGGGCTGCTTCCATGGTGGTGACACAGTGGGACACACTGCTTATTCCAATTCAAGAGGAATAATCTTTGGTAGACCTATGATGGGAAGAGAGCTTGTCTGCACCAGAGTAACATGGCCACAGCAGATAGCTGGAAGGCATCATTGCCCTGAGACTGACCAGCTGGGATCTTCTGGTTTGGTCTGGGATGTGGACAGGATGGAGGTGATGAACCAGAACATCCCTCATGGGTGGGGACTTTGCACCCCCTCTCCTGCACGCACAGGGGACCAGCACTGCCGAGGTGGGCTGGCCCTCCCAGCTGGGTGAGAGGTGAGGACCTCTTTCAGAAGAAGGCTGGGAGAGCTTCATCCCACGACAGGACCACAAACCCCCAGCACAGCTTCATTTGCCAGGATCTCTTTTTGTTCTTTCCACGAAAGATCTTGCAAATGAAAAAACAGAAGAGGTGGAGGAAAACCCACATGTTCTGGTTGCCCGACTACCTCCTGTAGCTGTCTTTGTGCATGACTCAAAGCAGTCACATCAGATAATTCCACCTCTTTCTTATTTACAGGTTTTCCACTTTCTGCATCCCAGCCAGAGCTGTATTTAGCAGAGCACAGGGCCACTATCCTTTATTTTGGAGTGTGATTGCTCTTTCATATGAGCTTACATTCTCTCACATAGCATTTAAGCTGCAGCATTGGTGTCAATTATCTGTTGTTTGCAAGCAAATTAACTTAGCAAACACATTTCAGATCTTCAGCCAGTGTCAAAAGAACATGGCACTGGAGAAATCAAATTACTGCACAGGTTCAAACAGAACAAAACAGTCCCAGAGCTTCCTCTTGATCTTTCTCTTATCAGACAAAATTCTCTCTCCAGTTATTTCTATCAGGATACAAAGAAGGCCCTGAGCAGGTGCACCCTGAAGTCCCACTCAGATCTGGCAACAGGGAACTGAAGTTAGGCTGGGTCTTGGTGCTGAGCCCTGGGCTGGGTCCTGGTTGCAGGTTCTGTTTTGGGGGATGCAAAACTTGAGGAGAAATAAGATTATTGGACACAAAAGGGAAATTTTTCACAATAAGAACAGACAGCTTTTGGAATAAGTTCCCTAGGTAAGTGGCAGATTCCTCATCATTGGGCACTTGTACGATTCAGCTGGAGAGGGTGCCAGACCATCTTGTCTGGACCCTGCTTTTGCCAGGAAAAGTTGGACCAGATGATCCTTGAGCTCCCTTTCAACCTGCTATTCTCTGATTCTGTATCGTAGAGGAAGGTGCAGCCATAATGGGCCATCATCCCTTGGTGAGCTTGCAGTAGAGCAGATAAATGATCTCTGACTGTTTCTTTGGCAGAGTCAGACTGGTCATGCTCTACTCCTGGAACAACACAGCAATAACACACCTTTATGATCAAATGGACACTTAACATTTCCCCAGACAATTCCTCTCTGTGAGTTGAGAAGTGCACTAATTCCAATAGACACACCAGAAACCTGAAACCCTGAACTTCAGACTTTGAATAGACAAAAATAAATAAAAATCAGAGAGCTTTTCCCTTCCTTCAACAAAAACATATGTTCTCACTAGACTTTTTTTGATGGAAAAAAGTAACACATTTCCCAAACAGCTCTAGTTATTGTAGACAAATTCATTTCCCATCTCAGACACTGCTGTGGCAAGAATGTAAAATGCAGAATTGATGAGATCAGATTAGGTTAGGTAGGCAGGTTAGTGATGAAAAGCTGCTGCTGCTCTCTCTGCACCCACTCAGGGCCATTAGCAACCTCCATCCCTCTCACCCAGGGATGCTGTCCCATTGCTGAATTCTGCTCTAAGTAGCTGTTCCATGTCTCTCAATTTCTTCCTGCAGTCTCTGTTTTCAAGCACATTCTGCTCCTCTGTGTGCTTCCCCCTACTAGAAGTGGAGCTCTAGAAAAATGACAAGGAATTCTGTATAGTTTGGCAACACAGCTTAGGATTCCTTGGGATAAAGCTTGCTGGATCAGTGCACTTGTACTATTACAAGGATGATGGTGACTATCTTAGTCTCCCCTGAAAGCCCTTTTTCTTTCTTTTTTTTTTCCTTAATGCAATAACACTTCCCTGTACCTTCCCACTTGGTCACCCAAATAACCTGGAAAGAGCCATTTTACCAGCCCTTTGTGCCTTCAACATAAAACTACTATATCTTATTTGCCAGTGCATTAAGCTGGCTGAGAGCAGAGCAGGGTTATGGATGCAGTGCAGTTTGCTCTAACCCTCTCCTCTTTTTTTTCCTTTCCTTGGATAATTTCATGGTCCATTAGTTTCCTGTAGCTGCTTCCTGCAAACACACACACATCGCCATGGTGTATGAGCTTCCCTCTCACTAGCACAGGGACCAGGTGGACTACACATGTAGCTGTCACACTTGCTCCAGGGGCACAGGAACAGCAGACCAGCCATGTCCAGGGCAGTGCAGAGCACGATCCCCAGGGATGCTGATGTTCAGAACAGTTGGAACACTCCACATAAAGGTGCAAAAGTGCTGATGAACCAGTGGGTGAGGACTGGTCAAGATTGCCACTATCGTGGCACAGGGTGTTTTGCATGACATCCATCTGGCAGAGGCACTTGCACAGAAAATACAGCAGGGAGAAGAATTAGAGAGGGGTTTCCCAACATCCAGCCCCACAGCTACAGCAGGAGCTGGAGCTTCCCATCACACTCCCCAGCCAGAGCAATTGCTGGCCTCCCCTAGTTCACAGCAGCTCACCCTCAGCAGGCAACAAGTCCGGGGCCCACAGCACCCTGCCCTTGCAAAGAGAGCAGCTGAAGCCTCATGTAAGACCCCTGCACTGGAATACACAGTTTTGTGCCTCAGTTTTAAATCACCTGGAGAAAAAAAAATCTGTACAGGAGGATTTTGCAGCTGTATTTCACTGCTCAATTCTGAAACTTGCAGATTTGGGGAACCACTTCCCAACAGCAAAGTCTGTGCCCAGAAGATGTAACTGAATTTTCAGGGAGAGACGCCCTGTGCCTCTTGGAGAGTCTGGGGACAGCAGGATGGGCAGCCTCTCTGGACAGGCATGGTGTGGGTGGAGCGAACTGGTGAGACTGATCTCTCTCCAAAATGACAGTTTTTGCTTGGAGTTTGCTTTCCCTCTCTGATAATTTAACTTTGCAAGGGCCAGGGGGGGTGAGGGGGGGTAGGGGGTGTGGGGAAGAAGGGAAGGGGGGGCCAGCGGGACAGAATGTGAATCCTGTCTGGAAAGTATAAAAATAAACAAAAACCCACTCCAAACAACCCACAACAAGAAACTAACAAAACAAAGAAAGGGGGATAGATCTGGTGGGTCTAACACACAAAGAAATTTTATTCACAGGCATTATTGATTAAGTTTTCCTCACCAACACATACGTAAATACTTATCTCTCAAATGAATAAGAGGCTCTGTAATGCTGGAAGGAAGAAGCAAAAGATTATTGAAAACACGAGGGTCAGAGAAGCATCCGGCTGCAATGGATGCACTGAGGAGATAAACGAAGACGTCTTTGTCAACATATCGGTCTGCAAAGACCAAGTGAGATAGAAGGCAGCGATTTTCAGGGACTAGAAGCTATGCTTGGACTTTGATAACAATGAAATAGAGGTTATGGAGCAGATCCTCACCTGGGCTAATTCAGTGCCAGAACCATGCTCACAGAGCAGCTACATCAATTTACATCACCCAAGGATCTTGCTTGCTTGCTCCAGACAAAGCAGCCCATTAGCAGAAGGGCAGAAGCAGAGATTTATGACATCCTGTGTAGGGTAGGGAGAAAAGAAAGAGCAACAATAACTGAGATCAAAGGAAAAACAAAAGAGGAGTTGGGGCTCTGACCCATGAGCACCCCACGCCTGCCTGATTGCCTGGGAACCACTCCATCCCCAGAACTGCCTTGCCAGCTGCCACACGGTGGAGCACACGGGGCTCTGTTGCAAACAGCTGCACCTGGGGATAGCTGGGACATCAAGGAAATGTGTCACATCCATTGAGACTAGACCTGGCCCATGAGCCAAACCCAGTGCCACATGTAGCACCGTGCAAAGCAGGGCTGGGACCCCTCACACACCCCAATTGAAATGGAGAAGACAGGAATGTTTGGTGCTGAGCATTTGGTGATATCAGCCCAGAAGCTCTTAAGGCATCTGAAGACTGTGAGGAACCCTCAGGATAATCTGTTCTGGCATCCAGAATCCCCCTGGGATCAGCTCATGCATCCTGCCTGCAATTCCCATCTCCAGCACCATGGCTTTGTCCCAGGGCAGCAGGATTGTCTCAGGGACATATTCAACCTACTCAGCACAGCTCAGGACTTACCTTTCTACATCTACATCTCTGCATCTGTCACCACGTGGGGCAGAAATGCTTGCACTATACAGACAGGATTTCTGACAAATAGGACATTGCAATGAGTGTGCTGACAGTGGAGTTAAGGAGAAACCAAGGTCCACCCAGCACAGGGAACTCAGCAAACACCAGCACAGGCTTTGGGCTTGCAGAGGTGAGTGCAGGATTGAAGGTGCATGTGCACCAGGAGACACTTGTAGTTCCTCCAGAGAAGCCATCAGGTCTGCCCAGCTGTACCCAGAATCAGGTCACTCCAAGCTCACCCAGCAGGCCTGTGGATTTTGAAGCTATTCCCCACCCACCAACGGTTTGCTCCTGTACCCTCATGTGGCAGCAACCAGAGACAGGCGCTGGGCTCTGCCTGTGATAACATCCCCCTTGCTATGAGCCATTTCCATGCAGCTCCTCGTACCTCAGTTTCTCTGCCGGTGAGCAGGGACACAAGCTACATACCTAAAGACCTATATTTGCTGCTAGACCAGCTCGATCCACTCCCAGAAGAAAGGGGAAAAAAAAACCTTCAGGGCTTTTCCTATTACATTCTCTTGGTGTCTCCAGCACAGGCAGCAAAGCTGCTGTTATCCCAGGCAGTGGAGGCTCAGGAGTTGGAGCAGGGCAGCCTCTAGTGGCTGTGAGCCAGGAAACACGGTCCCCAAACCTTGTGAAGGGATATCTGCTCCCCAAAACATCCTAGCCTGAAGAAGCCATAGCCTGTGGTGCTAGATTGTCCCATAGCTCATAAATGTTGGTCCTTGGACTCTCCCTCCCTGTTTACATCACTGCCTCCCTGCTGCCACAGCCACCTCTCACATCCTGCTTCCACCCGCTTCTCCAAACACCTATGACACCATGGGCTCCTGCTCTGCCTGTGCAGCCATAGGTCCCAAGAGACACATGTCTCAGACTTCATGGATGTGCCACACATACCCACAGAGCTTGTAGAATCCCTGGAAAGAGTTCCATCCCCAACAAAGATTTGGTCGTGTAGCTGATTGTGGGTAGCTATCAGACCTGCAGCACAGTCTCCAAGTGCTGGAGCTGACTGTGACAGTGAATCTATCCAAATTCCATTAATGCTCCATCTGGAGAAGCATGGCCTTTTCTGATGCAGAGTGCTCTGGCCCCAGGGATGCCCAGTGCATCCTCCACTGCATGGGGGAGAAGTTCTCCCCAGTGAAGGACATGGCCAGGAATTGAAAGACCAGCCCTACACCAAACATTGCATTTATGGCCAGAACCACCAATGCCTCCTTTGCTGTCTTACCAACCTTCTGCCAACAAAACTTCACCTTTCAGGTTGAAATTCATGCTCTACAGCCATCCCACAGCTCCAGCCCAGGCCTTCATCTTCCCCTTCCCCTCCCACAGAACATAAAAATGAGTAGAACAAGACAAGGGAGACAAAAATCCTCCTGGCTGCCTCCAAGAGCCATTTGGCTTCACCTTAGCACATCCCCACTCCCTTATTTCAGTTTTACTGGTTAGTCAGAGCTCTCCAGCTAATGTTTGAGCATTGGGGCAGGGATAAGGGAGGCAACCAGGGGCAAGGCTCTTTGTGGGCATATCAGAGGACAGACACCTAGACACACAGACATAAATATGCAGATAAAGCAGAAGAGGAGCTATTTACACACCAGCGTGGGATGGTCACTTGCCATGAATTGGACAGAACATTTTCCTGCCCCATGTTTTAAGGCAATGACTGCTAAGCACGCACAGCATCAGTACAGCAGGTTGGCTGACCACTGGCTATCAAATATGTAAGCAATTTAAACACAGTTTATCTCAATAATTCAGGCAGTGGCCTTACTCTTAGAACATCCTAAAATGAAAAAGGAATGGGGAAACAAACCAAGCAAAGAGCCCCATACTTAAGATGCATGCATCTGCTCCCACTGCAGCTGCTGAGGAACCTACATCTGCCATCAACCTGCCCCACCACACTTTCGCTGGAGACTTTGGGGTGTATCATAAGTTTCAGGGACATGGCAAGGTCACTTCTAGAAGCGGAATTAAGGAAATACCTTGAGGACTAGAAACATTGGCAGCCAAATCCCTTTCATGAGTGCAGGAAAGTTTTCCTCCCCACCTTTGGCTTTGACCATTCCATTAGGAGATGCAGTCTCATAGTTAAGCAGCACAGGCAGCCATACAGAGCATCAGAGTCTTTGCTGCTGCTCTGGATATTGCATAGAAGGTCCTGCAGTAGGATCAGGCTTTGTAGCTCCCAAACACTCAACATTTAAGTTATGGAATGAACAGTTCCCAGCCTACACATGTTTATGCATACAGCCATTCCCTAACTACAGAGGAGACCCTAATCCTCCACAGGATCTCCTAGTTCTCAGGAGGAGAAATCAGCCAAGTTCAGGTTTGAAATACTGAAAAGAGGGTGAAGCTGATTGTTGGTTGGGACTGGATTGTTACAGCACTGCATCTTCTGTTAGAGGCTTGGTGTCCAGACGAGCTGGGCTATATCTGTGTAAAGTGAATCCCTTGGCCAAAACCAGTCAGGGAGCCTCAACATATCACAGAAATTTTTGCTTCTTCCTGCTGAATATCACCTCATTTCTTTTGGCTGTTTCTCCCTTTTATCTGAGCAAAAGAATAGCTAGTATTGTCCCAAAAGCCTGCTGGGATTATTTCTTAAAATCCCTTATCCTTCTTTTTGCTACTCTATAACTATTCTTTTCTGAAATCATTTCTGCTTTCCAAGGTATGAAACTTCAGAGTGACATGTTACAGCCACCCTCCTCAAAAAATGCATCATAGGCAAGAGAAGGCAGGAAAATGACTAAACCAGCTGCTGAACCAGTTATAGTGGAGGAGATAAGAGGACAGGGACAAGGTACAACCTTTTATCCTCTGCTTTCACTGAGACATTTTTCCCTTCTTAATTGAAGCAGACATCCTCTGACCAGCAGCACCTGCACCAAATGACCTGAGGCCACCTCTGCCCAGATGGTGTGGATGAGGACGGCAGCTGAGTGGAGTGGGAGGCTGTTCTCAGCAAGACTTCTGCCTCCAGGAACACTCACCATTATCTGTGCTGGCTCTTTGACACCAAGGCAACGGCAAAATTAATGGCTGTGCTTCTGAAAGGGATTTAAACATTAATAATGAAGAGGGGACTCAGCTCTGCAAGGCACATTAGTGGCCATTCAGGGCTTCACTTGCCTCAGATGATTACAAAATGGTGTGTCTCCTTGTGATGGGGACTCATCTATTGGGAGTGGGATGGAGATGTCAGATAGCTTGGCATAGCCTTATCTTAACTGTACCAGACTGATCCTGTCTTCCCTTCACTTCCTTTCCCTAAAGCCATGGTGAGTCCAGGTATTTTGTTTTTCAAAGAGCATGGAAAGATTGTGTGAGACCCACATGTCCCCTGATGTTGCACAGCTTCCCAAGTCACACAAGGATTACCTGATCTGTCCCGAGAATTTACTCTCCATCTGAGGCTGTGTGTTTGGCTGTTTAAAAGTATGGAAAAATTTGTCTTGATCAAAACAGGGAAGGGGCCAATGCAGTTTTGTTTCCATCAGAGTCTGTCAGACCTGTTCAGAGGAGAAGCAGGAGCTGAATCCAACTCACCTCCTTCATCTGACAATAGCATTAAGGCATAATAAAATCAGAAATCTGGCAGTTCCCATAATATCTTCCCCTGATGTCATTGCCAAGTCTTTCCCTCATTCAGTGAGACAGATCACCCACATGCCCCATTTCCCCTCTTCTGAGTAAATTCAACCTGCAGAGATGCTGCAAACAAACAAGCTTCCCAGGAGGCTGGTTCGGTCACGGTCATCTCACATATCCAACACCTCGATGTCCCCAGATGTTGAAACACAGCTAATTTGGCTCTGTGCTCATTATCTGTACTGCTCAGTGACAGAGACCTTCAAAGGCAAGACCTCCTGGCCTGAATCTGACAAAGAGTCCTCTGAGTCCTCCTTACTCACTTTCTGGGTTGCTGAGCTTTTGGAGTCAAACTCAGGCCACAATTTTCAAGTCATTTTCTATGATTATGAAGCCTAAACCATTCTTTTCTTTACTAAAAGCTTAGAGTAACAAGAATCTTTCTGAATCCAGTATCCAAAGCTTTAGAACAAGCACCCATTCTTGCAAACATCACAATAAAATTATGTGAGCCAGCAATACTTGAAATAACACCCAATTTATCTTCCTATTTCCCCTGTATGATTATGTCTTTCATTTCACTGGGGTAAAGAACCTTGAAAACAAATGAGTCAGTTTGATTTTTGTTTCATGGAGAAGTTCATTTCCTGGCTCCTTTGCTCACTTGCAACGTTGAGCTGACGGTCTGCAGTTTTCTGAAAAATTGGAAGATTTTTGAAACTCTGGACTTTGTGGGCCAGGAAGGCGAGTTCCCAGCAACCCCTTGCCACCTCCTAATTTTGTGGTGTCATTCCAGTGCCTGTGGTACCTGAAGCACAGGAGTACCAGCATTCCACTAGGCTCACAGCTTTCCTTCTCACAACCTTCACATTGGTGAATGCAACAGAAGCAATGACTGACAGCCTTAAAGCATAGCAAGATTTACCTCATACATTTAAAATGTAAATAGCAAATAACCCTTCCTCAGCACCACACAAATCTGTGTTATGGTGATGGGAGCAGAGACTTCTGAGCCCTTACCTGTTGTGTAACCCTGACCACTGCCAAGACACAACCACAAAGCAATATTTACTCCCTGGAAATGAAGGAGGGCAGATTTTCACCCCATCCTGAAGCATAGCCTTGCATTCTTGGTCTCAAGCCTCTTGGCTTGCTTTTCAGAGTGACTTCACCAGATGATGGAAGCAGTCCAAGAACTGTAGAACCTTTCCCTTCTTCAGACCTTTGGCTATTTCCCTCTCTGCCATAGGTCTGGGCTGCAAACAGGAGCCTGTCATCCTTGCCAGGAGGTTAATTGTATCTCAGAGGGCATCTCCAAAACTGGTACTGAAAACAGGTCTCTGTACCTGCAGGAGCAACCCTGCATAGCTCCACCCCAGGAGGCACTTGAAAACCTCATTCTCCTCTCCCAAACCCTGAGCACTTCATCTCACCCTTGCAGTAGCAACCACACTCTCACAGAGTCCTCCCCCGTCTCGCGAGGAGATATGGCCAATTTTGCTGTATTATGAATGTTCATACATAAAAGTTCTCATTCAAACACTTTCATTAGATTTAGTCACTGGCTCCCAAATACAGAATGATGGTGAGACCAATTCCTTCTCAGCCCCAGTGACTAATTGTGACATAGAGGCAATTAGGCCTGGTTAAATGATCCGTGTCCCTTCAAAATAATGGTCTGTCAAACTGCATTCACCCAAAATAATCTGGGATTGACTTGACAATCAAAATATCTATTTTTTCAAGATAAATAGAAACCCAGAATTCCTTGTTTCTTCAAGACGCAGCTGCAAAATGAAAGGGCTGCCTCACTGCATCTGGAGGAGGATGGGCCACCCTGAGGGAGGTGGGAACAGGCACTAGAAGGCAAGATAAAACAACTATCACAAACTACAGCTGGAATAGAGCTGGATTGACTGCTCTGGCTTTTTAAAATCCCCACCCAAAGTCTCTGGCACAGGAAATAGCTAGAATAAGAGAAACTGGTTCAGACAGGGATCTCTGGTCACCTCCACCAGACTGTTACGGAGCCCCCAAACAACCAACATGGTTTGCTGGTTGCCCTCTGAGGGCAACTCTCCATCTCTGAGAGCTTCCCTCTAAAGAAGCCCTGCAAACAGGCATCTGTGGCCCATGATCGTGCAAAATCCTGCAAGATCCTCAAGATCCTGCAAGATTCATAGCCCCGTGGGTCCTGGGAAGTGGATGAGCCGCCTCTTGGAATCACTTGCAGGGAACACAAGGACTGCATAACACTGTGCCCTGGGGACAGGAACATTCAGGAGATGAGAGCCGAGTTTCATCAGGCTTCAGCCAGCAGATCCTAGCTCACACTGCACTTCCCCATCCAATATCCTAACCCAGAGTTAATAAGGACCAACCCTCAAGTTTGTTATCTGGTTGTCTGCCTCCACAGGGAGCTCCTACTAATTAAGTATAGTAGGTTAATTGGAAGAACCCACACAGACTTCCCCAGGAATAAGCCCCCCATCCCTGTGACCCCATGGAAGGGTTCTTTAGCACACTCAAAACAGTGGAGGGCACTCACCTCCATGGGACCCCAGCAAAGGATGCCCTGGCAGCTTAGCTAATTTCTATGTTGCCCTCAAATTGTGTCAATGCAATTTCCATCCACTCTGCACAGCTCACTGCACCCAGCTCTGAAAAGGGAATGACAAAGCAATTACCTATGTTAATGGAAGGAGATACTCTGTCCTGCCTGTCTTTCTGTGTCTCTACTCCTGAGGGCGGATGGCAGGAATGTCCCACAAAGCTATGTAAGCACAGCTTGTGACCCACCTGCATTTGCATTCCACTTGCTCACACACTGTCTTCCACAAGCAGCAAAGCCACAAAAGTGACTTTTCAGGGACTTTCCCAAGTGGATTCTCACATGTGTGATGCTGTTGAGTTCACCCCTTGGAGATACCAATTTGGGTCTTTTTCCTTCACATTTCACTGAAGAAGAATTTAACATCTTTGAGACTGTCCCATGCCAGCTTTGGCTCAAATGGGGCAACTGGCTGAAGGTTCCTGATGCTGGGGTGAGATACAGGCAGCCAAACCCTTCATCTCATTCCTGGGATATGAAGCTGGAAATGAGAGATTTCACATTCAGAGTAAATTACCACATGGGAGATAAGAAGTGGCACTGCCTCCTCCAAAAAAACTGGTCCATCCCACACAATTTCCTCTGCCACGCAACTGCTTAAAGCAGTATGGACTGGGGCCAAAGGTTCAGGGGTAGACTGAGCCCATGTTTGCATGCTGGACAAGCTCTTGCCAGCAGCAGAAGATGGGGGAGGGATTCCTGAAGTCTATGTGATGCTGTGCACGTGACAGAAGGGAGTCAGAGCTGATGATGCTATAGGTCTCCAACCCCTGTTCTTTATGGTGAACTCAGCAGCACAGTCAGTAATGCACAAAAATAGCAACTTACTACTGGGAGAGAATTTTCACCAAACTGTCATTTCATCTGTGACTGTCTGGGCTGATCTGCAAAAGATGACTGTAAAATACCTCCAAATAGATGTGAGAATAAAACCAGTCCTCCGCTGTAAAACTAATCACTGACCTTTTGAAGGATAGTGGGTTATTCATGCTAGCACACATAGCATGGTATAATTGCTCTTCTCCAGTATTCCCCCCCCCCCATGTTGTAAGGAGATTAATTACTTGTATTCTTCATTTTCCAATGAAAAAAAATTACCTATTACTTCTGCTCTAGCTAAGCCCCTCTGCTCCACAGGTACCAGCAGCTTTAGCTCTTAGGCTAAATGAATCAACATGCCCACTTACACTCAGGATGGTTTCTTTCAATTTACTTGTAACTCCCAGAATTCTTTCTGGCACACAGTGACTCAGACAGGCCTCCTAGCCCTGGGTCTCCAGCCCCTGACACCTTGGGGCTCCTGCAAGTTCCCAGACTTCTGCAAGGAGAAGAAACACAACTCCAGGCATGGATGGAGGTGGGCAGGAAGGTGTTAAATCTGGAGCTGCACTAGTTCTCCCCCTTCTGCAGTGGGGACTTCATCCTTTATTTATGGGCCAGCCTTCTCTGGATACTAGACATTTAAATTTTTCAGCAAGGTCTATGTCCCATCACCCAGGGCAGTTTAAATTTTCACTCATCATGCACAGACGTCGGCACAAGCATCAGCAGAGGGATAGTAATTACAGCAGGAAAAGGATGAAAAGAAGTGAGTACTGCAGTGATTATCCCCCTATGTAAAATAGAATTATGTATATTTTACAAGATGAAAATGATCAGCCTGTTGCACTCCTCAGCCCTGCCTGAACACAACAGAGAAGAGACATTAAAAGATCTTCTCATTAAGGTGTTGTCTCAGCTAAAGGACATTGCTGCTGGAAACAGCCACTAAACATGAGAAAGCCTCATGTAGCACTCAGCTGGTTTTGAGCACGATGTGATCAATAACATCTGAATGCTCATCAAAAGGCAGACCAAGAAGAAAAAGTTGTTTGGCACAGTAGTCTCCAAAAAGAGTTGCAACATGGGATGTTTCTGCATAGGATGCTGACATCTAACTCTTAAGGGCTCAGTTTTTCAAAGACTTGTGAAAAGCCAGCTTGGTGCACAGGAAATCCTCTGCCTTGCTGTCTCCTGTTACCAGCCATGCCAAGAGTAGAAGCCACCACTGACCCAGCTGCCAAAAGAGATGCTGATAGCCAGACCATGTTTGATCATTAGGCACACTAAGACAGATTGGATTTATGTGTCAGAAAAGATTCAGGCTCCCAGCAGAATCTCCTGGGCAATTTGCACAGTTCAATATAACAATTTGCTCATGAATAATGCTATGGAAGAGAGAAGCAATGCTGTCTGAGTGCTAAAGAGAAGAGCTGGTCATTGCCTTGCCATCAAGGTATGACTCTATGATCATTTTTCCAGATTTGATTTAAACAGCTAATTATTGCTGCAGGAGAAGAGTGAGACTCTCTGAGCTGCACAAAGGCACGAGGCTGTGTCTAGCTCAAGGGAGGGTAGGGAGTACAAGGGGTCCAACTCACCCACATACACCAAGGCTGCTGCAAGGATAGAAATGGAACTCCCATGTCACAATCCCCCAGTTGCTTCTCCTTCCAAGCCACCTACCCACATCCAATGGAGCTGTCTCCTTCCTCTCCCTCCCAGACACTGCCTCAGGTTGGAGGGCTGCACATGGTAACTCAGATGTTGTGGACTCCCTAACAGCACAGCCCACAGGAGTCCTATACAGAAGCTCCTGCTCACAGACCACCACAGGAGTGGGAAAGTGGACACCCCTGGGAACCCCACTTGGCACTTCTGGAAGTGGAGGCAAAAAGTTTGTTTGTTTTTCTTTCATGCACTGGAAGCTCTCTAATTGCACAAGACTGTTTCTCTGAGAAGGATGTAATTAAAAGTGAATGGCTCCAAGTCTTTTACCATCATGAATATTAAATAAATATAAACACTACATCAATATTCATTTAAGCAGAAATATAAAATGAAAGGCGGGACTTGATCCCAGACAACACTTCAGCATTTTATAGATGAAATTACACACCTAGGGGGTGAAAAAGGACCCTCAAAACCAACCAAACAAAAAACCCACAAAACATTGATTGCCTCAGCACAAAGCAGCTGGGACAGGCTGGAAGTGACAGCCACCCCATGACAGGTCCTTCTTCATCACTCTGTCCCCAAAGATAGTTGCTTCAGAGGAATGCATAGGACATTCCCAGGCTGACAGTTCCAGCACTATGTGGCACAGGAGCTGGGTTTCATCTCACCTTTGCTCATAGTACTGATGCACAAGTGTTTGCCAGAGTCACTCCGCAGATTCACAGTCCAAACTGGATGCTCTTATTGACTACACCAATAGCCCATTTTGCTCCAGTGCTGCTGTGGGGTGATCCAAACCCTGCTGAGGGAACCAATCCCATCCTTTCACAGTACTGTAATATGTTCAAGATTTTCCTCACTTGTATATAAATTCATTTTCTGTCCAGCTTCTTCTCCATCCCTGGTTTCACCTTTTGTTTCTCTTTTCCAGCACTCCTCCAACACTGATGAGACATGAAGCATATCTCACCACCAGCAGCTGCTGCAGGCAGCTAGATGGTCCCTCAGTTTCTTGTTAAGGCTGCTGGAGTCTCATCAATGATCTATTTGTGTGGGTTTGGTGTCTTTATTCCTGTTTAAAGCATGGTGGCACACAGCATCTTCACCCATTTACACCAGCTATAGATACAGCTCATCTCCTCCGCATTGCACCCTCTGGCCTCCAGTCATCACAGACTGACTTCCCCCAGGGAGCCGAGACTGGGAGCTGAGAAAAGGTTTGTGTGTCCCAGCTCAGCCCTCACAAGTACTAAAATAGTACCATTAAGGAAAACTGGACATAGCTGGATGGCAAGAAAGTCCTCCTTGGCAAGTCAAGCCTGCATCTTTCTCCCACAGGAGGTCACAGGTGCCCCCACCCTCATCACCATGCTTTCCTAAGAACCAGGCACACCACACCTCACCTAGGCTGCATCCATCAGCTTTCTGAGCAGCTACTCACACACCTATGTGCCCCAAACCTGATGGAAATGGCAGAGACAGAGCAAAAGAATCATGGGGAAAGTCCTTCCAAGGTTCAACAACACAACTCCCAGCTGCTCTGCAGCTATTTATGCAGTTCCCAGGCTTCTTCTAACTGGTCTCAAGGCAAAGCCAGTGCACCTGAGTCAGATCAGCGAGCAACACTAACCTCCAGCTTCCAGCCGTCCTCAGCACCCTGCTCTGAGATGGGAGCACAGTTCCAAGTAATGCCCCAGGCTGCAGAGCTTTCTGTGAGGTGTAAAACTGCTGTTTAAATTTCTTCTGTGTGTAAGTGAGGGCACAGTATGTCAGGGTCACTGCCGAATGGTGTCTCAGGCAGACTCTGGCTTCAGACTTCTCCCATCACCATTCTGTCCCCTCTTTGCTTCTCTGCTGGTAATGTGCTCTTGGTACCTGAACTCTGCCCCAGAAGTGGCCACATCCTGACAGCAAGTGAAATCACTTGTGTGCAATCATTTTGTCATGCTAGAAATATTCAATATCAATTTGTGTGCTAAAATACACCCCCAAAGAGCTCAGTCATGAATGAATAATGCAGAAATTGCTCTCCAAAAATACAGCCCAGGGCACCATCCCTCTGCCCATTGTTGCCCTCAGGACTAGCAATCTTCTGCTTCCCCCAAGCCTATGGCTCACCATCAGATGAATTTTTGTGTCTTGGAGGGGTCGGTTGTGGCATGAGTAAGATTCAAAATGTGATTTGAATGACATTGTAAATGTGGTTGTCCATAAAAGCACAAGTCACAGCAAATTTTGAGGATAACTAATGGCCTGTTGCTGGGTCTCATATATCCAGGTGAGTTGTTGAAATCCACCCAGCACTCCTGTCTCCAGCTATGTGATCTATGAGCTATGTTCCCGCCCCCAGCCTACAGAACATGTTATGCATTGCCTGCCATTCGCAGGGTCTCTGCACACCTCCTAACGACTCGACCCAGGCCGGATGATTAACAGCTTTTAATGAGAGCAGAGCTGCTGCTTGTCGATAATACTCCACAGTAAGACTCATAAAGCCCACCTGAAGAATGGCTGCTCCTGAGCTGGTTCAGAGCAGCACACATAGGCAGGCAAACAGCTCACAGTCCTCTCCTGCATTCTCTGTTCCCTGAGTCCTCTTCCCCTCCCCTATCTGTGCACAGCCAAGAGTTTCCCATTTTTGTACTGCTGCTCCAAGGGATGGCCAGTGAAAGGGTTAAATATTCAGACTTTCCTTGGATGGGGATGCTCAGATGGCTGGGACACATGGGCCTTCAGCTGGCTGCATGAAAGCAGCCATTTTGGAAGCATATTTATCACCATATTTAATGGTGCAATGACTGATATTTGTATGGTCATTGTGTCTAATGGCTCAGCCCTTCCAAAGTCACGTGCCTGGACAGCCATCCTCATCATAAGAAAGGGACACCAAGAGGAGCTGAGATAGGGGACACTGAGCCTCCTTAGATGCCACACTGTGTGAGAGATGCAAGGCATACATCCAGCTGTGGCTGTGGGGACCTGGGGATCTCTTCAGCAGTAACACTGTGTGCACCAGCATCAGTGGTCAAAGGACTTGTCTGAGACACCTTCTTCTTGCAACCTCCCCATACACCTGCATTGCCTTCCAGCCTTATCACTTTTGCAGTAACTCAGCTGCTATGCTCCACCCTAGAGGCTGGAAGCTAGAGGGATGATCCCTGGAGGGATTGAAAGGCCCTGCAAATGTGGGTTTCCATGCTGGCAGCAGCAGTTTCCACTTGTGGCTGGGAGCAAATGAGTCACTTGTCACTGATGTCTATATGAGCTGCCTCATAGCTGAACCAGTCCCAACACCAGGGCTTTACCATTGGTTTTGGCCTCACCAAGTTCAGAAGCACTGGATGTCACAGTGACATTTCTCCATGTACCAAACCTTCCCTGGGTCCTTTCCTTTCCAGGACATCTTCCTTGAGATAGCCAAAATTGTGAGGACCCCACCACCAGCCTAAAAAATGCTTCCTACCACAAACAGGGGCCTGAAGGATAAATATGTGTTGGTCATGGCATACATGGGCTGTGTTCCCAGTACTAGTGACACAAATTGCCTGCCTGCCCCAGCTCGATCAAGGACCAAATGGCACCACTTGGAGCTACCACTCATGACAAATTGCTCCCCAGTTGCCATCCTATCTGATGCCACCATAACCTTGACCCCAGTGAGCAGATGACCCAATGCGTCACCTGCATGGACAGGATTGTTCATGGCTGCAGGTAGCAAAGACCTGCAGGCTTCCACAACCATCACATCTGGAAATGATTACAGTAGAGAGGGCTTCCCCATGGGGGAGCTTCAAAAGGTCTGCTGGTTCTGAGAGTAAATGGACATCCATCTTTCCCAGTAGCAAGAAGGTTTGGGTTCTCCAGGACATGGGCCTTCAGGCTTCCCAAGAGGAGAAAGAGTCTGCATTTAGGGCAGAGAGTCCCACACCTGGAACAGGGACTGCAGACCCAAATGCTGGGAGCTACAAGCTGTGGGGAATCACAGTGAATCCCAGAGTATGTGAGCAGGGGCTGATGCTATCAGGGTCAGTAATGATTCACATCATGGTTCAACACCCACCAGCTTCAGCAAGGCCAAACTTTTGAAAATGAAAAAAAAAAAAAAAAAGAGAAGGAAACAATGCTCTGAGATTTTTCTGCGTCTTTCTTTTCCCCAGGGAAGCAAGGTCCTTCAAACAAGCTGTTGATTGAGCTCACTCGGCTCATGTTATCTGTGCTTGGGAGCACAGCACAGCATGCAGTCCCCTCCAACACCATGGATTTGCTATCATCCCCTGCCACCCACGTAATCACTTCAGTCACACCACACTCTGTCCCACTGCAATTTCACAGCCGCTCAGTCAGGGGGAAATTGCAGTGATTTGGGCTTGACTGAAGGCATTACAACTGTGTGGTGCCTCTTAAAAGGACGCTGGTTTGCACAGAGAGGTATTGGTTGTGGTGTGACCCTTGTAGGGTCCAGAGCTCCCCAGTGACTCACTAGTCACTAAGAAAAGTGATTGGACAAGCAAAGGGGGCTGCATCTGGGCACCTGGGGATGGAAAACAGAGCCCTTGCCGTATCAAGTGCTCCTCTGGACTAGTGAGGGTGCGGGGCATCAGGCTATGAGGCAGGACCATAGTTTTCAAAGTCTGTCCCTGCCTCAGATTTCCCTTGGATTTCTCCAAATAAGTTTGAGAGGTCTTTTTCTCTCAAAAGTGTGCAAGAGATGCTCTGCTGCTTGTCTCTATGGGTACTAAGTGACTCAGCTGTTCACAAGTCTTTCCTGTCCTTCAACAGTGGTGTAGGCTTAGACAAACCTGCACCATGTCAAGGTGGATGATGCCTCAGCACCTCAAATCTCACTCTCTCAAAAGCTTTCAGGGGCTTCCCTGGCAGTGAAATACGAAGGGGAGCAATGCCAAAATATCCATCAAAATCAGGGCCAGCACTCACGGTTACACACCAGTACGAAGTCAAAGACACAGCTCTGGCAGCTGTCAAGAGCCAGTGATGCAGCAGCTAGGACCCAGAAGCAGGAGAGATAGGTTTGAATTAGCCCATAAATGACACAACATCCTGATTTCTCTGCGTTTATTTCAGTGTTATACACATTTTTTCCTCTGTTCACCCTTATGGGGTCCACCAAGTATCACTCAGTTTCAGTGGAGGGAGGAAGGGCAGGTTGCTGAAACAATCCGGATCATCTCGTGCAAGTCATGAATGTGCTGTGACAGTCAGGCTGCCTCTTGTGACCTCACCGTGTGCACACAGAGGCAGCGAATGGGGCTGAAAAGGGGGAAAAGAGGGCTCAGTATTTCCATCCACAGCATTATAGATCTGATTTGCAGCCAAACAAAACATCGATTTATTGAATAGCCACTGGGCTGTGCTGAGAGTGCGCTAGATTTTTTTAGGTACCTTCTAGTGGATGTTGTGCGCTATCTCTGCAGGACACCTCTGTGAAGGGCTGTGGCATGAGCCTGTCCGCAGGACAAGTGCTGGAGGAAGGCCAGCATAGCCCAAGGGCAGAAGGAAGCATCTGTCCCAAAAGCCATCTCACCTCTACATGTTATCCTTATCCAGTCCCCAGGCAAAATCATCCGTTGGAATAGTCCCAAAGCCCCCGGGCCCAGCGCATCCCTGGGACCCCCACGTCGCACCGCGATCGCGCCACTGCCCTTCCCCTACCTCCCCACGCAAAGGTTCAAGTGCCATCTAGCGGCATGCGGGGCCCCGTGGGACAGATGGACATCTCCAGCTCCAGGACAGCAAGCCTTGCTCTGCCCGCCACCTCCCACGCTGCTCTCCCCTCTTCTCCACAGACCCACCTTTTGTCATCACCCCACAGTCTCTTTTCCCCACCTCCGTGTAATCTCTCGATCTCCACATTCCTTCATTTCCCCATTGTCTTATATCTCCTTTTCCATGCCATACATTCTCCCTTTCCTCCACACCAGGTCTGGGCTGTGGCCACCTCCCCCTGGGACTGTCACACAGTAAAGCAGGCTCCATGGGCAGAGCACTGCAAAGCCACTGAAGGACACCCCAGGCGCACAAAACAGGGAGAGGGCTATGCAATGTGACTGTTTGCCCTATTCAGAGACCTGAGTGTCTCTTGTCACCTCCATGCCCTGTCTCCCAATGCCACCCCCAAGGTGGCTCTTCCACTCTCCCTAGCTCTCAAACTGCAGAGAACCTGCAGCAGGGTGCTGGGGCCCCACCAGCAGCTCCCTAAGGTGGCTTTGGTGGCACTTTGTCAGTGGTAGGAGCCACGAGGGGGCTCCAGGAATCCATCCGAGACAGAGGAGAGATGCCAAGAGCAGGGCCTGCATTTACTGTAGCATGGAGGAGAGATGCTAGAAGCAGAGCTCACATCTGGAGAATGAGGTCTTCAGCATCCCAGGCGGAGGAGAGCGGGAGAGATGTCACAGCTCTAACGAGAAGCAGGATCTGCCAGAACATTGGTCCCTGTCACATATATCATGACCGAGAGCAGTGCACATGTTGCAATGTGCCCAACACAGGACCTGAGAGAGGCTGTGGTGTGGGTTGTGCTGGCCTGACCCAGAGAGCCACAAGCTGTTGCAGCATACTGGTGTTGTGTATGATCATTTACACCAGTTGTAGATTCACCTCACAGTCTTATTCCTGTGGGTCCACATTTATCCCTCACAGCTGTTTTATCCCTGTCTAACTCCACTCGTTCAAGGGGTATTATTTCCAGAAGCTGAATTTGTTCCCAAGCATTAAAGAAATGCTTTGGACAATATGTCTGGGGTCAGTCCTTGTTGAGCATCATGGACATGCAGAAGTAATCCCAGGGATAACCTCTTAAAGTATGGGAGATATTGGTGAGAAAGCAGGTCCAAGCCTGTGTGCTGGTCTGTCACATTCTAATTCCACTGTCCCACCAGCACTTGGGGAAGAAAACAGTCCTTGATAAAAACTCAGGATGCCTACCCCGTCACTGCATGGTGAGACCTCTGACAATATTTTTGCAAGAACCCCAGTAAGGTGGGGACAAGACTCAACAGCCCTGACATCACTGGGATAGTTATGAGCTAGCTGGATGTTTCAGGTAAAAAGCAGGTAACAGTGCATATGAGACAAGGTGAACCTTGCCTAGTACCCTGCCTGGACAGCACCAGATCCTCTTCTCAGTCACCTTTTTTAGGTCTTTACTCTTGGTACTCATGCAGACTCTGCAGCACAGGGTTTATGTTGCTACAAAGACTGGGAACTACCTGGAGTGCTAAGCCCAGATGTTGCCACAGCGGGGTGTAGAGTCCATCAGGGCTGACCTGCTGTAACTGAGGAAGGCAGTGCAATTAACCAGGACAGCTAATTAGGGCTCCAATAGAACTTATCTGGAGACGTGAGTCCCATACTAGAGGACTGAACACTGCAGGTGTTGGGGCTGGAGCTCTGAGCGGGAGGGAATGGGAGTGCAGGAGGCTGCAGATAATTTTAGACACTTGGGTAGAGCAGAACTAAGTTTGTGCCCATTCATCCACTGCCTCTCAACTTTCTTTAGGATTCACACTGTCTCAGGTCAGATTTGGCCAGAAAAAACCTGATCCCTGAGCTGATCAGCACGAGCTTTCAGGGAGCTATGATTCTGCACAGCAAGGGGGCTGGTAAAAGGGAACAAGCACTGGGTCAAGGAAACCTCCTAGGATGCAGCAGTCTGGAAGGGAAATCAGCTCAGAGGGCTGCTGATGGAATCTGCAGTAGCTTGCCTCTTGGGCAGCCTCTCCTGCCTTCCACAGCCTACATGGTCAGTATGAATGCTTTAAGCCCTTGCTGCATCCAGCAACATGGGCCAAAAACAAGCAGAGCTTCTGTTGCCACTCTACATTTCCCAGTCCAGCCTTGCAGTGTAGACACTGAACTTGACCCTCGGTGATCTAGCTTGAAAGAAGCATTGACAGACACAGAAAATGTCACTTCAAAATTAATGTTGCCCCTGAATTAGAGGAGCTGTTCCAAAAAGCTATAGAAGCCTGCCGTGATGGAAAAATGAGTGTATGAAGGACCCACCCTGCAGAACAGTCAGGGAAAAAATAGATCACAATGTATTCAGGGCTCAGACAAGACCACACTTGCCTGCAAAAATAAATCCTTGCTTTTGACACATTGCTTACATATTAATTACTTCGATCAGCCTGCCTGGGTGTGTTAGCATGAGTGAGAGCTTGTGACTGTGTAGTGATAAGCTGTTAAAACTTCCCAAATAAGGCTACAAAGAATGGTAGACCGAGATCTTCCCTTTGCCCAGAGCCCTTCTCCTGTTTGTCTAGTGCTTTTCTACTCATTTTTCTACTTTATTTCACTATGCCTCTTAGGTACCATTTCTTTCCCAGCGCAGAACCAGAGACTCATGGGAGCAAGAGAAGCAGCTTCTGCACGAGAAGCCAAAGAACCATAACGCCTCAAAACAAAAAGATAAGAATTGGGAAAAGAAAATTCTGGGGGTTTTTTCCCTCCCAGCTTCTCCAGGACTGCTGGAGGGGCAAAGCCGACGCAGAGGCTGGAGGTATCCTTGCCCCTTTAACAGAAGCGCCACGGCCTGACATCAGCGAGCTGGGGAGTCGGTGGGGAAGGCTGGGAGCTGCTGCTCCAGGAGTGGTGCCAGCACATCCCTGTTTCCCTGCCTCTTCCCGGCTCTTGTTTGTGTGTGCCTTTTAACATGCCGCATGTGTATCCGTGCCTGCCAGTAGATGTCTGCAGGGTTTACATTAACCAGCTCAAGCTGAAGTTGGTAAACAGCTATTAATGTTTTGCTCTTCGTGTGTCCAAGGAGATTTCTGAATGAGGGAGTCGCTTGCATCCTTTGACTTCCTACGTGTTTTTCCCTTGTTTGCAGCCCAGATAGATCTTCTTCCCATTTAGCTGTGCAGACAAGGGAGTTTGGATTGGTTTGTGCCTGGCACAGGGAGGGGAACTTAATCTCCTGTGGCTTAGGGGGGAGTGTTCGTGTTTTTACCTTCCTGAACAAGAGAAAGTCAGGCTTAAAACCTGTAACTCTACTGTTTAAAGATCTCACTCCCAAGCAGCGTCCATATTTAAGGCTGCTCTTTTGCCCTAGGGCAAAATACTGAACCCGGCAATTCCTCAGTTCTGTAGAAGGCTGCAAGCTATGGATGATTTTATTAGGACTGTCACAACTCCGAAGTTTGTTGGAAGTCAGATTCCCATCACAAACGCTGGCCGGCACTAAGTAGAGATGCTGAAAGCAAGTCCCGAGCGCCAATCCCAGCGGCAGCACCACCACTAAAGCTATTTATCCCCGCACTGTATTTTTTTTCACACATTCTTGCCTTCTGTTTTTGCTGGAGCCTCCGACTCTATTGAGAAGCAAATTTTAGCCATCTGGCAAAGCAGGCTGTGAGGGAAAAAAAAAAGAAAACACAATGTGCATGGGCAAAGACACTCACATACAAAACTCTGGAGATTAGAGAAGACAAAAACTCCGCTGAATGCTGGAGCGCGGGGCAGCCCCGCGGCGGAGAGGAGGGAGAGGCGGGCGGGGAGGAGGGCTCGAATGCGGGCAGGTCTGCCTGCCTGCCTGCTTGCTGCCCGCCTGGATGTGGGGAACGGCTGCAGGCAGGGAAAGGCGTGACCTGCATGGAAAATGCCAGACAACTCCAGACGCACACACACATAGGCGCACACACGCTCACGAACCTCTGGACAGAGATAAAGTGGAGAGCGGAGCGCTGGGAAGGAGGCAAAGCCGGCCCCCGCGAACGAGCCATCGGTCCTCCGCACCAAATTCCCCAGGAAACCCTTCCAGCAGCAAAATGAGGTGAGTACCTCCGCACGGGCTGCCCTCGGGCTCCCGCACACCACAGTGTCAGGGCTCGGCCGGGCAGGGGGGGCCATCCTGCTGAGGAAGGTTTCTCGATAATGACCGTGGCTTCAGTTCCCCTGTCTGTGAGCAAACAAGGCATTGTTCATGCCTCGGCTTCGTGCCGCCGCCCAGCCTGCATGTTGGCATCCCGCAGGAGCATCGGGTGATGGGCACCGCTCTGCTGTGGCCCGAGGGAGAAAGGTGCGAGCGAGGCACGACCTGCTGCACGGGCTTCAGGTTTCTGTGGACACCACGGTCATTAATCACTCTTGAGGTTAAGACTTTTCCGTCATGGGGAATAAGTTTGATGCTGTTTTATCTCGGGTGTTTAAGGGGAATGCAGAGTTGCACCAGCAGACAGCCCGTTGATATCGAGGACATGATGCCCATTTACCCTTGCTGAGCATCCAGGCCCATGCGTGTGCTCTGATAACAGGAGAAACAGTTTTTCCCTTCACACATTGTTGTGGTTTCAAAAAGTTGTTAAAAAAGGCACATTCAACCTCACTCTTCTTGAAAGAAAAATCAATCCAAATTTCTCAGTTTTATTTTTCTTTGTGACGAAGAGCAAGAAAAGTGATGGCACTACACAGAAGAACCCCAGAAATTTACTGCCCTGAAAGAACACAGACAGGTTAAAAATAATCCACTAATGCAGCTTCAATTTCCTCACTGGCATACCTAAATCAAGCCCTGATTTTGAAACCAGGTGTACATGTTCGTGTGAGTAGTCCAGTGTCTGTAGTACACACCTACAAGCCTTTGCCAGACCTTAGTGCCTATTTTAGAAAGTAGAAATTTTCATCTCTAATGACTCTAATGCCCTTTGTATGCTCTGCTGTGTGTAAAGTCTTGAGTTTTGATCGTCTTTCTGGGTTTTATGCAACAGCAGAGGCTTTTGTGTTCACACCTCCAGCACAGGTGGTGTTCTCTCCTTGCACAAATACTGCATTTATGTTCACTTTCATGGTCAAACGGAACTCAAAGCTGGTGTGAAGTCAGCTGGACTGCCACTGATTTACTGTCCTCTCTGCCTTCCTCTGGGACCAACAAGTTGGTAACAAGTCGGGACAAACTCTTGAGGCTCAGATTTTTTAAAAGATGTGTTTGATGACAGAACACCTCTAAAAAGGAAAAGAAAAAAGAAGAAAAAAAGAAAAAAAAAGAAAAGAAAAAAGAAAAAAATAAAAGAGAAAAAGAAAAAAACTAGTGTAACATGCAGGGTTGAGCTGCTGAGGCCCAGGTCTGTTTTACCCAGCATCGAAGACTGTTCTGTTTATTGAAAGCTAATGATTCCAATTTGGCAGGATGAGGCTAAGCAGTAGTACCAATAATAATAATAATGATACCTAACAGTTATTGCCATGATGCTTTCCTTAAACCGATTTAGAAAGCATCATTATTTTATTAAGCATCTAAGCATCCTTATGTTTATTCTTCCATTAAATATGGGCTTGCCCATCAGAGCCCCATTAGTTAATGGATGTGTTGCCAATGGCTGCTCCTCCCAGAAGCCTGAGAAACACCAAACTCCTGATGGCACTTCGAGCTGACTGGGAGCTGTGGAGGTGCCTTTGCATTACATGTGGCACCTGTGTCACACACCTTTTAAAGGGGTTTCCCCTCACAGGAGCCACACGCATCGCCCACCCCCTTGCTACCTCCTGTGGTTTGACAGGGAGGGTGCTTATGGCAACTCCTCGTGCACAATCCACTTGTGAAAAGAGATGAGCCTTCAGCAGGTTTTGTCATTTCTAGTGTTTCATTTCATCTCCTCATGTATGTTTTCCAGGTACCTCTTGACCTGGCCCTTTTGTGCCTTGCTGCTCTGCATGGCAGATGCCATCGAGCTGACAGACATGTTTGGGGAGATCCAGTCTCCCAACTTCCCCGATTCCTACCCCAGTGACTCGGAAGTGACGTGGAACATCTCTGTGCCTGATGGATTTAAAATCAAGCTGTACTTTATGCATTTTGACTTGGAGTCATCCTACCTCTGTGAATATGACTATGTGAAGGTGAGTGGTGAGATCATGGGGCAGATGGTGAGGTGGACAGCAGACCTGTTGGGCCAGCTGAGAAGGGGTAGTGCTGAAAAAGCTGAGAACAAGACAGTTTTCCCCATTTATTGTGCACAGGAGTCATCAGTCCAGTGGACCATGGGGAGAACACAGGTAGACTGACAACATCCATTGGACTAACAGTGAGTGGGATATCAGAGTCAGAGTTTACTCATGGAGGACCTCATTTCTGAAAGTATTTGGGCATCTGATTCTCATTGAACCAAATGGGATTTTGCATACACATGGGCTGATGAAACCCTGGTGGCTAAACTAGCAGCATGGACCACTCTGATGCCAGCCATGTGCAAGAAGGACCCCTGCACTGGGTGCACCTTCTCAGGCCAAGGGGTGTGCAATTGCAGCCAGCCTGGGTCCCTGGACATGGCTTGCAGGCTCTTGGGACACACTATCCAGCCCCCAGGGAAGCAAAAATGAAAGGTTAGAACTGAGCTTAAGGATGCTATTGAGGTTCCCAGGGAGCTGTCATGGCCAAAACCTCCAAATATTTCAGTCTGCTTCATTGCTGGACAGTAACCCATCCAAAACTGCAGTGGACCACTCACAAAGCAACCTTACCTTCTGCACTACAAGTCTCTCCAGACAGGACTCTCCTTCCCATCCAGGACAAGCGGGTCCTCCATATCTTTGAAAATGGTCAAGTTTGGTGCTTCCGGCAGACCAGAAGTAACAAGCAGGTGCTTTCTAGGTTTGCTTGGCTGAACATACCTCACCCCATTGCCCAGCACAAGCCTCGCCCAGCCCCTCCACACATAGGTAGGTAGGTGGAGGTTGCTCCCAGATCTGAAACCACAGAACTTGGCCCTGGTGCTGGTTGCCAGATAATTGAAATTATTATTTTATTCTTGCTCTAAGAAAACCAAGCAATAATTTGTGTGGGTTTTCCTCTAGGATCTCGTGCTCACTGCTGTAATTTCCCCTTTGTGCTGGCACTCATTCTGCTACTAACAGCTCTCATTGAGGTTTGATTAGTTCTTTCTGCTTCTCCTGGATCTTCTCCAAGCACAAGGTCTAGGGACATATATAGAGATATATTGCTTTAAAAACCCAATAAGCTCAAGAAACAGATTTCTTGGAAACTTTCCCCATTCCAAGCTTTACCCCTCCCACCCTTCACCCCCTGCTCTTTTTTCCTTTTTCATAAGGCTCCCTGTTATTTGGCCATGGTGCCAAGTTGGCACCACAGCTCTCCCTGCTGCTGGATTTCTGTAAGAAGGCAGTATTTTTCACAGGGATTTAGATCTCAGCTGTATAAATTTGCTCAGGGCTGTAACTCAGCTTATGGAGACTCCACCACAGAATTACATTTTGAAAAGTGATGAAAATGGATGGATTACAGGAAATCCATAGTTTGCTGGGTAAGGATGCAATCTTTGTGCTACTAAACCACCAGCTTAGAAAACATCAAGGAGAGCAGGGAATGATTCCATGGCTATTTTCCTCCTTTGGTTTTCACGTCCAGCTCTGTCTGCATCGGTGCATAGTGTAAAAGCAGCTTCAGCACACTCTTTGACAGAGGCCACAGTGAACAGCTACAGAATATAACTATAGATGTGGCAGTCACAGCTGGTTCTCTGTAATACTCCACTGGTCCCAGTGAGCAAGCTTAGAAAGACACAGGTGGATTTCTGCATTGCATGGCACTCAATGGATTCCCCACCCATGAGCTTGTACTGTTGCTTTCTGAGCTCATGGGTGACTTTAATCTCTGCAGCATCACATGGCAGAAAGGTGCACAGGCTGAATATATGAGTACATGCTTCTGTGTGTTTGTGTGTGTGCGTGTTTGTGTATGTGTGTGTGTGAAGAAACACCTTCTTGTTTGTTCTGAGTCTTCATCTTCTTGACTGCCATAGGAAGGAGATTAAAATGGGGCTGATCAGGTGGAGACTCAACTCAGGACAGGCAAAAATCCCTTGTACCCCAGCCTTTGCTCTCACTCCTTGGCTGCCCATACACCCAAGCTCTTGAGCACTGTAGAAATTCATCCCAAGCAAGCTCAGGGTGAGCCGAGCTGCAAACCCACACAGACCTCTGCCTTCGGGGTGGTCTGCAGAAGGGAACAGTTTCCAGAGCTCTAAAACAATGGCTAATTAAAACAATAGCTGTTTATTTATATACATGCACATCTACGCGTGTGCCTGTGTATATATGTAAAAAGATCATGGCTCCTAAAGAAATGTTCACAAGATGGGAGGCTTTTTTGTGCAAATGGAGATAGCAGAGAGAGGTATTGAGCCAGGAGAAATGAGAGGAACAGACACCCCCACAATACCCAACTAGGAAAGCCCTCCATGCAGGTAGAAAGCACCAGTCACACACTGCCTCGGGAAGCCAAACTCCAGGCCTCAGCACACTGGAGACAGCCTCTTCTCAGCCACCTGCCAGATTCCTGGGGACAGGGATGGAGCAGCCATCCACCCTGGGCTTTCAGCTCCTGCCCTCTGCCATGCTCCTCAGCAGGCTCTGCTGGGCTTGTCACTGCCTGCAGGAACCTGACCTGGGGGTTCCTCTTTTGCCGAGGATCTCACCATGGTTTTGTCCAACTCCTTTCTGGGGTCACCCAGCAGTGAACACTTTTGCATACAAGTCTTCAGCACTGGCCCAGGTCACCACAAGAGCCACAGCCATGACCAGGAAATCAGGTTAAGTGACCTGAATAGTGTCACTGAGGAGCACTGTGGAAGAGGCAAAGAGATGGACAATGAGAAATCCTAACTTCTGAGAGGCCTTCATGGGTAAATCCCCAAGCTTATTAGGGAGATCTGAGCATGACATTTTGCACATCACTCAGTGAACCCCTGCAATGAAATCACTCCCTGAGAACTTGGCAGCCAGCTCGGTACAGCTTCTTGATTGAAGTGAATATGGGGGCACACCCCCTTGCTGATCATACCTGCAGGGCTGGGAACATGCAAGGGCTGGGAACAAGCTTGGTGCTTCATTCAGATCAGTGCATGCCCAGCCTGGGGCTGCAAGAAGGGTGCACGGGACCCATCCACACCTTCCTCTGCTCAAAGGAAGGAGAAGAAGCACGAATCAAGGTTTGACACGAACTGGGAGTTCAGAAGAAGTGCATCCTCTTTTGGTCTTGTCAGCCAGCCCCAGCCAGGGGGTTATTCATGCCCTGGGAGTGTGGGGTCCCAAGAGGAGCACTTCAGATCCTGGGAGGCAGCTGGGAGATGGCTCTGCATGGAGGAGTGAGGTGGCACTGGCCACCCCCTGCACCGCTGGGGACCATGGTTAACCCCCAGTGCAAGGGAAGGAGGACCAGGCATGGAAGCAAACCAGCAGCTCCTGCAACACCCCAGCATCCCACCTGCGTCTCTTTTCACCCCCAGCTGCTCCAGGAACAGGCCTGGCCCAGAAATAGAGCATGTGGGCACAGCTGCCATGCCAGGAGGGGACAGTCTCTGGCCACCAAGCCAAGTCCACAGCGCAGGAAACCAGCCATCCTCCTTTTTCCCCCATGGCAGGGCTGCCACATGTTCCGATGGAAATTTACGGCAAATTCATGTTTGCATATGAAAGGCTCCTTGATGTGTGTCAGGGAGAGGATGGACAGCATGTTGGTGAGAGGCTCTCCAGGAGACCTAAATAGAGGCCCTTGCAGGGGCTGTCCCATCCCTGCCTCATTCCCAGCAGTCCGCAGCGGCAGATATGTGAAAAAAAGCCCTGTTGATCTGGGTGTTGCGTTCTTGCCACACTCTGACTGCGGGGCCGCTCTGCAGGGGCCACTTCGTGCCCTTCCCTGGCTTTGAGCATCTCCTCCCCATGTCATGTTCCCAGTGTCTTCAGCCCAGCACTGCGATTTCTCTGCTTAATGAGCCATTTATATATATTACAAGTGGTGTGTTTGGCCTTCATCAGTCCAATTAGTGCATTCCTGGAGGGCTGGAGGGGGGTGCTGGCGACGGCTGTGTTTCCGTATTGCCGACTGCTGCTCCTCTCCAGCAGCAGACACCAAACTGCCGAGCCAAATTCCCCTTGGTGATCATAGCATTTCATTAACCCGCCGGCTGCATGAGGCATCTCCTGCAGGAGGAACGTCTGGAGCATCAGTGCCCCAGGATCCCCAGCAGCCCATACTCTGGGGCAGGCTTTCTTTCCTGCTGAGCAGGGGTGTCCCAGATCCTGCCCTAAAGGGGGAAATCACTGTGGGGCAGAAAAGGGCCCCACAGCTTGGGACACCCCTTAGCCACAGCACCAGCCAATATCCAGGGGGACAGAGCCATAACCAGGGAGGGACTCCCATCTGCCTCCATCCACAGGGGCAGAAATCTTAGTGAGAGGATGAGGATGAAGGCAGAAACAGGGAAGACTGCAGGAGACATTGGCAAGGGTAAATTTAAGGCACAAGGGTGTCGCTATATTTTATTTTTCAAAAGAGGATTCTTTCAGCGTATTTTTATAGGGAATTTCTTTGTGGCAATTGATATTTCCCTCAGGGACACATCTTCTCTAGTGAAAACGTCGACATCATGACCCGAGAGGGAGAAACTCCAAACAAACAACCGGGATTTAATTACCAGCCTGCTCGCTGGATGTAAATGATCTACAAAAAAAAGTATACAGTCCCCAGCAGAAGCAGCAAATATTAACCAGGGATGATGACCTCTCTGTTTAGTTTACTGCTGGAGGGCTGCCTCTGCTCCCTGTGGCTTGGGGCATGGGACCCGTCTCAGATAAGAGGCTGTGGATACCTTCAGTGAGGAGAGCATGGCTCTCCCGGGCCCCATCCTGCCACTCTGGGACTGTATCCAGGGATGCTGGGGGCAGTGTTGGGGCTGGCCCCATGGCCAGATCATCCTCAGGCTGAGACACAGGGCACTGAGATTTTTCCGCACTTTGGTGGGGCTGAAGGAGAGGGATGAGAGCTCACACAGTGGCTCATGTGTCCTGGCAGAGGTGACAGCCACCAGCCCCACACAGAGCAGCCAGCTGGAAATTCCTTCTTCCCACAGATTTCCTTAAGAAAAAGCATTCTCTGCAGAAAAGGCTGCATCCTGAGTTCTTGTGCAGCCAAGTCTGCATGTTGGGGCTGAAATGCCTTTTTCCCTCACTTTTGATGATGGCACTCCCGTTTTTCAGTCTGAAACACTATTTCAAAACAATCTTTCAGATTTAAAAGCTATTCTAAAGCACCACAGTATAGTTCAAAGGGATTGAAACCAGATGGAGCCCAAATTACTTGTTTTCTTTTTTTCCCTCAGATGCCATTACAAAAAAAAAAATATTCAATTGGGTTTTTGTCCCAAAGCAGGCCGAGAGTTTTTTTGTCCAAATTCTCAAAATTTATCATCGGAAAGTTTCTCTTTTCTGGCCAGCTCCAGCTTGTATGAGAGGATGGAAAATATCTGGAGGCAATGTCAAGGCATGCTGAGTTGCCATTTCCATGTTGGCTTTCCCTGATGTGAATGAGTTTCCGCCTGTTCAGTTCTGGGAAATTTCCCTTTCAGTCCCAGACCCTCTCCAGCCAACACATCCTAAGGGTCTCCAGGTGACAGGGATGCAATTGGAGAGTGGTCTTGCCTTGCTGAGGCCATGCAGGCTGGGGACAGCTTTCCAACACCTCCAGGGCCCCATGGGTCCCTGAGTAGATGAATGTTTTCCCCAGCCATGTGCTGGGGGACTGCACACTTCATCACAGCCTCAATAGCCGTGGCTTGGAATGAGCCTTGGCGGGCTGGCTGGTGGTGTTCATCACATTCTTCTGATGAGGCTTATTCATAGCCAAATCTCCTGAGGGAGAGCAGGCAGGGTGCTGGGAACCACCTGGGAGAGATTGTGATTGAGACAGAGGTTGGGGATGGGGTGTGTAGAAGAAGGAGATTGATCAGTGCTGGAGAAGATGGCAATGAAAAAAGGAAAGAAGGGGATATCCAGGGAAAATTGGAGGGTTTTCTGCAGGGATTGTTTCTTTAATGCACAGGTAAGGCTGTTTTTTAAAGGAATACACATAGAGACTACAGAATTTGCTGACGTGACAACAGGGCACACTGACTCATTGCTTCTCTTCTTTAGCCCTCTGGACGCATGGTGAGAGTCCAAACACTGCCTGGCACCACAGGTCTGGAGCCAGACAGGGACCCTGGGTGGTAGGGGCGGGACCAAGATTGTCCAGAGGCAGCCCAGGGAACAAAAACACAATTACAGCTGCTGCTTTGAACTGGTGAAAAACCAGTGGGTGCTCTGGGCTCCCAGCACCCTCCCAGCAGCACAGCCCTCACGCAGGTGCTGTGCCTGGATCAGTGTGAGGGCCATGGGAAGGGGTGAGGGGGAACATCTAGGTACTGACAGCTCTGAGTGGGAGTGACACATCCCAGGGACTGATTTTCACACCTCTTCTTCTGCACCACCTGTCCACATCCTCACTCCGCCTCCCAAACAGGCTCCCACCCTGCATCCTCCCCTTATACCCCAAAGCTCCTCTCATCCTGGATGCTATGTGCTCTAGACATCCTCTTCAGAGGGTGACTCCAGGCAGAGTAGACAGACCTGAATCCCTGTGCCCATTTTGCACAACCCACTAAATTGCTTTACTGCACTAATAGCATCTCAAAAAACTAGAGCAGTGAGAGTCAGACCTGCCATGCTCTGAGCATCCGTGAAATCATGCTTGGCTGCAGAAGGTGGAGTGAATACAGTGGGAATGGCTGGAAAATGCTATTTCAGAAATGTCCTGGGAAGGGCCAAGGCAGCAGAACACTGAGCAGGATGGGGCTTGCAGGGGCCAGAGCTGCATCCTCAGGCTGTGGCTTTCCAGGGCTACCAGATGGGCAGCCTGTCCCACGAAGACACTGCTCAGCCTGGCAGGGGTCAGGCTGGGCAAGCACAGGCAGAGAGTTGTGAGCTCCTGGGTGCAGAGAATGGTTCCAAGCCAAGCCTGATGTCCCTTAGGAATGCACAGCAGGTTCTCCAGGCTCACCTCTTCTTTCTGCTAACAGATTGCAGCTGAGGATCAGGAGCTGGCAACCTTCTGTGGCAGGGAGACAACAGACACAGAGCAGGCTCCTGGCCAGCAAGTGATCCTGTCTCCCGGGCCCTACATGGGGCTCACCTTCAGGTCTGACTTCTCCAATGAGGAACGCTTCACTGGCTTTGATGCCCATTACACAGCTGTGGGTAAGCAGCATTTGAGCCTTCAGGACCAGTTTGCTGGGGTAGGGTAACAAATTTGCAAAGATCACATCCCAGGTCAGCCTTGAGGAGCCTGGCAAGAGAAGTGTTTGTGTGCAACCCTGTGGCACACAGTGTTTGTGTGCAACCTCACTGGGTGCTTGTGTGACCCACCACAGGGGACAACTAATTTCTCAGTGTTGGAGCAAATATCTCTTTGAGGAGTGGCACTTGGAGTGCTGCAGGGTGACCTCTCTGCCTTGTTATCTCCACCCTAGATGTGGATGAGTGCCTGGAGAAGAGTGATGAAGAGCTGGCATGTGACCACTACTGCCACAACTACATCGGCGGGTATTACTGCTCCTGCAGGTTCGGCTACATCCTCCACTCTGACAACCGGACCTGCAAAGGTACCACCCAGGCACCATTTGGACACAGGGTGGTCACACAGAGGGGTCACTGTGCAGGCAACAGACCTACCAAACACAGGCAAAACTGCACCTTTTTGCTGCCAGGAGGGGATGAGGTGCCTCTTCCCCTCCAAACCAGTAATCTGGGATTGGTTTTGACAATGGTCTTTGCTCCTCAGCTAAGCTCTATAGACCTCCTCAAGTCAGACAAATTAAAGGGTGTAGTCTGTGCTCTGAAACTGCATCATGTAAATAGGTGCTCAGCCCAGGGCTGCTGTGCCACAGGCTTATTTGGAAGTTGGCTGTGTGAGATTCTCCATGCATGGAAAAATATTTGGGTTCCATGAACCTGCTCAACAGACCCCACTCCACTGGGAGGGCTTCTGAGTGTGGTCAAAATTGGGACATGACTGTCAGGGCCCTGACAGAGCCATGGCTGTGTTTCAGTGGAGTGCAGCGATAACCTCTACACCCAAAGGAGTGGGGTGATCACCAGTGCCGACTTCCCCAGCCCCTACCCCAAGAGCTCAGACTGCCTGTACCGTATCGAGCTGGAGGAGGGTTTCTTCATCACCCTGGACTTTGAGGACAGCTTTGACGTGGAAGACCATCCCGAGGTGACCTGTCCATATGACTACATGAAGGTGAGCTGGGCTCTGCACACTCCTCCTCTCCTGCCCACCTTTCTTTTCCCCAGTGACCTAGTGATGGGACAAATGGCCCCTCTCTAAACAGGATTGATGGAGCCAGCAGGAGCCCTGTGCTCTTACCACATCTGATTTTGTCCCTTTCAGCCAACAGTGAGCCTCTTTCTGTTTATATCCCCCCAATACATGGAGCTTAAGCCCCACTGACCCCTCTGCAGGTCCATCCATTAGCCTCAGGAATCAAAGAGCCTCCTCACATCATCCACTTGTCTTTGCCTTGACAGATCAAAGCTGGCCAAAGGGAGTTTGGACCTTTCTGTGGAGAGAAGTCCCCAGGACACATTGAAACCCAAACCAACAGTGTACAGATCCTCTTTCACAGTGACAACTCTGGAGAGAACAGGGGCTGGAAGCTATCATACACAGCAATTGGTAAGTCCTGCTGGTTTCCTCTGTCTGCTGGTCTTGGGAATGGGGAAGGGCTTTATAAACCCTGCAAATGAACACCATGAGTTTGGTGGTCCATGATCCTGTCTCTAGAAAGGATCCATGCCAGAAATCACACAAGGAGAGGCATAAAATAACACATAGCCCTTCGTCCAAAGGGAGTATTTTTCAGATGGGCCCTGAAACAAGATGACATTGCAAAGCAGAGCAATTTCAGGCAGGATAATTGTATAGGTGGCCAAGAAGGCCAATGGGATCCTGGCCTGTATCAAAAAGAGCATGGCCAGCAGGACCAGGGAAGTGATCCTTCCCCTGTACTCTGCGTTGGTGAGGCCACACCTTGAGTACTGTGTTCAGTTCTGGGCCCCTCAGTTCAGAAAGGATATTGAGATGCTGGAGCGAGTCCAGAGAAGAGCTACAAGGCTGGTGAAGGGACTGGAGCATAGGTCCTATGGGGAGAGGCTGAGGGAGCTGGGGTTGTTTAGCCTGGAGAAGAGGAGGCTCAGAGGTGACCCCATCACTGTCTAGAACTACCTGAAGGGAAGTTCTGGCCAGGTGGGGGTTGGTCTCTTCTCCCAGGCACTCAGCAATAGGACAAGGAGGCACAGGCTTAAGCTCTGCCAGGGGAAATTTAAGTTGGGTATCAGAAAAAAAATTCTTTACAGAGAGAGTAATCAGGCATTGGAATGGGCTGCCCAGAGAGGTGGTGGACTCACCTTCCCTGGAGATTTTTAAACGCAGATTGGCCGTGGCACTGAGTGCCATGATCCAGTAAATGGACTGGAGCTGGACCAAGGGTTGGACTCGATGATCTCGGAGGTCTTTTCCAACGCAATCGATTCTATGATGCTATGATTCTGTTAGCTCCCAGATTTGTAATGCCCAAAGCCAGAGAATTATAGACTGGATGAAAGACCTAGAGCCTCCATGCCTTCTAGGAGAGCTTGGATGAGCCATGCCAGTGCAGACTAGTACAGAGAAGGGCAGAGATGCTCAGACTCTGCTACATGAACTGGGTGACAGAGCTGGGACTCCGCATTTCTTCCATTTATTTCTCTGAGTTTGTTTTGCTTCTTTTTCTTTTTAATTCAAAGGAAACCCATGTCCACTAGTGCAACCACCAATCAATGGGAAAATTGAGCCTTCTCAAGCCAAGTACACCTTCAAAGATCAGGTTGTCATCAGCTGCAACACCGGATACAAAGTGCTGAAGGTAGGGGGCCATGATTTGGAGCTGGGAATAAGGGTAGAAAATGCAGGATCATTCTTCTCAAAGCCATTGGATGTCTGGGAGAGTGAACACAACCCACGCACCATCCTTACCCTCTTCCCAGGGGCAAGAAAAAAGCCTCTTCTGAGAGCCACCACCTTTCCAAAGACGCAGAGGAAGAGAGAAGACAGCAGTTTCCTGAGCCACCCTCTCAGCATCCCTCCAGACCCAGCAAGCTCACAGAATGTCAGGCTTGACACTTCTGCCAGAGAAAAAGTCAGCAAAAGCCCTGGAGGAGTTGACAGGGCTCTGTCTGCTCCCCATCTCAGTGGGCACTGGCTCAGCAGCCCTACAGAGGCCACCATTCACTGACTAGGAGGTTTTCTGGGATTTTGGGACAGCTTCAGCAAGTCCTGGGAGGCAGGATTTTGGCAGGCCCTCTTCGGGAAACAGCTGGGAGCCACAGGGAGCGTGGGTGACTCATGGGGTGGCTGTCTTCCCTGCAAACCAGTAGCCCACTGTCACTTCCAACATGGAGTTGGGTATTTCTCTGATCTCCCCCTAGTGCATTTTTCATGCAGAGCTGCCTCCTTACCCATCCCATCATTTAGAATATGAATAAATGACTCCAGTTCATTTGCTTTCAGCATGCCACTGAGTTGCTGGCAATGAGAAAACTCTTCAAGTTTTTCATTATTATTTTATTGAAATTTTTATCTAAAAAGTCCTCTTTGAGGGGAGTCTGGATATACCTTGACCAAATTGCCAAGAAATTCCCTTTTAATTGAGAGATTTACTTCTTTGCCTTAAACATTAATTGGGTTTTTTTTGTTGGCACCTTCTGTACAGGATAACCTGGAAAGTGACTCCTTTCAGATCGAGTGTCTGAAGGACGGGACGTGGAGTAACAAGATCCCTATCTGCCAAAGTAAGGACACGCTTCCCCACCCTGCCAATGTCTTTTTCCTGCTAAAATCATGTCATACTAATGGGCACTGCTCTGCCAGAGTGGAGTTCCTTGCTCAGAGACATAAACCTAGCCAGAGAGGCTACGTAACTCTGCAAAGCTCTTTTGGCTTGTTCTTGGATAACATAGTGGGGCTCAGTCCAAATACCACAAGCAGGAGATTGGTGCTCTTATTTACATTACTCATATAACTTGATTTGCGAGCTGCTTTGCTGTCTCCCTGTCAAAGAAAGAGCAAGCCTGGCTCTTGAGAACTGGCTCTGTCTGATAAATCTGGGAGAATTTGGGATAATCCTTGTCCAAATTTCCCTCCCAATGGAGTCTGCCGAGACCCAGGTACTAGCCTAAGCTGGGCACTCCTCAGCTAAATGAAAAGTTGTCCAAATATTTACAAACCTTAAAATGGGAGAATAGGGCAGAAGAAATGCCATTTGAAAGGACAGGTGATGATTTTCATCATCTCTTCTTTCATCTAACACAGCTCCTCTCTCAGCTCAGGCTTGAGAGATGTAACTGGTAACATCTTTTCCCCAAGCCCCTCAGCCCTCAGTCTACTGCTCAGTGTGCTGTAAGGCTGGCCCAGAGAGGAGAAAAGATGCACACATGCTCAGAGAGTGTCCCAGATCCTTCCAGGAGAGGCAGAAGGTGATGTTTTCTAGGGATGTTGGGATTCAGGCTCTCCTCACCTGGGCAAATCCTTTTTCTTTTAATAATATTGTGGATCTTACGTTAGAAGAGTATTTCTGGAGTTTGAATTCATGTTTCTCACTCAAAATGGAAACTAGGAGGCTCTCAGACCTGCTAAGTAGATTTGTAGCTGAAAGAGCTGTTTAGAAAATGTGGGGTCAGTGATGCCTCTGCCCTGCCAAGGAACTCCCCACTCCTATGCTCTCCTTATCACAGTCTCCCCTTGACTGTATCCAGCTTGAACAGTGATCAAATAAATTTGCATCATCTAAGAAACAGAACAAAATTCCAGGTAAATATTTTTAACTCCAGAAAAATGGGGGTTTTGAGAAAATTTAAGGGATTACCTGCATTATTCCAGCTGGGCTGGAACTGATCCCTTCTTGTGTAATATGACTCACTACATGAAATTTCTAAGACTTTTTTGGAAAGCCAAGAAGCCCCTAAATGGGCAATTCAGGCCTCCAAACTGTAAAGCTTTCCACCTCTCCAGGATGTCTGTGAGAGGCAGGTTACAAGCAAGAATGTTTTCAGAAAGTAATGCAGAAAATAGAAAACTTCTCAGCCAATGTGGATAAAGTCCAGTTTCATAGCCTGGAGAGGATAAACACAAACCTATGACAGCTCCTCCCAACCACTGCCTCCAGGCTGCCCTGGCCCAGCAGAGTAAGAGGGTCCCCAGCAGGGCCATGGCTCCACTGGCCTCCACAGCACCCTGGCACGGCTCGTCGGGTGCTCATTAACGATTTCTGGTGTTTTGGGGGCTGGGTTTCCTGCATGTCTCTCTCTGCTCATCCACTAATTGGGCTTTCTCTCTCTGCTCTCCTCCTTCTCCTCTGCTTTTGGTGCAGCTGCAGATAGAGCCAACAACCAGACAGAGGGAAGAGCCGGCTCGGAGCAAGTGGCCGCGTGAGGTTGGTGCCGGCCGTGGCACCCCGATGGGCAGCCTGTCTTGATGCCCTTCTCTGATCTGTCCAGTACCCAGGGCAGGCTTCCTTTGCTGCTGGCCTGGCTGCCAAATCCATCTCTGTGGCTTGTCTAACCAGCATGGCACTGTTAACCCCTCTGTGCCTGGTGCTTTCTTAACTCCATCTTGAGAAGGGGAAAGGAAATTGGAGCCAAACTCCACCTTTCTCACTGTCATGCCACCCCATGGGAAGGGTGCCCACCTGGCCTGAGCACCACTGCCTGGGTACCACACACTCCTGCCAGCTCCTGGTGTGTCCGTATCCATCCCTCTCTGTACAGATCCCTTGGCCGCCTCAGCTCCCCCTCCAAGGCGGCTGCTGCACAAGTAGTGTGGCTTGGCTGCCTGGTTGGTTGTTTGGATTCAGTCTCCCACTGCCCTTCCTCCCTGGCCCAGTGTCACAAATAAGAAACACTCCTTCCTCTCCTCTCTCCAAGAGTCCTGGTGCCTTTCAGACCCTCTGGACAAGGAGGCCTGGAGGATGGGTTGGCATCACCAGCCCTTTCCTGCTGGCACCAAGCCTTGACACCAGCGCAGCGGGATGGATGTTCCTCTGCCTCCTCTTTGCTTCCCACTGCTGGCACGGCAGAGATGAGGATGGGCTGGCCTCAGGCTGACTGCAGCTGCGGGAGGTCAAAGCCTGGTATCTGGCCCCATTCATGTACCCAGGAGTCAGGGGCATGCACCCTGGACTCCCTGAGGCATCGGGGCCTTCACTGGGAGGAAGCTGTGATGTGGATCAGAGGCTGAGAGAGGAGGAGCAGGAGGTGTGTGTTGGGGAGCTCAGTCCACTTCTGGTCCTACAAAGATGGGCATGCTAAATGACCCCTTTCCTGAGGGAAAGCTCTGGAAAGGTTCACAGAACAAATGCCCTCCCCTCACCTCTTCAGCAGGACTTGGGACACTGGTGCAGCAACACCTCTCCGTAAGAGCCCATTCTCCTGGCATCAGACCTGCCCAGACCCAGGGGGCACACAGGGGTGAGATGGGCTCTGCAGACCAGTGAATGCTGCCTAGCATAGATAACCCCAGGGTAGAGATGCAGTCCAGGATGGTCCTCCAATATTCATTCCCTCCTTCCTGCAAGGAAAGAGGTACCCAGAGTCTCCACCCAGCCAGGTTGCACTCACACACTTATACCCCATCACCTGCTGTCCCTACAGAAGTTGGAGGGGACCCTGGTGAATGGTGAGCTGAAGCATTTTGCTATAAATCAGGCTTTTTTCACCCAAGCAATTAGGCAACCCTGAGCATCAGTATGTATCCGTTGTTCCAGCTACTCCTTCTGGTGAGTTCTCTCTTTGTTAGCTTGGATCACTTCACGAATCAGGACTCCTGTCCTCATCCCCTTTGCATCCTGGAGCACATGCAGACCCACGTCCAAAGGGAGTCATCCACAGGATCTGCTTTCTGCAAAGTCACACATCCTCTACGCAGTCCCTTATCCTAAACAGCAGAATCCAGCCCCATAACACTGCATTTCCTGACAGGAGCAGGCTCTGGTTCCTGCCCTCTGGTGGGGCAGGTCCCCCAGGATGGGGCAGCAGGAAGCTGCACAGCATCACCGGAGTGTGCTGTGACCTGCCCACATGGCCGGGAGCTGCAGCCCCAAGGGAGTGACTCTGGCTTTGGTGGATGAACCCTCTTGCAGCCTGGGGTCCTTTCTGGTGTATTTGACACAAACCCAATACAGAGGACAAGCTGGGAGGAGAGGCTGGGCAGGGCACTCCAATGCATCTAGGGGAGAAAGGGGACCATGGACAGGCCATGGGAAAGGGCAATGGCACCCTGAGAATTCTTATGCCTCCATCAGACCATGAACCAACCTTGCCAGTGTCCTGGGGGATGGAGCAGGTTTGGTCTCACCCACATCTGCTGGCCTCATCCCTGCCTGCAGACCAACCAAGTCACACTCTTCATCTCCTGTTGTAATAGGACAGCCAGGACCAAGGGTCATTCAGCCTGTGCTTAACAGCATTGTTTGGTGAGCAAGAGCAGAGCAGGATGGGCTGGACCGTGCTCTCAGCAAAGCCTTGTGCATAGAGGAACACCACTGATGCACGGCATAGGCTAGTGAATAACTGCCTGCTTCCTCCTGCCCACTTCTAAGGGATGCAAAGGCGTAGTCCAGGACCATCTCACAACAGATCTCACCTGCCTGAGCAGGCTTCTTCCCCTCTCAGTGGAATAGCAGAGAGATCTCACACTAAATGGAGGGCTTCCGAGGACTGGGGTCTCCACCAGTATGAGTGGTGCTGGCCACAGAGTGCAGTAGAGCTCTGCCAGTCCTGTGCCCTGGGTGTGCAGCGTGGCTGTAGGAGTGTTTCACAAGCGGTTCTGAGAGCTTTCTGCCTTCTGCTGCCATCTGAGACCATGTCAGGCTGTGTGTCCTGCAGTGCCCTAGAGAAAGCAGACACAGAACTATACAAGCCTTTGCCTTGCCCCACAGGGCCACCATCACATGCCAAAGCCCAGCACTACCTGCCTGCTGGCTGGCTGGATAACCCAAGAAACAGCACAGGGTTCAATCCCCTTTCTGTGTTGGGTTTCAGTTGCTGACTGCAAAGCGCCGCCGGAGCTGGAGCATGGCTTTGTCACCTACTCCACGAGGAGCAACCTGACCACCTACCGAGCAGCCATCCAGTACCACTGCCAGCACCCCTACTACCACATGGCCCCCAACAGCACGGGTGAGCAGTGGGGCCAGGCCACGTCCCCACAGCACAGTGCAGGTGGGCATGTGGCCGTGTGTGTGTGCCTTTGCAAGCGGGGGGAGCCTGGGGTGGATGCTCTGCAAAGGGCAGGCTGTGGATGTAGCCTATACATGCTGTACCCTGCACCTGGACTACCAGACTGGACACATCCTGCTCCTCAGCGAGGTAGGATGGAGTTGGCCCTGCCTGGTGTTTTGCCTGGGTGTTTCACAGCCTCAGCAGAGCAGTGTGGGTGTACCACGTTCTGCCTTCTTACCCTGTCATCTGCTCCCTGCAGGCTATGAAATTAGGAAAAAGTGAAAGGAGCTGCTGCTGGAGAGAACACCAGGTCCAGAAGCCTCAGTAAAGGCTCCGTAAGGCTCCTCATCCCAGCACCCAAATGTTTAGCATAGCCAAAGCTGAACAGATAATAGTGGGATCATATCAGACTGGAGTTTCTCCCCTCACCCCCCTAGTCCACAACCACAGAAAAACCACAAGGCACTTTGACAAGAACCCTCTGCACCATTTCAACTCAGCTCTGGGCAGCAGGAAGGGTGTGTACACACTCCAGCCCATCTTCCTCCTCCTCCCTCAGCAAGCAGCCAAAGGAATTCCTCACATTCCTGTCTCCCTGCTTGTATCTCCCGCTGGCCCTGTGCATGTGGGCCCAGCATCCCATGTGCATTAGCAGAACGGGCACGGGCAATATTTATGTGGAGGCAAGTGCCGGCAGAGACTGAGGGCACAGCACAGCCCTCCAGACAGATCAAGGCAATGAAAACGAGGATGGTGACATGTCCCCTGCATGGGAACAGAGCTGCCAGGGCCCCCCAGGAAATGAAGCACAGAGAGCATTAACAGGGAAGTCACCTGATGCTCTTAAAAGGGGCTCTCAGGGTCCTGGCAGCTGGGCAATGTCTCCTCACTGCAAAGGACAACCCCTCACGCCAGAACCACAAGACCAGCTATCACTTTGCTCTCTTCCAGCCACCTACATGTGCGACGAATCTGGGGTGTGGAGGAGCGAGGAGCTGGGGATCAAGCTGCCTTCCTGCCGACCAGGTACTGGTGCTGGGGCAGCTGGTTCCTGCAGTGAGGGGTGCAGAGCAGGGACATGCAGGGAGGGGATGCTGACCAGACCTAACACTTCCCTAGGCAGGGACTGTGCTCCCTGGTGACAATGCCACATGCCTTGGCTATTCGTATCCAACTGCCACAATGCATGGCAAGGAGGGTGGAGGGGACAGAGACTTTCTGCTCTCCCAGCTGTCCCAGATGGTCAAGGTGCAATGGTGGCCCTGGGCAGCAGGGATGAGGGAATATGTTCCTGACGGTATAGGGCAGCAGTGGGGTTACAGCCCTCCTAGCTGTCAGGGCTCCCCAAGCTCACCATTACAGCATACAAGGAAACCAGCAGCCCCAGGGCAGAGCCCACTGGCCATGTTCAGCCTCCACGATCCCTGGCGGTGGCTCCAGCCAAGGGTAGAGCATTACCTGGCTGTCAGCTCCTGTAGGCAGTGTGTAGACCCAGTAGCAATTATCACCTCTTCAAGCCTTGCAGAAGAACTCAAGTGATTTGCAGGGAAGGAAAAGTCCCAAGTCTTTGAGCAGTGGCAGAAATGTTTGCAGCCAGCAAGTTTCTAGGACAAGTGCCCACTCTGGATTAAACAAAAGTCTCTGAGACATTCGCTGACTATAGCCAAGAGTGAGGCCAGGTCTGGCTGGCAGGTCGGGGGCCTGGAGGCAGCTTGGGTGTGGGTTGGGATCAGCCATGCAGGGAAGACTTTCCAGAAAGGTGCAGGGATCCAGTTGCCATCCACCCCAGGGTCTGAACACTGGCTCAGGCCCATGGAGGGTATCTGTTTTCCAGTCATGCAGAGCCACTGCAAGGCCAGAGGAAGGACCCCTCAGATTCACCACAAAACTACAAGACGAGGGCTGTGGCTGCTCTTGTTGTGGCAGCTGCTCCCTGTATCTCTGCTTGATGTTTCAGCCTGAACTAATTTGAGCTGGGAGCATATGGGGACAGCTTTTGGGGCCATAGCTGCTTTCATGGGGCATTTCCAGGCCTTCTGACTAGTGACAGAAGTCAGAGACTTCAGGAAAATGGAAAATCCCAGAGAGAGGGTGACGCTCTCCTGAGATCAGCATCTGCAGGCAGCAGCTGGCCAGCTGTTCTTCAGCTCTTCCCCCTTGTGTCACGCACCTCCCCATCAATAGAAACCTCTCTTCCAGGCCACTCCATGCCTGTGTCTGCCATTAGTGGTAGCAGTTGCAGCCTGGTCAGCATTTTTGATTTGTAATTTAATGGAATAAATATTTGACTGGATACACTTCCTTTAAAACCATCTCCCTGGGACAACCATCGGCTTCAGTGCAGCAGACCATCTGGGCTGGGACACAGGAATTCTTTTCCTGGGCATGTTTTCTATTCCTTTCAGCACTGGAAAAGGCAGGGATGGTGAGCACATGCAGAGACACCATGTTCCCTCCCTGATAGAGTCATGTTTTTCCTAGAGGCAGACCCCATTTGTGACAAATCCACATTAGCAGCTCCCAGTGCTCCTGCACTGGTTCCAAGGCTGATTCTCAGCTCCTGTCCCATCACCCTGAAAGGTCAGATCCTCTTTTTTTGAGACTTTGCATCCTCCCCTCTCAGTGCAGATGACATCAGGGTAGAGGCCTGGCACTTTCCATGGAGGATATGGGTTCTCTTTGCAGACTCAGGGATGAGACCAGCACCTGAGCTGCTGCAATTCAGGAATCTTGCAGATGTAGAAGGACAAGCCCAAACTGGCTCCCACAACCTCCCAGCGACATCAGCACCCACCAGCTAGTTGGGAGTCCCTCTCCACAGTGTTGCCACAGGCATGCATCAGCCCTACCACCACCAACCATGTCCCAAGGCTGAAGTTCTGCAGGGACAGGATTGTCCCTCCCCACCCTGTTCAACTGTCTCAGAGTCACCTTCAGCATCCTGAGTCACTTCTCTTCCTCACACTGTGTCGCAGTGCCTGGATAAAGCTCCTGGACACAAACCAGTCAGCATGTCAGGGCTCTTCAGACATTAATTCTAGGTCTGTTGAAGAGCTGAGCAGAGGGGTTCTGGTTTGGCTGCCAGAATTGTGGTGAGGAGGTGCAGAGTAAAGCCCATGGTGCTAGGCAATGTGGCTGAGCCTTCCTCAGCTGCAGCTCATATGGGAGGGTAAATGCCATGGCCATGAGAATACAGACCTCATGGCATGTCTCAGAGCAAGAGGTGAGACTGGGCTGATGTCAAGCTGCAGTCCTCCTGCTGGCATTCCCCTGGGTTTCTTGGCACACTGAGCAGGAGCTGGAAGGTCTGGGAAGGGTTGAGCAAGCACATGGGTCACAGTGAGGCTGCAGGTTTACTCATTTGGCCTTTCTGCTTCTGAAGTGGTGTGGGTCTGGCCAAATCACTCCAGAAACTACAAAAGAGAGGATTTGGTTTAAAGACAACCAGCCATGTGGCATGACCTACAGAGATATCCCTTTTCATTTGTTCTCTAGATAAGTAAGCTGGAAGTAACTTTTCTGTCCTTTCCACCCCCAGTGTGTGGCCAGCCAGCTCGTCCTCTGCCTGGGATCATCAAGCGCATCATTGGCGGGCGGAATGCAGAGCCTGGCTTCTTCCCCTGGCAGGCCTTGATTGTGGTGGAGGACATGTCCCGGGTGCCCAATGACAAATGGTTTGGCAGTGGGGCTCTGCTCTCAGACTCCTGGGTGCTGACAGCTGCTCATGTGCTCCGCTCCCAGCGGCGGGACAAGACTGTCATCCCTGTCTCCAAGGAGCACGTCACTGTCTACCTGGCCCTTCATGATGTGAGGAATAAGATGGATGCTGTGAACCGGACAGTGGAGAGGATCATCCTCCATGAGGAGTTTGACATCCAGAACTACAACCATGACATTGCTCTAGTCAAGCTGAAGGAGAAGGTGACCATGGGGAAGTATGTCATGCCTGTCTGTCTGCCCCAGTTTGAGCATGAGCTGGAGGGGCCTCACCCCAACACACTGGGGCTGGTGGCTGGCTGGGGTATCTCCAACCCCAACATCACAGTGGATGAGATCATCAGCTCGGGCATGAGGACCCTGTCTGACATCCTGCAATACGTCAAGCTGCCAGTTGTGCTGCACGCCGAGTGCAAGACCAGCTACGAGTCGCGGTCAGGCAACTACAGCGTGACTGAAAACATGTTCTGTGCTGGCTACTATGAAGGTGGGAAGGACACTTGTTTGGGAGACAGTGGGGGTGCCTTTGTCATCCAGGATCCAGGAACCCGGAGGTGGGTGGCCCAAGGGCTGGTCTCATGGGGTGGCCCAGAAGAGTGTGGCAGCAAGCAGGTGTACGGTGTGTACACCAAGGTCTCTAACTATGTGGACTGGGTGGAGAAGAAAACAGGCTCCTTAGAGAGGTGGACTTTTCTGGACCCAGAGCTGGAGAGATGAGTGACTAAGCAGCCTGCTGCCACCACAGCTCTCTTCTTGTTGTTGTTATTGTTTAATGTGCTCCAGACTCTGGTCTTTCACAAGCAACAGCCACGATACTCCACACATGCCAAGACTTTGCCAGCCCTCCAGGTCATTTATTTCACTTGGTCCCACATCCCTTCACTTCCATTCTTAGGAAATGCTTGCTAGGGAGCTGGGGGAAGGGAGTGAAGGACAGGATCTCAGCTGGTGTCCTCAGCTTGTGCTGCTCATCTGCAAACCTCACTCACACTCCAGGGAGCCTCCCTCTAATCCAGGAAAAAGGCACAGCAATTGAGACAGCGTTTCCCTGACACCAAAGCTTTGTGCCACACACAGGGAATTACCCCCAACCCTGGGACTCTCTGGCAAATCTTCTCATCAAAAGATGCAACTACAGAGCCTATGGACAGCACAGGAAACCTATCTGGGGAAGCCTGGACTCCACAGGTCCCCTACACTTTCTGTGTGAGGATTAGTGAGAGAGTTCTGGGGGGTTGCTATGATTTTTATTTGCAAACATCCCTGCCTGAGGTGATAACCACCTGGCCCTAAGGATGTGAGGATGTATCCACAGTTAGCCTTAAACTTCAGCCATGGCTGCCAAGACAGCACCAGCCCAATTGTCTACCGGTATTCCACCATGTGGGATGAGTGACCCACAGGGGCCACCAGGGGCAGGGAGCAGGGGTTTGGACTCAGCATCACCCTCACCTCCAGCCACCAAAACTTCTCTAACCCTCTGTCACATCAAGACTTCAATCCCACCCCCAGACTAGCTCTGTGGTTTCCAGCCACAGCAGACCTCCCAAGGGGAGTTTTCCAACATATGAGACAGCATCACATTGTCTGTACTTAAGCAATACTTATTTTCAGCAGAATCATTTCAGAAAAAAGCATCCTTCCTTGGGCTTTTACCTCTTTCTCAGAGACCTGATTAGTCCTGCATGACAGTTTATTCCTTCTTGCAAGAACCTAGTCCCTTTTAACTGCTTTTAAGGTCATTGATTTAGCTGATTTACAGCTTACCGATGGTGTTCAGCAATTTTTCATGGCTCTTGAGGCCTATTGCAGGTGTCCAAGTCATTTTAGACTGATCAAAACTCACCTGACACACCAGAAGTATTCACATCTTGCCAGCTTCCCTCTGTGGCCCATGTAGACAAGTAAGCCTTGCCAAGGAACAAGGTCAGGTGAGGTTGCATTACCTCCTCGGGGACACCTTCTCCTTCATTTTCCAGCAAAGCCCTCCTAGAATTGTAAGCAACATGCAAAAATTGTCTACTATCCTCTCTGTCTTCCTTCCTGCCTCTCTTCCTCCTCCTCCTCCTTTGGTTTTGCAATGAAAAGAAGAAACTAGCAGAGGATGAGCCACTCTGACATTTTGCTATTATCTAAAAAGCCATTTGTAGAGCATGTAGAGGAGCAGAAGGCCTAAGGAAGGTCAAGCTTGGAGACACACTATGAACTGTACTCTTGGCTGTGTCACGTAACTACAAGGTATTTTTTAATATATATGTATTTCTTCTGCATTTTTTTACATTCTGTAAAGTATCTAATGTCATGTAAGGATGGTTCTCTGCAATCTTCCTCCTGAGAACATAATAAAATTTTTATATGTACTGAGTTTGTCCCCCGAGACTTTCATTCCAAGAGGAAAATGGTCAAGGCTGGTTACCAGTCTCTGCCATACACACCTCCACTCCCAGGAGGATTCTCACACCATCCTTCACTCCAGTGGCTGCTTAGCCATGGCCCACGCAGCTTCATGGGCTCAGACAGACCCTGAATAGCCCTGAATACAAATCACAAAAAGGGAGACAAATGAGATTCTGTCTCCTTTAATTATTTATGTCCTCAGCACATCACTGAAGAAGGGGCAATGGCAAGAGAGGGCAGCAACCTGTGTGCTGAGAATAGTATTTAAATCTGAGTTCAACTGACATGAGGAAAAAATAACAGGTATGTGATTTTTGCTATAAAATAGGTGAAAAATCAGCACATCTCCAGTAGCTGTTGGACTGAGAAGGTGTGTCTTCACAGCAGAGGCTCTGCAGCAAGCTCAGATGTGAGCTGAGGCAGGGACAAAACTCTGCCAGGCATCTCTGCATCACAGGCTGTGAAAATCTAGCCTTTGGAGAGAGCTTAAAATCATGGCCACTGTTTCTTACCATGTGTCTTGAGCCAAGGATGAGAGCTGGGTTGTTGATCCCTATTTTCCTATGGCACAGAACTGAAAAACAGCACCAGGCTCCTCTGTGTTGATGGCAGGGAGGATGGTGGTGGGTTTGGCTCACTCATGGGTCTGCTGACATATTCATAGATATTGAGGGTAAAGGAGAGAAGAGAGAAAAAGCAAAATCAGGGCATGGTCTCCTGAGTATTAAGCCATCATTTGTAGGATCTGAGCCTAGACAGCTCTGGGGCACATTAAAAAATATTGTGGCCCTAACTCGCAAATACTGACTCTCCTCCACCTCCTGTCGATAGCTCTGCTGGGAAATCCCCAGTGCAACCCAGCCTTTGCCCCCTGCTCACCAAGCTGCCTCTGCAGAGTGCCATCCCTTATGCCCCACAGGCACCGCAGTGGCTGCAGGGTGGGTTGGGAACAAACAGCCAAGGAGAAAAGTGGGAACCACAATGGGCTTTGCATTTGCTGGCATCTTGCAACCTGTCAAAGTGGTGAGAGCTTCTCTCCAGGGAGACAGGCGTGGAGACAGCAATTTATCAGTCTGGCTGTGGTGAAAAGCCAGCAAAACATCCCTGGCTGAAGTTTTACTGCCCCTGGCTACATTGAGTGCCAAAAGTGAGCTGAGAGTTGGCTGCCACAGAGCCCAGTCTCAGACTGGGGGGAACAGCCAGGACCTGCACAGGACCCACAAAGAGAGAGAGCATCCTTCTCCCCTCAGCCACCTTCCCTGCAATGGGCTCGCTGTTTGCCACTGCTCATCAACAGTAGGGCCTGAGCCAAGCTGTAAGGGCTTACTCTGGATTCCAAAAGTGCCAAGAGCCACCAAAAGCAGCACTTTGAGGGCAGTTTGCTAAGAAACAAGTGGCACATGGGCACAACTTCATGTTGGAGAAAGGTGTCCTGGAAAGGACCCCAAAAATGAGACCATGGCTGCATGCATGCAGCACAAGACCATGTATGCACAGGCAGCTCTGAGTATTGGGGAGGGGGTGAAGGGGCTGCATGACAGAAGGGACATGCTTGCACAGCATGAGGAGACAAGCGGGCAAGTGGGCAGAGGCAAGGATGGGACCAGGCAAAAAGCAGCGTATTCACATAAGGCCATCAGCGGGGGAGCACAAAGGGTGTGCAGAAGACTTACAGGAGAGCAAGGGATGGGTCTGCCCTTGTAAAAGTGCAGAGAGACTCAAAAAAGAAAATAAGAACTCCCGCAGGGATGTTGTCTCCACCAGAGCTGGCTTCTCAGGCTGAGACAAGGGAGTAGTCCCTCAGCAGCTGGGTGGCTTGGGAGGCTGCAGACAGGCAGACATGATGACTGGGGCTGGGAAAACCTCAGCATGGAATGAAGAGGGCCATGGGCAATGGCAGCAAAAAACTTGGCTGTGTCTCTGCTTCATGACATAATGACGGGAGGGAGAGGGCGGACCTCTCCCAGCACAGGAGGGAAAGGAGTTGATCCAGGCTACAGGACCAGCCTCCTCCTCCTCCTCCTCCCCAGCAAAGCTACTCTACAGACCAGTTCCATTCTCACGTAGGGTAGGCTTTGGGGGAACATGCTATAGGAAAACAGCTGGTCACAGAAATAGGAGGGAGGGCATCCCCCATGTAGGGAGGGCTGTCCCGTACCAGTGCTGCCGGGTCCCCGGTCCTAGCCCTTCCCAGTGCAGTGCCAAAGATCTGCAGCTCCACCTGGTGGCTCCATGGCCAGGGCTGCTGAGACTGCAGAGGAGAGAAGGCGCTGGGAAGGAGTGAGAGTTGGTGGGGTAAGCAGGACAGAACACTCAAGAAACCAAATCCACGCGGCCCCTGGATCACATAGGGCTTTCTTGTTATGTACATTTTTTAACCAATAGCCTGTAGGTTGAATATGTGAAAATACGGAAGAATCTTATACTAGCAGAAAAAGCAAACCTACAATGAGCAGCATAAAGGGCCCTGTAGGATGCAGCATGGAGGAGAGGACAGAACAGGACCTGGGAAGCTGCACAGCCAGGGATTTATGTCTCTGCCACTTTCAATTTCACGCAATCACAGAGTATTCTGAGTTGGAAGGAACCCACAAGGATCATCGAGTCCAACTTTTAAGTGAATGGCCCATATGGGGATTGATGCTGTGCAAGGTGCACTGGGTTTGGTTATTGTCTTTCCTTCAGTCCATCTTTCTTCCATTACTACAGTCATGGAATCTTTGCTACCATATCCATCTTCAGCATCAAATAATTTACCAAGTCAGGAGAGGATGGATGTATCTGCCTCAGTGGTTCTGCAGATCTGTTCCTTGTTAGTCTAATTTGACAAACAGTCCTAAAACCAATTTCAGTACCCAAAGTAGTCTGGAGGTTGTTCACTTCAGCTCTCACTATTCAAGGGAAGCTGCAGGTCCCCTGGTATGTGTTTTGGCTCCTCAACAACCCAGGCAATGTATGAACTCCAGGGGAAACAGTAGAGAAAAGCAAGCTATGCAGGTCAGTTTGGAGAGTGTTAAAAATCCCCATGTCACCCCAGCAGTCAGTATTGCAGCACAGTCAGGTGTCCAGGGCCACTGAAGCTGGAATGCTGATGGAGTTAATACAAGCCATTCATCAGCCAGGCATGACTGACCAGCCTCTCTGTGAGAGGTATCAAGTAAAAACAAAAAGTATGATGAGAATGGCACATACACATCAAGGGGTGATGTCTGCTGAGCTGCTCCTAAACCTCTCCAGTGCTCAGCAGTGAGAAGGTGGCTGCACGGTCGTCATTGGCACCTCACTTCCCCAGGAGATGGCTGCATCTCCTGGCTTCTCCTGTGGCCCCATGTAGCTGGATTTCCCATGGCATCCCTGGTGCTCCCAGTGCATCCCCCAGTGCATTTGCAGGTGACAGCTCTCACAGTGCTCACTCTCATGGAGCACCCCAGTCAGTGTCTCCTGCTGGATGCTGGCAATCAAATCCTGCAGGATCTGCCCAGCATTCTCATGGCTGAAACCAGCTCTGTCTGCAGCCAGTACTGGTGGCACTGCTGTTTGAAGGTCCTCATCCTTGCCCAGCCCTATGGTCTGAGTTGATCCGGAAGGACATGAGAGATAACAGCCTAAGCTGCCCCCATTCCCCACTCCCTTACCTGGCTAAGCCTCATTCCTCCACCACCTGCATCCAGCCCCCAGGGCAGGACTTAAGGAGTGAGATTCTGGTCCATCTTCAGGTCCCTCCCTCTGTCAGGTCATAAAAGATCTCCCTCCAGGTGTCCATCTGCAGTGGGTCCATCTCTCCTAGGGGCCAAGCTTGCTGTACAGGCTCAGGCTGAATGCCTGGGGTGTTCTGCGGCCCCTGCTGCCTGACCTAGGGAGCCAAAGCCTGAGCACAAGAAAGGAAACCAAAAGGAGTTTTGCCTCAGTGTCCAACCAGTTCTCCAGCTTCTGTGTGTGTTTTTCCACATGCAATGAGTCGTAAAGGGCAATGGGTTCCTGGTCCTGCCCCCGTGCTGCCCACACAGCATCAACCATCAGGAACGGAGTAGGGGGGACAGTCTTGCCTAACACAAAAACTCAGTTAACCAAAACACACAAAAAGGAAGAAACAAAAGAAAGCATTTCAGGTTAATCTGAGTGCTCCCTGGCACAGGTGATTCAAGATCTATTAGTGGTATCAGGAGAACAATCAAGCTGTTTATATGAAAAAAAGAAATACAGAACAGGCTCTAAAATTCAAGTCATGAAGATTATACCAATCTCTGCTACCTCACTTCTGATTTTCTCTGTCACTTGTTCACCCCAGGATGCCAGAGAAGATGTCCTTTAGTAGCCATGGTTATATTTAAGGCTTATGCTGTGCAGGCTGCAGGCTACTATTTCAAAAGCTTCTTCAAACTGTTGTGGTTTAAGCCCAAATAGCAACTAAGTACCACACAACCTCTCACTCAGTACAACCACCTTACCCCAGTGGGATGGGGAGGAGAATTGGAAAAGAGTAAAGTCTATTAGTTAAGAACAGTTTAATAATTGAAACAAAGTAAACACTAATAATAATAACAATAACAGTCAAAACAGAGAGATAATAAAGAGAAGGAAACATAAAATTCCATAAAGATAAGTAATGTACACCACAATTGCTCTCCACTCACTTACCAATGCCCAGTCCATCCTCCAAGAGCAACTGGCCCCTCTCCCTCCGCCCCATTTATTCACGGAGCAGGACATTTTATGGTATGGAATATCCCTTTTGGCCAGTTTGGATCAGCTGTCCATGGCCATGCTCTCTCACAGCTCCTTGTGTACCTGCTCACTGGCAGAACATAGGAAACTGAAAAGTCCTTGACTTAAGGTAAACAATACTTGAAACAACCAAAGTATCAGTGTGTTATCAACATTATTATTCCCATGCTAAATCCAAAGTACAACACTGCAATAGCTACTAGAAAGAAAATTATCTCCCAGCTGAAACGAAGACATGAGCACTTACCGATCAACTTCGTTTTTCTGGGCCAAAGGACATACACTCCTCACAGGTAAGTCCCGCAGGAGCCCAGAATTCCTCTACAGGGAAGGTAAGAGTCTGAGGGGTGTCAGGCTGCAAGGGGGACAACAGGTTTTCTCCCAACTTTATGATGCCCACCAGGTCCCTAGAGCCCTGCAGGGCAAAGTAGCAGCAGACAAGAGTCAGCACCCTCCTTTTTGTCCAGCTTCTCTCTGAGCTGCTCATACACACTTAGAAAAGGCTTTAGATAAATTAAAAAGCACAAACGCATCTTTGGGCTGAGGATCAAGGGCTTGTTTTATTAGTGAAAGTAATAAACCTCATCCTTTGCATGGCCATGCTGAGAGTCATCCTCATACAAATATGTCCCATAAGAAACCCATCAAGTCCACCAGCCTCCCTAAGGCTCTGGGACAAGCCTGGCTGAAGCATCCTGATGTGTTCCCATGCCACCAGAAGCCAGGAAAGCCTAGCTGAGCCAGGAACAAAGGCTGACCTTGGGTACTAGATTTCCCAGGCACTCCATCAGCTCCCCTAGCCATCACCCTAGTTCCTCTTTGCAATTTCCAGGTCCCACTATATGCTGCTGAAATAAACCGCAATGAAGATGATCACTGCCAAAACACAGAGCAAACAGCTGCTGATGCAGCAGCAGCGTTTCCAGGGGAAGTTGCTATTGCAGGGTGGGAGGTGGTGGGTCGAGGGTGCATGGGGCCCTAATAAGCCCTGGCGTTTCAGGGACACATCTGCATCTGTCAAGCGCTTCCAGCCAACCCATGCTGGGGCTCGCCATGACTTTGTGTGGTGGGTTCTGTCCTTGTTCACATCCATAAAGCCCTTCCACAGATCCGATGTTGGGGCCTGTCGTGACTTGTTGCAAATTCCAAGCTGGCAGCCCTCACAGTGGGTACTGTCGTGTGGCCCCGTCACTGCTGCATCCACTACAACATCCAGGAGGTTGGAGGGCTGGACTGGCTTGTTATAGAAATACTGGAGGATCTTTACCACCAGATTGTGCAGAATCCTCTCCATAGTCTCCTGGTTGAACTCAGGATCCTCCAGCTGGGGGTTGGGGCAGCGCCTGCATTTCTGGCGAAAGACTCGCATCCATACCATGCCCCAGCCTGGGCACTGCCACATGTGGAACAGGATGTGCACTTTGGCCGAAGACCACTTATGATAGCACTGGGAGCACTGAAACCTGTCAGGGCACAGAGAATACTCATCCCAGGCTCTCTGTGCTGAGCCAGAGACTTCCTGCTCAGTCAGCAGGGACCAGAGAAGCCATGGCTGATGGATTACCTTCACTCATGCAAGCTTTACACTGAACTATCCTCCCCCTCTCTAATAGCATGATGCCAGTCTGGGGAGTTCACCGCAGATGTGAGCTGAGGGCTTGCTCCAGCATTAAACACTTCAGAAGCCAGGCTGCCTGGTGGGATACTTGCTCCACTGCCAGGAGCAGGGGTCCTTGGGGTGAGAAGCATCAGGCCCCTGTTTGGAACTCCAGCCCCTCAATCTGCCGGCTCATCACAGCTAAGCAGAAAGCCAACATCAAGTGCAGGACTGGGCAAGACAAAAAAAAGTAAAACAGAAGGAAGGTGTGGGTGGAGGCTGCTGTGCAGGTGAGGAGATGTCTTGAAGAGTCAAAAAGTGTGCAACCCGCAGCTCTTCATCTTGCACAATCTGCATCGAGGCTGGCAACAAAGGTCTCCATTTGCTGCCACCTGAGCAGGGCATCTGATCAATGCCCAGGGTGTAAATGTTTGAGGTGGGGCTTCTCAATAGCAATGCAGAGCCACAGCCTCTCTCCGCTCTGAGACCCCACAGCCTGGTGTAGGTGCAGGGGCTGCTGAAGCATGTGGCCATGTCCCAGCACACAGTGGCTCTCACTCTCATCCTCTGGGTGCAAACCCAGAAGATTTGACACTAGTGTAATAACTCCACTCACTAGAAAAGCTCTTTGCATCTTGACAACAACATGGAGAAATTCTGGCCAAATACCAACTGCCCTTTGGCCCTGTGGAGCTGCTGCACTCTTCTCTCCTCCAATTCTCATGTTTTCCAGTTTGGCAATTACGTACTAAGCTTTGAACTAAAATGGGAAACCCCCTTCCAGCCTTGCCCACCTCTAAACTGCCCTTTTTGTGTCAAAACCCGTCTCCTTCAAGCAAACTTTGCAAAAGGAAAAGATCCACATGGCAGCACATCATCCCTGGTCCCACTCCGACAGGGACCAAGTCAGCAGTCCCTTACCTCCCAAGAGCACGGTGCTGCACAAACTCCTTCCAGTCAGGACTGAGGGCCTGCACCTGCAGAGTATTATCCTCCTGAAGAGTCCACAGATCTGTTATGTGCATTTCTGCAAGCTTCTCTTTGAAAATGTCCTTCCAGGTCATTATGGTTTCACCTGGAGCTGTGAAAGAGTCAGTGACCAAGATTGCAGGTGAAGCGTGTGGCTTCTGATGGATAATGCAAATGTGCAACTCTTTTCCCCAGGCTTTTCCTCTTTGTACAATGTCTTTGTGCTTGGAGAGGGGAACCTTTGCTCCCATGCAAGCAGCACCACCCCCTCCCAGTCTCTATCTCAACAGTCTCTGCTGACACTGCACCCAGTCCTGGCCAAGTGAAATGTCCCCCAAAGCAAGGACAGGTGGCTTTCCTCAAGATCCACACATGAACCCTTGACCCTGCAAAGCCATGCTGTTGTGATGCTGCTCTGTCCATAGGCAGACAGGTTGGAAACAAAACCTCCTGCCAGGCTGACCATGCCCACCACTATCATGGCAGTGGGGTGAACTGACAGAGGTTGCACCCAGCTTAGGAGTGATGGAAGTGAAATCCACCAAAAATGCAGGACTTGGCAGATGATAAAGCTCCAGATAACCTTATCTCTCTCAATAGTGGCCACCAAACATGGGCTATTTTTATCAACTTTTAGCCAACTCAAGCAGAAAAAGGCCTGACATGAAACTGCAGAGTGGAAAGTTGGGGAGGACAGCATGGTTCATAAAACCAAAAGATGTGAGGCATGCTCTGAGCTGAGAGCACCCAGGGAAAGTATGAACAGCAGAGTTGGGGCTGCTTGCAGCACTCTGCCTCCCAGCATAGGTTCCCCAAGAAACCCCATGGAGAGCAGTGCAGGACAGGGAGCAGGTTAGGTAAGATGCCAAATGATAACTGGTCTTGAGTTAGAGAAAGATGTGCTGCTTGATAAGGCAGGCTCAGCTCCAGGCAGGCAATGTAGTTAAGTCCCAGAAACCACAGGCTGGCAGAGAGCCTCTGATCTTTACTGCAGGAAGGGAAAAACCAGCAAGTTGTTTGTACCAAGAACCCTTCCAACACCTTCACAATGTGTGATGCCACTCCTGTGAGAGCAGAAGGATGTGACGAGCTCCTGGGGCAGAGTATATCTTCAGCTTTGAGGTTCTTTCCTGTTTTGAGGTCCTTCCACTCTTAATTACCCCTTGATGCTAATATCTGGAGCAAGACTAGAAGGAATGAAAAAGGATTCTTGGAAGAAAAGGAGCCAAGGTCTTTAGGATCCTTATGAAGAGGCAGAAAGCTTTAATCTGTGGATAGGACCTGAGTCACCTCCTTTGCAAGAGCTCTACAATGGGTAAATAGAGTCCTGCTTGGGCTGTAGTAGTGAACAGTGAAGGAGGGGTCATCCCGCCAGCATTTCTGATGTTCACAGGTGGGGACAAGGGAACATCTCTGGCTCAGGGATGGTGTATGAGGAAGAGTGGAAGTAGCAGATCTCCCTGGCCGCCTCTCACTCCTTTCCCAGTGGCCCCCACGTCTATAGGTTCACTATAGAAGACCCCTTCATGCACCCTGCCAGAGGGATCTCCAGGGCTGCAGATTTCATGGTCAGAAAGTGGAAGCTTAGCAGCAACAAGGCTGGCCATACAGCTGGCACCAAGGCCCAGCATGGCATGGAGACCCAGTAGCAGCAGGGTACTGTGATGGGCCCTCCACCCTGCAGCAGTTGCCTGCCCCCTTGCTCTTCTTGGTATTATTGTCCAAGATTTACTTTGTGGGTGTTGAATGCAAGAAAAAACTAAAGGTTTCAACACCTCCCCTTTACATCTAGGGCAGCCGTGCCTGTGTTAAACACCTCAGGCCATTTTGACGAGGACCCCCCCCCCCCCGGGGCTGTGTCTCCTGGTACTCTGATATTCACCCAGAGAAACCAATCTCTTCATCTGGAGGATCTCTGATTTTAGCCCAGCTCTTCCTCCCTGAGGCTGCTCCTGAAGGACAGGCACTGCTGCCCATGCTTTCCACTCCAGGGGCCAAAACACTGCCCCTCAGGCACACTGTTCAACAGGGGTCCAGTGGCACTCTTAGCGCAGGGGTGGGTCCCTGCCTCCAAAATCCAGCTGTGATGGAAACTAGTCTTCTGTTACGTCATGGCAACACAACTCAAATCACAACTCACAATGTGCTGAGCCCTCACAGTCATCTCTGAGACACAGTCAGGTGCTGGTCCCTCTATTAAAGCTTTTGACTTGCTTTTACTAAAGGGAATTTCCCAGAACCACCCCCAGAGCTGAAACTACTTTGACGTCCTGTTCTACTTCACACACACCTCCCGGCTCTGCCCAAGCACCTTGCTGCTTACCAGCACCTGCTTGGAAACAAAAGCTGCTCCCACAGGGAGCAGCTCAGCCTCCACAGAGAGTGGGGATGAGCCTTGTCCTGGACACAGCATGACTCCACTGGGCTGGCAGCCCTTGCTGGGAACAGACCCTGACAATCCTCTCCATCCCGGCATGCTGGTCATGGCTTCTTCATGGGATGTGTGAAGGAAGCACACAAGGTGCCGCCTGTGTGGTAATTTCCCTGCTGCTTTCACACAGCCTGAAATTATTTTTGACTTGAGCTCCCACCCCTGTGTAAGCAGTCTCTGCAGAAGCAGGAAAGTTTCCCAAAGTTCTTTCTCCTCCTCTTCATCTTTCACTGTGTGTCAGTCCCCTGCCCCCACCCCTCCAGCCCAGGCCCATGAGGACCCTCCTTGTCCCATGTGCAACCCATCCTTCCTGGGATATCCATCCCTTCTTTTAGGATGGGTCACCCCATATGCAGATGCAGTCCCTGGGAGTGGCAGAAAGGGACATTCAACCCTGGTCCCCAGGCAGGACTGCAGAGAGAGACATCTCCTCAGCAGTGGGGATATTGTGTCCATGGGCAGGGCATGGCAAGGTTTGCAGGACAGATGGGCTGACATCTGAGCAACAGGGCAGAACCCTAAACTGCTTGGTTCATACCAGGACTTTCTTCTACTCTGAAGACACCCCTCATCTTTTCCTGCACTGAACACACCCAATTCTTTTTCATCAGTCATTCTTTTAGGACATTTTTTATCTTTTCCAGATCTTCAGAATGAATCAGAATTCTAGCCCTCCACCCAAACAGCCCCTACACCCTCCCTCAGTAGCATCTTGCCTTTATGTGAGCCAAGCTTCCACAGAAACCTGGTTTGATGTGTCTGCTGTTGTGAGCTATTGAAAGCTGCTCATGGGATTTAGCTTCTTGGGCAACCATCCACCCACAGTGGCAGAATTTCCCATTTCCCTGACTTGCTTATGAGAATGTTACATAAGGGAGCACAAAGATAGCATCAGTCCTGCTTTCCCTGTGGTACCCAGTTTGTCGCCCTAATGAAGAGAAAATGAGGTTGGTTTGACACATGTTCCTGCTAAATGTGTGATCTCAGCCACAGCACTGCCCTGTCAGTGTTACCACTTGGTGGCCTTACTAATTTGTTCCAGCAGTTTTCTGGGTACCAAGGCAGGCTGACTCATCTCAAGTTTCCTGGATCCTCTTTTTTCCCCTCTTTGAAGTAGATGAATTGGGTGAATTGGGCATCTGTATCCTTCTGGGACACAGCTCCATGCTAGCTCCAATCTTGCCACTGCTGATGGTGAATGGTTGTCACACTGTTGTGAAACCCACCACCTCTAGGGACAAGCAAAGACTGTAGGTTCCCTTCTAGGCTGGACTGTCTTCACAGTCAAGCCCTTGGAGCTGAAGGACCTACCTATCCCAGGGTGGATTTGAGGCAAGAAGTATCAGGTCCTTTGGAAATGGGGATATGTCCAAGGTAGATTTTAGAGAGGCTACATTGCCCCATGATCCCAGACTTCCAGGATGGAGAGCGATCCTGAGTGATGGGGAGAGATTAAACAAATTTAATGGAGTAGGTGAATGTGAAGATGTGGGCAGGTATCACTCCACATGGGGTTGGGATCTCTGACTTTCAAGTGAGCCCTTCAGGCATAAGGAGAGAGCTCAGCACTTGCTGACAAATCTCTGCCCCAGTGCCATGGACAGTGTGTTTGGTCTTATGGCAGTGGAGTGGGCAGGCACAGGGCTCCTGCCTGGCCCTCCAAGCCCCCATGTGTCAGGATCTGGCCTGCCAGCCCTCTCCTTGAGCATCACATCCCACCAAAGGGAGGAAGAGAGAGAAGAAACCCTGGAGACAACTCAAAGCAAAACTAGAGAAAGCAAATGCATTGGCGAGGCCACACCTTGAGTACTGTGTTCAGTTCTGGGCCCCTCAGTTCAGAAAGGATATTGAGGTGCTGGAGCGAGTCCAGAGAAGAGCAACAAGGCTGGTGAAGGGACTGGAGCACAAGCCCTATGGGGAGAGGCTGAGGGAGCTGGGGTTGTTTAGCCTGGAGAAGAGGAGGCTCAGAGGTGACCTCATCACTGTCTATAACTACCTGAAGGGAAGTTATAGCCAGGTGGGGCTGGTCTCTTCTCCCAGGCACTCAGCAATAGGACAAGGGGGCACGGGCTTAAGCTCTGCCAGGGGAAATTTAAGTTGGATATCAGAAAAAAAGAGAGAGTAATCAGACATTGGAATGGGCTGCCCAGAGAGGTGGTGGATTCACCATCCCTAGAGATTTTTAAACGCAGATTGGACCTGGCGCTGAGTGCCATGATCTGATAAATGGACTAGAGTTGGACCAAGGGTTGGACTCAATGATCTTGGAGGTCTTTTCCAACCCAATCGATTCTATGATTCTAAATGAGGGCAGAAGGAGGAAACACAAATATTCTACAAGGCTACAGCAGCTCAGTGACAGACAGGACAAGGCTTTTGGTGGAACACGACAGAAATGCTGTGGCCTGGACCGCTCAGGACACACCAAGGCTGTGCAAGCTGGCCATGTTTAGGGATCCAGGGAGCCTGCCCATCAGCCCCCTCCCTCCTATGACCAACCACACCACTCACTAGCTCCCCCCAGCCTGTCTCTTCCAAGACTGACATCTGCTTTCCCAGCAAGTCAAGGCCATAGCAGTGCTCCCACACCACAGTGCCATCCATAGGCCACTCCATTAACCCAGGGACCAAATAACTCACACACCTGCTGCAACAGCTCTAGCCTAACCTCTTCCAAACCAAAACACATCCCCCCTGACCAGCCCTTTTCCCCCTGCAGGAAAGAATTCCCTCTCCATCTCCATCTGCTTGCCCAGTTGTCTCGAGATATGATTTATGAGTTCAGGTTTCTTTAAGGGATGCTTGCTCACATGTTGTTCCCAATCACCTCTAATCAAGGTAGGGGTACATAAGGAGGCAGGCTGGCTCCCAAGCATCATGTAGGTGGTTTTGCTTGCTTAGGTATAGCTCAGACATGTGAAGTCACAAATCCAAGCTTCCTGCAGGTGCTGACAGGGATCAGACTCAGCTCTTTCAGGTCTCCCAGAGGGGTCTGGCCACTCCCCATCATCAAGACTGAAGCATGGGACCAGAGATGAGGCTCTCCAGAGGCCCCAGCTGGTGTGTGGTTTCAGGGAGCTGACAAAGCATTTTGACTCTGACAGTGGTGGCAGCCACTCCTCAGAGGAGTGTTGGGTCAAAATAGTTGCTCAGACTGCCCGACCAGAGTGTGCAGGAAATGCAGCAGCTTCAACACCCGCAGTCACTCCCTTGGCTGCACCCAGGTCCCATTACGGAAGAAGTTGAGGCACTTGTGTGCTGGGGAGATACGTGTTTGCAGAGGGTGCTTGTATCTAGTAACAATAACTGTGCAAATTTGGGGGTGTGCATACAATTTTGCATGGGGATTTGCTTCCACATCTGTGTGTTCGTGAGCATTTGTGTGTGGTTGCACATCAGTGTGCACAGCCAGGCTGGGGTTGATTGCTCTGGAGGGGGGGTACATAGTGGAAAAAATTGGGCACACACACACACCGTGCCCCTGTTTGACCACTGTGCACTTGTGAGCTTTCTGCATAGAAGAGGTTCTCAGGAGCATTCTTCATCACTCACATCACTATGACAAGAGGAATGCGGTGGCCAGACCCAAACCTGCACCCTGTCTCCTCTGGCATTTCAGGAGTCTTTCCCAGTGATGACACATCTGAGAACACGGAGTCAGGTTCCAGGTGCCATTAAATTTTTCAGGACCTTGTTCTTTATTCCCTCTTGCACTGATGTAAGCCACCATTTACCCAAAATGGGATGGAGGACCAGGCTAGAGCCCTTTTCTTGCTCTGTCTGTAGCCAGTGACCCTAAGGTACAGGGCTTAGCCCCAGGGGCTGTGATGCTGCAGAGAACAAGATCAAAATCCAGAGACAGTTGGTCAGCTCTGCCTAACCAACCTTCAGCAAATCTCCTCTCCACAGCTTAAACCAACGACCACTGAAACTCTGCCACCCACAGCCCTTCAGCACCAACAAAGCAGCTGCGGCAGAAAGGATGTACCCCAAACCCACACCAGGCCCATCACAGCCCAGCCTCTTCTTGATGTGGGCAGGGAAAGCCAAAGGACTCAAGAGTGTCAACTCAGCCCCCTCAAAAAATGTGACACAAACTTTTGCATCCTAGGTGAAAATGAGTTCACTTAGGTCCGTGCTTAATGTGGAGTGGAGAAAAGGAGCAAAAACCTGCCAGTTAGTGCAAACAACAGGCAACCAATGGTGCAGTAGTGAGCAAAACCAGGAGGGCTGTGATAGGGAGGGAGAGGCAGCAGAAGGATGGAAGGAGCTGGGAAAGCCAGAACTGGGGACTTCTCAGGACAGGAGATAAAACACCTTCTTCCAAATCCTGCACAGTGACTCCAAGAAGACCGAACTACCATCACTAGGCTAAAGGGAGAGTCAAAACTGCACGTCTGCTCTCCTGGCTTGTACACAAAGACAAAAGAACAGCTCCTGCACACAAACACACTCGCCTCCCCATTCTCAAGCACGATGCTGGGGTGTGGGGCCTGACACCCATCCCAAGGCACTGCTTGGTTTGGGGATGCTCAGTTGGGAGATTGAAACCTGGATCCTGCCTGAAACTCATTCCAGTCCTGTTCGTGCTCTGGCCAGCACAGCCAGTGCCTGCCCAGTGCAGGGAGACATGGCTCGTGTCTCTGCCAGTGCTGGGCACCTTGTGCTCCAAACAGGGATGGGAGATGGTGTCTGGAAGCCTGGAGCATCCCCACCACTCACCCCACACATCCCTAGAGCCCAACCTTCCTCCCAGCAAGGGGCAGGATCACACCTAGGCTGATGGGGATTGGAGGGGCACAGGCACTGACACAGGTTGGATATTCTCCCATTCCAACTGTCATAGGGAGATGCTTTTGCTACACCTTCAACCTCACCAGATAGCTTGGGAGCCTTTGGCCAGCCTCAGACCCCCATCCACCAAGAGAGGAAGGGGCTGAGTCCCAACTGCTCCTGGAGGAGTCACAGCTGCAGCCAGGGGGTGCAGGAAGGACTCAAGATCCACCACCTCTGCTGCCTTCGAGGCAGGATGGAAAATATGAAGTGGGGCCACTGGCCCACCCTTTCACCGCTGTTGTGTCTGACAGGAAAGCCAAAAGCAAAACTGCTGACGGAGCTCCCGCTTCTCACCCACTGCAGCTGCCTCCTGTCTTGGTTTTCCGGGCCCAGACGGCCACAGCAGCTCTGACAGAGCCTCTGGGGCAAGGAGCAGGGCTGCTGCTGGCAAAAAGCCCCGATGGGCTGAACCATGCATTGGCCCAAGTGAATGTCATGGAAGTTACAGCACTGCCCATGGAGGCTGCTGTGAGCCTTCAGCAGCACCAGGGACCTAGGGGGAACACCACTGTCCCACCCTAAGGAAAGAAGAAAGCCACCCCATCTGGTCCCCTCTGGAACTTTCTCATGGACTTTCCAGTCCCTGCAGAGGACAAGATGTGGTGCCTGGCTTGCCTCAGCCCTTCCCCCAGCACCCAGGCTGGTTCCCACAATGCTTACTGGAAGTAAGGGAAGAAGAAAACTGCTGACAGTGCTGCCAAAGTGTGAGTTGCAAGTGACATTTCTCTGTTTTCACTGGGTTTCACAGTCTCCTGGTAGTCTCTGCTGCCTTCAAAGCCACTCCTTTACTGAGGTTTCTCCCCTCTCGACCAGCTGTTGCTTCTTTCTGCTATGGTTTCTGGCAGATAGCATAGCCCTGGCACCTCGTTCAAGAGGGAAAGTGGAAGTTTGAAGCCAGAAAGCCGCATGAGCATCAGGCTGTGAGCTTTGTCCTGGTTGATGGCAGCCAGAACTCTGGCACAGCAGGGATGCTCATCCTCACAGGTTGGGTGAGTGACCCAAGATGAGATTGGTAAGGGGGGGTCTTGTTTGCAGCTCTGCCTGGGTGACCAGCTCAGATGGAACAAGAGGACAAAGAGCATTGGCCTCTTTAAATTATTAAAAGCAGCTTTGTGGAAGAGCAGCTTACATATCTCACACAGAGACACAGGAACCACAACAGATGCCGCCGCCTCCCAACTCTCGCCTGCACTGCAAGTGCCGTTATTTGCCTGCCCACGCGCTTGCCAGCACGAGTCAACAAACTCCCCAGACGCAAAACCCTTTATTCACCCCCGTGGCCAGATCCAACTCCCACCTGTGGACGGAGGGACATGGTAGATTTCTGCTCTTGTAGAGGAGGAGAGTGCCTGGAGACAGGAAGAAAACCAGCTGCCCATTTCCCAGGGGTTTCTTTAAATAGCAATACACAAGGCAGCCTCTGTTCTGAGCAAGGAGAAGCCCTCAGCCCTGGGTTCCCATGAGCAGCATCTCACAGGATCCACTCCAGCTCTGGCCTCCAGCATTTCCTCCAACAGTCATGGTTTGTTAGTTAGGTCCAATCTGGGGAAGGGAAGCAGCATGGCCATTCCACAGAGCCCTGGGTGGAGGTAGAAAGCCAAGTTATGACGTAAATCACCTTTGTCACAGATCTGTTGGCATTGCTGCTTTGTCCCAGCCCATCCTCCCTGCTCTGAGTAGAGACACAGCACAAGGAGCCCATCAGGCACCTTCCTCATCCTGTGGTACCTGCCCCACAGCCACAAGAACACTGTGGCCAGGACTGTCCAATATCCACTCCAGTAGCAGTGTCTCCGTTGCTTCAGTCCTGGATTTTTCCCAACTGCAAATTGCAGCGGGAACAAGGGGCCAGGGAAACGTGTTCATGCCCATACCCTCGTGAGGAGGGACCCTGACCCTCAGCAGAGCTATGAGCGCAGCTGTCGAGTCCTCTCATCCTGGTGTTTCTTCCCCCGTTCTGGTGTGACAGGTTTCTCCTCTGGGAAGATGATGGTGGCATATTCTGTCTGATCAGCTGCCCGGTCCACGGGGGGCACCTGGGTGCACTGGTCCCTCTGAAACTCCAGAACACCATAGTCCACAGTGGATATGGACACCACAGGGGGCTTCTCTACCTTCTGCAAGGAAACCCGTCATGGTGATTCAACATCTGCAGGTACCTGCCATCCCCAGCACAAGCCCCCTCTTGACAGCATCAGAATCAGCTCTGAGGCACCCCAAGAGAGTGAGAGCAATACAAAGCAGAACACACCTGTGATAGCATGTGCACAGAGGAACTAGATCATGAGTCCTGGGTTCACTGCAAAGCTACGTGGGTCTCAGCTCTCTACCTCTGTGCTGGATTCTCTGCCCAGCAGTGGCAGGCAGGAAGCTTCTAGGAGCTCTTTTCCCACCTCTCCACAGGGGTCCAAGGTGGCACGGTGTGCATGAGAAGAGCCTTGGGCTGGGTTTGCTCAGACCAGAGAGGAGACAGCACAGGGGAACCTAATCTCTGCCTTCAGCTACCTAATGAATGGGGTTGGAGTTAAGATGGAGATGGGTCCCTCCTGGAGGTGTCTGCCAATACGACAAACAAACCAGGCACCCGCTGCAGTGAGACATTTTAGCTTAATGTATTGGGGGGAAACATCCTCCCATTTTCTACAGCAACACAATCCACTGCCAAAGATAACCCTGCTTTGATGAAGGGTTGGACTAGAGAGTCCCATTCTCTCTTGGGCAGTTTTTTTTTTTGATTTTCTGATGGTGCTGTGCTGTTGCAGGTGCAGAAAAGCAGTTGTAGCTGTGCAGAAAAGATCAAGCAGCCTCAGAAAAAACCAGAAGTGAGATGCTTGTGAAGGCCTGATAAAGGGAGACGCTGCACCCTGCTCACCCCAGCCATGCCACAATGCTCCCCTGCAGCGCGGCAGGGCAGCAGTGGTGGAAAACTCACCGCTCGCATGTTTTCACTTGGTGGTTTCTGCACATCTGCAAAGTAACACACTTGGTTAGAAGAGGTTTGTTTGCCACAACAGCACCAGCTGACCCAGTCTCCGCATCTTAGAGAGCACTGGACACCACGATCATTTCACCACACTTCCTCCTTCTCCACTCAGAATCTAACAACCTGAGTATTACAAGGACAAGTGAGACACCAGCACACAGTCTAGAGTTTCATTTGAATTAGTAGAATGCAGGGGAGCCCCCTGTGAGAGCTCCCAGGGTGCCTGCAGTGTGGCTGACGCAATGCCCTGCACTGCAGCAGGGTGATGAGATGCTTCAAAAGTGCCTGGGGAAAGTGCCTGGAAGGGATTAATGTGCAGTATTAGGGCACTACACTAACAACTGGTGTAGAGCCACCACATATGGTCTTGGGTCTCTGCAAAGGGCAAGTAGGGCTCAAAGTACCCATCCTCCCTAGGCATGCAGATATCTTTCCCATAGGGATTATGCCACAGCAGAGTTTAGCATGTTGAACCAGCCCATATACCCCAGAGCTGCAGATATGTGGCTGACCCCTGGTCCCATGCGAGGTTTGCATGGCCCGCAGGGGGGATCATACCTGCTCTCCTGTATGTGTAGGTGAGGTAGCTAAAGATCAGCAACAGAACCACCCCAGCCAGCAGCAGGATGCCCAGGAGCATGGTCTTGACATGTTCTGAGATGCTGCTTTCCTCTGTCTCTGGCTCCTCAGTGGGATTCATCTCAGGGGCTGCTGCAGTAGCCATTCAACAAAGGGGGAACAAAACAGCAGGTCAGGAGTGGAAAATGGCCTCTTATAATCCTTATGAAAGGCAACAGAGGAACATGGGGGCTGTCCTCAAAATGGGCTCAGTTCCAGGCAGGTGGCCACAGCCCCACCATCCCTCCAGGGTCCCTGATTTTGATCTGCCATGGGGGATGTTTAGGACATGTCCATTCCTTCCCATTGCAGTTGGTGAAGATGATCACACACCTCTGACAGCTGGGGTGCAGAAGGCCAGGGCTCCACTCTGCACCTGCAGCCAGTCCTGTGGCATGACCCTCTGCCCAGCAGAGCACCATGAAGGACACAGCTCCCCCAGGCCTCCCTACCATGTCTACATCCATGGCTTAGCACACCATCAGCTTGCATTGGGAAGAGATGTTGTGGAAGACAGTGACTTTTGCAGTGTTTTTCCTTTTTATAAAAGGCCAGCTTGAGCCCCACAAAGACCTGATGCTGCCAAGCAAGGGCATAGCAGAGATTGCTGCAAGATCACTGTCTCACACACCATGGGACTATCAGACCCTCACAGAGCATGATTTTGCAATGACAGTATCTACAACAGCACTGGCTGTTTGAGGGGTATGAGCCCTGGTCATCACCCCAGAGGAGCTGTTCAAGGCTGAAGGCAGTTCCCTATACTGGTCTCAAGCCTCCATCCACAGGTAAGGATTTGCTTCTCTCCAGAGCATTAATGGGGACACAGCCCCAGCAAGATGGAGACCTCCTGCCTCAGGACCACACCCAGATGCAGTATTCACAGGGATGTCAGCCTATGTCCTTAGACTTCAACCCTGCATGCAAAGGAGAGGGGAAAGGGCAGGACTATGCTCTCATTACCCATGTCAGATCCTTCAGCAGCAGGGCACTGTCTGCCTTAAGCCCTGGAGCTACAATTTCCTTGGAACCCATCCCCAGGGCTGACCTGTGACCACTAGCTGGGACCGGTTGCTCTCCATCACTTTATTAGGTTCAAAGAAGGTGATCAGTCCACAGTAGTAGGACCCTGAGTCATTCTGGTGGAGGTTCAGGATCTCGAACTGGAAGATGGGAGTGTGGTTGGTGAGCCGGTACTTCTCCATCTTCGTCATGGGCTTGTTTCGGCTCATCTCAGCTATTTTTTGGCCTTGGCTGTGGTTGGTCACCTTGTACCAGTTGAGGCTGTACTCTGAGCTAGAGTCATGCTCCATAGAGATATTGCAGGAGAAGGTGGCTATGCTGCCTTCATGGAAAGTTAACATTGATGGAAAGATAGTCACTGTTTGGGAGAGAGGAAACAAGGAGCAGACACTGTTACAGCAGGCACAGGTCTCAAAAACAGCCATAACCCCTTGTGCAGGAGCCAGGGATGCAAGCCCAGTCCACACCATCACTCTGGGTTACAGTGTGGTACATCAGGCTGTCTCTCCCATCCTGAGTGTGTGCCTGCTGGCTTAAGTGGGAGCCTCAGGGTTAGTAACTGTACTGAAGTGGTTTCAGCAGAGCAAGGACTACCTAAAACTAACACAGAACACCTGTAACAGGGAAAACAGACTTTGAGGGTTGTATTATTTTTAAACCTATGCTATATTTTGATGTCTGAGTCATCCTTCCTCCAGCTGATGCTGACTCTGAAGGTGAGCAGAGGGGACTGAGTCCTAGGCTGGGGCAGTGCCTTGCAGTGCAGCCCATCTTATGCCTGGCTGCCTGCTGGAATGCTCCAGCTCTCCCCACTGCATCATGCTCAGCGCTCAGAGTACGCAGGGGCTGCCTATGGCATGGTATTTGCTATCTGCAGCCTGACACCACCTAACAGGGCAGAGCAACCTGGAGCTTACAATGCCAACCCTTTCCAGCTGCCTGTCCCTTCCTTGTGGGTACATGGGCAGCCAGGCACCCACCCTGGGGGTCCCAAACAGGCTTGCCAGGCTGCTCCCAGCACAGAGGGCAGTCAGCCATGGCCACAGGTCCCTTGGCCCTTAGCACCAACCCTGTTGCTTCCCCCCATTTCCCTGCCCATTATGCCTGCAGGTTCATCCCCCCTGGGCAGCGGGGATGCTGCAAACATGGGCCAGGCACACAGTGTCCCTGTTCAGCCAGTCCCATACAGCAGAATGTGGCAGCTGTTGCATTAATTTCTGCTCAGAGCAATAAAATGTGAGAAGAGGCATTTTTCATATATATTACCTGACCAAGCAATTCAAACCATCAAGGCTTTGAAAAGTCCCTGCCATTAATAAATTTACCTTCCTTTTTCAGAAATCAATACTGATAGCAGCCCTAAGGCTTGCAGACAGAGTCAGAAAGTCCCTCCCGTCCCTCCAGCTCTGACCTGAGGCTGTAGGACCATGATCTCATCATCACCAACCAGAAAAGGAACCTGGATAACTCTTGAATAAATACAAAATTTGATGGAAAACTAGGCTGAGAAATTAGGGATGAGACCAAACAGGAGAGAGGGAGAGAAGTGCCCCAGTTCCCGCTGGCAGCATTGGCTGTGGCAGTGTCCACCCTGAGAGATAGATTTTTTCCAGTATTTTGGATTTCTTGTGTTTAACAGGAAATATTTGGCAGGTTCAGAGCTTTGCTTTCTACCAGTACCGCTGCCAACAATGAATGAAGCATTTGGAAGCATTCTGAAAGTAGATGTTGGGTTTACATGTTTCCCTACATCTTCCCAGCACCAGAGGTAACATCTCCTCCTAGGGACACCCAGCTCTGCACCCACCCTCAGGGCAGAAAACATATGAATCCACCAAAGAGTCAGGCTGGGAGGAAGGGGGACACAGCTTCACCAGGGCTCTCACTCACTCTGCCGAGACTCACTCCTTCCTCTCAACCTCTCCTTCTTCCCCAAATTTCACCCAGAGCAAGGACCCTGGCTCCCTCAGTGTCAAGTCCAAAACAGGAGCTGCAGCCCAGGGGCGCAGACTGAAGCCATGAGAGCCACAGCAGAAAACACCAGACCCCACATGGCACTGGCAAACCCAGAAGCTCAACACCAAACCCCAGCCACAGTTACTGTGCCACAACATAGCTCTAGTGTCAGCACTGTGGGCTGTGTTCCCTTCTCCATCCTTTGATCCCGTTTCGGCCACAAGCATCCCCATGTCCTTTGTTTCAGCCACACATACCCTAAAGCTTTGGGTTTTCCGCCTTCTCAATGTCAGAGCTTATTTTTAACTACAAAGTTAGAAGCTAAACTAACTAACTAACCCTTAGTTAGTTAGACTAGCCTTTCAGTGTTTTCCAAGAGCTGAAAATTCCACAGGCCACACTCTGGTACCTACCCTGGCGGCAGCAGGCCAGCATGGGCCCACAGCAGAGCAGGACGATACAGAGGTCAGTCAGGGCCACCTCCACGCTGCCCCACATCCTCTTCAAGGCACCTGGAGCCATGGAGGAGTGGTGAGTCCCCTGCCCAGGCAGGTGTGATGTGATATGCTGTGCTGTGTGCTGAGCCACCCCCGGCTCTCTCCGTGTTTCCTTCCCCACAGTGGCAGCTTCTTCTCTGTTGTACACAGCAAGGGCTGGGTGGAAATGAACGTGCCCATCACTCCCCCAGAGGGAAACCCGGGCTGCCTCCCGCCTCCAGCTTCCTCCCTGCAGAGGCAGTGATCAGCTGAGCCAGACCTGGCCCCTTCCCATCCTTGCGTGCTCCTGGTGCACTCCCACACAGGCATGGAGCTGCCAAGCAGCGGGAACAGACATCTCTGAGACTGTATCCTTTTTAAGGAAATTTTCCAGGGATGGAGCAGGCACAGACCACAAGGGATATGCCCTCAGCTCCAAGTCTGGCTCATAACTAAAAGCTGTCTTGGATTCCCAGGTACCCACAGGTTGTCCTACCAGCTACCTAAGGCAGTGGGGTGTTGAGGGACATGTGGCACTGGGTAGATAGGGAGGGTCTGAGTAGCTATGGGGCACCTATTGGTAGGCTGTTCCCACTGGGATGGGAGGGGATGGGAGAGGAGGGAGAAGGAGGAATAGGAGCATGAAAAAGAGGAGGAGAAAGGAGAAGAAGGAGAGGGAGAGGGAGAAGGAGAAGGAGAGGGAGAGGGAGAGGGAGAGGGAAAGGGAGAGGGAGAGGGAGAGGGAGAGGGAGAGGGAGAAGTAGGAGGAAGAGAAGGAGGAGGAGAAGAAGGAGAAGGAGGAGGAGAAGGAAAGGAGAAGGAGGGAGAAGGAGGGAGAAGGAGAAGGAGGAGGAGGAGGAGGAGGAGGAGGAGGAGGAGGAGGAGGAGGAGGAGGAGGAGGAGGAGGAGAAGGAGGAGAAGGAGAAGGAGAAGGAGAAGGAGAAGGAGAAGGGGAAGGGGAAGGGGAAGGGGAAGGGGAAGGAGAAGGAGAAGGAGAAGGAGAAGGAGAAGGAGAAGGAGAAGGAGAAGGAGAAGGAGAAGGAGAAGGAGAAGGAGAAGGAGAAGGAGAAGGAGAAGGAGAAGGAGAAGGAGAAGGAGAAGGAGAAGGAGAAGGAGAAGGAATTTTGTCTCCTTCAGTGTATTTTTTCAAAACAGATTTGCAGAGAACAAAGACAGGTTCCCAGGGCCAGGATGCTGTTATTGGGGTGACATTTGCAGAAGACTTCAGTAATTTTTGCACTGTCAATGTTCCCCGCTCACCACACTGACTAATACTCGCATAGGAAATAACCAGAGGTGAAAGCAGCTCCTCCACTTCTCTCGAACACAGCCTCAGTGCCTCACAATTTTGGAAAGTGTCAGTGGAAAATTAATAATTGGGGTGAAGGATGTGATTCTAATGATGATTTCATTATTTTCCAGGCTTTCAGAAATGAGTTGCAGGGCTGGGGCTTGCTCACCTCTCACTTTCAAACATGGGCCTGGCACAAGAGTGGGCTGGGGGAGCCACCTCTAATTTCATAGAATCATAGAATCACTAAGATTGGAAAAGACCTCTAAGATCATCAAGTCCAACCATTAACTTAACACTACCATGATGGCCAAACTGGGATGGCCATGGAAGGGGTTCTGAACTGGGGCAGACAGGGCTCACGCTGGGTGGGTGGCTCAATCCAGCCCGTCCTGGGTCCTCTTTTACAGTCTCCTCCTGGCATTGCAGCATCATTTCTTTCTCGTGAGCTGCTGGCCCTGCTTGGGCTGCAGAGCAAGGGTGGGAGCTATGCCCACCTTATCACCTCTCCATGCCACCTTGCCAGAGGCCACCATGCTGCCTGGAGGGGTGGCAAAGGGAGTGCTCTCCACCATGTGCAAGGGTGCAAGTGGGTTTGAGGTGGACATCACTTCTTCCTTCACAATTTACTGCATTCCCACAAAAAAAAAAATCCTAACTAAACTAAACTGAACTTCAGGAAATATGGAAGCTCACAGCCAGGAGGCTTTTCCACCTTTAGGTGACACCAGCAATGTGGCCCAGGTGGGGAAAGAATGCTTGTTTGGCACTTGTCACATGTTTTGATTTCTAAAAGCAGAAGATATGATGGATATCACTGCCAAGATCACCACTCATCAAGCCAGGGATCAGCAGGAAAAACTGGCTCATCCTCCCCACCCCACGCAGCAGCAGCAGAGGGCTCTGATTAAAATCATAGCACAAATTGCTCAAACTTTCCAATGCACACTTGAAATGGGTGTAAGCCAGTACCCGAGGCGGGGAGGCTGCTACGTCCATGAGAAACCAGCAACGGTAGATACCCTTTTTTCTGAGAAAAAAATAAAAATGACAAAAAGAATAAAAGATCAATCTCACTGCTAGGAAGCCGCTGCGGAGGAAAGCGAGGTGAGCAGCAGTTCCGTGCCCCAGCCCAGCATGTGCCCCAGGTGTCAACATCGCAGAGGAGCCCAGTCCTGGCCCCACAGCAGTCACCAGGCTTCAGGCAGGCTTTGCATCCTGCCTCCACACTGCCTGCACTCGGCCAGACCAGCACAGCTCCTTCTGGCTCTTGCACCAGGTTCTCCAGCAACAAGGAAAACAGGCTGGCTCCAACCATGTTGGTAAATCCCCTCCAGCCCAATAGGACCATAAAAGGGTCCCTTGATGCTTAAAAAACCATAAAGTATCTTTCTGTGAGCTGGGAAATAGCAAATTGCAAGGGACAGTCCTATCCTATTTGGCCACCAAAAGAGGAAATGAAGGTCTAAAGAGGAAGAGAAAGAGGAATAAATTATAAGACAGTTTGTGATAAATAAGTGATAAAACTAAGAGACAGTAACTTTAGCAAACACATCACACCACTTCATGGAAGCACAAATGTCCTTTTTTTCCCCAACAAAAAGCTGGCCCAATGTGTCGAGTCCCACCAAGGCATCTGGGACCCAGAGGAGGCTCTGTTCTCCTGCAGCCATCACTGCTGGGGCACACAGCTATCACCTGAGCACTCATCACAAAGGGTAGAGGGTCAGTCCCAAAATGGCTTAAAAGTATCTGGGGTATTTAAGGAGCACTGAAAATCTGAAAGGTAAAAAAGAAAGCTGTGATTGAAAACCTCAGATGAGCTGACTAAAGTCCAGAGCAGAACAACCTTAAAAGTCCAGGCAAAGCAAAGATTCACAAATGAAAGGGGAACACAAATTATCACAGAAAAACGCTCAGGAAAAGAAACCCAGAGGTTCCAAAGATCCTTTCCCCAACAGTTTAACTGAATTCACATCTGTGGGTCCAACCCAGGCAGGAGGTAAGAAAAGGAAACGGTTAATAGTGTTTGCAAATAAACACAGAAGAGTGTTGAGGTCTTTCAGATACTTCTCGGAAATTAGGAAGGTCTCTGCAAATTATTTGCATGAGGAACAGCGCCTGGCCCTGTGGGGACAGGCAGCAACCTGTGGGTGTGAGTAAGCAGCGGTAAGCAGTGAGTAAGCAAAGGGATGGAACAGAGGCACAAAACTGTTCCTTTAGCGAGCGGAAACCTGCAGGGGCCTCAGCAGAGCAATGGCAACTGGGATGGGAAAGTGCCACATGGGGATGGCATGAGGCAACCATCACCTTCAGCATGGCAGTGAGGTGCTGTTCCTGCTGGCAGGCAGAGCTGATGCCCAGCCTGGTGGTACTAAGGGCTCTGATGGTCCACCTCTAGCAAGTGTTGCTGCTAAAATCTGTGGAATAAAGGAGCTGCTTCTGCTTGGGATCTCAGCAATCCATGTGTGCTCAGACCAGTTTGGGGCAGGACCTGGCACCAGTAGGGATATGATTGCGCATTCCAAGCAAAACTCCAGCAGCTGTATCCCCTGCCTCCTGGTGCAACCTCACACCTCCTATACCCAAGGGGCACTTCCAGGCACCCCCAGCCTTGTCACAGGTGATGGCCCCTCCATCCTCTCGATCCTGGTAGCAGCACGCTCTGCACCAGCACTGGCTGTGCCTTCACACTGTTTCCATTCAGAGCTGGGTGAAGCACACAGGGGCCTTTCTCAGCCGTGTCACTCGCTGCATGCAGGAAGGATCATGGAGATCACTGCATTGAGATAAACTGTGGAGGAAACAGCATGTCAGCTCCTCAGGAGGGGCTGCGTCACATGCAGCCTTCTTTGGGCCAGACAGCAGCTACAGGCAGGGAAAAGAGAACAAGGGTATGACAGCATGAGGATACCAGGGAGCAAGAATTTTAGGCCTTTCTGGAGGATTTAAGAAATTCCTGGAGGAAATGAGCAAGGCTAGGACCTCCTCCCTGATAGCTGGGATACATGGCCGAGGCAGGAAGAAAGCACAAGGCCTGGCAGCAATACACAGGCAAAAACTGGGGGAATTGGCTTTGCAACAGCAACAATTCCAGACTGTGTTCTCCTCCACATGCACTGGGCACTCCCAGCAAGGCTCCTGGGGCTGGGGCCAGGGTCTGGCAGACATGTCTCTGGGCACAGAGACCCCTCTGCCCTGCTGGCACCCAGAACCACTCCATGGAGCCCTGGTAGAGGTACAGACAGAGGCTGCAGCTGCCAGTTTGGAGTAGGATCGGGGCACTAGGGAAGCATCCAGAGAGGCCAGGCTGTTTTACCCTGCTCTCTCCCCATCAGACATCCGGCCACACTCGAGGCAGCAGCCTCATCAAACTCTTTATTTATAGAACCACGGGATCATTTAGATTGGAAAAGACCTCTGAGATTAAGTCAACCTATGACTGAACACCACCATGACAACTAGAATATGGCACTACATGCCACATCCAGTCTTTCCTTGGAAACACTTCCAGGGATGGTGACTCCACTAGCTCCCTGGGCAGTCCATTCCAATGTCTAATCACCCCTTTTATGAAGAAATACCTCCTAATATCCAACCTGAACCTCTCCTGGTGCAGCTCAAGATTATGTCCTCTCGTCCTGTCGCTGTTGGCCTTAGAGAAGAGCCAGACCCCACCTGGCTACAACCTCATCTCAGGGAGTTCCAGAGAGATAAGGTCACCCCTGAGCCTCCCTTTCTCCTGCCTAAACATCCCAGCTCCCTCAGCCGCTCCTCATAGGACTTTTGCTCCAGACCCTTCACCAGCCTCGCTGCCCTTCTCCGGACTCACTCCAGCGCCTCAACGTCTTTCACAATAAAATTTTACCATTCTTACAACCATTAAAATACTTTACAATCATTACAGCAATTATTTACCGTTCATTTACCAATGATGTTATGGCACAAGTTTTTTAATTGCGCCCCCGAACCCGCCCCCCCTGCCGGGGGTCCGCACGCGCCGATCCCGCAGCCCCGGGCGCCGTGACGCACGGTGACGTCACGGTGACGTCGCGGGGGTTGTCGCGGTAACCAGCGCCGGGGACGCTGCGAGGGCCGCGGCCATGGGCGAGCTGGGCCCGGACGACGGGGCCGGGAACACATACAGCCTCCGGCCCGGCCTCCAGCACCGGTGAGGGACCGGGGATGGGGGGCCCCCGGCGGGTTTGTGCTGGGGGAGGTTTGGCCCCGGGGATGTGGGAGCTGCGGGGGAATGTCGGGGAGGGGCTGGCATGGGGCTGCGGGGTGTGGTGGGAATGGGGTCCCCCGAGGGTTTGGGGGGCATTAGGCTCCCTGACCGGCTTGGGCACCCGCTCAGGTGGGAGATGGCTGCGTAGGGGCAGCCTCCGGCAGGGCTGGTTTCACACCTTTTGTGGGTGTTTGGGAGGGCTGGTTAACTTAGCTGCACTTTTCTGCCCCCTGCTTTTTCATTTGTAATTTTTCTTTAATATGTAAAAGCTACATATTCCCAGGTGGGGTTGTGTATGCTTCTGCACATTGTGTGAATTTTCGGGGCTTTCTGTTGCTGGTTTTTTCCCCTGACAGATTTAAATCGTCCACAGTAAAAGAATGCATCCATGCAATACTGAAGGAGAAGCTGGCAGATGTACAGTACGTCCCCGAAGAAATGCCCAAGCTTACGAAGACTTTATCAGAGACAATAAAAGACAGACTGAAAGGTAAAGAGGTCTGCTGACTGGGGAAGTAATTTCTTTTCTTACCATGCCCTCTCCCGTTTGACAAAATCTCTCTTTCCTCTTTTATTTTTTATTCCTCCTTTATTTATTATTTATATTTTTATTCCTCCCCTGTTGTCTGATTCAAGTCTACTGTTAAGAAACAATCTGTCCTATATACATTGCATTCCTTGCCTGCAGAACTGGAGACCTAATTCAAGCAGACAAGATCTGTTGTTGTGTAGCTTGGCTGGTGTGGGACATCAGCCTTGGAGGGGCCGCAGAGGCAAAGAAGCTGCATTAGAGAGAAGAAAGAAGTGATGCTTCATTGCTTCCTGCTTCCATAGACAGAAGTATTCCTGCTTCTTTTCTGCTGCGAGTTAGATCAAAGTTGGGTCAGATTGGAAGAGCAGGGAGATCAGAACAAGGCTCGGGGAGTGCAGGGAAGGAGAAGAGAGGATCAGTCAGACAAGGAGGGGTGTCACTACAGCCTTACAGCACTGGAAGAAGGTTGTGGTGGTGGTGCTACACAGGATGCCCTCCAACATTTTTCAGTTCAAGAAGGAAACTACAATCTCCAGCAGGTGTTTCCTGAGTTCTGTGCTGGTACAATGGATGTGTGTGCTGGCACGGCCACTTTTTTTGCTTTCCTCCTGGGTACAGGCTGGTGCTCCATCTGCTGGGCTGGCCTCATGGTGTGGCATGGCCAGACTGCCACCCTCAGCAGTAGCCATGGATTGATGCTTCTCCCAGAGCTGCACATCGGCTTTAATGCCAGCAGCAGGTGTACTCCCAGCACGTGTTGATGCCGAGCTCACATGCACAGGGCTTGGCTTCAGTAAATACACTGGCAACAGCCTGAAGCAAGGCTGGCCTGGTGGCCGCCTTGTCAGCTGGCATGTCTGATAAGCACTGACGCGGTGGATGTTAACAGACCCAGCATGCTGTATTCAATCCTCCAGTGGAAACAATGTGTCGGAGTCTTCCCAGGACACTGCTTTGTTGAAGACGGGCATTAGGATCTATATTTGATTTAAATATGCTTGTTCTGATATGGCTTCTGGAACATTGCCATGGCCTAATTGGATCTGGCCTGTGCCCTGGAGGTATTTCTTTACTGTTGTAAAACAATTGCATATCCCTGCAAACATATAACACAGACCCACATAGGCTTTTATGGGGCCTTTTATCCAACTCAGAAGCAAAGGTTAACATCTGTGTGGCAGAAGAATCTCTACAATGCCTTTGCATCAGAACAGTTTTAAAAGAAGACAGTTTTTTTCAAACTGCATTTTGTCGACCAGCAGCCTTATTTACATTCTTTCCATGTAGTCAGCTGTTGAAAGTTGTCAAAGCAGAACGCTGACATATAGTGGGGCAGCTCAGGGGGGTCTTCTGCCTTAGATTCCTCTCTTGAGAGATTCCAGCTACCCTGTTCACCCTTTAACTCCAATAAAATCATAGTACTCCGTACTAGCCACAAGGCAGTCTGTCCACTTGGCTGCTTGCATAGGCTTGTAGAGGACACTTGCTTTGTAGCCAGAAATCTTTAGCATTAAGGGTCCTGGTTTGTGCTCATATTTTAAACAAGTTGTTGCTCTATTATTTTTTTTCTCTCTCTCCAGAGGAGGGATTTGACAGGTACAAAATGGTGGTGCAGGTTGTAATTGGAGAACAGAGAGGAGAAGGAGTGAAGTAAGTTTTGCATCTACTAATTGTATTTCTATCATGCTTAATGAGTTTGAGTGTGGTTTCTTTTATTTGGAAGCTGCTTCCAGCTTCCCTAGGTACAAAGATCTCTCTGCAGATGATAAAAGTGTAAAGCACTTTCTTTTCTCTTTAACTGGCATTTGAGGGCTTAGGTTGTGGCTGATTGAATTAGCCAGTGATAATTGGCTCTGTGGTGGCTCTTAGCAACCTGAAATGCTGAGGAGCATTTGTGAGGAGAGTTGCAGAAGCGTTTTATGTTGTGTTCATAATGAACTAGGCACACACCCCATTCATTCCCAAGGCCCTGCTGGAGCACAAGAGCCATGACAGCTCACCTCTGTCTAAAGCCAGATTTCCATAAGCACTTCATCTGCATTTATTTACCCCAGATAGGCATTTTCCAGAAGTTTAAATATCTATAATCCCCCTCCAATACTGTCAAGGGAACTGAGACTAGATTCCCACGTAGGTGCTGATCACTTGCAGTCAGCTCCAGATGCTTGCAGTCACACAAAAGAATTCCTCTTGGCTGCAGTAGTGGGCTGTAGCTTTCCATTACTAGGGAGGAGAAAAAGAGAATAGCCTACAAGGTTTATGTGCTTTATCTGATGGGCTTATCTTTATTACTGTGCCTGGTACTTGAGCAGAAGATAAGTGTTCTGGAGGTCAGAGAGGAATATCTGTACCTGCTGCTCAGGCTTTTGTCAGGAATGTCCATCTGCAGGCAGACTACTCCAGGAGCACCGTACCAGGGTGAACAGTTCAAGAAGGTGGTCGGGTTGGAAATGTGAAGCCCAGCAACACAGACTGACAGAGCAATTGGGGAAGTTCTCTGGCTTGTAGTAGGCAGGAGACAAGATTGAAGCATGATCACCAACATCCTTAATGCAAAATAGTGGGTAACCAGGGTATTCCAGAGACAGAGTGGAATACTAGACTGCTGAAAAAAAGAAAAAGGCAGGATAACCCTGAGAGCTAAGGTCATAGAAGAGAAGATGAAATTCAATAATCTTAGAGCAATAAGTCATACATGTAGAGACTGGAAAAAACAGGAGACTGACACAAACAGGAGTCCCATCAGCTGAGACTGACTGGGGCAGGCTGAGAAAGGGGAATGTCAATGACATCAGACAAGGCAGCAGCAAGGTCTCTTCTGTAGTATCCTGTTATGGTCTGGTTGCTTGTCCTCAGGGTAAGCCTTAGACTGAAGCAAGTGTAAAAGTCCAGCAGAATGTTTAGGGAACAGAGGGTATAGATACACAAGGACCAGAAAAGCTTAGATCATGGTCTAGTAACACAGTGTCTGCCAAGGAATACGATAGCTCCCTATAAATAAGTTGGGGGTATGTACTATGAGGGTGCAGAAGGTGAAGGACAAGGACAAATAAGCTAAATTAGCCACTGATACGCATAGGCCAGAAGTCAAAGATTCTTAAGCACCATAGCAATGAGGTTTCAAGTCTTGCTGCACAGTGGAGGTGTCAGGGTTAGTAAGTGATGAGCTTAAAGATAGAGCTTGAGCAACATACAGAGTGGTTTACAGCTTTGAGGTGGAATTCACCAGTAAAGATCTAGGCTTGGGGTTCGGGAGAACACTTCCCAGTTCCTTTATCTTTAAAGGAAGCACAGTTTGGTTCTCAAGGAAAGTATCTATGATCACTGAGGTCCTCACACATGAATTCTGGGTAATGTCTCCACTCTGGCTCTCTGTTTAGCATGGCCGCGCGATGTTTCTGGGATGCCGACACTGACAGCTGTGCTCACGACGTGTTCATGAATGTAAGTATCAGCTGGATTCCCATGGCACTTGCTTTTGTGTGAGAGCCAGATTGACCTTAAATGTGGACCAGGAAAAAAACCCAACCAGTAGAAGGAAGGAACCAAGATTATTGAAACAGTGATTTATATCCTCATTCACATCATGTCCTTAGATATAATATCCAACACAGTAAAACTTCTCTCCTGGGTAGGTCATGCAGTACTGTACAAAAGTCATCATGGTCACACCATTTTACAGGTGGGGAGAGGAAGCACAAGAGACAAAGTCTGTTCTTACATGCTTTCCTGAACTACAATCATGGCCCATGGCTGAAATCCAGGGCTGAGCAGAAGTCAAGATTTTATTTTATTTTAAATTGACACCTAGACACCTGTGGGTGTGTGGATGGAGGAAATTGAGGCCTTTCTGGCATTCACGTGCACTGACTTGGGTTACACCAGAAGCAAGGTGAGCAAAAGACAGAAAATTGCAGTCTATTACAAGGCAAGGTTATGCTCTGGTCTTAATGTTCCCTGAGGTTTTCCCATTCCCTTAGGCAAGCAAAGACCTTGCCTTGACTAACACGGAGCCTTTCTCTGTTTTCCCCAGGACAGCCTGTTTTGTGTGGTAGCTGCATTTGGCTGCTTCTACTATTGAAGGTGGCAAACATTGCACAAAGGGACAGAGTTGGAGGAGAAAGCTTTGCTTTGGGGTATTTTTTGTTAAAGTGCACTAAAGCATCATGTTCTTCCTTTAATACCTAAGAAAATAACAAATCACATCCTACACCTGATCTATACACTACAACATTCCTTCTTCCTTGTGGATATTGATAGAGCTTTAAGCACAGTATTATTATGTCCTTTATTTAAATGGCCCTTTGTTTTTTATGTAGTATGATGGTTTTGTCCTAAAAGTGTATTATTGCTAAGACAAACTAAACATTTGTCTTGAAAGGGTTCTATTGCCTTTTATTTTATGAAATTAATGAAATATTTATAAGAAAATAAACTTAATAAATCTATGTATTTAATATTTCTTCTCCTGTGACATTTTCTTCCACTCTACAAGGTGCACTAACCTGGATAGCTTGTTTGCACTTCTCAGATGAGCATTTTCTGAGGATTCCTTGTAAATCAACCCATAAAGCTGACCTCTTATTCTGATTATCCAGATTTGATCCTGTGACTCCTATAACAATTGGGCTATGAATCCCAGCTGTGTCACATGAGGTGATATTAATTGATAGGAAGACAAGGTATTTAGGACATTAGGTCAGGCCAGCAGCCTGCACACCCTGAGACTGCCAGAACTCCTTCCTGCTGTAACTGCTCTTTGGTTTGGTGCAATTTGGCACCTAGGGACACTGTGAGTGATCACTGCCCTCTTCAGCAGACACTGCAGTGCTTTCTCAATCTTTGCCTCTCTGTAACTGTTTTGGGATATGAGGGTGGATATTTGGAGACAAAATCTGTTAGGACTCCAGCATTGGAAGGGATGCTGTAGACTGCTAAAGCTTCTCATCTCCCCTAAAGTTAGAGGACCAGGTTGGTCCCTGAGAGCAGGGGTGCCACCAGAGCACATCTCGGACACCTATCAGAAGATGGGATGAGTTGTTCTGTTGTGATGCCTGTTCTATGCTGACAGAGCACGCATAGCAAAACCATTCCAGTGGCAGGCTTTTAGTGTGCTGAAGTGGGGTGAGGTGAAACTTGAATCCAACCTTCACTAGCTGTTGGAGCAGAACACACTCTCCCCGTGCAGCTCTTGGAAGTCAGGAAAGTAAAAAATTAGGATGCATCTTCTAGAATCCCACTTTGGGCTACAGTGCCAGAGGCAGCACACTGCTGGCTCTCTATTGCATGTGTTTGAAAGTGGCTTCCTCTCCCTTCCCTCTGATAGGAAATAGAGGGTGACTTCCCTGATCGCTTTGCTGCTGCCTATGGCTGTCACCCAAAGGGACCTGCGGAGAGATGCGGTGGCACTGCTCAGTTTGTGCACAATCCAGGAGTGTAAGTTTTGGGAAACAGCAAAACCCTCCACACAGCATCATTCTCCAGGAGATGGTATATATGATCTCAGACTCTTTCTGATGCTGTTATCAAGTCATGGCTATTAAACCACGATTTCCCACCTTGGACTTGCTCCATTTTGGAGGGGTTTAACGGCTGCTTCACAAAGGTGTTGTACAAAGCAGGTAAACCTGTTTGAGGCCATGATCATTCAGCCTCACCACCCTTGGTTGTGGCACAGGACAGGAAAGGGATGCTGTTTTTTCCGTGGAGAAAGAAGGAACTGCTGCTGAGGCACTGCACGCTGGAGTCCTGCACGGCCGGGACGGGCAGGAGGCCGTGCGGAGCTGCCTTGAAGTCCCTGTGGCCCGGGGCAGCCAGAGCCGTGCTGGGGATGCTCAGCTGGAAGGGGTTCCTCTGGAAGCGGTTCCTCCTTCCAGAACCCCGTGGAATTTACACTGGACACGCTGAGGGGGCGCCTCATCGCAGTGTACAGCCTCCTCACGAGGGGAAGAGGAGCAGCACTAGCCTCTGAGAACGGCGTGAAGCCGTGCCAGGGGAGCTTTAGGCTGGATATCAGAGAAAGGTTCTTCCCCCAGCGGAGGGTCGGGCACTGGGACAGGCTCCGCAGGGCAGTGTCAGCACCAAGGCTGGCTGCGCTCAGGAAGCGCTTGGACAATGCTCTCAGGCACATGGCGTGATCCTTGGCGCTGTCCTGTGCAAGGCCGGGAGATGGACTTGGATGATCCTTTTGTGTCCCCTTCCAACTCGGGATATTCCGTGACGTGAAGGGCCGTCATGAGCCGGAACGGAGGTTCCAGGCGCGGTTTCCCGGGACGCGGCTTTCCGGGGCCGGGCCGGTCGCTTCCCGTCGTTCCGGCCCCACACGCAGCGGCTCCGCCCGCGCCCCGTTGGCGTCGGCGGGAGCGGGGCGGGGCCGCACCCGGCCGGGCCGGGCCGGGCCGGGCTGGGCTGGGAGGAGGAGGAGCGGCAGCGGCAGCGCTCGGGTACGGGGCGTCCAGCGGGAGCGGGGGCTGCCCCCGAGGGGGCTGTGAGGGGGGATGCGGGTGCGGGTGGGCGGCACATGAGGGCATCGCTCAGGGGCCCCTCCCCGGACCCCTGTCCCGGGCCCGTGGCACAGGCGGGGGCTCTGGGAGGTGCTGGCCGGTCGGGACTTGGGGCACTGTCTGCGTGCAGGGGGGCACTGTCTGCTGGCGTGGTCGCAGTGCGCTGCCTGCCCTCTGGGGGGGCCTGGGCAGGGGCTGGGGCTCGGGCGGGATCCTCAGGGTTGGCTGAGAGGAGGCAGCAGCAGATGCTGAGGGAAACTTTTGGAGTACTCACACAGGATTTGGAGCATGGGGGCTCTGGGGAACGTGCCCCGACCTAGAGGACACAGTCACGGCCTCCGGAGGACAGTGAGGAGGTGGCCCTGGCTGCGGCGAGGGAAGGTGTGACCCAGCTGCTGCGCCGCACACGTCCTCTCTAACCCGCTTTTTGTGTCCACCGAAGTCCTGGCTGCGCTCATTAATGGTTTTGTAATTAGACTTGAAGTCCTCGGGAATTGTGAGAGCTGCGATGCTCCGCGGTACCCCTCGCTCGCAGTGCAGGGAGGTGCAGGATGCCGCAGGTGGGTTTCCCTCTGTGCCCACCCTGTGCTGCTGCAGCACCAGGACCCCTCTGTGCGGCTGGAGAGGCTGGGGCAGTCAGAAGCAGGTACTGCTGGGTTTCCATCTGCAGGACTCCTGGGCTTGAGGAGAGCCACAGTACTTGCTTTGGAAATTCGGATGGCAAGTACCCATGCTCTATTTCCTGACGGAATTTGCTGTATATACATTATTATTAAAATTCATGACTAACTATTGCAGCAAGGAATTGGTATTGATCTTTAAAACTGCTAACTGAGGTTTACACCTAAAGTCTCAAAAACCTCAGTTTTTAAGCCCTAAAACCAAAACACAGTGCAAAAGCCGGGACAGAATGACCACCCATTCTCTTACTTTATTGCCCCAGGGCAGGGTCCAAATCTTCTCTGATACTCTGCATAAACTCTACTTTGGCTGCTTCACTACCCACAGCACAGACTGTTGCATGGCGGGTCCCTCAGTGCCTTGGGGTTGTGGTATACCCAGAACGGCTGTGAATTCACAGAAAAGGTCTTGCCAGCAGTTCTTTTTTATGTGTGTATTACTTCACAGCACTGCAGACATGATCACATTGCACTCTTTTCAGTTGTGGTGGTGTTAGAAAGAATCATCTTAAGCCATTTGGGACTTTGCTGGTGAGAAGCAGCACCTTTTTATCAATTGCAGGACACAGGTACCAGAGCTTGTTCATTCTCAGGCTCTGCTTGGGAAGTTGTCAGCCTGACTGGATCAGTTGGGGCAGCAAGGCCTTGGAGGTTGGTTTTGCTGGTGTAGCAGAGGTCTGGATGCTCTTGGACCAATGCGTGGCACTGGCTGAACTGGAATACCTTTTCTACATTCACGTGTCTGTGAATACACTGCAGGATAGCTGCTGTTGTTTATCCAGAGAAGCAGTTTTATGTGTAGACAGGACTCTGCCAGATCCTGCAGTAACCTTTACAAGGGGCTGAAGGACTTTTAGCCCACACAGCTAGAGCAGATGCTGACTGTGGGGAGCACCTCAGTCTCTGAAGGTGAGCAGGCTGGGTTGCAGCCAGTAGCACTCCATTTCCAGGCAGTTGCTCTGAGTCTGGAGTCTGGGACAGAGGTGGACATGGCAGGCCTGGACGGGACATAGAATTGCCTTGGAGGTTGGTCAAGATTTTTAAAAACTGATTGAAAAGAGATTCATGATGAGTCTTCTGTCCTTAACCTCTTCCCAGTCTTTCTGTCTACAACAGGTCTCCACAGGGATACACGCCAGTAAGGTTAATTGTAAACTGGGAGTTGGAGGTGTGGGAGGACAAGGGGAGGAGGATTCACTTTGACACTTTGAGGAATGTGGAGAAATGCAGGGACACTTTGGTACTTTATAGCCTGGCGAGGGTATTATCTGAAGTGACAGGACTACTTCCTTTTCCCCGAGGCTCCCACTTACATGCTGTCCATGTGTCAAGGCAATTCTCTGCGGACAGCTGGCAGAGTGCAACGTTCAGTAGTATTGCCTGCAGATGAGTCAGCAGAAGAGAAATAGTTGGTTCCTGTAAAGTGCCATGATCTTGTAGGCAAAGGAGCACATGACAGTGACCTCTGACTGTGCCAGCACTCCCAGGTTCAAAGGGACAATGGTGCAGCCTTGGAGCAGGTGGTGCCATCCAGTGAGCTGTGGGTGTCCCGGTGACTTGCTGGTCCAGCTGCCAGTCTTCTGCTAAGGTCCCTTGAAGGAATTGGAGCAGCCTTGGACTGGAGCATTTACAAAGTCTTGCAGTCAGCTCTTGTTTTGCACAGATTTTCAGTTTAAGTAGCAGGATTTATTTTGCTTTGGCATGTAAATCTGCAAGTGAAAAGCAAAAGAAGTGGCAGAAGAAATCCTGCTGGTGATGTAGGTTTGCAGAATAATATTCTTCAAGAAGTTCTTCCAGACATCAAAAGGCAATGCAGATGGGCCAGGTCCTTGTGCCATCAGTGTGCTTAGGATGCAGAAAGATCTGATCTTCTCCACTGTAGTGTGAGGCAGGGGTTCTGTGACACCACCCAGGCTAAAACACATCAGTGCTGTCCATGAAGATGCAGTGAAATAAGGCTTTGGCTAAGCAAGAAGATTTGCTGTGCCTGTTCTGACCTTTTCCACCTGCCAGAAGTATTAACTCTGATGTTGTGATTAAATTCCAGCTCTGATGATAGTGTAGTTAATTCACACTAAGGAAGAAGTTTTAAATTCCTTCCCTGCCTATATATTTTTTTCCTTTGTGGTAATCAATGCTTGTCCTTTTCCCCCCACCCGAAATGACTGCGTTTGAGTGGGATTTAGTGATTCCCTGACAGGGAGAGCAGAGCCCATACAGCTCTCTCTTTCTCGGCCAGCCAGCTGGCGGGTAATATAAGGCCCTTCTTTGATACAGGATATGCACCAAAGAATTAAGTTTAAGAAGCAAAGCCCTGAGTGTTTATTTAAAGTGGTGCAGAAACTGTGATTTGCCTACGGCTTTCCCAATTGGGGCACTTCCAACCTTGCTCTTTGCAAGCAGCTTCTCATATTCAGCCATGGACTCAGTAATGCAGGATGGTGACACCTTAAAATAGAACAATGTTAATATTTTACAGCAGGGCTCTTTCTTCTGGTTATGCTTGGTTTCTATCTTGAAGTGAGCTTTCAGAGTTATCTTGTCTTTCCCATTCCCTATTTCCTGCAAATGTAATTAATTTTAGAACAGGCAGTGTTTTTTGCATTTGGGGAAGAAAAGTGGTGTCCTCATGTGTTAAGCTCAGCTACAGATGCCAGATCCCATTGTTGGTAAGTAATTGTTTAGGATGCTGTTTTAGTCACTTGGCTCAAAACGAAACATTCTAAGATTAGTAGCTTTATCACAGTAAGGTACAGTGTGTTTTTGGAAACGTGTTCCCAGGTTTTAACAAAGACGAGTTGGTGATGGGAGGACTTCCCAGAAACACACTGGCCACAGGATAGAGGTTTTAAAGTTCCAAAGAGTGGTAAAATTATTGTTTAATTTCTACATTAATTTGAGTAATTAGCAGAGCTGCATCACTCAGGTGCCCAGCCCAGCTCTGCAGACATTGCGGAGGCTTCTTTGGCAACATCTGACATGTAAGATCAGAGCAAATAGAGCTTATTTATCCCATCCTTGAAGCAGGTTTCTCACTGGGTATATTGGGTAGAGTTGCTGCTGCTGCTTTGTGGCTGGTGCTGTCTCACCATTGCTGCTTATTTACTGAAAAGTCAGTAAGAGAATACCTGAATTTGGAATCCATTCACTTAAGTTATTGTTTACCATCGCTCGACTACTTACACCCTGAGAAGTGGAAAAGTTAGGGTGGAGGAGAGCTGATGTTTGGGGGTGGGAGGGGCTGGAAGAAGCTGTTGGAATTTTCTCCTGGGCTGGGACAGTGCTGCTGTACATCAGCCTGAAGCCCAGTGTTGCCCTGTAACCTGCAGTTCTTTGGCTGGCTGTGAACTCCACACCAGCAGCAGGGTGCTTGTGATAGTTCAGCAGAGATCTAATTATTTGTTGGGTGCAGAGAAGCTGATGTGGGAAGAGCTTCACCTGTTTGTGTGTAGGGGCTGATATGTCCATCCTTCAGCACCAAAACCTCTGCCAGTGCTTTTATTGTTTTGCTGGGCTGTGGGTCACAATGTCTGCATCGCCACATTAACAAACTGTTAATTCTCTCCAAAGGGAAGGGAAGGGAGTGGTCAGAGACCAACAGATGACTTGAAGCATAGCAAAATTATTTTGACCAAATAACAGGAAAATCTGCTGCTGTTTCCCCTCACTGTTTCCATGAACGCTGGGTTTACTTGAACCAGAGACAGATGTTCACTGCTTTTTGTGAACTGAATGGTTTCTGCTGAGACCATGGTGGTGAAGCAAATAACTGATCCAGTGTGCTTGCAAGGTGGCACCTTGCAAAATCTAAGAATGGCTTTGTCATACCCTGTGTTTTCTCAGAGGCATTCTGGAAGCTGCTGCATTTATAGCACAGATTTTGCCTGAAAGTTAAATGTGTTCTTAAGTGTTTGAAGACTTGAAGCTCAGGGTTGCAAACTCTTTTTGCCTAAGGTTGTTTGTTGTTAGGAAATAGTGAATTAATTGCTAGAATGGGGGAAACTTGGCAAACTTGACTCGCAGGCATTATGGAGTGAATGCTGGATGGGTCATGCAATTCTGAAGGGTTCTTATGGCTGCTCTTCACTATCACTTTTATCTTCTTCACAAAATTTTTTTGGCTCCCCATACGCCTAAGAGTCTCTTTTCCTCTTCTTAGTGTATTGTGGCAGGAGAAGCCAGGGATCCATGTAGCCTCAAACCAATTCAGCTGTGTTTGGCCCTAACCCTGTCCATAAGGTCCCATCTCGCTGATGCTCCCATCTCGCTGGTGGGGAGAGCAGAATGTTCGCGTGTTGTTTAACTATGCTGGACTCCTTACTTTGGAACATTCCTTATCCTGTAGTCATTTGTGCTTGAGTAAGTCCGATCACTAAATCTGCTTCTTAACAGCTCTTCCACAGAGCACACCCATCTTGGCTGCCAAACAGCAGAGCTTTGCCAGTGGCCCTTAGTGAGACAGTCCCGGCTCATCCCAAGCAGGAACACTCAGCAGAACCACTCTGCTGAGGAAAAGGGTGGTATTTGTGGAGGGGAATCTGCCCTTTCTCATACCTTACACTTGCCCCACCTAGCACATTCCAGCACACCCATTGCATATGGGTGGGGAGGTGTTTTAAATTCCACACGGCTCTTATTATGAGGGTGTTGAGGCATGCACATAGGGATCATTCCTGGGTAGAGGGGTTATGCTGCTCTCAGCAACAGCAGGCCAGAAGTACCATTTGCTGCACTGGAGAGGTGAGGTGAACACTGTGAGTGAGCAAGAGAGATGATGCTGCTCTTTTGTTTTTGCAACTCTGCCACCCATTTCTAACTCCTGTAGCAGTTGAAAAGGGAGTATTGGCTGCCATGCCGTCCTATAAACCTATGGTTTTGCTTCAACTCTGTGAAGCTGAGCTTTCTAATACTCCAGGGCTGTTTTGGAAAGGCATGATGACTCCAGCTCAAAAGCACAGATAACTTGCTTCTACATAGCTGTCACAATTTCTGTCCCAAGTTGGTGATGTTTGTCTGTCCATCACAAGAGCAGTTCAGCTGCACCATCACTAATTACAGCCTAGTACATAAAGTGCCAGAAGTAACTGTGCCCTAATGTGGTGTCAGCAGCTGCTTCGCCATCTGCTGAGTCACCACTGTGATGGGGACAAGGGACAAGAGGGGAACATGGTGGCAGCCATCCCAAGGTGAGCTGTCGACACTGGGGAGCTGCAGCTTGATCTTACACAAACAACAAAGCAAACAGCAAGCCAGCTAGTCATTTAAATTCTGACCCCTTCTCTCACCCTTATCCTTCTGCTTAGACCCTCACCTCCCTCTCTTGAGGATTCTACAGGGATGCAGCACAGCCACCAGCTGTCTTGGAGGGTGTAAAGGGTGAAGAGTCCAAATGAGAGCTGGGGCAGGGCTGAATGTGGACTGGGCGTGCCTTAATCCTTAGGTGGCTTTTCAGATGTGAGAATAGTGTAATTAGCCTTGTAATGATTTATAATTTGCATTGCAACTCTTGTTTCAGTTTCTCTACAGCCAGCTGATTGCTGCATGTTTCTCTCTGCAGAACAGCTCTGAGTTGCATTAAATGATTCAGTATTCCCACCAGGCACTGTTTGTCAAGCCTTGGCAGCTGATGCCAAATACAACTGGTTAAGCCCCTTGTGAGGTGGCTGTGTCTTTGCACTGACCTTCTGTACACTGTGCCTGCTGTTGACTGATTCTGCTTTGGAAGAACTGACAAATATCTCCCTTTTCTTTCTTTTCTTCTTTTAGGTTGGTTTTTATTTTTTTCCTCTCCTTCATTTTGTTCCAGTTCTTACTGGACGTGCTCGGCAAGATGGAGCCGCCGACCTCCTCCAGGCTGAATTCCCGAAAGAGAAGAAAAGATGGATCTGGCCCTAATGGGGCAACAGAGCTGGATGGAATCCCTCCAAAAATGTCCCGACGCTCACTTGTAAGTAAGCAAAGATATGAATTTTAGGAGCCTGTGAGATTAGGACATTGAGCTTTAACAGCAGAAAGATACATGTGGTGGTTTTTCTGTGGACACAGAAAACAAAGGGGGGCAGAGGAAAAGAAGCAAATGACAGTAGCTATCCTTGCAAATCCAGTTTGAAATCTTCCTTTGTTCATACTAATAACATACTTACAACGTGGGCTTAAATTAGGTCTGAGGCAACTAAGCTGCTTTTGTGGTGTGTCCAGCTTGTCACTTAAGCTGAACAGGCATGCATATAGATACCCATGGAGGAGTAGCAGGTTGCTTCTGACAGGTGGATTTTGAGTGACCCAGTAAGAGGGAGAGATACTCCAGACTAGCACATAACTCATGCAACTGCAGGAGGATTGGAAGTCTGTAGGCACCCGCAGAAGTAATCTGTTAAATCTGTGCACTGAAGCACTGGGAATATCACTGCCTGTTTGGTTTTCTTAGTCTGGAGAGAGACTGCCTTTATGCTCCTGTTACTTCAGGATTGTTCAGGAGCAGTAAAACTAAAAGCACAAGCAGCTAAAAGAATTTTTCCTAGGTCAACCTTGGGATAGCTTTAGCAAGCTAAAGCCAGTGGGATCTCTTCTGAAGGGGGTCTGGGCCAGTTAATGCCAGTGGTAAAGGGTTGACTAACTTGTCCTTGCCACAGTACTGTGACAATGGGCTTTTTACAGTTCCTCTCTGCCCTCTTCCTGGAGCTGTCCTGGGCATCACGTGTGCTCTGGTTGCTCTTTCTTTATCTCTTGTCAAAAGTCAGCTACCATCCCTGCCACATCACACCGGGGTCATAGTCCTTGGCAAAATACAGTCATGTGTTGCAGCTTTCCTCCTCGTTGGCAACGTTTGGCTCTTCAGGAGCTTCAGCCCTGTCCCAGAGCATTGAGAGGTGGTAAGAACAGTGCCAGCAGTGAGAACTGGGGAGGCAAGCATTGGGAATGGAGGCTTGAGCTGTTGTGTGACTTATCCCACACAGCCTTTATATCCTTGGCTGTTGTCAAACCTATCCCATCACTCTTAAAGACCTCATGTCTTTCAGTAAGGAAATAGAAATGTGCAAGTTATTATTCCAGGGGAGTCACTTGCTCTTCAAGTTGGTTTCTGTCCTGTATCAGAAATAAAGCATCTGTCTACAAACAGCACAAGACAAATAATAGCTAGCCACTTTCTAAGCTTCCTCCTTGTTTTTTAGCCACAGGGCAAACACAGATCTCCTGATGGAAGATTTCTTTTTTCTTCTTTTTGCAAAAGTTTTATTTATTATAGCAAGAGTAATAGTGTTGTCTAATTGTGAGATTACCTTGAAGCCTTTACCACTCCCAGCTATGCAGCTGGCTGGCAGAGTGTTTGCCTGAAGCAACAGGGCTCAGCAGCAGATGGTGGTAACAAACCTGCTGACACCTAAGCCCGTTGTACTGTGCACACCACATCAGGTTCTGACCCTCACAGGCCCTGCAGAGGAAGGGCAAGACTCTGGCAGGACTTTTGAGGACATTTCTCTGTGTTCCTCTGATAATTTTGATAAGGCTTTTTTATGCTTTTATTCCTAGCTTCATATCAGGTGTGTGCCAACCAAACTGCAGAGTCTGGTTTTATTGACAAGTCCCAGATATAATGGCAGTGATGAAAGGAGCAACCTGCAGGCCTTACCTGACAGTAAGGATCCTGGTAGAGGAGGTGATGTGTGAAATGTGGAGCCTCAGTAAGTTAAAGGAGTGTTCAGCAGTATCAGTTTGCTTGAATGTAGCGGTCAGTGATTGTTTTCATGTGCTCTTCACTATAAACACTCTAAAAAGGGATGACATTAATAATAGCAGTGGGTTTTTTGGCTGCAGTGGTGCTGTGCCCTGTGGCAGGATTCTGCAGTGGGACAAGAAGCCAGAGAGGAAACTGCTGATAAGCCTTTTGCAGCTTGAAGGTGTTACTGATCTGTAAGCTTGTTTCCTAGTGTTCTGACTCAGGAACGAGATTTCCATTGCTGCCCTACACCTTCCAGCTGGAAGGAAATTGAGCTATTGTTTTGTTATGGGAGAGGCTGATGCTTTGCCTTCATTCAGAGCAGACCAGAAATTATGCCTGGACTTCAGCTGTTGATCAAATGTATTGCTGTGGTCTAGCTAGCAGGTTAGAGGAGTTTCCTTGCAGCAACTGGAGGCATTCTGCCCAGGTAGAGGTCAGTCTCTCACTGTGTATGGCTCAGAAATGGTGACAATATGACTATACACACAGTAGTGCTGCTGTTGGTATTGCTCTTCTGTTCATTTATATACTCAAATCAAGGGTCTGTTACAATTTATATGTCATGGCACAAGCACTCAGGCACAGCAGAGTTATGGTCTTGCTAGAGTGGGCATAGCTGGAGCTGCAACAGTGAGATTTGAAGCTTGGCTTGTGCTGCTGTGAACTGCTATTTGTCCAAAGTCTGGGGTTTGTTGGGTCCAGTACCACTACTGTCTTCTAAACTCTATAGTTTCCCCTCTTCTTCTCTAAACTCAGGCTAATCACCCTGCAGGGCTGTTTTGAGGTTTTACATTAATTAGTCTTTTAGTACACATGTCTGAATTGTGGAGAGACACAGTGAGTCATTCAGTGACTAGGACACTGCAGTGGCAGTGCTGCTGCTGTGATCTGCCCTCACCTTTGCATTCTCACAGCGAAACTTCCCTGGCTGTTTAGGGACTGAGGGAACCGGCTCCATTTTCAGATGAAGTGGAAATCGACTACAGCAAGCCATACATCAGAGTAACATATGAAGAAGCAATGAGAGGAACCCCTTGTAAGTAAAAAAACAGACTGGAATGGGATTGTATAAATGTTGGGGGTTTGGGGTATGATTGTGATATCTCTTGAGGCGGAAACAACCTTGCGTGTTGGACCAGGTTTGCATCCAATGGCTTAGTTAATGCTTTGATGATTAGATAACTGTTCCCATGTGAAATCAGGTCTGTCAGTACAACTGAATTTCAAGCTTGTATGTGTGACAGTCTACCTGCACCAATAAGATTATTTGAAGCAAATAAATATTTAACTTTTCCTGTGCCACTGACAGCTGTATAGTAGTATCAGATCTGAACAGATCAGATCTGAACATTTACTTTGTCTGCAGTAGCTTAAAGTTAAACACTTTAAAAGTAATCTTTTCTGAAACTTAAAATCGGCAAGTGAAAAAAAAGTATCTGAATATCCCATTCTAACCTGGATTTGAATTAAAGTCAGTGTTGTTAAACACAGTTGGCCAGCCTCACAACAACAATGTGGAAGAAATACTGTTGTCATTGCAACTCCAAAGGGGAGGCAGAGACAGGACTGACTCCTGAAGGATGACTGCCCTCTCCTGCCAAACAGACTGTGCAGATGTCTTACTTGGCCTCTCTATTATGGCTACAGAGACAATAAAAATTGCACTTCTACCTACCCGACTGCTGCTGAGAGGTGAGCCAGCTCAGATTGAGACCTGGCAGTGGTTTCCTGCCAGAGGCTCTGGAAATCCAGTGTGTTTCACAGTCTGCATTGATTTCCCAGCTGAAAGTCTCCAGAGCCTGCACAAAGGCCTCTTAATTTCAACCGTGGTAGCTCTCCTGCCTGCTAGGACTGAAATACACTGCATACTTCCTTGTTGCTGTTTATTTCTGTGCTCAGGAACTGCAGCTGCTGCAGGTACAGAGGAAAGGAAAGGATATCCTAGCCAGTTTCCAGAATGTGATTGTACATTCATAGAGGCCTGCCAGGACCAGCCCTCTTTGGGCACACAGATAGCTTTTGCAGTCGCATATCTCCAGATCCTTGGCTCTTCAGAGCCTCTTGGCATCTTCAGACTGAGCTTGTAGAATCACTAAAAAGTGATTGCAAGAGGCTGTCCTCAAGCTGACTCCTCTGCTTAGCTTGAACTTAACAACTTGACCTTTGCATCAATTCCTCTTCTTGCTTCCTCCCAGTCTCTGTCTCTGGGTACCTTCAGGGCCCTGCCCAGACCCATGGGGTCTCATCTTTCCTTGTAGGTCTTCTCTCTGCCCTGTCCTCACAGCAGCTTTGTTGTGCCTCTGCTCACACCACTCCTCTGAGTCTGTCTGCCTGCACTGGGCTAGAGAGCAGCAGGCTGTTCCCAAGTGTGTCAGATACAAAGACCGTGTGGCTTTCTGTTAGCAGGTGCTTATCTGGAAAGGCGTCTTCACAACTGGCTTTCTGTCCCTTTTACAGTGGATCGCCCTGTCAGAGTTTATGCCGATGGAATATTTGATTTGTTTCACTCTGGACATGCCCGGGCCTTGATGCAAGCAAAGAACCTCTTCCCAAACACATACCTCATTGTTGGAGGTAAGGAGTGACCTTGTTGACTTTGGCTGTTGCAGGAGTACAGTTTACCTGCGTCTGTGGTTGTGCATACAGGGAGTTTGTCTTTTTGACCTCAGTAGTTCTCACTGCAGCCAGTTGTCCCAAACGTTGCTGGAGTCTTATTACAATGAGCTGAAGGTTGGATATGTCTGCAGAAAGATACCCTGTACCAAATGATGCTTCAGGAAAAGAGTTTTCGTCATGCTTGTCTAATTTGACCCTTCTATTTTGTGACAGATACAGGTGAGTTGCACATCTGAGTATCAGAATACATAAGGGATAATTGAGCATTTGACTCTTGAATGACACAGCTAAAGAATGAGTAACAGTCTCTCTGTGGCTGCTTGAGCTTTGTGTCACTTGTATTGCCCTGTAAGTCACTCCACAGCTCCAGGTCCCTGCTGGGGCTTGCTTAATGCCAAAAGATCCCACTGGGAGTGGGGAGATCATAGTGGTTTCTGGGGCATGGGGCTGGACACGTGGAATTCAGCAAGGCCCCATTTCCCCAAATAGAAGTTCACCATTTTGGCTGTTAGGTCATAAGTCTTTAGATGATGTCAGAAATACCTGCTGAGTGCTTGAGGAGATCTAACAGAGGTGTTTTAGCCAGGCCTGCTTCAATAATGTAACAGGCAAATGGATACCCTTCTTCTGGCTGCTGTAGTACACAGGCCTCTGTCCAGGCAATGCCTCTGTGCCCGTCAGGCTGTGCATGTTGTCTGTCAAGAGCTGACCCCTGGTCAGGCTGTGTAATGATGCTAAAGTATTAAGAACTGAGAATACCTTTAACTAGTTTTCTCAACTTCCATTACCTTCTTGAAGCAAGACGAAACTCTGATCTTGCAATAGAACCATCATAACATCCTTGGGTGGTTTGTCTCCTTATCACAGTTTCATCACTGCTGAGGGCATTTTTATAGTGGTACATCTGCATTTTTTGTGTGAGCTACACTAGTGTCTGAAAGGAGAGGGGAGAGAGGAGAGCTGAAATGGTTGTTCTAACCTACAAGATGCACTGAGGTTAGAAATCTTGAAAGTGGGAGGACATCCCCATGTACATAAACATCGTAAAACAAACAGGAAAATAAAACTATTAACATGTTAAAGTAGCAAGGAGTGTATCCATGCTCTCTGCCTTTTGAGACTGGTGAGGAGGTGGAGGGCAATGAGCTGCTCCTCTTGCAGCAGGACTGAGACAGGAGGCCACAGCCCAAGAGAACATGAGCTCTAAGCCGGGAACAATCTCACCTGCTCTTTATCATCTGTTTGTCTAGAATATAAATACATCCAGTACCAGTGAGACTGGTCATGCCTTGTTTACTTTTGAGTCCGATAAGCAAATAAAACTCCCTCCTTGATATCTTACCTTGCAGATTACAATGGGTTGTTAATTTGCTTTCTCACAGAACATAATAATTAAGTTAACTTGATTTTCTGTGAACTCGCCCTTTGTTTTAATACATCTTTCCAAGAATTCGACTGTGTTATGCATTTTATGAAATTGGAAGTTTAGGCAAGGGTTTTTTTCATGGACTTCAGATTCCAAGCCTGAGACATCTGTAGGCTTAAAAACCCACTAGGCTCCCAGGTGCTATTTCATACAGGAGAGTTGTCTTCTATGTTGGCTGGTTTTCTTGATAAGTGTTGTAAGCTCTAGAGACCTTGAAGGCTTGGGATGTGGGTCCCTAGTTTGGGCAGAAATTCCCCAGACGACCTGCCCAGCATTTCTCAGGAGACTGGTGCTCCATACTGCTCCCTATTTTGTCTGCTTTGTGGCTGGAAGAGCTGGCTTTGGAAGTGCCAGTGCCAGCCTCTGTCAGCAACTGCCATTGCCTGGTGCAGCAGGGGTGTGTGCAAGGTCCTCTTACTGTAAAGCACCAGGGTAAGTACCTCAGATTCACTGTTGTCTGCCTGTTTCTCCAGTCTGCAGTGATGAGCTGACCCATAACTTCAAGGGCTTCACAGTAATGAATGAAAATGAACGGTATGATGCTGTGCAGCACTGTCGCTACGTGGACGAGGTGGTGAGAAACGCGCCATGGACGCTCACACCCGAGTTCCTGGCAGAGCACAGGGTAATTTGTGATACCTGATCTGTTTGGAATTTTGATTAGCCTCTGTCTGTCCACAGCAAGAATTCATCCTTGGGGTGACCTCTGTCTGAGCAAGCTCTTTCTGTTGAAACTCCTTGAATATAAAATGAACCAGGTTATGGGAATCAAGTGGGTTTCTTGGGAGACTAGAAATGTTTGCTGAGCTAGCAGGTAATGTTAAAATAAGGTAGAGATTGTGACATGGTGAAAAAGCCTGAGAGGGTTCTCGCTGTTCCTGGTACTGGGTAGAGATAGGTATGAAATGCAGTAGGGAGAGAATAACTTGGATTGGAAGGGATTTCTGGGGGGTTTCTGGTCTAATTCCCTGCTTACAGCAGGAGCAGCTTGTATTTTCATCAGCTTCCCTTCAGCAGGAAACCAGGCAAGCTGCCTTGAGAGTCTTTTATCAGTTGGTGAGATAAAGTGAAAGGAATCTCTAACATCTGCTGAACTGCTCTGGAAGGTGAACAAGTCTCCAGGGAAGACTTGTTGCCATTAACAAGCCATTTCTCTATGGGGCTTAAAACAGCTGTGTCCTTATTCCCAGCCTCTCCTTTCCTCTCTGGTGTGCACTTAAAATTGATAGCTGATTGCCAATGAGAACTTGAGATGGCTGGATGCTGCTTTCTTAAGAGGAAAGTGTCTTGCTGTTCCCTGTTGCACCCCTGCGTGGAGGTGTTGAGCTGAAAGTTACCAGCCTTCGACAGAAGCAGGAGACCTGCACATTCAAGATAAAATGTTGTCTCGCTTTCTTAATTTTCAGATCGACTTTGTTGCACATGATGACATCCCCTATTCTTCTGCTGGCAGTGATGATGTCTATAAGCATATAAAAGAGGCAGGTGGGTCTGGGTCAGATTCCCTAGGTCTTCCTGTCAAATATCTTCTGTAGTTTCTACTGTGCCTGTGTATGGCAGGATTATGCCTGGGGAAGTGGCAGTGCTCCTCTGCTAACAAGGTCTTGACCCGGAGGCTCTGAGGGCAGGAAGAAGCGGCTTTGGGCCTTACTTCATAACACTAGGACTATCCTATGTCTCAGGCCAAGCATGGCCCAGTATTAATTCCTAATTCCAGTATAGTTGTGATTGAACTAACAGCCACCTTTTGAAAACATACTACAGTTTGACTTACAGATTCTCACAAATGGGGAATTTAGTGAACTTAGCAAAGGTGCTTCTCTAACTGTTTGCTGTGAAATTAACTGGGGATGCAGCTTTTTTATATTTATCCAAACTCGACCCTCACAGCATGTTATACTTCTACTCACTAAATTGTAGGGCTCGTTGTCCTGTCCTTGTCGCCACACTATTCTATATGCAGGGCATTATAGTAGCCTTTATACCAGATAAAGTGAAGAGCTTTTCATTAGAACACCTGGTATTTTGACAGGGTTTTGACAAACTTTGGTCTTACTTAGATCTTCCTTATAGTCCCAGAAAGGAGGACTCTGGTGTTGTACACTCAAGGATAAAGATGTGGTGATGGGAGGATGGTTAGGAAATGAGCTCTTGACAGGAAAGATTTTTTCCTAATAGAAGTGGCAGCAGCTTTTTGCCATGTAACTTGCTACTGCTGTCTTGGCTCCTGTTCCCCAACTTTAGGCATGTTTGCACCAACACAGAGGACTGAGGGGATCTCGACATCAGACATCATCACACGGATCGTGCGGGACTATGATGTTTATGTCAGACGGAACCTACAGCGGGGCTACACAGCTAAAGAACTCAATGTCAGCTTCATAAACGTGAGTTGGAGAGGGTCTCACCACATGTGCAGAGTGTGAAGGTGCCGAGTCTTTGTCTAGTGATAGCACAGTCCTGCCATGTGCCAGTAAAAGGCCTCTCTGCAAAGCTAAGCGTTTGCACCAACCATTGTCCTTGGAGTAGAAATTAGACTTCCTCTGCCCTTGAAATCACATCACCCAGAGGAACTGGGGGTTTGCTAATACTGCTCCATTGTCAGAGATATCCTGGTGACATTTTACCTGTTGAAAGAGCCAGAGAGAGGGTGTGTGTCCAAGTATGTGTTTTCTTTAATTGAATAAAGAGTGTGGTGTTTTTGGCAGCTGCTGCTGTCTCATCTCTCTCCTGTTCCCTCAGCCACCTTCTTAAGGTAGAGTCATTTGTTAGGATAAAATTTGATCCTGTTCCCTTCCTGGAGCTGCAGGAGTAATAGTGCTTGGGTTGGACAGAAGGACCTGCCCTGATCCTGTGCTGAGTGGCTCTAGCTCACGAGGAGAATATGTGGCAGAAGATATTTCTGATGTTGGAAGTAAAGTAGTAAACATTTTTTTATCACTCAGATACCATGCCTGTGAACAACAGTGAAACAGGAGAGGTAATGGCTGCTTGGCCTCTCTTTGGCATGTAACTCTGCCTCTGTTTAAAAACATCCAGCTAAAAGACTGGTGCTGTTGTGATATGCAGACAGACTTACAGCAGGTTGCTCAAATCTAATCTGTATGTTGTATAAATATTTTCCTCTTCTGTGCACTCCTATTTGAAATTGCTTATCTCTGGCTTTAGTCTCGCTCTGTGTACTGTGCCAGTGCCTGCCACAAAGCATCTCACAGCCCCACTGCGTCTGCCATGTAGTCTAGGGAAGAAGTGTCACGAAAGTGAAGTGTCAGCAGACGAATGGAGATGCTGAATCATAAGCAGCAATTCAGTGCAATAACACAGAGCAGAAGTGGTCACCTCTCAGATCTGGTGAGCTGTATTCTGATCCACCACTTATTGTGCAGGAGAAGAAATACCACCTCCAGGAACGCGTGGATAAGGTGAAAAAGAGGGTGAAGGATGTAGAGGAGAAGTCAAAGGAATTTGTCCAGAAAGTGGAGGAGAAGAGTATTGATCTCATTCAGAAGTGGGAAGAGAAGTCCCGGGAGTTCATCGGCAATTTTTTGGAGATGTTTGGCCCAGAAGGCGCCTTGGTAAGGAGCTGCTCTGGGAAAAGGGGATTCAACACTCATTGTAGGGCTTTTGCAGAGTCTGCAGAGCAAAGTTTAGGGTTTGTTGCGGTGCTCAGTGTGCTGCCAGTCTCCGGACAAGTTGTCCCAGGCTTGGGCAGACTGTTTTCAGGGAGTCCTCACCATTGCTAACTAGATAATGCCAGTTATGGTTGTAGGATGAAAAGTTTCTCTGTTCCATGAGCTGGCCTGTCAACTCCAACCTGTGCCCTGCAGGCCACTGAGCTGCCAAGAGGATGGCAGTCACTTTGTCACTGGCCTGGGATAAGTCTGAAGCTGCTTGTTTATGCCAGGCTTTCCTGTGCTGCTGGGTAAATATCACAGGCATTTCATATTAGAAGTGCTTGAACATCAGTGTGATTACACTGTGTGCAATTTCCAAAGCCCAGAGCGATGCTGGGGCTGTTTCTGCTCTTAGGTTGCATGAAATATTGAAGGGACACAACTCAAAATACTGGACAAGCTGTAGGTAGTGTCCATTTCCATGACTGTTTAAACTATGCTAACTGTCTTCCTGCTTCTGTTGCTAGAAACACATGCTGAAGGAGGGCAAGGGCCGGATGCTGCAGGCCATCAGCCCAAAGCAGAGTCCCAGCAGTAGCCCCACGCACGACCGCTCCCCATCTCCCTCCTTCCGCTGGCCCTTTTCCACCAAGACTCCTCCTTCCTCACCTGCCAACCGCTCCAGGAATGAGTCTGCGGTCACCTATGACATCAGTGAAGATGAAGAGGATTAAGCTGCCTACCAGGATTTGCTGTGAACTGCTAATCACCAAATCCTAAGTCCAGACCCAGCGGGGAACTCTAAATGAGCAAGAGAACCATAGGAACAGGGCTGATGGTGAGCAGAGGGCCTTGGAGGCACCCATTGCTCTTAGCAAGGGCTGCTGCCTGGAAGCACATTCAAACCTCCTCTCCCTTCTTCTCCACAAATCCCCTTTTTATTGTTTACATTCTAGTAGTTTCCAGGGTGAAGATGGCTTTTATATTTTAAGAAAATGCTTGTTAAAAGCGCAAAGAATAGCACTCAAGTGTGGCTTTTATTTTGGTTTCTTTTCCCTTTTTAAACCTCCAGGCAAGAGGGAGACTGGGAAGACTCATCCATCTCTTCTTTCCTTCAGCTCCTCTGTCTTATCCCCCCAACCCCCAGGCAGTATCGGTGCCACTGACAAATGAAAGACCCCTCAGGTCCTCAACCAGCATGGCTTTGAGAGCACACATGAAGCAGTGGTGTAATGAGGACCTCCCTGCTGGGCTGGAGCAATAAGAATCTATCCAGCAGACCCTGTAGTGCTCGCGTGCCTCTTAACTGGGCTTCCCGGCGTGTTGCAGTGAGGGCGTGCTGGGTAGGGGTTACCAGCTTAGCACGCAGGAGTTACACCTGGGAAGGACTCACAGCACAATGGAGTGGCACACCCCGTAAAACACACAGCATTCACAGCTCCAAATTATACAGGGGCTGCAGGGGAAAGGCTTTTCCAGCAAACCTCAACAAGACTGCTAAAATTGAGCCCTCAGTTGCTGTTGGAGAGAAGAGAATGAATCTTTGCCTCAGGGCACTTGCTGTCTGTGCATTTCCTTGGGTGTGTGAGAGCCCAGGGAGGAAATGAATGTGTGTACTCTTTTGAGAAGTTCTTGTCCCAGTCTGTGGTGTGTTATATGTTTCACTGTCTGTCCAAACGATCCCTCAGCACTGTGCTCTGTGCGTGTTTGTGTTTCAGTTGCTGTGCTGTAAGGGCTGGAGCAGTCCTTTAACACTGGTGCCGTGAAGTCGCTGTTCTGAGGACAAAGCAGCCAGTTTGCTGTCCATGTCAGTGTGTGCAGCTGGACAGATGAAGGGCACATTTTACCCCAGTGAAGGGTCCCAGTCCTGTGTGACAGTTACCTGGTTTGCGCAGCACATACACAAATTGGTGCAGGTTCGCTGTGCTCCTTGAGGCAGGCCAGAAAGCGTCAGAGAGTGCTGCAGCTTTTTAAGTCTTCAAACATGTGATGCTCATTTGAATCTATGGTCCCAGTTGTGCCTGCTGTCGTGTCTGTGATGCACACTGAACTTTGTGGTCTGTGGCTCCTTGAGGGCACTCACCTCCCCCAGGAGTGCCCTTCCCCTGCCTGAGCAGAGGAGGCCAGTGCTCTCAGTCCTGTAGCCAGTGCTGGAGGGACTGGCCTTGCCGTCCTGTAGCTGTGGAGCTCCCGCTCGCTTTTCTGTCAGGGTTTGCCTGTGATTCCCTTGGTCTCTGGGTGGAGCTGCTGGGCTGAGCTGCCTGTATCCTGTGCTGCTGGGAGCCTGGTTAGCAGTGCTGTTGGGAGGTCTCCAGAGTGGGATGTGAGGCTTTAGGAGCAGCAAGTGCAAGGAGGAAACTCATCAAGTGCTGCCACAAGCTCTGCATGGTTTGATGCTTCCAGGGTACATTGTGGCCCTATGGTAGGAACAGGCTGCAGCTTCTTTCCCACTTTTATCTTTCTGGTCCTTTGTCACACTGCCTGAATGGCTTAACAGAGACCCCTGTGCTTCTGTTGAGGCCAGAGACAGTATGGAAAAGGATGTTTTGGGGAATCCCTAATTTGCCACTTGAAGTCCAATGTGTGGCTATGGGAGTGTGGCTGGCTGCTATGGATTTTAAGCTGTAAGGAGCAAATAATGGTCACTTGGTAGAAGCCAGTTGTTAATCCTCTGGTTTATGAGTGGTAGAGCACTTACTGTATATCACTCACATTGTCTCTTCCCTCATCTTCCCCACCTTCCCTTCCTCACTCTTCCTTCAACATGGATGTTGCATTGCTTTCCTGAGCCTGATCACAAAGGCCAGGCTGCTTGAGAGCCTTACTACTGTTTAAAACACAAGTTATGCAACAGTGTTCTGTAAATTTGAGTAACAGTGGTGTTTTGGATGGTGCTTTGTTCTGTAGGGGCCTTAACATATTTGGTCTCTCTGCAAAACCTGGGGTGCTTGGTAAGAAGCCAGCCATGGTTTTACACTTAGCTTGGAATAACAGAGCTGTTTCTTGTAACCAATAATCCTTGATTCCTCCTTGCACTGAAATTAAATTGAACACTCAAATCCCAGTGTAGTCTTCTTTCCTTTTTTTTCCCTTTCTTTTGTTTTCTCCTGGATTACTGGACCACTCATCTCCAGCACTGTCATGTCCTATCAGGAATAGGTAAGAGCTTGATCTTTCAGCAACATGTGGCCAAGTTTCCCAGGATCATTGTGTTACCCACAGATACACCCAGTGCTGCTGCTTCATGGCTGTCCTGCACACCCCTAACCCATCCCTCACTCTTCAACAGAAAAGACATGCTTGAATTAAACATGAAGTAAAAAATACAGTGGGAAAATAACTTTACTAGCATGCAGTGAAGAATATGTGAAGTTCGATGTGACTAAATTCACAGGCATCTACTCCTGCAAGACAGCCCTGCTTCACTTCCTCTGTAGATCTGGTGTAAGTCCCTGGGAGGGGACTTCCTGATGGCAAAGAACAGCAGCAGCAGGATAGAGCTGAAAGGTGCCAAGGATCCTGGGAGAAGCAACAGCATCAGAGTGCTGCAAGTTCTTAGGATTTTAAACATGTAATCTGTTCATCTGAAAACATGGGCTAAGTTGTGCCTGTTGTAGTGCCTGTAAGGAACACTTGGAGGTCAATAGATTACCTAGTGGTTTCTGCAAGTTGCACTTGCCCCTGATGTCTGCCTCCACTGCTGTTCTGCATGTAGAACAGATACTGATACTGGAGCAAGGCTGGTTAAGGCAGCATTTACTACTTGTCTGTGTTATGAAGGTGCTTCAAGGCTCCTTTTCCCTGGCCCCAGGCTAGCAGGTGTGGATGCTCCCTCCATGCTCTCAGGAGCAGCCACTGCCATGGGGAACCTGCCCCAGGGACAGACCAGGCCGAGGGCTTGCCTTAGCTGTGGGACCTCAGCCAGCAGCACCCAGAGGTCATGGTCACAGCTGGATGTTGGGCACCCCATGACAGTGCCATGCCAGGGCTGTGCTGGTCCATCCTCCTCCCCCTGTATGGAGTTGTCTTCCACCCAGCATGGGCAGAGATAATGTGAACCAAGTCACCAACACAAGATTCAAATACAAATCTCTTTACTCAGTGCTAGACGAGAGCCCCCGGCCTGGAGGCAGCTTCACAGACCCCCTTGGCTTGTGGCTTTCAGGTTTTGCTTTCACTTAGTCCCAAGATGCCCTTTCCCCTTCTGCCTCCTCTGTTGTCAGCAGCTCCCCAGGGTTGGGGCAGGAGATGCTTATACAGGGCAGACCAGCCCCTCACCCCCTTCTGCCCCTTGGCACCCCAATTTCTCCCTTCTGCTCAATCATTGACATTAGCACCTGTGGGTGCAAAGCTGACGGGCTGGTAACCCGGCTTGTCATCCTGCTTGCGGTAGTACATCCGTGTCAGCACTGCCAAGATGAAGGTCTGTGGGATCAACAGCTGCGCGTTCATCTCTGGAAGAGCAGAAGGGTCATTTGAAGCTGCCTTCTTCCACCATGCCCACTCCCCATTCTGTGCTGTGTGACAGAGGGGCTCAGCTGGGAGCACACAATACCATTCCCCCGTCTCCTGACTTACGCTGTGACCTGGCCTTGGAGGAGAAGGGCGGCGAGCAGGCAATGCTGCCATTGTTGGCCAGGATGCTGAAGATGGCAGGCTGCAGTGCCGTCAGGAGGAGGAGGACCTGCGACCACCAACACCGCACGTGATGGGGGCCATGCTCCTGCCAGGCTACCAGTCTTCACCCCCCACTGTCCTGCAGCGAGACTAGCCTCTCTCCCACCAGCAGCTCCTATCCCACCATCTTCCCCCATGCTGCTTCATCCTGTCTGTGCTGCAGGAGCCCCTCATGTGAGAGAGAGCTGGGCAGGCCAGGGGCTCACCTGGAAGCAGGTGAACTTGCCCTGAATGTTCTGCTCAGCCAGGTGCAGCCGGGCCTGCCGGAAGAGGATGCCCAGGGCCCACAGCCCGAAAAGGGTGGAGACACCAACCAAGGTGTTGATCCAGAGGGCCACGCTCTCTGCTGAAATCTGGGGGTAGGAAAACATTCTTGGGCTGTCAGTGCTGCTGGGAAAGAAAAGGGCAGGTGGAGGCTCCCTGTCTAGGACATGGCCCTGCCCATCCCTGTACCCTGGCACTCACGTCAGCAGGGTTATAATTCCCATCAGCGTGCAGGACCAGCCCCAGGAAGACAGCAATTGCCCTGCAGAAGGCGTACTGGAAAGTCCCCAGCATCATCAGTTTAAGCTTTTTCCTGGTATTGAAAGAAAGACCAGTAGCACTCTGAGGTCCCTGAGCTCCTGCCCAGGGACTTCTCTTCCAGCCCAACAGAAGCAGGGAGAGAACCAGGGACAGGGGTTTATCCTGGTTCTTGCTCACCTGCTCATGGTGATTCGGGGCAGGCAAGGGCAGCAGCAGCAGCAGGGCCCAGTGCTGACCACCATGGGCACATCCTTCAGGGTGCTGAGCACTGCCTCCTTCCCTCCAAAGCCCTCCACCATCACCAGCATCAGCAGGTAGAAGCACACAGCAAAGTACCTGGCGAGATGGAGAAGGAGGAAGGCAGGTCAAGCCCCATGCGTTCCATGGTGCCCCTGCCCTGCGGTAGTTGATACTTACGCCGTGGTAGCCATCTCAACCACCATCATGGAGCGTGGGAACCACAGTCCAAAGCAGCTGACCACAGACACAACCTGGGGGAATGGGATCTTGGCACACAAACACTCCCCCCATTTGTGGGCTGGCACCCCTTGGGTGGCCCTGGCCCCCAGGGTGATGCCCCCCACCATCCCCACACTTCAGCTCACCGTAGGGGCTGAGCTGCTCCAGCAGAGGGTCTTCATCTTGATGGGGCAGCGGATCTTGCGGGTGAGATAGAAAGCTTCTTCCACAAAGATTGCAACTGACAGCAGTGTCATGATAGTGCAGAGGCCCATGATGGCAAGTTGGGCCATGTCCAGCTCTACCAGGAATGGGTGAGAAGCCATCTTCATCCTGTCCTGTCCCCACTGGGGCCACTGAAGTGCAGAGAGCTGCCCCTCAACCCACCACTCCACAGGTTTAGGAAGCTCTGTGCCACACCCTAGACATGTCTGACTGTCAGAGCTGACACTTCTGCCCTGCTGTTCCTTGTCCCATGTCACCTGCCCCGTGCTGGCCCTTCCTGGGCTATCCCCATCCTTGCAGGCAGGACTGTGGGATGGGACCCTGGCAGCACCCTGCTGCCTTGCTGTCTTCAGGGCTGCTCTCTGCCTGCACCTGCCACAGTCACTCTACAGCCTTCATCCCTGCCCTGCTCCCACCAGCAACAAGAGGAGGGTCCCCCCAACCCTGTCTCCCCACCTACCATGCAGCAGCTGCCGGGAGGTGGGCGGCAGGGAGAAGCAGGCTGCCGGCACGCTGAAGTTCCTGATCAGCATCTCCACCAAAGGGCGGGAGAACCTGTGGAGCAGAAGGGAATTGCTGCATGGGGCCACAAGGACATGGGGACACCCAGCCCTGCAGGGACTCCACAGTCCCCTGGCTGACTTGCCTCACCTCCAAGCACCTCCCTTCCTTTACAGAGAGAATAATCCAAAATTCTGCTCCAAAAAGTTGGATTTGTCCCTCTGAAAAGTGGCATGGGGGTCTCTGGCACTCACCTGGGGTCATCTGCCAGCTCGAAGGTGGGATCCATCCTGCTTTGCTCCTCGACGGCTCTGTCCCAGCAGCTGTGGGACTGCTCGTCACCTTCTGCCTTGGCTTCCCTCACCGGCCCACGGGGTCAGAGTCCCCGGAGAGGACGCCGCGCCTCGTTCCAGTTTAACCAGAGCCTCCAGCACTCCCCTCCCTCTCTGGCTGCTGCAGGCACCCATTGGCGTGCCCCAACACTGTCCCAGCCCACAGAGTGCCTTGGCCTCCCGGTTATCGACCTGGGGTGCCGGGAAGGCGGCTGTCACCCATGCTGGCACTCCTGCATGTCCCCAGAGCGCAGTGGGCCAGACACCTGTGCTGGGGTGACACTGCTGCAGATCACCAAGGGCAGCCTGGAGATGGGCTGGTGGTGCCATGGAGGACATGTCCGTAGTCCCCTCAGCAGCAGTGGCAGTGGGAAGCCTGCCAGGCCTTGTGCGGGTGCCTTTGCAGGCCCTGTGAGGAGTTTCTGGTGGCTCAGCTCCAGCATCCCAGGGCTGAGCCCTGCAGGGAGCAGCTTCCACGGCACTAGAGGGCAGGGATGGCTCAGCATTCAGCCCCAGCTCAGCACCCCGGCCTTTGGCGACAGCAGCAGTGCCCCAGCCTGAAGAGGGGGACAGCGGGCTAGAGGTGACACACTGAGTAGAGAGCTGGGGCATTAGGAGCTGTATATCCTTGTCGTAGAGGGATCCCAGTGTCTTCATGGATCCCAGGAGTGCCCACAGCTCCGGGTGTCCTCCTCCCAGCACCCCAATGAAAATGAGTGCTGGTTTGTACTGGGTCCCTTTGGAGCCCCCATCCTTTGACCCTTTGGCAGTGGGTTCCTACTGAAGCCAAAGTGGCACTGGGACCCCAAATGGGCCCTGCATCTTGCTGTGGGAGCAGAATGCTGCCACTTTCATGGGAATGGGATGGTGAGGTAGAAGTGCTTCAGTTGCTATGGGAATGAGATGGGGAGAGGAGGACGTTGCTGTAGGGGCTGTGTGCATGTTCGAGGTGCTGCACACACCTGGCTCTCTCCTCAGACCCATTAACTAAGCCACATATCTGTGTGCCTACACACTGTACATACCCTCCATGCTGCCCTGTATGCTGTACCCCCATACCTTACCTGGCACATTGCACACCCAGCCCTGTACACACACACACACACACACACACACACATGCTTACCCACACATTGCACAAGCAAACCCCTCACGGAAGGTGCCCACAGCCCTGGGTGGTCCTGGGTCTCACATGGTGCAGGGGTCCTATGGGCCCCCCCCCAACCAGCACCGCTGTGCCACACCAGTATCACCAGCATTGCCTACAGCTGAAGAAATATGTCAGCTCTTGTGACATCTGCTGTGCTGGCCTCTTTGTCAGTCACTGCTATGCCATGGCAGTCCCGCTCCTGTATGTTGTGCTCATCCTCCTGTGGTCCGTCACCACAGGGATGATATTTACATATCCTTGGCCCCAGGGAAGCAGAGCACTGCCCCAGCACACACACACACACTACACTGCCCAGGCTGAGGCTGTGCAGGAGCCTATTCCTCTGCCTGCACATAGTGCCAGGGCCAGCACCATCCATGGGTGCCCACTGTATGGGGGCACAGTGTGGGCCCCTTGACCAGTACACCTGGGTTGGTCTGTCCCTGACTCACTGCTCTAGCACCATCATGACCCTCCTCACCACTTAGGTAGCAGCACCTGAGCCTAATTGAGCCCTGAGTTCCCTGCATTCCCCAAGCATAACATGCCCAAAGGTACCAGCTATGGCTGTGAGGCATGGAGCATCATGCCAGCCTGAGAGAGGGATGCAGGACATGACTGGACCTCAAGCCCAGAGCTGTTGATGCTCTGCATGGGTTGGTCCCACCACACATGTACACACATGCAAGGAAGTTTCCATGGTTGCTCACACTCTCCTCTCCATCCCCTCTTGGTGCTGGATACACAGGTGACACCTGCAGGACTGACCCACCTCCACCTGCACCAAGCCCCCAGACCCATCACCCTGCCAAGACCACCCCATCCCACTCTGCATGAGGCCAGGACACATCCACACACCAATCCGCTGGGGACACCACCCCAGAGCTGTCCCCTAGGGACATGGAGGGCTGTGACCTCTGCAGCCCATGGTGCTAAGCCTTCCCTGTGCCAACAGGACAGGACATGCTTGCAACTTGCATGCTTTGACCTGCCCCAGGAGATGGTGGAGATGGGTCTGGAGAGGGGGAATGTAGCAGGATGGGGTATTATTGCAGCTTCTATCCATGTTTGGGATGTGTGGTCCTAGGGCCACTGGGGTCCATGGGCACCCTTGTCTCCCATTCACCCTTCTCCACACAGGTTGCTACCATGGCCAAAAGGTGGCAGGATGGGTAGGAGCAAGCAGCAAATGAGCATACCCTGGCATGGGCAAGATGGGGGTCAACAGATAGGTCAAGCTCCCTCTAGCTCAACCTCAGCTCCAGACTCCCAGGATGCCCCAGGCTGGTGCAGCCCCAGGCACAGGAAGCCCTTTTCCTGCCAAAAACCCCTTCAGCAGAGAAGGAAAAAGGAACACCAAGATGGGAGCTCAGTGCAGGGGTGGTTTGAAGGCTCATCACCCCCTCAGAATCAGGGTGGCCGTTTTGGTCTAAGGAGCTAGTAGAGAAGCCAGCAGCAGTTCTGGAAAATCTCCCCATTTGCTTGATTAGCTTTTTTATTTTAAATAAAACTCTTTCACCACTGAAATTCTGCCCCCCAAAAATAGCCAAGCAGACCCTCTTGGCATGCAGGCATCGCCCACACTGCTGCTGTGTCAACATTCCCCAATACTTGGAAAAGCCCTTGAAATACAAATATTTGCATGGGTTTGTAGGCAGTTTTCCACCCGTTTCTAATTTCCTGTGGTTATGGCCTGAGGGGTTATGACCAGGTGGGCACAGCAGGCTCCCAGCCAGTCATCACCAGCTTCCCCATGGCCGGGACATGGCAAGGAAGAAAAATCCTGCTTCATAGTCCTGGTAGGAGCTCGTAGGAGACCGAAACACATTCCTCCTCATACTCTCCTCTCCTGCCCAGAGCCTAGGGTCACAGTGGATAACACAGACAAGGATTGAGAACCTCACACCCATCTCAGGCTGTGGTCCAGCCAAACAGGTGGACAGTAAAGATCTGCACTCAGAGTTTTTGGTGATCCATGCTCACTGCTGTTGCAGAACACAGAGGGACAGACCCTGCTCAGTGGGATGGAGCAGACAGGATGCTCCCTCTGCCAAGGGAAAGCCCTGGTCCCTGTGCCAGGCAGGACCAACACCCCAAGAGCAAACGGACTGCATAGCATGGGGGGATGTCTGGCACCCACCTCTGGAGGAAACCATACTCCACAGGTGCCTCATCATAGTGATGCCAATGCTTTGCACAACCACAGATGTCTGTGGTCCCTGCCATGCTTGGGGTTTTGGAAAGAGTCATCGTTCTCATCCCACCAGTTTTCCAGGAGCACCCTGCCAAGCCACTGGAAACAGGAGGGTGGGCACAGCTCGAGAAACAAAGCATAGAGGTCAATCAGACTTGTGAAAGCGACAGGAAAACCTTTCCCAGGGCACAGGCCCTGTTGAACTCCCCCACCTCAGCCCTCACAAGCATCACCCTGATGAGGAAATTGCTGATGAGAGTTAGGTGGAAGAGGATGCAGATCCTGCTGGCAGTCATAAGGCTGCTGCCACCATCTGCCTTCAATGACACCGCAATCCACAACCTCCCAGCATGATAGCCTTGGCTGGACTCCTTCAAATCTGTCAGCGTCACAACACAGAACTGGAGAGGGGTCCTGGACCTTTGAGAATCTCCCTGTAATGGTCAGTGTGGGGAAATGACCATGCCCCCAGCCCTGGCCCCAGTGCAGCAGGAATGGGGCTGGTTTCCCTCCACCCCAGATCTGGAGCCACCCCACTGATAGGGATGGTAGTGAACCCTGCCCATGGCTGGCCTGCAGATAAGGCCCATGTGCTCCCCACCGATTGCCACAGGATGCAGCTGGTGGGGTGGGAGCTGCCATCCTTGGGAGATACAGCCAGGAGGGAGCACTGAGCAAGGAGGGCAGGGGGGCTACTGCAGGGGTTTGAGACACCAGGCCCCTGTGGGTCCCCTTCTCTGGGCAGGCAAAGGCACCCTGGCTGCCCTGACAGCACAGTTGGGATGGGCCAAGGTGTGGACACCATGGAAGAGCAATAGCCCCCATCAAATCTTCCCCTTCCCAGTGGGGATAAGTCCCTCTGCCACTGGAAAATACCTCCCAGTCCCCTTAAAAGTACAGCACTGCCTCACGGGCTTGCTATAAGGTAGGGTCAAGGACCCCACTCTGCCTCAGTTTCCCCATCTGTAAAATGGGGCACAAGTCCTGCGGCATGAGGGCATAGAGGGCTCAGTTTCTCATTGCTGTCATGCCTGGAGAGAGAACCATACCAGGTGTTATTTATAGACCAAGCTGGCATTTCAAATGGAGGGAAACAGTGCCCTGAGAACCAGCCAGCTGCCTCCATTCTCTGCCCCAAGGTCACCAGGAGAAATGCTGGCCTCAGAGGAGCTTGGAGTAGGAGTCCTGCTGGCCTCAGCTTCCTCTCCTGGGCAGGAAAAATCCCCTTCTCCCAGCACAAGGCAATAAGGATCATTCCCACCAGGGGCACCAGCCCCTGAGCCTCCTACCTAGCTGTGGGTGATGGGACACACCAGTGAGGTGGCTGTGGGGCAGCAATGGAAGTCTGCAGCATGTCAGGGAGTGCAAGGGCGAGATGGGGATTTTTGCTAACCAGAAGAGCATGCTGTTTCTCAGAAAAGCCAGTCCCCAGATGTCTCCAGTTCTCGAGAGGCAGAAGTGATGTAAGACAGTGTGTGAGCAAAATCCCCTCGTGTCCTCCACCCTGCCAGCTCTGGCTGTCAGAAGCACAGCCCAGTCATGGCTGTGGGACCAGCTCCTGTGCATGGCCCTGGTGACAGCCCCAGGGACCCTCTTGTTCCTTCCCCAGAGCATTCTGGGTGTCCCCATGGATGCTGCCCCCCAACCAGGCTCCCATGCTGCCAGGCTGGGAAGAGAATTGAGACATTGGCACAACCAGGGCATCACTGTGTCTGTCTCAGAGCACCTAGAGGGGTCACCCCCCGTGCCAGAACAGGCTTGCAGACCCTCAGCAGCCAAACTCTGCAGTCCAGATCAGCCTCTTCCCAAAACTGCTGAGACCATTTGACCACACATAATGTATACACATGCTTCTATAAGCATGAATGTGACTTTCTATACCATCTAGGATCTTGTATAGTGGATATAAACTATGATCATCTGGAATGGGTGTGCCCCCATGAGTGGAACAGCTTGTCCTCACAGGCTTGCTTATCACCCAAGCTGTAGCCTCAATCACACTTCCAAACCACTGCTCCCAGGACACTGGCCCTGCTGTTTCCACCCAAGGGTCCCCCCGACCCTATAGGGGACCAAAGGGGCTGCCCTTAGCACTGCCCAGCACTCTCCAGGTCATCTCCCACATGGAGAAGAGGAAGGGAATACTGGGGTTTGTCCCTGGCTTGGGAGGAAGTGGAGCCTACCATGAGAAGGAGGAAGCCCAGCAGAAACTGGAGGAAACCTTTCTCCCATCTGGATCGAGGCCATCAGAGCAGCTTTGATGGCTCCAGCCTTCTCTTCCCTTTTGTACAGAGCCTCACAGATGGGGTACCTGATAACACCCCCACCTTCTACCCAGCCCTTCTGGCCCCCCTTCTGTTTACTTCTCCTCCCAGCAGCCCCATGTCCGATGGTGCCGCGCTTGGCCAGAAGCGGAAGTTACCCAGCTGTGGGGCTCAGCATGGTGAGGGCTTTGTGTCCTTCAAAGGGGACGAACAAACAGCTGGCAGTTCCCAACCCAGCTGGGGAGATCCTGTGGAAATACCACAGTCAACACCCTCAGGAGCCACTTCCTCCCTACTCCAAAGCTTCAGATGCAAAAAGCATTCTGTTGCCGTAAGGGAACCTCTGCATTTCCAGCAGGTTGTCCCAGTGACATGCCACTGGTTTCTCAGAGCTGCCTCCAACCTCTGAATGAAAGGGCACCTTGTTCGAAAAACAGAGGGGCTTTCTTCTGCCACAGCTAACTAAAACACGTCACTGCTGATGTTTGCTTTTGGAGAATGGTGAGTTCAACACACCCTCTTGAGTGGGCTGTAAGCGTTTGCTTTGGTCAGGAGTTTTATTTTCATAGTCGTCTGTCTCTTGCAAGAAGCTTGCAGGTGAAAATGCTGAGGCTTTAAAAAGTCCTACCTCAGACAGACAAATATTTTCCCAGAGAGCCAGCAGAGACACAGCATGTTTGTGGAAGGGGGGTGGTGCTCCCATGATGGCCCTGAGCGCCCCTGGCCCCATGACACCCACCCACCAGCCTCAGTCACCCCACAGCTGATGCCCACAACAGTCTGGGTCAGGCACAGGGAGCAGTCCAACTTGCTGTAGGAAAGCCTTCAGCCCTTGGTGGGACTTCTCCAGCTCTCCCCAAGTGATGCTCTTTCCCATTGCAGGTGGGAAAGTATGCCAAGTGCAGCATAAAGAGAACCAAGTAAAACACCTCCCTTCCCTTCCTGTCACCTCCACCAGTTCCAGGTCCACACCAGGGTGCCAGGCAAGCACTTTCACCCACTTCCTGCTGGCTCTTTCTTTGGCAGAGAAGGAGTCAGAGGGGTGGGAGAGGATGGACATGCCCAGAGAGGTGTGGGCACAAACATAAGCAACGTACACGTGCTCATGTACGTGTGGAGAGGGGCATACATGTGCATGTACATGTGTGTGTGTGCCCAAACCTGACATGTGGAGGTGTGAGTGCATGTGGTTTCATCCACCTGGCTGCCATCCATACCTGCTAGCACAGCACCCTGTGGCACCCTACAAGGTACAAGGGGCTGAGGGTGGCAGAGGCCCAGAATCACCAACTCTTGCTGACAGCAAAGCAATGCTCAAGCCCTGGCCAAGCATCTTTCCTGGGTGTCACTTCTTCTCCCAAGTCCCTGCTGAGGGATAAAGCAAAGGGACAAGGCATTTTACCTCCAGTTTCCAATCATGAGGAAGAAAAGCTCAAGGAGAGGTGCACATAACCCTAGGCCCCTTTGCCCTTTTTGCATCATGAAGTAATAACTAAAATCTCTGAATTCACATCTGTCATAAAAACCACTTGGACATGCACAGGCAAAGAAAGGTGCTTTCTCCAGAGAGGGGTAATCATACCCAACAAGCCCCACAATGGTATGCATCTGAGGAGGGAGCCAGGCTGGGGCCTGCACCAGCACAGAGGGCTCAGCAGCCCCCGGGGCAGTTCTTGTGGACATCCTGAGCCAAGCAGAGCTAAAGGAGAGGTTGGTGCTGGAAACGGTCCCTGCTGACCATTCATTTATGGATCAAAGGTGACTAAAAGTCAAGAGGTAAAAACAAATACCAGCCTACTCTTCACTGGGGAAGTAGAGAGCAGGGGAAGTTGTTTCAATTGGTTTGACTAGGAAAGTTTTTTAGCTAGAGGAAAGATCTTGACTTTCAGGCCATATCAAGACAAAAACACAAACGGACATATTCTTTTCCCCTAGGGTAAAGTTAGCTTTTCCCACCAAGCAGAGACCTGCCCTGCCATATGTGCATCCCAAAGGATGCCTGCTGAAATAGGGTATAATAAGCAAGGTTGTGCCTCCACATAGCCCACCGTGGACCTTTGCTTTTGGCACCGCATCTCGTGGAAGGGCATGTGGAGGGCTGGTGCATGCCTGGGACAGGAGGCTATTGAAGGGCAGACCAGGATGGGAAGGTCAGCAATTTAGCTGAGGCACAGGACTGCTTATCTCCTGTTTCCAAGAGCTGGAGAGTCATAGCCCTTCTCCAAGCACACACCTCCCGGGAGATTTGCCCTTGAGGCACTGCCCTTCTTCACATGTCCCAGGGAAAACGATACCAGACTCAGGTTTGTATCAGCTGTGCCTGCTGTCTGCCTGTGCCCAGCAGCAGGGGCTGGCTGCAGAGTGAAGCCCATGAGTTTCAGCTCAGCTTTTGAGACCCCACAACAGCCCAAGAGAAAGGCATGAGCTTCCCAGGACTATGTAAGGTACCCGAGTGCCAAAAACACCCCAGACCCTCTGGCTGCCAGAGCCAGATCGAGCTCCCCTGGTTTGAGCACCAAATCTCACCCTCTGCTCCATAAATAAACTTACAAGGCACATGGCATCACCCCATAGCACAAAGCTGGCACACAGGCAGCCAGAGGCAGGTGTCACAGCCACTGCCAGTACAGAGAAGGGTCAATTAGCAGGTAGGGAGAAAGCTCCCGCTCTTCTGCTCAGCCCTGCTGCACTAATCCCATCCCAGTTAAAGCCCCCTGTCTTTGCCCTCAGATATTGCTGTGAGAGATTAATCCACCCTAAAACAAGGCAGTTCCAGCAGGCCAACAAGACAAAGCCAAATCTCAGTTTGCAAAAGGCTCTGACACCTGCCTGGCAGTGTTTAATTACCCTGACAATGGCATCAAGAGCAGAAGGGCCATGAGGGCCCTGCAATCACAAATCCACAGAGCAGATACCAGCTATGCCTGATGCTCTCACAGGTCTGGGGCCAGTGCTGGCTCTTGTGTTGGTCCTCTCCCTACTGCTGTCTTTTCCCTTTCCGTTTCCCACCACTCAAACCCTCTTTTCCTTGTGCCGACACAATGCTGGGGCCAGGTCCATGAGTAGCCATCAAACACATGGGATTTTTATTCAATGCAGAGAGAGATGGACCTTTGATGTGCCCCAGGGTGGCCACGCTGTGTCCCCTTGCTTTTCAAAGACTTGTCCTTGGCTATTGTGCTCACGTCCTGAGCTTATTTGTACACTTGTCAGAAGCTCCCAGCCCTGTAGCCCCCCCACTGCAGCCACAGCCACTCTGACCACCAGATAAAAGCAGCCAGGCTCACCGCACAGAGTTGCTATCAGAGTAGCAACTAACAGTCCCATGGTGCAGCTGACATGATAGCAGGAGCTTTGCTGCACTGACCCTGCACTGTTAAAAGCTCCAGGTCAACAACAGCCCCTGCTAGATCTCCACTGGCCACAGCTGCCTGCCACAGAGCTGCCGGGCTATGTAGTCTGTTAGCAGGAGTGGTATCAGTCCTGTGCATGCCAAGGAACATCTTTGTGCTGCTGCTCTCCCCCTCAGCTGCACCTGGGGAGGGTCAGCACCTTGCCAAAAGATGTAACCGCCAGGCGGGAAGCATAGTAAAGCTTTGCTTTTTGCTCATTGCCTCATCTCCCTGTGCCCTCTGGGCAGGTATAAACCAAGGTATCAGTCCACCCTCCTCCCTGTAGGCAGGGTGGGGTCATGCAAGGAGCACAGAGGGGTCCCCAGGACTTAGGGGTTCAAATTCCAGTGAAACACAGTCTTTGCAAGCAAGGAAGCCCAGTTAAAAGAACTAGACTGGTTTAGTCCCACTGGGGCAGTTGCCCAACCATGAGCCTCTCTGCTGGACCTCCATGCCAGCCCCTGGCAAGCAAAGCAGCTGTAATGAGCATCACCACATCCACATCCCTCATTATGTGATGGGGAGATGAGCCTCTCACTGCAGGGAGGCAAAAAAAAATCCCAGAGGTCTTTAAGGAGGGAGTCCAGGTCTTGCTGCAGGTGTCTTCCAGGTCTGCACCTTCATAGGAACAAGAGCCTGCACTACCCTCAACCCTGCATCTCTCCTCCAGGTGCTCAGCGCTTTCTGTCTCCTCTCCAGCTAACAGGAGGGAGCACCAGGCCAGCTGTGGACTATGAGAACAGCCATGCCAGACCCAGGTGCTTCTCCAGAAAGGATGCAAAATGGATGTTTGAAGGGACCACAGAATTGCACCAGCTCCCAGCGTTATCTGCTGTTTCCATGTTCTCCAGTACTTTTTCCCTTGCCTCCTCCACAGTCCCTTTGCTACAGGCAAAGAGGCAGCAGATCCTCTCCCAGATGTCAGTGCCTGCCATGACTGAGAAATGCAGCAGCAAAGGCCAAAAACACCTGGTCTTCTAGAGGATGGGAACACTTGTTGTGTTGTGATATTCTTGAATATTGAACTGTTGGATTGGGGAGACAGAAGCAGAGAGGGCAAGCTGTCCTGGAAGCCATGCTTGCCAGCCTTAACCTGGAGGGGAGGGGAGAGAGGCTGCAGCTTGATTCTGATGCTTCAAAAACCTAGATTTTGCACCTCCCTTCTGGGACATAAAATAGCCAATTGCCTCGCAATGCAAACCATGAGTTGAGTTGAGTAGGGAGCACAGACAGTTTATCCCTCAAATCCACTCACAGGAAGGCAGAAGCTGGCACTGCCACTTCTCTGAGTGACTGTGAACCAGAGGATGCGGTTGACATACACAGCAGAAGATCAAAGTCTTTCTTTTGTCCCCAGATGCCTGTTGCCTGTCTGGCCCTGCAGCCTGAGGTGCCTGGAATGTCCCACAGCTCCTGTTGGGCAGAATGCACAGTCCATGGGAGCCCTACAACTACCCTCCACCCAATGGGCCACTGCATCTCCTGCAACCCTTGGTCTCAACCCAACAGCACATCCAACTTAGCACCTGTTGTAGTTTGGGATTATTATGTAAATTCTCTCCCCTGCCACTTAACTGCCCAGGCCAGCGGTTAACAAAAGAAGTAGTTAACTGTGATCGCTGGGGTGGGGGCAGGTTTGTCTCTTTTGGTTTTTTTTGGATATTCTCCTCAGTCTTGGCTCGGCGGAACGGGGGAGTGGGGGCTCCAAGGAGGCAGGCTGCCCTGCTGGTTACTGCTGGGGTTTTCCCTGGCTGTCTTGCCGCTGCCTACTTCGGATTACTTTTTTCCTGCCGTGCTGCTACCTGCCTTGGATTTGCTGCTGGTTGCTCGTACCTGTCTGCTTCTTGGACGGGGAACACAGGGGAAAGAGACTGAGTCCATCTGAAAGCCCACTGCTCGTCTGTTTCGCTGGAGAGGGACTGAAACTCACTCTGCAGCCAGCGGGCTGTGACAAGGACACTTAAGTATAACCTTTTCTCCCGGAGGAAAACCTGCTGGGTTTTGTTGTTGTTGTTTTTTTTTTTCCTCTTATGGTGTTGGGGAAGTGGGTTGCACTAGTCTGTTTACATATATATATATATATATATATATATAGCAGTTATCCTTCTTGTATTAAAATTCCTTTTCTTAAATTTGATAAAGAGTGGTGTGATTATTGAGGAGGAGGCCCCTCCCCTGCTTGTGGGTAAAACATTTTGGTTTTTCCCCTCAAACCGAGACAGCACCACACTCCAGCACTTGGTTCTTGGCTTTTCCATCCTTTCCAGACTGAAGAACTGTGTTAGTTGCAGTATTTCCTGCCATCATCTCCCAACACCATTTTTTATAAGCTGCTCTCAAAGCAGCTTTTTAACTGCTTTTAACTGCCTTAATGTGGGTGGGACAACTGGTCACACGAGGGTCAGCTGTGCTCCAAAACTGAAGTGAAACTGTATTTTCCTTCCCACATTTTGATCTCATGTTTCAGTGTTAATCCCATAGGAAGAACACTGTCACATCATGAGGTATTGCACAAAAGAATGCAGAGTCATTTGAGCCAAATCAGGGGATTCACAAGACCCCCCAGAGTTCAGAGGAAACAGAGACAAACATCTCCTAAAATAACCAAGCCAAGCCACAGTGATGAGGAACACTGATGACAGATCAGAAGTCAGCAGTCACTAATCCTACATCCTCTTTCCTCCTCATCCATTTCCTAGCTCTGGTTTTCTCTGGTCCTTGCAAAGATTTTTGGCCAACCTGGGCAGCCTGAGCACCTGGGAATCACAGCAATATGGGCACCAGTGCATGAACAACACAGGTGCCAGACCTGAGGGAGGTAGCACCAGCCACCAAGCACCAGTAGCCAGCCAACTCCCACTCCCCACCTGCAAGGTGAAGGGTGCTCCACTGCTCACGAGTACCATGTTGTCTTTGAAGAACCCTCATTTTCATCTATTTCACTGCCAACACCAGCTGAGGCACAAAAATATCCAAGTTTCTAAAATGTCGACTTCCTTTTTTCTGGCAGGTGTAGAAATGGAGAACTGACTGCTCAGCACATACACATTGTGAGAGGTATCAGAGAACACCTAGAGCAAACATCTGCCAGGGCAGGTCAGGGCTGGCACAGCGTGGCATACAGCACCTCCCCTCCTAGGTGGAAGGGGGGCACAGCAGACAGAGGCCACAGGAAGGAATAAGTCAAATCGCTGCTGCTTTCCTTTCATGCATTGCAGCATTGCTCCAGGGAACATCCCTCCTCCAGTGGGACCTCGCCATGGAATCACTGCTCTGCTCAACAGCACTGGTGGTGATCATAGCCCTGTGCTTGGCACAGTTTGCCCAGTCAGTGTTCACCAGTAAAGGTGCTGTCAGAAGGTGAGGGCTTGGAACAGGGAGCCCAGGAGGAACATAAAAAACTGAGCAGACCTGGGACTACTTTTCCCAGGTTACACTTTCCTTAGCAGCAGGCTGCATCCAGACCATTACATTGAGAAAATACCCGAGGATCCAGCTTGCAAGACTGATCTAAACTCTTTCTGAACCCTTTTACACCTTGAGCTTCCACTGAGGCACCCATCAGCACCACATCCCACAGGGCAGTCACACGCTGAGTGACAACAGTTTTCCCCCTCATGACTGGCACCACCACACTAGTGAGGGATGGAGCTGGAGAAGAGAGAGCCTGGCTCAAACCTCCTCTGGTAAGCAGAGCTGGCAGCACATCTTGCCTGCGAGATGTTTTACAGGCTTGTCTCCAGACAGCCACATCAAATTTCAGGTCTAGTTAATCCCCCCTTTATCAGCGCAGGAATGTATTGCTTCCACAAAACATAATCCTCTTTGCAATCATGTGTTCTGCCAAACTACAAACTTTCTGCTCCCATCCTTCTTTCCTGGGAGAGGATTTGAGGCAATAATCCAAGCCTACAGATTTATTTTTTTAATGAGCAAGGGACAAACGAGCACAGCACTGTAGAACATGCGCACACACAAACCTTGAGGCACTCCCTGTTTCTGGCATGCTTTTGAGGGATGTCCTGAGCTGAAGGACTGAAGCTGGAAGCAGTGACCTTCTCTCATGCTGGGCCACAGGCAGCCCATGGCCTGACATGTACTGTCCATGCTTCTTGTGTTTATGCACTACAGGGGCTGGAACTCTTAACGACTGTCATGCTTCCCATCGTGCCAATGAAACAGCAATCTGGGTAGCCCAACATGAAGGAAAGCATCCTGGGTGTCTCTGCTCATTCAGATCTAAAAAGGCAGCCCTGAGCATGTGTGACTTGCTAGGACCTGAAGATGCTGAGAGCTTCCCAAGCCAAAGAAAGTGCTATGTCTGGTTTGCACCACCCAGGGGAGGAAAATATTTTCCCTTGTCCTCATCCCTCAAAATGCTGAGAGGGTGGGAATGCTGAATGTGTGACCCGCTCTTGGCTGCTGCGTACTGCAATACAAGCACGCCTTCCCACGAAGAGGTGTTAAACCTCACCTCCCGCCGCGCAAGGCGGGTGGCCGCGCTGCTTCCAGCCCTTCCCGTTGGGAATTCGGGACTCACTGGCGTGCACTCAGGGAATACCTGCCGCCGGGCAAGCGGCTCCTTCGCCGTACCGAGGGCATCCGAGAACAATTTATAAAGAACGCGGCTTCGTCCTTTATAAAGGAAGGAGGTCGTAGAAAGGTGGGGGCCGGTCTCTTCTACCTTGCCTAGAGGGAGGGGGCGAGAAGAAACGGCCTTAAGCTGAGAAAGCTGAGACGGGAGATTCAGAATAGGTACTAGATTTTTTTTTTCCACTGTTCAGGTTGTCAGGCATTGGGATAGCTTGCTCAACGAGGAGACGGAGTCTCGTACTACTATGATTTGCCCGTGCCGGTGGACATGCGCGGGGGATGGGCTTACAGCACCCGGCGCTGCCGGGATAGTGGGAGGGCGGTCGGGATGTGCTGCGAGATTGGCCGATTGGTCGCGGCGCGCAGGCGGCAGGCTCTGCCCCCGGGCACGGTAATTTAGCCCCGGCGGGGCGCGGAGCGGTGGCGGTGAGTGCGGGCGCGGGCACAGAATCGCGGGAGCGGGAATGGAGGTGGCGGCGGGAGCGGAGGCGGGTGAAGTGCGGGCAGGGAAGGAGGAGGGCGGTGCGCAGGGGCCGCACCGGCGGCGCTGCCGCAGCAGCCGCAGCTCCCGCAGCCCCCGGCGGGCAGCACGTGGTGGCGGCGCATGCGGCAGCGCCCGCTGACCTTGATGGGGAGAGCGGCCCCGCCGCGGCCCTGCCCGGCCCCTGCAGGGGAGACGGGAGGCGGGAGACGGGAGGCAGGAGACGGGAGACGACGGGAGATGGGAGACGGGAGACGACAGGAGACGGGAGACGTGCGCTCGGCCGATGGCGTATCGCCCGCGCCGCTTATCTGCGGTCCGCAGCCGGGCCCTGCCCGCGATACCGGAGTCACCCAGCCCCGGGGGACCGCTGCTCCTATGCGCTGGTTTTTTCTCTTTTTCATTTTTTTTTCCCCTCCTCTCTACCTTCTGAGAGATTGGGGACTACCCAGAGGGGCTCGGGGAGCTGCGAGCATCCCTGCCAGATGCGGTGCCTGCAGGCCCTTTGTGCTTCCCTGGCTCTTCCCTTGGGTTAGCTTTTAGGAGGCCCTCCATAAGCTCAGTTCTGTTGTGCTCTGCCTGCCAGGCCTGCGGCCGCAGGTTGTCACTGGGAAAAGGCTTCTCAAAGCTGTCGGGGTTTCATCTCTATGTGTTTGTGCTCTAAACAAAGAGTAAAATGAGCAACGGCCACTATTAACCTTTGATCTCCAAATAAAACCTTGCAGAGCTCTCGGGTGTAAAGCTAATCCATGTACACCTGAAGACCAGTTCAAAGCCACTTCTTAGCAGTGCTGCTTGAGGGCACACTCGGGTTGCTGCTCCCAGGCTAAACACCTGTCTAGGCACTCACTCACTCATTCACAAAGCATTTTCAAGCATCTTTTCAGGAAGAAATGTTGAAGTAAATAAGTTAGAATTTACCTTTCAGATATGTTTGCTGTGTACAGAGAAATTAGAATTTTAAGTTACTGAAATGATTTTTGAGCCTTGCTCTCGGCAATTCATGGAAACGGTTCAAAACAGAAATTGCCTTCATAAAATGGTAGAGAACTTAGCCATCTAGAAGGGGTGTTGCTGTTAAAAGTGTTTTGGCAGGGATATGCTGCTTTGCTTTATGGCCTTGTGCCAGCTGGACTTTTCCTGTCATTGAGACAGACCCCAGGAACCTTAAAATATCTGAAGTCCATTGTTGTGGTTGAGCAAATGCCTCTTTCCAGCACTACCTGAGTGGATGTCCCTACCATTTATAAGATCCTGGTCTGAACTTAGCCATTTCAGACTCCCCACTTCAATAGAAAGAGTCAGTTTGTCCATATTGACTGACTTTGGACATGTTACATAGTGGAAGGGCAACAGCCTGACTTGACTTGTTGTGTTCTGAACTTCTAGGGCTTTGATCAGGTTGGTGTGCACTCCTCCAGAGGGCAATGGATCATGCCAGAGCAGCAATCTCTAACTTGGTAAGACATGGTCCCCCATCACTGTTTTGTCTTTGGTGGGCTGACAATACTGCAGAAGAAAGGTTTGACAATGTCCATGTTGGTTTTGGAGAAGATGAGGAATCCAGAGCAGTGTTAGGTGTTGCTGTGTGAGTTGTGAGCCAGCTGTCACTGTAGCTAGCTGGCCATGATAAGAAAGTGGCCCAAGTGGTTCAGTGTTGGTGGGGATATCATTAACTGCCATCGTATCTTGGGTCTCTGAAGAAGCTGGTAAGAAAGGGAGGAGGGCAAGCCTTGAACAGTGTTCCAGGAGGAAGTTTCTTCATACTTGGGGGTGGGAATTCAACTGCAAGTCCAGTTTTTGAAAACAACCCATACTTTGAAACAAATATGCAGAAGGAGGTAGCTCTGAGCCTGCTTATCCAAACCTGCCAGTCCTGGAGAGCTTGGATTGTGAAATGACCTTAGGCTAGGACTGGTAATGGGGTGGTTTGGTCTGTGAACAAGTATCAAGGATATGTGGGGTTGGGACATGTCCTCTGTGTGAGGACATGTCCAGGTGTGAGAGAAGCCAAGCTACTGAGCAGCTGAGCAGGGAGACTGCTACGACAGACTGCAGTGTTGCCCTTTCGAAAATGTGAGCAGCCAGCCACTTCAATGTGGGTAGTGTGAGCCAGAGTGAAACTGCAGGTCTGAAACAACACTGGTTTCTTTTTACCAGCTGAGTAGGTGTCTGGGCTGCTCACTTCCAGCCACTGATGCGTAATATGAGAGCCAAGAACTGTGGATAGGCTACTGATGTAACAGGTCTTGGGTGCTTGTCATCAGCTGCTTCTGCAGTACAGTGGAGAAGAGCTGCAGAACTGTTGCTCCCAAAGCTACTCCTTTGGTGTTTTAGCCCCTCTCCTGCCACTTCCCAGCACAACCATGGCTGCAGGCAATTTCAGCCTCTCTAATGGAAGCTGAGTGGTTCTGTTCAGTGCCTGGCAATGCCTGGAATTGAGTTAATCTGAGCAGCTGCCTTGTGCACAGGCAGCTGTTCTGTGGGGGATTGGGCTCTGTATTACACCTGTTTAGAAAAGTAGCCTCCAGACTGGAACCTCTGCTTGGGCCCTGGTAAACACCTGTCAAATGGTGCCCAGCGCTGGTGGGTGCAGGAGGTGTAGCCTCAAGCTTTCACGTTAGCTGAGGGAGCATGATTCCCAAGGGTAATCTCTTTTCAGCCTAGCTGCTTTGTAATACTACCAATAGTGTAATTTAAGAGTAGCCTTAGGCAGCGTAATACAAAATTAGCTAGATGCTGGATGAGAATATTTACGTCAAAGTGGATGTGGCTTGAAGGCACAATCATGGAGGGGTTGCCTTCCCTTTCCTCTGTCCTCATCAAAGCGTGAGCTGTACACACTCAAGTTGGAGACGTGCTTTTGTAAGGCCAAGAGTTTCTGCTTGAATCAGCCTTTGCCACGGGGTCGTATGGGAAATGCCAGTGCTGTTGGCTGTAATAGACTCCAAGCTACACCTAGACTGTGATCAGTGTGGATCTGAACTTGTGCAGGGTAAATAGATGCTAAACAGACTCTGGAGACCCTGAGTGGATCTGAGTCTTAACTGTGTTTAAAGCAGCCAGCTTGACTTACTGACAGACAAAATACTTGCTATGCTGGAGCAGCTGCAGATGAACAAGCTGTGTTTGGGTTGGAGCTGCTGGCTGGAAGGACTGTAGGCTGGGGGAGCAGATTCTTCCATCATGTGACTATCTTTCAATACAGTTTGGTGGCGAGCCGATGTCTTACACACGCTTCAGCATTGCCCGGCAAACAGACGGAGACAACAGCCATGTGGAGATGAAGCTGTCTGCTGATGATGAGGAAGGAGGGGAAATTGGGAGACCAGAACACCTGCATGCCAGCATGCCTCCTCCGCGGAGGAATGGCAAGAATCTTTGCTTCCTAATCATGGCAGCTATGCTCCTCCTTTTGATTGGTAAGGAAGGGTGGGAGGTAACTGTATGAAGTGGACTCTGGTACCGGAACATGTCTGAGGCTATTAACATTTGAATAGGTATTATTTGGGGAGATAATTAAAGAACCAGAATCCAGGTTGCAGCTTCTTGTCACTAAGTATGTCTAGCTCAGACTTACAGTACAGAAGCGTGAAGTTGGTACAGAATTGGCACAAAGAAGTGTGAAGTTTGAAGTTAGCTGAAGGGCAGACTGGTCCTTGTAGAAGTCTTACTGGTTTTCTTTCCATTAACTCTTAGCACTTCTGTAGAGATGTGGATCAGCAGATCAGTAAATCCTTTGGTGCTTGTCTCTTAAGGTTTTAACACTGCCACTGACCTAAAGTAAGCATTCTCCTTCCCAAGTGGTGTCGGAGGCACTGCCAAGCACAAGATCAGATTTACAGTGCCCCTTAAAACATGCCAACTCAGGGAAAATGTCAGGCTGCATATTTCTGTCTGGCCTTGGGTAAGCTTGTCAGAAATGGTATGAGAGCAGAGATGCATCTTAACCCTGAAGCTGTGTGACTGGTTCAGTTATCTTTCTGCAGCACAAATACCTGTTCTGTCCATAGGGTTTCTGATCGGCTACTTGAGTTATCGTGGACGAATGCAGACCATTAACAGGTGTCTGGATGGAAGTGGGAAGTGTGAGATGACCCCTACTGCATCTTACTTATCGGATGATGATGAAATTGAGGAAGATGATGTGCCCGGACCACGTGTCTTATACTGGCCTGACCTCAGAGCCATGTTGTCAGATAAACTGTCAACTGCACAACTTGAGGCCAACCTGAGGTAACAGTTGCAGAAAACTTAGCTAGAACTTTGAGAGAGGCACAGCCTGTGAGTAGAACTCAAGCTCCTTTGGAGAACAAGGGCCTTACAGGTGATGTAGGGTGGCATGTGTTAAACCTGGGCTTAAATGGCTTTGCAGGCTGCAGTGCAACCTGATGCTATAGCCTAAGCTGTGCATATATCTGTTACTTACAGGCAAAGAGATGGTAAGGCCTCTTTTGAAGCTGGCAAAGTTGAAGATGAGGCCACTGCCAGCTACATTCATGACCTGTTCACCAGCTTCCACTTGGATGAGGTATGGAATGATGAGCACTACATTAAGCTGCAGGATAAAGGCAGGTATGTTAATGAAGACATGACATCTCTTCCTTACAGCGTAGATGTTTGTAGTTTTGAGCAAACACTTGATTTCTGCTTAAAATGATGTAAAAATTGTGAGTCTGTTACCACTCTCCAAAGAAGGCCTCAATCTAGCCAAGCAGTAGCTGCTCCTGCCTCTTCTCAGGCTTTCTAAATCTAGAGGGTCTGGTAGCAGTGCTTGGATTTTTCCCGTGACATCTGTTTCCTCAAAGTATGCTTAGGAAGCGGAAAGAAAACAAACGAGTGAAAACTCAGCTGAAGGGCAGATTTCCTGTGTCTAAAACTGCTAGCACAGGCGACTGTGTCTTGTCATTCAGACAGGTGTTGCACACCTGGTAGTGGCTCCTCTAAGCAGCTCAGGAGGGTATTAACAGGCATGGTGTTGTCTGACAGCTCGTACCCTTATGCCGCTTTGTGTCAGGGGGAAATGAATTTGCTTAGCTTCTCTTAGGAGGTGACTGAGACTTGAAAGCAGATTGTTTCTGCTACTTGTCTTAGAAATCAGCCTTCATTAATGTCTCTGAACAAACGCAGAGATTCTTACATGGAAGTACTGGGATGAGTACCTGTTTCAGGCTCTGTTGACTGGATCAGAATTGCAGAAGCACAGACTGAATATGAGAGTTTGTTAAATTCTTGTATGAAATAACATAATGCTGTCTTTTTATGTTTAACAGTAGCAGCAACCAAGTCTCTATTGTGGATGATGTTGAAGAGGTACTGGAGAATCCCAGTGCATATGTGGCATACAGCAAGAGTGGCACAGTTTCTGTAAGTGACTCCAGGAAGATCTGGAAATGTCTCTGCACAGTTACTAGGTGGCAATGTGCAAAATACGTCCCTATAACATATGGAGTGTACAAACCCCTCCACAGTTAGAGAGCTGGGTGTGGTTAGAGTCAGGTGAGAAGTGGGCCCACGTAGTCTTATGACATGAGCAAGATGCAGAAGTAACTTTCAACTTCCCTGCTGGAGGGATCCAGACAGAAGCATTGGCAGAAGTGCTGCTCCAAGAGACATGTTGCGTGGGATCCGTAGACATCGCCGTGCTTCAGCTCCCTGATGTTTGTAGGAGTCACTTTTGCAGTGACTCTGTAGGCTGTTTCAAGTATCTTACTGCTACACTTTTAACCCATGTTTCTGTTCCAGGGCAAACCAGTCCATGTGAACTATGGACTGAAAGATGATTTTCAGAAGATACGAAATCTGGGTGTTTCAATGAATGAAAGTATAGTAATCTTCAGAGCTGGAAAAATAACCCTTGCTGAGAAGGTAAGCAGGCTGTGCCCCAGAGCCTGGTTGAATGTGGCAGCAGGAAGCTATGCTTCCTCCTCTTTGAGGCACAAAGGTGTCTTTATTCAGGTCTATAGAACTCATGTAGGCTTGTCCCTACAGGTCTGGTCTTGCTTGTTTGCACTAAGCCTCCACGTGCAGGTCTGGATGCCAAGGCTGAGCAGAGCTTGTTACCACTCATGATGCCGTTCTTCTTGGCCTCTGGCAGTCTTACTGGAACAGCCAGGCATCTGGAGTGGTGGACCTGGGGGGCAGAGAGAGGCACCCTGGGAGCTACAGGGTGCAGAGCTGACTGATATCACTAGATGCAGCCATGAGGCAGCTAGAAGCAGAATGGTATTGCCTCCAGAGCACCTCTGGCTGCTGCAGTTAGATACTTTCAAAGTTTGGCAGCAGTGTCTCACTTGTGCCCTTGCTGACTGCTCACTTGGACCAAGTGATGGTGCTGGCACTGCATGCCCAATCAGCAGCCTTGCACGTTGCTGTACTGTTCCCTCTGTAGGGAGCCAAACCAAACATGCAAGCAGCATAGAGGATCCAAGTGCTTCTGTATGCAAGCCTGTTTGAGGTCTGACCTAGAGCTGCCCCTCAGAGGGGTGCTCCTGGGCAGGCTGGGGCATGGGACTCAGCCTGTCTGTATGCATCAGACACAGGCAGAGATGAAAAGTGCTTCCACAGAGGGTGGTTCCTGGTTCTCCAATCCTGTTCCTGTTTTTCAAACTATTGTCTAGCCTTACAAGAGTGTTTGTGCCTGTGGCATATCAGAGGCAGCTGGGTTGTAGGTGTATTAAACAGGAACCTGTCTAGGCCACTCTGCCTCTATTTTCCATGTGAAGATGAGCCTCCAGTGGCTGCTTCTCTGGAGACTAACCTCATCTTGGGAAAACAGATGGAGCATAATCAAAATTAAATAACATCTATCTTTTAAGCTGCTCTGAGGAGCAAGCATGAGCTGAAGGAATCATAGGGGGAGACACTAACTGGTGTATCCTAACTGTTCAAAAGGGTGACACACTGCCTGTAGTAGGACTGAGCTGCTAGGATTCAGCTGCCTTGGATATCTGTCACTGTCAGGTAGCTGTCACTGTCAGATAGATGTTAAAATCTGTTGTGGAGTTGGGCATCAAGGAGAGCAACCCTTCACAACATTACTCCATGTTCTTGCCTTAACTCCCCTGGCTTGCAGTGCAAATGTGCAGTTAACATTTCTCTTTCCTTCAGGTTGCAAATGCCAGAAAGGAGGGAGCAGTTGGTGCCCTTATGTACCTGGACCCCTTTGAATACAAGAACACTGAGAGACTTGTCCCCTTTGGACATGTGAGTATACAACTTGCTCTCCTGTATGTTCTCATGCACCTCTCCTGCTATGTCCTGCAGCAGTCCTGTGGGCCTCTCACTTAGCGGTGTTTCATGCCCTTCTGTAATTGGAAACTGTTGGGCTTCTCTGAGACTTGAGGACTCTTCTTGCTTTTCACAGGCCCACCTTGGAACTGGAGACCCTTTCACTCCAGGCTTCCCTTCTTTCAACCACACCCAGTTCCCACCAGTGGAATCTTCTGGACTACCTCGGATTCCTGTTCAGACTATTTCTAGCGAAGCAGTGGCCAAGCTGTTCAGGTAACTTTTTCTCTTGGCTTACAGGCTGAGCTGCTGGGGCCCTCTTGCAGCTGGGAGGGTGGTGTTGAGGTGCTGTGAGCCAGGGAGCTCTCTGCTGCTCTCTGCTGTGTGTGGCAGGTAATATGTTCTGGAACTGGCTGGAGAAATGTCACTTGTGTCTATGTCTCATGTCTTAAAGACTAAACTTAATCTAGTGTTGTATTCTCTTGGCCTCTGCACCTGACTCCTCCCTTCATCACTACTGGTGCAGTACTTCAAGATACTTCGCAGGCAGGCCTTGAAAACGGTTGCATCTGCAGTTGCAGGTGTGCTTTTTTCACACAATAACTAAATGAGGTTGGAGCTGGATAACAAGTTCAAAGGATCTCTCTTTTTCCCTCAGCAAAATGAATGGACACACATGCCTTCTGGAGTGGAAATCTGGGATCATGGGATGTAAGGTGACAGTGAGCAGCTCAAGCAAGATGACAGTGAAACTGACAGTGAACAACGTTATGGTGGACAGGAAGATTCTGAACATCTTTGGTGCTATCAAGGGATTTGAAGAACCAGGTAACAGCAGCTGCCTTGTGGCTCAGTCTTGAGGGAAACCCTTCCTCTTCTGTGACCATCAAGACATGACAACTGCTCCCAGTCAGACAGCCACTTCCTCAGCAGAACCAAGACCTTTCCCTGAGGATCAAAGAGAAAGCTGAACCGGGCTGCCAGGGAAAAGCTAAATGAAAGCACTCGGTGTGCCAGATTCAGGGGTCCGACTGCAGACTCTTTTCCTAGTACAGAAACTGAAAGCTGCTCTTCTGATAAATGGTGGTTGCAACCTGAAGCTTGCAGCTCAGATCTTGATGTCTCCTTTACAGATCGGTATGTTGTGATTGGAGCCCAGAGAGATTCCTGGGGCCCAGGAGCAGCCAAGGCTGGTGTTGGCACTGCCATCTTGTTGGAACTTGCCCGTGTGATCTCGGACATGGTGAAAAGGGGTAAGTATTTTTGAACAAAAGCATGAGGGTAGGAGGTGGTACAGGTCTGGCTCTTCATATATTAACACTGGAGAGTCCAGTTGCAAAACAGTGCTTTGGAAGGCACAGGGAATCTGACAAAGCTTCCTGAGAAGCTGTTACTTACTTCTCCAATACAGACAAGTTGTCTGCAGTGAGCATTTGCTTTCAAGGGATTGGTTGCCTGTACCCTGGTATGGCTCAAATGCAAGAATGTCCTTGGATAACACACAACATAAAGCTTAAACTTGAGCTGCCTGTTGGACAGCCAGGCCTGAAGGTGGGAAAACATTGGAGTGGCTGACCAGCTGAAGCAGTGGGGACTGCATGGTGGCACTTAGTGTGAGTGTGCTTGTCTCTAGGGTTAATCTGGGGCTCAGGCAGCTAAATAACATGGGGGAAATGCAGACAGCATTGTTTTCCTCTGCAGTTCTGCAGCATGGTGGGGGCAGGGTACAGTGTCCATGCAGCCACTAGCGTGCACATTTGTCTGCAGCAGCCAGAATGTCTCAATGCTGTTTCAGGACCAGGCAATTCATCATCCCAGGCCCACAGTGCTAATCTGCATCTCCATGGGGGAAGGGCAAACATCTCAGTCTCTCTCTCTTTGCAGATGGCTACAAACCAAGGCGCAGCATTATCTTTGCTAGCTGGAGTGCAGGAGAGTTCGGAGCTGTGGGTGCAACCGAGTGGCTGGAGGTACTATTTGCTTAGTAGAATTCTGTGTGCTGACTGCACAGTTGTTCCTGTGTATTAAACATCCTGGTGTTGTATTGCTACCGCTCATCTTATTAAAATACTTGATTTGTTCTAGGGGTACTCCACCTCGCTGCATGCCAAAGCCTTCACTTACATTAACTTGGATTCTGCAGTCTTAGGTAACCTGCTGCTCTTTAAGTTTCTTGAAATTGAGTTGGACTAGAATAGCTTGAACAGGCATCCCTTAACCTGTATGAATGGGAGCTGTGCCAGATGCTGACAGTGGTTGTCATTAAAGCTGGGAGGTTGTTGCAGCCTAAGCCATGAGGAGTCAGCTCTGCCTGGTCCCAATAGACTATCCTATGTCTGTTGAAGATCCTTTGGCAACAAGCTGTAGATCAGGACTGAACAGCTCTAGCAAGAGTGGTTGATTATGCCAGCATGTCAAACATCCTTTCATTTTCTGCAGGCTCCAACCACATGAAGATTTTTGCTAGCCCGTTGCTGTACTCATTGCTGGAGAGAACTATGAAGGGGGTGAGTTAAAGGGCTTTGGGCTGATCAAGGTGACTGGTTTTAAGGAGAAACTGAAAGACAGAGCTGTGTTGGGTCACTTTTCACAACTGCCACCTTCTGTGGAGAAAGCCCCATTTAGGAGGAAAATCTCAGAGGCCCCTGTCTGAAATCAGCTGGACTCTGGAAATTGCAGTTCACACATGCAGAATCTAAAATGAGCAAATGTCATAATTCAGTGGGAGGTGAATGCCTGTCCCACAGGCACTGTGCCTATGTGGAGAAGGGTCAGGGCAGCACACCTGACCCTGGCATCTGCACAGCAATGCAAGCTCCAGGATGGACCTGGAAGCCCAAGCAGAGGTTAGAACAAGTGCAGTGACTGTGATCTCTGTGCAGGTGAAGGACCCAACAAAGGATTCAGGAAGCCTGTATAATAGAGTTGCCTCTGACTGGACAGATAAACTGTAAGTATTGTTATTCATCTCTCTGGGGAAAGCAGATCTCCCTAAAGGAGGAAACCAAAGGGCTTCTGCTCTTTGTGTTGGAATGTCATACTGCTGTCTGGGGTTGGCTCTATCTCTGTGGTGCCCCAAGCTGCCTGTGGGCAGCCCAGACACTTTTTTGGAGGGCAAGAACAGCCTTGTACCAAGTCCAGTGGCTGGAAATGGACAAGCAACCCTTGGTACTTGGCTTGGACTTCCTCAATCATGTCTAGATAGGGTAGTCCAGCTGGCTCAGCTGCAACTGTAGGGCTTCTAGCTTTTCTCCTGGAATGCCCAAACCAGTTGGTAACTACTCAGTGCTTATCTTCTGCAGCGATCCCCTTGGTCTGGATAATGCAGCATTCCCTTTCCTGGCTTACTCGGGAATCCCAGTGGTTTCCTTTGGTTTCTGCAATGTAAGTATTGTGTGCCTGCCTGGTGTACTCATTCCATGCAGAGTGATATAAGGGTATCTGCTCTCCAGAAGGCAGAGCACAAGGTGCTGTCCCAAGTTCACTGTCTATGCAAGAACCTGTGAGGAGAGTGAGGTACAGCCTCTGGACCTGGTGGCTGTGGAAGTACTTGCTGAGAAGGCTGCTTCTGGGACAAGGCTTGCCTACAGTCTCTGCTCCAGAGTCCTGAACGCTTGTGGTTTTTTGGGAGAGGGGGCACTTGCTTTCCTGGAGGCTCAGATGTCAGTGATTCAGAAGCTAAAAACACTAAAAAGATGTCAAGCTGTTGCTGCATTAGTGAAATACTCCTACAGCCTGCTGGTCAGCAAACAGAGAGCATTGGAGAAGTGATATTGTTGACCAGACAAGTACTAAGACTGTTCAGGTCTGCTGCTGCAGTTTAGGGCTCACATCAGCCCAGCAGCCTACCCTGTTACTGCACGTGTGCAGCTGGGAGCCTTTCTGATAGCAGCTCCCTCTCATGGATACTTGGGTTTGTTAGTGTTAGACTTGTTTCAAAGAAAAACATGAGTTATCCAGACAAGGAGAGTTGGAGAATGCACCACCACGTACCAGGCTGGGTGGTGAGATTTGCCCACCTGCACTTCTGCAGTGAACTCTGAGGGGGTAAAGATTTGTATGTCTTCAGGTCAAAAAAACTTCACAGAGCATCCTGCTGATTGCTGGAAACTGTGAAGAATGAGCTGCAGGAACTCCATTCCTTTCCCCATGCTTTGGCATTTTGTCACTCCAGTCTCACCACTTAGCAGCACAAGGATTTGGGATGTGGTGGAAGTAGCAAGTAACCTGGGGGAGGGGGATGAAAAAAATATAGCTGGAAAAGCATTCTTGTCTAAATTCAACACCTTCTTTCTTGCAGAAAGATGAGGAATATGCCTTCTTGGGCACTACTGGGGACACAGTGATGAACCTGAAGAAGATTGACAAGTTGTATGCTCTTATGCGTGCTGCTGCAGAAGTTGCTGGACAAGTAGCTCTCAGGCTGACCCATGATCATGAGCTCTTCCTGGACTTTGATAGATACAGTGACGAATTGCTGTCATTCCAGGAGAGGTTTTTGTCCTTTGATCAGGATGTGAAGGTAAGAAAAACTCAAATTTCACCAAATCCCTGTGGACAGTCAGGGGCTATATGCTAATAAGGCCCCATGCCAGTGGATACAGCAGGGTGGACATCTTCCCTCTTTGGGCATAGAAGCGTAGCAAAGTGTGACCAGAATCGGTGTTCCTTATGGAGCAGTGCAGGCAGAGTAGCTGTGGCAGAGAGATTTTGCTAATCTGGCTGTGGTGAGCTCTTGAGGAAGAGGATGTGGGTGACTTCTTCTCTGGTATCACTGACAGCCTAATGCAGCTTTGCCTCTCATTTGCACCTCTGCTGAAAGCCTACAAGAAACAGTGGGTGGGGAGTGACCTCAGAAGAGCCTGCCAGAATCTTGCTCTGCTACTTGGTTAAACTGCAGAAAAAAACCCCAACAATAAAACAAAAAAATCCACACTTTCTTTTGGTAAGAGAGCAGCAAAAGAAGAAAATCAGGTTTGCTAACAGCTCCTCCCTTGCAGGCACTGGGGCTGACCTTGAACTGGCTGTTTTTTGCCCGTGGTGACTTTCAGAGAGCTGCAGATGCACTGAGAAGAGACATTGCAAACAGTGACAGGGAAAACAAGATTGTCCGCAGAGCCCTGAATGACAGGATCATGAAGGTGGGTTCTACAACTGGTTTTTCTTTCTTAAGGAAGGAAGAGAGTGCAGGCTGGGATAGGCCTTTCCCTAAGGGGCCATGGGCACTGCAGACTAGTGTCTCTTCCACTTGCTTAGTGTCAACCTGCCAGAGTTCTGCACTTGCATTTGAGAGAGGGTCTGGCCCTTACAGAACTGCTGTGGGAAAGGGCTGAGTGGGGATCAGAGGCTGGCAGCTCATGTTGAGGCAGATTAGGAATGAAAAACTTGGAAGGCCAGAGCATAACCCTAAATTTGCACCTCTGCTCAGGTGGAGTATGACTTCCTCTCCCCGTACCTCTCACCAAAAGAGGCTCCCTTTCGCCACATCTTCTTCGGCAAAGGCTCCCACACCCTGCCGAGTCTGCTGGAGAACCTGAAGCAGCTGAGAGACAACAAAGACAGTGTGGATGTGAACATGCTGAAAGAGCAGCTGGCTCTGGTGACCTGGACCATTAAAGGGGCTGCCAATGCTTTAGTGGGTGATATCTGGAATACAGACAATGAATTCTAGACACAGCAAACACCTGGTTAAGGTACAGGATTACCTCTCTAAGGTACAGGAGAGCTGTGTGTGGAGGGGCTTTCCGTAGCCCTAGTTCCACCTGTGGCAACACCCACAAACTCCCTGTACCTCGGATTAGGCATTGGCACAATTTTTCAATTGCAGCTTCCTGAAAATTTCCAGTACCTTATGTATCATGAAACCTAACTGAAATGCCCTGAAACCCAAACAAAACCCACTCCCTAACATGGTATTACTTTTCTGTAGATTTTCTGGCAACAGAGCTTTATTGACCAAAGTTGAGCACAAAATTTAAATTTCACCTTGACAAATTCACAGGAGGCAGTTTTAAAGGAGGTACTAGCATTACCATGAAATCTCTGACCAGGCTACCATCTGACCACAGTCCAAACCAGTTGTGTACAGCTGCTTCTAGGGCTTGCTCTCCAGTTTACTTGAGAACCAAGACCTTGGGTGACTCCTGAACCGGTACCTTGAATGGGGAGGTATATCACCTATTCAGGCTTTTAATTGTTGGCCCCCTAAACCTAGTGACAAAACAGGGAATGTGTTCCTCTGAACACTTGTGATGAGGATCCATTCTCTGGCAGGGAACTGTAAAAAGCTGTAGTTCCAAAATTAAACGTAGTAATACCCACAAGTGCTGGATTATCAGCAAGCTCTGAAGTGCCTGGCCTGCCTTTACTCAACAGCAGGGTCCCAGTGACATCTTGGAGGCTTGTTTCTGCACAGCCAGTTAGCAATACCCAGAGAATGACCCAAAGATTACCCAGTGTTCCCTTTATATCCTTAGCTGGCACCTCAGCGAGTCTTGCAGCATTCAGAAATGGCTCTAGACTGGCACTTCAAACCTTGCTGCTCAGGGGCCTTGTGTGAAATTGAGTCTCTTGCTGGCCAAACCCTGTTTGACTGATGTCATTTTGCAAGATGGCTCTTGTTTGGCACTGAGATATTTATTTCTTTATTTATTTATCAGTGACAGTGTTCACTATAAATGTTTTTTTTATAGAAGATAATTATCGGAAGCAGTGCCTTCCATAATTATGACAGTTATACTGTCGTTTTTGAATAAAGCAGCATCTGCTATTACAATCAAAACATGATACTGGAACTTTGCATTTAAAATAATCACAACAGGCCCCTAAAAAAGTTTTGGAAAACTAGCAGTTAGGCTTTCTTCGGCAAAAACACCCCTCTAAAAGAAACTTGAAGGTGTAAACCTAGTAGTGAGTCTCCAGGTTGTGCTCCAAAGTAATTCCTGAAATGCTGAAAACCTGGGTGGAAACTCATACTAGAAATTTGGCTTCTTTGCAGGGTCCATGCCCCTCTGTGGGCTTCGGACTCATTCCTGCTCCCCTTTTTGGATGCTGTGTGCTCTCATGGGGAGCACAGCTTCCTTCCTGGCCCCGGCCCCAGCAGAGGGGCTTGCTGTGTAGCCCTAGTTCCACCTGTGGCAACCTCAAATTAGGCATTGGCACGATTTTTAAATGGCAGCTTCTTGCAAACTTCCAGTACCTAATGTATCATGAAATCTAACTGACATTATCGGGGGCAGTGTCTTCCATAATGTGTAAAGAACAAGGTAGTTTTTGCCTACCACAGTGTTATATCGGAGGCAGTGACCTCCATATGTTGCACTATGGGTGTACGTAATTATCGGGGACAGTGTTTCCCATAATTGTTCTATGCTTAATATGCAATGTCACCTGCAAAGCTTGATGGTTAGTATCTAACATGGATTAATTTCCTGCAGTCCTATTTTTTCACTCTCCTGTGGTGATGCAGATACAAACTTCAATCTGTTATGTACTTACTCTACCTTCCTCATAGGCTGAACTGTTTGAAATAGCTGTGCTGTCTTGAATTGGCTTCCTGCCTCCAGCTGTGGTAGTGGTGCTTGAATCTTTAGGCTAGTTAGGCTGTGTGCACTAGTAGTGATGTAGTAAATTTCCTTCAAATCAGTTACAAAGACATGAGGAATTAAAGGTGAATGTAGGGCTTGGGGCTGACAGCTGTTTGGCAGGCTCAGGTCAGTGCAGTGGATGGGTTCATGTAATGCATGTAAGACAGTCCTGCTGTGGCACTGAGAGTGGTGGTATGCCCCCATGGGAAGCTGCTCACTCTCCAGTTCTTACTGGAAATTCCAGTCTTGCCCACCTTGAGTGTTGGGGGGAGGGAGAAAATCAGCGGCACCTTTGCCATGGTTCCTGACCTGAAGCTGAGCGCTGATGATGTGTAATACCTGCTAAACTGTGCTGCCTGTTCCCAAACAGCCCAGACTGGCTGTTGCCAGCCCTGTACTCTGCAGTTTGATCTCACATTTAACCCTAGCCTGCAGCTTAGTTTTAACCTAAACTCTGCAGACTGATAGGTATTTAAGCCTAACCTGAGTGAGTGACCTGAGCCCCAACAGTAGTTCTAGAGGGAAAGAACATTTTTCAGCTGCAGCTTCACAAGGAATGGGTGAGGACAGGTCCCCAGCCTAGTAACTGAGCTCAGTGCTCCCCAGTTTGGAGGGCTGGATTTTCATTGGTTTCTAGAAGCCCGATGCCCAGACTTGTGCAGCTCTTTGCTCCTCCCTAAGTTCTAACTCTCTAAACTTAACTCTTCGTACAGCCCTGTCTGTGGTAGTGTTTCCTAGTGACACTTCTCTGGATGGCAAGTAAGAGCTGCTGTCTGGTAGTCCTCACTGTAGTGGTTGCATGCATCTTGATGTCAGACTTAATCTTGTGCTTTATAGCCAGCAGAGAGAGACAAAAGAAAGCCTATCTGGGCAGCACAACAGTGACTACAGGGATGTTGGGATATCTTGCTCAGTGCTGGCATCTGACTGCTGTGGGATGCTTACCTGTTGTTTTCTTCAATAAATATTTTGAATCTTGAACATTCAACTTCTCTTGTGCATTCTTGTAAAGTCATGATGCTGGTTGTGACCACGGATGAGCTTAGGAAGCTGGAGGGAGGCTGCTCTTCTGCCTCATCAGGCCAGATGTGCTTCACAGTGAACCTGACAGTGTTGTTCATCTGAGTCCTGTCTGATCCCAGACAACTGGGATAAGGACTCTGATAATGAGGTGGAGGAGCAACATATGCAAAGTCCTGGGCTCCCCGCTCCCTTCATGGACATGTCTTGCCTCCTGCCAGTCAATCATGGCATTGACTCTGCAGAGCCTGTGATGTTTCGGTGGAAATGTCTTGATTTCCCATGGGCTGTGGCTTTGGAGGTCTCTGCTGCTGAGAAGCTGGCTGGACAGGGCTGTGTCTGACTTATGTCCCAGGAAGCTGTCCCACGGTGTCCTGCCTTCTCCCTGCCCCTCATCACCCTAGAGCTCCCCTTGGCCAAAGTGTAGATGGATTTGTGGGTACTGCTTAGACACTCAGGGAACACTGGGAGAGCAGAAGCTGTCCTTTCAGCCGCAGGAGCCTGGGTTTGGGTCTCTGTCTTTATAAATACACTCAGATGCCCAGCTCTCTCTGCTGTCCTGCCCTGTCCTTAGTGCTGGTCTTGCCTCCTGCTTTACAAACTGCATCCCGAGAAGATACACTATTTGGGGTGAGAGGCAGCTTCTCCAGGAGCCCAGCTCGCCCCTTATGGGCTGTCCCGTCATAGCTCTGGTCCCTCCTCTTCCACTGGGATGATTTACTTGTTAGAAACACGTCGTTTCCCGCAGCTCCTGCCCGCGCCTGGCAGGGCTCCTCTCCCTGCGGTGACTGTGCGAAGCGCCCCGGGAGGCCGGGCCGGAGCTGCGGGAGCACTGCTGCGGTCGGGAAGCGCCAGCCCCGCCGGGGCAGAGGGAAGGGGACAGCCCCTTCCCACTTACCTGGGAGAAGGGATTCGGGCAGCGCAGAGCAGCCCGCGTCCCGGCTCCCTGCAGCGGAGCGGTCCTGGGGCCTGGCGCTGTTCCGCGGTGAGTCTGACTGTCCGTTTGTCCATCCCCGCCACCCGCGGCTCACCCACCCGCCCTCCTGCCCGTCCGTCCGTCCGTCCTCACCCCCGCCGTTACGTAAAGCGGCGCCGCGGCGCCTTTAAGAGCGGGGCCGGGGGCCGGCCGGGCTCGCGGCGGCGGCGGCGGCGGGAGGAGGCGGCGGGGCAGGAGGGGAGGAAGGGGGCGGTGGCACCGGAGCTCCAGCGCTCCGCGGCTCCAGCAGCGCGGCGCGGGGGGGCTGCCCCAGCGTGCGGGGCCGGGGTGGGGCCCGCGACCGCGTGCACCATCCGGGGGCAGGGGGCGAGCGGGGCGCCGGGGGTGCCGGAGGGCGGTGGGCTGAGCCCGGCGGTGCCGGAGGGCGGCGGGGTGGCCCCGGGGGTGCAGGAGCAGGGGGGCTTCACCCGCGGCGTGCAGGAGGCGGGGCTGGGGGCGCTGCCCCGCGGCCAGGAGCTGGTGGCCGGCGGCGGGGAGCCGGGGGGCGGCGGCGGCGGCGGCGGGGGGCCCGGTCGGTGGCACTGGGTGCCGCTGGGCGAGCGGACGAGCCTGCAGGAGTGGGGCGAGCGGCCCGGGCCCGTTACCGCACTCGGCGGCCTCAAGCCGGGCGCGGAGCCGCGGCGGCCCCGGGACCGGGGGGCGGCGCGGGCGCGGCGGCGGGCGCGGGGCGCAGAGGAGGCGGCGGCGGGCGGCAGCCCCGAGGCGCGGCGGGCGCGGGGCGCGGTGCGCGGGGTGCAGGAGCACGGCCCCAAGGTCCGGCAGGAACAGGGCCTGGCCCGGCGGGCGCAGCAGGAGCGCGGCGGACGGCGGGACGGGGCGAGCCCCCCGGCCCGCGCCCGCTGGTGGGTGCGGCGGGGCCGGCAGGAGGAGGGTGAAGCGCGGGGCGGGGTGCAGGAGGAGGGCGAGCTCTACCCGGGGGAGCAGGAGCACCCCGGCGGCAACTCCGGCGCAAGGGCCCCGGCACAGCGCCCGAGCCGCAGGAGGTCCGCCCGGGTGTGAGGCCGGACCCCGTGCGCGGTGCCCGGCGCCCCGTGGGGGATCCCACCCGCGTCCCGGACGTCCCCGGCGTCGATCGTCGCACGCCACCCCGGCAGGTGTGTGGGCGCGTCCCGGCCAGCATGCCGGCTGTCTGGAGTGCCGCCGTGCCCGTCCTTGCCCTCCGGTGACGCTGCAGACCCGGCGCAGGATGCGGTGGCGGTGGCAGTGAGCACAAAGGTAAGGAACGAGGCGCGACTTCGTGTTTGGGGGTGATGCGAGGGGCAGAGGGTTTTCAGGGTTTGGCACTGTGGCACTGCCCGGTCGGCATCAGCATGTGCCGGCTGCCCCTCTCCGGGCCGCAGCTGGCACCGTGCCCTGCAGCACTGCGAGCTGCGGTGCTGCCCTCCTGCCCCGGCGCTGCGGGACTGCTGAGCCCCAGCCAGCAGCGTGCCCGATCTGCTCCTGCTGCCAGGGCAGAGCAGGCAGCAGGGTCTGGTGTGAGTGGGTGCCTGGTGCCCTTGAACTCTCCTAAACCACAGCGGAAACTGGGGGAAGGCTTTTTTTTCCTGGAGAAAAGGCTGCTTTGCTCTTCCTCTTCCCTGGGCTCGTGGGAGCTGCGGCAGTGAACAGAGGATCCTTGTCCTCCGGGGCCAGCCCTGTGCCTCGGGGTATTGTGCTGGGGCCGAAACCTCGAGCAGCAGTGAGGTGTGGGGAGCCTCTGACCACCGGCTCGGCAGGCAGCACGGTGACTCTGTCCAGCTGTGTTGCAGCAAGTTTTTCTCTGAACAGTCAGGAGCTTTTGGCTACTTTTGGTCTTTGTTGATTTTGCTTTTTTTAATAAAATTTTTAAGTTAAACCTGGTAAGGTGGTGCTGACAGTCCAGACAAGGATCTCATCTTGCCAGGTGGATCCTGCTCAGCTTCTCCCAGCACTATCAGAGCATTCACCCACTCTGAAGAGGTGGCTGGTGGGGACGGGCTTTGCAGGTGGCTAGAGGATCCTGGGCAGGGGCAGTGTCTCTGGCGGCCATGCCAGGGCTGGGCTGTCTGGGCAGGACAGGCCAGGGCAGAGCCTGGCACTGGCACTTCCCCACGCCCTCACCTCCCTGGGGCCACCTTGGTTCAGTGGGCACATCAGAGTGCCCTGGTGCTGCTGGGCACCACTGCTGCCTCAATACCTTGTGAAGTGTGTGTGTGCCCCTTGCCAAGTGCTGTGGGCTCTGGAGCTAATGCATTCCACCCTTACTCAGCCTTTCGTTTAGCTGGCTCAGGGCAAAGCTTTCAACAAAGTTTTTGAACATCAGGCTTTGCAAAAGTCTCCTAAAAACAGGACCTGCCTGGTGGAGTGTCTTTGAGCAGGGCTGCATTGCAAGGCCCCTCTTTAGAGAGATGGTCCGGGATGGCCCTTGAGTGCTGCATGCCCACCACTGGCTGTGGCCCTGTTCCCATTACCAGTCTCAAGCCTATTGCTCTCTGCAGGGAGTGGGGGGCAGAAGCAGACTCTGCATCCCCCATCCTACCGCACCAAGGCCTGGGGGTGCAGGGTGGGGGCTGTGCAGGCTGTGCAACCTGTTACCAATCCCTGGAGCTACTGGAGCCTCGTTAGCCTGGTATTCGTTAGCGTGGGGTGGGGTGTTGTGGGTATGGCTGGGGGGCCTGGCAATGCCTCCCTCCTCCTCAGGCAGCTGCCAGCCTGCTGTCCCACCATGACTCAGCCTCCCCAGGGCAAGGGGGGCCCTCACGGGGAGAGGAATAGTCCCCACCGGACCAGGAACTGCTATGAGCTTGTAGTTGAGCCCTGTCCCAGCCATGCTGCTGGCCAGACCTCCTACCATGCCTCAGTTTCTCTCTGAGAGGGTCTATTCTGTCCCTGGAGCACCTGGGTTTTTACTCCAATCATGTCCATGACGGATGGTAGCGGGCAGAGGCAAAGCATCCCCAGGGGGCATTACACACTTGTATGGGTTTTGAGGAACAGGAGGGGCCTCTGCCACCTGCACAGCCCCTGCTGGGACAGGACTTTTAGGAGAAAGTCTTGTTCCATTCCTTTACTGAGCGGCTGGGGGGAGCGCTGCTCATGCTGCAGCCTGGCTAATTAGGGGGCTGTCAGTTAGTGCTAATGACCAGCAGATGGTGGATGGTCTGGCCAGAGCACTGCACTGCTCTGGTGCTGGGGAACCGGTGGGAAGTTGAGCCTTCATCCCTCCACTTCCAGCTCCAGGGATCCCAATTCTCCTACTCTGAGCACAAAGAGAAGATGCTGCTGCATGTATGTGGCTTTGTGCCAATCTGGCCTGAGACCTGACAAACTCGTTTTATGCCAGGTGCAGCCCAGCCCAAGAACACATCCTGTACTGGTGTGGAGATGGGGATAATGCTGGGAGCATCCTAAAGGCAGAGGGACTGGTTGGACTCAGGGCTCAGGGTGTGTGCCCTTTCCCTGGCAGAACCAGAGGCAAAGCTCACCCTGGGGGGCAGGTCCACAAAGGCTCTGCCAGCTGCCTGGGCAGAGCAGGGGGTGATCCTGAATGCAGGGAGACTTCCCACACCTTAACCCCCAGGGAGTCTGGGGCATCTGGGGTGTTCAGATAGGGGGGCCAGGCTAGGAGGCCCAATCTGACCTTTCCCTCTGGCTTTGCCCCAGGGGGACCCCGTGGCCAGTGTCAAAGCAACCATGCCAGCCCCATGGCTAAGCTCTAATACTGTGTACCCACTGTGCTGGGGCTGGCACTGCTGAGGGACCCCCACAGCCCTGCCCCATGGCCCAGGTAAGATGGGTGCAGGGGTGAGTGGGCACAAACCAACCTTGCACTGGGACAGGATGGCAGCATCCCCACTGTGACAGTGATGCTAAGCCTGCTGCCCACTCGTTCTCTCCAGCACTGCCTGTGGGCATGGAGGGGTGGGCAGTGTGGTCAGGGTGCTGTGGGTGGCAGGGAGTGTTGCTTTGCCTGCTTGTCCCCTGAAACACTACTCTGTTCCCCTGCCTTTGTGGGAGAGCTTGGGGATCAGCCATGGGGTCAGCAATTCCTGCCTATCCCCTGCCTGTGCGGGGGAGCTGGGAGGTGCAAGACAGACTAAGCCCACCCCAGCTCGACCTGCGGAGCGGATTTAGTGCAGTAAAGAGGCTTAGGGAGGGGATTGGGGTTGTGCCAGGCTCTGTCGGGATGGGGGGGAACCCACACGGCTGTGTCTTCCGACGCAGCCACTGCTGCAAGCAGGGGTCAGAGCAGGGGGATGCTCTGTGCTAGGGGAGAGGATCAGTCCATGGAGACAGGCTCTGGAAGCCTAGAGATGGCAGCGAAGGGGAGCCTGGCACCTCGGCCTCCCCGGCCACCCCCACCACGAGGGTCACCAGGCTTCAGTTCTGGGCACCCAAGACCTCCTACTTGCCCCATCCAGCCAAGCAAGCAGCATCAGGTGCCAGCACCGAGGGAGGCAAAACACCCACTGGTATGGGGGTACATGGGGTGGCACAATCCAGCGAGGGGCTGGGGATGGTTCCCGGGCAGCTGGGTGGCAGTAGCATCCTGTGGGCGGACAGGATGCAGCCGGCAGCCCTGCCTCTGGTGGGAGTGGGGCAGGTTTGTACACATGGGTATGTGTGTGCCTGCGCCATGGCAGCCGGGCTGGGAAGTGTGTCACCACAATTTGGGGCCGCCCTCAGGGCCCCGCCAGGGCTGAATGAGCCAGCCTGGGGTGCCGGCGCGGCTGCCCTGCTGCTGCCACAGCCAGTGAGATCACTTCCACGTAACACGACTGCCAGGAAGGTGGCAGAGAGGCTGACAGTGAGCATGGTGATGTGACAGAGGTGAGTGGGGGACCGCATCCCCCTCTGGGAGCTTATTTTGGGGATCCACCACTTCATGCAGTTCTCTGTGTCAGGTGGTGGGCATGGGAGATGCTGTGGCACCAGTCCCAGAGGTGCAGGGCCTAGTGTGGTGTCCCGGAGGGCTGGGGAGCTCCAGTGTCTCCACTGAAGGTAGGGACAACCTGTGGTCAATGTGTCATTGCCCTGGCGTGCAGAGCACTGTGTGCCCCATCCAGCGCTTATCATCGGGGTGGGAGTCCCCGTGGGGAAGGAATTGGTGGTAGGTGAGTCAGGGGTGGCATGGCACTATGCCATTTGTCCCCCCGTAGGAGACTTAATGATTTGGGTATCAGCTGAGCCTAGAGAGGCCAGGAAGACCTGATGTGTGGTGTGTGTGACCCAATTTCATACTCAGGGCCGTGGGTATAGGGGTTATCACCACTCATCTTGGGGACCCCCCAGCATCACCCTCACTGTGCAGGCTGGTGAGGGTTTCAGGGTAGCTCAGGGCAGCCAGGTCCAGAGAGAAGGTGGCATAGCACAGAGGGAAGGTGGCATAGCACGTGCATCAGTCACCGTCCCATGGCATGCCAGCGCGGTGATGCCGGCGGGCCGTGCGCGGGGGCGGCTCGCTGCTCCCACGCCGCAGGCTCAGCCCGCCTCGGCTCCACGGTTGAGCTCACCTCCGTGGTATGGCAGGAGGAGTCGCCAAAGGGCTGCTCCCGCCCGGTCCCCCAGCCAGGGCAGATGCCCACCAGGAGTGGGAGTTTGTTTCTCGGGGGGAGGAGGGGGGGTAGGGGCAGGACAGGCTCGTGCCCCCTGCCCTGGCACGGTGACAGCCTGGTGTTAGTCCTTTGGCTACACCAGAGTCTCAAGGCTCTGTGGGGGGAACAGTGAGGGGGTCATGGGAGCACTTCTGGGGTTCAGAATGGGACAGCATGCCCAGTGGCGTTGGCATGAGGAGCAAACTGGTCCCTGGGGGCTGTGCCATGCTCTCAAGGACAGGCAGGTCACAGGGGTCTTTGGGGGGCTGCAGCCCCCCCCCCCTCCACTGTTTCAGGCTACTTGTAGCTCTGGCCCAGTGGGCAGAGAGACGGGCAGTGTTGGGGTACAAGCCAGTCCTGATGTGCAGGTTCCCATTGCGGGGGTGGCTTCCCAGTGCCACCTGCCTGTAGTCTAGGCTGTGCCTGGTGCAGCCCCTGGCAGAGATCCAGGAGACCCCCAGCTCCCAGCGAGGGGGCGGGGGAAGAGGATTGATCCTGGTGTGCCCTCCAGACCCCCATCCCAGCAGTACCCACCGGAGCCTGGCTGCTCTCCCAGCCCTTGCCGTGCTTGCGCCAACGCTGCTGGTCGCTGCGGAGCAGCCATCTTTCCTTTGCATCCCATCCCCCTCTGCCTGCGCAGAGAAGCGGGAGGGATGCTGGGGCTGCTGCCAGCCCCAGAGCCCCCCCCATCCCTCTGCAGGTGCCTCCCTACCCATCCTGCCTGCCACAGAACCCCGGCTGCTGAACGATGGTCCCCCCTCGTCCTCATCCTCCGCCTGGCTGCCTAGTGCACCGTGCCAGGGTGCAGGGAGAAGCGGGCTGCGAGCGCAGCGCTGGGGCTGGCGGCGATGCCACCACCTCTCCACTCAGGAGCCGGAGCAGGAACAGAAGGTGGGCAGTTGGGCTGCCGAGCCGGGACGAAGACAGTGGTGCCAGGCTGGGATCGGGGTGAGGACGGGCGCTCAAGGGGCTGCCCCCGCTTCTCTTTTCCCCGTTTCCTCCCGCATCCCTCCATCCATCCCCCCTCCTCTCCATCACCGTTGCGGTCACCTTCACCCTCTCGCTGTTTTCCGGAACTGCAGCAACTTTCTGCCATGTGATCCCAAGCCCGGCTCCAGCCCTCGCCGCCCCCAGGCAGACGCGGGCGTCTCCGCAGAGCCCCCCACTCGCCGTTGCGCTGCAGCCGCTGTCTCAGCCATGGGCGAGAGATGCGACTACCAGCGCTTGAGCAGCGCCGAGGAGGAGGAGGAGGAGGTGCTCGGCCCCCTGCCCCACAGCTTCTCGGACAGCACTGGGCAGCGGGCCCTGCGGCTGGGCAGCAGGCGACCCACGCCACCCCGCCGGCAGGACATCGCCGCGGGCATGCCGTGCCGGCGGGTCAGTGGTTGGGAGCTGGTGGAGGGAAGCAGCGGGGGACACCTGGCTGAGCTGGGTGTTCCCCAGAACGGGTAGGGTCCTGCCGTGGAGCAGGAATTGGCAGATGGCATGGGGCACGAGGGGGGTCCCTGCATGGCATCTCCCCTCTGGAATGTGAAGTAACCCGCAGTATCCAGGGCAACGTGAGGGTGGCACCCGCCCCGCTCGGCTGTGCTCCCATCCTGACCTACGGGAGTGGGGCTGCCTGCTGCTTCATGCTGGGGAAACTGAGGCATTGGGGAACGGTGTGCGGCACAGCCGAGCCTGGCACAGCTCGTGCAGGGGAGGGCACGGTGCCCAGCACAAAATGCTACCCCTCAGCCGCAGCGCTGCATCCAGAAGGTGGCCCCGCCAGCTGCCATCCCCATAGGGGGATGTCCCTGGGGGAATGTCGGGCTGTGCATGGGTGTGGGGAATGCGTAGTTGCAGGTGCCTTGGGGTGTAGGACAGGTGTTGGGGTGTCATTATGAGTAGGAGTAATCGGGGCGGGAAGAGGGAGGTGGAGGGAGATTGGCCACCCATGTGCCAGCCCGGACGAGTGTGTGTGATGCCAGGCAAGCGCGGAGGCGAGGAAAATGCCACAGCGGGGGTGGGCACGCGTGGGTGAACGGGGCGCGGGCGGCTCCAGGTGTGTGTCGGGCGGAGGCGGGGAGCGGCCGGGGCCGCGGCGGGCTGTGCGGCGCCGCGGTGTTTGCGCACGTGCGGCCGGGCAGGACGGCGGGAGCTGGGGGTGCGCGGAGGTGACGTGCGTGGGGGGCGGCTGCGGTTGTGCAGGTGGCGGGAGGCGCGCGAGGTGCCGGGGGTTGCGCCTGTGTGGTCCCGGGGTGCACGTGAGCGTCCTCACCACCCGTGCATGAGCCTGGGCGCACGTAGGGAGCATCCCTGGAGCTGCAGGGGCGGGTGTGCGCGGCATGGCGTGTCTGCGGGACACCAAGGGCCGAGCAACACCTGTGCCGGGGAGCTGGTGGGCCTGGATGGGTGTCTGTGACTCTCCCACCTTAGGATGGGAGTTTGCCGGCGGGACTCCTTGCCCGACTCAGAGCCGAGGTTGCAGGATCATCCCCTGTGCCTGTGGGGGTCTGTCGCAGGGAGGGAAACTGAGGCATGGAACGACCCTTGGCATGGTGGGTAGGGCTGGGTTCTGCCTTTCCCACTGTGGGCGCTGAACTGGACAGCCTCACTTGGGATTTTGGGGTGCAGGAGGTAGCACACTTGGTGCCAGTCCCAGTGGGTGCCATTCCTACCTGATGAGGGTGATGCTCTGTCAAGGCAGGGCACTGCCCCACCGCCGTGTCCCCTGACATGGGAAGGGCGAAGCTGGCGCGTGGCAGAGGCTGGTGCCGAGGGCACTGTGCCCAGTTGTCCCTGGTCAATGGGCTTGTTGTACCCGGCGCCTGTGCTGCCGATGCCAGCTGGGATCCCCGTGTCAGTGAAAGCCACAGTGGAGATTCCTGTTCTCTTGGGGATGCACTTATCTCCCTCTTAGCTGCCTGCCTGGCACAGTAATGGCCATGGTTTGGGGGGCCGGAGGCAGGGTCTATTGCAAGAGGTTGCTCTGGGTCACTCCTCTGTCACACCGTGGCTGCCGACACAGCCAGCTGTTCTCCCTGGGGAGCCTGTGGGTGGATAGCACTGCTGGGGTTGGGTGCCAGCCCCGCCGGGGAAAGGGAGCGAATGCTCTTGGCACCCCGCGGCAGAGCCCCGTGGGGGCTGGCAGCTGGGCAGTGGATATGTTTGCCGAGCCAGAAACTCCCCCCGCAGTGCCCATCGCCCTGGCATCATGCCTGTGGCCTCGGTTGGGGACCAGAGAGCCGGATGTCTCCTCTGCCTCCCTCCCTCCCCGCTTCCTGGGGGAAACTGAGGCCTGGGAGCGTTTCCCAGGGCCGAGGCGAGTTTCCATGGAAGTGGAAGCGGGGGTCCAGGCTCCCAGCTGCCGGCAACCGCCGAACAAGGGAGAAAGCGGCACATTGATGGGAGCCCGGCCCCTTGGGCGCGCGTCCCAGCCCGGCTGAAAATAACCCTCCCGGGGAGCGCTGCGGGCAGTCGGCCGGGACCGAACCCCGCTGCCAGCGGGGGGTCCCCAGGAAGCGGCTGTAGCCAGGGGAGTGACCCCCAGCCCTGCCTGCCCCCACTCCCCCGCCCCGGCCCCGTTGCGTTGGGGAAGGGGAGGGCCGGCCAGCCAGAGAATCGAGATCCGGATGGAAGGAGGGGCAGAGCCATAGCTCGCGTCCGGCCGACGGACAGCCCGAGCCCCCTGCCCGCTCCGGGGAGATACATGGGGCGGCCGAGGCCAGGGGACTTCTCTGTAGCCCAGATGAAGGGGCTGCGGGTGCCCCAGCGGCAGTGAGCGGGCTCTGCGGTGGGACGCCGGCACCGGGGAAGGGACATCAGCGGTGCCAGGGGCTGACGGCGGGCAACCAGGCAGGATGCGACGCTTCCAGGCTTTGCACCGATCTTTCCCCTTCCTCACCCGCTTCCGCTTCTACCGAGTAAGTGCTGACCCTCGCCCCGGGCAGACCCGTCACCCATCTCTATCCCCATCGCCTTCGGGCCGGGGAGCTGGCCGCTGCTTCGGCCCTGTGTGCCCCCGCCTGCCCCCGTGTGCCCCCGAGCCCAGCTGCTCGCCGCACCCGCCGTATTTTTAGCCCAGTGCTGAGGGTTGTAATTGCGATGACGCGGCAAAGGGAGCCGAGCGTAGCGGGTGAAGACGCCAGGGGCCATATCATCTCCCGGGAAAGAGGAGAGGATGGAGGGGACTGCCATGCTGTGAAGTCAGGACGGCATGTTTCAACGTCCCTCTGCTCTCAACCCCGAGAGACAGAGCCGTGTCCCTTTCTACAAATGTGGCCATAAAAGTAGGGGAGAGCTAGGGCAGCAGACATGGATGGGGAGTGGTGAGGGACATGGAAAGCTGTGTGTGAGACCTGGCCCTCCTTCCTTGTGTCCCAGCACAGCTAGGGGGGTGATGCTTGCAGTGCCAGGATGCCTTGTACCTCAGCACTGGGGCAGCAGGACCATCCCAGTGGTCGTGATGTCCCTGTCTGCCCTCTTCCCTGTGTCTGCCCAGCAAGGTGCCACCACCCATGGCAGGGGAGAACTACCATGGGTCTGTAGTGCAGCCCATCCAGGTGGCCGAGGTGTCTTCTGAGCTGAGCAGAGGGAGCTGGGCAGGCACATCCGTCTTGAGGCTGTGCCCCCTCCAGGGGATAGCCTGTGCTGGAGCAGAGGAGTGGGCTGGTGTTTCTGTGGTATAACAGGGCAGAGCGGGTGGCCTTGCCTGTCCCAGGGTGTCCTGCTGAAGGGGTGCCTCTCCCAGCCTCCCCCAGAGAACTGAGGATGGGCTTAGGAGATGAGTCTGCTAGTGTTCCTCACAGCAGCACCCCAGCTTTGGTTCTGAAGCCCTCTGGGTGACTCTCCGGCAGGGATGGGGCAGAGGGAAGTGGAGCAGGGTTCCCCCTAACCTGGCATTGTGTCCCAGCAGAGGCTGAGCTGTAGCATGCAGGCGGAGGAGGGCACAGACTGGCTGCTGGAGCTGCTCACCGAGCTTCAGCTGCAGCAGTACTTCCTGCGCATCCGGGACGAGCTCAATGTCACACGCCTCTCCCACTTTGAGTATGTCAAAAATGAGGATCTGGAGAAGATTGGCATGGGACGTCCCGGTGTGTACATCCCCCCAAACCTCCCCCCTTATCCCTGGCTGGATGTACAGCATCTTTTGGAAAGCCCAGAGGAGCATGTGGTCCATGGGGCTGGAGGAGACCCCTACCCTGGACTGGGTTGTGACAGTCACTGTGTCCCTCTATCCTGCAGGCCAGCGGCGGCTGTGGGAGGCAGTGAAGCGGAGGAAAGCCATGTGCAAGAGGAAATCTTGGATGAGCAAGGTAGGGATGAGAGAGGGACAGGTGTTGCAGAGAAACTAAGGCAGACAGGAGAAGCTGGGCCTCTTCCTGTACTCTTCTCAGGTGCCTAGCTCTGCCCACACCACCAGTCCCTAGGAGCTGACAGGGATCTCTGCCTCCAGTGTGACTGCCAGCGTGCACCCCGGTCCCACGCCACTCCTGGGTCACTTCCCAGTGAAGGACAGCCCTGACACCTCGGCACTTGGAAAATTCATTCTCCTCATGTTATTTGCCTCTTTGCCAGGAAAATTGTTTGCAGCCAATGAACCACAGAGCCTGTGCATCTTACTCCAGCCAGCTCTGTGGGCAGCAGCACTGCCTCACACTGCCTGCCCTGCTGCCTCACAGCAAGGAGGCACGGCCTTGTACCTGCGGGCAGGAACGCACCAAGTCAGGGGAACTTGGGATGCTCACATACTCTCCGATGCCATCCCATCCAAAGCTGGTACTGCTGGAACTCTTAGAAGAGCACAGCACTTACCAGATGGGCACTGGGTCATGGCCTCTCCCATGTGTGACTCATCTGTGGGATATGGTCAGGATAGGCTTTTAATAGAAGGCTAGTCCTACTGAAGAAGAAATGGCAGAAATGCCACCTCCCACCCCAGCCACATGCTCCCCCACGCACCCTGCCAAGACTGGGATGGACCCCATCCAGTGGGACACATCATCAGTCCCAGCTGAAGGAGATGGAAGAAGACCCCATCCCCTCCGGCAGGTGGTGGTGGCGACGGTGACAGTCAGTGCACATTGTAAAGCACATGTCACTGTTGTAGGGATGTGTCACTGCACTCGGCCTAAGCTGGAGGTTTCCCTTGGCTTTGTGCCCAGGCACATTGTGTGCCCACAGCCTGGCCAAGGAGTGCCCAGCGCCCTCTGGCTACTGGCCTGGTTTGCTGTGACTGCTGGGGAGCCGCTGCGGGGCTACGGTGAGAGGCACAACCCCTTCTTTCCACAGGAATCGTAGTCCAGCATGCAGACAGCTGGAGGAATAGAGCCTGCTCCTACAACCAGCCTGCCCTGGGTCATCACTCGGTTCCAGAGTGTACAGCTCAAACAAGGGGTTGTTCCAGCACTGCTCATGTGCAGACCTAAAGGTTTGAGGTGTTTTCATGTCCGTGTCTCACCTGCCTCCCATGTTCCACAGGTGTTCAGTGGGAAGCGCCCAGAGTCAGAGCTGCCACCCCAAGCGCAGAGTACCTTCCGCAAGCCCCCCACACCACCACCCCCCGAAGCTGGGGGCCAACACTCCCTCACCTGCCTTGTGCGGGAGCGAGACCTCTCGATCTTTGAGAAGCTGGGCGACGGCTCCTTTGGTGTCGTGCGTCGTGGCGAGTGGTGCACGCCTGCTGGCAAGACGGTGAGGGGGGCTGCTCATGGGTGGGATGTGGGGAGCTGGGCAGTGGGACCACCCACAGGGGAAGACACTTCAGGGCTCATTCCTGCTTTGGCCGTAGCTGAATGTGGCAGTGAAGTGCCTCAAGACGGATGTGCTGTGCCAGCCAGAAGCACTGGATGACTTCATCCGAGAGGTGAATGCCATGCACTCGCTGGACCACAGGAACCTCATCCGCCTGTATGGTGTGGTGCTCTCCCACCCCATGAAGATGGTGAGTGTGGGGGGATAGGGCCAATCCCAATGCTACCCCATGGGGGTCCCAATATGATGGCATGAGCAAAGCCAGGCTGGGTCTGTACCACAAGTCCTCTGCTGACATCCCCAGTGGGGCACAGGTAGGCTGGAAGCCAGGCCAGCCAGGATGCCCCTGAACTGACTGACCTGCTGTCCTCACCCTATGGCCCAGGTGACAGAGCTGGCCCCGCTGGGCTCCCTCCTGGATCGACTGCGGAAGAATCAGGGCCATTTCCTCATCTCCACTCTCTGCCAGTATGCCATCCAGGTGGCCAAGGGCATGGCCTACCTGGAGTCCAAGCGCTTCATCCACCGTGACCTGGCTGCCCGCAACATCCTGCTGGCCTCCAATGAGCTTGTCAAGATTGGGGACTTCGGGCTGATGCGGGCCCTGCCCAAAAATGATGACCACTACGTGATGCAGGAGCATCGCAAGGTCCCCTTTGCCTGGTGAGCCTTGGGGAAGGAGACACTCAGGGGTGCAGCATCCACAATCTGATGTTCACATCCTTCTCTGTGTAGGTGTGCTCCTGAAAGCCTGAAGACACGAACCTTCTCCCATGCCAGCGACACCTGGATGTTTGGAGTGACCCTCTGGGAGATGTTCACTTATGGTCAGGAGCCTTGGATAGGCCTCAATGGCAGCCAGGTAGGTGTCCAGGAGGGATCTGCCCCCTTGCCTCACCCCGCTGGTGGTGGTGGTGGGGGGTCTAGGACTCCCTGACAGCACCCCCTGCCCCACAGATCCTGCACAAGATAGACAAGGAAGGTGAGCGACTGCCAAGACCTGAGGACTGTCCTCAGGACATCTACAATGTCATGCTGCAGTGCTGGGCACACAAGCCTGAGGACCGACCCACCTTCGTGGCCCTGCGGGACTTCTTGGTGGAGGTGGGTGAGCAGGGAGGGGGACAGGAGCCCTCACACTCCATCCACTGGCTCTGCTGAAGCATGAGTAGAGTTAAGGATATCACTGAGGCAGGAGTTGACATGGGGGAGCTCAGCCCAGGCAGAGGTGGCAGGTGGTGACATGGTCACAGCAGGAGAAATGTGGGTGCTACCTTACCCTCACCCACCCCAGGGATGTGCCAGCTGAGGAGGTACTAGTGATGATGCTGTTTCATATCCATTTTGGGGGCCCTTGTGGTCTACATGTGGCTGGGTCTAGCCTCTAAACAGGGCAGGAACGGACATGGGCTGTGTCCCCTGTCCTTACCCACCTCTCCCTCCAGGCCCAGCCCACTGACATGAGGGCACTGCAGGACTTTGAAGAGCCCGACAAGCTGCACATCCAGATGAACGACATCATCACGGTCATCGAGGGCAGGTACTGCACAGGGGGGTGGCAGGTGTTGGGTGGCAGCCAGCCATCATGGGGACAGGCAGCCCCAGTAATGTAGAGACTGTGGTCACTGGGAGAGCTGTGGGAAGCAGGGATGGGGAGGGCTGGCTCTGCCCCCAGCACACCTGGCTGTGTACCCCATGGGTGGACAGAGCTGGGAGGTCTCTGGCTCCCCAGGCAGCACAGGACTGTGGGGCCACCCCGGTGTGGGGGCACAGCCCTGCCCACAGTGCCCGCAGCCCTGCCTGAACCATCCCCTCTGACTCAGCCCACTGTGCCCGTGGCTTTGCCCCGGGAAACTGCACGCCCCAACTGCACGCCCCAGGACCGCTCCCTGCTGATAGCAGTGGGGACGTGCCGCCATCACCCGGAGACATGCCACTGTCATCGGGCTGGGAGAAGCACCGTGGGGTGGGTTCTGCGCTGACAGCATCCACTGTGCCCTGGGCTTTGTTCCTTGGTCTCTGCTGACCACCCCGGGACGCAGCCACCCGCTCCGTTGCCCCGGGAACCTGCGGACTGGAGTGAGGGACCTTCCCGGCCCCACATCCCTATCCCAGGCTGTGCCGGTCCCCTTCCAGCTGGGGGACAGTGGGGACACCCCCAAAGGAGCGCAGTGTCCCCAGGCTGCTGCCGGCCCCCCAGCCCCGAGGGGAGGAGGAGGGCTCTGTCGCCGTCCCTCCCTGTCCCCCGCCCCGGGCCGGCTCCCCGCGGTTAGTCACGGCTCGGGGTGAATCAGGCCGGGTTTGTATGTCTGCAGGGACCGGCTGCTCCCGGTCCGCCGCCGCGGGGATGACTCTTGCCCAGGGTCTGGCGGTTTAATTGCAGGGAGGGGAGGGGAGGGGAAGAGGCGTCGGCGGAGGGAGGAAAAGAGGGAGGGAAGGAGCGGCGGAGGGCGGTGCGGCCGCGCCAGAGCGCTTACATCGTCCCCGCCACCGCATCGCGGCCAGGCTGCGGGTCCCGAGCACCCCGGCCCGCCGCCGGCCCCAGGTGAGCCGCGGGGCGGTGGATGGAACGGGAAGGAGGGCTGGGGGTTGCTCGGGGGTCGCGGAGTGCCGGGAGTGCGGCAGAGCTGGGGCGCTGCGTCCCCTGCCTCAGTTTCCCCGGGGGAGGCTGATCCTCGGTGACCCCCAGTGGGCAGGTTTTTGAGTGCGGGGTGGGCTCAGCAGCCGGGGGATGGCCAGGAGCCCCAGCGGCTGCCGCTGCTTCCGCAGGGGAGCCCCCTCCCCGTGCCTCAGTTTCCCCCCGGCGGCTGCCCCCCCACCGCGCTGCCGGCGGGGATGCCCGGGCAGGGCTGGGCTGGGGGGGAGCTCCTCCCGGGGGCCGCATCCGGCCCCGCCGAAGCCGCCCGGGGCACCGTAAACACCCCCCACCCCTTTTCAAGCCCCTGCCTGTCGTTCGCCGGGCGTCGGGTGTGCGTACGTGTGTGTGGGCAGGGGCAGGGACCTCCCTGAAAGCCCCCCGGGGACCCAGCCGGCCGCGGGATGGGGCTGTCGCGGGGAGAGGAGCCAGGACAGCGCCGGAGCGGGTTTGTGCCGGGGATCCGAGATCGGGTTCGGTGGGACGAGGCGGAAAGCAGAGGGAGCGGAGGGGTGGCCCGGCTGCAGCATCCCTTCGGCGGGATGCGGCGGTGAGGGGTGCAAGGAGGGCGAGTGGAGGGGACCTCCCAGGGAGGGGAGCTGCTCCCCCATCTCCCCCGGCCCGCCGCGGGTGAGGGAGGGGCTGGTGCCGGCTGAGCTCTGCCCTGGCTCTGCCGAGGGGTCCTAAGGCTGAGTAAGGCGGCTGGCTGGCGGCAGCGGGAAGGTAAACAGGAAAAGGGCTGAGCTGGTGGCCGGGGGTGACTCACAGGTGACTCCAGGAAACTGTGGGGCCCGTGCCAGCCTCTCCAGGCTGGCAGCCACACTGTCACTGCCCCCTGCCCACAGCATTCCCTGCCCAAGGGGAGAGGGGGGGCCCTGGCAGGCAGGGAGGTGGTTTGGGGTTGGAGCCCTCCTACATTTATTTGGCACAGTGCTGAGTGGGGGGACAACACATGGCGTGCCTTTCCCTGCCCCATCCGTATGCCCCCTCAGTCTCTGAGCTACATGACCATTTTGTCATGAGCTGGCTGTGTCCTGGAGCACACAGCTCCTGGAGGACACACTGGGAACCAGCACCCAGGATCATCTGGCCCACTCAGGTGGCTCAAGGAAGATTGACAGCCTAAGTCCCCTGTCTGTCTGTCTGCCCATCTCCCCTCAGCCACAGAAGCCTGCACAGGGCTCACTAATAATGTAGGAAGGGAGTGAGGAAGACCCCACAGCCCCCTGTCCCCCATGTGGGCCCCCATCAGACCCCAGGCGTGGCCCTTGTTCCATCCTTGGCTCCATGGGACATGGTGATGAGCAGCTTGGTGCAGGCATCACCCCAAGGCTCCTGCACAATAAGAGGCAGCAGGAAGGAGAAAGGAGCACATCTTTTTGAGGGCAAGCGTGGAGCTTTGTTCTACACCACCTGCACTCCCAGCACCACCAAGTGCAGGGACCATGTGAGGTAGGATCCAGAGCATCCTGCCAGCACAGGGTTGGGATCCTGGACACCCAGGTTCCCGGACACCCAGGTTCCCTTCCCACTTATGTCACTGCGTGCCTGCATGGACTTGGACAAGTCACCTCGCCTCCTCCCTTTCACTGGGGCAGGCACTCGTCACCCTCCCATCCCCTCATCAGTAACAAGGTCCTTTTTATTCCTTAGGGCCGAGAATTACTGGTGGCGGGGTCAGAATAAACGGACCCTAAAAGTGGGCCAATTTCCCCGAAATACGGTGACCTCGGTGGCAGGGCTGTCAGCCCACGACATCAGCCAGCCGCTTAAAAACAGCTTCATCCACACAGGCCATGGAGACACCAACCCTCAGCACTGCTGGGGATTTCCCGATAAAATTGATGAGTAAGAAACTTTTTGTCTTCTCTGCATCCTCTGCTTGCTCCCTGCCTTCCCCCCTGCCCACTGGGCACAGGAGCGAGCCATGGTTTGGCTTCTGTCCCTCTCTTTCTCCATGAAGCATTTCTTTCCCCACTGTGCTGTACTGCGAATTATAGCTCTGGGTAGGGTCCCTTCAGCTGGACTAACTTCCTTTCCTCTTCTCTACTAATGGGGTTAGGGATGTGGGGGACTGCTGTGCTTATGGGGGGCTGTCCTGGGGAGGAGACCCATGTAAGCACCACCCTGGAGGTGGCCACATTATCCCAATTCTTCTGGGGTCTTCCAGGACTGCTGAACATGTGTGACTTGTAGCCTGTCCCTACCGTTTTAACAGCATGAGTCTTTGCAAAGCAAAATGTGAAAAAAATCCACCAAAGTGATTTTTTTTCTCCACTCTGCTCCATCAGGAGACACCCTGGCTGGATTGTGATGGGGGGGGGGAGGGGGGCTTGGGTGCTTGTGACCCAGTGTCCCACATACTCCTCTGCCAGGTGGCATTGGTTGTGCCCAGCATGGGTACTGGGTGAGCAGGAGCATCTTGGCAGGGGACACGGAGGGTTCTCTGCCAGCACTGGGCTGGTGGGACGTGGGAGGGCAGTGTGTGGGGGGCAGGATAGGATTTCAAAGCCTGGAAAGCTCCTGCTGGGTAGGGCCAGCTCCTGCACCAGGCTTGATCCATCCCCTGGGACCATGATCCCCACTGCTGTTTGGCATCCCAGACCTGGGACAGCTCTGCTGGTGACCTCCATCCCAGCCTGACCCCTCCACGGCACCCTGGTGTTTCAGGCTGTGCCTGCAGCTCTTGGAAGGCTGATGTGAGGCGCCATGCACGCAGATCTGGCTCGTGCCCCAGCAGGCCTCCCCGTGCCCCGCTGCGTGGGCATGGGCGCTGGATACGTGCTGCCCGGGCTGCCGAGAACGCACCAATCTCGGCACACACCCAAGCCTTCAGGCTGCACCAGCTCCCGCCGGCTCCCTGGCTTGCGATGGCTCGCCCAGGCCTCCCGGCACCACCCCCAGCGGTACCGGGGCACTGTGCCTGGGGCGCAGCATCGCACCACGGTGCCCTGGTGCTGGAGGGTTGTCCTGGGCACCACACCCCACACAAGTACCCTGGACACAGCACATCATGCACACGGAGCCAGAGAAGCATGGGTGAAATAGGGACAGCATCAGGCTCTGCTGTAACACCAAAAGTTTCTGGGGTGTGGTGTCCCAGCGCTCACAGGGACTGCACTTGCTGGGGCATGGTGTGTGGTGGAGGAGCAGTGGGGTGTTCCAAGGCACGAACCTGGGGAGTGAGGGGTCCTGCATAGCCCCTGCTGACTCCCAGGTCCTTTCCTCTCTCCCCACAGGCTGTACCTGGGAAATCCCATGGACCCTCCTGACATTTTAGGTGTGGACCCAAGTGCTGCCAGACCCACACAGCTCCCAGGCAGGGCTAAAAGTGAGCATCTTTTCTCCTTCCTCCTGCCCATCAGCTGCACAAAGCCCCCATCCCCATGCCCTGCTGTCAGGGTGATGGGCTGGACCCTCTCCTTTCTGTCTCTCTGCTGGAACTTGCTTTTTGCAGAGTCGAGGGCAGGCTGGGGTGATGGGGCATGTTGTCACCTGGCCATATGCCACTTCCAACAGCGTGGGCGGCTGGTGGCTCTGCCTGGCTGGACTCTGCCCCACTGCCCTTCGTCCGAGTCCCGAGTCCCCTCCCAGCCTCCCAGGGCTGGTCTCCCCTGTGTGGGAATCTCAGCAGAGCTGCCACAGGGAAGGGAGCTCAGGCGCTGTGCGTATGCCACAATCCCCCTATACCTACAATTTTCCTTTGTGGGGGGCTTCCCACCTGCGTCCTCCCTGTGCCCCACCAGTGATGGGGGATGCAACGAAGCATGCACCCTGCTAACAATCACCTGGCTGCCACTGGCTCTGCGTGCTCACCCCATGCCTCTCCTTCTCTTGGGTTCTCTCTTCTCCTGCAGGGCAGCCACCTCCGCGCCCACCTCAACCTACAGTCCTGCTAACCAGTAAGTTTGGCTTCTTTGGCTGCTGCTTTCCCTCCTTCATGTCCCACTTCTTTTCTGTCTTAGTTGGTTGGCCTGGGGCAGGTGCCCCCTACCCTGGTTTACGGGCTCTGCCCAAGGGGGGGAGCAAAGGGAGCTGAAGCAGCTTTGGAACTTGAAGATGCAGGTGCCTCTTCTTGCATCCCAGAAGTGGGTACTGAGACTCTCACCATCTTTTCTCTGGCCCCTCCTAGAGCCTTGCTACGACCCAGTGAGTGAGGAGGAGGAGGGTCTGCCAGGGGGTCTCAGGAAGCTCTGCCTGAAGAAGCCAGGTACAGGGAAGGGTTTGCGACCAGTCAAGCCATCAGCACGGGTACCAGGCACCAAGGTGGGCGAGCGGCAACCCGGAAGACTGGCAAGTGAGGGGCCGGCGGGCAGTGAGGTGACGCTCATAGACTTTGGGGAGGAAGTGCCCCAAGGTAGCCCCTCTCCAGTAGGGGAGCTGACAGCCCCATCATTAGCCAAGCTGGCTATGGAGGCCTTCTCTTTGCTGGACAAGACCCCACCGCAGAGCCCCACTCGGGCTCTACCCCGGCCTCTCCACCCCACTCCGGTAGTGGACTGGGACACCCGCCCCTTGCCCCCACCACCTGCCTATGATGATGTGGCACAGGATGAGGACGACTTTGAGGTCTGCTCCATCACCAGCCCCCCAAGCCGACGGGGCAAGACCAACTATGGCTTTGTAGATGAGAGTGAGCGAGGACCAGTGCTGGAGGACAACCTCTTCCTACCCCCCAAGGAGACCAAACGGCCCAGCATGACGCAGACCACAGAGCTCTTTGAGGAGCTGCAGCAGGAGTGCATGAAGAGGCTCAATGTCCCCCTGGGACAGGCTGCTGCTCCTGATGACAAACCTCAAATCCCACCCCGTGTTCCAATCCCACCTCGGCCCCTTCGCCGCAATGAGCCTGGACGCTGGTCAGGGGACCTTTCACCAGCTTCAGGGGGTGAGGAAGACCGGCCACCCCAGATTCCCCCCCGGGACCCACTATCGCAGCCTACCTCCCGGACACCCAGCCCCATGGCTTTGCAGGTGGGCTCCCCCCAGCAACGTGCTGCCCTCTCCTCCTGCCTCTCCACCTCACCAGGGAAGCCCATGCCTACCACACAGAGCTTTGCCCTTGACCCCAAGTATGCCACCCCCAAGGTCATCCAGGCACAGGGCAAGGACTGCTCCAAGGGACCCTGCATCCTGCCCATCGTGAAGGATGGGCAGAAGGTCAGCAGCACCCACTACTACCTGCTGCCTGAGCGCCCTGCCTACCTGGACAAGTATGAGAAGTTTTTCAAGGAGGCTAAAAGCCCAGAGGAGGTGCCAGCAGCCCGCCAGATCACCACAGCCACTGTCCGTCCCATGGTGCAGCAGCCACTGCCAGACTGCAAGGCCAACTTTTCCTCCAACAACAGCAACCCTGGGTCCAAGTGCCTAGTGAAAGCCTCTTGCAGCCTCCAGAAGATTGTCTATGATGGGCCAGATGTTTGCCGTCCCGCTGACAAGATCCGGCTGGTAAGTGACATCCCCAATATGCGTAAGGAGGAGTGCACACGCTGGACATGAGCTCACCTGGGCAAGAGCCCCATGCCTCAGTTTCCCCAGCCCCCAAGGGGTTGTCTACAAGGGGGGCCCAAATATGTGAGGGGCCATAAATGTCACTGCAATGCTAAAATCGGAATTGAAGGCCCTTTTAACCCAAATTGGCCCTACCCAAGACCCTAGGGAAGGAGAAGGTGGCTGTTGCTGTGGTGCTCCTGGGGTCTCCAGGCTGGGGTTATTGAGGCCCACCCAAGCCCTGGAGAGGCTGAAGATCCCAGGGATGAAAATGGTGTCAGCTTGAGGCTGACAGTGCTTCCTGGGGAAAGAGACAGTGCTGGGGCAGCCCCGATGGCCCACTGCTTCAGTCACAGGCTCTGTGCTGCGGGGGTGGCAGCAGATGCTGACTACAATCTCCCCACCAGGTGCAGGAAATGGTGCATGGTGTGACCACCGACGAGTGCCAGACAGCTCTGCAGAACCACAGCTGGAACGTCCAACGGGCCATCCAGTACCTGAAGGTATGGCACACCCCTGTTCCCTCACCCTGGCTTCCACAAGAGTAGTGGCACGCCTGCCACCCTCCTGGCCGTGCCTTGTCCTCTTCCAGGTGGAGCAGCTTTTCTGCCTGGGGCTGAAGTCCCGTGGAGAGTGTCAGCGAGTACTGGAGATGTTTGACTGGAACCTGGAGCAGGCCAGCTCCCACCTCCTTGATCCCTACAGCACTGCCCGTCCGAAGTAGGGCCATGGATATTTTTGGGGAGGCGTTCTCCATGCCACACTGCTCTGGGCGAGCTGGTATTTTCACCCCTCCTGAACATGTCCTGTCCTTTCCTTGCAGGTGGTGACAGCAGGGACAGGGCAAGTGGTGTCAGATCTGGAGAAGGCATCTCACCACGGGGTCAGTGCCCCTGCCTCCACCCACACAACCTGCTGCTGGACTCTGGACTGAGGCCCCACTTGGGGGCTGGGGACACCCCAAAAAGGGACCCTGCCCAGTGCCTCAGACTTGCTGGGGTGGCTATGCCCTGGCTTGGGCAATGGGCTCTGTCCCTTGGCTCCTTGTTGAATTGTTTTTGTAAAGAGAAATGTAATTTTAATATATATTATGTATATATATAAAAGTATTCTATGGAGAGGAGGAGGGTGCCTGTGACCGTCTCCCAGGTTCATCCCTGCCAACCACAGGGACAGGCAGCGTCTCCGTGGGTGTTGGTTCTTCCCTGCAGGCTGGAACTGTGATCCTTGAGATCTACCATGTAATGGAGCTTGGGAGGGGATGCACTGATAGTGGGGATCCCTAGGGAACTGGGCACACAAAAAAACTCGTACTGATGCCTCCCAAACTATTTTCCCCAAAATTCTCCCCATGTGGGGCTACTGGAGTTAGTCAGTTTGTCCCACCCTCAGGCACAAAGCTTGAAGGCTGGGCGTAGTTTTGCCCACACTGAATGGGCAGTGCTTGCCTGCAGCATTGCCCCATGCAGGCCAGCCCCCTGCAGCAGGGCCCCCCTTGCTCGGTGCCCCGCGGCTCCCGGCTACCGCCTGACTCATGCCCAGGCAGGGAGTGGCGGGACGGCGTCGCCCCCACCCACGCGAGGAGTGTTGTGCAACCGGGTGCCACCACCACAGCCGGAGCCTGGAGCTGGTGGGGGAGTGGGGGTGGCTCCCATGGAGTCCCAGCTTAGGTGCCGGTGCTTACCCCCTTCCAAGTCGGTATCAGAGCCCCTTAGCTGGGTTTAATTTGGATCAGGTGAAGGAGGATCTTGGTGCCCAAACCCACCAGATCCGTGGGCAGTGGTGATACCTGCTACCTAGGATGCCTTCCAGAGCTGGTGGCTTCAGAGGAGAGACCCTGCCATACACCGTGAGGAAGGACTGCCCTGGCATTGTCTGGGGATCTCTCCCTGTGGCGGATGGTAGCTGGTACCACATCACCCGTGTTCCCTGTGCACCCACGGCTCCCTCATCTCTGATGCCCTGTCCCTGAGTGCAGGGACAGGCAGTTGTGCTGTGGACCCACAGGTGTGCTGGGACTGCTGTGGACACAGTCACGCGTCGGTGCTTCGGACTCTGTGCTTCTGTTTCCGCATGTGAGGTGCAGCCACCGTGGCATGGCAGCTGTCTGGGATGGCTGTCAGTGAAGCGAGGAAGGCACAACACCATCAGTGACTTAATTCTGCCCCCTTAAGTGATCGTGGAGCTGTGTAAGACCCTCTGAAGAAGCAAACACATTTGCTGCAGTGGTCTCGCTGGGTTCCTTTCCACAGCTGGGTCCATCTGGCCTCTGTCCCGGTGGAAGGTGACCTGCAACCCAGGGCAATGCCTGGCCCCGCCACCCGTGAGGGAACAGCGCCCCCCCCCCACCCCCATCCAATCCGGCTTGCGTGGGCGTTTTCTGCGATGGCACAGATAAAGGCTGACCGCAAGTCCCAGGCAGCAGTGCCGAGGTGGGGGACAGGGCAGGGTCAATTTGCAGGACCCCAAGGCGCCAGCAGGAGCCTGCTCCTTCCTTCTTCCTCCTTGGTGGTGAGCCAATCCCTGCCAGGGGTTATCAGCCATGCAGCTGAGCGTGGAGGGACCTGGCAGAAAACGGGAGGGTGGATGGGGGTACAGAGCCCAGGATTGACTCACCCCCCAGAAGTGGTGGGGACCCCTGTCCCCACCTGCCATCCCAGGGCCTTTGGGCCAAGGGACTTTGAAACCCACTAACTGCTCCCCAGGAGCTGAGGACCCCAACCTTGGGCTGTTAATGGGGACAGCCTGGGAAGGACCTTAAAACCTCCCATGGCAAAACGGATGTCCCCCAGCACGAGTGCGTCCCCAGAAATGGAATGCTGCTACCTCACTGCAGGCTGCAAGGACATAGAGACGTCAGTGCCCCAGGTAGGGCACGTGGTGTCCCAGTCCCCCCCACCCGGGGAGTGCTCACCGGCGGAGCCAGAGTCACCCGTTGAGTCGCTCCCTTGAGACAGGGAGAGCTGCAGCCCTGTCTCTGTCGCCCAGTAAGAACCATGACGTGCCGAGGTCCGTGGCCACTCTGGATCTGGGTGCTGTGGGGGCTCTGGATGCTGTCAGGTGAGTGTCAGGGTCGCTGGCACAGCCACCGAGCTGACCGGGTGTCTGATCCCATCTGGGTGATGGGCTGCAAACAACCCTGCGGCTGCTCCAAGGTCCAGCCCGAGTGCCCGGCCGGGGCTTGCCCTGTCTCTGTCCGTGGGTGCCACAGCCTCGGCACAGTCCCCAGCTGCATCAGGGGAAAGGGGGTGGAATTGTGGATCAAATGGGGACTCCCCTCTAGCCCTTGGGGAAGGTGCCTGTCTGCTGCTGATGTTCGCTGGGCTGTAGGTACTGCTCCCGCAGTCGGGAGGAAGGATGAGGGTGATGGGACCTCTGGCTGTTTTTTTCCTGATCCTGCTCTGCTCTCACCCACCTTTGCACAAGCCGGGGAGATGAAGGAGCAGTCCCTTGTCCCCATGCTGGTCTCGGCAGAGTCGGACAGCATCTCCCATGCAGCTGACAGTACCAGCACCGAGCTGCCTTCAGACCTGGGCATGTGCCAGGCATTCCCCACCACTGCAGCCACACGGCCGGAGCACCCCTCTCCCATCGGCCAGACCATCGCCTCCGCGGGCAGACAGGGCTCAGGTAAGGCTGGCAGGCAGCTGGCCGCGGGCAGGTTCCTGCCTGCTGGGGCCACGGTTGGGTTGATCCAGCTGGCGCTGCCTTGTCTCGCTCCACAGGCATCCTGGTGCCAGAGGTGACAACAAGAGGGCTGGTCCCAGCTGGGAGCAGTGATGAGCAGGAGGGGCCTCCCAGCCCAGCAGCAGTCCTTGGGGGTCCAGTAATGCCGGGCAGCTTCCAGGCAGGGGTAAGGGCTGGGATTTCCTCTCCAGGCACTGCCAGCCACCCAAGCAGCGCTCCTCCAGCTCCCACCACTGCTTGGCTCAAGCAGTTTCCATCCTTCACGCCAATGAGGCATGTGGTGGGTGCTGTCACTGTGGAGGCGATGCGAGAGACAGCATGGACCGCAGTGCCATCACTGCCCCAGAATGAGCACAGCACAGGGACATCACACTCCAGCATCAGCAAGGGCTCTGCTGAGCCACAAGAAACTGCCTTGCTTCTGTCTCAGAAGGTCGTGCTGGGGCTGGATGAGGACATTTCGCTTTCAACCACAGCAGCCAGCATCTCCCAGGACAGAGGCAGCCCCATGAAGATGGCAGCAGCCTCAGCCAACCCTGCTACTGGCCCCCCTAGAATCTCCACCAGCGCAGCCACAGAGGGAGCCAGGATGGCATCCCCACCATCTGAAGATCCTCCAAGTGCATCCTTGGGAAAGGTCACCTTTTCTGCTGCCACCATTGGCAAGGCTACAGAGCTAGGGACACGTGCCTTATCTGACACTGGCCACAGTGCTTCACAGGAACCCCCTGTGCCTCCTGCTCAGCTGCCTCCATCCCTTTTGTCCTACCTCCCTGGTGATGCTGTGCTGGGCACAGGAGAGAAGCTTCCCCCCAGCCACAGCGCAGCTCCCAGCACTGCTGTAGATGGGCTGCCTGGAGCCAATGCTGTCATCCACCTCCAGGCCACCGCACTAGCTCCAGGCACATTGCCTATGGTGACGGATGTCATAGCTGAAGAGCGTATCCCCACTGTATCATTCCTAGCTCCGGAAAGCACCAGTGCTGAGCTGGTGTCCATCAGGAATGAGGACAGCACCAAAACTGCAGCAGATATTGCATTCCTGGAGACCAAGGCCACCCCAGAGGGGCTCAGCATGAGCCTGTCCCCTCATGCAGCTCTCACTGACCCTGATGGTCCCTCTCCAAGACCCTTTCTGCACTCCATGGACTCTGCGTTCCCCCAGACTCTCTCAGCGGGCCCTTGGACCACCACAGCAGAGGTGATTGCAAGCGGAACCCCTCCAACCAGACCCAGCATGGCCATGCCCTTGTCCCTCACAGGTGCCAGTGGAGCAAAGCCAGAGAGGGTCCCTCGAGCTGCTGCAACACCTTCCATCACTGCATATGGCCTTGGGACTGTGCCAGCTGCCCATCCATCCTCCCTTGTTGGGAACACTCCAGTTAGTGAAGCAGGGATGGGAACAGCATCACTGGACAGTGGCAGTGCCACCACTATGCTGGGGGACACTGGAGCTACCCTGTCTGTGCCCGATGCACCCCCCAGCCACAGCCAGCCTGGTCCCACGGTAGGCTCAGCAACCCCAGAAAGTGGTGTCATACCCAGACCTGCACCAACCCCACCGCTCTGGACTGGGGCCCAACATGGGGACGCTTCAAAGACAGAGATGTGGTCACCAAATACTGCACCAGGCACTGGCACAGCTGTACCAGGTAGCCTGGGAGTACTCAAAGCAGTCACTGTCCACATGGCATCACAAGCAGACATATCCCATCTCCTGGAAGGCAATGCCAATGTAGGAATGGCTCTGGGGGTGCCCCCATCCAGCATCCTCCAAGAGATGCCAGCAGTTACGTCCCCACTGTCCCTAGCTACCTCACCACCAGCAATGGGAGCTTCAAGTGACCCCCACCTTGATGGCAGCACTACAGGGAGAGCAATGGGGATGGAGTTTCTGGAGGTGGGAATGGAGGGGAACCCAGATGCCAGTGCAGCTGGGCCAGCTTCCAGACGTGTGACCATCACTGTCAGGCCATCACCAGAGCCACGTGCCCAAGGGAGTGATGCTTCTGAAACAAGGCCCTCAGTGGATCTGACTCTCCTGGCTCCCAAGGGCAGTCGCTTAGCCCCACTGGTCATGACTAATCCCAGCCAAGCACCAACCAAGGCCAGACCCTTCCCCCATACAGCCACTGGTGAGACACCCCCGCCTGTGACACCACCAACCCCAAAAAACGCAGCTGCAGAGGAAGGCCAGGGCACATCCCAGTTGGCAGGAGATGGCAGCACCACACAGGCAGCTCTGGACTCAACCCTGGCTGAAAACACAAGGGTGAGTACCACAACAAGTACCCATCGCAGTGGTGACATGTCTTCAGGGACAGCCCCACTGTCATCACTCCATACCACAGCCAGCATTGCTACTTGGCGACCTGCTGCACCACTCCACAGATACCACACTGCTGAGCCCACCTCAGACATGGGCATGAACTTGGACACGGCTTCTTCCATGGTGAGGAACGAGGCTGCAAGGCTGCCCCTGGAGTTGCCCACTCCTATGGCTGGGGTGACTGAACCAGCTGCCAGCAATGCCTCCCCATCAACACGCTCTGCCCCAGACAGCAAAAGCCCTTTGGCAATGGCCATCATGGGCTTGGTGTCACCCACAGCTACAGAACTCGCTATACCACCTTCTCCCGGCCTTGCTCACAGCACTGCTGAGCCAGATGTCAGTGTGTCCACTGCTGTCCCCAGGAGCACCCATCTAATGATGGTGTCACCCTCTGACACTCCCAGCATCACTGTCACAGGTCCAGCAGCGGGAGCAGGTGATGTCATTATGGATGGGGTCACAACACCCACCTCTGCTGTTCTCAGCAGTGCCTCTGCTCCACACAGCCCCCATGTCACCTTGAGTCTGCCTCCTGAGGCCACTGACAGCATGCACAACCCAGTCCTGAGGACTTTCAATCCAGTCACTGGGGATGAGCCCACAGTTGGGGTCACCTCGCTGTCTGTTGGCCCACGGGAGACTACAGTTGCATCTTGGTCAGGTGCCGAAGGTACCACTGCTCGTGAAGACACCACTCCATCTGAGAAAGGCAACAAAGGTGCAGCACCCTCAGCCAGCACCAGCACCACCCATGTCCCTGACTCAAACACCGCTGGCTCAAGCCTGGCCACCACACTGGCCACAAGCATATTCCCCAGCAACACTGTCCCACCAGCCACCTCAGTGGGCTGGGAGACCTTTGAGGTGACCAAAGCCACCACAACCATGCCGTTTGCCACAGCAAGGGACACCAGCACCAGCAGTGCCCTGTCCCTCACTGTAATACATGAGACAAGTGGAGATGGGCATGTGTTCCCAGCACGTACCCCCTCTCCAGAGACAACTGCTGGGTCCTGGGGCACCCTTGGTCCCAGCGCTGCTGTTGTGGTGCCCAGTTCACCTCTCCCCAGCCTGAACAGCCCACCAGAGGAGACAACAACCACCCCTTCATCCCTACTTGTTGTTGGTACAGCTGGGAAGGCGGCAGCTGTACAGGCTCCCACCGAGCCAATAACAGGCACCACTTCTACATCTGTCAGCAACTACAACATGGGACAAGCAGTGAGCACATCACTTCCTGCCTTCCAGACATCTCCAGGGGCACCTGCCTGGGGAAAGAAAACAGCCATCACTACAGGCAACACCATGGCTATCACTGCAGGGAGCACCTCAGCCACCACTGCAGGGAATACTGTGGCCATCACTGCAGGGAACTCCATGGCTGTCACCACAGGCAGCACCAGAGCCATCAGCACTACACCCATCACTGCAGGCAGCACTGTTGCTATTGCATCCACAGCCCCAGTGACCCCAGCCAAGGAGGTGGGTGGTTTCCCAGCCCCAGGCACCACAGCACTTGTGAGACCACCAGCCACCACCAGCCCTGCCACGTCCTCATCTTCTGCCTTTGGGACACAGACAGGACCTGCCGCAGCACTGAGCACATCTGCCCACACCACGGCCAGCCTCAGAAATCCTGCTCCTGAGCCCCAGCCCACTCACGAGCTTATCAGTAAGTAGATTTTCATTTTCTGAAAGCCAAGAGCAGGAAGGGGTTGTTTGCCAATCAAGCATCATGATGAATGAGAGTATAGCCTGGTCCAGGGTGTCTCTCATCTGCATTGTATGTTGAGCTGCCAGATTCATGGGGAAAGGCAAAATAGGACAACTGAGAGCATTCCAAAAGTGCGTTAAAAACTGGGTTGCAGTCCATCAGAGCACAGGCACATCATCCCAGCAGCAAGCAGATGAGTTTGTCCTAGCTGCAGGATGGATAAAGCAGACACTAATGGTTTTACACCTTTTCCATTATTCTCCTGCCCATGTCAGTGCCAGCAGTCTCACTCTATCCCTTTGGCATCAAAGAAGGGGACCAAGAGTACGTCCGGAGAATGGTGGATTTTAACTCTCCGCTGTTCAAGCCAGAGATTGGATTTCCCTTTGGGAAGTCACTGCGAGACACTCTCTATGTAAGTTCCTCCCTCACTGAGCACATAAGGGATGTGCTGCCTTTTTGGTAAAAAAAACAAAAAACACAGAAATGGAGTAGAAACCAAATTTCATCTGAATGTCTTTTTTATATATAGATATATTTCAAATGGCTGGTTTTTACTCACCTGTGGAGGCTAAAAGCCATCCCAGGAGCTGCCTGGGTTGCCAGCAAATAACAAATTATTTTGGTTAGTTCACAGACAACGGACAGATCATTTTCCCACCCACGGACAACTATGTCCCATCCAACCCCAACCCACCTCCCCGGGGCTTCAGTGGCCGGGAGAGCTTGCCAATGGTGGCTGCCTTTTGGGATGATGCAGATTTCTCCCAGGGCATTGGCACCACCTGGTACCAGGTGAGGACCACCAAAGATGTTCTCCTGGGAAAGCCCAGCTCTTGGCTTGCTCATTCAACCCTCTCTCTTGCCGACCATCAGGAGTACTCCACCCTCAGCTCTACCCGAGATCGCTTTGTCCAGGACGTGGAAGCAAAGATTGAGAAATACCAGAAAATCCCCTATGTAGCAAAATGGACCTTGAAGGTGACATGGGAGAAGGCTCTGGCATATCCATCCCAGAGGGATGACAGTCAGGTGAGCAGTGGGAGACTCAGATGATGGAGGGGACTGTTGGCAGCTGTTTCAGATCTCACCACCTCAGTCTGCACTGCAGAGAGAGCAGGGGAGGCTTTTGGGGTGCTAAGGGGTTGCCTTGCGTTTCTCCAGACGAGCACATACCAGGCAGTCCTCACCACTGACGGGAACTATTCCTTCGCCCTGCTGCTGTACCAGGATGGCGGGATGCGGTGGGACTACACCAAGCTGGCTGCAGGCAACGTGCTGATTGGCTTCTCCAGGTGCTGTGTGTGTGTGACTGGGTTTTGGGATGGCAGAGATCTCTCCCAGCACTGTGTTTGGACCACTGGACATGTTATTCCCACGAGACCCCAGCTCCCACTCCTGGAGCAACCCTGTCCAATTTAAACCCTCTCTTGCACAAACCGCAGCAGTTGCCACCCCAGCTGCCCTGTGGGGAGCAGAGGGGGGTTGTGTTGGAAGTGTGACCCCGAACCTCCTTTCTCCACACAGTGGCAGTGGCTACGCCCAAAACAGTGCACTGACTCAAAAGCCACCATCTGTCAAGTACCGACCAGACCAGCACAGCAGTGCCGGCTCCGGTATGGCACTGGGGGATCCTTGGGGTGGGTGGAGATGGGGGAAGCTGTGTGCTCTGTGCCAGGAGCATGTCCCCAGCACGTATACCTGTGAGGCGGTGGGCCAGCGAAGTCACTGGGCAAAGGCTCACCACGCAGAACAGAGCATGGATGTTCCGTGTCCTGCTATGTCTTGCATGGGTGTCCCATGTCCTGCTGTGGCTGGCCACAGCCACACCGGCTCTAGAGGGAGCCTGGAGACCTTGTGTGAGGTCAGTGGCCAGGGACTGCTGTCTCACGGGATCCCTCAGCACAAGGTGAGACCTCGGCTGAGTGGTGCTGTTCTCTGGTTGCTCCCCTAGATGTGCGTGGACTGTGGATATACAGGCTGGACAGTCGCTCCCGGGTGAACTACAGGCTGTGGTGCCTGGCGTGGCTGGATGCAGAGCCAGCACCAGCCACCTGGAACAGTCAGCTGCCACCATGTCCCTGCTCCCAGCCTCAGGCAGAGCTGGACCCGCGCTACCGCTGGAGCAAAGGTGCCAAGTGTAGCCCCTCCCCCGGCAATCCATGGGGTGGGGGGATGGCAAAGGCTCCCCTCCTGCTGTGGAGACAGCTGTGATCCCCCCACGCTATTTCAGGCCCAGTGAATACCCCCGTGAGGATGCTGCGCACTGCGTCCCCCAGCCCAGCTGGAGCTGGGGTGCGATGTCTGTACCAAGACGGCAGTTTTCTCGAAGGCTGGCAGGAGAGAGCATGGAACCTCCCCATCCACCGCACCACTGGTAAGTGGGCACTGGCATTGCCTCACCCTAAAACACCCCAAGCAGCAAGCACAAGTGCAGCAAGGGTCCCAACAGCCCCCCAGCACTTGGCCACCTTCCTCCACAGACAGGGAGCTGGAGGCATTCAACTGGTGCTGCCGGCGTGTGGGGAAGCCCCAGTTCTGCTCCAGGTTTGCTGAAAAGAGACCAAGGGTCAGCTGTGAGGGATACATTCCACCCACCCCCGGTGAGTTCCCAGGCTCTGCCTCCTCTGTGCCAGGACACTGAGTGGGTGGCACAGCTGCACAGAGACCCCATGCTTCAGCCACGATTTGAGGTATCCTGGTGAGGACTGCTGAGCTAACACAGCCCTGGGGGTGCTCTCCTTCCTGAAATGACACCAGCATTTGCTCTTCTTCCTCTCCCTAAAATGATTCCATCTTCTTTGGTCCCTAGCTGGTGCCTTTGGGGATCCCCACATCACCACCCTGGATGGACACACCTACACCTTCAATGGGCTCGGGGACTTTGTCTTGCTGGTGGCCGATGATGCCCAGACCACCTTCATGCTTCAGGGACGTACAGCACAGACTGGCACAGCCAAGGCCACCAACTTTGTGGCTTTTGCTGCCCAGTACATCATCTCCACCACCACCACAACAGTGAGTAGGAGCAAACTGAGTATGAGTTCAAACTTCTAATAGGAGAGACCTCTCTGGCAGGGTGGGCATCACCTCTGCATTGCCTACAGAGTGATGTGGGTGGGACCCAAGGAGCATCTTCTCCTTTTCCAGCCACCTCCCACAACTCCAGCAAAGTGCTAAGAGTGGGACTAATACTCTCCAGACACAGATCTAACACCACTTGCAAACAGGCTAGTAAGGGCTGGGGAACTCTGCCGGAGCATGGTCTGCTCCACATTCTTCATTGCATACTCTTTGTCCTAACACATGGGCACAGGAAAATGTTCTTCCTCCCTTGGCAGAATTGCTTCCCACATCTGTTTCATTAAGCAGAACATCCTGGTGTCACCACAAACAGCCACTGAGCAGTTTAAGGAGGGGGCTCAGAGCTGGGAGCCCACCAGCACAGCTCTCCACATTGTCATGGTCAGCCAAGCAGCAGTGATGGCCTTGGTGTGCCCCATGCCAGTGGTGACAGGGGGCAGCTGGTTGTCCTCCTCTGTGCAATCATCAAAGCTGCTTTATTGTGCGTCTGCTGGGGTGAAGATAATAACAACATGGGGCCTGGAACTGAGCCTCTCTGTCAGGGCTGGAGGAGGACAGGATTTAACTCATGTGTTCCCAGCATGGGGAGACGGCAAGAAGGGACGAGCAGAGGGGCTGACTGGGACATCCATCATGATTTGCAGGTTGAGTGGACCTTGGAGAGCCAGGGTGACATCCAAGTACTTCTGAACAATGAAACCATCCAGTTTTCCTATTCCCAAGGTGAGATGGATGTGCTGTTAAATGTATGTGGGGGAGACAAGGGATGTCCCAGGCCCCTGGCACCAGCCCTGCCCACACCTCCTGAGCTCCATCAAACGTCTCCTACCTGCACCTGTCTCTGATTTGGGTAGGGTGGATGGGGAGCACTCCCCTCCACAAATTCATGGCTCCCAGCCTTGTGCAGAGTCTCCCTCTGTGCTCCTTCTCTTGCAGACATGGGTGCTGAGGTGTATTACAGCCCTGGTGTCCTGCTAATCAATGCCTCCTCTGTCACGGCTGTCTTCAATGGGACCATCGCTGTCTCCATCTCGGCCACCTCTGGGATCCTCAGCATGGTCTGCAGCCTGCCTGCCTGGTACCGCAACAACACCAAGGGCCTCCTGGGTGAGAACTGCTGGCACTGCTGCAGAGCTGGGGTGCAAGTTCCCTTCCCACCCTAAAGCAGGGTGGTAAATTGGGAGAATGTGCTTTTGAGGGCAGGGACCCCTGGATCTAAACTAAACACTGGCCAGCACTGGACAGGAGGTCAAACCTGGCATGAGGGACTCCATCCTTCTGGTGATGCTCCACCAGGTGTTTGGGACTATGACCCTGCAGATGATTTCCAGATGCCGAATGGTACCAGCATCCCTGTGAACAGCAGCGAGGAGGAGATCTACAGCTATGGGATGACCTGTAAGTCCACACTTAGGATCCATATTGAAGGTGCTCTCCTTCATGCACCTTTTGGCCTTGCTTTGGCTGGAGACATTTAAACACTTGCCTGAACAAAAGTGATTCCAGGAAAACCTTTTGGTCTCCTCACTACTCCATGAAAATGAACCCTAAAATATAAGAAGCCTTAAAAACCCAAGACTGTTCCCATGGTTCCTCTCTTGCAGGGGCAGTTGGTGGCCACAGCCTGTTTGCTCAACCTTTGGACTCACCAGCACTGAACTTCACACCCATTTTCTTGTCTCGGCTGCAGCAAGAGAATGAAAGCCAGTACCAGCTGGCAGTCTCACAGTGTCACAGCAACAAGGAGTGTATCTATGATTCACTGAGCACTGGGAACTTGGCCCTGGGCCTGGCCACCCAGAGCCTTGCAGCCGACTTCCAGCACAGGAAGACAGTACTCAGTAAGTGGAGCAGATCCTCACCCCCAAGCAGGCATGGCTGGAGTAACTGGGCTGTGCCCTGCTCCCTCCCTGGGCTCTCTTGCTCCCTGTGAGACCAGGGAAAAATCACCAAGGTCTTGGAGTTGCTTTGCCCAGCTGGCTCATCTCCAAGCCTGGGAGGTGTCACCATGCTGTGCAACACAAGAGTCTTGTTGTTGGGCAGTCATGAGAGCATCTGCCTGGGGTCCCATCCTCACCAGGAGGGACTCAGAGTCAAGGGATGACATGGCCACAATAGCAAACCACCAGCTGTGTGCTGGGCTGCTCTTTCCTCAGATGCATTCCCTCCTGTCATCGTTGGTGACGCTTCACTCACTGCCTTCAGGACAGAAAAAGTCAGAAAGCAGTACTATGCCATGGGGATGGGTGCACACTTTGTCCCCTACCTCTCACCAGAGCTGAACATATCAGGTAAGGAAGGAAAGATGGGGAAGATGGGATAGGATGGAAGTGGGGCACACCCTTTCCTCTGCCACCTCCTCTAACTCCCATCTCTTCTCCTGACAGAGAATGGCACCCTGATGTGGGAACCCCATGGGATAGTCCCATTCACCATTAACCTGGAGGCTGTCGGATCCAACAACCTCTCTGCACTCCTCCAGCTCCGCTTCACCCTTTGCAAGTGCAGCAAGAGCCAGGAGTGTGACTATAGCAACACTGTCATTCTCAAGGAGTCTTCCCTGCAGGTAGTGTTCCCAAAAGCTCCATGGCTGTCCCCATGCCAGCTGGCTGTCTTCTCTGTCCACCCATTCTTCTTGTGTCCCCTAAGCCAGTGTCACCCATCCTCTTCCCAGCTGGCAGCCTGCAGATGTGAGGGCGGCTACTCAGGTCCCTTCTGCCAAGACCCTCCAGATCCCTGCTCCCAGGGATGCTTCCCTGGTGTGGGCTGTGATGTGGACACTGGCTGCGGCCCCTGCCCTGCTGGTCTGACAGGAGATGGACGGCACTGTTCGGGTGACAAGGGCTCACTGTGGCCACTGGGAATCTGGCGAGCCTGTGGGACCCCAGCCAGTGTGTTTCTCCTGGTATTATGGTGCATTGCCTCAGCAGATATCGACGAGTGTGCGCAGGGGATGGAGTGCCCGGAGAACACCACCTGCACCAACACAGTGGGGAGCTACATCTGCTCCTGCCCAGCCAGTGAGGAGGGTGAGTACACACTCCCTGGCAAGAATGGTCCTCATCCCCATCATCCCTGAGCTCCATGGAAGAGAGTTCCTATTGGACCCAGGTTAGCTGGAAAGGAGAGAAGGGAGAATTGGCTGAGCTCTGTGCCCAAGTCCTTGGTGTCCTTAACAGAAGGAACTGGAGTTCAGCCACCTCTCATGTTCCCAGGCTGTAGGTCTTACTAATCCTCTGAGATGGGAAATTTTTCCCATGCAATTTTTCTTCATGAGAATAAAAAAAGCTCACATGCAGAGGTTGGAGCCTAAAATCAAGCCCTGTTTTCAGATGGCTGTGGTGGGGTTGAGGTGGTGGGTTTTGCTCTCATTCTAATGCAGCAGGCTGGGATTTCACAAGGGTAAACAGTTGCAGCTGGGAGAAGAGAAAGCAGGGCTCTTCATTGAGGATCTGAGTTTACACTGAAAGTCCTGACTCTTAAAACAAAACCAAAACAGATCTTGGAAGAAAAGCCTTACAGAGTGGCTGAGGGTGGCTCAGTGCGCTGGGGCCAGGTTCATGCCCCCAACTGATCTGGGCTCCCTGTTCTGCAGGTGAGAGGCCAGGCTGTAGCTCTTCTTGCAGATCCCACTCCTGCCCCAAGGGCTACTGCAGCAATGGGGGACGCTGCCACCTCCACCCCATCACCTGCACCCCCACCTGTGCCTGCCCCTCAGCTTTCACCGACCAGCGCTGCCTGGTGGCAGGAGGGGATTTTCAGCCGCTGCCTAGCACAGGTGGGTGTCCATGGCTGTACTCCAATATCACTCACCCTGGTCCTGGGATGCCAGAGTCACCACTGTGGCTTTCCCCCCGCAGATCTTCCCCAGAGAAGCATCCAGCTACGTGTTAGGACACTGCAAAATGCCACTGCTGAGGAAATCAACAGCACTGTATGTCACTAGAGGGGACGGGCTCAGGGAGGGGGACACACCAGCACACTGAGCAACATGGCAGTTTGGGATGCCCACGCCTCCATATGCCTCCCTCCCATGGGATCTGTGGGGATCCAACAGATCCAAAAGCCCACAGGGAGGAAGTACCAGCTGCATGATGCCTGCTTTGGCCACGGCTGTTTGCCAGGTTGCCAGTACATGAGCCAAAGACCATAGCAACATTTGGGGCTTAGCCATGGTGCTACATCACCCTTCATCCTCTCCCCATGCTGATTCCATTCTGCCCTCCCCTAATGCCTTCTTTTGCTGCAGGTCTCAGCCATCCTGGGCTCCTTGGAGATAAAGGCTTTCCAGAACAACAGTAACATCACCCAGACGTGAGTCAGCAGTGAATTGGCCCTGTGCCCACCCCAGTGATCTGGCAGAGCAAGGCTGGGCATGGGGCCACAGGGTTTGGTGCACAAAATCTGTTTTCTTCCACCTCAGAGTCTGTTTTTCCAGTGCTGATGTTGGTAAACCCTTGGAGACCCAAGCCATTTGTCACCCTCCGCCTCCTGCCTCATCCCGTTTTACCACTGCCTAAATGGGAATACTGAGGCACAGTGAGGCTCAGTCACTCTGTGATGCAGCAGTGGCTCTGCCAGCAGACTCATCTTTTCCCCGCAGGACAGACAGTGAAGGCTTCACCTTCGTGGTGGTGTCCGAGTTTGCCTACGACAGCCGCAGCACCGTCATCCAGTTCCTGAATGAGAAGCTGACAGTGGCCATCACTAGCGCCTTCAACAGGCGTCGGGGGCGACGGGAGGCGGGCACAGGGCTCCTCTTCCAGCGCCTGTACCAGGACAACATCACTGACCTGGTGAAGCGTGAGTTGCTCCCGGCACTGAGCTATGGAGCACAGGAGGAGCACCCCGCTGTCCCCATTGCCCCCATTACTCTCTGTGCCCCAGCATTTCATTGACACCTGTGGGGGAGGAGGGTGGGCAGCCTCCCCCATCCCAGGCTTGGATCCAGCTCCGGGAGATCTGACAAAGCATCAAGGGGTGATGCTGTGTGGCCTAACCTAGGTGGCTTCCCTCCACAGTGACAGTAGCTGAGCTGAGAGACTATTTCCCCTGTGCTCTGTATGGCTACAAGGGCTACCGGCTCCACTACGTGGAGACCACTGGCTTTGTCTGCATCTCCCCTTGCAAGATGGGTTACTGCCAGCATGGTGGCCGGTGTCAGCACCTGCCAGAGGGGCCCACATGCAGGTAGCTGCAGCACTGGGGTGGATGAGGCCATGCAGCACAGCCACTTCTCCCCACAGCATCACTGCTCCTCCCTCCCCATCCACAGCTGTCTGCCCTTCTCCATCTACTCCCCGGCTGGCGCCCGGTGCGAGTGGCTGGCCATCAGCCTCGCCGCCTTCCTTGGTATCTTGCTGGGAGCCCTGGCTCTGCTCTGCCTCTTGTTTGCCATCGCCTGCCTGGCCCTGCACCTCTGCCGCCAGTACCGCCAGCAGCACAAGGGGTGAGCCATGGGCTGGACCCACACAGAGGTGGGTGCTGGAGGTGCAGCAGGGAAGCAGGTTGGGTGTCAGAAAAACTGATGGAAAATCCACCTTTGGAAAACCCACCTTTGGAAGATCCACCAGTGATGGGACTCATATGCCCTGGGGAAGGGGCTGGGTGACCTTTCAGCATTTTCCAGCCCCTTTCCTAGTCAATTGCTGCTCAGAGGTGCAATAGGTGGTTGAATGTTAGCTTCATTTTTGTCCCCATGTAAGGGAAAGTTTGCATTTCTTCCTCATCCCACCCAGTGCTTGGTTACAGGTGGGCTTTCTATTTAATTTTAATTTGAATACCACCCAAATGATTTCCAGTGCAATTTACATGTGTCTGAAAAGAGTTGGCCTGGAGTAAGGAAACAGTGGTTTCAGGATTGGACCTTGCCCTCCAGCAGAGCAGGGAGTTAACAGAAGAATGGCAAGGTGCAAAACTGAGGTGGAAGCACCAGTATCTTCTTCCCTCCTCCCCAACCCTTGGTCCTGAAGTGGCATCCTCTCTTAGGGAAGCTTAGAGCCCCAAGCCTCCTGCTCTGGTTGGAGCTGTGTCCCCGTGATCCCTGCTCCCTGCTAGCCCTGGAGCCAGGGATCTCTGGGAAGCAACTCTGTTCATTTGTACTTGCAGCTAGGCAAGAAATTGTGTGGACAACAACTGGAGCTTTTCCTCTTCTCATAGCCCCAACTCACCCCCACAGTCCCCTTTGCCATCTGCTCCAGACACCATGATCAGGCAGGGGCTCTCCCAGCACCCCCTCACATGTTGTCCCCTTTCTGTTCCCCCTTCCAGGACCAAAGAGACCTTCTGGAGGACACGACCCTTCTCCTGTGAGTATATCTGCAAAATCCCCCCACCATGGCTCTGCTTCATCCCAGTCTTCACACTCTGCTCATCTTCCTTGCTCCAGCTTTGACAATGGCAGGAGAGCAAGCAGAGCCCACCTACTCCCACTCTCTGGAAAGGCACTGGAAACCACAGCTCCAGGCCATTGACCCCTCAGTCCAGGTCTGCCCAGGGATTATGGTACCCATGGGGCCTTGGGTTGGGGAGCTTTGGGCTGGGGACTGAATCCTGGCCCCATCCCTTGAAGATGCTTATGAGCCATGCCTCATGCTGGAGCATCATGGATGCTTTGGCTGGCATTGGGATCCACACCACTCTCTGAGCTCACTGCAAAGAGCAGAGCCCATGCAGTATTGACAGCATAGTGAAGCCTGTCCTTATTTACAGATAAGGATCCAGAGACCCCACCTCAGGCCCCCAAGCCAGTTCCCCCAGCAGCCCTAGCCTGCCTCTGATCCTGCTCCGTGCCTCCATGCTCAGGAACCAGACTGTGATTGCCACTTCACCACCTGCTCTCAAGGTCTCCACCAACAGCAACACATGGAAGCAGAGGACAGGCAGCTGCCTTTTGGATTCTAGTCTTTGCAGGAGGATCCAGTCTGGAGGAGGAGCTTTTTTGAATGAAAAACTTGAGTTTATATTGGGTGACCAAAGCAACAGGATTTCACCTTTCCCTCAGGATCTGCAGAGACAACCAGGATTGTCCTTGAGTGTGTCTGCACTGCTAGGGTATTTGCTAGTGCAATCTAACCAGACCCTGCAGAGCCTGTGATAGCAGGGTCAGATGGGGCAATACAGTGATTATAACCTGATAGAAACAGAATAAACTAAAAATGATGTCACGCTGCTAAATGGTCTGCACTTCATGGGTCCGTGAGCCAGCCCTGCTTCCTCGTTGCTAAACTTTCAAGTACCTGCTTTCTTCTAGTCCCATTCACAGAACCAAAGGGAAGGTAGATTTTTTTGGTTGCTCCAACTGCTCATTCTCCCTGCAAAGCTGCAAGTCTCCTCTCACTGCTTTCATGGACACTGCTTAGAGTGGCTCAGTCAGGCTCTGGTCCCCACAAACCTCCCCCCAGCCCTTCAACCCTGGTGATGGGAAATGCTGATCCAAGGAGAGTGTATCAGACTCTGTCAGACCCCAGCTCCAGCCCCACTCACTGCCCTAGACCCTGGCTTAGCTGCAGCCCAGACGTTCACATCCCCAGCACTAAATCCGAGGACAAGCATCCTGAAATACTGCTGCTCCAAGCCTGTTCTGTCACTACCTCCCACCCCATTTTGGCAGAGGACAGGGTTGCTGCAGGATCAGTGATGCTCAGACCCTCCTGAGGTTTTACTGAACAAACAAGATTTGACAATGATTTATTTTTTTAAGAAAAGGAAATGCTTGCTTACACACAAAAAATTATTTTTCTCTCAACATTTTGATCATGGGGTTGCATTTTGTCCTAATACACTCAGCAGACATGTAGAGCTGATTCTGGCTTGATCCAGAGAATTGTCCCTTCTTCTGGGCACAGAACCCAGGGACCACCCAGGGAGGGATGCCTGGGGGACAGAAGTGGGGGATAAGATAGGACTGGCTCATGGGACCAGGGTGGTGCACCCTGGCATACAGGGGATTGGCCACAGCCAACACACATGAGGTGTAAAAACCCTTTTCCCCAGATGTCAAGGATCCAGGCTCACTTCACACTGTGGGAGTACAGTGGGATGCAGGAAGGAGAAGGATGGTGTGTGTGATGAGGGTACTTGCCCACCTCCCCGCCAGCAAGGAGGTGCCCACAGGCACCCACTCATTTGCAGCTGGGAAAGGACAGCTGAAACAACCAACTCCCTGGGACTACTCTGGGTTAGAAACATGTAGTTAATGTAGAAATACGAAGTTTTGTCAGTGCGGGCAACCACAGGAGAAGTGAGCTGCCCTGTGTGGTGGGCAGGGGTGATGGGTTCTGGAGGAGACACAGGATGCAAAGGACTGTGAAGGATCAGCCGTAGCTCAGACCATGCTGTGTGTGTGCAACCCTGCAGTTACTTGTCCTCTCCTTCTGCAAAGAAGAAATGTGATTTGCTCAGCCACCTACCCCCAGGTGGACCTGAGGCAAGCTGAGAGCTTCACAGAGGGAGAGGGACAGAGGGAAAGGAGACCCACAATCCAGCTCACCTATTTCCTCATCTGAGTTTCTCTCTACCTCCTCCGAGGAATCTGTTGAAGGTTGCAAGAAAGCCCCACATCAGCTTATGCCATAAGCACATTAGCTGTGGTCCTTCTGCCCTCCCAGCACTGTCACACCCGGATAACAGGATAACACTTTTGGTTATGTGCTGAGGGAGATGCCCTACACAACCCTGCACAGCTCAGGGCATGGCACAACTGCGTATGGGCACCACAAAATCCTTCCCTCATCTGCCCAGAGCTCCTTCTGTCTTAACCACAGGGAGGCTGGCACATTCCTGCTTCCCTCTCCAGCCCTGGGCACCAAGACAGCATCGTCCCAGCACACACAGGCTGGAAACCCACCTGTGCCAGGTGACTGGTATCCATCACAGCCAATCTTTGGCCTCTTCTCACTGTAGCGGGTGCAGAGTTGGGCACTGCCTGCCCGGTTACAGCACCAGTCGTACAGCTTCAGTTCCTGGTCTGGAGGCAAAAGGGAAAGTAAGGGGCTGATGGGAAGAGCAGACAGAGATGGAATGGCTCCAGGCAAGGCTTGCCCCAGCTTTGAGCAGGTCCATGCACCCTCCAAGGGAAACACCATGTCAGGAAACAGATTGGCACAGAGACTAAAACTGTTTACAAGCTACAACAATGCCAGCTGCAGCCAGGGGATGCCAAGGCTGTCTGTGCTTACCACGGTAGGGTGACGCCTGCCTGGAGGACCTCCAGTACCTCTCCTGCCGCCCCTCGATGAGCTGGTTCTGGCTGTTGTACAGGCAGCGGACGCCGGCACCGTGCTGGTTGGGGGAGGCCGAGTGCAGCATGGAGACACGGGCAGCCCACCGGCCTGTAACAGGACTGCAGTGAGCCTTGGGCAGTTCTGCGTGACCAGCACCCCTGCCTCAGGGCAAGGAGTGGGGCGGGGACTGGCTCCTTGATACCCACATCACCCACGGTGTTAGAGCTGTTCAAAGGGACTGATGGAGCCCACCCAAGTGGTCCCCCAGGGTGAGACCCTGCACCCCAGCATCCTCATGCAGGTTAGACCAACTTTGGCCCATCTAAAAAGACAGGTACAGGTTAGCCCTCATTCCTTCTCACTTTCCCTGCCTTTGCAGGGAAGGACAGTCTCTCTCTCATTTTCCCTCATTTGCCAGGAGGAACCCCAGCCATTCTTGCAGGGAAGATGGGGAGCACCAGCACGGGGATGAGGAGGGTGAGGTCCAGTCCACTTGCCTCCACGGCTGCTCTTGAAGCGTGGGTCCTGCTGCCCTTGCTGCAGAGAGCAGGGGCAGGTAGGCAGGTCCTGGCTCCATGTCCGTGGCTCCTGCTGCTGCCCCGTCCATGCCAGGCACTTCAGCCTGTAGTTGATGCCCACACGGCTCTCCAGCTTGTAAATCCACAGCCCACGGAGGTCTGAACAGTGAGAGAAACCGTGATCTGTCACCTCCAGCCAAGGGGACCACAGAGGGTATTTCATATTGTGGTGAATGCTGTGCAATGCTGATGCTGAAAGCTTAGTCCACATTGATTCCCTACCATGGGACTCCATCCTTAACAGCCACCCAACAGAAGAGAAATGGAGAGAGGCTCTTGCCAGAGAAGAAAGGCTTTGGACAGAACCGTTAGAAAAAAAAAGGGTCCATAGGCACAGCAGGGATGTTTCAGCCTCAGAGCACAGCCAGTATTGGGGGAAGCATTTTATGTGCTTGAGGGGAAAGCCTGGCCTTGGTGAACTCATTGAGAGTCTTGCCACAGCAGCAAGCTGGGCTTCATTCCCTGGAAATACCCTGCTCCTTGTGAACCTGCCCTGAGTGTGTGGCATTACCTGTGTTGTAACCCCTGAACTGGTCAGGGCGATATTTAGCAGCTGGAGGTCTCTTAGTCAGGTCATCATTGTGGTAAAAGCCATCCCCACTGTGTACAGATGAAAGAGAAAAAGTCAGGGGTTACTCTTCCTGTGTGGGATTATTTCAGTCCTTCCCCAGACTGCCCTTCAACCATCCTGATACTGAGGAGGCAGCTCCAGGGACAGGAGAGCCGAGGCACCAGCTCCCTCAGCCTGCTTTCTCCTCTATATAGGGTGAAGTTAGTTTTGGTTGCTGCAAACACTCCTGCTGCATCAGGGGCTGAACCCATGGACATCTGAAGACCCCCTCAAGCAGCTCCCACAGTTTTCAGCATCTTGCCAGGTGATATGGAGCAGAAACCCACAAGTGGTCACACACAGGCAAGCACACACACACACTTGTGCTGCCCATGCTTCTAGTCCAGGCGACCTTTTCCTTACCCAGCTGCAGCAAGCAGCTAATGAGAAAACTCTGGAGATGTTGTGTACAGGGCAAGACGTAATGTGAGGAGGCAGGAAGCGACTGCTCCGGCCAAGCACGGAAATCCCTTCCCTCAACTGGTGCAAAGTTCAGCAAACATCCCCTATTTCCCACTCCTTCCACCCAAACTGCCAGGATGCTGGGGGCCCAGGACTCCAGAGGGATTTGTGGATCTTACAACAAGCACAGCATAGCAAGAGAGCATGCTGCAGCACTATCCAATCCCTAATGAGGCAAATTTGGTTGTGAGACCCCCATATGTTAGGTTATATGGGCATGCAGACCCCATCTGGGCTGTTCTCAACCTTGTAGGTCACCTCCACGGACATGGGGGAAGGATTCCATGGGTGGAATGCACTCCATTGCTCAGAAGAGGCAGGGATGGGACTGGGCTGCTGTACCTGGTGTAGCCGATGAGCACATTGGTGGCAGCAAGCCTGGTGTAATCCCACTGCATGCCTCTGTCCTGGTACAGCATCAGGATGTAGGACCTGAAGCCATCAGTGGTCAGGACAGCCTGGTACGTGATCGTCTGGAGACAGGGGTTGCAGACAGGTAAGAAAATCAGCAAAGAAGGTGGGTTTAAAACTAGAGGTGTGGGTCAGTGCTTGCTGGGGAATGGCAGGACTGAGGTCCAGAAGTGCAAGGCAAACACAGCCTGGACTGGTTCACATTTCACATGAAAAATGTGATGGCTTTACTTTGAAGCTGTTCAATGACAAGCCTCATATTCACACAATTTTATGCCTCTAAAGAACAGTGTTTCTGGTGCTCAATCAACTCCCACCATATTAAAGAGAAAGGTTTTACAGAGCAGGGAGAGTTCAACTAATTATGTCCTTCAAAAAAACTGAAAACCACCAAAACTTGGGCACAGCCCAGTTCTTTTTGGCAAAAATTCTTCAAGACTGGCCTGTGTCACAAAACTATTTCTTATTTTCAGGCACGGGGATCTTCAGTCTTTTTGACAACTAAATTAGCCTCTCATGAGTCCTTTACCTTCCGGGTGTCAGTCCATGCCGCGTGGACAGGTGCCTTCTCCCAGGTGATCTTCAGAGTCCAGGCTGCAGAGTAGGAGGATCTCATGTACCGCCGAACCTTCGCTTCCACGTCACGGACGAACGGAGGCTTGGCTGTGTTAAGGGTGGAGAACTCCTACGGGTTGGATACACCCACAACTACATTAGCTCCCAGTAGGGAAAAGACTGGTCTAGACTGGGGTCTACAGCTAAGGGTCTGGATGGCTCAAGCAGTGACACAGGACCAACAGCTCTTAGATGTGGCCTACAAAAGGGAAAAGCCACTCATGGACTCCATTACTTACACATCTCACAGGACATCCAGAGAATAGGTGATGAGTTTATAATCAAAAGGTGTTTCATGCAACCATGCACCCAAGTGGCTTCACTCACCTGGTAATATGTGGTGCCAACACCTCTGGAGAAGTCAGCGTTGTCCCAAAATACGGCAATCATGGGAACCTCCTCGTGGCCATTGAATCCGCTGGGAGCAGGGTTGGGATATGTGAAAACGTCTTTGTCTGAGGCTGGGAAAATGATTTGTCCATTGTCTGTAAACTGAGCAGAGGGATCCCTCCATCAGGTGAGGTCAGGACCATTGGCACTCCCTGGCACAAGGGTGGCAGCCCTCCCATTTCTAAGTCCGCTTTGGGCAATGCCCAAGGAAAGCCACCACCTGTCACTGCCAAAATGGCCACAAAGCCACCTCCTGCTGCAGACACTGGCAGCATCCCAATAGATTTGACCCTTCAAGGGTCCCATTCCAGGCACCTAGTCCCTGGTGCCTCTCCCAGATTTTTGGGTGATGGCTGCTTGCCCAACAAGTCAAGCACAGGTAGACTCACATAGAGAGAGTCGCGCAGGATTTTCCCAAATGGGAATCCAGTCTCAGGCTTGAAAAGTGGAGAATTAAAATCCACTCTCCTTTCCACATACTCCCGATCATTTTCCCTTGCTCCATACCCATAGAGGGGCACAGCTGGAACTGGAAAATAAAGGAAAACAAACAAACAAAGTAAACCCCAAAACACACTTACAGTATAGCCTTTGATCTGTGCCAAAAACTTAAAAGGCTTGAAATGATTTTGCTTCCAATGGGACACCGCCTGGGCAGAAGGAGGATGGAGGGACACTACCAATAGCCACCTGGAACGCTCTGCATGTCACCTTCCCTTGCAGGAGCTTGCTCCCACCCCTTTCACTGCCTTACATGGACACAGCTGCCCTAAGCCTGCTGTCATGACCTTTGTGGTCACTTTCCCCTCATTTTTCCAGCCTCACTGGGATACTATGCTGAAGGACTGTTGTTGGGAGGGGAAAAACATTATACAGGACTGTATAAAAGGGGCAGAAGGGAATTAAACACCCACATTTCTTTCTAGAGATGTTTACAGCCTTCAGTTCCCTATTTATGCCTGTTAAATGCAACATTTGGAGGGATAGGTTTTCCAGCTGATGGGACCATACTGAAGGCAGACTCAGCCTGCCAAAAGTGCACAGTCATGTGCAGAGGACTCCTGTGGTGCATGTCCCCCAGGGCCCTGACCTCAAATAGCCACCTTGACTTCTGGGTACTGAATGCCCCTCAGGATGGTCCAGCAGGAAACTGGTGCTGGTCCCACCCAGGCTGCCCTGCAAGCATCACGTACCTGTGGGACTGGGCATCTGGGCTGGGGCAGCTGCTGGCCTTCCTGGTGGAGCTGGAACCACAGGGGACGATGTGTGTGAGATGACAGTGGCTACTCCTGGCCTGGGAAACACCTCCCTGCCCCTGGGGAGGGGGCCCGATGGGTGTGGGTTGGCAGGGGCCAGACTGCAGGATGTGCCTTGGCACACAGTGCCTAGGGATCTTCCCTGGGATCCCTCCTGACCTGGGAAGGCTCTGGGGAGACTCAACCCAGCAGTGGTAGGAGCACCATTTGCCAAGCTGGTGGTCAGCTCACTGCCTAGGATAGGCTGCAGGGCAGCAGGTGATGAGCCACCAGTAGGACCTGGACCTGGGACTTTTGGTCCAGTGCTACCAGCAGTGATTCCAGTGCGAGGAAGGCTAGGGAGCCTTGGACTTCCCTGCAGTGGCAAGTCAATGGGAGTTTCCATATCTGCCCCAGATGCAGTCGCACTGGGAAGAAGCTGGACTATGTCCTCTTGCCCTGCTATCACTCCAGGGAGCACAGCACTTGCTTTCCTAGGCACGGGGCTGTCAGCATCAGAGAGGGGGGCTCCAGGGCTTCCTGGCTGGCAGGGAGGCAGGAGCAAGGCAGGCTTCCCTGGCACAGGAGTCCCCAGCTTTCCCTTTCCCCCTGCAGAGGACCCCACTATCGACTCACGTGCTGCAAGTGGAGCAGAAAGCCCAGGGCTGACCAACACTCCCTCTGCAACATTTCCTCTCTGTGGAGCAGAAGGCAGCACTGGGGCAGCATTGGGGGATATGGGAGCATGGGATGATGCTTCTCCTGAAGGTGCCGGCATCCCTGATGACAACTCATCTTCAAGAGACCAAGAGGTGCCCCCAGCCTCTCCTGTCAGCTCACCCGGTGCCCCTGGTGCCAGGGGGCTGCTCCCACTCTGGGTCCCGGGAGCAGAGTTGGGGTCTCCATTGGGTGCCAGCCCTGAGCTCAGCCCATGTCCGGGGAGAAACAGAGAAGCATCTGTAGAGCTGGCCATGCTGTTGGAAATGCCACTGTTGTCTGGAGCCACTGGTACCAGGCTGGCACCAGGGGAAGGCCCTCTGTTCACCAAGGATCCTCCAGACACCTCCACCACATCAACTTGGCTCTGTTTTCCATCAGAAAGTCCAATATTGGCACCACTTTGGATGCCAGGAGCAGACACAGGGGTTTCCTGGGGGCTGGCAGCCTCCAAGCCTGTGTTCAAGCCACCATCAGCCCCACCAGCTCCAGGAAGGCTTGTTTTGTCAGCAGCTTCATCGGTTCTCCCAGGTAAGGAAGAACTCTCTGTAGATGAGGAAGATGATACTGATTGTAAGACATCTCCCATTTCTTCATTAGAGGCTTCTGAACCAGCTGGTCCCTTTCCAGTAGGAGTCTGGAACTGCCCTGTGGACCCTCCAGCACCAGACACTTCACCTGCCCCTTCCCCCATAGGAACCCCAGGCCCAGCACCCAGGGAAGGCTGAAGACCTCCAGGAGCATTTCCCACTTCTCCAAGTGCACCCGAGTTGGATGGATCTGAAACAGAAGATGCTGCAACCTCACCACTCGGAGAGGCAGGACCAGATGAGGAACTTGAACCAGGCAGTTGATCTTGCTGAGAGCTGAAGGCTGAAGGACTTGTCTTCACGTAAGGACTTTCATTCTCTGGGTTTTCAGCCTGTGCCACATCATCTGCACTCTCAGCCCCCACCACCAGACCAAACCCTGGGCCAGTTTTACTGTCTGGAGAGGTTGGGGACAGGCTGTCAGGGCCAGGGGCTGTAGCTGAGTTGGGTCCTGCTTCATCACCCTTTGAAACGGAAGGTGCTGTCACCACATCACTGGAAGAGGCAGGACCAGATGAGGAATCTGCACTGGGCAGTTGATCCATTCCAGCTGCCATCCCACTGCCACCTGCTCCTTCCAGTGCCTGCTCTGCCATGCTGGATCCAGGCCCTTCTGGCAGACCCAGGTTTGTGCCAAGCTGGTCCCCAAGGGCAGGTGATGGAGGTCCTACTGGTCCATCAGCTGATGAGCTGGGGACATCCCACACTGAAGTCAAGCCAGCACCTGGTCCTGCGGCTCCAGGGAGACCTGCTCCCAGGGGAGCACCAGCTGTTGTTCCCCATGTCTGCGACTCAGCAAAGGTTGGAGATCCAGGTGCTCCCTGGACAGCACTGAGGTCAGGGCTTCCTGATATCTCTGCCCCAGACACAGGGCCAGCCACAGACCCCGGGAGTGGGTAAACAGCCCCAGGAGCACTGGCAGATTCATCTGGCAGGTCCCCTGGTCCTTCAGCCCCTGAGAGGTTGGGCTCCAGTCCAGCACTGCTGGGAGGTGCCAAACCAGGTGAGGCCACTTGCCCTCCTGCTGAGGGACCTCCTGCTCCTGCTCCATCCCCAAATGCTGATGGAAGGGACAGTCCAGTATTCACCAAAACCCCTGCTACTCCTGCTGGCAGCTCTCCAGTGTTAGTGGGGTCCTGCTGAGGGCTGAAGCCTGAAGGACTTGCCTCTATATAGGGACTTCCATTCTCTGGGTTTCCAGCCTGTGCCACATCATCTGCACTCTCAGCCCCCTCCACCAGACTGAGCTCTGGGCCAGTTTCGCTGCCTGGAGAGGTTGGGGACAGGCTGTCAGGGCCAGGGGCTGTAGCTGAGTTGGGTCCTGCTTCATCACCCTTTGAAACGGAAGGTGCTGCCACCACATCACTGGGAGAGGCAGGACCAGATGAGGAATCTGCACTGGGCAGTTGATCCATTCCAGCTGCCATCCCACTGCCTGTGGTGGAGTTCAGGAACTGGTCAGAATCAATCCCACTGCCTGCTCCTTCCAGTGCCTGCTCTGCCATGCTGGATCCAGGCCCTTCTGGCAGACCCAGGTTTGTGCCAAGCTGGTCCCCAAGGGCAGGTGATGGAGGTCCTACTGGTCCATCAGCTGATGAGCTGGGGACATCCCACACTGAAGTCAAGCCAGCACCTGGTCCTGCGGCTCCAGGGAGACCTGCTCCCAGGGGAGCACCAGCTGTTGTTCCCCATGTCTGCGACTCAGCAAAGGTTGGAGATCCAGGTGCTTCCTGGACAGCACTGAGGTCAGGGCTTCCTGATATCTCTGCCCCAGACACAGGGCCAGCCACAGACCCCGGGAGTGGGTAAACAGCCCCAGGAGCACTGGCAGATTCATCTGGCAGGTCCCCTGGTCCTTCAGCCCCTGAGAGGTTGGGCTCCAGTCCAGCACTGCTGGGAGGTGCCAAACCAGGTGAGGCCACTTGTCCTCCTGCTGAGGGACCTCCTGCTCCTGCTCCACCCCCGAGTGCTGATGGGAGAGACAGTTCAGCATTTGCCAAATCTCCTGTTCCTCCAGCCAGTAGATCTCCAGGGGAGGCTGAGGGCTGCAGGGCTGAAGGGCTCATGTCACTCTGGGTGTCTGTATAGGGACTGCCATCCTCTAGACCTCCTGTCTGTGGGACACCCTCTGCCCCCTCAGCTCCCTGACCCTGGATCCCAGTAGTAGGCCACACCAGTCCACCTGGTACCAAAGGGGCTAGGCTGGGGGCATCTGAATCTGAACTCAAGCCAGTACCAGGTCCATCAGCTTCCAGGAAAGTTCCATCTGGCATCCCTCCTGGCTGTGACTCCCCAAGAGATGGCGACACAGGTGCTTCTGGGGCAGTAGCAAGGTTGGGGCTGGATTGTGTCTCTGCTGCACCATCAGCTGCAGGCAGGGTGCCGGCTTCAGCCTCTGGGGATGGGTAAGCAGCCCCAGGAGCACTGGTGGTATCTGCAGGGGATGTCAGAGCATCAGGAAACAGTGGTGGCTCTTCTCCAGTGGGTGTCCACCATGGGCCAGGCTGCAGTGATGGATTGTCCAGACCCACAGTCTCCATGTCCCCTGTGGGCAGCACAGTGGCCAAGACTGGGAGATTCATGTTACTCTGGGCACCAGTGGGAACACCTGGGACCAGCAGTGAGGTGGCAGTGTGCTCTGTTTCCTCAGGTCCCACTGGTGCCACACTGGCTGCAGGTGACAGGACTGAACTAGGAGCTTCTGATGACATCCCAGGAACTCCTTGCCCATCCCCATCCCCACCATTGGATGGTGCCAGCAAAGCATCTGGACTGAGCACTGCCTGGCCACGGAGGAGGGAGGGCTCCCCAGGGTTTCCCACTGTTCCTGACATCACTGGGCTCTCTGGAGGTAGGTGGGATGAGCCAGCTGTGCTGAATTCACCATTTACTGCATTTTCTGAATCTCCAGACTCTGAAGCCAAGGGACTTTCCCCAGCAGCTGGGGCCATTTCTCCTGCTGGCTCTGGGTTAATGCCCTCAACCCTGCTCACTGCTTCATCCTGCTGGGCTGTAGTCAGCTCCCCAGCACTGGGGCTGGGACTCAAGGAGTTGGCATTGGCTCCACTTGGGATAGCCACAAATGGGGTTACACTTTCCTCAACTGCTCCCATGGCTGAAGTCAGCCCTTGGCTTGGCAGCACAGTGGCACTGGCACCCATAGGGCTGTCTGTTGTTGGCTGTGGCATCCAGATGTCTGCTGGTGGAGGGGTGGTTAGGTGGGACATAGCGCCTGTGGTGAGGTCTATGTCTTCTCCTCTGGTCACGGCTATGAGGATGTCTTCCTTCACATCTGCAAAGGGAGAGGTGATCCCCAGGGCGGTATCAGGAGTGGCCTCTATTACCTCATGCTCTACTTCTGGAGTGACAGCAGGGTGTTGTGCAGTGATGGCTTCAGCGGTTGTGGCTGTAGTGGGAGCAGCAGAGTCCCCCTCAATATCCTGAGACATGTTAAGAGGCTTGGTCACGTTCATCAAGGTTGTCACTGTAGAACCATATTCACCCATTGCAGTCACAAAGGAGTCCGACTCTGTCCCAGGAGGCAAGGTTGAACTCAATGGATTCCCTGTGAAGATGCCCTCGTCTACCTCAGCATCAGCCACCGTGGTGTTTGTTTTCACAGTGACTGTCACCAGGGCACTGAGCCCCTCATTTTCTACTGTGGTGGGAGAAGCTGTCCCCACAGTAAAGGACTCCTCGGTAGTGACGGGGACAGCAGCAGCCCCGGGCCCTGCAGAGAAGCATAAAGCGGAGCATTATGCCGGGTATCAGAGCCAGCAGCCTGCCAGGCTCAGACACATCTCTCCACCGGCTGAGCATCACAAAGCTCCCACCACTTCTTAAATCCTACTGCCTCATCCCACAACTTTACAAGTCTCTGATTTATGAGCTAAGGAGTGCAGTCTGGGCTGCTTTAGACATAGCACTGCACAACACCTCTTCCATCCCCAGGATCAGCAGCCACCAGCTGAGACAGGACATAACTCATCACAGGTCAGGGAGAAACACTGGTGCAAGTGTGGAGGCAAAGGCAGCCACTGCAACCCAGCCGAGTTAGGCTGGGGATGGTACTGCCTGGCCTCTGGGTAGAGCTGGAGCCCAGTAAGTCTAGCTCATAGTCCCGGAGGTGTCTGTGGAGTTCTGCTGCTCCAGGACAGCCCTCAGCCCTCTTTCAGTCGCTGAAGGGACAGCTCTGAGCGTAATCACTTCTGTAGAGCCTCGGGTGGTGTTTTCTCACCTCCTGGGTGTCTGAGGGACATTTAAATAACTTTACCCAAAGCCCTCTGGCAGAGAGGACAGCCAAGGCTTAGACAAGCCTTCCCTGACTGCAGGTAGCTTGTGACCTGCTGCAGTTAAAGCAGGTTCATTAAACCTTACCTGGGGTGGGCATCTGCCTGTTCTTGCTCCCACCCCTCTTGCCTTCAGCTGGGTGAAGGCACCAGGGGTTTCCTGCACATGGAGGGAATATTTGCAAGCTCCCAGGACCAAACCCTGTTTACAGCACTTTCCTCCTGCTGCCAAAATCCTGACCCATATGCAGGAGTTTTGCTGAAAGGAGGAGACACCTGCCCACATCCCTCCAAGCACCTACTGGCACCTATTGGTGATGTTTCACCCAGTCTTATGTTTAGGGCAGGGACACAGGCTTTGGGGAGACCAAGCTGCTGCTGTTGGCTCCAGGAGAAACTGGGTGGATCTGCTGACACTTGGGTTTAAGCAGCTGCAATTAGGGGAGACAAAGAGCACCCCAATGGCAAGACCCAGCAGGGCTTTGCCACAGTCTGACAGCCCCAGCCTGCTCCCCATCCTGGTACTCCAGTTCATCAGGTTCCCCCTGACAAGCAGCCAAAACTCCCTGAAGCAGAGGTGCCTCCAACCTCACCGCCAGCTCAGCTCATTAGCTTACAGATAGCTTATGCAGAGTCATTAATGAACATTATCTTCTATGTCAGACCAGTCTTTGAGGGGTCCATCCTCTTCTAGAGCTCCATTCCCTATCCTGGCAAGCTCCTTCTTCACCATCTTCCCCAGCTGAAATAAGCTCTCTGCACCAACCCACTCAGCCAGAGGAGCTCAGCTGCTTCCATCGCCATCTCAGGGAAAACAAAGCAGACTAGTGAAGTCCCCCCAGGTTAATTTGACACACTCCAGCCCAGTAAATCCATGTTTTATCTTAATTCCTCCATGTGGGGCAGGAAACACCATCTACCCCACACACCCATTCATGGGAAGTTTGTGCAAGAGGGGCCCCAGCATGGAGCACCAGCATTTGCTCTTCCCTGGGAGTGGGAGGGATGGGAACATCCACAGTCCCGCTCCGCTGGCTGGCCTCGCTTGCTGGAGGGATACAAGGCTGCCTGCAGGCTTCCAGGCTGGGGTCTCTCCTCTCCCTAACCCTCTCCCACAGCTCCACACCTGCAAACAGCACCTCGGGGTAATGCCTGCCCCATAAAACACTTTTCCAGCTCTTTGGCTGCAATCTATTGCAAGGACTGGTCTTCAGAGGACTTTCTGGTGCAGCTGGAACAGAGTACCTGCTGCACACTGACAGGGCTCAGGCAGGACATGGGCTAGCAGAAAAATATAGGACATACCATGCAGAATCCATGCGTAGCATCCCAGGAAGGTGAAAAGCATCCATCCCCTGGTCCCCATGCCTCAGGCCTCCACGCAGGCAGAGCACTAAGAAGCTCAAAGGGAGGAGAGAGCAGCAAGGAGCAGCTCCCTCCGTCCCTCCCTGCCTGCCTCTGCTGCAGAGCTGGAGTTCCACAGGTGCTCCTGCTGCCTCCTATTTATAGGGATGGCAGAAGTAGGCAGGTTGCCGACGTCCTCTCCCGCCCCCGGTCCCTTCCCTCCAATGTCCCCGTCACCAATCCCTTCAGGTCAAGTCCTCCCCCTCCCAAGGGCTGGATGTACTGTTCATTTGTGGCATGGGCTGGGGGTTACTCAAAGTCCACCCTCCAGGGATTCAGGTCTCCCGAGGGACCTTAGCTCAGCCAGGTGTACCTCCCTGCTCCACCAACATGAGCAGGCAAAGCTGAGCCCAGAGCAGTGTGTGGTACTACCAACAGTGCCATGGTAGTCACCCCGCAAACCCCATAGGACCTGTTTCCCATGGCAGACACCCCACAGACCCCACAAAGCCTGCTCCACGTGCAGAGTAAGGGAGCCATGGAGTCTGTGGTGTTGGTAGAGCAATGCCAGCTGATGCCACCATGTCTGTGAGGACACCATGGGCACTAAAATCACCAGCTGAGCCATGTCTCAGCCCAGGGCAAGGCAAGACACAAGTGCCCACTTGGCGCAAATCTTCCTTTGGAGCAGAGTCAGGTTATAAAGCAGGGAAAGGTATGGCTTGGGACAGGACCTGGGGTGTCAGCTGAGCTCCCAGTGCTCAGCTGCAACTGGAGACACTAGGGATCCCTGTCCAGAGTCTTAGCACACCCCAGAGGGGTTTCAAAACTGCACCTCAGAGTGGGGACAGCAGTGTTGGGCTGCTGAGAGTGGGTAAAGGGTCCAGGGAAGCTTCTCTGCAAAGTGGGACAAGCATCTCCAAAAGCTGGATCAGGAAAAGGCTTAGGCCTGGACCCCCCTTCCCCGGTATGGGAATCCCCTGAGGTCACTTCACCTTGATACCCTTGATACACTTCATCCCTATATCTCTCCTTCCTCCTTCTCCTGGAGCCGCAAGTCCCGCACCCCCCCCTTGAAAACTGCTGCCAGCTCCCCCATGAACAGCATTATGCAAACTCCCACTACTACATGGTTTTGTAGTCAATTAAATACTTCTTAACCAGAAATGTCCCCAGGCAACTCCTGCAAAGTGTTATGGGGGTGTTAGGTGGTACACAGTGTCCCGCTGGAGCTGGCCCCCTTCGGGCAGGTGGCAGTGGCTGGGCACATCAAGTGACACCCCCGAGCCACCAGTTGGGCAGAGTTGACAGGGAAATGCCAGGGGAGGCCAAGTCACGGCTGGCGAAACACCATCCTGTAAACCCACGCATTACCCCCGGCAGTGGGAACTGGGCACAGACAGTAAATCAGGAGAGAGCAGCACTCACCTGGAACAAATGTTTGCCTGCCCACCGAAAATGCCAGTGTGAGAGTAAAGTCAGGGGGGAACAGTGTGTTGGAGGCCTGTGCAACCAGCACTGCAGATCATGGGGTGCCAGCCCAGCCAGTGACAGCCTGAGCAGTCACCACACCTGGGCTGATGGAGGATTAGAGGGAAGCAAACCTACCGTGGGAGAGTTATTCCTGTCTGTGCTGACAATGCCATATCATTTTGGAAAACCACCCTGGCAGGGAATATATGCTGACACTGGAGAGAGTTGCTCCAGATGGTGTTTGAGGTGCAAAATGTGGTGGGAACCCCAGGGATTGTTGCAAATATGCTGCGCAGCATAGGGGAAAACAACTTCTCGAAAGGAAGGCAGTGGCCTCAGCCCACCTGCAAGCTCCTGTCCATGATCCAGGGGCCACCACTGTCTGGAGACCCTCATACCTGCAGCTCCTGGCCATGCTGTCCCCAAGAAAACCCATCCCCCAGCAGAGTCACAGGGATGGCAAACCCTCCCAAGAAATTGGCACACCCTCCCAAGAAAGCCTGCAGCCACTGAGGGATGCCTTGTCTCAAGGACAGTGCCCTGTTCCCACCCCGGGAAGGGGCTTTTCACTGATCCTTCTGCTACTCCTGAAGCCAAGTCCTGGCAAAGCACTCATTCCTGTGAAAATAACTGTCATCTGCAGTTATCAAAGACCAAAGCATCATGTGGGCACCAGAGCCCTTCAGGAGCCTGTGGCCAGGGAGCAATTCTACAAATCACAGCACCCAGGGGTTCTACACCATCCAGCACAGCAGAGCATGGCCCAGAACAGTGCCTTATCAGCTTTCCTGGAATTAATGGGCTGGTTGTTCCAGCCCTGTGGAGAACACAGCATCTCCTACCGAATCCCCTCCAGCCTCCTGGCAAGGGCATTTGGAGAGGGCTCAGGGGTGGCAGTGGGGAAAACCAGGTTATCCATCAACCCCACAGGTTCTGGATGACTTGGCACGCTGGATATGTTGCAACACCCTCCTGCCAAACAGTGGGAGCTGGGCTATAGCCATCAGCAGGCGTGAAGGCGAGGAGGACACCTCAGTCACAAGGGACTTGAGCCAGGTGCCCGATGATGCTGCCAGGCCCTCTGGAGGTGACAGTCCTGCTGGGCACTGGGTCTGTTCCTTCAGACAATGCTGATAAATGGGAGTGGATCACAGCAAAGAGATTGAGAACTGACTTGTGGGCTGGGAAAGCAGCAGGACCTGTACCCAATCTCCTAAGGCCCTTCTGGTCAGGGGTCTGTGGCAGGCAAGCAGCCATGGGGTGAAGGTGGCAGCCAGCATCCTCAAGGATGGCAGGACAGAGAAGATGGGTAGTGTTGGGAACTTGTCAGAGCTCTGTGCTGCCAATGCCTGGGCAGTGACCACAGGAGCCACATGTCCCCACTGCAGCCCTCTTCTCCCTCCCAGGCTGGGGGGCAGAGGTGACCAGAGCATCTCCTCACCCCACTGCCCCCCAACCACAATAATGGTGGAAGGCAGCCATGCTGGCAGAGGACAGCAAGTACCCTGGTCACCTTTTCATCCCCACACTTCAGGACCTTTTCCTCCCTTTGTGACGCAGTTTGGCTCCACAACTCCGGCTTTGGCACTAGGCCATGTCCCGGGGTCTGAAGTTATGGATTCAACAGCCGGAGAAAACAGCCCGGTGGGACGCAACGTGGGAGGACTCTTGGCCCAGCTCCATGGCGTAGGCAGACCACATGGATTTCTTTCCCAGCACCCCACCAGGCGACCAGCACACAAACCCCTTCCAGCAGGCTTTGCCCTACTCCCTAGCTCCCTAACCAGGTGCTAAGGGACCTCTCTCGGTGTCAGTGGGTCCAACAAGCCCACAAAAACCAGGCAGCATCCTAATAAGCAAAGGAGCAACCCTGGGATGCAAGGGGCATCCCAAATGGGAGCATCCTGATGAGCTGCCTAGGCACAGCCTTCAGCCTCAGCCCAGCCTCTCCCAGCTCCTGCAAGCTGGTAGGCAGCCAGGTGATCCCACGGAGTCTTTCCCCATCCTGTCCAGCTGCTGGCTCCTTCCCAGATGGTTGACAACCCAGGCAGCCTGGAAGCAGTCCCCAGGCTTGGAATCCCACAGCTCCATGAACCCCTTCCCAGCCCTCCCTGTGCAGGGTGGTGAGGGCTGCCAGTGAGGAACAGGGAACAGCTAAAAACAACCCCTGACATGCAACAAGGCTATTTTGCTAATTATTTCAGTTTTCAATCTCCAGGTGAGGTGGCTTGCTTAGGCTAATAATTGCTTCAGTTGGATTTTATCTGGCTAATTAATCAGTTAATAAATGACTTTGCTGCAGGGGGACAGATGTTGTGGCCGTCTCCTTAGTTTGGGACTGGAAAAAAACAGGGAAGGAGCACAGCCCACAGGATTTCCCTGGCCCCACAGTGCACACAGCTGCCCTGGCAGCTGTGGGGTGTCATGGGGCAGAGAGCACCAAAGCGGGGACCCCCAGCCTGTCAGGGTTCCCAACCATCTTCAGTATGTCTGCAGCAGCCCCTGCCAGGAGGGGACAGCACTGAGCCTGTCGCTTCATGTGAAACTTTTGGGACTCAGACCATTTTTCTCGCTGGTACCTGCAGTGCATGGTATAGCTGAAAATTGTGAAAGGCAACTTGGAAAATCAATAAGTCATCAACTTCAACACAGAAAACATGAAGTTTCTATTTACTGCCCAGCCTGTGTTGGCATGGGTGTGCTCTTCTGTAAGACATATGCAGGTGAGCCTTGGGCACAGCCGTACTGGGGGCTCCCAGTCTCCTTCCTCTCATCCATCAGTCCCCAAGGTGGCCTTGATGGCTAGGCCAGCTCAGTCCCAGCTGTAAAAGCCCAGTCTTGCAGGGTCCCCTACTCCCAGCCCCCTGGCAATGCTGAAAGGGGTCCCACCACAGGAGCCAGGTCTGGAGCAGGGTGTTGGGAGACCCTGGGCTCTACAGACAGGCTATGGGAAGGGGCAGGGACACCAGAGCCCAGGGAGGGCACTGGGGATGTGTAGTGAAGGACGGGGAGCCCCAAGTTCAAGAGCAGCTGTGCAGGTTACCCCAAGGGGCTGCACTGCCATGGAGTAAGGAGCTGGGAGCAGGTGTCTTGCCAGTCTGCATGGGAGCTGGCCAGGTGAGGGGCAGTGGTCAGGTCCTCCTCTTCCCTCGCCATTCCAGTGACAGGCCAGCACACGGGAATGCTGTCTGCAGGTCCTCACGGAGCTGGGGGGGAAGAACAGCCATCAAATTGTGCCAGAGGGGGTTTTCTACCCCCCAGTCCCCACCTGGAAAAGGCTTGATCCTGGATTGTGGCAGACGAAGGAGGGCTTCCCCTTCATCTGAAAGAGCTTTGGGTGACAGTCATGCAAGACCCAGCCATTCTCCTCCCACTGGCTGCCTGACCCCTCCCTGATGGGGTGGACCATGGCTGGCAGATGCAAAGTGGGTTGAGCTCCCACACAACTCACCTTGGACAACACCAGCTCCTGCACTGTGCCATTCTCCAGGCTGAGGGGGGTGGTTAGCCGTAGCGACAGAAAGAGATGAGATGCACCTAGGGGTGAAAAATGTAGCTCTGATTATTGCCCTTGAACCTTGGATTGTGCCAAAGAACGTGAAGGTCTCTCCAAAAGGTCACTGGAACAGACACAGGACCTCCTCCCTCAGTTGTGTCATGGACACGCTACACTGTCAGGAGAGCCACCCTCCCACTGCACAGCAAACCCAGAGCACTTCCCCCAGGACAGCAATGCCTATTATAGAGAGCATGACAAAAAGCAGTGGGGTTCCAGGACTCCCTGCGCTGGCCTATGGGGGCCCAAAACCACAATGGCTGGGTGGTGATACCCACAGGCACTGTACTTACTGGTGTTGGATGAGCCAGTGGGGCAGACAGGTGGCAGCGGTGGCAGCGTTGGTGGGTCTGCAGGGGTGCTGAGGGTCATCTCTGAGGTCAGAGTAGAGCTTGTGGTTGGGGATGAGGGCTCAGAGCCTGGGCAAAGCAACATTATGTTAGTGCTGTCTGCAGAGGTGCAGGATGCTCCTGCAGCTGGGGACAAACTAAGTGAAGACACCTACACAAAGCCACCCCAGGACATGCCCAGAATCCCTGTGGGGATTTGTCCACCTGAACATGTCCCTGCCCTCCAGGTGCCCCATGGCTGAACCCACCCACGGCTGCACAGGGGGTTCCAGATACTGTTGGGCTACCTGGAGTCGACTCTGTAGATGTGGGAGGGGAAACCTCCATGGTGGTAACAGGGCTGGCCGTGGTGCTTGCCAGGGTCACCAAGGGCTCAGGTGAAGTAGCTGTTGTGGTGGTAGAAGGCACGGTGGGAAGTGAGGTTCTGCCAGTCCCCGGGGATGTGCCGGACCTCTCTGGGGTGGAAGCTTCTGTTTTGAGCGTGGAAGGAGAGAGGGTGGCTGCGGTGGTGGAGTCAGTGGTGGGCAGCCATGCCGAGGTCTCCATAGATATTGAGGAGGTAGGGGGAGACAGGGACGTGGCTGCAGTCACATCCATGGCAGTTGTCTCTGCAAAGAGGTCAGACAATGAAATGCACAAGGGTTGGTGGTAAAAGGCTGAGTCCATGGCTGTTCTGGGGATAGTGCAGCATCACCACCACCATGAGGTCCCCAAGGAACTCAGAGCTACACATCAACCACAAACCACTGGGAGCAGAGATTCACCATCCTGCATGGATCAAACACACGGATGCCCTGAATGGGCATCAGCAAGGCAGGCCATGTAAATCCCTAGCTTGACAAAGTAGGAACAAGCCATGGGCATTGCCAGTCTCAGGGCACAAACTCCTGTAGGCACCAGTCCTATGACCCATTCCACCACTTTCACCCATCCCTGAAGGAAGTCAGACAAACCCGTCTGACAGGAAGAGCCGAGCAGGAACTGGTGACCGTGCGACAGTCTGGAAATGCAGCAGCAGCAGTTTACACAAACCTCTCTGCTGCAGATAGTCAGGAACTGATAGCACTGGGTGTAAATAATGGCAGTGGGGGAAGCAGCCCCACAAAGGAACAAATCCCAGCTTGCAGCTTATGGTGAGCCATTAGAGACGTGCTGTGACCCACGAAACTCTGTGAGGGGACTGTGAGACACAAGAGGACAACCCTTTCTTCCCATGTGGACCCTGTGCCAGGGCAGTATGCTGTTCCCAACAAAGCCCAGAGATCTGTAACCCTCTTCAAAGGTGCACAGGACAGCCTGGCTTCCTGGCCGTTTCTCAAGGGCTGTCTGTGAGAATTCCCTGTGTTCCCAGCACAAACCCAGTGAGTCTGAGGCTCTGCTTGCATGCGTATGGAAAACCGAGCCACAAACTGCCATCTGCTTTCAACCAACCCTGCCAGAAACTTCCAAAGCCCCCAGCAGCCACTCCCTCCCAGCACACAGCAGCTGATTAAGTAACAATGTAGAGAATCCCAGCCCCTGCCAGGTGGGTGTCTGCACAGAAGGGCATCATCCTCACACAAAGGAGGAGCCGTAAATCCACCTCTACCTCTCGTTTAGCAAACAGGACCCACAGCATTTCACCCTCCCACAACCCACAGGTGTGGGATCATCCCCGCCACCCTGGGGAATGATGCTTCTTGTTCACCACCCACCACATGGAGAGCACCACATCCCACTGAGCCCTTACCCAGAGCAAGGTGTAGCACGGCGAGGTAGGTGAGGCTCAACAACAGCAGCAGCAGAAATGGCAAAGGCAGGGGCAGGGGCAGCCCTCCTCTCTGCCCAGCCATGTCCAGGTGAGCAGGAACCGTGACACTCCCACAGGCACTGCTCCGAGTGCTCCCCACAGCCCCTGCACTGGGCTTTCCACGTCTCCTTTGCCCAGCAGAGCAGGAGCATCCAGGTGGGTCCTTTTATTCCCCAGGTGGTGGCAGCGAAGCAGGGGGTTCCACCTGACACTGACACTCCCAGGGACTGGTGCAATGCCCAGCAGACATCAATTGCACTACTGGACCCAGAGCAGCCACGAACAGTGGGCAGAGCAGGCCAGCAAGGCCACCACTACCACAGACCTGGTTCCTGCAGCTGAGAACTGTGCCGTCCTCTGCCTGCTGAGGAGAGGGTGACAATGGAAAAAAGCCCAGGGAAGCAGCCAGGCTACCTGGAACCGTCCCTGCGCTTCGCCACAGGGGTGATGTTTGGTGATGGCTCCCAGCACCAACGTCCTTGGGAGACAACAGCCAGCTCTGTCTGAGCGTGAGGAACGGGCTGAGAGAACAGGCAGCGCTCAGGAAGGGCGTGCTCCAGGCTAAGGGTTTGTCCCCTGGGCTGTCTGTACAGGCATCACTTCCCTGTGTCACAGCGTATCACGGCTGAAGTTCACTGCTCACAGCTGGAGCTTCCTTCTTCTCAGGGTCAGGGACAAGACCAGCTGGAGGTGCCTGCAGGCACTGGGCCAGGTTCAGGCATTTCACAGGCAGGCAGGCATGCTGGAGGATTGTCAGGATATATCCGCCCTGCTGCTACAGGTACATGGGGGCACTGCCAGGGCACAGGCACCCTGATGAGGTGCTCTTACACTGTGGGCATCAGGCCAGGGTGCAGGTACTCTGTGAGTTACTCTGCTGGGGTACAGGGACACCAGGGACACGTGCAAAGCCAGAAGTACAGTCTCCCTGCCAGGATAAAGGATACAGGCTCACTGCCAGAGGCACAGCCACAGTACAGCCACACAGCTGGGGTACAGCCACAGTGCAGCTGCACAGTTGCAGTACAGTCACACCGCCAGATGCAGTCAAACCACAGCACAGTCACACTGCTAGGTACAGTCACACTTCAGCATGGGATCCATCCACTGGCCTGCAGAGCCTGGAGACCAGCTGGCCCCTGCAGGACTGGGCCCAGGCTGTGGGCTGGGATATGGGGAAGGAGCCAGGCACCTGGCTGAGCAGGATGGAAGTTCCCATGGGGATTTACCACCCTGATCCTGCCCCCTGGGTGCCCTGTGGCTGCACTCACCAGAGATGGTACTGGAGGTCTCAGGTGCTGTTGGGGTGGAGGTGCCAAGGGTGGTCCTGGCTGTGGTCCCCACCGGCTGGCTGGGACCAGGGGTGCTCTTGGCAGCCACCGTGCTGGTAATGAGGGAGGCTGTGGTGTCCAAAGGGGTCGTCGAGGGCTCGCTCAAAGTTTCTGTCAGTTCTTGTGTGGTGGGAGAAGAGGTGCTGCTGGTCCCCAGGGATGTGCTGCCAAGCAGTGTGGTTGTGGCTGGCCCTTGGTGGGTGCTAGTGCCAAGCATGGTGCCCACCCAGGTGGAGGAGAGAGGAATAGAGGTGCGGGAAGGCAACGTGCTCATTTCAACTCCAAATGAGCTGAGAGCCAGGGCTGTGCTGGTCCCCACAGATGTGACATTAGTCGTCATGGGACTCTTGGGTGTTACGGCCATGGAGGCTGGAGTTGGGGTGCTGGTGTTGAGCCCTACTGCTGTTGGGGTACCAGTGGTGAGCCCCAGTCCAGGTGACCCAGGAGAGCTGTGGGCTGTGCTTCCCTTCTCCTGTGGTGGGGTGATGCTGGATGCTGCCAGGCTACTCCCCTGAGGTACAGCAGCACCGGATGCAAAGGCATCCATTGGCATCTCTGAGGTGGAGGTAGCAGGACTGGAGGGATGTAGGGTGGCTGCAGTGCTTGAGCTGGTGTTGGGCAGCAGAGCCATGGTCTCTGTGGGTGTCAAGGAGGTAGGGAGAGTCAGGGATGCAGAGACTGTCATGTCTTCGACAGTGGTCCCTGCAAAGAGGTGGGAAACAGCACACAAAGGCTGGCAGTGAAAAGCTGAGATCACAACCCTGCTGGGGATGGTGTAATGTTACCCCTGCCATGAGCTGCCCAAGCCTCACATCAGCCATGGATTGCCAGGACTGGGGATTTATCATCCTGCATGGTTCAAGCACATGAATTCCCCGAATAGCAGACCACGTAAATCCCCAGCCTGACAAAGTAGGAACAAGCCATTGGCATCTCAGGGTGGAAACTCCCATCACCAGTCCTAAGACCCATTCCACCACTTTCACCCATCCCTGAAGGAAGTCAGACAAACCTGTCTGACAGGAAGAGCCGAGCAGGAACTGGTGACCGTGCGACAGTCTGGAAATGCAGCAGCAGCAGTTTACACAAACCTCTCTGCTGCAGATAGTCAGGAACTGATAGCACTGGATGTAAATAATGGCAATGGGGGAAGCAGCCCCACAAAGGAACAAATCCCAGCTTGCAGCTTTGGGCAAGTCCATGGGAGACCTGTTGTGTCACAAACTCTTCTGCAAGGAGGTTGAGGGATACAGCAGGAAAGGACCTACGGCTGTAGCTTGAGGCCCTCAAAAAGTACAAGCCTCAGGTTTATTCCAGGAGATACAAGACTCAGGTTTACTGTCTGTGCTCAACTCAACACTTGTCTTGCCTTGCATTAAGTGTATCAAATTTGGGTGGCATTTGAAGTTTCCTACGCCCAGTACATCCTGGTGAAGTTGTCAGCCAGGCAGGGCCATTTGGTGCTGCTGGGCAGGTTGTAGCAAAGGCAAAGAGCCCAGCGGGGACCAAGGTTCAGCAAGGGGGTCCAGCTGGGTCCAAGGTCTGAGAGGCAAAAGAAATAAAGTCAAGCTTGCCGCTCATGTTTTGCAAAGTGCTGCTCTGTTTGTTCACTGGGATGGGGCCAAGATGTTGGAGAGCAAACAGCACCTACAGCATTTCGCTCCTGTGGGTGAAGCTGCCCCAGGCCCACACACCACCCTGGAGAACAATGCTACCCACTCTGCACCCACCCCACAGATAAGCACCACATACCGCTCAGCCCTTACCCAGCGTGAGATCCAGCACAACAAGGCGCAGCAGCAGCAGGGGCAGGGGCAGCCCTCCTGTCCCCCCAGACATGTCCAAAGCCAGCACCCCAATGCCTTGCGAGGTGGGGACCTGAAGAGGCAGGGCGTGGGGAAGGTTACAGCGGAGAGCTACGCTGCTGAGTGATGGCTGAAGGTGGTTGGAGGTGCTTCCTCGTTCCCGAGGGCAGGGAGGGGAGGTACCCGCGGGCACTAACCCACCTCCCGGGCAGGTGCAGGGCCGGGGACATCAGGGCAACACCTGCGCTCGTGCGCGGGGCGCGGCCCCGGGCGTTGAGGCCACGCCCCCTGTGCAAGAGGCCACGCCCCTTAACACGCCCACGGCTTGTGTAACACTCGGAGAACCGCGTGGCTGCTGGTGGGAAGCGGGGTCGGGGTCGGGGTCGGGGTACGGGTACGGGTACGGGTACGGGTACGGGTACGCATCGGGATCGGGATCGGGATCGGGATCGGGATCGGGATCGGGGTCGGGGTCGGGGTCGGGGTCGGGATGGGGATCGGCCACCAGGACCAGATCGGACTGGTGACCGGAATGGACACGGCGCCGTTATCTCCCGGTGCCCCAGGAGCAGGATGGGCAGGGGCCCAGCATCCCCTGGGCTCTGGGGGCGGACCGGGGACCGGGATGCTCAAGGAAGTTGAGCACGGTGGCGTTTCCTTTCGCAGCGGCCCCGCGCAACCACGGTGCTCCGGGCGCTGGCCAGGGCGGTCCTAAGGATGCCGCGGGGACAAGGGAAGCGAAAGGCCGAGGTCACGGAGGTGCCACGCGTGTCGCGGAGGAGGACGGAGGAAGAGGAGGCAATGCAGGAGGCCCGGCGGAGAGCGGCCCCGTCCGTGCGAGAGTTCAAGTACAACAAAAAGCGAGTTCGCCTCGTCTCGCAGGGCTCTGAACTGAAGGATGATGCTAGGTGCATCCTGTACTGGATGTGCCGGGATCAACGGGTACAAGGTGCGAACCAGCTGGCAGAGAGGGCCTGGTAGAGCTGCCATGGCTCTGGCCCCTCTCTGCAGGGGCGTCTGGAGGGAAACTTCGTGTGAAACCCCATCCCTGTCCCTTCAGTGAAGTATCCTGACACTTCCCTATGCGATTTCTCGCCAGATAACTGGGCTTTCCTCTATGCCCAGCGCCTGGCTCTCAAACAGGAGCTGCCCCTGCATGTCTGCTTCTGCCTGGTGCCCAAATTCCTGGAGGCCACCATCCGCCACTATGATTTCATGCTGAGAGGCCTGCGGGAAGTGGCTGAGGTACAGCCAGGGGATGTCCATGCTGGGTGGGACAGGGCTCCTGGGGAAGGGGGGAGGTCCGTCCCTTCAGTGGATGGTTGGTGGGGTGAGGTCTGCAGAGCTGTGTACCATCCCATAGCCCTTTCTCTGTCACTGCAGGAGTGTGCAGAGCTGAACATCTCCTTCCACTTGCTGCTGGGCTATGCCAAGGATGTGCTGCCTGCATTTGTGGTGGGGCGTGATGTGGGTGGGCTGGTGACAGATTTCAGTCCCCTCCGCCTCCCCCGGCAGTGGGTGGAGGATGTCAGAGAACGGTTGCCAGAGGATGTGCCATTTGCACAGGTGGGTGCCAGCACTCTGGGAAAGGAAAACTCTTGATGGTGGGATATGGGAGAAACTTGTCTGCTGTGTCTTGTGCACTGTGGTGACCTGAGCAGAGAGCATGTGTGTCATGTCATCGGGACCGATTGATTCTCACACCCTTCTTCACGGCTTTGCTTCCCAGGTTGATGCTCACAACATCGTGCCCTGCTGGGTTGCCTCCCCCAAGCAGGAATACAGCGCCAGGACCATCCGAGGCAAGATTCACGCACAGCTCCCCGAGTTCCTCACTGAGTTCCCTCCCGTTGTTCGTCACCCATATTCCCCCTCCTGCCCAGCAGAGGTATCAGCAGGCGACACCTCCTAACCCATTCACAGCCTGTCTCAGAGTGTTTTACAGTTGCTTTGTGATCCTGGGCGGGGTTGGCAGCGGATGGGGATGGTGGCCTGCCTGAGGTCACACACAGATGGTGTGGAAATGGGGATGCCCTGGGGAAGGGGAGGTTCCCACCTCATTCATTCAATTCCAACATCTCTGCCATGCAGAGGACTAGTTAAAAGGCGGCTGGCACGGGCTGGGAACTTGCTGGCTGGAGCCATCCAAGCAACATAACACTCAGGACAGCCCTGGCTGAAGAGCATCTGCAAATGTACTCACTACTTGGTTGCCACCCAGCCCATTGCTTGGGAGGCCTGTTATTCCAGCTTGCAGGTGGACCACACTGTGAAAGAGGTGGAATGGGCAACCCCTGGCACAGCTGCAGGGCTGACTGTGCTGAAATCCTTCATCACAGAGCGGCTGAAGTCCTTTGGCTCCCACCGGAACGACCCTAACAAAGCAGCTCTCAGCAACCTGTCCCCATGGTTCCACTTTGGTGAGTGTCCCCAGGCTTCCCAGTCTGCAGTAGGACTGAGTAAGATGGCTTGGACTGGCAGCCTGACTTGCTCCTTTCCCTGTGTCCCCAGGCCAGGTTTCCACCCAACGAGCCATCCTGGAGGTGCAGAAGCACCGGCGCACGTACAAGGAGTCGGTGGATGCGTTCGTGGAGGAGGCCGTGGTGCGGCGGGAGCTCGCTGAAAATTTCTGCTACTACAATGAGAACTACGACAGTGTCCAGGGTAGCACCGGGTTGTGTGGGTAGTGCTGGGAGCCAGGCTGGTACACAACTGGTCACTCCAACTTGGCAGTCCTATTTCTACTAGGAGAAGGGCTGTGGGGGCACTAATGTCCCATCACTTGGTCCCTTCTGGATGTAGGACAGGAGCTGGCAGGTGCCCTCTTCAAGACTGGTGCCTCCAGGGCATGGTGCCCTCAGTAGCCCAGTTCTCCATCTCTTCCTCAGGACCCTGCAGGAGCAGGTTGCTCAGTGTTGCTTCTCACCTCTTGCTCACAGGTGCTTATGACTGGGCGCAAACCACCCTGAAACTCCACGCCAAAGACAAGAGGCCTTATCTCTACAGTCTGCAGGAGCTGGAGCAGGGGACCACACATGACCCACTCTGGAATGCTGCCCAGGTACTGCTCTACGTCTTCACCACAAACTGCTGAGCTTTTTCCCGAGGGGTAGAGGTGACCTGCCTCAGACTGACTGACCCTTGCAGCTGTTCCTATCCCCCCAGCTCCAAATGGTCCATGAGGGCAAGATGCATGGCTTCCTGCGGATGTACTGGGCCAAGAAGATCCTGGAGTGGACCCGCTCCCCTGAGGAGGCTCTGAAGTTTGCCATCTACCTCAACGACCGCTACGAGCTGGACGGGAGGGACCCCAACGGATACGTAGGCAAGCTGCAGGATAGGGGCATGGGGGTCTTATCTGTGATGGAGGGGAGGGGGGGCAGGGGCCCTCTGCAGGCAACCCAGCCCATAGTCCAGCCCATCCCGCTTTTCACGTACATCCCACTTGCTCTCCATGTGCCTCTGAGCAAGGGGGAGAGCTGACATTCCATCTCCATGCCTGGCAGGCTGCCTCTGGTCCATCTGTGGGATACACGACCAGGGCTGGGCAGAGCGGGCCATCTTTGGGAAGATCCGCTACATGAACTACGCCGGCTGCAAGCGCAAGTTTGACGTGGACCAGTTTGAGCGTCGCTACACCCCTGCACAGTCCCAGTGACAGGCACAGCTGTGCCTTCAGACGGCTCATGCCCCTCTGTGCTGGGACAGATGTGCCTTTGTCAAGGTGCCAGCTTGCAGAGATTACCCAGAGCAGGGATCACCCCTGGCACTGTTGGAGGGCTCACTCTAACAGCAGCAAGCCCCAGGATTTTGCAGGTCTCTTCTCTGCCATCACGCCCTGCTGGAGCTGCCACACTGGAATTGCTGCTGGAGTCCTCTCCCGGCAGCTGCGAGAGCCCATCCTCAGCGTGCCTGTGCCTGTGCCTGCCAGAAACATTTTCTACAACCATGATGCTCAGGATAGCCCAGGCCACTGTTGTTGCTGCTAACCACAGCTTCGATTTCAGCTAAGCAGAGGTTTTCTGGGGAAAAAGCCCTCAGAAAATGGCTTCTCGTGGAGCTGTGCTGTGCTGGGCTGGCAGGTGCATCCTTCAACAGTTGTTTTAAAGTTTACAGTTTCTATCACCTGTGTTGATGGTGTTTATGGGGTGATGCATGACACTGCTGTGAGGGGAGAGCTGGGCTGCGCGGAATGGGGATGCAAGCAGGGACAGAGCAGCCAAAGCCATGCTCCTGGGCTCCTCTGCCAGCAGCAAAGGCAGGCTCAGGAAGGGGAGAGGCATTACAGATAGCCCCTCAGTGGCTTATACCTCCTGACTTGAGTCCCCTGGTCAGTTTTCAGGGGGTGGCCACAAACCAGATGAATTAATTAAGGAATGGTGACAGTAACCCACTCACAGTGACATCTGGGGATGCATTACTAGCTATGCAAGCTGTCTCCTGCATTGCTCCCTGCCATCAGCAGCACTCCCTGCCTGCCCTATGACCTCAAAGCAGGATACACACCATTACCCCACCTGAAACGATATCACAACACAACTGGACCCTGTATTAACTTAGTTTATTAAGGACGGCATTTTAATCGCTATGCTGTGCAACAATAATCCCATGGGGAGGGCTCCAGTTGATGGCTGGGGCACCCCCTTGCTCTCCTTCACAAAGAGCTCACTGCCTTGGCCAGGTCCAGTGTTAACTGTAGAATCAGTGCTGGGCACAATCTTGCCCTGGAAACCTCCGCCAGGTTTGCAAGTTCTGTGCTGCTTCCAGACAGTCCGAGGCAGAGGATGGAAACCATAACTAAGCCAGAATTCCTTCCCTCTTCTCTAAATGTACTCAGTGCTTCTAGAAAGGAACATAGGCAGCTACTCAGCTGCAGTCCCATAACATTAAAGTGCTTGAAACAAAACAGAGTGGATGGAGGTGTGCTGTTCAGGCAGCTCCAGGGAAGTGGGCAGCAGCAGGAGGGCTTGGCTTGGGGTCAGGGATGGGCAAGACTAAGGCAGACCAGCATCTGGCTGCCCCAGGACTTGCAGAGACACTGAGTGAGCAGAAGAGCAGCTGCTCCACTGGGGAAAACAAACAGAAGCAAGACACAAGGTGGCAAAAACCCCAGGGGACCAAGTGGGGAGCTGAATCCCATTTCCAGGACTCTGTCAGGATGCTGCAGGCAGGGTAGAGATGGTACTGTGCAGCAGTCTGGCTCCCAGCAGCAAGGCTTGCAGCCATCTTCCCTGACCAAGTCCTGCAGCCACCTCTCCTGGTCCCAGCCTCTTCCTCTATCCCTAACCCTGCCACCCCCACAGGAAGAGCCCATGAGGGGATCACATCCCAGCCTCGAGTCAGGGCACATGCTGAAAGAGCCATTGCCTCTTGACACCTTCTGCCAGTGTGTTGCTCCCCAGTCCCTCAACACCCTTCTCACACATGCACAGGCCACACCATCCTTCCAAACACCCTACATCCCACCCATGCTAAGGTGGTGCTGAACACTCCCGCGTGCCATGGGCTAAAGCATTTGCTGTGCTGCAGAAGCACCTCCCTGACTAACCACAAGCCTCAGGGCATCGAGCTCACCTGGTACCTCTGGGTCTGACCCTGCAGAGCTGTCAGTGATAGCAGGCAGCTCTGCATCAGCGAGGGACCAACCCTTTGCAGCACCCCAGTGCCAAACCCCTCTTCTCCCGTGCACCCCAATCCAAGCAGACTGCCTGGCCACCCCGCAGCCAGGAAGCTTTGAGGCTCTGCTTGGCTCAGGGACCCCTCTCCCAAGAGAAGCAGGAGATCTGCCAGGAGAGGAGACACCTAGCAAATGCCAGCTCCATCCAGGAGTGAGGAACCAGGAGCAGGACAGCCCTGAAGAATTTATACTGGTGAGTTGCAAGCAGATCGCATGCCCCCTAAGGAGGCATTTCAAGCAGCACCTCCTTCAGTGGGCAAACACACAGTTAAAAATACAAACAACCACATTAAAAAAATAAAACCAAATCCAACATTAAAAAACAAAAATCTAACCTAAAAGAACAAACCGAGACAGACTTGGGGGATGCAGCTGGAGGGCTGAGCCTTCACCTGCATCCCAACAGGTCTCAGGCAGAAGGCAGCTGCACACAAGGCAGGACCTGGTGCCATCAGAGTGAGGTCCCAAGTCACCCTTAGAGGAGGATGTGTACCCTCAGGAGGACAGAATGGCAGCATGAGGAGGAAGTAGGGTTGGAAGCCTGTACCCCATGGAGGCAGATCCTAACTGAGCCATGGGGATCTGCCTGTCAAAAGCCCGTCAGCAACAGTCCCCATGCGCGGCCGCTCCAGGGGCAATGTCCCACTGCAGCACAGGCTACAGAGGACAGGGAAATCTGGCATTTCCACCATTGCCATCTGTGTTTGATCCTTGAGTGAGAGCAACTGCTCTCCAGCACTGTCCCACACCAGCTTTCAGAAAGGGAGCTGTTAAATGTACAACCAACCCCAAACCCCCACCCTCCCTCCATCCACACAACCCTCAGCAGCAGAACGGAGGATCAGAGAACTCAGACAGGTGATTCCCTCCTCCAAGGAGCAGATGTGGCCAGAGATTCCTGGTGTAGAGCTGACAAGCAGAAAGTGCTGACCCTTCAGAGGACCCTGCTGGGCTCGGAGCAGGGCACAGCGACAGGCAGCACAGCCCTGCCTGGTTCATCATGAACAACTGCTTGGAAAAGGTCTCTGTTCTGCCTTCAGGACAGGCCGAAGCAGCCGCCTTTCCCCAAGCAAAGGCATCAGGGAATGTGAGTCGTACCTGGAACAGATCCAGAAAACAGGAATATGCCCCTTTCCCAGTACAGCACTACTGCATGGGGAAAACAGATCCCTTAGAGACAGTGCTCCAGGCCTCCCAATAGTCCTCCTTATCTCCAGTCTGCGTGGCTCAGTCTGGTGACGAAGACCACGCACATAAATAAACCCATGATATTCTCCTTGGCTGCAACATGCTCATGTGGCTGCCACTGCCTCTGGCTGCTCTGGCTCATCTTCATAGTCCGAGATGTAGGACTCCATGCTCTGCTTGGCCATCAGCTCTCTCCGGGCTTGAAGACGCTCACAGCGGGGACAGCGCGTGGATTTGAAGCAGGATTTGTGGTAGCAGGCTTTGCACTCTGTGGGGGAGAGCATGGCTGAGAGCTGCAAGAGGCTGCCTGACACTCCTCACCTCAAGTCCCTGCACCAGATTGCAAAGCCTTTGGAAGCACAGGAGGGAGGTTTTCTGCTCCACACGAGGTCCCTCCCCAAACCTTCCTGGTACTCCAAGAAAACAGTGACTTTACCTCAAGTTTTCCCCCAGCACTGCACCTGCCAAACCAAGGCTTGCATGTTGTCAGGAACTATTTTAAGCTAGTTCAGAGGCTGGTCCCAAGCTGTAGGGACAAGCTCTACTCAGCTATGGTTCTGTATTTCTTGTTAGCACAAATGCCACTCAAAATGGTGGCAGACCTTGGTGGCTCCAGGGTCTGTCTCCTCCTCCTTTCTCCTCCAGTATCTCACCTTCACAAGTCCTGCACTTGTTGAGTTCAAAGGGGAAGATGATGTCATCCTCATTCTGGCAGAACTCACAGATGAAACCTTTGGCTTGGCACAGCTGGAAGGAGAAAAGATGAGGAAAAGCTAAATGCTCATCTCCATGGCAACCAGGGCAGGAGGTAGAGCAGAGCCTCTAACCATGTGGGACAGCCCTTCATCAGCATGGAGCACAGGAAAGTAGAATCTATGTGTGTCAAGGATGGAGGAGAGCCAAAATGGGGTAACAAACATCCCATATGTTCTACATAGGAGCTCTGTGGAGCAGGCTGGAACAGTTAGCAATGAGTCGGTAATTTGGTGGCTGCCCTGCACATCAAAGCCTCCCCATCAGTCATCTCTGCAGCAAACCCTGCTTCCAGGGGTGCTCCCAAAGGCGTAGAGCAGTGCAGGGGGCAGGTGACGGAGGCCTTACCATGCACTTGTCAACGTGCAGGCTGCCTGCCTTCAGGAGTTCTGTCAGGCGAGGCACCAGGTCCCCTTTCTTTGTGGCACTGAGGTCACTCAGTGAGTAGAGGTGCAGATCCTCTGTCAAGTGGCCAGGCACTGTGTCAAAGGAGTCCAGGAGGCTGCAAGGACAGAGAAAAGAGAGCTCAGAGCAAAGCAACTCCAGTAAAGCCTCTCTCTCCACTACTTCTGCTTCCTCTCCCCCTTCACTCCCCTCTCTCCCTGCTGCTCATTGCAGAGGCTGCACAGATTTCCAGTGCAAACTGCCATAGGACAGAACCAGGAGAACAAAACAGCCTCATCTCACAAAACAGACTCACTCTTTAGCTAGTCGGCAGGTCTTGAACATGTTCTTCATGTGGAAAAGCTGGATTCGCAGCAGCTGTAGAAGCAGGGAGGGCAAAGAATCAGTAAACAGCACAGTCCTTGGCCAAGCAGATCTGTTCCATTCCCCATGATGGTGAAACGATTGTTGCTTCTCAGCTGCTGCTCCCCAGTTCCCGAAGTGTTTACACCACACAGGGCAAGGCAAGCATAACTGTTGTCATGTGCTTCAGGAGATAAACTGAAGCCCCGCTGGATATCAGCCAGAAATTCCTTTTGAAATTCCTACTTTATTGAGGAAGGAAGAAGAGGTGACTGAAAAGACAGACAGATGAGTTTTTGAGCCTCAAAAACTGAAGTATCTGCCTCTTACCAGCTTCTGTGGAATATGGTTTACAGTTGGCAGTCATCCACCTCGCCCAAGCCCCGCTCAGGAAGGCATGGAAAGGGTCTTACCCACACTTGGTTGAGAGTCTTCACTTTCCGGTACAGGGCAGGATTGATATCCTGCACGTTGAAGAGTGGGTCACTCCAGATCTTGCTCAGCAGGTCTTTGGAGAAGTTGCTCACGTAGTACTTGCTGAAGTCCCACTTGCACAGGATGCGGCTGGGGATGACCATCTGGGCATTCTCGTGGCAGCACTGGCAGAAGTACTTCCCCAGGTACTCGCAGTACCGCAGCCGCTTGATGTAATCTGGCCAAACGCAGACACACAGGGAGCTCAGCCCAGGCACGGGCTCTGCCCAGCCACAGACTGGACCCTCAGCATTGCTCAGCATTTTCAACAAGCATTCCCAACAAGCAAGGCACTCTGCCTTGCTGGTATCTCCTCTACCCCTGAGTGCTCAGCACTGGGGTCTGCAGGCATCCCTCTGACTGCAAAAGGACCACAGTCTAGCCTTATGCAGCCACCTGAACCTGCACATTTAAGGAGGAGCTCTGCAGCTGTACCACTGCAGAACCTGCTGGGAGCTTAAGGACCTCAACAGAAGACTTTTGCCATACAAGAGTCTACATCTGAAATGCCCTCCTAAGGACAGGCTGGCTACACTTTGTCTCCACCAGCCCCGTCACCTTCTGGAGGTGGAGGCTCCACAGGGGATGGTGCTCATCAAAGTGTAGGCAGAGCTGGCAAAGGCAATGTACCAGTGCCTCACTGATCTTGTGCTGAGCTCCAACACCATCCACCCACTCAGCACCTTGCCACTTGTTCACATGTTCTTCCCCACTCTCTAGCTATGGGTCAGGCTCCCAGTACTCACCAGGATCAGTCCGGATGCCACAGCCTGCACACCGGTAATTCTGCTTGGCCACAGCCACCTTCCTCCTGCCCAGGGACAGAAGACAACATGCATGAGCCCAGACCTGGTAGTGCCCAGCACCAGAAGATGGGTACTGGCACAGGTCTGGGATGTTTGTGTGGACAACAAAGCCCTGTTGTGTCCTGGTCCACACCAAAGGCACCGACGGTAGGCACTGGCTCCATCTCACCATCCCATGGTGGTGACCACTACGGATTTACCAGACTCAAGCAGGGAATCCCCATTAGTCAAGTGGGAAGGAGAGGATAAGCAAGGTTGGTGTTCATGGAAAAAGGCTGGGAAGGGCAAGTCCCCAGGGAGCCGTGAGGGTCCTTACGTTGGGGCTGGGTGAATGTTGAAGATGATCTGTGGTCGCGGCGGGGCCCACTCCAGGTTTCCGCGCACCCGAATCCTCAGTTTGTAGATGTCAGCATGTTCTCCATCGTCAGGAGAGATGGGCAGAGAGTCAGGGATGGGCAGGAGCTGGGAGAGGCAGACAAGAGGGTCAGATCCCTGTCTGGTATCACAAAGGCAGTACACCTGGCTGGATTGCAACTGCAACACTCTGGAAAACTGCCAGGTACCGAACTACAGGTCCAGCTGAAAAGGAGCTGGAGAAGGGCTGTTCCCAGGGATCTGGGCACTCTGATGTAGGAGGCTTCTGTGGCAGAGCCCTGCCCAGCTGCACCCATCTCCAGAGGCCAGACAAACCTTCTCTTTCAGTTCCAGAAAGGGACCACTAGGACGAGCAAAGCCCCTCAGCAGTGGGGTAAAGCCAGGGGTTCAGGGAAGATCAAATGCAACTGGTGACAGGAACTCATAGCCCTACCTTCTGTGGGGCATCATGCTCAGGGACCAGCCACTCCAATTCAGAGGCAGCTGGGAGCTGCATGCCCTCAAACTGCTTCAGCAAGCCCATGGCCACTGCCTCCGCTGAGTTGGAATTGAGGAAGGAGTGAGATCTAGACAGCAAAGGGAGTGGTTAGTTCTGGATCTCACAGCTGGGCCTTCCTCCCAACACCCAGTGCCAGTCCCAATACAAGTCGTATAGATGGTCCCTTCAACGCTGGTACCTTATTTCTGTACTGCTACACAGACTTAAAATTGATGTATGTCATTGATTTGTGTCATTGCAGCTGTCCTCAGTTCCCACTTTGGGTCACAGCACAGCAGTGACTGTTGGAGAGTAGGTGGCAGCACCATGTAGTCTAACAGGCTGTCCCAGCTGAGAGGGGGAGGCAGGGGAGGCTCAGAGGCAGCAGCAAGCCAGAAGCCAGTCCAGATGCTCCAGGTTGTTACCAGACACATACTAGGAGGTATGAGTGTCTCTCCTGACACCAGTCCATAACATATCACCTCATGTGAATATCCTGATGATACCAGCTACTGCTTCCCAAATTTAAGACTAGGACCCAGTGCCCAACTGCTAAGTAAAGGAAGGAAGGGAGGCAGGCAGGAGGAATGTCTAGTCCAATGCAAAGCAGCAACTGATGCAAGTGGAAGAGCAAAGTTAAGCAAGAAGGAGAATTTGGTACCAAGATGCATCACCATGAGTTGAAGACGTACATGGAGTCTGAGGAGAGAAAGGACTTCCTGGAGTCTGGGTTCCTCTTGATATCTGCATCTGAATCACAAACAGACAAGGTGGAACAGATGGGATGGGGCAAGGCAGGGGAATACAGTAATTTCAAACCAAAGCTTCCAAGTGAAACTCATCAAGCTGTTCAAAAGCACGTGAACTGTAGCATCAACTTCTACCAGTGGCACTGAGCAGCAAAGAGGGGTGCGGTCAAATCAGTCGGCTGTCAGAGTTACAAGGGAAAGGTATGGTGGGATGCTGTAAAAACAGCCAGCCCAGGGCTTGTGGGAGACAAGTGGCTGCTGGTACAGGTCACACACCAAGCCCTAGCAGTGACACGGCCTGAAACAGAGCACACACAGGAGCTCAGAGGGTTAGCAAGAACAGTTAGTAGCTCTCTACACGGAGTATAGATGCTGGAAGGGATCAGCAATGGGATGCAGAGGCCTTTTATGTACTTGACTGCAAACTGTAAGTTCAGACAGTGGCTGTGCCACAGCTTGTCAGTGATTGCACAGCCAAGGCTGGCAGCCTGTGCCCAGCACTCCACAGACACACTGGCACCTCTGCAGAGAGCAGGCCAGTAGCCATGGGGCCAGCCCTCTGCAGAGGCCGCAGACCCATCTCCTAAGAAGGGAGGTGTCCAAGAAGATGTGCAGGACTCTGGGGTCCTGCTCCCTCCACCAGCTGCCAAACAGCCCTGGGCTGCCCTGCAGCCTCAGGTACTCAGTGGTACCTTCACCACTTATCTTTTTTTCACTCCAGCAGGTGTCAAAGATAGCGGATTCCCTGCAACAGGAGACTTCCAGTAGCACTATACAGACAGAAGAAGGCACTACACCTGATTCATTGCAGATAGACTGCCAGGTAAAGCAAGAGGGGATGCAAGGGAAAGTACTACAGGTCAGGACAGACTCGAGGCCAATGCCACAACCTGCCACCCAGCAAGCCTCCTGTTTTGTACCTCTGGGGGGCTCTAGGCATGGTCTGCAGTGACCACACCACCCCCAAACACAATCCTGCAGCTTTCCCTGTCCCAGTGCCTGGCATGAGGAAGCACAGCTCAGGGTCCCTGTTCCTCTACCTCAAGCAGGTCGACTAACACAAACCTGTGCAGAGCCCACAAAATCCCAGCCAGGCACCAACCACACACTGAGGCCAAGGAAATCACAGCCCAGCTGAGCAAAGAGTGCCAACCTGCCCCAAGCAGAGCTGGACTGCCCTGGCAACAAAGGGAGCAAGTTCTGCAAATTTACAGACTACACTTCTGGAATTCAACATGGATGTCTGACCTTCATTGTTTGACATCTATTGCTGGAATAGGCACAGGGAAGCATCCTAATGCTAAGGAATCCGTCTATCTACATCATGTAAACAGACTTCTAGCACAGAAAACAGGCCTCCTGATCAGTAGAGCACCGGCCAGACATACCTGCCATGCTATGGTGCCTTCTGCTCTGTGCAGGAAGGTGCCACATGGTCCTAGACTATGACAAACATGAGCCAACAGTGGGGCACACATAGCATGTGGCCCATGTGTTATGGGAAGGCAGAGCCAGCATGCTCAGGCACTGACATGGTCTCAGGGATGAGAAGGAGACAAATCTGACCCTAGGCTCCTGCAGGAGCTAGCACTGGGATTCTGCCACCACTTGCTTCCTAACATTAACTGCAGACACTCCCCAAAAGCCTTGTTAGCTGCCCAAAACGTCTCTGCTGCCAATGCTATTACCAGGCAGGATAGTCCTCAGGAGGCTTGTGAATAGCCCCTAAACCCAAGGACATCACTCAACCTCCCACATGCCAGCATCAGGCCCGCATGAGCCCCACGATATTAAAGCCCTGCTCTGTGAACACAGCAGGGCTGATGGGGAAGCTCTGAGCACCAGCACCTCCATCAGAAGCACTGGGTCGGTGACAAACACCTAACAGGAGTGATCAGCAACAGCCCAGCAGGCTGTTCCCCCTGCTAAAGCAAACAGGGAACACACGAAGGGTATTTCATGTGGCCAGCAGACCAGAAGGATAACCTAGTAGTACTGTAAATAAAAAAACCCATTAAGCTAGACCTGGCTGCATGTGATCCCAATGCCCAAGGCCTCCACCAAACACAAACTGCCTGTGCCCCATCTGATCTTACTACTTCTCCCTCCAGGACTCCTTTCTGGAAGGATTCCACTCCAAGTCAAGTCTGAACAGAATGGGAAGTGCTGCAGTGGTTTGAATCAAAGCTATGGCACACCAGTTCTACCAAATGAAGCAAGATAATGCTCCCCAAGGCACCTTGGATGGAGACGTGGTCCCACACAGAAGAGGACTCTGCTCTCATCCAGCCGTGGCTGACTTCAGCACCTACAGAGCCACAAAGCTGTGCCACCGCCCTGCCAAGGCCTACCCCAGGCAAGACACCACAGCAAACACCTTTGGTACATCCAAAATACTGCAAGGCAAAATGCTCTGGGGGACAAAGCCCACAGCATTGATACCCTGCCTCCTCTCTGCTCAGTGCTGCCATATCATCCTGCCACAGCTCTTCTTGCTGACATCTGGATGATACAGGAACTAATGCACAGTTCCAAAATCAGGCAGATTTCTAAGAAGTGTGCACGCACACACAGACCTTGCACATACACACACACATGCTGCAGGGAGCACTGCAGGGTACCTGAGAACAAGGAAGCCATTGACACTGAGAGGCCGTTCTTGGACATTTGAATCAGGTTAGATCCATCGTTACCATCTGTATAATATGGTGATGACAAAACAATTGACTTCAGTGCTTCAGTCAGGCCAAAGAGATAGGGCATAACAGAAGAGCAGCACTTGCACAAGGAGAGCCCAGAACTGAACTCACACACCCCTTTGTGGGCTTCAAAACCTCGCCCAAAACCTCACCCTCATGGCTGTAAGGAGTGGCTTGCTATTAATAGTTAAGAGACAAGAAGTTTAAAGCTGGAGACTGGACTGCTCATCTTCTTTTTAAAGTCAGAGAGATGGAGGTACTGCCAAGAACTAAGTCATCCACCTCAGAGGATGAATATAGCTCTGAAGGAAAGGGATACCCAGGGACTCAGACAGGTGTCCTGTGCATGGTAAGCTCAGCCACACAAGCTGTCAGGAGCAGAGACTACAGGTCAGGATGTGACCAGCACACACCACCCAACAGGTAAGTGGTCAGAGCTATGGCTCCTTTTGCCTGGGGAGGAGAAGAGCAAGATGGCAGCTTTCCCACTTCTCTCTAGCTGTGACAGCTACTACAAGGACCAGGCAATGAAAGGGAAACCACCTACCAGCCAGAGGCAAGAAATGCTACAGGGTTACAGAGGGTTTTGAAGGGAAGTGTTGCCACCACATGAGGGAAACTGGTTGCTCTGCTTATACTCAGAATTCAGCCATCTGTCTGAGAGAAGCCATTCCAAAGGCCAGTGGGACATGCTCTTCTTCAGTGGGACTGACCTCAGTACAACCACACCAAGGAGAAATCTGTTTCTATGCAAGAGGCCAACACAGCCATTCCTTCCTACCTCGGATCTCGTACTCTTCCACGTCCTCTGCAGAGCCAGAGTCAGAGAGCCGCATGGAGCCATGGGAGCTGAACTGGGACCCACTGTCTGGTGCCATAAGACCTGGGAGAAATGCATCACAGCCAGGTCACCAGTGGCCTGGAGGGTCACTGACAGCTACAATAGAAGGAGATGGCCAACTATAGCTAGGGAAGGGAGGGATGGAGTTCAAGGCTGGAAAAGACTGGGTTCAAAATGAAATCACATTCCATAACTCAGTGACAGCAGCGCACAAGTGTTATCAGTGTACGGTATGGGTCCCATACGGTCTTTCAATAACAGCAGTTTCACAAATCTCTGCACCACCTTGGTAGCCAATGTCTGTTTCCCAGGAATAGGCAGGAAGACAGGATGCTATAGGATTGGCAATGGACAGAAAACCCACGTTCCACTAGCTGATAACCCCCAAAACACATCACCCACTGTCTAAGCCGATCTCCTGGCAGGTAGGGAACCGACTGGTGCGGATCTGCTGGCGCCGAATGCGAATCTTTTGTTTAAGCTCCTGGATCTCCTTGTCACTGTCCTCCTCCTCCTCCTCCTCCAGCTGCCGACTCATCATGTTGCATTTCATCAGCTCAATGGCAGCAATCAGGGACTCCGAGATGCTGAAGTGGGCATTCTCCTGCAAGGCAAGAGCAAAAGCATTCAAGGCTATACCATGGACAAACTAGGAAGACTTGGTAAAATCTTCCCCATCTATGACAGGAAAGTTTATTACTCATGGATGGTGGTAGAAAGATCTTAATTCATGTCAATCCCACAAAATATGACTCTTCTATGAGAATCTAGAAAATAAAGCCTTCTTGGGCACCGAAATACTCACAAAACATGAGGCATCCTACAAAGAGGGTGTGCAACACATCCACTCTGGCCCTGAGGAGCCCTAACATGTTGCAAAGATGTGTACACATTGGATGGGCAGACCCTGGCTACCAGACACCACTGAGTAGCTCAACCTTGAAGTTCTCTGCACAACTCTATGGCAGGAAATACCACGGCATTATCTTCCCCAAGGACTGAAGTATCCCTGAACCTGCAGAAAAATATGATCTCCAGTGCACCAAGGCTGCTGCTGCCTCCCTCACCTTCTCCAGGTCTGCACAGCTGCCAAAGTCCTGCTCAGATAGGTAGCTGATGAGGGACTGCCCTTCCGAGGGTCTCCTGAACATCCCTTCCCCCGAGCTCAGATACTGTCCAGAGTCTAGAAAAGCAAGAGACAAAGGTATGAGTGAAGAACCTGCTGCTATATCTCCACGCTACCAAGCCCAGCCAGCATCCCACAAGCAGGTGCCAGCAGCTGAGGTCACCAGCGCTGATGGGGGAGCCTGAGCAGGAGTGAGTGTCCCCACTGAGGCTGACTGTACTCACCATACTCCATGTACAGGGAGCTGGGTGTGCTCAGTTCACTGCTCTGGGTGGAAGCAGAGACTGGCCCTCTCCCTCCACCTGGATCACCATGGGACTCTGGAAGGGAAAATGACACCAGGAACACCTCAGAATCGCAGAGGCACCCAGCCATTGCACAGGGTGAAATGAAAGGGGCTCGGCATCACACACGCAGGCACAAATGGATAGAAACAAGGAGGGGTATCTTCCTGCTCCATGCCAGCTGAGGGCAAGCCCAGGAGGTGACAAAAATAGAAGGGCATGTCAGGCAGGAGAGAAAGAGAAAGAAGGAAAGAAGCTCTTGAGAGCCATGGAGCAGTCGAGTCTTGAGCCTTCCTCTTTACCTCTGAGCAGAGCTGGGGGGCACAACAGGCTCCAATAAGTACCTCTTGCCAGCCCCTTCTTCCTGCTGGAATATCTCTGAGGGGAGGGTTAACCCCCAGAACAGGGAGTCAGGTGAGATGAGAGGAAACCTCATTTAGTAGCTGACAGATCTGTGGGGCTCCCAGCTCCAAAGATCAGCCTGGACACCAGTGTAAGGGGGCATCTGAAGGACATGCTTTTGCTCCCAAAGAAGCCAGGGTTCCCTGCACACAACCCTGGAGCCTGAATGCAGTGCTCAAGGTGACCTACACGGGCTGTGGGCAGGGCTCTGCCCCACACACACACTGTGGTGCAACTCCATGCCAGACTGAGCCGGTGAAGACTGCCAGGAGCTGGCCTGACTGGAGACCAAGAACAGATGGTGCCCTATGGAGAGCCATGGCCCCAGGGAACACCTGGACAGAGCGGGTGGGTGACAGAGGACTGCTGAAGGAGACTGAAAACACCCTGACTGGAGTGGGACAGGAACATACAGCTCTGGATACAGGGCAGGTGCCAGCTGACACCCTGAGCACAGCAGAAGGGCAATGCTGCCCTCTCAGCCTCCTACTTATTTTTGTTCCCAGCTTTGTGTTGTAATTCTGATGTGGATGAAGGCTCCTGATCTCACCAACACCAGCCTCTCCCTGTTAAGACCATGAAGTAGCAGTCACCAGAATGGGGCCTGGGGCCACCCCATCCCCAAAGCTGGAAGTCAAAGGAGACTTGTCAGGGTGTGAGGCTCTCACAGCTATTAGCTGCAGCCCCCTCAAAACAGAAATCACCTCATGAGAATGCCACACAACACAGAGCCTACTGCTGAAGAGTAAAGTGAGGCAGTGCTCAGCATCATCTGCTGGAGTGGGACACAGGGCTGGACACACCTGCATGCCCAACACACCCAGGGAGGAGCCTTCCCAGCCATGGAACCCTCAGCACCCAGATGGGAACTCAACAAACCCAGTGCCACTGTTTCACAGAAACACTGTTCACCAAAACAGATTTTTTCAAGCTGCTGATTCTTTCTGCATGTGGGGGCAAAAGGATGTCAGCACCCAGCTTCTCTGCTTAGGGGAAAATCTGCCCTGAGTCCAGAAGAGCATTTGGGAGTCCCAGCTGTGGGTGTCTCCACAGCTGGAACTCAGCCAACATCGAATGTCCCTGTGTCACAGATCCGCTAATTCAAAGGAAAAATAAGTTGTTCAAGTCCATGTCTGCTTAGCTGCCAGTTCTTATTTGCTAGGAGAGAGATGAAACTTCTCCTGGCTCCCAAGGTAGTGGGTGGAGGGAAGGGCAGGCGATGCAGCTCAGGGAGTCAGTGGCCAGCATGCCCTAACGCCATGCAGGGGAACCAGGCACACTTCTGGCTGTGGGCCACTGCTCCCAAAATCCAAGCTGGGATCTTCAATCAAGTTGCATGCATAAACCTGACCACACTCCAAAGCATCAGTTGGGACACAGCAAAGAATTTTTTTTTGTTTTCTAGATGGACACTAATGGTCTGATGGCAATCCTGAACTTGATGAAATGATCATTAATGATAGGCTGTTATACTGGCTCTCAAACCTGCCACTGGATCTTCTATTATAATGGTGATATCCCTGAGGCCTCCTGAGCAGACAGAGGAGGAGAATTGCAGCATTAAGGGAGAGAAAACAGAGACAGACTGGTTACTACTCAGCAAGGACCTGCACTTCTTCCATGAAGGCAGCACCAGTGGGACAGACTTCCTCAAACTATGTGTCCCCTCACATCCCACTCTCCCCATCCCCATGCATTCACCCACTCAAGAGCAGAGGAGGATCCAGCAGTTGGATGACATCCTACCAGTAGGATGAGCCCAGGCACCACCCCAGTGCTTTGCTGTGCCCCATGCACCAGCTGAGCAAGGCTAGTGGGGAAGCAAGACAGCTAATGCCAAGCACTGCTGCCAATTTCTAAGATTTTTTGGTAAAAGCTGCCAATACCAGTAAGTCTGGCCCAGGGCATTCTGGGAAACAAGATGTCAGCCTATTATTCCAGTGTGGAGCAGGAAAGCTAAGGGAAAAGACCAAATTTCACAACCACTTTCCCACTGTTCCTCTCCCCAATCTGATCTATGGAGGCAAAGGCGTAGCCAGCATCTGCCTCCTGGTACCAGAGACTCCCACATCCAAAAGCCATCCCAGAAAAGCTGTCCCATTACCATGCAACTTCCCTGAAGTGACGTTGGTGTCAGAGTGTGAGCGCACATGACTCTTCTTGAGGATGCCCTGTGAAACTGACGACTGTCCCTCCGAGAAGCTGGACCGTCGAAACAGGCTCAGGCCCCTGCTTCCACCTCCACTTGCCCCCTGCTCCCCCAGGGATGATACTGAGTCCAGCTTCTGGGAGCTGCTGGAGGAGAAGAGTTTGGAGCTACTGCTCTTGGTGCTGTTGGTGCTGGCGCTGCTGCATGCCCGGCCCCGGCGCCCCAAGTTCCCGATGGCCAGGTACTCTGGCCCATCATTAACATCACTCTGTGGATCATCCTGACTCCCTGTCCAAGTATCCTCGCTCTGGCTGGTGGTGCTGGAGCTCATCTCGCTGGCTGGAGAGAAGGGGTCTTTGGGTGAGGGGTTCTGAAAGCTGGTGACAGAGCCAGGCTGCTCCAGACCAGACTTGCCCTCACTGAAGGAGGAGGACCGAGCGGACAGGCAACGCTCCTGGGGCTGGCTGCAGTTGGAGCTGACAAAGGAGCTCGCTGGTCTCCTGTCTGGACAGAGGCAGGAGCATGATGTCACACACTCTGGCACAGGTAGACCACCCTATGTCAATAAACTCGTGACTTCACACACCAGCATGCCCACCCATCACAGGCAAAGGCCAGGTATCTCCCTCCCATCACAGGCAGAGATCTCTTCACACATCCACCACAATGAAGAGCTGATAAAAAGGCAGTCTTTTCTATGTCTACCCTGAGCTCCCCAGCCCACCCTTAATACCAGAGAGGCCAGAAGATGCTGGATGGTGGAGGTTGGAGGAGGACCCAAAGCAGCGCTGCTGGGTGCAGCCAGCAGCAGGGACATACGGGGACGCAGGGAGGGCTGTCAGGCTCTGACTCTTGGTCACTGGATTGTCACTCTTCCTGGTAAGCTGAAGAGAGGTGGCATCATTAATAAATCCGCAGCTATGAGGCTACATGTCAAAGGAACAGCAACAGAAAGGGATCAACCTGCAAGTGCCTGGTCACCATCCAGCAAAGGATGAGGCAGACCTGGGCATAGGAGGATGGGAGGGAAAATCACAGCAGCACACAAAGGAAGTGGCTCTTTGTTCACAGCTATAGGATAGGCTCCTTGGGAAATTACCAGGCTCTCAGTGAAATGATCCAGACAGCCCAGTGCTCCAGGCAGACGGCTCTTGTGTCCTTCAGCGTTGTGGTCACACATCTCTCTGGACTCAGCAGAAGGGTCTGACGTGCACAGGGATGGCAGTGACGTGCCAGCCAGCTGAAAGGACGTAGCCCCATTTAACAAAGCCTTATTAACTGCTGTCCTCTGGGGAGCTTAGTGCAAAGAAAGCACTGTTCCCCTCCTCTTGAGAGGGGGCAGCTGGTGCAAGGGGGTACAGAGGGTCACCAGTATAACCAGCAGAAGTGGGCATCCAGGTGTTCTGGGGTGTTACTTGTCCCCTCAGAGGGTGGCTGTCCCCCATGACCAGGTAGCTCTGTGTGCTGGCCCTGAAGCCTGGGACTGTTGGAGATGGCTTTAGAAGTGTCTCACGAGGAACTCGTCCTCAGTCCTCTACTCAAACCCTTGATGCCAGCCTGAACCAAGGTTCCCCACCACAGGCCCCACACATCCATCGCCCCAGCCCAATCCCTGCCAGGTCACACAAGCAGCATAAGAACCAGTTCCCAGCTCTCCTCCCATCTCCTCCCAACTTTTGCTACTTCCAAGTCCAGCTCCTCGTCCAAGGGCTTTGTGTTCCCTGAATGTGACCTTGCAGGAGCAGCCACAACCAGTTGGCATCTGGGGAGAGCCAGATGTAACATCTGTGACCTCAGCTCACCATTGAGGTGTCGATCTGAGCGAGAAGCCTGGGGTTGTTCTGCTCAACAGCTTCCAGGCACTGCAGCATGGCCGTGACGTGGGCGTCACTGAGCAGGAAAGCAGTGTCTAGGGAGAGAAGAATGCTGCCCAGAGGAGTCCCTCTCACACATGTGCTTTGACCCACCAGTTGCTCATATGCAAACCAACTTTTCTGCTATCCCCCCTCACTCCCATGCAGCTTGGAAACACAAACAACTAGATATTTTCCTAATGAGAAGGGAAAGGCCCATTGCTCTTTACCTGCATAGAACTTCCTGATGTACTGCCGGTTGCCCAGGAGCGGTCTCAGCTGCGCTGACAAGCAGTGGCACTGCAGGCTGTGCTGCAGCCACAGCTGCGCGATGGCCTGGTCCCCCAGGCCCTCCGGGTTGTGCTGGCCACCCTCCTGCAGGCTGATGAACTGGAAAGGGACATCAGGCACAAGTTAAGGCATGCAGAGGCAAGCAGGTGAGCAGGGCTCGTTCCACCGCATGGTCCTCTTGATAATAGAAACTTTCCAGTGCCAGTCACCGTCAGTGGGAATAAGGACATGCCCCAGCAGCTCCCCAGCCACCAGGGAGGCAAAAGCACCAGGCAGGAACAATGCATCAAAGGTCAGCCAGTGACCAAAGTCCTCTCACAGCCACCAGCACAACAAATTTCTCCTGCACATTCTCCCATGCATGTGTTTAGCTCCTGACCTGGAGGGACCCCACACTCCCAAATCCAACCCGATCCTGGTGGTGATGTCATGTTCTTGCTGACACACTAACTTGTGAAGGTTATGACAATACCTGAGCTGCTGCAGCTTGAACAGCTGGACTGGAGTCACACCCTACATCCCCCCAGCAGCAGGCTGGGCACAGGGACCACCAGTGGACAGCCCTTTGTGCCCACCCAAAGCAAGGATCATGGATGTCAGCATGGGGCAGCCAAAGATTAGGAGCAACCCCATGTGCCAGTGATTGGCATAAGTCAGGAATGGGAGAATAAATGCGTGGTGAAGCCAAAATCCAGAAACGGGACAGCCCAGACCTTTAGACATTTGCACAGATGCATGAATCACCCCTGCTTACACACAGGCACTGCTTGTGCCAGTTCCCTTGCTGATGCCTGCTGTGCCCAGCCCAGCCGAGCTGGAGACTGGCCTAGGGAAAATAAGCAGCCAATTGTCTCAGCCCAAGGCACACTGAGGTCCCAGGACACAGCTTGTACCCAAACACACGGCTGTGTCAGCCTCCACAACCCATGGAACCACTTTACCCACAACAGCCAAGGCATGACTATCCCACCAGTGATGCTCATACCCCAGCTGCCCACTCCCCTCCCACTGGGCACACCAGACCACCCACAGAACCCACCTTCTCCAGGTGATGAGCAGAGCTGGGACTCAGCCAGCGAATGTCCTTCACAAACTGCCAGTAATCCTTCTGCCTGCAGCACACCTGCCCAGGACAGCCACAGTTAGATACCACATCCCACATCCCAGTTACACCACAACACTCCCCGTTAGCTCCTTGCTGCTGTGAGAGGACATGCTGCTTGCCTCAGCATTATTCAGACAATGAGTTATTCTTCCCGTTAGAGAGGAACTGCAGCAGAGTTGCTGTTTTCCTCACCACCCTATCGGGTGTAAACACAGACCCGAAAAGTCTCTCTTCAACAAAAAGCTGATTATTTTTACTTCCATTTCTATTTCCTCTTTCACAAGTCACAGAGGAATGGCTTCTGTTTTGTGGTTTATTTGGTGCGGTGGCAGGGGGGGAGTAGTTTGTTTTTTTAAGACTAGAAAACTAACCCAGCAATTTTAGTTCTCTGGACTGAATAGGGTTTTATGGACAAATAAACTCAAAAGTTTAAAAACATCTTACCCTAGTTCTTTTAGAATGTACATAGGGACTTACTCACCTTTTTCTTTTATTTCCAGTTCTAAGCAAAAGAGATGCCAAGAAAATAAAGTTTGAAAGGAAATATTTTGCTGAAGCAACTGTGAGAAAACTGCTGTTAGGAAGCTGTACTTCTGCAGGCCTCCCTTTGCAGCTCTGAAAGCTTGACTGGCATCACACACGACAAAGTAGGGAAGACATTCATGAGTGGAAGAGCTGTCTTTCCCTACAGTAAAAGCAGTGAGGAAGGTAACACACCATCCTGCTTTGCAGTTCTGGCATGAACTGTTACCAATAGACACACACGTATAAATAATTTAAACCTCCCATCCTGAAGCCTATTAATAGTAGGTCTATCAGACGGGAGCACTGCATTCCTCACATGCAAAAGGAGCATCTGTCTCTGCTGATCTCCCAAACATCCCTATGGGAGACTAACAGGAACAGAGCAGCACCATAGTGAGTGCTGGCTGCAAACAATAAATCCAGCGAGCAAAGCTCCCCAGTGGGACAACTTGCCAGCCTGGCTCTTCCTGGAGGTTTATTAGCTTGGGAGCAGCACTGCATAGGTGCTGTTTTCCTGATCCTGGACCCAGCTGGCCCATGCAAGCTGCCTGAGGCTCCTCTGCACCGCTCTCTTCACTCAGAGCCACTGATGGTAAGCCTGTCCCCGGGCATGCCCTGCCGCTTTGCTTCAACTTTCCCCTGTAAATTAATTGTGCTGGTAATTGCAAGCTGAAGGGGAGATCTTCAAGCCTCTGCACACAGGTGGGAAAAAGAAATTCTTCCAGGCAGCCATGCAAGGGGAAAAGGCCAGGTGAGCAACTGCAGGCACAACAAGAGCCTGGAAAGAGTGATCCTATTCATGCAGAGAGGGGGTTTGGCTGCCAGCTTCTGTTATTAACACAGCTAACCAGAAACAGTAAAGATCTCAGGTTTCTCTTGCCAGGCCTCACTGGGGACTTGTCCAAGTGCAGATGATATGGGGCTGACTCATTGCAAATGCAACTGAATTGTTCAGCTGCAGCAGGAAGAAAGGAGAGAGGGGCTGGCCTCAGCACAGGGGGCACAAGTAGTTAGAAAAACCATATTGAAGGTAGATGAGATAGAAAGAATCTACATCCAGGTCTCTCTGACAACCACAGCACTTGCCAGGCAAGCTCAGTCCTTGCTTGGATCATTTCCCACATTGCTACAAGCACTGTACCCACTCTGTGCTATGAGCACAGAAGTGAGCTGCCAGTGAAGTGGGCAGCAAAAGTGAGCAGCATGTGCCATCACATGCTTGTGATGGGCACCAAACTGCTATAGACAGACAGACATGCTGTCAAGACAGAGCTCTACCTTGTCATGGATGAGCCCATGGTAGAGGATGCTGTGCATGTCTCTGCAGAGCCGTTCCAAGCCGCCATACTTGGACCAGACATTTGGGTTGCTGATGGACACCAAACCTTCCACTGTGGTCTTCAGGTTGCCAAGCAGCTTCCAATGCTCCTTCCTGCAGAGGAACACAGCAAGATACACCAGAGATAACAGCAAGAGGAGCTCCACAACAGGAACATGGTCTTGCACTCCCTCCAAGGAGGCTCTGGTCAGGCTGACAGATTTGCTGGTCCAGAAGCCAACAAAGATGAGTTAAAGGACTTTACACCTCCCTATGGTCTCCCATACACAGTTTGTGGACAACAAGCCACATTATAATGATTCTTCTGATGACTGGTAGCCACCACCAACGCGGTCTCAGGAGACAGACAGAACAAAGACTGAGCAAAGACTGAACCATTCACTCACATGCTCTCTCTATCAGAGACTGTTAAGAGCAGGAGCCCCTCAGGAGCACAGCAGCTGTGAAGAAGGGCATGATGTTCACCACATCTAGCAGACACTGGCCTCTCTGCACCTGTGTTTACAGAGTGGCACTCCCTGACCAATGCACACTGCACCGAGCACTCCAGGTCTGTCAGGATGCACAGGTGCTCCACTGCCAGGGAGGCAGCACTACATCTACATCTCCACCTGTACAGCTGCTCTCTGGGCCCTGAGCTGCTATAGGCACAAGCTGACTGTCTGGAAAAAGCATTGACCATGTTCTGGAAAGAGATTAGCAACCTGCTAGTGTCCTCTAGACCGTGCACAGCATTTCATGAATACCATCCCCCTCAGCTACTCTGCATACAGCAAGAAATCACCACATCATTATCTACCACAAAGCAGGAGCAATGGTTCAGAGAGGTAATGCCACCTGCATATGCAAAAGTACCTTTGGGGAAGAAAGCTTTGCATGACTGAGGTCCACACTCAAGCTTCTTGACAGTATTGCCAGAGGACCAGCAGCTGTCAAAAACACATATTCAAACAGGAGCCACTCTCTCAGAACCAACAGGAATGTTGCAAGGTATAGCTAGAAGTGTAAAAATCAAAATGGTATGCCTCTGCAGGGTTTTTCACAAGAGCACCCGAGCTGACACCTTAGAGTGAAAATCCAGGCTTTCAACTGGCAAGAAATAAGCCAGTGTTTCAGCTGTTAATCCCTCCCACAGCCAAAACCAAAGTGGATCTCTAAAATAAAAGCGGGAGGAAAAAGAGGGAGGGAATTAAAATAAATAACATTATTTAAAACTGCTTTCATTTTCATCCCTTGGTATGAAAACATGGGCCACATACTTCTGGTATTTAAAACAAAGCTTTTCTTACCAATATTCTCTTTTCAAGATTAGTTTGCTACTGCCAAACTCATTAGTTGAACAAGCAGATCATCAAATATTGGCTCTACTTCAAGCTCCCCATCCACTCCTCTTCCTCATCAGGGCAATTTCATCACTTTCAGGGCCCACCTAAGCTTAAACCACACAGAAGCCAACCCATCCCACCAGCAAAGCCTGTCACTCTGGCAGCACTAGAGTTCTAAACCAGAGCTGCAGTCCATATGGCAGTATGTGTATCTTTACAATGTACTTAAACTAAAAAACACAGCCAGGGCTTTATCTCAGTAGAGACTGAAGAAAAATGCACAGAAAAAAATCAAAGGCAGCTTCCTGAAGGAGACAGGATTTTGGGAGACAAAAGAAAAGATCCACCTCTTCTGAATTTATCGGCTTTTCCCATCCCTGCCCTGAGGGCTGCAGATGCTCTTTGTCTGTGGATGCCCAGAGAGGCATTGTCAGTTCCTGGTCAAAGAACATCTGTAGCCACTGAGATCAAACGTCATCAGCTCCTCCCTATGATACTTCTAACACTCGGAGTTAGGAAATGCAAGTGAAAGCTTAGCCACAATGTTGATATTCCCATTCAGTGAGCCAGGGGAACTCCCTCCCATATTGTTTCATGCTACATAAAGCAGGAGATGCACACATGGATGAGAGGGCAGCACGTGCAGGGATGTGCCTTTCCAAATGAACAGTCTCATTAAAAAGCGTTGTGCGTCTCCCAAGATGTAGAAAACCAGGAGCCAAGAGACTGGAGCCACGGATCCCTCCCAGCACAGGGAAACTACAGTTAAGCAACCCTCAAACCAAACAACCTCTAAGTGTTAAAACACAAAACACAGAAGCACATAGAGAATGAGTGGCACAACAGAAGCACCTTTGCAGAGGTAAGGCAGCAGCTACCAAAAGTGAATTAAATCCTTGTAGGGACTTGTTGGCCCAAGCGAGTTCAGAAGCTGGACACACAAGACCCTTCTGATAGCCAAACCCCAGCTGTTTCTGGGCTGGAACATCCTGAAAAACACAGTGACACAAGCTTGAAGAAATGAAGACCTACATAGCTGGCTGCAGGTGGAAGGGAAATTGAGAGAGCACAGCAAACCACATTTCAGCTTTGACTGGACTCTGAGTTAACCCTGAACTAAAAGCAGGGTTTGCTCCTCTCCCACTGAAAGTGCCTGGGCTTCAGCTGCCAGAAGGAATGGAAGAAGACCAACTCCCAGATGCCCTCAAGTTCCACATTTCAGCAGGTGTTCAGAATATTACTAAGAAATCTGCTTGTTTCTTTCTGAATAATTCTCCTTTGCCACTGCTATAGAAAGCCTGACATGGGGCAAGGCCAATTCATATCACATCATGTAAACACCCCTATTTACATTAAGTGCAAAGTGAGCAACACTCCCCGGAAGGTCACAGTACACGAACAGTTTCCCCTGCAAGAACCATGTTTGCTTCTGCTCTCCTGTTCCAGCATAGCCTGGTTCCCCCAGACAGAATGGCGAAGGGTGCTCACAGGGGTCATGGTTGGTGAAGGACTAGCAAGACTTCAACTCCATCCCTCTCCTCCCTCAAAGACAACCTCTGATCCAGCCTCCAATTTTAACCACCTGCTCCATAAACTTGGCACTGGGTCTCCTTTCTTTACTACCCCAAACTCCATCTTCAGGTACAGCAACATCAACCTGCCAGCAGGAATTGCCCCAAATGTAACTGAACCTTTTGCAATGGACTGATAAAAGACAGAATCCGGCCTTGCAGAAAGAAATGGCTTAATGCCAATGCTGCAGGCATCAACAGGGAATGCTGCTGGCTCTCCCCAAGGCCTTCTCAGCCCCTCCATGCCAGCAAGAGTAGGAACTTCTCTTGGTCCAAGTCAGCAAAGGTGACTCAGCAAAGGTGAAGCAGGGATCCATGTTGCTGACTCAGGTGGACTTTTTCATTTAAAATTAAAACAAGCCCTGGTTACTTTCCAAAACAGAATCACAAAGGTAGCATTCAAAAAAAAAAAGCTCATCTTTCTTGCAAACAACATCCGCTGTGTGCCTTCTGTGCTCTGCAGGCAGCACCAAGCAATGGCTGCTCGAATCCTGACCTCTACCTGTAGGACTCCCTCGATCCTTATTAGCATACTAAAGAGGTCGAGCTGAGGATGCCAAGGTCGTGGAGGGACTTTGACAAATCTCCAAGGACATTCCGGTGCTGGCTGTCAGCTCCTCCTGCAGAAACCGAAGATGCCACGTAACCCACCACTGCGTAGAGCCCGCTCCCGCCTCATCGTCCTCAGATCTCCCAGACAACCAGCAGCCCCTTCCCTGGGTTCCCCCGCCTGCTCCTCCTGCAGGCTCAGCACTGCTGGGAAAAGGGATTAAAAGAAAGCCAGGCTTCGTGCAATTCATCTGCAGTCGCAGGGAGTGGCTGAGGAGGCAGAGGAAGGCAGAAGAGCTCTGCCAGCCCAGCAGGTCAGCCCCGCAGTGCCAGGCAGGGACAGACATGCAGGCTGGCTGGAAAAGGGACATGCCGGGTGCCTTGCCCCAGTACTAAAAGCTTCCACCGATGTAGAATGGGGGCACAACCACAAAAGGCTCCCCCAGCAAACACAGTCTAGAGCTGCTGTTTGCTGGTGCACTCTTGCTCTGCACTGGCAAAGGATGAGGGTAGAAAACACGAATTAAAGGTGGTTTTTAATTTTCTCATGACACATAGCTTTACCTGCTCATCCTGGCTAAGCCTCTTACAAGCAGAAGATCACAACTGTTGGATCCAAGATATTGTCCATCAGGGCTTCCATTTGCACAGGACCTGCCTGTGACAAGCACTCAGGCACCAGAGGCAGTGACAGGCAGAGCAGAGTCCCAAGGCTGGACACCTTCCTGGGACCAGCCACTCATCTCCCTCCAACACTCCCAGCACAGCTTCCCTTTAGGAACCCTCTCTGGCCCCGCTGTCCCTGGGGGCCTTGCCAGCCCCAAAGCTGAAGGCAGCAGCTCTTTGCCAACTTGCCCAGATGACCATTGGCCTCTCTGCTCTCCTGGGACTGCTGTGTCCTCTGCACCACCCGACCACCCTCCTGAGAGCCCTGCTCTGTGTCTAGCAGGACAGCACTAACCTTCCTGATGTTGCCTCCACAGACACTGGTGTTGCAGTCCCTGCTCTCTTGATGCATTTCAGACCTGCTGCTTAGGAGGAAAAACTCAGCATGAGATCCTCATTTTCCTCTCCTGTGCCAGCAGAAGGATGGACTCCAACAAAACAATTTTGCTTCTGTGTTTCCTGTGATCCATGGGAATATGGATCCGGTGACCTCTCTCCCATCACTATCAGTCACAGGCACAATCTAGTGTGAAATGGCACCTCACCAGGAATAAAATCACTAAACCTATCGCACAAAGGACACGGTGGTGCAAGGCCCACGTGGGATCCTCCCCAGGGCATAAGTGCCAGCCAGGAGAACAAGCAAGCCCCTACATTTGCCAGCACCAGTGCAGATGATGCCCTCCTTGTTCCTGGGGATGTACTGGGAGTGACAGCACCTCAGCCCTATTAGTCATGACACAGTAGAGTCTGGTAGTGTAGACCTTGTCCTTGAAAGGCATAAAAATGCACCAAGATGAGTTTGCAAAGACAAAGCAGTGAATGTAGTCAATTCTATTTGGAGCCTGCTGGGTGTGAAGCATTAGTGAAGAGGGAGAACAGCTCGAACTGTGCGATTCCAAAGGCACCCCAAACCTGTGCTATAGCTTTAAAAGCACCAGTAGCATTTTTCCAGCTGATAGGGCAAGCAAGAATAGAGCTGAGCCCCTGAGATAAGGAATGCTTCTCTCCCATATCAAGTTTCAGCTGCTCCTTTCTCTCCAGCCAACACTTCCAATTTCCATCCAACATTCACCCTGTGCTTGATGAGCACCGGGGCAAAACCAAAGCACATGCAAAAACCTGAAGTAAATGTCATCAAAACACCTCCAGGAAACAACCTCTGCTGCTCTTCCAAATGGTAACAAGGAAAACCAGGCCTGCAGCACACAATGAAGGCCGTGCAGGCGGGGTCACTGCAGTGCAGCCATGCTCACCCCCAGCCACGTGCAGGTGCAGGGCCTCGCCTCCAGAAATAAAGAGCAGCTGGAGATTTCTGTTCAGCACCTGAAGAGGTGATGCAGCTGAGTGGCAGAAGGGGAAGGACGCAGGATTCCAGGCCAGCGAGCAGCACAGCCCCCAGAACAGCAGCAGTGCAGCGCCAGGGCGGGGGGGTTTCGCCCTTAAGCTCAGGGTGTGTGAAGCAGAGGCTCGGCAGCTGCTGCACTGGCCACTGACTGATGGGACCACTGTGCAGGCAGAGCAGGCACTGGGGGCACAGGCCGTGGCCATCGCTGTCCCTCCAGTGGCAAACACACCTGCCAGGGCACAGAGCAGAGCGACGCGCTGGCCCCGCGTGGGTGACGGCAGCCACACTGCCCGTTCACCGCTTGTGCTCCCTCCCAGCACGGCCGGTGCGAGCACCAATCCCACCCATCCCAGGAGGGCTGTTCCGTCCCAGGTGGCTCCAGGCACCCCCGCACCTGTGCCCTGGCTGTGCGCACACGCTCCCACACACCCACGCGGGACGTGAGCTCCCCAGGGGCACCCCCAGAGCATCCCTAGTGCTTCCCAGGCACCGCGCGACCCCCCGTGCTCCCGCACGCACATCCCGTGCTCCCGCGACCCCCCGTGCTCCCCGCCGCGCCCGCACAGCTCGGGATCACCCCACGCACGCACACACGACTCTGCTGCCCCCAGTGCCAGCGCACACCGCGCCCGGCACTGACACTGCCCACCGCACCCGCGTCCGTGTCCCGCCTCCCACGGGCACCCCCGCGGGCCGTGTCCCCGGACACCCGCACCCGTGTCCCACCTCCCACGGGCCGTGTCCCGGCACACCCGCACCCGTGTCCCACCTCCCACGGGCCGTGTCCCGGCACACCCGCAGCCCGTGTCCCACCTCCCACGGGCCGTGTCCCGGCACACCCGCAGCCCGTGTCCCGCCCCCCACGGGCCGTGTCCCGGCACACCCGCACCCGTGTCCCGCCTCCCACGGGCCGTGTCCCGGCACACCCGCCCCTCCCGCCCGCGCGGCCCCACCTGCTCTCCGCGTGGGGCCCGATGTCCATCCCGGGCGCGCGCGGCCCCGCCGCGGCCGCGACACCGTCACGTGGGGCCGAGGGGGGGGAGAGCCCGCCCCGCCGCACCCTCGGACTACAACTCCCGGCGTGCCCCGCGGTGCGCCCCGCACCGCTCTGGACTGCGACTCCCGGCGTGCACTGCGGTTCCGCCTCGGTTCCCGTCCAAAAGCGCCGCCGCTGCTGAGATAAAACTCACCAAACACCGTGCAGGACCCGAGGAGAAAACTGTGATGGCAGCGGAAAAAAAAACAAGCAAACAACGTGCCCCTGAGGGGCATCTCGTGCTGCGATCACACCTGCAGAGATACAGAAGCGGTTCTCATGCCCACGCTAAGGAGGGTGTGGAAAATAGCAGAGCTGGGTGTAACTTCCACTGAAATGCAGTGAAATGAAACTTGAAAGGAAAAAGTGACGCTGCTGCCTTCAGACTGAGAACAGTCAGTGATGAATTATTATAGAAGGTAAAACCCAGATACGTCTGGAAGTGTCTGATGCCTTAGAAACCAAAGCCAGACTTGTCATGTCACAGAATCAACTGGGTTGGAAAAGACCTCTGAGATCATCGAGTCCAACCCAAGATCTAAAACCAGCGTGTCAGTCAAACCATGGCACTGAGTGCCACATCCAGTCTTCCCTGGAGGGGACTCCACCACCTCCCTGTGTAGCCCATTCCAGTGCCCAGTTACCCTTTCGGAGAAGAACAGCATTTGTATAATGGAAACTCCCTGTAACTCTTACTTTTAATGGTAAATATATGCTGTGTACATGAAAAAGCACCCCTTGACCTGACATTTTGTATGTGGTTTATTTTATTGGTGCAGTACTTGTGCAGCATATGGGGGAACAAGGTTCTATACTGCCGGTCTTAATTACAATAACATATTTTCCAGAAGGTTCTTAATGAAGAGACCAGGGCTCTTCATACAAAGTCATTGTATACAAGCATGGAACAACTTCAGCTCAGCTGCCAGGCAGAAACATCTTGCTTAGAGCCCACTGCACTGACTGAAAACACTGGCTGTACATGGCATGTTTGGTATCAGGGCATCAGACTGTGTTGACTCTCACAGTAAAAATATTGGAGAAAATGAAGTCATCAGGACTATTGCAATCATTACAGGATCATGTCTGGTGAAATGGAGCATGTAAATAAAGCTGACAGATCTAATTTAAGCTCCTCAATCAGGAATTACAAGATTCTTCTAGTTCCACAAGTTAGAAATAGCCTAGATGTTGCTCAACAGTGTTTTTTAAAATTTCTTCAGAAAAAATCTCCTTTTCCCTACTTCCTTATGTTATTTCCATATGTTACTTATAGATGTTGTTTACTTAACTTTTGTCAATGCCCATGTTGATTTAGAGAGCACATAAAAAGCCATAAAAACAGGCTTGTAATCACACACAGACACGTGAGCTTCTGCAATGGCACTGAGCTTAACCTGGAGATTAATCCTCCAGTGTAAATCTGAGGAGTGCCAACAGAGGTCAACAATTGTAAATATATGTTATTCATACATACATATATAAATATATATACATATATATACAGAATTTGGAATCTTGCAGACCTGATTGCTGCTTGGAGAAGATTTAGATGACAGTTATTGACTCTTCAATCATAAAAAGCTCATCACAGAGAAGGCAGATTGGAAATTATTGGTAGAAGCCAGGCAATTTCATGTTAGGAATAAGAAACCATTTTTATCGGGGTAGTGCCTATGTCCCTAGGGAAGCAGAGACCTCCTTTGGAAGGTGCACTGGAATAGCTCGCTGGTTTCTGGGATCAATGCAGGTGTGATATGTCATAGCTCACAACATGCAGCTTGGGCTGGACAGTCCCCTCTGGCTTGAAATGTTTGGGTGTACTCAGCATCCAATCCTTTGGCTGTGGTTTCTGCACAGTGATTTTAACATTTCCTCCTGGGAATTTCAGCATGTTCAGCAGGTAACCTGGTAACCTCTACTCTGCAATTCCTCCACAATGTACCGGAACAATGGGGGTCACTGGGCAGCCAAATAATGTAGTCTCATTTTGGTGAGGAGACAACCTAGTGCTCAGGAAGTCTGGGAAAGAAAGGCCCAGAAAAGAACCAGACCCAAAACTTGTTACAGCCTGTGGGTGGTTTAGATACACAGTGTTCTTGCAGTGGATGCAAACTCAGCAGGGCTGAGTCATACTGGACTTTTAAAGAACTGGTTCTTTGTAGCTGTCAGTGCCACCTGGAAGCTTTGTCCCTTGCTGGATGCTGGCGCAATCCTGAGAGCCACATAGCAAACCAAGAGCTGATATTTGCATGGTTGCCTTTGTGATCCCCCTGGTGTTCCAGCCATTTTGAACAAAGAAGGAAAATACTCTTCAGGATCAGAACTTTTGCCTGGTTTCTGTTGTGCTGACCAGCAGACAGCTGGTGTCCAGTTTGGATAACAAATGCAACCCATGGATGTGGTAAAATCTGGATTTTGTCTGATTTCCACTTGTCACGAGGGCAGGCAGCAACTGCCACCTTTGCAGTTCCCATGTTTGTTTATTCCTGTGATGCAGTCCCCAGATGGAGCTGCACCCTACAGCATCACAGGAATTTGGTTTAATGCTTTTTAAAAAAGATATCTTTTGGCACCTCTATTATTAGTAGTTGTTAGGTAATCTGGCAATAGCATCTTTGCTTTAGAAATGTAGCCTGACTATAAGAACCTCAAGTGCTACTTGTCATCAGTCACTTGTCATCCAATCCCACTTGTCATCTGGGGGAAAATGTGCAAGTTACCAAATCTGCAGGTCCAAGACTCCACATCTGAGCTTCTGCTTGGAAGAAGTTCACATCACATGGAATAAAATGGGGTGGAACTGTCAGTCTCCAGCACTGTGGTCACGAGCTTCTCCTGCCTGACAGGAAAATCTCTCACTAGCTGAAGGTGTCCTTTGACAGCAACTGAGCCATTCTTATCTAGACAGTAGGAGACAGCAAGAGGAACATCCAGGAACATGTTATTGGCCTTATTTTAAACGGGAAGAGATGTCTGAAGAGGGTAAATGGAGAGAGCAAGGCCTTGTCAACAGCTTGTAGTGTAGGAAACAGGAGAGGCCAGAAAGCCTCTACTCACTCCCCTCATTCTTGTGTTCATGATAACACTTCTAGAAAAATCTGTACAGTATTTCAGTGCAGGTACCTCCAAGCACAGGACAGAGCTGTGACAGGGATTACACACAGGAGCTCAAGATATTACACTTGCCAAGAGTGTTTATTTTAGCAAATGCACATGTGGAGTATACGGGCAGTTAAAGAAATGTGGGAGTGTTCCTGCTGCCAGGAGGTGTGTGCAAGGTGTGTATGGAAACATCTATTCCTGCCTGGGGGCACGTGCAATGCAGTCCCTGGAGTCTCAGTGTGGAGCTCTCCCTCCCCAGGCTGGTGGGCAGACCCTAAAACAAGCTGTGCTTTGGTCATGGTGCAGAGCCCACTGAAGGCCCACGGCTGGGGAAGTCACCCTTAGAATGGCAGCCTCAGCACAGCCCCCAAAGAAAACTTGAGATGTGGCCAGTAATGCCAGGTGACCATTGTGAGAGGGGGAAATGCATGTGGCATTTCCTTTCAGCATTTACTGCCTGGCTTCTGAAGGAAGTCTGTCTTCTGCCATCACCTTATCTGCCCATCTGCTCCTTTCTTTACTGCCTCTGGAACTCACAGACCAATTTCACTCAAGCATGAGCAAGATGTAGAGATTTCAGAAATAATGACTATCCCTTAAGTTAAACAGAGCTTCAAATGAAGGAAGGGCTGCTGTATAAAAACAGGTAGACCCCAGCTCTGTTACATGTACTTTGTTTAGCAGCAGCCAGTTCCCCACTAGGGTTGTGTGTACTGGGGACCCACCACCAATACCAACAGCTCCAAAGAATCCAAATACAGAAGGAAGAAGAAAAGGCTTCACTAGATTCCTTGTTCAAAAACCAAAGTTTGTAATCTCTCTTCTGAATTTCTCAATCATTCTCTGACCAAAAGCTGAAGATAAGAACTCTGAAAAGAACCCAAAGAGAACAAAATGTCCACAGACACACTGTTCCGAGTTTCAGTACTAATTTTAAGCCTTACGTGGTATTTTTAAATAGAAACCTGGTTTGAACTCTGCTGTTTGACATTTGGAAACATAATTCTGCTTGAAACCACCCTGTGTTGGTTTTGCTGTTCACAGTACAGGTTATTTCTCTTAATTGCACTGTGGTGACAGCAAAGGCATCTCACACTCAGCTTCCCAGCTGAACACTCTTCCCTGCCCTGCAACATAGAAGGGTTTGGGTTGGAGGGGACCTTTACAAGTCATCAACCCCCTGCCATAATTAGGGACACCTTCAACTGTCCAACCTTACCTTGACTGTTTCAGGGATGGGGAATCCACAACCCCTTTGGACAACCTATGACAAGTGTTCTAACACTCTCTTTGGAAAAAAAGTTCTTCCTTATATAGAATATTGTACAAAATACTCCTCCTTATATCCTTACACATATATATTCTGCCTTATATTACTTATGTACAGTATATCTAGTAATCTAAGTTGACCCTCTTTCCATTACACCTCATCCTGTTGCAACAGGCCCTGCTAAAAGTCTGTCCCCATCTTTCTTACAGGCCCATCTCAGGTACTGAAAGGCTGCAGTGAGGTCTCCCGGGAGCCTTCTTTTCCCTGGGCTGAACAACCCAAGCTCTCCCGGCCTTTCCTCACAGGGGAGCTGCTCCATCCTTCCAACCATCCCAGCACTCCACCGGATCTCCAGCCCGCCCGTGACTTCATGCCCTCTCCCCCAAGCCCCTTGCCAGCAGCCCTGCTTACCAGCGCCCCGGGCCTTTGTGGCAGGAAGGCGCTCACCCTTCCCCCTCCCAAGGACACGGCTGTCCCGGCCCAGTCCCCGGCCCAGTCCCCGGCCCTGTCCCCGGCCCTGTCCCCGGCCCTGTCCCCGGCCCTGTCCCCGGCCCTGTCCCCGGCCCTGTCCCCGGCCCAGCCCCGCGCCCGCCATGGCCCCGCCCGCTGTCCCTGCTCCTCCCGGCCGCCAGGGGGCGCCGTGGCAGAGGAGCGGCGCGCGCGTCTGTGCCCCGCGCTGGGCGGAGCTGCTGCGCATGCGCAGGGGTGCCCGTGGGGCGGTTCGGGTCTGTCGGAGGCGGTGGGTCCTGAGGGCGGCCATGAGCGCGTTCGGGGCTGCGGCGCCGCTCTCGGGCTCTTCGGCCGCGGCGGGGGCTCGGCATGGCGGCGGCGACAGCCTGGAGAAGATCGACATGTCCCTGGGTGAGGAGCGGGGCTCGGGCCGCCGCCGCGGGGAACAGGGCGGGGGGTTCGGGCTGAACCAAGTGCCGGGGCCAGGGGGACGGAACGAACCAAGGGGCTGTGCCGGGCAAGGGCGCGGGCGGAACCAACGGGGGCGGGCGGGGGGGTCCAGAACCCTGTCGCGGCGAGAGCGCCAGGGGGGCAGCGGGGACGGGGGGCGAGCCCGGCCGTGTCCCCGGGAGCGAAGGGGCTCTTGGGCTCGGGGGCCGCGGTGCCTGGCTCGGGAAGAGCCGGGGCCCCTTTGTGCCGCCTGGGGGTCCGAACAGGCCGCAGACCAGGGCGGTGCGTGCTCTTGGTCCAGCAAGGCCCTCAGTCCCCGGGCCTTTGGCTGGGTGGCCCTCGGGGAGCGGCCCAGGGCCTTGCCTGGCACTCGTAACTGCAGGGACGGGTGAGTTCTGGTTGTCTCTCAGCTGGCCTTGCCTTTTTATTCTTCTCAGGTTTGGAAGTCGGCAATGGCAAGTCTCCCGTGTAACCCCTTTGCAGTATAATACACGTCACATCAAGCATGACGTCGCCCCTACCACATAGTTTCCTGTGGCAGTCTGGCCCGTTCTCCCCTGCCCTGCCATTGCGGGGTGTGGGGTGTGTGTGGGGGTGTGTGTGTTAGGAAGTTGCACAGGTTCATTACAGACCTGCAGAGATGCGTCTCTCCAGTGTATCTGAGAGACTGACATCCACTCTAGATATTTCAGTCAGGTGTCTGACAGTAATTCTTTTCTGGTCCTTTGTGCTGAGTCTCCTTAACAGTCAGGGTCAATAGGGTGCATTTCTGGAGTGCATCTTCCAGTTCAGTTTTATTAAAATTAAAAAATTTTTGTACACTCTCAGGCTGCTCTGTGGCAATACCAGAGTGTGATAGGTTGGTGCTGTCAGGAGACTTTCTTCAAAAGGAAAAATCACAGTGTGAACTGGAATTATTAATGTCAGACTTGGCCTTTGTGGACCACTGTAAAATAAGAGGATTTGAACAATTTTTCCTTCCGTAAATAATCCACTGGAGCTCTTTGCTTTGGCAATGGAGATAACTTGTGTAACAACATTTAGAGTTTGTCTGAATGTAGAGTAGTATTACAGCATTCATAGAAAACTATAAATCTGCTTTTATTTATAGCACACAATCTTTTTTTGCAGGGTTACTAAGAGCAATAGAGTTATTGATTCTGAGTGAGTCACTGTATTTTCACATATTCCAATGCCTCCTGCCCAAGTCAGCCTTTCAGTCAGTCACCACTACATTCTTGGCCATTGACTAATAGGAGATTGCAAAGGACTGTTGCAGTGTCATTGTATTTAAGGTGGTGTGAGTGGGTGTGTCCCTCAGCTTCTTGGGTACATGAGAACAGTGCAGTCCTTGGCTACTGTCCCCAAGTCAGAGCTCAGTGGTCTGGTATAAAGAAAGAGATGATGCAGTCCCACATCTGTTCTAATAGCAAAGACACTGTCACAACCTTAATCTAGGAAATCTTAAGTTTGAGATCTCTAAGTTGACTAAATTCTCATGTGGTAAAGGTTAAACGTGTTTTTGTTGTGTTACACCCAGCTCATCTGAAGCTGAGCTCCCACTTTGATACTGTTCCCAGATGATTCTGCTGTTCCAGCTGTAGGTGTGATCTCTGATCTCAGACAAGATAGGACAATGCTTCGCTGTGTCTCCCCTAACAAGTGCATAAAGTCCCAAATGTTATTCATTTCCACAAATAAGGGTGTAACTGAAACTTAAGGCTTTTTGTTAAAATTTGTAACCCTGTGTGCTGCAATATCTGACTTGCAGAATTGGGATTTAAAGTGGAGCAGATAAACTGAAGCAAGAATTCATGTTCTCTGAACATGGAGGTTTGTATCACTGGTCCATAGGAATGGAAGTAGCCATTGTGCAGAATTACATGTTCTGCTCTAACAGCTCTGAAGTTTCAGTTTTTGTTGAACATCAATCACTTCATTAGTGGTGCTACATTCAAATAACGCTCCTGGCTGAGTACTAATCCTCGCTCCAGGGATAACCCCTTTGCTAGAGATGATTATATAGATATCAGACACTGAGTGACCTGCATCAATATTCTTTGTCCTAATAGCTTTTATCTGAGTATTCCATCATTGTGCAGCAAAGTAAGCGGATCTTTGTAGTTACATTTTTTTTACGCTGTTTTCTCTATTCTACCCTGAGTCCATTTGAACTCAGTTACAGAGTAAACCCATTTCCATCTCCTTGACTCAAAAAAGGTTGTCCACATGTTTGTGGAGGCTCCCTATTGATAGATGAAGTCTTTACCAGTTGTGCTTTCACGATTGAGATGCAGTAAACACAATCTGACAATTTCCTTTTGGGTGTTTATTTGAACAAGCTGCTCCCAAGCCACACCTGTTGCTTTACTCTTCTCTCCTGAGCTGGCTGCCAGGTCAGTGAAGGGAATCAAACTGGTGTGGCATGATTTGCGCTTGACAGACCTGCTGTTCACTTTTCATCAGCTTATTCCTTACACATACTCTTGAACCAATTGATTATTTGTCTGACATTGTTTCCCAGGACCATGGATAAGATGATTGCTTTGGATATATGAGGAGAGAAGTCTTGCTTTTTCCCCATAATCTCAGTCTCAGTGAACATCTGAAAATAACTGGTGGCCCAACTTCACTCTGTGTGATCTTTCTTAAGTAATTTAGGATGAGGGAACTGAGGCTGAAATTGACATTTTCTCTGGAGTCTGCAGAGTCTGGGAGTGAGATGGGATTACTTTAACAGTATGCAAAAACTAACAGAGTCATTCAGTTTAAAATTTAATGCTGGGCTGAATGCCATGATCTTACAAGCCTCTTGAAATTTCTGGATGTTTGCAACTGCTTCCCTTTTGCTAGGGTAATGTATCATAAAGTAAGACTATAAGACTAACAAGGTTTGGATGTTTACAGCAATAATGTTTCTGAAAACTTAACTTGTATGTGCTGCCTTTGCAAGATTGACCGGTCTGTTTCCTGGGACTCCAGGCTGCTCATGGGGCTTTATTCAGTATGTCAGATTTTATGCAGTGTGTCAAATTTTTCTTTTTTTTTTTCTTTTTTCCTTGCAGATGATATAATTAAGCTGAACAAGAAGGAAGAGAGAAAGCAATACTCTCCCAAAATAAAAAGAGGGCTTCAGCAGAATCAAACTCGACAGTTCAGTTCTCCAGGCTCCAAGTGGGGAATCCAGCAGCAGAAAGGTGTGTATGTCAAACATAATGTGGCTTGCACGGTATTTTTTTTGAGTTCAAGTGTAACCTAATGAAATGCATGTATTGACATAGTCAGTTCAGGTGTCTTTCCAATAGTGTCATACACACTTTTGATTATGATTCAGTTTTTTCCTATTCCTTGTTTCTGGTCCAGTGTGAGAAAGTGATTGATATGTTTGGCTATCATGGAGCTTAGATGTTTGAGGAACTGTCTTTAACTCAAGGAGGGATTAGCTTTCTTTCTGATTCTTTAAATTTATTTTAATTTTGGAAATTTTGTTGATACTTTGTCCTTTCTCAGAGATGGATACAATGAGTGCTTATGCCCATGCCTATATAATAGAAAACGTGAAGGCTTTGCCAGAACTCAGAGCTTTGTGCAAAAAAGAAAACATATTTATATTTGCTGGGTAGAATTCTCTTTGTAGGCCTCCTCAAAGTATCTGTTACTGCAGCCTGTAATGCTGGCTCTGGAATATATAAATGGATAGTGCGGAGTCTGAATTGGCTTTTCTTGATAAGGGCTTGGGATGCAAAGAAACGACTGTGTCAGCCTTCTTAAGCCACTGTTTCACAGTGGAATACCAAAAGGGGAAAAAAGCCCTATAGGCAGGGAGTGAAGAGAGGAGGAATGCTCAGTAACAGCTTTGCTGTCAGTTCTTCTGAGTAACTGTCAGGGGTTTTTTATAAACAAGACCTATTTTACAATATTCCCAGGGTTTAGTCCAGTACAAAGCCAGCACCTGCTTGAAGTACAGACTGGTTTTGCCTAAAATTAATTGTAAAAAGTACATTTTTAGCACGGGATCATCAAAATATGGAAAAATACTGTCTGATCAGGAAGCTTATAACCTCAGTACAAGCTAATTAGATGCTTAAATTAGTACATGCAATTTCTTCTTTAGTAGCATTTATTTAAAACAAAGGCACATCTGTGGTGTATTCACAACAGTCCCCGTTTTTTCTTTGTCTTGCTTAGTGTTTGTGGTGGCAGCAGCTTGTTGTTAATGTCTTAGACACAAATGTCTTTGGGCATCAGTGGAATGTTGTGTTGCTCAGGGCTCAGAGGAGTTTTGGGTTTTATGCAGGCCCACATGGCTGTGTAATTTGTGCATCTCTAATAAACTGGTGACAGTGCAGAAAAAAAATTACATTTCTCAGCCCATGTGTGAGAATATTTGTGTGGGTGAAGAGTAAGTGACTTTAAGTTGCAGATTATCAAACACGTAGGCTCTGTTAGTAACTGCAGTTGTCAAATGCAATTGTTTATCATCTAAAGGGCACAGAAGAAACAAGTATTAGAATTTAGTATTTTAGGAAAAATTTGAGCTGTAAACATGAAACTGAATACAACTGTCTTGGCAGTTACTTTTCTCTGTTGGAACCTTCCCTGCTTGCCTGCCCATGTTCTAGGGGAAAACCAAACATTTGTTTGCAAAATTGCCAGATACACTGAAACATTGTGAATACCTTTAACTGCTCCATCCTATACAGCTCCACACGTTTTTTCCCACTGAGAACAAACCTCTCTTATGTTGTTTTTAAGCAGAAGGTGCCATTAAATAGTTCTGAACATTCTAGTGCTGCTCTGTTGCTATTGAAGTTAACTCTGATAAGTGGCAAATCTTGTGTGTGGACAGCTGCAGAAACCACAGATGATCAATAGAACTCAATTCCTTGCAGCTTTAGAAGTGGCTGCCAAACTGTCTGGAAAGGAGTGAGGAACTTGAGCTGGGACTCGTTTCAGCTTTTGGGGGTAGCAACAGATAGAGGAACATTGTTCATTTAAATAAAAGTTGTCCTTGGTGATACACAGAATGCAACTGCACAAAGCCCTGTGCAGCTTGAGCTAAGTTGTAATTTATTTGAGCAGAGGTTGGTCCAGAAACCTCATGAGCTCCCTTTCAGCCTAAACAATCGTGTTTCTCAGCTTTTCCCTTAGAAAAGAAGAGCATTTGCTAAGCTGCCACAAAGTGTGGGAACACAGCACTTCTCCATGGCAAATTGATCTGAGCTGGGTTCTGATTAGGGGCTTACCTGGTGTGATGGCTCCTGTCCCATGAGGAAGCACAGATTTATTATCAATGCTGTGAAGTCCAATATGTTAAAACGAGATGTGTCCATTGCTGGAGAGCTGAATCTTTAGTCTTATATTTTGCAGTCTGAGGTTCTAGAGGAGATGGTGCTTTGGGACAAAACAGAAGCATGGTCTGTATTCACAGCATGAATCCAAATGGCTCCAGACAGGGCCAATCCAACCCTTGTAACTGGAGACACTACAGACCTCAGATGTACAAGCCTTTTATATTCAAACACTGCTTTCAGTCCTCAGTTTGTTCAGACTGCCATGCAGCCTTCTAATTGAAAACATTTTAAATATGATCTAATTCATATGCTGTTTAATATGATTTTGTGGGCCAATTGCTATGTTCTTTCTTATTAAGTCATGTCTTGTGAACTACTGATTTAAATAAATAATATTTGAAGTTGTTTGGGTTTTTTTTAATTAAACTGGTAACTTTGCTGCATGGGTAGGTAGCTCAGTGGGGTTTTTTGTTTGATTTGGTTTTATATTATTAAGTACTTGATGAAGTCCCATTTCAGAGTATTTTGGCAGTTTTCTGTGCTAGAAGGCTCTTATGTTGTCCCTGTAGATAGGTGAAATAATGCATTTTCAGCAGGAATTAATGCAGTGACCTAGAGCAAAACTGTGGTCTGTGAGAAGCTGATAATTGCTGTGCCGGGGTTTGGGCCAGAGCTGCCAAAATAACTGACCAGGTTGTCTTCAAGTGTAGTGATGCCTTCTGCTCTAAGGTTTGAAGTGTGCAGCCAAGTAACTTGCACTGCCTGCAAAGCTTCTTAAAGCATTAAGCTTTTCTTTCCTTTAGAACTGTTGAACTTTTTGTGCTTGTTGCAGGTTATGGTAAGAATCGTTTGGGGCACAGGAAGAAGATAGCAGGGAAGAAGCGTTCGTATGGAGTTATAACTGGCCTGGCAGCCAAGAAAGCAGTGGGTTCACACAAGGGAATCAGCCCTCTGAACAGACAGCCACTGAGTGAGAAGGTAATTAGTGCAACCCTAGTGACTCAGGTTAAAAAATGAAACACAAGTGCATCAGAATGGTGCTACTGAAATATAAAATGGAGACATACGGTACAAGCTTGTGTTAAACTGGGGATGTGTTTGCTGAGTTCTTGTTTGTTTTGATGGGCTGGGTAATGACTAGGTGTGAAAGTAGTTTTTAACACTTAATTGGGTTGCAAGTCATGAAAATTGAAGTACAGATGTATATTTTGTGCAAGTGTGGAGGGAGTTGCTGTATTTCTACAAGAGTTGGGTTTGTTACCAAGCAATGGGTCAGCCAACCTGCAGGTGTTAAACATGTGCTTACCATTACAAAAATGGAAGTTTTTGTAGAATACTAAACTCTGTCTGTAGGCTCCCTCTTGCCTACTCCATCTCATTTACCATTGTAGAATGGGGATTGCTTTTGGATTTGTGAAGAAGATTAATTTTAATGACATGTGAAATGTGGATTTTATCAGTTCAGGGACATGGAGTGATGAAAAAGTCAGTGCTCTGCTGCTTTTTTCCCTTCTTTCCTTATAATGTGGAAAGTAGAGAATTCATGAAAGTGTAGAAGGTATTTTTAAATTACACCAGACTGAAAGGCAGGCAAAGCTAAATGTATTCTATATGCAGTTTGTAAATGAAAACAGAAAGAAGAATGTTTGGGTGTGTACAGAAGACATTATGCTGTATATGTTTATTGTTCTTTAAGAATGCACAGCGGAATTACCCAGTTTTGAACAGGAAAACAAACCTGCAGAGACAATCTGAAATGCAGAGAAGACAAGCTGCTGCCCTCAGGAGGACTGCCCCCCTAAACAGGAGGTAAAATACCATGCCTGGTTGCTGAACTCTCCTTGGCAACTTTCCATAGTGAGTCCTGTTTGACAGGACCAAGTCCCAGGGAAGACAGGAGGTACTGGCAGTAGCAATGTGGTCAAGACTCCCTTGTCTGTGAGGGTCTACAAATCTGGAAGCCAACCATGGGACTAACATGGTCTTCATACAAAGCCAGATATTTATTGCCATTAGAGCACTGAGGAAGTACCTCTATTTGTGAGCACCTGGTATCCTGCCTTCAGTTATATCAAAGGCAGTCTGTATTTGAGCAACCTGGTCTAGTGGGAGATGTCACTGCCTGAGTCCGAGAGGTTGGAATTGGATGATCTTTAACCCAAACCATTCTGTGTTTCTGTGATTCTGTACGGAAATGGCCAGTTTGAATTTCCACAGCTTTTAAGTGTCTGCCATGGTTTAGTGAACTTCCTAAACAAAATGCCTTTGTGGAAGGTGGTGCCATCTACAGCTTCATGGAAGCCACTGCACATTTTATTTGTGCTGGAATTAACACGTTATAAACTCCAACCAAATTGTCTCCAGGATGAAAGTTTTCCCTGTGTGACTCCATTGTGAAAACTGTAAACAAACCTTCTTTATACATAGCAATTTTTTTTCATCTAATCAGCAGTGTTTAAAATGCTGGAGGATACTGAGCAAATGGAAAAGCAGAATTAATTTCCATACTGTCCTGTGACACAGGAGCATTAGGCTGTGACTTCTCCATTTAGGTGTAATGTATTTTGTTCCTAGTACATGAGGAGCTTATCCCAACTGATTTGTTCATCCTCAGAGAGGATAACCACCATTATGGGTGGTTTGTGCGCCTTCTAGACTTTCATAGTAGTCTCTCTAAGGGGTTATCTGTGAAGCCTTTGCTAACTATATATTTTATAAATATTACAGGAATAACATGTCATCCACTTTTGTCAGAATTGGAAACAAACTAAATCAGCAGAAAGACACTCGTCAAGCAACTTTCCTGTTTAGAAGGGGCCTGAAGGTAACAAAAATTACTGAAAGCAAAAAAATTGTATCACAGGTTCTAAGCTAACCTGTAACTGATATAAAGGAATCAACTTCAGGCAGACTGGGAGATAAGCACAGATTCCACTAAGGAAGTGTGTTTGTCCTCTTGAGTTACTGTAATCCATCCATCCACCCATTCCAGTGTAGGTGGGCTATTTCGAGGGGCAAGGAACTTGTGTTTGAGGGGGGTTGCAAAGTGTTCCTTGTTACTTTTAAATATAGATGTTAGAAAGCACTGTCCAGCTTTCAGAAATTGCCCTCAGGTGAAGAATAGAGCAAAAATACATTTCAGAATCTGAATATGGTTTGGTTTGCTTTTTTGGTTATTCTGGCATTATTTATTTTAGTTATTTAAGTTCTTATTTTAGTGACTTAATGATTTTTTAGTTGTTTTGATGAAGATTCAGAGAATAGAGGGTGTACAGTAAATGGAAAGTGGCAGGTTGGGCTGTCATTTGTGCCCTCATTCCACATCTGCCATCGTTGTGAGTGTAAGTAGCTGCTTTCTTCCTTACACATCAATTGCAAAGTTACAGACAGGATCAGAAACTGGACTGTTTTTATTTGCTAGCCTGGTAACATTTTGGTGTATCTTAGTGAAGTGTGTATTTGGTGACAGAGTCCTCCAAAATGTTGCCATCTGTCTAAGTTACTGTCATTGGCAGTTTTGTTTAAATCCTGTTCTGTTCTTAAAGTAATTTCTTTCCAGCATCTTACAAAAGTAATGGGACAGTTATTTTTAAGTCCCTCTGGCAGTACAGCCCCTTTTGTGCAGAGTATACAAACAGCTTTAAACCTCTGCTTTTGAACTTCAGTATTCCCAGCTGGAACTGACACAGTATTTAAATCTGGTATCTGCATTGATGTGCTTTCAGGTGCAGGCTCAAGTGCAGTCAACAGATGATCTTGATAATCAGACAGTAAAAAGAACTCGTCAGTAAGTATTTAATTTGGAAAACTTCAGTTTTGTTACTCATGAGATTCTCATTTTAGCTCAGACTTCCTGGCTATGATAGTTGAATGGTGTGGATTTTTTACCCGGTAGGCACATCAATGAGAGCGACAGTGATCCTCCCCCTGTTCTCAGTCATTTCCTAAATGATCTTCTAATTTAACCCGGAGGAGTTTATTTGCATAAGATGCTTGCAAGAATGAGGGAGAAGATGGTGGCTTCAGAGGATCAGACTAATCTCTAGCACTCATGAATACTGCATAGTCTAGAAGAAAAATTCAAATGTCAGTGTTCTCTTGAGCTCTTGATGTAATTTTCTTTTTATTTAATATGTATATCAGCCTATGAAGTAGCTTGAAAATGAAAAAGGCAGATGACAAGGTGGATGCTCACCTCTCCCCCCACATATTTTTCCCATGTCATTCTCTGCCTGCCAGGATCTTCAGAGGGTGTTTGTTGGGAACACAACAGGCTGAGCAAGCAGGGGGTGCCACAGACTGCAGTCTGTCACCTCGTGGATTTGCTGCGAGGACAATTTTGGCCCCATCTTTGGCAAGGAAACTGTTCTGTAACACTTGGGTCAGTGCTGTAGTTCTGGTGCCCCCTGACAGTGTGTGATCCAGTGCTCACCTGAACAGGTTTAAGTGATGTAAAAGGTACAAGAATCAATAACCATGTGTCTTGTAACTGCATGTGGTCTTTGTACTGGCCAATGCTCTGAAAGCTTGTACATTCTTTATTGACCAGTGTTTTGGACACATCTTTAAAGATACTCTGATTGAAATGTCTGCAACATTTTTGAAAGTGATTTCTGTGTTTTCAAACTAGATGGCGAACTTCTACCACAAGTGGAGGGATCCTGACTGTGTCTATTGACAACCCAGGAGCAATCATAACCCCAATGTGAGTTTTCACATAAGTTTTGAAATGTTTTGAACATAACTGAGATTGCTGCTCTGACCCATTTAGCAAGTTCCTTGCAGGTATTTCAGGTGATCTCAAAGTCACAGCTTCTTGCAAAGGCTTTTAAATCTGCCCGCTTTCTGAATTTTTCTGAGTTGTGTTTAAATAAAATCACAGCTGGATTTCACATGTCAGCTCTCAGTTAAGAGCTTGATGAGGGGTATAGAGTGGAAGAGTGGTGAGCTGGTGGATTTGCACCTTGTCTGCCCTTCCAAATCAGATTGTGTTGCAGATGTTTTCCTCCCCTATCTGAATGGAAATCAATGAGCACCTGGTTGATGAATGATGGTAATAGTTCCTCCCTGACTCATAAATTACTGCTTGATTTATGCTTAAAGAGAGCTTTGTTTGCCTTGGAGAAGGTGCTGGTACTGGTGTTTATAGGTGTTGTATTTTTAACAATGACATAAGTAGCTTTTTTCATTAGTAGGATTTTATCAGTAAGGAAGACTGTACCAATTTTTATTTTTTGTATTTATGGAGTTGATTAACTGCAAATTACATGTTTGTCAGTAGGACTGAGAGATAAAAAATCAGATGACCTCCTGCAGGGACGCTTGTCTGGTAACAATCACAAATGCTCCCTTTTATAGTTCTGCCTTCTTGAATTTGTGCCCTCCATCTATTCAGCCAGCCTGATCAAATGGCTTGATGAAAATTCATGCCTCTATCAGCATTTCGACTTTATTACATAAAACAGTCATCACATCTTTTGTAATATTCTTCTTTCACAGTTCCCAGAAATTACGATTAACTCGTACTCCTGTGCCACCATTTCTGATGAAGAGGGACCAATCTGAGGAGAAGAAGATTCCCAAAGGAGTTCCATTGCAGTTTGATATTAATAGTGTTGGAAAACAGGTAAATGCAGTTTCTTTTCCTAACTGTGGAAGTAGTTTCAAGACCAATAAAAGCCAGTGAGGCACTTGCCTTCTCAACTCACCGGAGTGGCAGAAAGAAGGAACTAGTGGCTTCTTCTTGTTTCCACTTCCAGTTCTTCCACTAATTAGCTATGTAACTTCAAGCAAGTAGCTAAACTCACTATTCCTGTTCTTCTAGTTCATGTCTCACACACCCACGTGATTTAAATGGGATTGAAAATGTTGAATATTCCTAAAAGCCTTCTGGTGTTCCTGCTGTGCTCATCAGCAACTGTGTGTAACTCGGGGATGAGCTGCTTAAAGCTGTGTAACCTGCATGGACCCTGAGGCAACCTTTGCTCTGCATCTAGGAAAAAGAAATCAAATATGATGACATAAAGGCTTGAAAGATGAGCAATTGTTCTTAATTTTCATGAAGACAGGTGGTTTGGTGCAGGAATCCTGGTGCTGTTACTGAAGGATTTCTCCCAGGTGACAGAGTTAAGTGCTGTTCTTGTAATGAGCTCCTCAGTGCCAGCTGTAGAAAACTGCAAAGGGTCAAGGCATTGGTCTGGGTATGTTCCATCCATGAATAAGGAGTATGCAAAAAATTGTCTGCTACAGCACTGTAAAATTAATTGAACTTTTGGATTAAACTCCAGCCTCAACTGGATGAACTGGAAAACAACCTGCATTAACACAGAGAAAAGGACACATTTGTTTAAGTTACAGAGAATCTGTGGGGAAATGTATAGCAAAAGTTCCTTTTTTCAATCTGTCTGCCCTCAGTTTAACCTATCACATTTTCAGTAAGCTTTGAGTAATGACATTGTGCACCATGTGTTCTTAAGGAATTCTGTGGAAGTCCAATCTGATTTTTAAATGATGTAGGAAATTACTAAATCAATCCTTAAAAACATTCAAGTGAGGCAATTAAGGAGTCAGGTGGTGATACACATTGAATGAAAAGGTATTCTTGTCTCCATTGCTTTGATTAAATTAACCCAACATCTTTCTAAGTTTATGGTTAAATGACTTTATTTTTCAGACAGGGATGACGTTGAATGAGCGATTTGGGATCCTGAAGGAGCAAAGAACGGCGCTGTCTCAGAACAAAGGAAGCCGCTTTGTAACCGTGGGTTAACCTGGCACATGGACTTGGGCACTGAGCCCACCTACCCAAGAACCTGAGATACAAGTGGGCAAAAGAATACAGCATATGTCACTAAATTTCTCCAGACATCTTGCTAAGATGGTGGCAGATCTATCTCTCTTTTTTACTTTTATTTTCAACGGTAAAAGACATGATAGCCTGAGGGAGAAAAGTGAGGAAACTGATCCGCTGGATTGGCACCATCACCTGGTTGGAAAATACTCCGTTGCCCAGCTGACGACAAACACTGGTTTTGGTTCATATTGCAGTTGAAACATAAAAAAGAATTTTAAAAGTTGTGGGTTTTTTCATTTAGGAGTGCTCAGTGTCTGTTCTTCAGCCCCTCTGTTATGGTAGTGAGATTGTGTAAGTGTTTCATTATAAACCCCATTGTAGGGTTTTTTAGGGACTGCCTGTGAGCTCTCCCTCTGACTGCAGTTTGGCACAGAGCCTCAGTCCATGGATACTTTGGTAGCAATGTAGCTGCATTTTTCATGGGAGCGTTGGTTGGTTCTGTACTTCTTTGTGCTTTTAAAGTTCCATTTTTTTCTTTCTTGAAAACAGAATGTTTTGCATCCTCACTTTCACAAATAAAGCTGTTAGCTGAGACCGAAAATAAGTAATGAGGATGGAGACTATTCTACTCATATCCTTAAAAATGGTCCACATCATATATCATACTGGAGGAGTACTGCAGAGGCAGTATGAGATTAATTTATATTACAAATAGCTCATCACCTTCCTCTGTAAATGGAGTTTGTCTGTCTCCTTTTTGTCATGAACTTCAGCTTTCTATTTCTTTTTGAAAGGTTTTTCACAAACAATGCAATAACTTCACATTTTTTAATAATTTCGTAGAATTAAATACAGCAGTTCACAAGGAAGTCAGCAGTGTGGTAGAACTCCTCACCCTCCGAGACACAGGGTTGTCATCCTGCAGACCCTGCCCCAGAGGGTTTTCTCTGGCTCCTACAAATAGCTGGAGGCAAGCAATCTAATAGTTCTTGTTTGTGTATACCAAAGAGAGGTAAGATGTGTAGCTGATCTGAAGTGATCAGACATCTGGAAATTGGCTGAAACTGGGGAACATGACTGGAGGAAAGCCCTTGGTTTGCCAGTGTGTGTAAAGCTTTAAGCAGGAGCTGGCAGTCACTTGCTTTTAGGCTTAGCTCTGTGCACCAGAATTTGCAGAAGTAACAACCAGGGCATCCTCAGTCTGAAGTTACATAATCCCTAAAACTGAGGCACTTCTTCAGAATTGCTTCCAAACCAGGAACTGATGAGCTTAGCACTGATCTATAGCAATGAGGTTTAGGTACAGTCAGGTAATAGAGTGGTTGTCCTTCTGCATCTGGGAATGTTTATGGTCTTTGAAGGGGGTTTTAGCTCCTTTTACGTTCTTGAAGAATCTACATTTGACTTCTGATAGAGTTGGTTTCCTTGCATTTTTATCTCAAATTCCAAGTTAACTGGCATATACTGGCAAGTTCAGCCTTGAAGAGCATTTGACAGCAGAAGGGCTTTTTTTATGTATAGCAGTTTTGATGTCAGAGTACACTCTGAGGCTATGTAATACTTAAACCCTTATTTTTAATGTTGGAAAATATACCTTAGCAGAAGCAAATGAAATGTAATGGTGTTAAGATTTCTTTCTCAATTACTAGTAGGAATTTTTTTTAAGTGTCCCACTTACAGAATTTGAGTAGATAAGGTGTTGTCAGTCATCCTGTTTCAGTGTATATGTTTTCCATGTGCCAGGATGCAACAAAAAAACTTTTGCATCAACATAGATGCAAAACCTTGATGCAGTGCATCAAAAAATGTTAGTTTGTATTTAATGAGAAGATGCTTTACACTGTACTTTTTGGTATTTTTTTGGAGAAGTTATTACATTTTATCTATTCTGAAGCTGTTAATTTTTTTTTTAAATAAAAGGTTACAGGTTTCATACTGTCTTTTTCCTGTTAAAATCACCTGAGCAATATATACTGTCATGTGAATTTTCTGATAGCATGCAAGGGGTTCTTATTGATTAAATTCTTATTAAATGTTGTAAAGAACACAGCAAAAAGCAGCCTAATGTAAAGAGGGTTCACTCCTTGCCCAGCTCAATACCCTGACAATTGAGCACTTCTTGGAGTGGCACCATGTGGTCTCAACTGCATTTAAAGGTGTCAGCTGCTGATGCATGTTTCATGTCTAACGTAGTGGTTTGGTGTGATTAGAGCACCAGGTCTGTCAGCCCAGGCACTGGTTGTTGGTGTGACGTGTCCTGCCAGTGACAAACCACTGCCATTTAAACCTTGTGCTGCAGAACAGCCCGAGCAGCCACGGCCGTGTCTGGGAGCGCCACGCTGGCAGGGCATGAATGGTGCAAATGCTGCTGTAAAGTGGTGGTGCAGGAAAAAATACTGCCTGTACATATATTCGATAAGGTGTTGAGTATGGTGAGAGTCTTCACACCTGGTATCTCCAGCCTTGGTTCTTGGTTCCCAGCTCAGCTCTGCCAGCTCCAGGTCGGGCAGTGCCAAGACACGCAGCAGCCCAAGTGGAAGCAGCAGGGCAGGATGGCATTTATGGCGTTTATCAAGCCGTTGCAAAGTGTGTGGCGTCTTAACGATTGATGACATTAAGTGAAAAACGTGAAGCAGCTGTGATTTTTCCCTACCTGGGATCTCTCCGCTCTGTCCTTGCTTTCCTGCCGGGAAGGGTCTCACACCCCCAGCAGTGGTGATCGATGCTCGCCCAAAAACCAACTTGTGACATCCCACCTCGGCGGGTAAACTAGACTGTTTAACCCTTTCCGAAGGTGTACGGGCAGGCGGGGCCTGGCACGGCACGTTCCGGGGACAAGCGGGAAAACAGCCCCGAAAAAAGGACGTTTCGGGCAAACCGCGGGGGCCCCGCGCTCCGGCCGCGCATGCGCAGGTGCGGCCCGCGCTGTCATGCGCCGTGGGCCGCGGCGTGGCGGGGAAATGGCGGCGCCGGAGGGCGGCTGTGCCGCTGTGCCCGCGGCCGGACCCGCTGCGCCCGGACCCGCCGCTCCCGGCGCATGGAGCCGCTCCCTCGACCGAGCCCTGGAAGAAGCGGCGGCCAGCGGAGCCCTCAGTTTGAGCGGCAGGAAGCTCCGGGACTACCCGCGGGCCAGCGCCGCCAACCACGATCTGAGCGACACCACCCAGGCTGGTGAGGGACGGGGCGGCGGGGCCGGGGCTGGGGCGCCTCGGAGCGGGGCTGGGGGTGGCTGTACCGCCGTGGGGCTGAGCGGAACTGTTTGCTGCCTCTCCCCTAAACTGAAGCTGCTTCGCCGCCTGGCCTCGCTCTCCGCCCTCCCTGTCCTCGTCTGGGGCAGATGGAGGAGTCGTGTCAGGGTTCTCCTACCTCTGCCCGTCTGATGAGATCTCTTCTATTTGTTGGATCTTTTTTTCGTTATCATCTCCGCTCTGAAGTGTTTGCCTTATCGGAGGCTGTTTTTAGAAGAGCCGTGAGGTTTTTCTCGGTATTGCCTCGCTGATGCTTTAGCCGCCGTCTTCTCGCTTTGATGCAGGAGATGTGAGTGTGTAAATACACAACCTTCATCCTGTGCTGCTGACAGGGCAAACCCAACTTTCAGAGAAGGCCTGTCAGGTGTGCCTGTGCCAAAGACAACTGTTTCTTACAAGCTCTGTAAGCTCTTATGCTTCTGTTACTGTAATTTCAGACAGCCATAAACAAGAAAGGTACTCTGAACGCAGTCACGTTACTCTTTCTTTCTCCTGTATAATGTGGATTTAAGGATATTAAGGAATATTAAATACTTTACAAGGCATAGTAACCAATAGGGCTGGTTTTATTCTTCTGCCCCTCAAATATATTCATAAAAGTAGACTAAAACTATGTACTTTGCCTATAAGTACCTTGATCACAAGCAAACTATGTTTGTGTAGTGTGTTTAGATGTCACTGTATTGAATAGAGAGATGGGAACTTAGGAAACAATGAGAGTTTCTGCAGGATGTAGAATTTTTCTTAATGCATTATGTAGAGCAAACTGTTTATTTTGATTTTCCAGTTCTATAAGTCAAGTAATTTTAAAAGGTGTCAGTGTGCCATTTCTTTGTAGCTTTGATTGTTTCTGTTGCAGTCATTTCCATTTTTTTAGTGCTTTGTGTTAAGTTGTAGGTTGAAAGCTTAGAAACAAATTTCAAATGTCACCTTTTTTCAAGTTACCAAGTTTATTAATGTGTTGGTTACACTGTCAGTTAAGTAGTTCAAAATGGAGCCTCCTTTCAAATTATCTGACTCTGTCCTGTAACATCCTATTTATGCAAAAATCTGCCACTAATGAAAAACCCACCCCTGAAAACCCTGGCAGACGAAGATAACTGGTTTGCTTGACTTGAGCACATCTGTAAATAGAAAACACTTCTTGCTGGGATATATTTTTTTTTTGTTCTAAGGGTTTTGTACAAGTGCAGTTGCACAATGAGTGTGTGTAATGGCTGATCTGTCAGCCAGTGTAGCACAGACATTTGTGAGGAGTTTGGGCTTTTTGTTTGTAACACTATTCATTTACTGTACTCTTAAACAATTTGTGGGAATTCTTGTTTCCACCAAGGTTCCCATCTATTGTGATGAATATTTGCATTGTAGTTGTTCAAGAAGCATTAAATGCTAATAAGTGGCAGTGCATGCCATACACTTTTGTGCATTTATCATCACAATGAACCTTAGAAAAAAGCTAGAACTGTTAAGTTATAAGAAGCAAAGCTTATTGAGCGTGTGTGGGATGCATTCTGTTTAAACTCTGTTTGAAGGATGCTGTGAATAACTTCATCTTGTGCCTGGTTTTAGTGTGGTCCATTCTGTGACTTTTTTGTTTTGAATAAGGCTGAGCAGTGGAAAAAAAATCCGTGCAAGTGTTTCTGACCCCCAGTTTTCAACTGAGTGCTCAGCTCCAAATTTAATCCACTTCTTTCCCCACATTGGTTTCTTTAAAGTTCTTTTGTATGGGAGTAGCCACAAATAGTATGATATAATGTATATCTGTGTTAGGTGTTACAAGCACTTAAAATAAGCACTTTAAATAACTCCCAAGTGCCTTCCTACATGCTGTGCCACAAAAACTCCAAGCACATGAAGTGGAACATGTCTGTGTTTCATAAACATCATTGGAATTACTCTCAAACTACAAAACTGAAGGTGGAACAATGGATTTGCTCACCTTCCTCCTTCTGTGCTCAAACAGACACCTCTCACCTCTCCAATGTGCGTTGTGTTTTGCTGGTGCAGCTCATTCCCATTCTTGTGGTATTAAAAGTAATTGCGCGTCACTGTAACCACATCGATGCTTGGGAAGGGGGGGATGAATCACATCCCTCGTTAATGTAACTATCCTGCTGGAAAACCACCCTCAAGGCTTAACAGATCTCTGGCCTTCCCTGGGAGCCGCTGGTAACGCAGGTGAGCAGCAAAGCAGGTGGGAACAGGGTGTTAGATTAGATACTAAATCAAGTTTAGCTGGGTGCTCTGTGCAGATTTTGAGTTTGGTGATGGGTGATGTCATCCATAAGGTGCATTTTCAGATGTTAAGTCAATTGAAAGGTAACATTTCTTTGGACTTGAGTTCAGATTTGACTAATATTAATGCTGGTGCGTAGGTACCATCCTTAACCCCCCACTAAACAGACATCAGAGCCAATTTTCTGATAGGTGTAACTTGACTGTGGGAAAATATCTGATAAAACAGATTGTAGAATCATATAATTTCTTAAGTTGGAAGGAGCCCGTAAGAATCCTTGAGTCCCACTCACTGCTCCTGGCAGGACTGCCTAAAATGAAATGAGATTGGGTTTGCACTTTCATTCTTGAAGTTAATACAGTATTTCTTTTAGGCATCAGTGGAAAAATAAGGTTCCTCATTAATCATTTGCCTCATCACTAAACTTTTCACTGGGAAGTGGATTCTTTAGTCACGTCAGAGCCTCTGCTGCTCCTGGGCACTGCCATCCTCCAGATGAAGACCCACGTGTGGGTCTTGTTTCCAAACAAGATCAGTGCTCAAGGTTATTTTCAGACCTGAGCAGGGAACTTCAGCAGGCAGTAAAGTTACAGTTTCCGGCTGGTTTGTACTTTGACTGGAATTACGATCACATAATATAAAATCAGATGCAAGGTGGGACAATCTGTGCCTGAGAGCTTTGGAATGGATTAGTGGGAAGGGAACTTCCTACAGTGTGTGATACAGTTGTCCATGTAAACTTCTCATCCATGTGGGATGGCTCATGGACAAGAAATGCAGTGTAATAATGACTAGTAATGTAGGTGCTGAAACAGTATCTCATCCCTTTGTGTTCCTCCCTTACAACTTAACTGGAATTTTAGGAAGTGACTCAGGCTTACAAAGCTCATTGATGATGAAGAATGAGCAAGCTTCATTATCAAGTCAAGGATGTGCTTTTCTTTTTCTTTCTCACTCATTTAGCCTGCGTTATCTCTACCCATTTTATCTGGGTTGAGTTACAGACCATTTGTTCATTCCTCTCTTGTTCTTGACCACAGAGTAGGAAGAGGAAGGACTGTAAACCACCTGAGTTAAATGTGAAAGGAAGCATGGCTGCATTTTGCCAGTGTTAATGCAGACTCTGATGTCATTATTTGACAGCATTCCCAGTGGCCTAAAGCATACATTGAGCAGAAAAGTTATTTTTAAAACCATCCATGACAGCTGTAATTACCTAAACCACTCACTGTCTTCATTTTTCAAGGAGAATATGGGAATATGTGGGTTTATGCCATAAAAGAAATGGCCATTGTATGGAAATGAACTAGTAGGATAATTACATGCAGCTCACTATGTCTTTTTTTTCTGAAATATATTAATAGTGAAAAAAAAAAGAATAAAATTGTGTGCTATGCCTTTTGGATGGCTTTGCCATTAAGGCATCTCTGTAGTTTTGTTCTTGGCAGCTCTTCATAAAAACGGTAAAATCTGATCATAATGCCAATGTAATTTCTACATGGTAAGTGCTTGCATGGTTCTAGAAGGTTTGCAGTGATTATGTGAGTGTTCTGCAGTAAAGGGTCTCACTGGTATTCTTCTTTCCTGCCAGAAATTCAGTTTATATTGTCTGATGAAATGTAAAACAGCTCAAGAAGTGCAGTGTGGCTCATGCAGCAGTGACCCTGCTTCCCAAGCATGTGTTCTTAAAGCAGAATCCAAACCAGAATAAAATTAAATTACTATTTGGGAAAAAACCTCTTCAGGTTACTGTATCTTGATGTAATTTTATTATGATCTATGAGATAATGTGGAAGGAAATGGGATTGTTGTTCAAGTCTCAGGCTGTTTGTCAGCAGCGTTTACAGTGTTGGTACTTACACATTGTCTAAAGTTTCATTATTAAAAATCAAAGCCTGAATGTAGTTATGGTCATTCAGAGTCTCGTACTTGCATTTGTGTACTTGTCTCTGTGCTTCCTAAAACCCAAAGAGAAATACATTGTCCAGAGGTTCCAGTGGCTGTAAGGGCGGGAAGGAGAGAGGATGGCAACTTTTCCCCAGACTTTAGACAGTAATCCAGCTTGTTCTTCAGTTGCTTTTTTTAGTCTTAGCTCCTACTTGTGTCAATCACTTTTTAATTTGATTATTGCTCCCTCTTGTTTCCCTTCTTATGTTTCTGCTAATGGAAAGTCTTCATTTTGTGTGTTCTGTACGTAAATACTGGCAAATCTTAGTCTGGGCTGATGGAATTGTCTGAGAGTGGTGCTTTGCTAAGCTGGTAAATTGAGGTCAGTTCTCTTGCCTTTTTTTTTTTTTGTTACCCTCAAAACGCCATGAGCAGTGGACTGTCATAATTTATGGTTCATTTTTGCCGGATATGTTGGGGTTTGATGGAGACCTGAGGCCTTGCAGCAAGTTCTTGGCACGCAGGCCGTCCTTTTGCCTAATGTTTTATGGCAACCGGGAGTCTGAGCTTGTAGCCTAATCCTTGTGGCAATAAAAGCAGTACGTGACATTCAGAATGCCTTTGTTATCTTTTAAAACAAACAATAAAGTCCCACAATCAAACTTTTACAACCAGTGAGCTCTTCTAAGTGGTGTTCAATGTGTTGCATGTGTTTGCAGTTACTGCCCTGGTTTCCACTTCCTTGTCTCTGTTATGATCAGATTTATTTTTTTAATACTCTTTTGTCTGCAAACACACTTGTAGTTATATTTTTGGGAGATAACTGTAACTACATAAAAAGTCAGGAGGGGAGGAATTGATAGGTGAATATATTGAGCCCTGCAGTCACATGAAAGGCAAATTAGAATTTAGGGGGAAAGGAAATGTCTGTGTTTCTCTCATGGTGTTTCTAGCCCTGTTCTCCTGTGTCTGTGCTTGGAGGTGGCACATTAATTTTGGTTAAGTCCTCCCTGCAGTCAGTCATAAACACATGGCCTAATGTCATCCAAGTTCTGTGCTGTTGCCAGAAGGGGAAGTTCTGCCTTCATCTCCTGCTGCACAGGCAACACCAGTAACAACCACAGTGCCTTCCAGCACAGCTGTTTCATACTTACCTGGCTGAAAGCTCAGCCAGGAACTGCTTGGGTCAGATCCCTGGACAGCAATCTGCTTTTCCACCTGTGTGTGAGTGCCAGTGAATGGCCAGGCTGGAAGGACTGTATGGGTGATGAGAATGAGAGGGTCTGTTTTGGCAGGTGTGTAAGCCTAGATTGACTTGTATCAGTTGTGAAATCACACCTTAATTCTATTTTTAACCTTTTACCACTGGCCTGCTGTATGTTTGGTAATTATTTTCTGTAAAACAATGAGCTGGCCTTTGAGTCAGTGAGCCCAGAAATTTTTTCTTTTACAATGGGGCTTATAGAGTAGAATTTCATTCAGTGAAACTTTGCTGCAGACAGATTTGGATCTCATGCTTTCATTTGGCAGTGCACGTTATTTTATGTAAGTTATTTTAAACTGATGGTTTAGGTTTAGATTCAGAATGCTGTAGATGTAATTAGTTTATTCAGTAGAGGAACCAGCAGTAAAGAACTAGTTACAACAAACTGCAAATTATGTAGCATGTGTTAAAAATAAAATTACATGGTAGCCAACAAAAAGGCTGTAACTCAATTCAAGGGTTCTTCTCTCTCTAATCAGGCTTGTATCTCATAGTTTCCAATGTTGGCCAAACAGCCTGAGTGAATTGCAGTTGTGTGTTTATCTGAAGCCATGGGCTGTGGGGAGTGCTTTCTTCTTCATCTGCTGTGATTCCCCCTCCAGAGTGGAGGATTGGAAACCCATTCTTGTCAAAAGCATCTTGGTGGTCAGATTTATTAGTGCTTTAAACTTTTGCTTTCGTTCTCTGAATTACAGATACTTGGAGAACATGCACAGGGTAAGACATTGTGGTCTTTCCCTTAGGGGATTGCTGTGTGTAAGTTAGTCCTTCTGTGTATATGCAGGAACAGGGTTTATTTCTCACTTCAAAGTCCCCAAATTGTCCTTTACTTTAGCCTTTCTTACAATTCTACTCTACAAACTGCTGCTTTCAGTGACAAAGCCCACAAATCTCTCTGGAGTGAGCAGAGTCCTTGTTCTCTCCAAGATGAGGTTATGTCCAAACCCCCCCTTGCTGTGCAGCCCCGGTGTTGGGTGTGCACTGGGTGGTTTGTGGTGTGCCCTGTGCAGGGGGCAGCAGGATCAGGGAGCACCTACTCACTTCCACGCTGGGACGTTGTTCAGTGACCCCTGTGAATTCAGTCTCTTTATTCAGCTTATTGTTCAAACTTAGCCTTGGATACAGAGACATGTTATTGTTGCCTTGAGCTCTTGGGTAGTGCTCCAGACTGTTGAAAAGGTTTCAAACACTGTTTTTCGTGTAATCTCTGTGAAGTGAAGCAAGTCATTTTATGTTTGTATTTGAAGCTTGGAATGGTACAAAGTTTAAAAGCATTTGCTGATTTGGGGTACCAAAAACTCAAAATACTTAGTACCTGAGCTTCTAAGCAACCAAACTATTTCAGATTAATTGTTCTCACTATTTTCAAATGCAGCTCTTGATGAATTCAGGTGCCTTAGTGACTCCTCAGGAGTACTGAGAATCAAGCCCAACATCTAGAAAAGTGGAAATATGTGATTAATTACTACCTTTGGAAAGATTAGTTTAGAAGATTTGCTTAGCATTATGAAGGAAATATGTGGTACTGACAACATGTGATCTGTTTTTCCAAAGCAGCATTCACCACCTTTCAGGTTAACCATCCCTTTTTCTTTCTGTAATTCCTTGGGTTTTTTCCTCTCACAATTTTTCAACAACACTCTCTTTCACAAGACTGTTACTGTGATCAGGCCTAATTCTTAATTTCATCTTGGCTGAAAAAATCTACTTGAATAGCATCTTGCCGAAAATTGAAAGGTGGTATGTGGTTGGTAATTAAAGACATATGAAGAGTAGATATGCACAGGAAATGAGCAATTAAAGTTATGTGGGCATTTCTGATGACAGACTATGCTGCCCATGTGCCTGGTTCAGCAGTGTTAGGTAAGATTTTAATTGAGTTTTCTCTCTACAGAATATCGATGTGTTTTCCAGGTTACTTTCCTGATGCTGAATTCTAAGTTCAGGCTGAGTTTCAGTCAGAGATGCAGTCTGAACTTTCTGGATTTGGTTGAGTGGAATCATGTTGCCGTCCGTGTGACTCACCAGGACAGTCCAAACCTCTACGTCCACCAGTTTCTCTTACGTGAGCCAACAAGGTGACAGGAGGTTGTCATTCCCTGAAACCTGTTTGTGAGGTGGGATGCTGCACCTCTGAGTTGTGCAGATATTGGAGGGCAGAGGAGTGGTGGTTTGAGCAGGTTTCAGGTTCTGTATTTGGGTATTATGGGGCGATTGTGCTCCACCAAATTGGGGTTCCTCCCGGTGTTCATGCCACATGTCCTGTTCCCAACAATATGTTGTTATCTCAGTTCTGTGTCTTCTGCCCTGAATTTATTTTTTTCATCCCCTTCATCCCAGTTTCCACGTCTTAACCTTTTCTCTTTTCATTCAGTCTTGCCCTGTCTCAGATCTCTCACTGCCAATTCCATTCTTCTCATCCAAGTTGTTCAGATGATTAAAGAGGAATAACTAGTATTTTAACATTTGGTGAAAAATTCCTTTTAAATCTGAGGCGAACATTAATTTTAGGCTGCTGATGAGACAAGTAGTAATTTAAACCTGCTTAATTCATTCTTACCATTATATATTACCCCTTAGTTCAGCTGTAGGCCTGGGCTTTTACTGATCTTTGAGCTGGTGTCATTCAGTCTGTTCTCTGGGCGTAAGAGAGTCCCTGAGCACAATAGTAGCAGAACAATTGGGAGCTTGTCATTACATTGGCTCGAAGCTCAGCTGTCGAATAAGTGGTTTTGTAGAGGGCCACAACTGAATGTAGTTAAGAGCCATAAAATATCTGCTATTTCCTTCCATTCTGCTGGCTTGCAAAGGAGAGGGGAGATTTGTGCTTATCAAGGTAAAAATTCTCTTTGGAACCACATCTATGGCAAAACAGCAGGTTGATCCTTTGAGCTGTAAACTTGTTGCAATTATAAAAGTATTATATGTTACATGACTGTTCTGCTCTATGCAAATCCTATCCCCATCATTAAGGGATGGTAGTCTGTGTGTGTGTCTGTCTGTCTGTCTCTGTGCGTGTGTGTCTGTGTGTGTGACTGTGTGTGTCTCTGTGTCTGTCTCTGTGTCTGTCTCTGTGTGCGTGTGTGCCTGTCTGTGTCTGTCTGTCTGACTGTCTGTGTGTATCTGTGTCTGTGTTGATGTGTCCGTGTGTGTGTCTATGTGTCTGTGTGTGTGTGTGTGCCTGTCTGTGTCTGACTGTCTGTGTGTGTATGTCTATGTGTCTGTGTGTGTGTCCGTGTGTGTGTCTATGTGTCTGTGTGTGTGTGTGTCTGTCTGTGTGTGTCTGTGTGTCAGAAGACTGTTAACAATTACCATTAAAAGTCACAGTGTGGGATATCCAGGAGCTTCCCTGTTGGTACTTTCAATGGTGTTTAGCTCAGAACTGGCTTTTCATTCTGAGTGAGAAGGAAATCTCCCACTCACACACACTCCTCATGCACAGTTTGGCTGTGAATTCTGTAACTGAGTAACACAGCTGTGACACTGAGCATCTGCCATCTCTGCTCTCACAGATTCGGTAAAATGAAAAGTGCATCTGTTAAGTTCTTTCTGTCAATGTCACTGCAGTGTCGTTTCCATTCACAGCAGCTGAAGTGTCCTGTAGTGCTTAAGAAATAAGTCTGTGGAAGTTCCAATTCAATTGTCATTTTGAAATTAGACCACTTAAACAGCTTTTCAGATTTAAATAAAATGAAAATATTATTTGGTTTACATTCTTTTTACTTAAAACACACTTTTACCCTTTGGATAGGTAAAACAAAAGGCAAAACCAGATTTTCATCAACAACACAGTTTTTGCCACAGTGCTGCCAGATTTGCAGTGCATAAATGGAAAATATACTTTCAATCACCACTGTTACTATTTCTGTCTAATTAGATTTTCAGACAGAAATGTGATTTGTTTTGTTTTGTTATATTTTTTAAAACTGACTGAATCCTTACCGTATGATGCAGTTCTTTTCAGTTCTTGACCACACTGAGTATGTGATAAATGGAAATGCAAGGAATTTTAGAAGCACACATTGCAAGCTGTTTGAGTGGATTCTGGGATAACTTGAATGGGGTGGCGTCTCCTCTGTTTTTGGGAAACAAACAAACAAACAGACCTGAGTAGGATCCTGAGAATTTCTGTTCTCCAGAACAGGCTGGCCTGGCTGCCACTTTGCTCTTGGAGAAGCAGCTCATATTTGTGTTTTCCTCAGCTGGAGATATTCCAGTCTGCTGAACACTGGTGTCTATTTTTCAATCGTATTAGAAGAAAGTGTGTTCACACTTACATTATGATTTTTAGATTTGCCTGTTCTATTTCCATTCTCTGTTTTGGACCACAAAGAATTCCTCCTGTCACTGCATTTCCCACCTCTTTGCTCTTGATTCTCTGCTCAGTGTTGGTCCATCTGCGTCCTCACTGTGTGCAGGGTGATACATCCTTATGTCAGTGGCATTTATAAGTGAACTTGTTTAGTGTATTGTTTTACTTCTCAGGCAAAATTACATCATTTTAAAGCCAGAAAACACAGTTTGTGCCCCACAAAGAGAAGAGGAAAAAAGAAATTACAGGCCATCCATCTTATATGGGGGACTTTTAATTTTTTCAAGTTGTATATTGAGCATAGGCTAAATTTGTTGAAAGAGATTTATTCATATGCCTTTGTATCTATTTCCATGCCAGGTGATTTGAGGCTGTGTGACTACATTATGTAATCTCATAGAATTGCATGTTGTCAGTACAGAAGGGAGGGAGGATGGTAACAGCTGTAAAGACACATCCCCTTTGATGAGCAAAAACAGTTTGTGGTGTTCCAGAGATCTTTACTCATAAAACATTGTCAGCCTTCCTCTCATAGGTAACATCTTCTGTGATCAGGAAGAAGATTAATGAACAAAAATTTAACATGTGTGTGTGTTAATTGTATATGAAACTTTAATTCTCCTTCACACCTGTAGCATCAGCAAAACTTCCCTGTAACAATTTCACTGCAGCCGTTCAAGAGCTTTGGTTGTGTTGCTTTTCATGTGACAACTTTTCCATGTAGTTCTTGTGACAGAAGAGTCATTTTTGCTGTATTGTTGGGGTTTTTTTCAGGGGATGTCAAACTCAAGTGGCAAATTTTCATTTCCAAATTTTTAGTCAGTTTATGGCACCTTGTTTTATGATCCTGCCACCCTTGCTGTCTTACTGTGCATCAATGAAATGCAGTGCTCTCTTTATTTTATTTGGTATTTCTTGTCACAGTTGCAGCAGTTGTTTCTTCTTTAGATGTAGGTGCTGTTTAATAGAGATGGGAGAGTTTTATTCGTAAAGAATGTTACATTTTATCAGGTGAAATATAAACTGTTTTTATTTTCAAATGTGTTTTATAGTGAGACTTTTCAGAAGTTTCTCATTCTTACTTTATAGTAGCCTGGGAGTTTTATTTTAATTCTGTTAGAAGTAGAGATTCATTTCTGTGCTTCTGGTGATCTTGGGATGGATTTCCTTCATCATATTGTCCTTACAGTAATGAGATCAGTATTGCTTTCAGGGCAAGAGGAATATTCGGTACTGCCATTGTTGTTAATGCTTTATCATAATTTTTCTTTTTGCATAACTTCAAATACCCTACTTGACTCACATTTTCCTACTCTTAGTGCTTTCTTTTTGCTGATCACTTCCATATTTGTACTGGAGCTTAATTCGTCTTTTAATGCTGTGCCATTTTTATAACAACTTTCAAAAGTTGCATAGCAGGGCCCATTATTTTCAAAGTATAACCAGCCCTTCCATTTGCTCTGTGATTCGTTGGCTTATTTGCTATTCAGTGAATATCAAATCTGTAATTTCAGGACCTTTAAGTTTTCCAGTACTTGAGCTGCACCCAGACCTTTTTCTCTTATCTCCCCATGCCTTATGCAGACTCCTGAAAGTTGGTAAAGTTGAATTCATAGAATCACAGAATTGATTGGGTTGGAAAAGACCTCCGAGATCATCAAGTCCAACCCTTGGTCCAACTCCAGTCCCTTTACCAGATCATGGCACTCAGTGCCACATCTCAGTTTAAAAACCTCCAGGGATGGGGAATCCACCCCCTCTCTGGGCAGCTCATTCCAATGCCTGATTACTCTCTCTGGAAAGATTTTTTTTCTGATCTCCAACTTAAATTTCCCCTGGCAGAACTTGAGCCCGTGCCCCCTTGTCCTATTGCTGAGTGCCTGGGAGAAGAGACCAACCCCCACCAATTATTTCCATTAAGTGTATCAATTAAAATCCATGGAGTGATTGTTGCAGTGGGACTATTTGCTGTTTGGGATTGGGTTTCTTTGGGATTTTTTTGCAATGTTCTAACTACTAGTTTACCTCCTCTTCACCCAAATTGAAGGCTGTTGTCCCTCTGTGTACTCCAGCCAGTTATTCCAGTGAGGTTTTGGAAAAGATAAATGGATTGAATAGATATCAAACATGTGCCTTTAACAATACTGTAATTTATAATAGGAAAAAATAATAGTTGGATCTAGAGGTTTGCACATGGACCTACAATCTGGCAATAGTTTTACCTCCATTTTCAAAGCTTTTTTATGTCTTCTACTTTAAAATGTTTGGGGTTTTTTTTTTAAATTGGATTTTTTAGTTGGGTAATTCCTTTTGTACCTGAAGGAACTTTTTTCTGGGGGGCTGAGCAGGATGAGTTCATCTACTTCCCTCACCACTAACTTTGTGAAGCAGTCTTGGAAAATGAAACCCTGCTCTGCTGGAACACAGTCAAGTATTTCCTGAGCAGGGGCAGTGTCGTGTTGCCGAGGAGCCGAACGCTCTCAGACATCTCGAGTGTCGTGCTTGTATCTGTGTTAGTGGGGTGGGTGAGGCCGTTTCTCTGTAACTTGGAGATTTTTCCAGTTGAAATTCCTACATGCTTGCAAATGGACACTTTTTAAATTATGGTTTTATATACATGTAGAGCTCTAAAAATACCAGCAGTTGAAATAGTCATTATGAAATGGAATCATGGAGATCTGTGGAAGTGGAATCCTCATTGTTGTTGTGCCATGTGGGCAGTTCCCACACAGCTTTTTTCTTCTGTGGCTCAGTACTTGTCAAGAATTCTCCTGGCAAGGGAAAAGCTTTCATTCTCCTCAGTTTGTACTGGGGCAGTACAGACAGGAGCTGTCACATGCAGAAAAATGATGATTCTCTGAAGGAGCTGGAGGGATAGAGCCAACCAGCCAAAAACTTCCGAAGTGACTACTGCGTTTATAACTCCCTGAAGGGAAGTTCTGGCCAGCTGGGGGTTGGTCTCTTCTCCCAGGCACTCAGCAATAGGACAAGGGGGCACGATGGGCTCAAGCTCTGCTAGGGGAAATTTAAGTTGGAGATCAGAAAAAAATTCTTTCCAGAGAGAGTAATCAGGCATTGGAATGGCCTGCCCAGAGAGGGGGTGGATTCCCCATCCCTGGAGGATTTTAAACTGAGATTGGACGTGGCACTGAGTGCCATGATCTGGTAAAGGGACTGGAGTTGGACCAAGGGTTGGACTTGATGACCTCGGAGGTCTTTTCCAACCCAATCAATTCTATGATTAATTTTCCTCAAGGCCTCTAAAGAGCAATGTTTAGTGTTAAAGCTCAGCTTAAGCATTTTCCTCAACAGAAATTGTTTTCATTTGTGGTCAGGTCAGTTTGGATTTTGTCTTATGTGTTTGCTTCCAGCCTTCTTATTTTTATTTTTTTTTGTGAAAAGATGTGTATACCATTCATCTCAAATACTAATTTGAGAATATAACAATCATTTTGATAGCCTTGTTACTGGTTTTTAGCAAGCTTAGCTTTTAAAAGAGTGAAGATGTATGAAATGGTGACTGCCAGTTCTGTAGCCCTTGATCCCTGGTAATGTCTGCATGGTGTGTTTTTGACTGAAGGTGACTTTTATGGTTTCCAGATACAAATTTTATTTTGTATTTTAAACATATGTTTTGGCAATTGCTGTCATTTATCTCCTCGTTTGGCTGTTCTCTGTGTTTGATATGGGATATTTTCTATACATACACTGTTGTTTTATTTCGTGTCACTAAAATGGCTTGTACTGCCCAGATGACTTGGTAAGACTCCAGCTCTTTTTCTGGAATTCTGGCAGTAATTGTCCTATTGGAATTGAAATGCTGCTTGTGTAAAGTGTAACAGGCTTTTTTTGTTAGGGGTGATGTCAGCATGAGAGATGGCCTCAAGGAGCCATTAAAAGAACACAGGACTTTTGACTGTTGGACTTCATTGACTTTTCTCCTCCGTAAAATGCAGTTTTGGGGAAGACAGATCAGTGTCTGCACTGATATGAGACATATTTGGTGACTGTGCTGTGCAGTCTGTCGAAGCTGTATCTGAGTGCCATAAATACTGAGCCACTCTTAATAGAGTGTCAGAGAAATGCAGTAATAACAGGCATAAAATTTTATAGAAATGCTTGCCTTTCTGTGGGTGTAATTGGCCTTTTTATGTGAAATTACTCACTTTGCTTTCTAGGACTTTTGAATTTTCAGTTCTGATTTGTGTGTGTTTGTTTCTAACTCTGCACCTGAGACATTCTGAAATGTACTCACAGGTAACATTTATTTTTTTTTAAATTGTCTGCCCATGTATTGCAGACTTTAATATTCTATTTAAACTGTTGGAGGGGAAGGGGTAAGGTAATGCATTTCAAACTGATTGGTGAAATAGAGAGGGAGAACATGCAAAACTAATGTGATAATAGGCAAATAGCAGCTGTTGTACTAGCTGAGATATTTACATGTGAAAATAACTTGTCCATAGAGAATTTTATGTCCAATATTAACATTAAGTGAAGATGTTGCTAACTTTTAGTAAAATAAATAGATGAATGGGGGAAATATGAGGTCTTTGTTGGTTCTATTTTATGTTTCCAGCCCTCCTGACTGACATACTCCTCCTGCCTTTATTCCATGCCAGGTCTCCATCTCCACGTTACAGTTTAGTCTCAGAGCCATTGGAATTACTGAATATAGGAGACATTTCACTGATGGAGATGAAAGACAGAGCAGAGCATTCAGCAAAGTGGCAGTACCATACAATCCTCCTCACTCATGGTCTCTTCAGATGTAACTGGTAACAGAACAGGTTGTTGAGGGTGGCCTGACAACATGGTCACACTTGCCCTCCTTCCTGCTCTTGTACCACATTTTGTAGCCCCCTCAGTTGTCCTGACACCTCTGACTGTAGTCAGTGTGTTTGGGGTGCCTGAGCTGGTTGTGGGAGTACCCACTTGGGCACCATAAATGTGTTCAGAAGCCTCTGTGCTGCCTTGCAGGGGTTTGCCAGCCTGGCCAGTCCTGCCTGGGAGGTACCTGATGCTCATCAGTTTGGATTGTCATGGCCTGTGATGGTTCACCCTCTGCATTCGGTTTTATATTAACCTGTGGTGTTCCTTATTGCTTTATCCTCATCATCTGACCCTTCTTTCTCCTTCCTTTTATGAATAACTAAAATTGACTATGGAATTTAAACTACAGACTGTGGTATCTAGCATAGTATCTGAGAGTCTTGTAATGAAATGGAAGAATTAATACCATGTTTTTGTTTTCTTGTCTTTTTTGTGCAGTTTCTTGGCAAGAGTCTTTTATATTTTACAAAGCTGCTTCTGTGCAGTGTCTTATGTACATACTGCATGCTCCATGTTTTCTATGGAAAAGTGGGGGAAATGGAGTTGAAGGAGATGATAATGTGTGTGAAGACATTGAAGTCCTCTGAGCGCTCATTGACCAGTCTCTGGACTATGAGAAACATGTGCTTACTTTTAACTTGCAGAAATAAGGAAATTAAAAGCTGCCCAGTAGAACACGCAGCTTTCCCTTCCCTGGTGGGAGCAGAGTCCCCATTACAGCACCAGCTCAGCCCCTGCTCTGGGGGTGCCTGCTGGCATTGCATCCTGTACTGAACCTATTTTTGAATACAACGTACCATGATGTGAGGACAAGCATAATGACTTTAGTGAGCTGTTTAATTTAAAACAAGATAAAAATTATGTATTAAGTGACTTGACGTTCAAATTCAACATTCCAGCTGCAAAAGTGTCTTGAACTGAGCTCTAAAGAAGCTTGAGCAGAGCTCCAGGAGTTGCTGTCCCAGCAGTTGGAGAAGTTGCAGCCCTTTGCCACGTTCGTTCCTGTGTCGGTGCAGCAGCTCATCCCTCTGCACTGCAAACCAGACCACAAAGAACAAGGAGCTGTCAGTCATGAGCTGACAGGCACCTTCATTCTGCCCCTGTGAACTTGAGGAGTTACACTCAAATCTTGAGTTGTCAGTTGTCTTGAAGTATTCACAGGAAAGTGAAGAGATGTAAAAGAAAATGGGGAATTGTTTCTGGGTTGGGAAAGAGTTAATGGGGGGGATAATGTTGATGTTTTCACTGGGAATATTCCATATATTCATTCTCCATGATCCTGAGCCTGAAAACTGAGAAAAGCAGATGTCTTGGATGAAAAGAGATGATGAAGAAATAAAGAAGAGGTAAATTTAATTTACTGTGTGCTGAGGTTGAGGGCCTGAATCAAAACAGCAAATCTGAACCCTGTAATGATTCTAAGTGATGCTGTTGCAGTGAGACATTTACAAAATGACCTTAATATCCTTTTTTTTTAGCCAAGATAGTTGCTTAGTGCTAGAAGGAAAATTGAGTGCTTAAGTAATGAAGACTTTGATCTTACTTGATTCCAAGTAATGCCTGCTTAGAAAATCCTGATGAAAGATTTTCTTTCAAAAGTTTTCTTCTCCTCTGTCTTTTACTCAGCCTCTTTGTAAAGGCCAAACTTTAACTTGTTTGTCAATGTGCAGATAACAGCGAGTTTAAGGAATCTGCTGCCAGAGGAAGTCACTGCCCTCATATATCCACTAGAGACAGTTCATGTGAGTCCTCCCCGAGTTGGCTTCAGGCAAAATTTGCAAGAGTAGTTTGAACAACTTCTGAAATCATAAGAGCTAATGTGACGGTTTTTCTGCCTGATGAGAACTGGGAAATGCTCACACAAGCATTGCAGAATCAGTAGCTTACAGCAAAGTGCTGGTAAGGAAGATCCAATAGAGGGGATAATTTTAGACCAGTGAGGTTGGATCCCAGGGAGTGGGATCTCCAAGGCTTTCACGTAACATTTTAAGCTTTGTTACATTAGAATAAAAGTTGGACATGAATATTTCATGCTATGATTTCACTTTTTGGTTTTATTTATTAGTTTTAAATCACCAAAGGAGTAGGTTTGGGTTAAACCAAAATAGCTTTCTCTAAAGCAGTTTTATCCATGAAGGGGGGTGTGCTGCATTACCAGCTTTGTAGGTGTAGTGCAAAGGCTGCATATTTTTCTTGGAGGTCAGTACTGTGTGTATTTATGTTTTGCACCAAAACCCCTGGGGACCTGCAGTGCAGCTGCCACTGAGGAGCTTCCCCAGTTTAACCCAGCTTTGTGAGCTAAAGACTCTGCGTTGTTTCCGCAGTGTTAGATCTTTTGCAACATTTCTTCTCCAAATTTCACTTAGTTCAGTGTGTTTGGCTTTAAGTTTTAGGGCTGTTTGAAGGAGAATCGTGAATGTGCTGTTGGCTGAGTACCAAGTTCAGTGAGGAAAAGGGAATGAAATTGCTAGAAGAGGGCAGAGCGTAAGTAAAAATTTCATTAACCACAAGCCCTGTGTGAAGGGGTTCAAATTAATTCCTGTTTTCAAACAAAGTTCTGCTTTGCATCCTCTGCTGGAGCAGTACATGAGCTGCAGTTTGTGTTGTCTGTAATCCCTCCCCTGGTTCACTGACCAGTCATAAGGCCCAGCTGCCAGGTCATGTGACTTCCTTCTGCCTCCCCTTTAAAGCTTCTGAATTCCTCTCCCTGCTTATCTGAAAAGTGGTTTTTTCTCATTCCTGAAGTGTTTGCTTCACTCCACTGTGTTCCATCCTTAAAATACCATGCTGTGCACACAAGGACATACCACACACTCAGCAATAGGGCAAGGGGGCACGATGGGCTCAAGCTCTGCCAGGGGAGATTTAAGTTGGAGATCAGAAAAAAATTCTTTCCAGAGATAGTAATCAGGCATTGGAATGGCCTGCCCAGAGAGGGGGTGGATTCCCCATCCCTGAAGGTTTTTAAACTGAGATTGGACGTGGCACTGAGTGCCATGATCTGGTAAAGGGACTGGAGTTGGACCAAGGGTTGGACTTGATGATCTCGGAGGTCTTTTCCAACCCAATCGATTCTATACACAGGTATATGTCTATAATGAGCAAAACTTGAGAATAAATTCCTGATCACAATCCTGTGTTTGCTACTCTGAAAATACCTCTTCTATTAGAAGTGTTTGAGTTAAGGAACCAAGAAAGATGCAGTTTCCTGTCTGCTCTAACCCTTGTCCAAATCTCAGCTACTGCCAAAAGTCGTGGTTCTTCGCTCACATCCTCGTCCTGTCCCTTGTGTTGATGTTGAGTTTGCACAACTGCAGCATGAATTGGATCACACCTGAGAAGGACTGAAAGCTGTTGGTGGCCTTGGCTTTTTTCAGAATTTGTTCTCCATAATGAGGCCCAACTGGCTGTGTGGGCCCAGTTGGGAATGCTGGCAGGAGGGAGGGGATGGTGTCACACATGGCCAGTAAGGAATCGCTCTGTGGCTGAAAGTGGCTGACTTGGAAGCCACAATCTACACTGAATAATGAATAAATAATACTTGACATAACAGTTTGATCCATTGAGGCTACAGATTTTTCTACTCTAGAGCCAACTAGAGGAAAAGAAACTGTAACTGATGAGAGTAGGAAGAGTTTTCAGTTCTTGCAGGAACTGGAGCTTGTCACTCTTCCCTTCTCTTCAGAAACCACACTTGAACAACTGCATAGTGATGTTGTGTTGTTTTCACTGTTGTTTTTTCTTTTTCTTAATAAACAAGCAATATTCTTCCATGGAAAATGAAATTATTTCACAGAGGAAGTGGCATTGTATTCCATGTTGTTACTCTCATTAGGATGTTTATCCTCTTCTTGCAGTACTTGGGCAATCTGTTCCAGTGAGACATCGTTCTTTCCCTGGGAATTGTGCTTTCCTTGGGAATTATGCTTTCCTTGGGAATCATGCTTTCCTTGGGAATGTGCCTTCTTGCCACTGGCCCTGCAGCAGCTGACATAAGTGCAGGACTATAAAATATGAGTTTCTATTAATTAGTGTTTTTTATGGTGACACCTCTGAGGTTTTCCTTCATGTGTAGAAGAGAAAGTTAAACTGCAGCAAATATGCATTAAAATCATGTGGAGACAGAAAAGGGAGGGAGGCTGGGAGTTGGTGCTTGGAATCTTCTGTTTTCCTCTTTGATCCCAGCTCTGACTCATTTTTCTTATTTATTATCATTAAAGTTCTTACAGATCTTTGCACATAGAATTTTGTAGTCTTAACAGCAAAAGGTGAATGTTGCAGAGACTGGGCCAGGTAAGGGAATTGTACTTGATTAATTTTTTTGTTTTTATATGATGTGTTTTAGTGGAGAAGAGTTGAGGAGACAACTTAATGCTAAAGAAACCTAGTGTAGTTCAAGGAATTTGGAAGCCAGAATCTGCAAAACTCCCCTGTGTGATTGTTCTTAAGATGAGCCTGAGTGAGAAAATAAAAAAGCCAGACAGGTTTCATTTGATAATGTAGGTATTGAAGGAAAAGGTAAATGCTTTGGTCATAGGTCTCACTTCACTAAAATTGCTTCAGGTAAGGGATTTGTGGGAGTTTTCTTGTTTTTTAAAACCTTTGGCAAGAGGCTTTGTTATTTGTATTCAGTGTTCAAAAATAGAAATGTAGCCAGAGGAAATACCATCTGTGAAACTTTGATCCACACATCTGAAACTGCACAATGATTTGGCAGCGTTTTGAAACGGGTTTTGTACAGGACAGTGGTGGCAGCCTTGGTTAAAGGGGACAAACTTTGTCTTTGGCACACAAGGCAGAACATCCAGAGAGCCCATTGCAGTGGGACATGTAATTTTTCCATTTGTGTTGTGTGTCATGCAGTGCATTCTCAGGTTTGGGGGTCAGCACCTCCACACTCCAGATGTAGCACCCACCAAGTTGACATTTGGAAAAAACCACCAACCTTTGCCTCGTTTTCTGTAACTGCAGAAATCACAGTTTGTGCCTGTTGAGAAAACAGCAGGTTGGAGATTCTTGATTACAAAATGTTAGTTTGTGGAAATGGTTAAAATACAGTTTAATGCTGCTGGTGCTGCTGCTGAGCAGGAATGTGACTGTGCATGTCAGAAGTGGATTTGCTGAGAACTGAAGTGTGGTAAGTGTAGCAGGGATGGATAGTGTGTCTGAACATAATTTTCCTTCATGAAATACTGGAAATTGAAACTGGAATCCCATATTTCATTGCAAGGCTGCAGAAATAATGTTGGTGAAAAGAGTCTTCATTACATCTGTTATTCAGGTATTCCAGTTTGGGCAGTGGTGCTGTCCTCAACAGCGTGTATTCCCTAGGGAAAACAGACGGAAGAGATGCATTTTGGTTCAGTAAATGCCACCTTTTTTCACACTGACTTTATAGGTTTACACAAAGTGTACCTTAGATACATGGGAAAATAGTTGGGAATAGTTCAGGTTTAACAGGACTGGCAGGTAGATGAGTCAGGAGGTGACATTTCAGAGGTTTCTTTAAATTAGGGTATGACAGAAGTGGTGGTCTTGTGTCACAGCAGGCAGGAGGAGGTAAAGTCACCCCTCCTGTGTCAGGAAATCCTCCAGGTGTAAAAAATGAAGCTTGAAGGATGCCAAAATTTTCAGTGCTTAGAAAGGAAAACACTCCCAGTAACTGAGTGCAGGGACCGACAGCGTCAGACCTGTATCCCAGAGTGTTCTCAGGTGTTCTCTTACAATGATTTCTGGTTTTCTTGTGCAAGAAAAGTCAGTACTGTAACACCAGTAGCTGATCTGCTTAGGGCTATGCTTTCATTTTATGTTATTTTAGAAGCTTTATGAGAATGTTTCCTAAAAGTCAGCAAGATCCACAGGCATTGCTGCTCTTAGATTTTCAAGTTCTGCAATGTTTGAGGAGTGAAAAAAATAAGTTCATAAAACCAGGATGAATTTGCATGAACTTACTTGTCCAGTAGAATGACAAGCAAAAGGTGGAGTTGAGATTTACAAAACAATGTGCTCCAAATGCCTTTGGAAATTGTAGTTGTTCTAATGGAGCTGATTCTAAATGTCAAAACTGAGCAATCAAATGACATCACGTTCCTCAAAAGATGGGTTTAGTGGTTACCTGAGGGGTGCCTGTATCTAAGTAGTTAACTTAGAGGAAGCAGTGGCTGTAAACGAGCTGCATTCCATATCAGAGATTACATCAGCTACTTTAAGGATATTCTTTAGTGTGATGGTGGTTTCCTTATCAGTGTGAAACTGGGGAGTTTGCTTCTGGCCTTTAAATTGTGTATGTGAAAAAACCAGTCTGTTTACACAGTTCCAGATTCTGGTATTTCTTCTTGAGCAGCTGTACTTTGTCCTCTTGGAGCAGTTCATGCTGTCTTTTGCCTTCTGTCACTAAAGGGGCTGTCAGCTTCCTGATCACTGATTGGCTTACCTAATTATTTATATGAAAATATTTTCCTCTGTCAGCTGCAAGCTCATATGCCTTAGATTTGTCTGCTACTAAAGTAAAACTATGAATGTGCTTTCAACCTACAACACATACTTGGAAGTTTTTTGAAAACAGAACATTTTCTTGTCCTGCAAATGAAGCCACACAAGGTGAGGGGAGTCTGTAGCCACCAGTGTCACTGTGAGGATCCAGATCAATTCACAGACACCAGAGTTGTTGGGTCACTGTGGCACGTTCCTGGCTGATGTCACGCAGCTGCAGTGGGTTGTTCTCAAAGCCGTCGTGGGTGGGAACCCACAGCTTGGAGCTGCTGACAGAGTCACAGTCTCTCCCACATCAGTGTGTCCCCAGCGGGTGTTAGAGTGGATGCTGACATTTAGGTTGGAATAGACAGCCAAAAATCCAGGCTTTGCTGGTTTAAATTTAAAAAAAAAATAGCAAAGTTCAAAGTGTGTGGGGAACACATGCAGCTCTCTGGTGACAAAAGGCAGATGTTGATCAGCAAAATTTTGTAGCACAGCCCAGGTCTAGAACTGGCCTTCACTGCAGTCAAATGGAATGAGAGCCGAAGCTGATTCCCGTGCTACAGGATTAGGGGACTGATCGCATCAGCATCTCGTGATGAACTGGAATTCCCCACCACCCAGCTGGGTTAAGGGCCAGCAACAGTGGAGCTGCAGCTCCCTCTCTTTTTAATGTCTGTAGTGGGTTAAAATACCCTGTGCTTTGAACAGCATCCTTATGGATCACTGATCTGCCTTTGGAGACAAAATCTGTGTTACAGCTGAAGTTAAAAACTGCTAATTTCTGATGTTCAAGGAACGTTCTACTTTGGACAGGAAGAGTTTACATTTAATGCCAAACGATGCAGTTTTAAGTGTAGTGTATTCTCTAGTCTCATTTGATGTTGGATTTGCTGGCTTTCTGAACAGAATCCAAATTAAAATGAAAAAGGTCAGTGATCTAACTCTGAGATTTCATTTTGTATCTGTTATGTTGGCTTTTTTATCTTTCACGAAAAGCTTAGTTCCAAAGAATGCCCCCCCTTTGCCAAAATTCCACATGATCTTGCCTTCAAGGAAACACATCCATTTTTAGCAAATTAGGAAAGCCTTTCTTTAAAACAGATTTCTGGTAAACAGTGATTTTAACCTGTGAAATGTGAACACAAGTCAACCTATTTCAAATTATAACATCTATATTTCAGTCATCTGCTTATTCATAGTGAAATTAAGCATTTGTGCTTTGGGGCAGAATTAGTTATTAGTTTTTTGCACTTGAAGGTTTGAGAAGCAGAAAGGGTGTGCACATATATGTTAAAGGAAATAATCTGCATTGCACTGATTATTTCTTGCTTGTTAAAAAATATTAATATTTAAATAATATCTCACTAGAACATCCATTATTTTCTCTGAGAAGCAGAAGTCTTTGCCGAAATTTTATTTTACACAGTAATTTGTACTGTAACACCTCTTTGTTTTCTGGTTGTTCAAGTTACTTTTGTGTACAATTGCAGAAGAATATCACTAAAACAAGTCTTAATTTAAATAAAATACCTTAATTTTTTCCTTGACCTCACTTAGACTTTCTCTTTTGGAAAAGTACCAGCTATTGCTGTCCTGCAGGGCAACACCTGCATGTGGATGTATCACCAATCACTGGAATGCTTTTGCTTCTGTCCTGGTTTGGTAGAGCTGTGCCTTTCATTGAGGTGCCTTTAGGAAGAAGGTGGAAAAGAGGATGGAGTTGTTACATGCAGTGACTGCTGTACTTTCTGCTCCATTTCTGGTCCCATTTGAGGTCTGCTTTCTGGGAGAGGATTCCAGAGGAAGTGGACAAAAATAAAAATGTCCCTGAATCCTAAGGATTCTGTGTTCTGAACTTTGGGAAATTTAAATACTTACTGGAGGTTTGCAAGGGGGCTGGACAGGGGTTGCAGATAACCAGAAGCAGTTCTTCATTTACAGATTGAGAATTCACACTGTGTTTTATCATATGTTGCTTCTGTCTAATTCTCAAGGTACTCTTGTTTTAGTTTAGTTGTTTGTTTTTCCACTGGTGCTTGCCTGTTTTTGTGGCCCTGGCAGACCCTCCCTCCTGGCTCCCCTTTGGGGCATAGGGATGGTGTGTGTAAGACCATTCTCATGGCCATGATGAGTAAAAATGCTGCAAAGTTATTAACCAAACTTAGAAGTGGTTCAGCCCATTTTTGAATTATTGAAGGGACTACATTGCAGCATCAAAAATCAGCCCCAGTTTAATCTGTTTTCCACTGGATGTCTCCTGCTGAATAGAAATGCCAAGTTTTAGAAATCCCCGTAGATTGAGAGAAGTGTGGAAAAACTTAATCATTGCTGCTAACAAGCTTTGGTGTCTCTTTTCTATCACACTATGAGCTCATTTGTTGTTTAAAAACGTATAATTTCATTCCTTTGTACCTAATGTTATTTTTGCAGGGAGTTACTTCTTTAGAAATACTAAATCATAGATCAGAATATGGCAAGTTCTTGACTGGTTCATGACTTGTGGTCTGCACAAGGTGTAAAAAGTAATTTTTAAATGGTCTTTGGTAAGATAAAGTGAAACAAAAAGCAACTAAGAATTCTCATGTTTGATATTAAACCTTTCCAAACCAGTTGAAAGAAACTTTTTATTTGCCAGAAAATAGGGCTCACTACCTGGGAGCCCATTTCTGTGCTACAATGGGTTGTGTTGAAACTGCCTTTGCCAGCAGAGCTGTGTGAAGAAGGGAGAGAGCTGCAAGCTGAGGGATGTTTGTACACTGTGAGAGAAGTGGTGGAATTCATTTCTGTCTTCCACTGTCCCTACGGAAAACATTTACACCTTATACATAAACAAGTGTTGTAGTAGTTCTTTAAACAGATGCTTAAACATCCGGTCAGTGTGGAAACCAAGTATTTTTTGTAAATTACTCTTGCTTGTTTCTCGTCTCTGAAGTAATTTGCATTCCCTTTCTTAGATGGTAACACACAATTGTACTGTGGGAGCTCATGGCAAGTTGTGTGGATCACAGATAATTCCAGTGATTTCAAACACTTACTAGGAACTTTGCAGGATACAGAGCTTATGTTGAAAATTATGTTTGTTTGCAAACCTCTCTTTTCTATTACATTTTACAGCAGTGTTGGCACTTGGAGAGTTCATTAGGAATGTCACAGTTTCGGGTGTCACACTGTTGCACAGTTTTAGCACTGTTACTCTGCTTTAAATCTCCTGCAGAAGTACAGCCTGGAGAGAGAAAGGTTGGAGTTTGCTGCCATTTTCACAAAATCATTAATGAGAATTAAACTGTGGAAGTAAAGCAGAAGAAACCCCAGGACTCACTAGTGTACTATGGGGGATGGCGTGTGCAAAATGGAATAGTGTCTCCAAAGAGGGCTTTTTTAATCTCTGGAAAAGCTTCCCTTTCCAAAAAAAAAAAAACATATAAAAATAATATCAAGAGACACAAGACTTATCAACATTGACACTATTTAAAAAGTAGTCTGTATTGTGTGTTTCCTTCATGGAAAAAAAGATGCAGAAATTAGTATGTCAGCTTATTTTATGTATTTTGGGAGCTTTTGTCCTCTTATGCTGATGAGGAGAATTGGATGTTCAAAACAAATAAAGAAAATAACAATTAAACGTGATTTTTTTAAAAATAATTCTTAACACTGATTCACATTAGATGGGTTTTTGCAATGAATGCCTTCTCTTAAAAATGTTAAGTTGAAGCATCAATTCAGTAAACAGACAATTCTCTGTAGGAACTCCCTGCCAGAAGGTGCCTGGGATGTGAGCATTGCTCCTGTCAGGACTCAGAGCTGGGTGTGTTAGGAAATGGGAGCTGTAAGTGAGAACTGCCCTTTGGCATTTATAATCAACAGCTTTCCTTGACCTTTCAGGACAAAAAGAGCCCTTTGCAACTGCATTATTTATTACAGTGCAGATTTTGAAGGAGAGCAATGGTTGATGGGTGTTTTATGCCTATAGACTGGTGATTGGAACTGTCTAAGGAAAAGGTTTGATTCTTCAAAACTTGATAGGAGTTTTGGTTAAGCTTCTGTCTCTTGTCAAGCAAGGAACTCCGTGAAGTTTTAAGGTTGCTTTACTGAATGTTTGTTTTTTCCCTCCCTTCAGACTTGTCCCGGAACAGGCTGTCGGAGCTCCCAGCAGAAACGTGTCACTTTGTCTCCCTCGAGAGTCTTAATCTGTACCAGAACTGCATTCGATACATCCCAGAGGCTGTTTTGAACTTACAATCTTTAACATTTCTAAATATCAGGTAACAGTCATCTTACAAACTTTGCTTTAGCAAAATTCAGTCTGGGTTTGTAAGTTTTGGTGCATCCGTAAGTAATGCTGACTTGGTGTGTAATCATCGTGTTGTTACATTGTATGTCATTGAATCAAAGCAACCTCAACCAGTCTTAGCCACTTGGGTGGGTCAGGGAACACGAGGATTTAGCAGCAGCTTGGAGAAGTGGAATATGAAGAAGAAATCACACACACAGACTCACAGACTATTGTGAGTTGAAAGGGACCCACAAGGACCATCGAGTCCAACTCTTAAGTCAATGGCCCACACAGGGGATTGAACCCACGACCTTAGCATTATTGCAACCAAGTTTTAACCAACTGAGTTGATCTCAGGGTCATCCAATTCCAGCTAAAAGGAATAAATAAATCCAATAGTCTTCATGTGAAATATAGGCCTGCAGTCTGAAAAGAGATGACAGAGCTTTAACAGTCTTTGCAATTCAGTTCTCAGCAGCTGAATAGGGCCTAGGCAATTTCCCTTTACCTTCCTTGTACTGGAAAGGTCTTTGAAAGATCTTTCTCAAGCACTAACACTTCTCTGCCAGCATTAGTAGCTCATTGCTGCAACTTGGCCCATTCATGAAATTCAGCTGTGTACAGCATCATCCATTTGTAGAGTCTTTGAAGAGATGTGGAAAGTTTCTCCTCAGCAATTGGCAGAGATACTAATAAAAAAAAAAGTGTCAGACTATTTCCTTCTGGTGTTATAAGCACACTAAATTGGCAAAAAAATTTCTTTATTTTCTTTTTTTTTAATTGATATGAAAATGGTACAAATATGATATGAATCATGTATGGGTTTCCCAATGCTGTATCTCTAATAGGTGAAGTCCCATTTTTATCCTTACTTACTCAATTGGAAATATACTTTAAATATTCAGTATCTAATGATTTTCTCTGTGGCATTTTGTATGGGCTGACCTGCAGTGCTGCCTGTGAGAAAGTCTCTTGCACTCTGCTCAAACTGTGTTGTGACAGAGCATGGCCAGTTACCAGAAGCACCTGAAAGGGCACAAAAATGTCACATTCCCCTCACTGACTTCAAAATCTTCTGATCTGGCTTGGTGCTTGATATTCAGAGTTTGTTTACACATAACTAGATAAAGCAAGTAATAAAGAACAGCCTCATGGAGCTACTTCTACAGTAATTATATAAAAACTGATTTGATGATCCAAGTGGAGTGTGCTTTTTGTATGTGTCTTTCATTGCATTAAGATTTCTCATTTAGAACTGATTATTTTGTGTTCTCTCTGTCCAAAAGCCGAAACCAGCTTTCAACATTGCCAGTTCACCTCTGTAGTCTCCCACTAAAAGTTTTGATAGCCAGTAATAATAAGTTGGTTGTAATACCTGAAGAAATTGGGCAGCTCAGACAGCTGACAGAGCTTGTGAGTATACACTTGATTTTTAACTATTACTATTCAGTCTTTACTTTTTAATTGATTAGTTTATTAGGTTACAAGATGCTTCAGAAGAAATAACAATGTTTTAAACTGATCAAAATACTGCAGTAACTGGGGTGCTGTTTGGGCATGTGCAAGATCAACATCCTGTTTCTCTGCTGAGAACTTTGTGATTGTAAACCAACCACTTGTAGCAGCGGCAAGTTATTTAAATCTCCTCTTAGCCTAAGGAAGATTTGTGTCTGCCACAGTATCTCCAACTCGGTTTTAACTTTCTATAGAGGTTTTAGAAAAGAGTTTGAAATACTCTGAGATTTTAAAAAAAATTTATGTGAGGGTAAGATACACTGGAGAGCAAATGATCCAGGTCAATTAAAGTGTCTTCCCTACTTTAGAAAGGAGGCCCAGATGGAATTAGAACTCTTGGTACGTTTGTTTCTGGCAAAAAGCTTTTATGTAGCAAGTTGTGCTGTCTGAAATACTATGGAATAACTCAAATGAGGTAACTTGAAATAAACTTCTACATCTGAATGCTTAATTTTTTAAAGCTTTTATTTCACTGTGTATTTGAAATGAGAACAATGCTTCAGATGAGCAGTGAGATTTGATGAATATTATGATCTGAGGTGTTCAGTCCCTAAATAAAGAGCTGCATATTTTGGTTAGCAGAGGCTTAGCAGGCAGTGGTACCTCATTCTCTGCTTTTGCTTTGCAGGATGTGAGCTGTAATGAAATACAGACAATACCTCCACAGATTGGCAATTTGGAATCCTTGCGGGACCTGAATGTCAGAAGAAATAATTTGATGCGTTTACCTGAAGGTGAGATAAAGGCTCACAGTTTTAACAGCAGAAACTTCAAGCACTTCTTTATTTTCAATTCCTTCTTCTTCCCCTGAGAGCTCAAAGCATAGTTAATTGTTTTGTGAAACACATATTTTTGTGCTGTATTAATCCACTGAATTGAAATGTTTGTTTTCTATGTCCAGAGCTCGCTGAGTTGCCATTGATTCGATTAGATTTCTCCTGCAATAAAATAACAACAATACCAGTGTGTTATAGGAACCTCAGACATCTTCAGACCATCATGTTAGAGAACAACCCTCTCCAGTCTCCCCCTGCACAGGTAAACTGCAGCTAGGAAATCAGATTACTAGTTCAGCTAAAAACAGCAGAACAAAGTTAACAGCTGAAGGGTTATATTACAAACTTTATTTAAGAACAAGAGAACTTTAAATGAATTCTTCTGTCTAAAAGTGTTAGATGTATAGCACAGCTTGAAAAATCCCTTTTTCTTCTCTTACTGTACTGTATTAACAGTCTGACCTGTATGATATTGCAAAGAATTCCACTGTTAGCAGAACATTCCTGCTTTCAGCAGGAGAGAGGAAGATCTGTTAGGCAAGATGGATTTTGTGCCACTCAAATGTCAGAATTTTGACTGAAGCCTCAGTGCTGCTCTGTGCTGGTTCACTTTGCAGGCAGGAGGCTCAAATTGGCCTCTTAGGTAGAAACTACAATATGGTTAGTGACTAATTTGATCTTTATTGTGGATATACAGGCCCCTGTGTATTACAGGTTGTGCTCTGAGCTGCTGCTTCTGAGTCGAGTGGCACTTGCTGAGTCCTGTAGTTTCAGTCAGGGTTTGCCTCCCTTTTGAAAGCAGAGGCAGCTGTTACTGGCTTCATCCCCTATAAATCTGAGCTGGCTTTGGCAGTCTGCCACTGCCATTCAGATCTGGGCATGGATGGGATGCATCTGTTCTAGTGCCAAGGGTATAAATTCTGGTACTTGTAAATGCTTATGTCTTGTTTGCATGATGAAATTTCAGCATCCAGCTGACAGAGCTGCCTACAGACCAGATGTACTTCCATTTGTCTATTGTGGGCATCCCAGGATGCTCCACTGTAGCTGCTTCTCTAAAATGCAGTGAGATTAGAATAAAAGATACATTGGTTGATGTAAACATGCTCATTTATTACTCTCAACTGCTTGTTAAATGTCTGTAATATACTTTGAAAATATATTGTCAAGTTATACTTATTTAATTTTCCCATCTTTTTAAAGATATGTATAAAAGGAAAAATTCATATATTTAAATACCTGAACATAGAAGCATGCAAGATAGCTCCAGACTTGCCTGATTATGATAGGAGACCCATGGGATTTGGATCATGGTAAGTTTTGCACAAGCCAAGTTTCTAGTTTTGATGACATTCAGGAAAATTTTGTCAGTTGTCTGAGTGAATTACAAAAATAGATCCAAGGATTGTTCTTTGGTAATTGCATTGATGGAGGTGGTTTTGAAAAATATTATTCGTGTTATCTCATGGTGTGTTCTAACAAGTTACCAGTGCATAAAACGTGAGGGGCAGTTCAGAAGACGTGGGCAGTGTGATGTGAAAGGCAGTTAGAGTTGACACAGTAAGAAGAGAGTCTTGATACCTTCATAGTTCATGGGGTTGCTCTCATGTTGTTAACATGTATGTTCTGTTTATAAGATCTTAATATTTTCCACCTATTCCCTGGACTATATCCCTGCTGTGATTTTTAACCTTTTGTATAGAATTTTATAACTGCTGTGCCCAAACCACAGGTGTAAATGCTGATCTCCACCCCATGAGTAAACTGTTATTTCTGGCAAGCTCTCACTTGGCACTGCTGCTTGGCATTGTAACACAAACGTTGGAACAGTCAGTGCATCAGCTGCTAAATGAAGATGTCTAGCAAAAATCAGGAGTTAAAATTTGTTTCTGTTACATGGTACAGAAGAAAGGGAGTCAGTGAAGTATGAAACTGAATATATAAAAATTACCTCAGTCATCTTGGAAGGTGGTAATAAGGTGTGAAGGAGTAAGTTGTTAAAGGAAGTGCTGCTGCCTTAGCAGCAATAAAACACAAATGAGAGGGCTGCACAATAAATCATCATGAGTCAGATTTATGAAGAATGACTTGCATGAGGGAGTTGACAGAGGGATTCCTCATCAGCACTGCATGTCTTACATTATTTTTCTAGATGAGTTCAAGAAATGAACATGTTGAGTTTCCAGTACAAGTTGTGGCAGACAGTTGCTGCCTAGTATTGAGAATACTGACCTGTTACTGGAAAGAAAAGGCTCTAAATGATAAAATGTCATGATCTGTTTAGTTCTAACGTAGTACCTTTATTTTTGAGTGAAATTCCAACAAAATCAGTGGGCTTTGTGCTTACTGATTGATTGTTTTGTAGCTGTATGTTAATATGGAAGTTTTCATAAACTTCTTTTGTGAAATGAGGACGCCTTCTCTAGAATTGCTACCAGATTCAGCAGTGTGAAAGGGGCTTCTACTGGCTTTCATTTAGGTGTATTTCCATGCCCAAGTGGAGATAAGAGTTGGGGATAGAATTATTTGTTGTTACTGTGCTGTTTAGGGAATTTAGTGTTGCAGGTGATTCCTCCAGTCTTCATGTACCTATGGAAGAACTGTCTATGGATCAGCCATGCACATTACAAGGAAGTGGTAGAATGACCAGTGAAAGAGAGAATCCCAAATTACTGTGCTCTTCTGAAACTTGGGATGAAAAAGTAAAAGCCTTCAGCTATGATACAGTTAATATTTCCAGGCAGGTCACAGGAGCTTTGTGTTTGTTACCCTCACAGGTGACCAACAGGAATAAGGTGTCAGTCAGTCCACCCAAACTTTGTTGCTGGTTTATCTGATAAGCCTGGTGTAACACCCTGGAGGTTAAGAGTCTGAAACTGAGTGGTAGACTTGTAAAGTCTAAGGAAGTTTGTGTCATGCTGTCAGTTCACTCTTAATCAAACATTTTTAATAGCAAGGTTATTGATAATGCCAATAAAATAAGATACTGTGAAACATTATGGCAGAAAGTGTGGGTTGGAGGTTCTAGCACAGGTAATTATTTGCTTTAGCCTTGTTGAGTTACATCAAAATGTCTTACCAGAGCAAAACCTGGTATGTTGCAGTTCTTGTTTAAACATATGTCCTCAGAAGTTTTGCTCTGCTGCAGCCAGGCTCTCGTTTGCAATGCTGAAGTTCAGAGCAGCTCAGGTTGGTGCTGCAGTGAATGTCATGAGAGGAGAGGGAAGTGTTGAAGCAGTTTTGGCACTGAGGCAAACAGATATAATCTGGAGTTGGAAGGTTCAGAATATGAAGTACTCACGCCTGAACCAATGTGGTGGATCTTCTGGGACTTGGGCAACTGTTTTTTGTTACAGGAGGTAAAAATAAGTGTTTTAGTGTGGCTTTGGAGCTGTGCCTTCAAAATGTTGTCAAGTGTTGTCTTTCCTTTGATTTTTGACCTTACCAGACATTTGGCTTCTCATCCTTTGATTTCAAGACTTACATAGATTCCCACATAAGTGGTAGTTGCCCCCAAATGCTCTGATCAGTCCAAATGCCTAATTGTTGTTCCTTGTAGCTTGTTGGACAGGGAGGAGTAAGAATCTTAATTCTCAGCTGATTTCAGGATGGCTGCTCTGTGATTACAGACATGTAAAGTGTGCCCTGTTGAATAGCTAGTTTTAGTTGTGAGAGCTGGGAAGACAGAAAGCAGCTTTCATGTTAAAAAGAAGTCCTGGAAACAGTGATTATGTATTTTTGAGCATTCAGCTACCCTTGGGTTTAGGTGTATAGCTTTTCAAAATCTCTAATTGAACAGAAAATTTGTATCAAAATGCTTCCTCATTTTTGAGCTCTTCGATTTGCAACAATTGTTCATCCTACAACAGAGTGCTCAGTAGCTTCTGAAAATATTGATTCATTTAAAATGGAATTATACTGCATATATGTTTTAAATCCAGTATTTAAGTTCCATAAACTGTTAGCATAAATATGTTTCTATTGTCAGTTAATCAAGTTAATAGCTCTTTAACTGCAGTGGGTGATTTCATGGTTATTCTGTTTTCTTCACAGCCAAAAGAAGAGAACTGTTTTTTCCTTTTTTCTTTGTTTCTAGTGTTTTATTACACAGATGATCTTTCTGTTCAAATACAGGGCCATAAAATGGAACTCTTCTGGGTTAAAACTCAGTGCAGATACAACAGCTTGTCTTTTGGTGTACATCTGCATAGAAACACATGTATGGCCTAATGTTTCTCATCTGTAGCATTCCATCCCTCCTGGAACTTCCTTCTTACTTCATGTCTATCTGAAAATTAAAATAGCCCTGGGTAGAAGTCTGTCACTTTTCTACAAAGTCCCATGCACACATATGGTGCTGTAGTAGTAATAATAATAAAAATAATAATGGTAATTATTACTATAAATTATTAAATAAATAAATAAATTGAAACTAAGTATTTCCTGAAAGCAGCATTTCAGAGGGAGCAACAACTTGAGAGCAATAGCAGTGAGAAAATGACCTGCAATTTAGTTATGATGGGGTGGAGCAATTAGCTTCCTGAAATTCATTCTTCCTTGTGTGTTACGTAGTAATTACTGCTGCAGTTCTCCCTGGGGCATTGAGTGCCAGTGGGACAGTTGAGCCATTGTGAAATGCCATCTGCAGTGGATCAGACAAGTCCCATTGTCTCTTTCACTGTGGCTTTCTACAGCAGTTGCCAGACTTGACATCTGTGATAGCTGTACTGCTGAATTACGTAATTTTTAAGCCCAGAAATTTAGAGAAGAACTCTGTGGCTGTTTGGTTATGTCTTGTAACACTGGGCACATATCTAATGCCTTTGTCTAGACATGTCATTAACAAAGTTTGTGGATGAAAACTATACTGCTGTAGTTACTATATTATGAAGTATTTGAAATACTGTCCAGCTTATTGCACAGTGTCATAGGTAGGTGACAATGACACAGAAGACTGTTATGCAATACATGCTGTGTACTTCTGTGTAGAAATAATCTATTCTGTGATTTTACTAATATTGCATGGGTTTATGCTTACATACAAAAAAGCTTGTGGGGTAATATTTTTCAACCAAAACATACAAATAATGGAAAATGAAAATTGGACTTGTTAAATAGTGAAATATGAGACCACTTTGCATCTTTCTCTGCCATAATTTCTGTTTGGGAAACATTTGAAGTGTGGATATATCCTTTGGTTCAGATTAGCTCCTAAGAGGCCAGGCAGTGGCAGGTGACAGGTGGCTGACAAGCATGTTGAGTTGTAAGCACTTCCTGCTCTGTGTGGCACATGCAGTGTGAGGCTTTCAAACATGCTGAGCTTGTGAACATGCTGCAACTGTGCTTGGTGGCTTATTCTGCTTTTGTTCTGTAATAGCTGAAGAGCTTTTGCTGGTGTTTATATTACAGTAACTAAAACTGTGTGTTTGACAGCCACGAGGAACTCTATTCCAGTCGTCCATATGGAGCACTTGATTCTGGCTTCAATAGTGTGGACAGCGGAGACAAAAGATGGTCAGGGAATGAAGTAAGTGTTGCAGCTTTATTTTTGTTGAGTGCAGTATTGTATAGGAAAGAGAACAAAAAATATACATCAGGAAGCATATTCTATAGGTAACATGTCTGTGTTAGTGGGCAGGTTGCTTTGGGCCATGATTATTTGTTCCTTTATTGGAGAAAAGCAAGCATAATTTTAGATGGGACAGACCCAAAGCTTGAAGCAGTAACAGAAGTTGTGGTGTGATGGCAGAAGTGTGTAAAACAATGCATGAGAGATTAATTTGCTGGACAATAAAATATGAGAAAAATGGCATTCCCGATTTTAAAAAAGCATAGAACTGTATCATACTTACAATGCTGAGTCAATAAAACAAATCTGAACACGAAGGTTAAGCATCAAAAATCAGATGGAAATTTTGTCTTTTTTCTTTGCAGCATGTTTGAAATGTTAAAATCTGTTTGCCGTTTAGAAGCAGGAAAATGGGAACTCTTAGCAAAGAGACTGTCAGTTATTCTTCCAGAATAACTGGGATAACTAGAAAAGGCAGTAACCAAGGCAAAAAGTGTCTCAGTGAGCTTTGTTCCATATGTCTTCTTGCACTCCTATCTTGGTTTTTGACTTTCCATCTTGGGATGTTTTCCAGCACTTGCAGATACTGCAAACAAAACTGTAGGCAAGCTGGTTTTTAAAGAAAGCTTAACTACGTTTTCTTAAAACAATACACTATAGCTGTATTTTGCTTTAAATTAGTGTTTTGTAGGTGCAAAAAGGACAATCAGAGTAAAAACACAAGTCCAGAGGTAGTAGCTTACAAAGATGTTGTTCTGAAGGGAAGTGTTTCCTGAGCTCACTGTTTGTTTTCCAAGCCAACAGACGAGTTCTCAGATCTCCCTCTGCGCGTGGCAGAGATCACCAAAGAGCAGAGGCTGCGAAGAGAAAGTCAGTACCAGGAGAGCCGAGGGAGCGCAGTCGTGACTAATGGTGGAGGTAAATACTGACCCTTGGCTGACAATACTTATTGTCATCATTATTAAAGTTCCAGGATGTTTGCTATAAATGGTTGTCTAAAGAGTGGAAAAAAGAGAAAGATCAAGGTAGAATTATACAAAAGCAATGTTGTGGAAACAGTGTAAAAGCTGTTTTAATGTTGTTAAGGGCAAAATCAAACAGCAGCAGAATCAGGATTTTCTGGAGAACACTTTGTCAGCCTTTACACTTGTGCTCTGTTAAAGTCTCCAACTGCTTTGAACAGTATTTTGGAATATTGAATTTTGGTACATTGAGTTTTGCTGTTTGAGCTACTGGACAAAATTCCCAGCATCAGCAAATTGTCACTGCTCTGTTCCGACTGCTCTCGGAACAGAATGAACAATTTTTTGGTGGAATTCTGTATTTCCAAGTAGCACAGGTTTCTCATTCAGCAGTCTTGTGTTTTAATCCAAACTTTCAAGCCATCTTGGTGGGACTGGTGTTTTGATTAATATTTCTTCTTTCTCAGCTGCTCTCTGTTTTTCATTTTCCCTAATGGCTGCAGTTAATTTTATTAATCTGAGTGTCACTCTTTCCAGCTGTGTCTAATCTCTTGTGCCCAACTCCCACTTTTACTTTTCCCTCCTCCTTCCCATCTTCATCTTGTGCCATCTTCTTTTCTTGTTCTTACACTTCTGTGCCACAATATTTTGTTTAATTTGCCACTTCCTAGAAATATCTGAAACTTTTTAGTTGACTCACAGTCTGTTATACATTAATGGGGAAGAAAAATTCCTTCAAACAGTTAAATTCTGGCAGATAAAAGAATTGAAGACATGGTGTCATGGGAAGCTCTGAGCAGCCTTAATAACAGGTAGTGGTGCCAGCTCTGCCTCCAAGAGTGACTTTATTTTGTTCTTTGGGTTTGCACACCAGGGATTTCAAAATGCCTTGTAGTCTTTTAAGTTGGAGCACGGTCAGTTGGTGAGTAGGAGTATCTGGTAGGGGCACAAGCCAGAGAGTGGCTGTCAGAGATCCAAATGCTTTACAGTTTTGTGTTCCTAACACAGATACTGATGCTTTTCACTCCCTGCTGCCCTATTATTGGTGTTGGTGGTTGTGTTATTGTTGTTATTTAGTGAGCAAGGCTGGAAAGAAGGGGAGTTTTGGCTTGTTAGGGTTTTCTTAAGATTTGTAATTGAGATGGAGATTTAATGAAGCCCAAGTATATAGGAATGCTGTTTTGGATGGTTGTAGTAGCAGAGGAGGTGGCTTTGGCAGCAACAGTTGCTGGATTGTGTGGTAAGGCAAAGAGAAGTCTGTTTTAGACAAGCAGGAAAGAGGCGGGGGAGTAGAACAAGAATGTCTGCAAGAGAGTCTGGGGCAAGTTTGGGGGAGAGTTTTAAGAAAAAAGAAAGCTGCAGTGCTCTGAAAGGGAGTTTATGCTTTCCCCTGCACAGTATTTTTCACTAGGGTCATTTGCTCAATGTCATGACTCTCAGAATCCCTGGGCAGAATGTGCAAAAGCAGTGACAAGTGAAAAAATTGCCCTAGATAGTATCTCCCACACAAAGGAAAATCAATGCTAGCCAAGCTGTGCTGTTTCTTGCTTCAGCGATTCCTAATTTCTTTTTTAATTCCTCTTTTTCAAATAAAATTACAGGTGCCTTTATATAATTTTAGAGGGATTTTATTGTTTTCCGTAGTGTTCTTCATTAGTTCTACATACACTTCTTATCTGGATGTAAATGAAATAAATATAACTTAAACATGCTGCTCTCTATTTTGTTGTTGTAGTAGTAGATCTAGTAGAAGAATCTGTTATATCCATTCTAATTTTTCTGACAGAGATTAATTAGAATCAAGAGAAATTATGCAAAAATGTACACATATCATTGTACAGTCTTGTCTTGCTGACAAGATTTTGATATATAGTATTTGGTATTTAAAATATATCTCAGTGTTTACTTTATTTTTTCAGTTGCTGCACAAGTATCTGCAGGCAGCAGTATAAAGCTACATGTTAGATAGATGTTCCTCACTGCTTTTTAAAAAACATAAATTTTATCATTATTTCAAAATTTGTTTATCAAATGTTAAATCCAGGCTTTTAGGCTGAGCTTTCCCAGGTGGAAGAAAAACCGTAAGGCCTTAGTTCCTTACATTGCTGCTTTGTTGAGCCTTTTCCTCTCCTGTGGGTTATCTAATTATCGGTGTTTTCTTTGTGTATGTGTGTCAAGTGGAACATGATCTCGATCAGATCGACTACATTGACAGCTGTGCCACAGAGGAGGAGGAGGAGGAGGTGAGGCAGCCCAAGTGCCTGGACTCCGACAGCCTCAGCTCTCAGTTCATGGCATACATTGACCAGCGGCGAATCTCTAACGAGGTGGGGCTTTTACTTGAACTAATTGAATTCATACACCCCAGGAAAGCCCTTGTGAAAACTGTTCCCTGTTAAATCATTTGGATGGAACACTTTTGAACAGTGTCCTCAAAAATCAAACCTATAGAAATAGATTTTCAGGCACAAAATGTTTCCTTCTGTGTTCTGTCAGTCTTAATTAATAGCTGTGTACAGAGTTACATAGTTCAGTGGCTCATTGGACAGACTACATTAATAACTTGTCTGAAAAAATCCTTATGGCTGATCTGCTTAAACAGTAACTATTGTGCTGTGATTCAGATGTGTCCTTTCAAAGTTTTGTATGTTTTGAAGCAGAAAGATATTTGCTTTTTGATGAAAGAAGAAAAAAAAAAGCTGGATCTTTATCTTTCCCTAATTTGTGCACTTTGTGTTTAAAATAAATCACACAGATGTGAGAGGTGCATTCATTTTGCAAATGTCATAAATTCAGCATCAAATCACATGCCACTGGAAGCACAGACTCAATCAAAACTCAGAGAAAGCAACTATTGGCAGTGCAACCCAAAGACTCTTTGCTGTAGATACAGAAAATGGATTGGCCAACATCAAAAACGCTGTTCCTTGGAGTCTGTCTGTTCATAAAAATTAAACTGCTTTTACTGAAGCAGTAGTTTCTTTAAACAGACAGTGCAAAAGACTACTTAGGAAGGCTAATTATGCAATATGGCATCATGCATACAGGCAGGAGTGAAAATTGGCAAGTTCATCTTGCAAAGTTTTCTCTTTTCCCACATTCATGGGTGTCAGTAAAAGTCATTAAGTAACACCAAAGGCAGTATATCTCTGTTCCCAATGGGATAAATGATTTCATAGCTCAAATTAAACCCAAAGTGTTCTTATTCATCCAATGTTCTGCTTTCTTAGTCCCTCTGGGACATATCTTCACAGCATCATAAAAGTTCATCAGCTACAGTATCCTGAATTTCTGAGGATCCAGTCTGCACTGCTGTGCCCTTATAAACTCTGAAGACTGTATATATATTTCAGTTATTATTTTCTACCTATGTGAACATCTCTGCAGGATTCTTAATAGTGAAGGTTTAAAAACTCTTAAAGTTATCAGCAAGCATATTTAATTAAATTAGAGAAAAAAATAAGAGTGAGCTTGCCTAATTGGAAATTAACATCCTGGAGTTGTGTTTTCTGTTTCTTTGTCAGATGTTTTAAATATCAGTAGTTAAAAATGTATCTCTACAAGAGATTGATATAAATGTACAGTCTCCTGAATAAGTTGCTGACAGTCTTTTGTGGTTTTTGCGTAGAGCTCCCCAGTAAAACCTGTATCCATCAGAGAATTTCAGAGAACAGAGGATACAAGACAGCATTTACATCAAAACAGGTAAGAATTGCTGTGGTAACAGTAATTTTAGCCAGAATTTCATTGACAATGCAGAGCACATACTTACTGAACATGTTTAGAAAACAGCATTGTTTTCTGTTGCTGGAAATGCGCATGACACTTTATTGATAAGTTATTACTCCAGATTAGAAATTGAATTCTAATGATGACAGTGAGCAAAAAGGTGTGGCTGTTCTGGGCCAGCACTCAGCTTTAAATCATCAGTTGGTTAAAGAAATCTGCCTCTTTAAAGTGTATACTTTTAAACTGATTTCATACCTGTTTCTTGTGATGTGTTTTGTGCTTTGATTAAATACTTGGCTTCAGCTGTGTTACCTAAAGGACAGAAGGGATAAACATACTGCAAGTTTGGAGGAAACAGAGTTACAATGGAGTATCTGATATGCCGTGAGGTCACATTCCTGGTGCACTGTTGGTAATTGTAGTCTGCGGGGAGGTGTCAGTTTAATTTAAAATGTCGTTTTCTGTGCCGTAATCATGAGCTTGGATCAGGAGAAGGGACAGAATGGGAGTGGGAGCTGAAAACAGGTCACTTAGTTTAGTGATGTGGACTCTCTGACTCTGCCCATAGTGTTTATTGATGACTTAACTTACTGGAGGGAATGCTTGTCTGTAAAATAAGGGTCAGAGTTGGACAGAATATAAAGGAGGGATGCTTAGGTTTAAGAAAAGACTTTTGGATGTCTGGTCAAAAGACCAGAAGATAAGCAAATGCATAGCTTCTTGCTAATGAAACTATAATGAAAATTCATAGAACCTTTAATATGCCTTTGAAGCATTTCAGTGTTCTGTGGAGTGGAAGTGAATGTGCAAAGACCACAGAAAACCAGCCTAGTTATACTTGTTTGGGGGGGAAAACAACTTCTGGTCTTACATATGTCATTACTTGTGCTGTCAGCAGAAGTTAATTTTAATGAATTTTAAAATGGTATTGAAAGAGAAAATGAAACCAAGATTGGTGCATAAATTTTTCCAGAGTTTTGGCAACATTTTAGCACACATTTTGAAATGTGCAATAAATGTGTGGATACAGTAGCTGCACTGATAGAAGGCAGGGGAACTCCTTCAGCACATGTCACCTCAGCCTTCCATATTGTGTAGTGTCCACAAGCACATACCTTTATAAGGTATGTAAAGTAAAACAGCAGTCTAGCATGTTCTTCCCAAATAAAGTGGGTGCTCTTGGGTTGAAAGACTTGAGTTTTTGCTTTTTGTTTATTTATTTTTCTATTTGAAGATTTGTGGTCAACATGGAAATAATTAGACTTCACAAACACATGATACATCTGAAGGAAATGTGGGAAAGCTGATTAGCCAGGAGAGAGGTGCTCTTTACACAGACAGATGTTAATGATAAAGAAAATTGTAGTTCACTGGGGTACTCCTGTGTTTTCAAAATGTAACTAAAGGTTAGCAGCAGGTCTTCATGTGGAAGTAATTAATCAACACTCTAAATGAATTTTAACTTGTTCATATTCATGTTCATTTTAACTTCTTTCATGTTCAGCAGAGTAAAATTCCTAATAATAAAAAACAGGTCCTGTCGTTATTGCCTTCAAAATTGTGTAAAAAGGGCCATATGACAATGAGTAATTTTTTATATTTTAAGCTTGTATTAGTCAAATATTTCATTTGTGGCAACCACAAGCTGTAAAAAGCTTCCACAATAATTCTGCGCAAATGCCTTGGCAAGGAGCCTCTTTGGGTTTTTTCTTCAGCATGCTGGAACCATTAAAACTCTTAGAGTTGGATGTAATGCAGACTTCATCTCAAGAGTACTTCTACTATATTAGTTGATTCAATTCAATAAATACAGTTTGTGCCTCTGGACAGACTGTGGTGCATTCCTGGTGCAACAAAGCTGTGTGTACTCTGCTCTGAATGCTCTTCTTGGCACTCAGTTGAACCCAGTCCTGTCTGTTCAGAACAGCACAGTGATGGATTTGTCATGTGCCTCAGTGCTAATTTAAGTAACAGAGGAGATTTGTAACATCCGGGTCTTCCACATCTCTTAAACTTCTCCCTGCAGAAAAGGTCCCAAGTCTACACACAGGCAGCTGGACTGACATTTTTTGGAAATGCATTGTCAAGTGCGTGTCTGTTCCATAGTTGTCGCAGGAGCGAAGGTCGCAGGGCTGTCAAGAGCAAACTCCTCCATTTCCATCGACTTTCTTTCTGGGCAGCAACATGGCAGGGAACATGCTGTAGACTGTGGGTCTTGGGAGTTGATTCAGTCCTAACAACTGTCTTCTGGCAAAGAATTGACTACAAAATTTCTCTCTTACTGTTGATATGATGGATAAGAGATGGATGGGTTCTTGTTTACCTCGTGACTTTGATGGTCTGTATCACCTGACTGGTGCAGTGAGCAGATTTGATATGAAAATATCGAAGAGTACTGATGTTTAAAAATAATTCTGTTCTTTCCAGGGCAGAATAAGGCCTGCAATAACCAAAATATAGTCTTCAAAGAGAGAATCCCTCTTTGTGTATTTTGAAAACATTGTTAACAATAAAAGTAACATTTATGTAATTATGAACTGCAGTAGTTGTGATCTGACTTGGTATCACAATGTGATTTTTTTAGTCTTACTAAATTTCACCTTTGTGATTATCTGAAGCTAATTGTCTGGGCAATTGTCTTAGAAAACAGTTGTAAACTAGAGAAGAATTCATGTGACAGTAGTTGATATGCATCAGTGGCCAATCCCCCTTCCACTTGGTGTCTGCCTGCAGGGATACAGATGAATTACGAAGACCCGAAACTCTAAATTTGATGCAGGACAAAGAACATCACCAATTACTAAGGAGTTATGTGGACAGGACAGAGAGGTAGGGGAAAAAAACCGTACAGTTTCTACTGATTAATTTTGTTATTTCCCCCTCCCCCCAAATAACCGTAATAGGTAGTTATTCCTTTACATGAGGATCATCTAGAAAGTTCCTGATTTGTAGAGAATGGGTATAAAGCACTGAGAATCTCAGTGTAGTAGGTCATACATACAATCCCAGTGGTACATCTTGCACTGTAGAAAACTTCTATCACAATTAAGGAGAAGAGATAGAAATGACTGCACAAAATCTGTCATGCATAGTAAGTTAAATCATGATCACAGCAGTTAAAGAGCTTTTCTTACTAAGCAGTTACTCTTCTAATTTGTTAAGATACTTGTGTGTCACTGACAATTCGTATATGCAAAATTTTCATATTTAAGATTAAAAGATCAACTTACTGTCTGTTTTTGCTTTTGTCAGACCCCTGCCTGATTCACCTTATTTTCTCTCGCTGTCAAGTCACCACGGTCAGGTAACATGTTGAACTCCACTGTTTTGTTCTTTCGGATGAGTTTGATGCCAAACTGAACTGATGTTATCCATGAGACATGGACTGTTACTCCATAACCCACCTGTAGCTGTGACTTTACAGCCAGATGCCCTGTTGTGTTCCAGGTGCCTCATGCAGACCCTGAGCTGCACCGCAGGCACATCGAGCGCACCCGCCGGGAGGCCCAGCTGGCAGCGCTTCAGTACGAGGAGGAGAGGATGAGAACAAAGCAGATCCAGAGAGAAGCTGTCCTTGACTTTGTTAAGGTACCTCCTTTTAGTACCTACTTGGTACTTTATCTTCTCTGAATCCCTAATTGCCAGTGTCATTAATACCTGAAGGTTACACCCCTGGGCATGCATGGCGTGGTATAAAGAAAAAGAGACAAAGAGCATTTAAGTTGATTTAGTTGTGGTGCTGTAGCTTAACAGAAGCAAAGCTGGAGCTGGGGAGGAAATGAAAGATTTACTCAGTATGACAGTTGCAAAGAATTCTGGTTTTGCATTATCTGCCTCATTCTCTCAATTGTCATTTGCATAAATGTGACAGAATTGGTATAAGAAAGAAGGGCTCCTTACCTGAGAAGGCACAGAGGCAGTGTGATTGTGATGACAAATTTGGCAGGGAGGACAGAATCATACACAAAAAAAGACAGTGTCACCTGATCTATTTTGCTGTTTTATAATAAAATAAGTTATCTGCAGTTAAGCACAGGTGCAGACTTATGGTCCATCAGCACTCTGTGGACGCTGGTTCTTCTCTCTGCCACTGCAGTCAGTGTGGAGTGTGGAGTCTGCTGCTTAACAAGCCAACTTACTGATATGATAGTTGGCTTCTTAAATTTATTTTACTCTTTACTGCTCTGGTGACCTACCCAAATCTCACCATCTGCAGAGAGGCAAAAATGGGGTTTTGCCTTTATTTAATGTATGAAGTTAGTTTAGATAAAGGGGTTTCGCTGCATGAAACTGTGGTCTTCATTAGCACCAACCAGCCTCAGGGCCCTGGCACTATTTTTTAGTAAAGCTGCTTTTATTAAAGATTCAGCTCAGTCTTTCAGTTAAAGATTTTGCTGTATAGGATGCATTTTGTTCATTGATGAGCCTCTTGGGGTTTTTGGTTTGGATTTAGGTTTTTTTTTCCCTCTGTTGCCTTTGTTATTCATGAGCACTTAGCAAAGTCCTCCCTTGGGTTATATTTTGGATTTCTTATTCATATTTCATATGCATAATAAAAAAAAATAAGCTTTGTGCTTAATGTGGAATAAAGGCTGGTTTTTTTTATTAATATCATTGAAGTTTCAGCTGAGTGGAAACTAGCAATTTGCCCAATGCATGTTTTATTTAAAAACTAAGACTTTTGTTTTAAAACATTGTAAATTATGCTGGTTTGTTCTAAGCTTTTGTAATAATATTTTCATTTTTCCTTTTTCTCTATAGCAAAAAGCATCCTTAAGTCCTCAGAAGCAAAGTCCTCTGGATAGTGAGGTAAGAGTCCAGTAAGATTATTACTAGAGATGTCAGAGTTACTTTCCTGATTGTGGAGAATTCTTCAGAACTGGGTTGTGGCAGTTTTTTCACACGTTATTAAGCCTTGGGTTGTTTTTTTTGCTTATGGGACCAGTCGAGTATTTCCTTCTGTTCATGTAGACTGACTGTCCAAGTGTGTTGTTTTATTGTTTCTTGTATGTTTTGTATGTTCTCTGAAGAAAATACACTTCATATTCCATTTTAACATGCTCCTGGAAAAGCAAGACAGTTTGTTTTCTAACAGGAGTATTCAGGCTCGTTGCTGTGTTTTAGTCATCCTTCACTGATCAGTTTTCTCCCAGTTTCTTGTTATTAGATCACAAGTTATCGCAGAAGTAATATTAAGTATTAGAATTTTGAGGGCTATCAGATAAAGAAATAAATATTTTTTTTAAATTTTATTCTAATATAGTTTTATAATCAAAACCAGTAAGTCAGTAGGGAACACAAATCATACAAGGCTCAGTCTTGTAGAATATACAGAACTGACCCAATGACATCTGTTTGGTCTCTGCAGCAGATTTCTGCATAGTAACTGCTCTTTCACTGTTTGCCATCCCCACTTGCATCCAGAGGAAAATAATTCACTTGGTAGTGTTAATCAGATCAAAACTTTTAATAATATAATGAACATTATAGTTCTTTAGCCGTATTTTCCAACTAACTCGTTTTTCTTAGAAAATTACGAAAATATGGTATATTGAAATAGTTTTTGCTCCTTTTTCTTCTTAATGTTCTTCTGTTCTTAATTTATTCTTTTAAAGGGTCCTTTGTTCTACCAGAGTAAGCACTGTCAGTGCAGTTTTCTGTATTTGCTTGAGACAACACAGAAAGCAGAGTAATTGATTCCTTAAAATGCACTGCAATTCATGGGTGGTGTGGCTGTGTATTCCTACAGGGTTCCATACCCCTCATGGATTGTTTTAAAAAGCCTCACAGTGAGATAAGCAAGCAGTTCATTTTCCAGAATTGTCTGTCTGTTCACATGCCGTGTGTTTCTGACATTGTGTGTGTTTCTGACATTGCTCCATCTCTCCCACCTCCCAGTGTCCCTTTCCATCCAGAAGGTCTCAGCATACTGATGATAGTGCCTTGTTAGTGGTAAGATCCTGCACGTCCTGGCCTTGTTATGTGGCAGATTCTAGAGCATAGAATTAAAAACGCGTTATGATTGTCTCAGATTAGACCAACTGTTTTAGAGCTAATCTAAATAGCATAAAACATGACCATCTTCATTGAAGAGGAGCTTAACTGTGAGCTATAACATTATGAATATGTTGACACTTTTGCTGTCAGCCATTTGTTAACAATACAACAATGTTTTTCCACAAAATAGTAAAAGTTTGGCTTTTGATGAGAGCAGAAGAAAACTACTGATAGTAAAGAACAGTTTGTAAAATGAAAAATTCACCTCTAGTTGTTCTGGTTTGATTTCTTCTCCATTGAGCTGCTTCCTAATTGATGTGCTCTTCAGTGTCAAGTAAACAATTTTAATGCTTCAGGTACAGCCTCTCCTTCAGCCTGTCTGTGTCCTGCACATGGGGGTTAGAGATACTTGGCACAGGAAAAAACTGCTCTACATGTGAATGCTGCAAATCATGAAATATTCCTCTTACCATTTTATTGTTTATTGATGAAAATGTCTTAAACATCATCTATTTCCACCACTTATCAAAAATAAACACATTTTTGTACATAATTCATGTTTTATGCTATTCCTTTCTTTATGGCATCTTAGCAATGTAGCATAATTAAAGAATATAATGCCATAATCTATGTCTATAAAAGAAAAAATACACCTGATTTGCCTGCTGCTGCATGACTGCATGCCTAGAATTTATTTTCTTGATTTATGTGCTTCCATTATTCACCTAAATTTTCTTTGGGCAGTGCTCTTAGAATATGCATGTTGGTCAAGATATTTACTGTGTCTTTATTCAGACTGTTTCGTTTTCCTCTTTCATATGACTGGCACTGTGTGAGACAGAAAGAGAGCTTGAAATATTAGAGAGATATTTAATGATCATGTGCCTGTTTAGAGAAATCACAATCAATGAGCACATTAAAAGGTGCTTTGGTATTTAAATAATAAGAAACAGGAGTGGTTTGGGTGAAGAGTTGACACTGTTGTCAGTAAATTCATCTTTGGAGTGTATTTTGAAGATGTCTTTAAGGACCCCATTTATACTTGATTGTGTGATCACATGTCTTTTATTGTAAATTAATGGACTTTTCAGAAACTATTTTGGAACTGGCTTCCATTGCTGTTTGTTTCCTTTGTGTCTTTAACTAAGTTACATCCTTTCACTTCACAAAAAAGGGACCAGGCTGGCAGGGAAGCATTAGAAGTAATCATTTTTCTGATCATTTTTCTTTTAACTCCTTGCTCTTTTCAGCAGCACTAACTATAATAGTATATGAAATGCTGGGGTTTCTGAACTGCTGAAGTCTGATCTGCAACTCTCTTGTGTAGTGGAAATAACACCCTGTGTCTAATGATGACACATGCCAGGGCAGCTGCTTCTGGCAATTACTGTAACTGGAACATTAAGCCCATACTAGCTCGTGAATTTGTAGCATTTTTTTTGTTTCCACAAATGTGTTTTATATGGTAAAAAACTGTTCAACAGCAAGAAAATATTCATCAGTTTTCTTTTAAAAAAAAGGTTTGTCATAAAAGTTAAAATTAGTTTTACCTTTTTATATTCTGTTGCATTTCATTTGATGTTTTCCCTAATGGGTTTGCAATTTAGCTTTGTCTCATTTCAGAGGACATAAGGAAAAGCTTTTAAAAGTCCTAAGTCTAATACATAGTTAGAAAGCAAGTGAACTTTATTTTTCTACTTTGCCCTTCTGGTATTTGTTACTCCTTTAACAAAAAACTTCTTAAAACCAAAATTTAAGTTGTGAATCTCCCTTTTAAAATCTTTAGTGTTTCTTTTGGTTGTTTTCTTGTTGTCTTTTGTCACTAATTAAAGTGTATTCATGTTGCACAGGTTGCTCTGACCATTTCCTTCCGTTTATAAGCAACTTCAGGACAGTCTGTTTGAAGTCACAAAATGATTGCTCTTGCCTTCTATGAATGTTACGAGTTTAGTTTAGTTGTTCCTCCTGCACACGTGTGATTAGAAGGGAAGTGGAGTGGCTGTAGCACTTCATTGCCAACTGTGGTGGATTTCTTTATGCTGACCTGTGATATACAGGCTGAGTAAAATGTTTTTGAATAAATGAAATCACTGGCCTCTCTGAGACAATAAAAGTTTTATATTGGCCGCATCCTCTTGCTGTTCTCACAAGAGTGCTCCCATTCATTACAGTTGAGATAACTTGTTGAGCTGGTATCAAGGTTTCAGACTTGGCTAATGATTTTGGCCTTCGTTGCTTATAAATCTCATTTTTCTCCAAGTATCTTTGTATTGTCTCCCACACTGTCCCTTACAAGGTCAGCAAGGCAGCTGCAGTGACCTCTTCCTTTCACCACCTTTGTGTCATTGCTGCCTTGTGCTCCCTTCCTTGTGTTGTGTTTCCTTGTTGTGGTCTCAAACATGGCCTGAGGCCGTCGTGTTGCTGTTTGTACGTGGGGTCTCAGAAACATTTTAAGTTAAGGCTCTTGGGCACCAGAGTGTGATGAATAATAATGGTAGGAGTAAAGTAAGCAGAACTTGAATTGTGCTAATTTGTACCTTGGAGTTTTCTCTCAGACCGTTGGTATCTATTTGTGTATTCAAATGTTTAATAACCAAATTCTCTTAATATATCCTTATTTGGTTCATGCAGGGTGCTGGTTGGGCTCTGCTTTGGCACTCCCTGTATCTGCAGTTGATTCTGGCACAGGGAGACTTCTCTGACTTCAGTGCTAGACCTAAAGACCATGTGCAGCATGTGCAGAGGGTGATGTGGGTCTGAATTGCAGCATCCTGGCTCCTTCAGTATTGTGTCTGCCTTTTCTTACAGCCATTCTTTGCCTCACTTCTTCCTTTCTTCCCTCTCTTTCTTTCCTCACTGTCCCTGACAGAATGGCTTTGAGCCTCTCTTTGTGTTTGAGATTGACAATAACACCAATACCATAAAAAGGAGGCCAGGGACTCGCAAACAGGTGAAGAGCATGTGGTGTGTTGCTGTTGTGATTGTCCTGCCCTGTGCTGTGTTCCCCCTCCCTTCGCCCACTGCTGGGTATGTGGATTGTGACAACTTCTTGTCAGTCTGTGTCAAGGTTGCCCTGCTCTTTTCATACAGGAATAAACACCTGTGTTAATGTTACAGCCCACCTAGTTGTGCTTGGTTTTACTGTTCTTCTACTCTAGCTAATGTGTTGTGTAAGTCAAGTCATATATTGAAACTCTTAAAAAGCCAGAACAAAACAAACCCACATTTTTGGCCCTTCCCTGCTGTCTTGAGGCTTAAATCTGCACAGTGCCTGAAGATGTTTCTGTATAAGGCTTGCCCTGAGTATAAATCTCTCCTTCTAGTCCTCCTGGCTGTGCTGTTCTGAAATGGCAGGAGAGTTACCAAAGTTTTAAATGCTGACACTTCCAAGTGTTTTTCACTACCTGTAGAGTTTCTGGGTGTCACCTGATGTTCTTTCCTGTGATGAACTCACTTTGCCATTTGAATGCAGTTTCAGAAAGTACAGATTCATTCTTCAGCCATTCAGTCCTCAACTGTGCTCAAAACAGAAGGCACAGAATTTGGCCTTTTAGATCCACCTGCCAGTGACAGATGGGCACACTGGAGCCCCTGTTCTGTAAACAGAAAAAGTTGTTTATTTGGTTGGTTTTGATATTGGTCATAATTGAAATGTGGCTGCACTTTATTTATAGCAACACTGACACAGTAAATCCTGACACTGACATCTTGCCTGAGAGGTACATTCCACCCACAGAATCTCATTTACTTTGTATTTAATCACAGGGATCAGCATGAGGTGTTTGTGGCAAACACAAAGTCTGCATATTGAGCCCATTATATGTGAGTTAATCAGATTTTACAAAGTTGATAGGAAAATAACTTACTAAAAATGCACAGTATCCTCAAAACATTTAGAAGAAAGCTGTTTATTTTTAGTAGTGGCCTAGAATTGTCTGTTGTAGGGTACGATGTCCTTTTTTCTGATGGCGTAGGTGTTACTAAAGAAGCTTGTACCTCACTTACTGTTCTTAATTCTGGTTTTAATGTCAGTGTGTTATGTGTAAAAGAAATATTGCACCTCCCAGGCTTATTAGCCAAAAAGTTCAGGAGGGTAGGAAGGCTTTAACTGTACTTTAGCAAGTATGGATCTGTTGCTTTCTGAGTGTTTCTAAGAATGTGATCGTGGTCACCCCTTCGTTTTTAACTTTGCTGTGTTCCACCTTTGTGCATGGCCTGTCAGCTGCTCTCTAACTCTGCTACTGCCTTCTCTCTTTCTGCATTCAGTCAGTCTCAGGGTTGAACCAAGAAACCTGTGCTACTACCCTGCCTAGTGCCTCTACCTTCAGTCCTGTCAAGGTATCTCTTGCTATTATCATTCACCAGTAGAGCCAACAAAAAATCTCGGACCCTCACATCTGTTTTAACAGGTGTTAGTCTGTCAGCGTCTAATCCAAAGTTCAGGTAGGGTATGAATCCGATTCACCTGATTGAACTGTGGGAGGTATTACCTCATCTTGGCTTTAGGCTGTGTCTAAAGGAGGCCTGATCTATAAAAACATGGTAACCAGTCTCTGCTCCAAGGGGCTATCGGTTGTCTTTGATGCTGCTTTTTCTCTGCAAGATCATTTACTCTTGATCAAGTTGAGTTCATCAAAAGTACACTTGTGTTCTTTACCTGTTTCTTTCTCTTTTGTGGAAGCTGCTGTACTGAATGCATTCCTCACAAGAAATCATTAGTCTGTGTGAGCACAGTGATAAAACCACAGTGTGTTTCACTGCGGAGAGGGTTTAGTAAGTAGCAGTTAAATAGCAAAGGTGTCAAAGAGCTGTATCCTTATCAGGGCCACTGTAATGCCATTTCTGCGTATTGGTAAATACCTGGAGTTTGATGTTCCCTTTGCAAAGAATAGTTTCTCACTTTTGATTGGAAAGAAGAGTTAGCAAAGATCTGTCATTGCACAGATAGTGCTATTTCATCATTCCTTTTCCTCAGATAAAAGCACTTGTGTCATTTCTGCAAAAGAAAAAGCTCTGTCTCTGTAGAGGTGAGACTTGGGGAACAACATACTGTGTTTTTTCACATTTCTGATTATTTTTCTGAAGCACATTTAGATAGATGGAGCCTTATTTTAAACACAGAAGATTAAAATGTAGTCATAGCTTTTCCAGATTAGCACCATTTATACTCTTCTATTTTTTGTTCACAGAGTGATGACAGATCCACCATCTCTGCTGGCTCACCTACCACTCAGACAGGTAACAGGGACAGGAAGAAAAATTTCTGAAAAATAAGATCAAAATGCCTGCTTGCTTATTTCTACTATGAAGAAAAGGGTGCATCTGTTCCCATCTCTGTATGTGGCACTGCTGTGTTTGAGAATTTACCCAGTTATTTGGGTCTCCTTAGAAAAACATGAGGGAAGAGAGACAGCAGGGATGAGGCATGTCCTGAGGCAGAGCACAGGCTTTGGCTGGTTTAGGCCTTCATACAGGCTTTGGCACACAGATGCATTCAGCAAGAGTCAGAACAGTTGTTGGAATTGGTATGTGGAATGTGCTTTGCATGCAAGTGTCCGTGGAAGTGCCTTTTCCTGCTCTGCTTTTATCGTGCATGGCTGTAATTTATTTTGTCATTATTACATTAAAATTTTTGGTTTGTTCTTTTTAATTAGCACATTGCTGAACCCATTTCCTATTTAAACTCTAACCATTTCCTTCCTCCTTCCTTTCCTGTGCCTTTTCACATTTGTTTAGTCCACCTTTCCCCTCCATATCCTGGCCATGCAGCCCCGCCTTCCTATAGAAACCCTTCCCAGCGACCTGAGAGTTTCCTTTTCCGAACAGCTGTCAGGGATGAAGCCAAGAAAGGTAGGTTATATAGCTCAGAAAACAGCTAGTTTTGCTGTTACATTGACATCTGCATTACCTGGGGTTTGCAGTGCTTGATTATTTCAGGTCTTTATCATCAAACTGCTTTTAAGAGTTCCATTTGTAGACAGATGACATTACATGCTCTGTGAACAAACTTTTATTTAGAGCTGTCAAATATTCCTTTGTCTTATCTGTGGAATTGTGAGAGTTTGGTCTGTGGTCTGTGTTTACACCTTTGCCACACAAGCCTTCAACAGCTGATGAGGGCAGCTTGATAAATTTTGCATTGCACCACAGCAAACACCAGAATTGCAGTTTCTGTAGAAAGACTGAACCATTTCAACCTATTCCATCTGGCAAAACTTTGTCCTCGTTTGTGCATGACCATTATCCAGCAGAAGGAACAGAATCTAAGCAGAAAGGAAAGCGTGTTAAAGAACACCTCATTTAGATTAGTAGAGCATTAGTTTGATTAACAATCAAAGGAAAAAAGATTTGTGAAAAGGAATGTACTGAACCCATTCTGCATGTGTGGTGCAGCACCAAATGACACAGAGCCAAACTGTCCTTAGTGATTTTCTTTCCTTTGTGCTTCCCTTTTAGCTTGTGCTTCATCCTCTACTTGTGCCTTGTCTCCTGCTAATGATTCTGCAGACCCTCGAGTGAGACAAAACTCCAAACAGCGAGAGGAGGAGCTGGAGCTGATAGAGCAGCTACGCAAGGTGAGTGCTGCCAGGAGCCAGAGCATGGACATGGTAGTAATTGTGTGACCTGGATAAATCTGCCTTTGCCTTCTGGACCAGTTGCACTGATCCAATATGGTGTGTAGCTGACCAAAACTAAGTGGCAGTGGTACAGTCTGTGTGGTTCTTTCGGATGGGCGCAGTGTGTTCACTTGGTTGGTTGTGGTAGATAAAGTCAGCTTCAAATCCTGTAAAATAATCTATGCTGATTCCTGCTCCTGAGTGTCCAGTGAACTCTGCTTTTAGTGTGAATCTGTGCTTCCTTTGTTCCTTATCAGCTTTTACACTTGTAAGGAACTCCCTGGAAAGTTGCCTCACTGTCCCCTTTCAGTCCATTTTTTAAAACTCCTCTTTGTTGTAAAGCCCACAGAAAAACACATGGAGTGCAGAGACTGCTGCCAGTCATGTTGTCAGCATGGTTTCCTCGTGTTCTGGATCTGTCTATTGATTCTTGCCTTGTCCTTCATTAAGTGCAGAACATTTGAGGCACAAACATTTCTTACATTTGTGCTTTTTGTCTGTCCGGGGCCACCACGATCCGGGTTTGTGTCCAGATACAATGACAATAAACATGAATATCGAAAATGCCACATGGCATTAAGGTACTGCTCTGCTGTGCCCCAGACTTGTTTCTGGACAGCATGAAGGGATTCCTTGAGGTGTTCTGTTTGTTGGAATTCTCCCAATAAATAAGAATTTACTTGTTGAAGCTAATCTTAAAAGCCATAAGCGTCCCAGATGGACAAGGAAAATTCCTTCTCTTTGTAGATCTTACAGTAAGGACAATCTTTGTCTAAAAGGAGAAAGTTACCTCAGGTAAAACAGAACTTGGTGCTGTTTGCCAATCCTCTCTTATTTTATCTCAGAATGCTCTGTATGTAGCCTGTCTCTTGTTTTACTTCTCAGGTAAGCTTAAATCTTCTTTTAACATTTAAAATCTTAGATACAGTATTACAACTCAGTGAAATTCACACTTTAAATAAGTTTGAAAGCCTGAATTGAATTTTTATTCATTCTCTTATACCAGTGCTCACTACCTCTTTTTTAAAGAACTGTTTATGCCAAGTAGTTCAGGTTTATATTTAGAGGCAAAAATGTTGTCTTGACTTTTGTTAACTGTATTGTCCTCCAAGCCACAAAGACAATTATTTTCACTTCCATAGGCAGAACCATTCTCTGAGGATATGTAGGGTTAGGAATACTGTTCCTAGATCCTGATTTCCATTATTTTTGAATAATGGTTGTGTAAGTCCACTGTGCTGTACAATGAGAACTGTTGTTCACTGAACTGCACTGCCCCCACTGTGGCCAGCTCTGGTCCTCGGCAGTGCTCAGAGCTCCCGTGGGGTTGTTCAGGAAGCTGGCTGGAAATGCCATGAGGATGGGCAGAGCTGTAATGCAGGCGCTCTGCCTCGTGCCAGCCGCTGTGCAGGAGGAATCAGTTGGAGGAGCCCAGCTCTGAGTGCCTGTGTGTCCTGTGCCTCTCTCCACAGAACATCGAGGCGCGGCTGAAGGTGTCGCTGCCCAGCGACCTCGGGGCGGCTCTCACCGACGGAGTTGTGCTGTGCCACCTGGCCAACCACGTGCGGCCCCGCTCCGTCCCCAGCATTCACGTCCCCTCCCCTGCCGTTGTAAGTGTGCAATAATGACAGTATTTTATAGCTGCTCAGAATAACATCCAGCAAAGTCCTGTGATCCAGACAAATGCTAAACTGAGTATTCTCTGTGAACGTGCATGACGAAAAGTAACCATCTGTCCTGTTCAAAAAAGGTCAGATGTGTTTTTAAAAGAAATTCTCTTTGGGTTTGTTTCATTTAATTGAAGTTATTCCTGACAGGGATTGTAAGCAAATGTTAACATTTGCAAGTCCTCCCTAAACATGTTAACTTGAAGACTAGTGAAATAAGAGCCAGTTCAACATTAAAACTCAAATGGGATATTTCAAAGGATCTAAACATCTGAGAAGTTCAGGAATTGCAACATTCTCTATAACAAGTAGGATCCCACTGCACAAAACAGTGAAAAGAGGCAGAGGGACCAAGTTGATTCCTGTGGCCCAGCATTACAAATTCCTCTGCTTAGGAATTTTAGCAGAGCACACATCAAGTACCTGGAGAACACCATCTCCTGGACCTAAACAAATCCAGTCATACCTTTGTGACAACAGGAAAAAAAGGTGGGTGTGTCAGGGGGCTGTTGAGAGCAAGGAGGGAAGCACACAGAGAAGTTTGAAAATGTGTGAAGTTGTTTCTGTTACCCAGCCTGGCTCAGTGTTCATGGAAAGCACTGAAGGTGATCTGTATCTGGGTACATTATTGTGTATCCTTTAGGGAAAAGAGAGAATTAGAGAAAGGTCCAAAACTGTAGGATAACAGCAGATTATTTACCTAATCTGTGTTTGCAGAATTCAAAGTTCAGTGAAAATGTTTAGGATCAGCTACTTGAAAGTAGTATAGAAAGACAAATTTCTTGTTGTGCACCTTTAAATTGTATGAATAAAGAAGAAAACTGAAGATCGTTCTGGGGGAAGAAGTTAAAACATGCATGTAGTGTTCACTTATCCTTCTTTTGGAGTCAGCCTTTGTGTTGGTTGGAATTTGAACTGGCACTTACAGGGCTGCCAGATGTATCATTGTGGTTCTTCTCCCTTGGACTCACTGGGGCAGGAAGATGCCCTCGTTATTTTGAGGAGGATTGAACTGGACACGCCAATATTTTAGGCAGATTGTGGAATCCTTCAGAGCAAAGGCATGAAGCCACTACTCAGAAGATTTACGTCACTGAGAAGATCTTTTCAATGGCCTGGTTTTGTGTGCTGTTGAATATTGTGTGTTAGGAATTAAATCATGGCTTTGTCATGTGAATCCCAAGAAAGAGGCAGCCATTAGTCCTGTGGCTCCAGCAGCAGGAGAGGCATCATGTCATTATTCCCCAGGCACAATGTGATCTTTGTATTCCCTTCACTCTTTGGGAGAAAGAAGTCAGCACTGCCCTTCAACCTGTTTCCTTGGTGGGGAAATGCAGCATATGGAGAGGAGAGAAGAAGCCTCAGCACCGAAGGAAGTGCTGGACTCACAGAGGCTGCTGCCACATGGACTGTGAGTAGCTTGTTCAAAGGAGCAGGGAGCTTGTGTCTCTTGAACCAGAAAGGAATGAGCATCAAGAACAGAAACAAGACAGAGCCTGTGCTGTGTGTGTCTGGAGAGGTGTGAAGGGACTGCAGAAAAACCCTCACTTGAAAACATGCCAGTGAGTGCAATTCAAACAGCTGCATCGAACACATCTAAAAGAGGCCGACAAGCAGCAAGCTTCAATTCCAGTCTTCTATTTTTTGTTTCATCTTTTATTATAACTCTTCACTAATTGAAATAGGATTGGGTATATATATATTTGCTTTAAGTAATCCACAACAGACTCTAGATTGCCTTATATAATGAAATTGCTCTGGAATCACAGCATGAAAGCCAATGTTCTGGTTTTGGCTGGAGTAGAGTTAAACCATTTTACAATGATCATGCTGCAGTCACTAGAAGTGTTAGCCAGTTTTATATAACACCATGTGTATAAATATTACAGAACTTACAATTGTCTTCTTTTAAAGACTTCCAGCATTCATAACTTAGCTTTTCATAAAACAGCTTTGAAAATTGGGCTTGGTTTTCTAAGAAAGGCAAACTTCAGCCTGCTTTGAATTAGACAAGCTTATGTCAGTGCAGTATGTTTCTGGCAAAGAGATTTATTAAGAGTTTTCTTTAAATAAAAAATAAAAATCGTTTAAAATCTTGCCAGTTAAGAACACTGTATGCCTTTGCTTCATTTCAGCCTAAACTTACAATGGCAAAATGCAGACGAAATGTGGAGAATTTCTTGGAAGCTTGCAGAAGGATTGGAGTGCCTCAGGTATGTATTTCTGCTGTTCTGATATGTTTCAGATGCAGTTTCATATGGGCTTCAGAACAGAACCTTCCTTAAAAGATTGGATTAAAATAAAATTATTAAAAGTTTAGGAGGTTCAAATATAAGCTGTCCTGCAGTATAGATCAGACTGATCTTGCAGGGTCTTCCAAAGCAGAATGAAGTCAGATATAATTTATCACAGCTCTGAGTCACTGTTGTGCCTCAAGTTCATAACAACTGATGCAGATTTATTCTGCTTTTAGAACTGGAAGGTATTTCTATAAAATCAGTTACATTTTCTCATAATTAGATATGTGGCAGCTTAAAAGTGGGATGAAATTTGGGTAGTGTTTTGCATGTGCTGTTTTTATTCCAAAGCTTTTCATGTTCCCTCACAATAATTCTCTTACATGTCTCTATTGTCTTACCAACAAGTTGCCTTTCTCTGGTGGTTGGTACCTGTCTTTGCATAGATGCTGATTCATTTGTTATGTACCAATGGTAGAAGTCTGTTTTCTCCTATTTCTTGTCCCCTTTTGAATCTTGGCAGATCTAGGAGGTAGAAACATATAAAATAGTCCATCTTATCCTGTTAGTCCAGTTATGCTGTTTTATGTTGTCCTGTCCTTTGCACTTTGTCTTGCTCAGCAGCTGTCTCAGTAGAAATAGTTTTAATACATCATGTTTTCCTTCATTTTTCTTCAAGTGCACTAATTAATTTGGGTTCAGCATTAGTGTTTCTGTTGTAGGTTATGGTTTCTTTCTTTTGAAAAAAGAAAGGGAAAAGCGACTCCTGTCCCAGATACAACTAAAGACAGTTCTTGAATCAGTCATGCAGGGGTTTTCTGGTGTTTCCAGATGGTTTTGTTTGCAGGCATTGGAGTATTTAGGATGCCATATTTATTGAGCTACGTGGCCATTTCACATGGCTCAGTGGTGAATTGTGTTGCAACATGATGAGGAGTTGTAAGTGTCAATACTGTGAGATCCTGCACTGTTTTGGTCCCCTAAGAAACTTTGGACTTTAATCCCAGCAGAGCTGCACAATATAAATCCATCTGAGGCAGAACTGCGCAGTTCCATCCCAACTTCCCTATTTATAGCTCCCTCAACTATGAAGATACAATGTTTGTGGGATTGCAGTACAGAGGAGATCACTGGAATGACCCAGAATTAAAAATAAACAAACACAAAAGCCACTCAAGAAAAAGTCCCTTGTAATCCCAGGCTGTTCTATCTGCTGCACCTCCTGTCTGGGACTCTCCTGTTTTTCTCATGTAGCTTGTTTTAATGTGAAAGAGTTCAAGGAGAGTCTCCCTGGGAAAACTTACTGAATACCCCACACCTGAACTCTAAAGTCTCTCACATGTCTGTGTCACGAATCTACTGAGATGTGAACATAAGATACCTGTATGTGAGAGTGGCGTGGCACCCCAGTGTGCTTTTCTTGAAAGGATGCCTGCAGATATTTCTTTTCATTTCAATTCTAATTACAAAAACAAAAGGCTTTCTGAAAGCATGGATCTGTGTAGGAATACTGACCTTCTGAGGGGAAGGCTGCTTTTAGAAAAGGCTAATTACAGGCACCACAGCAGAGCAGCAATTTCTGTAGGACTTCAGTGGTTAAAGAACTTGGATCAAAGGAAGCTGGCAGTTGAACAGATTGATACATGCATCTAGATTTCACTGATTATAGCAGCTACCTGTGGGAGAGGGAGGGAAAGACACACAGTGGGAGTATTTACAGAACTCTTAAACTCTTATTAGTAATAGATGTTTCTGCAGGATGCTGCATTTGGGCATCAGTTACACATAAACAGTTCCTTGTCCTGCTGTTTTCATTAACTAAATTACATGTGGAAGTTGATCTCTGGTGAGTACTCAGTGCCAGCAGCATCTCAGAAACCTGTAGCCTTTTCACCTCTGGAGAAAACCGATTTTCACTAAGGTGTGTGTTAAGCTGCTGTTCTTAACAAGGAGTAGTTCCATGTTTGAGCTGTACAAGTGACAGACACCTCGCTGAACACTAAACATTGACATGAAGTTCTTGGCCATGGGAGTCTTGCAAATTCCTGTGTGAGAATTAACCAGCTGTGATGTGCTTCTCGAATGTGTAGTTTGTATCTGAGATGTCTGATAACTGTGTTGCTGCTTTGTGGATGTTGCTGTGGCTCACTGACTGACCTTTTTTTTCTGTCTGTTTTCCCTTCCTGCTCACACACTCTGGACAGGACAATCTTTGTTCCCCTTCTGACATTCTTCAGCTAAACCTCAGCGTTAAAAGAACGGTTGAGACTCTTCTTTCCCTGGGGACAGATTCAGAAGAATCCAGTCTTGTCTCCCTTTCCGTTCAGCTCTGGGGCTTTGTGGTGTTTTACTGTACTCTAATGCTAACGCTCTGTATGTTCTATCGCTGGGTCTGTTTCCTGTAGCTGCAGGGTAGTAGTGCTGCTGCTCCCTCCCTCATCGCTCCGGTGCTTGGGAACACATCTGGGGGTTTGTCAAAACTGTGTGTATGAAGTGCTTTGTTTCCCGTGGATGGGACAGAGGTGACAAGTACAATGTGTAAACACATTGGTGCACCCACACAACCATCTGTGACGTGATCCACACTTGTATTTGCTGTGTCACATTGAGCAGATAAAACGCTTTCCAAGGGAGCAGGTGCTGTCCCTGGGCTAGGCCTGAGGACACGTGGGTGCTTTCTGTACTCTGCTGACCAGTGGAGTACTACTGGGGACACACTGCATTGTCAGCTTGTGCCTCTGTTTCCCCGTCTGTGTAATGGGAATTGCACCCACTTTTGTAAATTTCCTAAGGATTATCTGATGAAAAATGTTGAACAGTGTGAAGTATTTTTTTCAATGTCAGTGTTCTTGATGAGATCTCACAGTCTTAGGAGACATGGTCTGGTAGGTTTTGTCCACAGAACATTTTAAGTTCTTTTTTTTCTTAGCCCTAGTCCCTTATTCTGCTTCTGCGAGGATTTGATTTCTCAGTTATAGACTATGCTTTATTACTTTGAGTTAGGATTTTTAAAATCACTGTCAGTGAATCTTGAGCTGCTTGAACTTCACAACAGTTCAAGCAGGAAATTTTCAGAGAAATTAAGCCCTTCAACAGCTTTAAGTTTTCTAGCACAGAAAGAGAAGTCTTTAGTATTCTATGAGATGCTACAGCAGGTCATAGCATTTTACTGTGCTATGGATAAAACTTTCCAAAAACTCATTGAGTTGCCACTGGATCGTGGGCGCCCCAGCCAAAGCTTGTTCCATCCTTATTCCCTTCTTCATCTTATCCTGTCATTTTCAGAAACCCTTCTATCATGCAGTTGCAGAAATATAAATCCCAGCTGCACAAGCACCCTTCACTGTTTTACAAAACTCAGGAAGTCTTCCATAAAGCTTCACAGCTTTTCCCTCCCCAGGGAAAGCATCTTGGTGCTTTAATGTCTCAGGGACACCTCAGAGCTGCAGGGCACTCCCTGTGTGTGTGACAGACCGTGTCTCCTCAGAGTGTAGGTTGATTCAGAGAGCTCTGCTCAGACACCAGTCACAGGTAAGTGTTCAGGAAATGGCTGTTCCAAATGTGTATTCAATAAATTTCTGTTACATCTGCAAGGGCAGTAAATGGCTTGTAAGCCCAGTGCAAGTGGTGTTGGCATTCCAGCAGTAACCTGGAACTCTGAAGCACAGGTTAAGGTCCACAGGAGTTCAGTTGTTAATGTGGTTGCTACCAGTAAAATGTGTTATGTGTACAGAGATCTCGCAAGTTCTTGTATCAGAGAGTGAGTATTTAACAAAGGAGCAAGAAAAAAGCTGCTGCTCCCTGTCCAAGCCACACAAAGTGTTCTGTCCAAGCCAAACATCACTGAGGAAAGAGGGGACCTTTGACAGGGAGAGATTGTTTTATTTTTAAGTAAGCTATTTTTGCACAGCTTACTGGTATGAACTAGAATGAACTCGGTTCCTGTGTTTCTTAACTTCTAGTGAACACTGTGATAAAAGCTGCAAGGGGTTTTACACTAACAGTGCCTTCCAGTTTTTAAATTTTGTTTGTCATTACTGTCTGTGGTATGGAGTCATTCCAAAGCTTTTCCTTCATCTGTTTGCATACATAAGAAAAAAAGATAAGGCGTATTTGCTCAAGTTTACAAGTATTTTCTCAAAAAGCACACTTTTTTCAAAGTAACATAAATATGCTGGAAGAAAAATGTATTTTAGCCTGATCATGTGGCTTCCTGTGAGAATTTCAGTCTGGGTTCATTTGCTTTCTCTCTGCTCGGAGTTTTGCGAGGGGAGTGTTGGCTGCCACTGTTTGTGCTGAAGGATTTAACATCAAAAGTCAGTAAAGACTCAAGGAGTGGAGAAATGCCAGTTGGTGTGAAATAACACATGAAAAATAGTCTCTGTAGCTCTATAGGAAGGACATACTTGGGTTTTCTACAGATACAGAGAACTGTTGGACATGTATCCTGACTGTTGTGGATGAGGATGGCCAGGAAATGCCAAGGACTTCTGTAGGATGAGGCTTTAAATACATCTTAGACTGAGAATAGCACAACTGTTAATAAACACTTTGAAACCTCTTTTTGCATTTTGCGTATTCCTGTTATTCCTCAGAACAATTTTGGGAGTCACCTGCTGAGCCAGGGGCACTTCTGGGAGATGAGGGAGCGATGGTGACTCATTCCCTGCTCAGGCTGTGAGTGACCAGGCCTGTCCTGTGAGGACTCCCTCAAAAAGGTGGTGTGATTTGGAAAGGAAGCTGCTCCTCTCCTGCTCTGTGTTGTAGCAAGTTCACCGTGTTGAAGCAAAGCTTCCCCCTCCTCAAGTTCATCTCCTTTCATAAACCACTGCCATGTCATGCAGGCAGAGATGGAGGACAGTTTGTTATTCCCCTCTTCTCCCACAATGCTTTTTCAAATTCTTATTTGTAGTTTTTTAATAAATGAACACAGGGTTTAGCCCAGGGCCACCTTCTTTGAGTAGTCAAGGTCATGGTTCTTTCATTACAAGGAGAAATTTCATGTCCTGCCCCCGAGTGTGTGTGCTGCCTGTCCGTGACATTTCATATTTCAATCATCTTTTGCTTAATTTTTTTTTCTTTTCAGTTCAGTGGTTTTCATCCATTTTGTTTTTGTCTTTGTTTTGTTCCCCATTCAGGAGCAATTATGTTTGCCTCTGCATATTTTAGAAGAGAAGGGTTTGACACAGGTAGCTGTGACTGTGCAGGCGCTCCTGGAGTTGGCACCCCCAAAGCAGCAGCCACTTCACCACTTGTCTGCTGTGTAGAGACCTCCGGGACCTTTTGGGTTACCTTGGCTAAGCAGAAGGACCTGAAGACTTTACTGCCCATGCAGTGCATCCAAACACACAGAGCTCTGTTCTAAGGAAATGAGTTTCCGTGATTCCTGACAGGAATGTTTTACTTCATTTCTCCATTTTTTTGGAGATCACAACAGTTTCCAGTAACATTTTTTATTATCAATTTTTTTTGCCCCTTATTTAAAAATATGAAGGTTGGGAGGAGGGCAAGGAATTCCAGTGTCTGCTGTTGGAGCCAGCTGTAGAAACTGGCCTTGCAGGCAGAAGATACGGGTGTAGAGTTTGGAAAGCAATTCCTCGGGAAATTTAAAAAAAAAAAAGGATGTTGCTGCAGTGGGCACACAGGGAATTAAATTTCTTTCCTTACCCACAGGGTGCAAAGAAATGGAGTTCCTTTGCCTCCAAAGAAAAACAGCTATTTCTATTATAATATTTTAAAAATTGCATCACACAATCTTAACCTGCAGTGTTTGCTAACAGGGTCGAACCTCGCACAGCTGTAACTTGTGTTGGCATGTCCTCATTACTAAAATTTGAAGAAGAAAAAAACCCTACTTTTTTCCCATGGGAAAAATTACTGCATGTTATCTCCACCAGAGACATCTTAGTAAAAGATACTAAATCAGATCTGTTCAAATTATATTTAATCCCATCAGAATTCTTGCTGGGTTCACTTTCTGTTTGGGTTTTCACATGTCTTTATCTGAACACTTGTCCAGCATCAGTGGGTGGAGAATCTCCCCTGTCTCACCAAATCACAGGTGTATTTCCCTGCATTGTGAACAATTCCAGCCTGCCTTGCTGACCTGGGAGCCCATTATCAACTCATACCTTTGTGAGGGCCTGAAGCATCCCCTGCAGGCACAGAGTGGATCAGGTTAAGAACCCCCTGAGTTCCCCAGGTGGGCTGGGTGTGACAGAGCAGGGTCTGTGCAAACACAGCGTCTCTGGGGGTTTGACAAGGCTTTCAATAAAGCCTTTAACGTTGGAGTTTATGTAGAGGGATGTGCTGGTTCTACAGAACTGCCATTACTTCCTTCCTCTTTCCTTAGCATAAAAATAGAAATTCAGTGTACAGGAATGGGATAAGCCAATAAGTTTTGCATTTTCTTGGAAAGCTGATGTGCAAAACAAAGACAGCTCCATGTGCTCTGGTCCTAGTGATGAAGCCAAGCTCTCTACCAGATCAATTACAATAATTTATTCCCCCCCCCCCCCCAAATAAAATACCTCACAAAATCCAGCTCTCCTCCCATGCCATCCCTTTGTCAGGTTTTGCCCAGTTTAAAGCATCCGGGGGTGTTACACTACTACTTATACATGGTGCTTGGGTTCTGAAAGCAGCTCCAGGCATCAGTGGTATTCCATTTGGGGAAGGAGCATACACCGAGAGGGTTTTATGCAAATAAAGGAAGAGGAAATGGGAACAGATTAGCTAAAGTCATTTTTGCAGAAGTAAACCTGCCATGGGAGCTGCCAAGGACTCAGCTGTGTTTTTTCCCTTTTGATTTGCAGTTTTGTTTCCACTTTGTTTTGTTTCATGTATTTCTTTCAAGGTCCAGTGTGGTGACTGTTGAATCCCTTATTTCACATAATTGTTTTGGTTGCTTCTTATTGGCATTGGTTGATCACGTTGCAAGCAGAGAAGAACACCTGGAGGTTGTTTAAAACTGCCCAGCTGCAAAGAGCAACCTCCTCATGCTCATTCCTGAGCCCTGCAAGGAATGAGAGTGCCAGTAACTCACAGTACCCACAGGAGGAGCAGCTCCAGACAGGCATTCTTTCCCCCTTAAGTAGCTCTTGTGTTTCACTTAATTTCATTTGTGAGGAGAGTTGGTTGTTCTTACAGGGTTACATAGAGGTGTCTGAAGTCTCTGCTGCAGTTTGCTGAGGGGAAGGTTCTGCCTCTCACAGGCAGCAGCACAGACAGACACACAGACACGGGTACAGGTGGGTACAGGTGTTCCTGGTGTGTTTCTCTCTGCTCATCATTTCAGGGTGGGGGGCACTGACTTCATCTTGGTTTCCAGCATCAGGCCCCCTGTATTGTTACAGGGATGTGTTGCATTCAGCTGCACTCCCCTTGGGGGCTGTTTGAATAAAACCAGTCCCTTCACGGAATTGTGAGGGTGTGGTGATTGCTCCAGTCCAGTTTCCAGCACTTAAAAATGAAACTTAATACTATCCAGGTTGGTGGAAGTTTGACATTTCATTAATACTAGTTTTTTAGGAATTAATGGGGTGGGGGCTCGAGTCTGGCCAGCAAGAAGGGGCTGTTTGCTGTTGCCTGTGGCTCACGGCCGTGGCTGTGTCAGGGTGGGCAGGGGGGCCCAACACTGGGTACTTTGTTCTAAGCAATGTTCACTCTGGCAGTCTGAGTGTAGAAGATCTTGTTTGGCATTTATAATCCTGTGTTTTCATGCTGGCAAGCACTAAATCTGGTCCAGATGTTTAGGACAAAAATCCAAACCTGTACGGTTTATTTAATGTATTGCACCAAACCGACTTCACTTCTCTCTTGCAAAAATGGGTTGGGATTTTCCAGGGTATTTATGTGCAATTTTTGTTGTATCCCACAAAAAGAATATTTGAAAGAAAACACATATAAAGTAATTTGTTAAAGCAAAGAGATGATTGTCTTTCCTCTCCGGGGTGTTCTGTTGGAGGATGTGGGAGGGATCCACCTGAGCGTTCCATGCTGGTGTTCCTACACTGACTCCATGGTCACCACAATCCTTCCTCAAACCTGACGAGCCCTGAGCAGCATCTGAGGCTCAGGGAGGTCACGCACTCCAGGTGGAGCATTGAGGGCACTCGGGAGGCCCTGATGGCACAGGGGGGTCAGGGCAGAGCAGCCGCAGTTTGGGTCTTCCCCTTTGGCTTTGGAGAGGCTCCAACCTCCGTGTCCTACTCAAAATCTATCTGAGACAACTCTGCAGTGCCAGAGCACCTCTGTTGTTCTTGGCAGAGCGGGATGGCAAATGGTATTTTTACCCTTTTATGACTATAAATGGTTCTTTGAAAAACTGTTTTAGAAACAGAGGACTTGTAAGGTGAATTTGGACATCTAAAAATGCTTTTGTATAGATATTGTGATGTTTTACAAAGTGATCTAATTTTGTTATTTCTGAAAACAGTGTAAACGTGTAATTAATAGAGTAAAGGATTTTAAAGCTTCATCCTGTGCTGTATGTCTGTAAATACATTCCATAATTTCTGTTACATATAAATGTGTCTGAATATTGTATATTTTAAATTGCCTGTATTCTGCCAGTAGTGTGAACTTCTAGCACATTGATAATATAAGAGGAAACCATGGGTATTTGAAATAAAGTTTTAAAACTTATATCAATTACATTATTTCTTCCTGCTGTTTTTCTGTTGCATTAATGAATGTCACATGATGTGTGTAAGGTGTTTATTCCCCTTCCCATCATCACAGTTGGCATTTGATGGACCTGCTTTGTTTCTCTATTTTTCATACATACATATGAGTCCTTTCCAACTCAGGATATTCTGGGATAGTTAACCAGGATAGAAAAATTCGAGCATTTTTACACATACTATGCAGCCACATCAGAAGCTTTTTCTTGAGGGTATTTTAAACCTTCCCCAGACACAGTGATTTTGTACAGGTTCCTTTGCTCCTCTCTCCCCATCACCTCGTTTTTTACTTCTCAATGTAAAATGTACATTTCTGGGTTTGGGGTTTCCTGCTGCCAGTCCCGGTGCTCCTTGTTCTGGTCCTTTGCATGCTTTTAGCCTGTAATGAGTTTGAAGGGTAAAACTTGCACCCCTGCTTCCTGCCCCTACAGCATTTGAAAGGTTTGTTCTTAGCCAGAATGTTTATTTCTCTTTTTGTCCCTTCTCATTACTAGTTTATATTATTTTTTAAAAAAGAATTAAAATGCAAGGCTTAGAAATTGCCAGGGATCCGCAAACCCTCCCTGCATCATACAGGCTGTGCTACCCTGTGATGCTCTTCCCTGCTCACCAAGCTGCTTTCAGCATCCCTGTCTGACCTGCTGACTCCATCACTCACCTGGAAAAACTCCATTCCTGCCTCTGTCAGAGCTGCCCAGCACTCTCCAGCTGTTTATTTCTGCCCCTCAGTCTAAAGCTTTCTCCTAACCAGCTTCCCAGTCTCCAGCCTTTCTTATCCATTTAATTCCCAGGAAAACTCCTGCAAAGGGCTTGTGATTTCCCTGCAGAAAATTCCATGGAGGTCCACTTTGATCCCATCTCTCCATAGCTGGAAAATACAACCCTGGTAAAGTTTCTCCAGGTTTGGGACACTGCTCGTCCTGTCACTGGATGTGCCCAGCCTGGTTTTTGGCAGCTGTACAGCCATGAAACACGAGTCTGCTGTGGTTTCTACAGAGCAAGGTGAGGCTTGTTTGGAGACCAGCCCCTGGGATGGGCTGGTACAGCGGAGGAGGAGGCCGGGAGGAGCTGGATGGATCCAGAGTGGCCACAGTCCTCAGGTGAGAGAGAGTCTGTGGCAGCTCCTGGGAGGTGTGAGCTCACAGGTCTTGGTCAGGTCACACACCTGTGGCCCTGCCTCTACCTGGCAGTCACCAGGACACTCTGGTTGGGACCTGAGGTTCAGCACTCCCCACCTTAGGGAACAGCAAACCCTGTTCTGCTGTTGCTTTTTGTTTCTGTTTCCAGAGTTCTGTTTCATTCTCTGCTCAGAAGTGAGCACAGCCCAGCTGAGGCCACATGCCAGATTTCAGTTGTTTGATTGCATTACTGAAGTGTGCCTGGAGTTTGATATAATAAACAGCAGAGATCTGCTGCCCCTCTGTCCTATCCTGCTTTTTCCTTAGCTCAAGCCCTCTGGAGAGTTTAAGATCAACTTCATTCCTTCCACCCAAGCAGGTCACCTGTTAACACCCACCACACAGGGAAAACACAAGTGTGGTGAAATGCACTGAGTCAGCAGTGCCTGAAAAGGAAGAGTTAAAATTAGGAACGTAACTCCCCAGGGGCGTTCTGAGGCACTTCCTGCAGTGGTGTGTAAGCACCGCCCTGGCTCAGCTTCTGCCTGGACCGGCCTGGAGTGATCCCTGTTCTTACACAGCATGGGGAGTGAATGGATTTGTTCACAGCTTTGGTACCGGTGCTGGAATGGGAACATGCTGGGATTTCAGGCAAGCAGCCGTGCTCCGGCGGGAACACTGGTCCTAATGACTCAGGTTTGTCTGCAGTGTCTGGAACTGCAGCGCTCCTGGACAATCAACTATGCCTGGTAGTTGGGCACCAGCCCCTTTCCTGTTCAGAGTTCATGTTTTATCTCACTTCCCAGTTCAGCTCAGACACAAGGATGTTTGGATGGGACCAGGACAGGCTGGTCACAAAGAGCAGCACAGCCCATGGTTTGAGCTCATCTCCTGCTTTGGGAGAGTCAGAAACAAGCCAGTTCAGCTGCCAGGCTTTTTGCGCAGCCCTGCACATGATTGACTGACAGTGGTGTCAGGAGAAAGGGTTCCTCTCTTGGTTAAAAATCAGTTCTGCTGCCCACCAGATCCAGTCCCTGCCTACAGCCCCATCTCACTGAGCAGGGACAGTGGCTGAGGCAGCAGGCGCAGCGTGACAGACCAGCTCCCATGGGCAGCACATCCAGCTGTCTTTTTCCACTGTTCCTGTCCTTGGTCAGAAGGTGCTGGGAGCTGTTCTGTCTGTGTGCTGACATTGTGCAGGAATGCAGGAGTGGAAACCTGTGTGCTCTGGCTGTGCTTGTGCTTACTGTGGCCTGCCCAATTTTCCCCTTCTGACCTGGCCCCAGGGCTGGTGGCAGGGAGAGCTCGGCTGGAGCCAGTTCTGGGTGTCTCGACCTCCCTGCCTGGCCCACAGCCATGGCAAACACCAGCACTGCAGCCACAGCCAGGGCTTTGAGGGCTTCAAAGGAGGTTCCGAGTGCAGAGCATCCCATCCCAGGGAGTTACTGGGCTGGTAACAGGATAACCTCCCACTGTTTTGTTCCCATAAAGCAGTTTGGGGGGATATGGTGTTTCTCACTGCTTTGATGCAAATCCCCTTTGTGCTCGAGAAACTCCTTCTGCTGTACAAAGGCTGTATGTACAAGGGCAGCTTCAAGATCTTTACTGCAACTTTACCTTAACCATGTCTGTCACAAACTGTTCTCCAGAATTGCTTTAGCTCTTGTACATTGTTGATTTGTGTCCTGTTAGACAGACAGACCGCAGTGCCCTGCCCAGCAAGAGACCTGGAGCACATCTGTGGCCACTTTACTTCTTCTTTGCTCCAGATGTTTCCTTCCCTGGTAGCTGTTCCTTCAGAAGCTTCTCAAGGGCCTGGTAAGGGCCAAGGAATCTGCGGACCATCATACCTTTCCACCAGGCCTGCAGCTGGAAGTGAGAGAGAAAGGCCTCAGGGGAAATTCCTTGCTGGGGTACCTGGTACAGCTCAATGGCCAGAAAGTCTCCTGTGCTCCCCAGATGCAGGAGGGAACCCCCAGCTCACACAGCAGCCGTCAGGCCTTGCTGGTTGCACTGGAGGCATCCCCAGCTGGGCCCAGGGCATTTGTTCCTGGTGGCAAGGGATGAGCAGGGGCACTGCCCCATGACCCTCCCTGTGTCACCCATGTGGTGGGGCTGATGCAATGGGTACAGCCCCAGACCACTCCAGGAGACTGGCTTCTCCCCTTTGGCTCCCATCTCAAACCTGCAGCCAGCTGCTGGTTCTGAGTCTGCCCCACTCAGAAGGGGTCAGGCTTTGTCTTTGTTTGTGCCACCCCACACCAGCCAACCTCATTGGGCTGTTTTCTGCCTGGACAAAGCCTGTGGCACAGATTATTAACTCCCAGCTGCTGATGGAGCAGTGCCATCTCAGCTTTGCTGCCCTTCACCTTCAGGACACTCTTCTGCTCCAGGGCATCCTGCTCTCGTTGTTTTCTTTTGTCCTCCTTTTCTGTCCGGTCAGTGATGATGGTTTCCTCGAATTTCAGGCACTGCAAGATAGCACAGGGGTGGCAAAAGCCACATGAGAAACACACCCTCTAAACTGCAGGGCCAGCCTTCAAAGCTGGCTGTGCCCAGCCACTTGCCAGGGCAGGGTTCACCTGGATCCTGATTGTTCTCCTCTGGCTGCGTATGGGTCTCATCTTTGCTATTCATTTCCCACAGCCCTGCCAGGACTGCTCAAGCCTGTGGGTCATGGTGTGGGTCCCCACCCTGTGCACCAGGGAGCTCCAGAGCAGCTCAGGGGTAAAGTGTGAGCGGGGATCTTCCTCCCCGTCTCCTTTATTTCACCTTTCCTGAATTCAGGTGGCAAATGTTGCTCATTACCACCATCAGTTCTCAGCCACTTGGAGCTGCTGCCAAAGTAGAACCTCTCACAGCCTGGGTGTAATTAACCCCTTGAACCTGTGCTGTAAAATGGCTGTCTGATGGCAACCCAGGCAACAGCTGGTGCTGGGAAGGACATGTGGTCCCTCAGGCTAAGCAGCAGATGATGCACAAACACACTTGGGACACTGAGATGACAGTGCAGAGTGAAAAATGAGCCCACAAGCAGGAAAACATCAACTCAGTCCCATCATCTCAGACCCACTGAGGGTAAGGAATGATTACAAGTTAATTCCTTCTGGCTTTCAAACACACATTTTTCTCGACACATCTCTCTGCCCTGTGCTGCTGCTCCACTGCAGTCAGAGCCCAGCAGTTAACCAAGATCCCAGTGTGAGGCAGGAATGGTTCTAACTGGAACCAGCTCCCTGATAGCAGCCCTGTGCAGCTGGGTGTGTGTGTGTCTGCAGGAAGGGATGAGGCGCCTTTTCCAGTCCCAGCCTATTTTAGCCCAATGTTTCTAGAAGCAGCTGGAAGGAGCAGATTTGTTCAGACTGGGGCAGCAAACTAAGGTGAGATGTACTGACAGGATGGGACAGTGTCTTTGCCCCTCACAAAGGCTGCCAGTAGCTCTCTCAGTACTTGCTGGTATTCGAAAACAGCTGTAGGGGAAACATCAGCATCCCTCCTTAATGTCACAGGAGGCAGACAAAAGGACATCTCAGTTGCTGCCTTCCCAGGGCCAGTGTTTAAAATTGTGCCCTGTGTCTGAGAATTACTGATTTTTTTTCCCATGGTCCTGGTTCCTTATCTGAAGGAGGGCAGGGAAAAGCCCAGTGCAGTTTTGCATGGCTGAGCACTGAGGTGCTGCAGATGTCTTACCTCCTTGGCAAATTGCTGCATGGTTTCTAGATTCTCTGCCTTTAATGCTCTTAGGTCATCCAGTTCTTCGTCTTTTGCACCAGTGTCATGTTCATACTTCTCCATCCAGTATTCCAGCTTCTCTTCCACCCTCTGCAGGGGGAGAAGGTGGTGCTCAGCATGGTGCAAAGAGTGCTCAAGTGAGAGGTTTGCTACTCTTACATGGCCTGCTCTCAGGATGGTGGTGAGAGTCCTGTAAATGGTGCATGGTCAGTGTTTCCTTCTCTTCTGGGAAGGATCAAGCCCCTGGGACTAGTGATACATTACTGGTGGCCTGCTGGCCCCTCACTGGAAGCCACAGCGCAGGGATGAGGAGATGATATTGGGCTTTCAGAGGTGTGTGAGGGATAGAGAAGCATTGGGGGTAAGTTTTGTGCAGTCAGTCCTGGTGAAGCAAGGGACAACCAGAAGCCATTCTTTGTGTGTGTGTGTGTATACAGAGGGAGTGGGAGATAAAAACCAGAATTTGTCAGAGGGAAAGCTTATCTTCTGCCTGAGTCCCTATCTGCTTTCTGGATTTAGCACCAGGAATAAGGCCCCAGAGGACACCATCATGCTGTTCCAGGTTGTGAACTTGGCTTTGTCTCACTCCTGAATAGGGCAGGTGTTTCTGAAACAGCCACACAGATGACTTCCTCCCATTCACCAATGACCTCTCCATAGCAACAACCCTGATTGCTTCCATGGAAAAATAATCTGAGGAAAAGCATCAGTCTCATTATGGCATCACAGCTGGACACACAGGGGAGATGGAGGGCACGATCATGCTGCTCTCTGCAGGCCCCCACAAAGCCACCAGCTGCTGTCTGAGCACAGAGGGGCTGGTGCTCTGCTGTGAAGGTCAGACAGGCTGTACTTGGACAGTCCCCTCACTGTGTTGATCAGACCACGGCTCTGAGGTACAGAGCACACTGTTTAATGGCTCCCGAGAGACAGCACTGGTTTGCACTCAAATTACATTTTTAAAAACTTATTATCTCCTATTAAATTTGGTACTGGCAGTGACGTCAGGTACCCTAAAGTAGTACAGGTTATCTTGTAATCATATAATTTATGAGAGGCTTTGCAATGTTAACACCACAAGGACATTCATGGTTGGTTGCTGCTCAGAATGTGTACAATAGTTGTGGGTTAAAAATTTGCCAACCTGGATTCTTCCTCAGGTAAAGATAAGTCAAAACTGGTCTGGCAGTTTGTGTTGTTCCCTCCTCAGTGTCCCCTCTGTGCAGCCCTTGGGCAGTGGTGCTCTTCACTGAGGTGCTGGCAGCCCCAGATAATGCCAGGGAAGGTCTAAATGAAGTTCCAATTAGCCAAATACAACTATCTGAGGGAGAGAAAATCTGCAACACCTAAATAAGCAATACCAGTTAATAAACAAACCCTAATTTTAAGGAAATATATCTATATGTAGCAAATCCCAAGTGCAGGAGAGCTGGGTGAAAACTTGAGCATAAGTAACCATTAGAACTGCAGCAGCCATGAACCTGTTACATTTGTGGAGCAGTAACTGTTTTGCTTTAGGCAGTAATTGATGATAAAAGGTTTATAGATTGCTGTTTTAAGCAGTAGCTGACAGTCACACGTACCTGATATTGTCGCTTGAGGAAAGTTTCAGTCACAGTGTGGAGCTGATTCTCCTCATCAATTTTGCTCTTCAGACTCTGTGATCAGTGCAGACAGAAAACATGAGAGACAGTGTTAGTGTGTACCTCTGTGCACATACTGTTGCTGAAGGCCAAGTTACAGTGCTGGAGCTCTGTCCACAGACATTTTTTCCAGTGACAAAATTAACTGGGGCAGTCCTTGTCCCTTGGCCATCCATGAAATCAGTCAAAAAAAGATGCTTGCAAAACCAGAACAGTTTTCTAGGGCAGTTCATCTTGTGGCCACAAGAGCAGCTCTATCAGCATGGTCTGCTGGGGCAATGCTGGGAGCTCAGGCTGCCTGTGTTGCTAAATCCCGTTGTAACTACCTCTTAGGACATTGTTATGGGTCTAGTTTTCTGCCAGTGGCCTTACTTTAAGCATTCCCTGTCTCCTGCAACCGTGCCATCTGTGCTGTGGCTGTTTGCAGGACCATACAGAGAAGCAATGGAAAAGACAAAGGTTTCTAACCCCAATGAGTTTCCTGATCCACTTCAAACAGTAGTGCTGGTGACTAAAATGAAGATCAAGAAGGGCATCTGGGGAGCAAGGGAGGACTCTTCCCTTACAGCTGGAGATGCCTTCCAGCACAGACTGTGGGAAAGGGCTTACTTGGATTTCCTTGTCCAGGGCACTCTCTTCTTTGCTGCACATCTTCTGGGTTTGGTGGAGCTGGAGATCTGTGTTTTTCTTCATATAGGAGCTCTCTGTGTGCAGTTTGGCTGTCTTCTCTTGGAGTTTCTCTTTGAGGCAATCAATGATCTTATCTCGGTTCTAGTGGAGACAGAAACAGCACAAAAGCAAGCCTGGAGACTGTGGTCAGCTCACTGTCTCTTAATCTCTCCCTTCCCTGATAAACTCAGAAGAGACAAGGCTATAGGCTTCACACTTTCCCTGAATGTTGCTCCATTTCAGCCTCTGCTTCAAAGGTATGTTTGATTTGTAACCCATAGAGGCAGCAATAAACCCATCAGCAAGGAGTGGTTATCTCCAGAGAGGGTGGAGTGACAAACAGAGTGGGACAAGAAGCCAGGCCTTCTGGTCTCTGGTCCAGAAATGGATTCAGACATGCTTAGTATAAACATGAAAGAAGCCAAATAATTTTAACCACTTAAAGCTAGGCTTTATTTTTACCAACCTCTTGGATTGGACCATTTCAGTGAGTGAGCATCTATAAGAGGAGGAGAATGTCTCAGCCCCACATAAGCCAAAGTTTGTTATCCTAAAGTATACTCTATGCCTTGGATCCATTTTTTTTCTAGTTAGGCAGCAACTGTATAAACACAACCTTAGGAACAGTTGCAAATCTAATCCTGTCTTGCTCATATGTTTAAACAGTTCTTTCTTGAAATCCTACCAGGTAGATGGTGCCCACTTTGTTATAAAAACATACACCCAGGCCTCTCCCCATGCCTTTTTTAGTGATGGAGCTGGGCCTTTCCCTTTCCCTTTGTGTTCCCCAGAGCTCCCCCAAGGGCAAGAATCCTGAGTGGTTTGTCCAGCTTCTGGAGTGTGCTCAGGAAGCAAAGCACATTTCCTTGATTTGCTGTTTTGTTTACTCCTTTTTATAATCAGTGTCTTTGAGTAACAGATAAAAGTTCATAATTCTGGGCTTGGAACTTGGAAGAACCTCCTATAAAATGCAAAACTCTAGACTTTTCTATCAAGAGTTAAAAAGGTCATCAAAGCCTCCTGTGCAATTATGCAAGATCATTGTGAATGCCTCTGATTTGGAGCCCAGTTGTTCTGTTACAGCCTTTCTCTTTGCTTTCCTGCCATGCTGTGACAGGTTTGATATTCATCAGCCAAACCTCGCAGATGAAATACCAAAGTGCTGGCATTTAAACATTTTGAAGCCCACATATCTTGTCTCTGAAGTACCTCACATTCCTTAGCTGTGTAAACATGGAAAAGTGCCACAGGAAGAAGGCAGCTCAGTAGTGCTGTGTTTGAAAGCCTCTGCATGACTCATTTGGAAAAGGTTTCCTTATAAGAAGAGTTTGGAGCAGCTAAAAGGAAAGTCCTTCCTTCTGCACCCTTGTCCGACATAGTTAGGAAGAATAAAGTACGTTTATAAGGCTCAGGACAGTTGGGGGCCTTGGCTGATGCTGGTTTGTGGGTTCAAAGGTCAGGCATTCACATGTTTTTGAAGATTTCCAACATCAGGTTCTATTTTACAGACATAACATCATATGACTGCAGACAGCTACAGACATGAGCTGTTTGTGCCCTGTTAAGGCTTCTGGTAATGGCCCTTGTTTTCCCTGGCATAGAATTTTGGTGGCCATTGGGAGGGGTTTTGTTCCCAGTCACTAGACATGGGAGGTGAGTGTACCACTCTATTTTGAGATTGTCTTCCTGGGTCATGGTGTAATCGTGTCTAAATTGAGGGACTGGCAGAGAGAATGGGGAGATGCTAATGGAAAAAAATGATGTTTGGTGGCGCTGAGCCTCAGGAAAGTCAAGCACTGCTGATGTCAAGTGTGTTACTCCAATTGCTGAAGGTCTGCGAACAGGCCAAAAAAGAAGGGTTCAGCCTGGGTTACAAAGGACTCAGCAAATAGGAGAAGAGCATGAACATTTCACCACATTATTTTCTTTTTCATTTCATATTATAGTAAAGCAAAAAAGCCTTTTGATTCCAGTGCCCCAGACCTCAGCTGGGATGGGGACCCATCTGCTCTGTTTGTTTTCTCTGTTGTGTGGCATGTTTGTGGTTTGGATTTGGCCTGTGGTGTTGTAAAACATCTTGGTTAGAGGTGGGGAATCTGGGGCCTTGCTTACACAATCCAAAGCAGACGGGAAGTGAAATGCAAAACCCCACTGGTGGTTTACAGCAGCGCCTGTCTGGAGAGGGAAGGTCTGGAGGAACAGGGGCAGCTCCTGGGGCTGCCCTGGCCCCGCAGACCTGGGGCACATTCGGTGTTTGGCTGCAGGGAGTGAGTGCAGCAGTAGATGCCCACCATCTGCACCATGCACCATCTGCGGAGTGTGCTGTTCCCTGAACTTCAGGGACAAACACTGGGAAAATGAGTTAATATTTATTCGTTCTGATTTATCATAGCAAAGGTCCCCGCCAGGACACGGAACACTTTCATAGCTGATGCGGTAAATCTCTGGGCTGCTTATTTGGGATGACTTCAGCACTGAATCTGCCAAACCAAAGATGCAAAATCCTCCCTTGTGTCCAAAAGTATCAGAAAACTGTCAGAGACCAAGATCAAACCCCAGGAAATAGTTGTCAGGAGCCAGTCTGCTTCAGAAGCAGGTAAACAAGCTGATTTTCTCTGATCTCTCAGCTCACAGACATCAGCTCAGAGGCCTGTCTGCTGTCACCTGGTGCCACAGGAGTCTGCTCCACAGATGCTGTTTGGCTGCAAAAGCAACTGCACTTAGCTGGAGACGTTATCCACACTCCTGTGTTTTCATTTACTTTGATTTATCTCTCTTGTAAGTGCCACCAAGCACTCCCAGCTCGTCCGCAGCAATTAGTGTTTACACTCATTTAAAATACAGCTGGTTACAAAAGTAGCCAACAGGAGTAAACAGTCTGAGGATTTCTCCCGCAGTCAGATGAACCCGTGGCCAGCAGCACCCCCTGTCCTGCCATTTGGCAGGGGCAGGAGTGCTGTGCACTGCCCCGCCTGCTCTGCACAGAGGGCCTCGGGGCTCGGGGCTCTCACTGGCAGCTGCAGCATCTCAGCCTGGAGATTCGCTTAGATCTGCACACCTGCTGCAGCCTGGACTTGCTCCCCTCAGACAGACAGTTCAGTAAGGCTGTAGCCTGCATTCTGTCCCAGCTCCAGAACATCCCTGTGCTGCACACCCCCAAGGAGTATCAGGGCCCAGAGGGCAGTGGGGCTGGTGGGTCCCCCAGCTTGCACAGAGCAGCTTTTGCAGCCCCTGCCAGCCCACCCCTGATCCCAGCAACACATGAGAGAGCTCGAGAGGGGCAGTCCACTGGCAGAGGGAGCAGACCTGCTGGCAGCAGCACTGCTGTGGAAAGTCCTGCCCTTCTGGAGCCAGGTTTGGATCTCGTGCACCAGCCCCGGGTCCTGCTGCACTCCTGGGAGCTCTGCCAGCAGTGGAATGGAGGCACCCAGAAGCTCAGGACCATCGCAAACCTCGTGCCTTCTACTGTAATCACCTGGTGCATTTCTCCAGGAGAAACATGCACCAGTGGGTGTGTATATATGTTTAATACATTCCCTGGAACTCTCCACTGATGGATTTGTCTTCCTGGGAGATGAGAAGGGAAGAAACACAACAGATTTTAGTTGTACGACTAAAAGCATGACTGAGTAGTGCACTGATACAAGTGGAGCTGGATGTGTTATGACAGCCCACATAGAATTAAAATTATGGACCTGTTTTCCCTGGTTCCCTGGTGCAATGGCTTGGATTCCTGTCTGGTTGGTAGGTGCAATATTACTGCCAGTTATAAAATTACACCACTACTTGGACACACATATGGCATGAGTGTGCACAAAACCTACAGAACATAAAAGGTCTTTGGGTGAAGAGCAATGCAGGAATGCTAAAGTTTATACTCCTAAATTTTTATGTTAAGCTGTATAATCCTATATATTAATTTGTTTCAAAACCTGTACAGACTGCCATCACTTGCCCAGGAAGCCCAAGAAAGTGAGTATTTTTATACAAACTAAAAAATGAACACTGCAACAGCAAACAGAACCCTGCAGCCAAACCTGGACTTTCAGTGCTGCTCCTGCATGGACGGGTAAGAGCAAAACCAGACAGATCATTTCAACTCCTTTATAGACATCAGTGCTTTCCAAGAGGAAAGAAAACAAAATAATAAGAACATTTAGCATTTGATATGTGTCTCATTAGAAAGAAAAATGAGCTGAGCAGACTCATAAAGTATTAATTAGCATCTCATTAAGAGGTAGCAAGGCTGAAAATACAAATACACAGGAAACATGAGTGAAGAAAAGTCTGTGTTTTTCTGGTTCCAAGATTAGGTTTGCTCGCTTTTATTTTCTCATCCAGTAGGCTGGAGACAACCATGTAGGCTTTTGTCTACAGGTCTGTGCATTATTATTGTTGTTCAAAGTACTCCAGAATCAGCAAGCTGTATTTTTGTTTTTAATTAGTTGGCAAGGTGACAAATCATGCAAGTGTTTGTAAAACTGCCTACAGGAAAATCCCATATGAAGTAAATAGAAATTATTCTCCCTTGGGAGACACAGTGAGACACCATTGTTTTTGGCACAGGAGGAAAGCAGTACTTGAAAGTAGTCTTGTCTTTGATTTGTTATCAAAGCTGAAACTATAAGGAAGCCTAGAAAAGGATTTTTAAGTTCAAAATATTATAAAAACCACCAAAATAACCAGATGAATGCAGATCCCATGATGAGGCAAAACCCAAGAACAGAATTAGCACTTCAAAAACAAGAAGAGCCCCCTCTCAGCACAGGAACTACACACCTTCTTCTGACTGCAAGAGGTAGGAGAGGTGCAGGTCAGGACACAGAGAAGTGCCCCCCTTGGTTGCACAGTGCCAGGACATTGCTGCTGGTGTGAGATGGGATGGTTACAGCCCTCCACATACCAGACCCTGGGAAGGCATTAAATCAGAACCAGTTCCATGTGTTGTATGCACAGACATGGTGAGGTTTGAGGAGCACTACACAGAACTACCTCATCACATTCACTGGCTGGGGGAGTAGAAGAACAGGAACTTCCCAGGAGCTGTCAGAGTCTGACTAAGAAGGGATGATGTGCAGAAGCAAAAAGATCCTTCATATTTTTACAGCCATCCTGTATTTAAACTTTGCACTGCAGATGCATCCAGGCTGCTAACACAAAACCTTCATGTTCTACAAACCGACCTTCACCAGCATGTCAGTGGCTTAAAATGCCTCTGTGTACTCAACTATATCCTGGCTTGATCACTGTCTACACTTTTTTCCAATTATACCAATTCTTTCTCAGGTGCCCTTGCTGTCCTCTTGCTCAGTACTGAACCAAGTGTCAGATTCTTGTTCCTTCCTCCAGCCCCTGTACGGCCCTGCCCCAGCCTGCCTTTTGCTTGTTTGCTATCACACACCATCTCCTGCCTCAGCAGGGCCAGGTTATGCTTCCATGTTGAAGGAGCATCAAGTCTGAGCTGTCTGGCAGCATCAAAGTGACCAGTGATAAGCCATCCAATTGATCTGCACTTGTGTAGCAAATCTGACATTTCCAGAATGCCCCAGATTTACTCTTTGTGCACACACCATTTGCATGATGCAGACAGAAGGGCTGAAGCTTTCCAGAAAGATCAAGCTGATAGCATATGTGCAGTAACACTGATCTGCCCTTGTGTAGGCAAGTTTGGGATTTTTTAATGTCTGGAAGCCTAGAAAAATAGATTATTATCATGGCATTTTGCCCTGACGAAAATGTAGGTAGAAAAATTACCTCTCCCAATGAAACTGTCTGTGATTCTCATTTCCTCTTTGTCACATTTTCTTCTGTGCCAGATGATTTGCATGAGTATGACAGAACCTCACATACTGTTATCTGCAATAACCTTTTTCTTACTGATTGCAGGTCTGTGTGCTTTGCCACTTCCAGCAGTGTTCTTAGGATATTCTAATCTGATCATGTTCTCTCATGATTATGAGCATTTTGAGCTCCCATTTGAGAAACACTGGACACTGCTCTCAAAGTCATTAGTGGGCTTATTCCAAATACAAGTCGTTATTGCAGTTATTCTGTACTCCTCAGTGTTGGATCCTTCTGCCTGCCACAGGTCCTCTCCAAGTACCAAACCCTGGGCAGCAGAGTCCAGCTTGGGAACAGGCTCCCCCCTGGCACCATGCCCCGTGCTAAGTGCTCTCACCTGAAGCTCTCTTTCAGTTTGTCTCTTGACATCTTGCAGCTGTTTCTGGAGTGACCTTATCTCCTTCTTTCCTGTCTCCTCCCTGAAGAAAAGTGGGAAAACATGATCACTATCAAAAAGGACAAGACCTGTTTACTCAGAAAGGGAACTTCCTGTCTACTGATACATTGTGGTAAGATAAACAGAAGCTTCTCCCAAAAACTACTGACTTGGTCAGTAAATCCTGAAAGAAGAGGTGCACAAATGAATGAGCCAAAAAAACAGGGGATGCTCTTGTTGAAAGCCTGGAGTGGACTTGGGAATGATGCAATTCCTGTAGCAGTGAGGGAATTTGCCTGTTACTAAGTCACAGTTTCTACATTTCAGGCTGAAATGTCTCCGATTCTGTGCAGAATTGTGCCTGAGCCATGGAGTGCCAGATTGTGTAACTGTTATTCTATATATGGAGAATGTTTTTTTCATATTAGACTTAAAATCTTCCAAAAAACACTGTCTCACATTCTGAGATCCATGAAGGGATCTGAGTGAGGGCCAAAATCCAGAGAGGTGTTCATCTGTCTAAAACAAAATAGATGCATAATCTGTTAGGTATTATTATCTTATTTCACTTGGACCACTTATCCAAGCTCCTGGTAAGGAGTCCTGGTCTCACTACTTTCAGAGTAGTGTATTCACACAAAACCGGGCAGGTATTTATTATTTATTATCTTGAAAAACAGATCAAGTTCATTCTATGAAAAGAATGTATAGCAGAACAGACAGCAGAGTGGCTATAGATGACTGACAGAATGGAATGAAAAGCATTATGTACTTTCTGATTATAATTTGTCTTCTCCTTTCTGCCCTCCAGTACTAGATAGTTATCCCACATCCAATTACTACTCTCATTTTTGCTTTCTGTCTCTTCCACAGATAAACAATAAATCCCTTGGGTTTAGACAGTGGAAGAGTTGAGTTTCATGATTGAAATCACACATTCCACTGGAAGCTGGGGGTTTGCCCTGGAGACAGACCCCTGAGCCACCACAGAAGCTGTTCCAGTAGGTTGGATTCATGACAAATCATGACTTAAGACCAGCTTTGCTGTGCACCCTAAATGATGGGCCTGAGCTGCCACACAGTGCAAAGTAGCTTTAAAGTGGTCAAATACTTGTCTGATGACTGCAATTCTTTCCAACAGTCTTGGGATTGAACCAGAGTTTTGCATACTAAAAAATCTCCAAGCCTCTAGTATTCAGAAATGTGAGGTAAGGATTCACCACTTTGAGCTGAGAGGATAACAAATCTGTACCGTGAAAGATTTGGGACAGAAGAGGATCCACAGTGCAGTGGCTGGTGGATTAGCCTTAAATAAGACAACTCCTCTGACACCATCTGTGCTAAACCCTCACTGCTGCTGCTGGGAAAAGGGACCCAATTAGCATATGGGTCAGGGCAGATTCTCCTGGGCATCAGATAACCTAAAGGCCATATGTTGCTGGCCCTGGTTTGAACAGATTCTCTGCTGCTCTGGCTTTCACTGGGGACAGGAGTTAAAGATCAGGGAGCTCCTACATCACATAATGTTTTAATTGAAATGAGGCAGCTTTTGCATTAATGCAGAGACAGATGCCCACTGTGGTCAAAGCTCAGGCAATTCCTAGTTGAGATCAGTAGAACCATGCACTGTTTCTTTCTGAAGGGAAAAGAATTGCAGCTTGTAAAGCAAACAGAATAATTCAAGTCGAAAAAATAGAATGTTGAAAAAGTATTTTGGTTTTGTTGGTTTTATTAATTTTCAGCATGTGTTGAGTGGGAATGGGTTTGGCTTTCAGCTGTTAAGCAGTGAAGAACTGAGCACAACACTGACCTGATGAGGATGTCATAAAACTTGCTCTTTTTTTCCTCCTCTCTCTCATTGGCTTCTGTTAGGCTATTAAATATTCCTGATTCCTGCATGTTTTTCATGGTGACAGTAATGACATCACTTGCATTCTGCCTGCCAGGAACAAAAGGAGCACACCAGTACTTTACAGGTGTTGGTACTACAGTGTCTGGCACCTTTACCCATTACTGTTTATACCTAAAAGGTAAGGAAATAAAAGATCCCTTTTCTGTCTTACATCCTATCAAATGCAGGAGGGCTTCTCCCATGGTATCTGCTTCTTGTACATCTGGAGAATGCTGTATTAGGAGTTGCTTGAAATTTATTATTGAAAAATACTACCCAGCATGATACTCTGGGAAATAGCAGAGGCACAAGCACATCCACGCTGTGCCAGGCTGTGCTGCCCCTGGGAAGGAGGCTGCTGGCCTGCAGCAGTGGTGACAGACAGGTGGATCTTGGAAAATGAGGCCAGGGGATGCAAATGTGTGTCTGTGGGGGGATATCTGGATGCCAGAATACCCCAGCATAGCCCTAAGCTGATCCTAACAAATATGTGGGCTTGTCCAGTTTGTTGAATGTCATGGTGTTTATGAAGGCAGGTCCCACTGTTATCCTTAGAGGAACTCCTGGACCAAGACCGAGGTGCTCCAGCAGTGGGAGATGGGGAGCTTGTATTTTTGCTCTCAAGAGATAGAACATCACACCTGAGCATCGTCCACAGGTGCTTCACTCACCTGTCAGCCTGAATTTTTCTGAGCTTGTCTGCAGGCAGAGCACTGTGTTTCCCACCCCTTTCGGAAGGATGGTGGGTGTTTTTCTGATCTTCAGTTTTCCCCATCTGCTGCTTGTGTTCCATGTTTTTCAGGGCTGTGGAGGGAACTGTTTCCCCACTCTCTTGCCTCGTGTCATTAATGTCCAGCTCCTTCTGGGTCTCTGTAATTTGTTTCACTTCCTGAATGCCAGTCTAAAAGGGAATGAGAGACCTGCTTGTACACTGAGCAGTAAAAATAAATCCTTCACAACATTACGTGAGAGGAAGAAAAATGAATAAAAAACTAGAATGCAGCTTTACTGAGAGCAGCTGAGGGTGCACATTACAGTCTGCAAAGAGTGGAAGAGCAGAAACATTTACGCTGGTTGGCTTTGAGCACACAGTGTAGCTTCTTGATGTTTATGGGCTCAAAAGTCCTAAAGTGACAGGACTAGCAAAGGCCTCAAAAGGTGAAATCATCCACTGCAAGAGACGATAGTTCAGACTGTGTCATTCCTGACACGTCCTTAATGACCTCCAGCAATAGAGGCTGCACTCCCTCCTGCCAGTGCCAGCACCTCACAACAGCCCTTACCATAATAGAGTTTTTTCTCCTCAGCAGCAGTTGAGCCCCTGGCTTGTTGTCCTGGTCTCCATAGCCACAGAGAACAAATCATTCCCTCCTTTTTTTGCAGCAGCTTTTATGCACTGTTAGCCTGTCAGACTGTTAGCCTGTTCCCCCTCTGCCTTCTCTCCACCTGCATTTCCCACTGCCTGTCACCACAATCTTTCCCTACAATATTATTTTTATAACTAGAGCTGTGTGGAAATAAAAGTGACAGATATCACCTCTCTGCCTAGCAGGTTTTTTGGGAAAGTAATAGCAGAGAAAGTATAACATGAATTCAAAGATAAAATTCAAAATATTGGCAGCTCTTTCTACATGGAAAAGTATCTTATGGCTGTGTACAATTTTATTAATAAAAGGAAAATGCAAAAAAGGCAAAAAACATTATAAAATAAGCTAAGCTCTTGCTTCCAGGAATTTCTCTGCTTTATGAGCTGTGGGTGAGAATGCAGGTGTGTACACTGGAGCATGAAGAGAGAAAATGTTCTTGCCTGCCTACCAGTATCTCAGAGGCTGAACACTTCATGGCAGCACTGCTGACAGCAGTCACTGCCAACCCCAGCCCGGCCCACAGCTGCCTCCTCCCCACCCTGCCTGCTTAAGGAAGGAGATAAAGAGCTCACTGTGATGAAACATTTTCCAGCAAAAAAGGAGGAAAAAAAGAGGTTATTTTTAGCAGCACCAGCTCTCAGTCCAGATTCTTTCACAGCCACACACACATTTGTGCCAACAGAGTGCAGAGAGGGCAGAGTGAAAACAAGTGGTCAGGGCAGCAGCTGTGGATGCCGCTGGTACTTCCAGAAAGGTACTTGTCATGTGAGGCTCCATTAGTGGTCTGTGAGGGCACTGCAAGGGGCTGCTGCTCCCCGAGTGTCTTGGACAACTCTGGATGGGATGGATCAGCCTCTGGCAGTGCCTGACTCAGCACTGACTACAGAAGTAGGTTAAGTGACTACATGCTTAATTATTGGACCGTTAAATTTACATTAAATTAATCACATGCAAAGTATACACAGACCAATGAAAATTGCATAGTTAATTAGTAAAAAAGTTTAAACAGCTGGCTGGTGATGGCTGTACTTCAGAAAGAACTACCTTTAGCAAACAAGCTGCTTTAATATCATGTAGATTTTATGAATGTTCTGACAGATGCTTTTTAATGTCTGGGAGAGTTCCAGACAGGCAATAACTGGACTGTCTGTAAATACTAGGGAGTTACACACTAATTATTACCAAATAACTATGTAAGAGTAAGAAGTTTGTACACTGCATGTGTTACCAACTGTGTAGTCTCCTAACAGAATTCTGTCTCTTACCCAAAATCCAGCAAACAGAAAGGCTGCCTCCCTCTGGGGGATGCCCTGTGTGTAGCTATGTACAAGAGCATCTCATTTGGAAAATCAGTGAAGTGCTGCCCAAGACTGTGGTTAATCCTCTCAAAAATGTCACCAGTTGAAGTTTAGATGTCAGTCTTTAAAAATGCCATTGATTTGTTTGAGTGACAGCTCCAGGGCTCTTAGCAAATACAGCTCTTCTACAAATACAATGAAATCAGCCAAGTGAAAACTGAAGAATGGGGAGGAATAGCAAATTACAGGGCACCCAACTTAGCAAGTCACTTCCCTACGTCATTTTCTGGTTTCTGAATTGTTTTCTTCTCGATTTGTTTTGGCATTAATCTGTGAGAAAGTTGTGTTCCAGGCAGTAACTTGGTAAAAATGAGCATCTGTGATTGAAAAGTCTAAGTGTTTTCTCTATCATTTTAAAGTGTACCTTCAGTAGGTCTATCAGCCTGAGTCTGAGTCTGAGTCTGAAGAAGGACAACTCCTGTTGCCCCAGAGGTTGCTCTTTCTCTGTGTTTTGCTGCGGGAACATGAGAGGTTTCCCACCAGCTCAGAGAGAGAAGCCCTCTGGGGACAGGTGAGGCTCAGAGGAGTCTTTAAGGGGAGGAGTGCCCTCTAGGGCGCAGTCTGAGCATCGCTCCCGCCTTGAAATTCACCGTTAACTCCAGCTGCAGCTGCTCTGCGGTGGGTTCTTTGAACAGGTAATAAGGAAAGGAAACAAGTACAAAACGTGTTTATTTACCTTCCTCTGGCATTCTTAAGTAGTACATTAGACAGAGTGAACAGCACTGTTTGTGAAAACTCACATCCCAGTTTCTATTTCCATCTTGGTCTCACACTTTTTTCTGAGGTTCATCTTAAAAAAGTTTCAAACCTGCTAAAACTGGAAACAGTCACTTAAAATATAAGACCACAGAACTTAGAACCATCTACCCCACAGGATGGTTCCACCCTGTTTGCTATGTCTAACAGCCACCAGAAACATCCCAACACCTTCCTCCACAGCAACAAACCTCTCCCTGAGCATTAGGCCTTCTTCTCTCTTCGTATCTCTGCTCCAACTCTCTTAGTTACAATGCCTATTAGAAATCAGCTCATAATTAGTGACACTGAGAAGGGTAGTTACTAATAGATTTTGAAGTGCATCTTTCTTAATGCATTGTCTGTGAGAACAAAAGGAACTTTATCATGGACTTGGAGAGGAACAGAATTACCCTGGTTTTGAGTACTTTCAAATATCCTGTTCATTTCTACTCTTCAAACAGATGTGTATCTCCATAAGAACCTACATGTTTTTTGCTTCCTTTTCCCTAATCCTTTGCTTGCCATCTAACCACCAAGATTTTAAAATTATTAGCCCAGGAAATTCATCACAGATCAGTGGGGTCCTCTGCAAAGCGTTGACAGAGGTTTCTCAGTGATGCTGAAACATGAATATTAGAATTGGTCATCCAGGCACTTTTATTGTTTCTTCATGCCACGGTCATGGAGCATTTACAGAAAAAATATTTGAGTTGATTTTAAAAAAATGTTGGTAAAAGATATATACAAGGAAAAGACCTGTATTTTTTAAGCAGGGGGGATATAGGCACCTACATGGCTGGGGTCTGTCTTGTCCTCATGTGGAACTGGCATGATGTATCCAAGAATTTCAAGTTGATCGACACAGTTCTCCAGCACAGCAGAAAACAGCAGAGCTTGCAGATGAGGGACTTTTTCCATTTGTTTAGTCTCTGTGCTCTTGCTTGGAGGAACAAAGATAAAAGATACCAATCAGGAAAATGCTCTGGTGTTAGTCATGCTAGTACCAGTAGCTCAAACAAAAGGTAGACCCAGGAAGCTTTATTTGCAGCCTCACATTTACTTCCCTGGATTTGTTTATAGCCTTCCATACACTGTTTATAAGAGGAGCACGTTCTGCTCATGGCTGCATTCAGGGACAGTGGGAATGTTTAGATTTCACAAAACAAAGAGGTCCTGGTCCCTCCTACAGCAGCTCTGGGTGGATGGGCTGGAGAGGGAGTGGATATGGAGGGCACACACTGGGTGAGGTGCCTCGTCATTCCCTTCAAGGGGGGCAGAGTTTCATAGTGGGCTTTGGGAAACTACAGGACAAAGGTGCCTTTCTAAAAGGAAAAAAATTATTTGACATTTTATAAAATCTCAGATGCTGAACTTCCTTGCCTTCATTGTTACTGTGTAGCCTTCACACTTTTATGATCCCAGTCTCCTCAGCAGGAACTGTTACCTCCTTAAGATGCTGAAAGTCAAACAAGAACCAACACCTGGACTAAGTAAACAATCTTTAAAACTCTGTTATTTTACTTTAAATTGCATTTCAAACATGAGACTGCTCTGATGTAACTTAAGCCTCACCCTGCCTTGCTTACAGATGGAATATTGTGAAAGCACACCAAGGGAAAAGTGGAAATTTGCTATTAATCAAAAAATACCTAAGAAAGCACCTGCACAACAATGGAGAAATTCCCTGAGAATTATAATGTTTTAATAAGCCATTGGGCAATCCCTCCAAACCCTGTGTGTACAAACCAGATATTTCATGTACAACAGGTAGCACAGCTGGGGTCTGTGATGGCTGAGATCCCAAGTGGCTTTGCAATGGAACCATCAACACCCACTGACAAATCTTCATTTGGCTGCTATACCTAAAACTGTTCCTTGCCATCTGTAAAACCCTTGAATAAACATTGTAAGCCTGCAGAGTACTACAATCCAGGCTGTAAGTGTGCCAAGGAAATACATCAGCCAGTGCCTCTTAGCCTGAGACATGGTGACATTCTGTGAAAGTTACAGAGGTTTGGGTGCAGGAGTGCTCTGCACCACTGGAAGGCCTTGATATCCCATAAGCAAGTGCTATAAAAATGCACACTTGCTGTAACCTCTCTGAAGCTGTTATCATTGTCCTCATCCTTTTTGTTGTTGAATGTAAAGTTAATGCCCTTTTGAGGCAGAAAAAAGGGCCACTTTTCAGTGCAGGTTTGTTTGGTGTCTGTTAGTACAGAAAAGGTGAAACAAAAATAACTCAGATTTTACATATTTGTTGCCTGATGTCGCTCTGTTGCAATAAGTTGTTTTGAAATGTGCTGTCCTTTGTAAGAGGACACAGCTCTCCCTGTGGATAAGGTGACAGCTGGGAAGTGCAAGGGGCACTCACTGCCTGGGATTGCTCTCTGGGAAAAGCAGATTCCAGGGAGAGACAGAGGAGCTGAAGTTAAAGGGTAATACTGGTCCAGGGTCAAAGGATTGTAATTTCCCCAGAGCCAGGCAATTAGGATAAGGTTCTAACTTCTGTATGAATGAAGATATGGAACAGCCTTTCAGCCAAGGTAATGGTAGAGGAGCCTTGATTTATTTCAAGAAGCTGCTTAAACTGTGGCAGGAAAAGATGACAGCCAAGCAGGGATTCTGAACATTGTGTTCTCTGTCCTCCTTGTACTGTTTGTACTCACCTAATTAATTCCCCTGTGCAGGGCTTGTGATGGTCACCTGTGACAAAGAAGGAAGTGATTTCATCCTTTTGCTTCTGAGATTTTTTTTCTCATTATCTTAATTGTAAAAAAATCCAACACTTTCAGATAGGAATCTGATAATAGCATTAGCAAATAAATAGCAAATAATCTGTATCTAAACTAAACCCATCCCTTTTCCTTTATTTTCAACCTTGGAATCAATGACAGAAGTGGAGATGCAGAAATTAAGTATTTTTACATCAAGAAAGTCAGACAGTGTCTTTTTCCAGTCCACAGGCACTAATAAAATATTTTTTAAATGTTTTACTCATTTTATCTTTTTCAGAAATCTGAGATCCATATTTTGAGTCTAAACAACATGACAATAATCTATTACATGTGCAGTCCTAATGCCAAAAATGCAGTGAAAAAAGATGTGTTGGGAGATAGTTGTGACAGGTTATGGCAGCATTTTTGAAAGAAAAAATGGCACTTGCAGCTCTCATAGGGAAAAGTGACTTATTTGGAAACAAAGGAGGATGCAACAGCTTTTCCTCTCTCCCATCAGCATCTTCTGCCCAAGAGAGAATTAACTCAGGATATCAGTGTGTGTTAAGCAGCTGGAATGTTCCTCTAGAGCCTCCTCTTTGCTCCTCCTGTGTATCTGCTCTTACATCCCCGTCCTCACTCCCAAGATCCACGTGCCAGGCCAGCAGGTTCTGGGCTCTGGTTGACTTGGAAGAGAAGGAAACTGCTGTCTGGGGCAGGAGGAAACACCACAAACAGGAGCTGCCTGCTCTGGGTTTTCGTGTCAATGCCCTCCTGATGCAGCCACTGCACGGCCCTTCTTTGCTGTGTGTGCTGAACTCCCTCATTAAGCTCTATTAATAATAATTTAAAAACAGAAAACAAGAGGTATGTGAAGGATTCAGCTTCCCCCAGGACATTCTTTCCCTGCTGATAAAAAGGGAAAGGAAAACAAATCAAGAAATAATTTTTAAAACAACTGTATGAAAGGTTTGGCCTCCTGTTCCTTTGGGGATTGCAACTCCCTCTGCTGTGTGAGAGCCCTGGATCTGCATTTCTCCCACCCTGCTGCCTGATAAATGGAAATGGCTCCAAAGGCAGCATTTTGTGCAGCATTCCTTTTAGCCAGTTATGGAGATTCTGATGAATTCCAGGGAGAAAATGCATATCTGAGAATGTCCCATCTCCTTTTGCTTTGTTTGGCAAGTGACTGGCTAAGAGAGGTCCTGGGTTATCCACCGTGGCAGTGACTGGGCCAGAAATCACTGACAGCTTTGATTTTACCAAAGAAAATGTCTCTTAGAAAGCAAAATAGGGAAGGGGAAGGGGAAGGGGAAGGGGAAGGGGAAGGGGAAGGGGAAGGGGAAGGGGAAGGGGAAGGGAGGGGAAGAGAGGGGAGGGGAGGGGAGGGGAAGGGAGGGGAGGGGAGGGGAAGGGGAAGGGGAAGGGGAAGGGGAAGGGGAAGGGGAAGGGGAAGGGGAAGGGGAAGGGGAAGGGAGGGGAAGGGAAGGGAGGGGAGGGGAGGGAGGGGAAGGGAAGGGAAGGGAAGGGAAGGGAAGGGAAGGGAAGGGAAGGGAAGGGAAGGGAAGGGAAGGGAAGGGAAGGGAAGGGAAGGGAAGGGAAGGGAAGGGAAGGGAAGGGAAGGGAAGGGAAGGGAAGGGAAGGGAAGGGAAGGGAAGGGAAGGGAAGGGAAGGGAAGGGAAGGGAAGGGAAGGGAAGGGGAAGGGAAGGGAAGGGGAAGGGGAGGGGAGGGGAGGGGAGGGGAAGGGAGGGGAGGGGAAGGGAGGGGAGGGGGGAGGGGAAGGGAGGGGAGGGAGGGGGAAGTGGAAGGGAAAGGAAAGGAAAGGAAAGGAAAGGAAAGGAAAGGAAAGGAAAGGAAAGGAAAGGAAAGGAAAGGAAAGGAAAGGAAAGGAAAGGAAAGGAAAGGAAAGGAAAGGAAAGGAAAGGAAAGGAAAGGAAAGGAAAGGAAAGGAAAGGAAAGGAAAGGAAAGGAGGGAAGGTGAAAAGGGAAGCCTTGAAAAGCTGAAGTAATCTTGGTTTCATCCTGACTGTATAGAAAGACTTCCTTGGAGCTGCTGCGCTCTGAGGCTGCTCCAGTGGGAACCAGGAATGAAAAATGTGGTGCTGCTTTCAGCAAATATGTCCCAAATGGGACTAAAACTATATGGGTCAGGAAAATACAAGATTTAGGGAGAATTTATTGCCTGTGGCATCTCTACTGCTGGAAAACAGAGTGTTCTGACAGACACTTTACTCTCCTCAAAGCAGGGACTGTGTCCTTTCTCTGTGCTACACTTGGGAACAAAGTTACAGTGAAAACCAGGGCACATCTATTGGAACAAGTTCCTGAATCACTGAAAGGGCTCTGGAAGTGTAACTGAATGTCTGGCAGTGTCGCACAGGGAAGTGACAGGACCCAGGAATGAATGACCCTGAGGTGGGGAAATGGGTGAGCAGGCGCTTCCAGCTGTTCTTATTTAGGAAACACAGGGATGTGAGATTTCATTACAGGGATTTGAGTGTAGAAACATGTTTTCTCTCACCGAGGCGATATCGCGAGTAAAATAAATATGAGATGATTCACTGATTCAAAGTGAGAACAGAGGAGGACGGGCAGGGTCCGAACACCGAGCGCTGCCCTTTCCCTCTGCGGGCTCCTCTGCCCGTTCCGCGGCCGGTTCTCGCCCTGCCCAGCCGTGCCCAGCCCGGCGTGCCCTCAGCTTCCCGCCGGGATTCCCCCCTTCCCCGCTCCCTTTCCCCTTTCCGGGTCCCGCTCCCGGCCCTGCCGCGCTCACCGGGACGCGCCGCCGTCTCCATGGCAACCACCGCCTCGGGGGCCTTGCGGGGCTGCCCCGCCGGGCGCCTGAGCGGCAGTGCCGGGGCCGCCTTTCCCGGGATTGCCCGACAGGGATCGCCCCCGGGGGACGCGCGGACGGGGCGGGGGGCGCGGCGGGGGCGGCGCGAGGGCCGCTGTACCCCCGCCATCATCATCATCCTCACCCTCTCGGTGCCACCCGCTCAGGCGGCACGCGGGCAGCCCGCGACGGGTCCTGGCGGCGCGTTTCCCGGCAGCCCGCGCGGGGCGGGTCTTTCTTGCCGCCATCTTGGGGCGCTGGGGGTGAGGCGGCGGCGCCGGCGAGGCCTGGGCGGGCTCGGACAGCGCGGACCGGCCGTGCTGCCCCTCCGCGGGGCCGGCGGCGGGCAGGGGGCTCTCGGGGCGCGGCGGGGGCCGGGTGCGAGCCGGGGGGAGCCTGGGATGGCGCCGATGCGCGGCGGATGGTGCCGACCGCGGGTCGGAGCCCTGGGCCGGAGTGGGGCGGAGGCGGCCGCGCTGAGGGGGAGTGGAGGGTCCCGGCGCTCTGGGTGGGTCCCGGGTGGCCACTCGGAGCTGCCGCACCGGGGCTCATGGCTGTGTGTCGTTTCCAGGCCTGCCGGGACCGGGTGTGCAGGAGGACGCCATGACCGGGCGGTGAGTGCGGGGCTCTGGGCTCGCTGTCAGACCGGGCGTTTCTGGGGGTGTGAGTGATCCGGGCAGCGATCCGTGTGCCAGCGGCTGTTGTCCTTCTCCAGGAAGTCTCCTCTGCCCGCAGATGTGTGTCCTGTCCGAGGGGTGTGTGGCAGGGTGTTGTAACGATGTTTCCTTGGCTTGTCAGTAAGTGGGTGATACTGATCCTTCCTTTTTACAAAGCCTGTGAGCCTCCCGCGTGCACCAGAGACTGACATGCTGTCACCTTGAGTAAGGGAACTACTGTGCCATGGAGGGCTTTTATTGATACAGGGATTGAGTTTGTAAACGGGGGGATTGACAGAATACTCTGCTGCTCCTCCCTGCAAGTGTTTGAGGCAGGTCGGATGGGGCTCTGAGAAAACTGAACTCGTGGAAGGCGTCGCTGCCCATGGCAGGGAGTTTAGAACTGGGTGGTCTTTAATGCCCCTTGCAACCCAAACAATTCTCTGAATCGCAGCTTTGTCATGATATTTATCGTGGAGTTTTACCTCCTGTGCACACGTGTGGCAGGTAGAACTGGGTGTCTCTGTCTGATCCTGCTGTGTCCCAGGACAGGTGCTGGGTGCAGTTGAAACAGGTGTGCTGTGTACAGTGTGTGGAGCTGCCCTGTAGGGGCTGTACGTGGGCAGTGCAGGCAGGACTTTGTCCTCTGGAATTGCTGAGGAGTTTGTGTGATGTCTGTGTCTGGGGGCTGGGCAGTAGTTCACAGAATCATAGGATGGTTTGGGTTGGAAAAGATCTCCAAGATCATCAAGTCCAGCCCTTGGTCCAGCTCCAGTCCCTTTACCAGATCATGGCACTCAGTGCCACGGCCAATCTCAGGTTAAAAACCTCCAGGGATGGGGAATCCACCCCCTCTCTGGGCAGCCCATTCCAATGCCTGATTGCTCTCTCTGCAAAGAATTTTTTTCTCATCTCCAACTTAAATTTCCCCTGGCAGAGCTTGAACCCATCGTGCCCCCTTGTCCTATTGCTGAGTGCCTGGGAGAAGAGACCAACCCCCACCTGGCCAGAACTTCCCTTCAGGCAGTTCCAGACAGTGCCGAGGTCACCTCTGAGCCTCCTCTTCTCCAGGCTGAACACCCCCAGCTCCCTCAGCCTCTCCCCACAGCACTTGTGCTCCAGCCTCCTTGCTCTTCTCTGTTGCTCCTTTGAGGCTACAAATGAGGGGCAGTTCATACTTTCTATAGGAGTTACTCCTTCAGAGTGTTAATAAACATTTGGAAACATCATCTGCTGATGCTGAAGCCCCTCAGTACAAAGTGTGGTGCCAGAAGTTCATGGCAAGCAGAAAGTTCTCATAAACACTTCATGGCTTGGGTTTCCCCTGCTGAATTTCTGTTGTTGTGGGATTGGTTTCTGCCGAAACAGGAGGTGATTTGGTTTTCCCTTTGGTTACTTTGGAATGAATTTTAACTTGCAAACACTTTCCTTGTCCCAGGCTGTGGTGCAAGGCCATTTTTGCTGGCTACAAGCGTGGCCTCCGGAACCAGCGGGAGCACACGGCCCTGCTGAAGATCGAGGGTGTCTACGCCCGCCAGGAGACAGACTTCTACCTGGGCAAGAGGTGTGCCTATGTGTACAAAGCTAAAAAGTAAGTGAGTTTTTGTTCCTGTGCTGAATTAGCCAACTTCTGTATCAGCCTTTGCACGTGCCAGAACGTGACCAGTCTGTTTGTAGAGCTGCTGTTAGAACAAAAGTTACCTGGGCTCAGTTTATTGATACAGTGCCCATGGAGTGCTCTGTAGGCCACTTTTCTGGCTTGGTTTTGTTTTGAAAGGCCTTGGTGATTTTTGCTTTAGTTGGCCAGTGTGTTTTGATTCACATAGTAATATTCTGTGAAATAATCTCTTGGTTCATAAATGTGTTAGAGAGCAAATGGGATGGGAAACAAGTTATAGCTGAGACTGGTGGAAACTGAAGGTGGCTTGATAGAGTAAATGGAGATGAGGTGAATCTGTGTTGAGCAGTGTGAGCTACTGAGTTACATAAACAGTAGAATGATTTTGTGAAGCCTGGAGGAGTTTGTATTGTGGCTTTTGTGTGGCCATGGCAGGGCACTGGCTGTCATTTCTGTCCTGCTGCCACTGGCAGAGGCCTTGAGGACATCTGCTTAGTACCTTCCACTTCCTTTTTGGTTTTGTTGAGTGTCATTGTTAGAGTTCAGAATTGCCTGGAGTAAAATTGATCAGACTGTTGACTTGACCAACATCATTTCCATCATGACACGTGGCTTTTCACTTAAAGCACTTTTTGCCATCTGTCCCAATTCCTTACTCTTCTCTTGCCTTTACTGTATTTGGACTGGTTATAAATAAGGTGTTATATTTTCTTTGCAGTTGAAATTGTTCAGTTTAATCCCAGTAGCAGCAGTGCTTTCCAAATTGTTGAGCTTTGTAACTTGTTAAGAGTTCTCCAGTGGAGCTGTAATATTTACCTGTTTGAAAATCAGGGTGAAAATGGCAGGCCTGGCAAATTTCACAGGTAAATGAAGTTGGTGTAGTTGCAAAAGGCTGTGGAATGAAGTTCCTGAGGTGGCTGAAGAGGCCACACTGTGGCTGGTGGTGAGGGCAGAGCTGTGAGTGCTGTGCTGAGCTGTCCCTCCCTCTCTCCCCAGTAACACCGTCACCCCCGGGGGGAAGCCCAACAGGACACGAGTGATCTGGGGGAAGGTGACCCGCGCCCACGGCAACAGCGGCATGGTCCGGGCCAAGTTCCGCTCCAACCTGCCTGCCAAGGCCATTGGACACAGAATCAGGGTGGTAAGTGGATCGTTTGGGCAACCAGATCCTTACTGGCAGTTTTTGGGGTGCCTTTTTACTCCACGTATGAAGGAACACTTGAACTGTGGGTTTGTTCTGTTGGTGTCATGTTCACACAGCTCAGGGACAGTGTTCCTTTCAGAGCCAGGAGAGGCTTATTCCCAGTTTCTTGTGCTCAGGGGTCTGTGTGCTCACTCAGGTTATCTGGAAAGGCTCCTCAGACTCCCCTGATTTCTTTTCCCCAGATATTTTCCCTGTATTTTTGCACCCTTCTACTCCAGTTCCTACCCATTAGATTTTCCTCCTACCTCCCAGATGTTTGAACTGAGGGCTGTGCTGTCCTAACATGTCCCCATGGACCTGCTCCATATGTTTTAGCCATGGCCTTCAGCAAGACTGTACCTTGTGGTCCCTCATCCAGAGTCGTGATGGGATATTTTCCTACTGATGTTGTCAAAATTGTACAGAGGGGTGCAGTCCTTCCTTTCTGTCTTTCTCCTGTACCTTAGAAAACGCACAGTAGGAGCAGCACAGTTAAACCCTCAATCCAGGGCCATGGACACTCTTGCTGTCAGTGGGCAGGAGGGCTGGCAAAGTGCTACTCCAGGGCGCTGAAGCAGCTGTTGGGCTTTCCCATTGTCACACCTCTTCTCTGTAAATTGGAGGGTTGATTTTATAACAGTTGATGGTCTAGATTGTAACTGCAAAACTTGTGTTTGAAAAACAAGATTTCTAATGTGAATCTGTCTGGTTTTGTGTTTTACAGATGCTGTATCCATCTAGGATCTAAATTTTTATTGAAAATAAAATGGAGAATCTGTTTAATATTTGTGTGTTTCTGGTTTTTATCCCTGCCACCAATTTTGAGGGACTTCCTTCTTTCTCTGTAGAGCGTCAGAGTTGTCAGCACAGGGCTGGGGACACTGAGCTGCACAGTGGAACAGGTGAGGCCTTGGGAGAGCTGCACTCTGAGGATAAGTAAGTGCAGCCTCTGTGCCTCCCATCCTGGAACGAACATCACTCGTGTTTAGCACGTGCAGGGCTAAACAGTAAATGTTTGTAACCTCATAAACTGCACACAACTGTTGCACAGAACATGAGAAGCATTTCCTTGCTGACCTAGTAGAGGGAAACTTCTTGCACATGGTGCTGACTGTTGGTGAGACAAAACTGTATTTGTGACATCCTACCCCTAAGGGGAAGGAAGCTTCTGTAAGGGTGGGATGTCACAGTAATGGGACACTTAAGTCATAGAAGGTCAGGAGCAAGTTCTCTCATATCTGAAAATAGTGGTTGCAGTAGAATCCCAAATAACGAGTCTGTGTGTGCCTGGGCAGCACATCTGCCTGTAGAGTCTGCCCTGTGCAATTTAAACATGTTTCCATCACACACCTCTGTGGTGCCTGTGTTAACACTGGCTGGTCTCCTGGCCAGCCTTGTGCCACCTTCTCACATAGGGCGGTGAGGTTCTTCTCATTGCTGGGACAGTTCTCTAAGGTTTGTTAAACAAGAAGTTGGGGAAAAATGAGTTTAAAGTCTTGGAAATGCAAGGTTCGGAATTTCTTAGTGCGTCACCCAAAAATCCTGGGTAGTTTCAAGGGGGGTTTCAGGCAGCTGCAGGTTGTTGTGGTTGCTACTGATGTCATAGTCCCAAAATGACCTGTGGATACCCTGGAAGTGCAGTTCCTGCATTCTGTGTAGTTCCATCACTTTCAATGCATCCCTAGGCAGGCAGGCAGGTGAGTCCTTGGCTCAGCTGTCCCTCAGGCCCACTCAGTGCAGTCCCTCCTTCGCAGTGGATGGGAACTTCCTTCTCCCTGCCTGGTCCTGCTGCCAGTCTGTCAGGGAGCCCTCTGAGCTGTTGGCTTTGCATGTCTCCTGCAGTGGGCTGGTATTTCACAGCTAGTCCTCTTCCTTCTGAAGGAGATGGAGTAGTTGTATGTGCAGAGTGCACTGTTCAGTAAATCAAAACTTTTTTTTGAATGGGACCTGGTTGCTCAGCTCTGGTACAGAAGAGTTTGCTGGACTTGGTTTCAAGATTCAGTCGTGCCGCTGCTGTCCCTGGCAGCAGGAGGGCCATGGCTGTGGAAAGCTGCATTTTTTTGTTGGGAGAAACTGCAGCTTTGGGGATGTTGGGTCAGGTCAAGTAGGGCTTTAGTCTTCCACAACTACCAATGAGTTGTACACATAAAATTCAAAGAAAGATGGGTGGAATTTCCAGGATTGGGCATGACAGGATGGAGGAGGAAACTAGTGAGCAAATTTAACAACAGGTTCATAGGCCTATGGTCACTACCATGTAGCTGGATTTTGCTGATGAGAAGGTAGTAAGTCCTTGAGTTTGACTTAAGATGCCCAAAAATACATAATGATCCCTTTTCTCACTCCTGTCATCTTTCTCTACCTGCTGAGGTACAAAGCCTGTTTCTGAGAGGTCCAACATCAAAGAGCACATGGCTGTGATTTTTTTAATCTGTGTGTCAAAACCCAGTTGATTTGGTCCCATCAAACCCAGTGTTTGCTGCTCAGAGCAGGAGCCATTGCCTGTTTTGAGCCTGTGCCTTGCAATTGCCTTTGCTACAGCAACCCCCTTCCACTCCTTTCCCCAGCAGCACAGTGAACTGCCGCGTGGGAGGAAGCAATGGCATCACAGGAGCCTGCCTCCTTCGTGGACCGAACCACCTGGGAGCTGCTCAGCCTGCTGGACATGCTGGGAAGGGGGAACGGCCGCGTGGGCATGGTGGAGGTGGACGATGCCGAATCAAGAGCCCCCTCACTGCTGGTGGACTTTACCCGGGACCTGTGTGGCACAAGTGACATCAAACACAAGCCACAGCAGGCAGGGAGCGAGGGAAAGGAAGAGGAGGACATGCTCCCACCACATCTGATTTTTATGCTGTGGCAAGCCAGTGTGTTGAAGAGGCTCATGCAGTGGGAGCACCTGGATGAGGCCATCCGGGATGTGAGGAACCTTCTCCCCTGCCGGCCGGATGTGCTGGTGCTTGTGATGATCTGTCCAGAACCCCAGGAGCAACTGAACGAGGCAGTGAGAGCACTGAGGAGAATGCAGTGTGTGCTGGATGGGGCCTTGCAACGGACCGTGGAGACAGCCATCTACAGCCCAGGCCAGCCTGGAAGTGTCCTGGAGGCAAAGAGAGCTGCCTGTAGAGCACTGAGAGAAGCCTTGAACTGCCATGAAGGTAACTGGTGACACAGGGCTGAGGAACACACAGGGTTTTTGGAAACAAAACCATGCTCAGGGTGGGGCAGGGAGGAGTCTGAGGGGCAGTGTAGACCAAAGTGCTACTCAATGGGTGAATTCAGATACAGGAGGGAAGATAAGCTGGACCTTGCAGGAAATGTGAGCTGGAGATAAGAATGAGGGCTTAAGTGCTGGTACCGGAACAGACAATGTGTCTGAGCCAACTGTGTCCTCTTCCTAGTCAGATGGTAGTGGCCCTTCCTTGCCCAAGGCACATGTGACTATGGAAATGCTGCTCAGTGTAAGAGCTGCAGTCGTCCTGACTCTCCTGCTGGGGCTTTCTGTGGTGATGGCAACAGCTCCAGGGTCTCACTGACCATGCATTCTTCATTGGAGGGATGTGCCAGCCTTTCTGGGTGGGCCACAAGCCAAAGCTTGCAATAGGATGGTGCCAACTGTGCTGCCATTGGTGTTTCCTCCCTAGAAGTCGACTCCCAGGAGCCATTTATTATTTCACTCCCGGAGCTCAGGTACTGCCGAGTTCTGCCTGAACGTCGGCAAGACAAGGTATTGAAGACAGATGGAGAATGAATTCCTTTGGGCAGCAGAACCTGTCAGGTTGGTTTTAGCCCTGTTCACCTGGATGTCCCTTGGCAGAACACTTCCCTCCTGGTGCCCTGCTTGGCTGCCCAGACCTTCTGAAAGGTTTTGGTTCATGTGTGGCTACTGCCAGAAGGGGACACTGTGCCCTCAGCATCACACTGTCCATGCCACTTTGCTGCTGAGCAATCTACCCCAGGAAACTTCTATCAAAAATCACTGAGTTTCTGCTTTGCACGAAATGCCTGGCTCGATTATCAAAATGTCCCTGAGCAATGTGTCCCTAAGAACTCAATCATCAGCAGAGAGGGAATCCAAGCAGGCCAGAGGCTGCTGGATTTAAACTGTCCCAAAACTGAGACAACAAGTGAAACAAACTGAATGAAACAAATTGAGAGCTAAGACCCTGTTTTCCCAAGAAAGCCTGGATGCAGGGGTCCTTGGTACATAGTTTCCATCAGCACAAAGCTCCTGAAACTCCCAGGGGTTTTTGTAGCAGGGAGCTGTCCTTACATACAGTTGGATACCAGTAGACATCCAGCAGGCTGAATTATTTGGGTGTAAGGAACTGTGGGAGCAGTAGATTATTTTCAAGTCCAATTACCCACATAATTCATTTCCCATCCTTTCTGGGCATGGCAAGGCACTATGGGTAGCTGCATGTTTTTGTATTGGGAGTTTATATGTATTTCTTTTCTGTTTGGGGTTTTTTTTGCAGATCTTTTGTTGCCCTGAGGTCTTCATTATCATCAAAAGAAGGATTAAAAACGTGATATTTATCTCATTTCCCTGTGTGTCTGTGTGTATCTATAAGCTTTCAAGCTTATATCTATGAAACTCCTGGTGAAGGTGCAGGTTTGTGCAGTACAATACAGAAGGTGTGGGATTTGGGGGTGGTGCAGAGCCGCTGAACCAACATTTCTCTGGGAAAGGATCCTTCAGGTTATTTTTCAAATACAGACTCTTTCCACATTCTTCAGTACACTATGGCTTTACAAAGGTGGAGGTGTTTGGGTGGGGCTGGTGTTTGGCAGCCTTTTGGATGAGGTGATGCCATTGCTGTGTTGTGGAAGAGACTGTCCATGAGTATTTGGGCATCTGAATTTTGCCTTTCATTAGGGAGCACACTGGTTTTTGCTTTATGGATCAAGCTGACAACATATGGAAAATTAGGACAACTGCAAAGATGGGCAGGAAGAGGCACAGCTTTCAAAGGGAGCAGGATTTTGGAGGAGAGGGGCAGGGAAATGTTTGAGGTTATCCATCAGGAAGCCAGTCTGTGTCCCAGGCGTGGGGCAGCCAGGAACTTCACAGCTTTATTTGCTTATGGTGTGTAACCTCCACTGAGTAGAGCTCAGAGGGGTGTGATGACTTGGATGGATCCAGGCCAGGGCTGAGTTGGTACAATCTCCAAGGGACCAACACTGGGGCTGCACCAGCTGTCCCTGGAGGTCTGGGGTGAGGGGACTTGGGTCAGAAGAAAGTGACCATCCAGTTTGGATTCAGTTGTGACTGAAATTGTCATAGAAAGGATTTGTATCTGGTTTGATACCAAGTTCAAGCTCCAATGGGTGAAAAGCAGGGAGGGGTTTGGGTTCAGGGGCCAGAAAGATTAAGGGGAGTTTTGGGAAAAGTCAGTGGAGGAGATGGGAAGAGCCATGGACAAGTAAACGGGAGACAGGCTAGAAGGGAATCAGTGGGACTGGGATAGGTGAGGTATGAAGTATTTTCTTCTTTCACAATTACCTTCTCTGCTACTTCTTTGGGGGACCCCAGAAGATCTGGATGAAGAGCTCAGTGAGTGCTGGTGCCCTGCAGCAATGTTCCTGGTAGTGCTGTACAAGTAAAGCAGATGCTTTCCAGCATCTCATAAGGATGTGTTTTTCCAAAGCAGTAAATCGAAGCAGTTCTGGAGAACGGGTCTGTGACAGAGCACTTTTGCAAAGATTTGCTAAGGCTTAGCTTGTCAGCAGCCAGTTCCCATTCCTGTCTGGCTCAGAGGCTTTTCCATGTGCTCCCAAGAGCACTAACACTGAAAGAGTTTAAGGGCTGGGCTGGGTCGTTGAACGTTGGGCTCAGAGCTACTCCCACAGAATTCCTTCTTGCTTTTTTAGCCTCTGCACTTCTATCATCAAACCTAGCACAAGATCCTTTCTCCCATCCTCTTTCTACTGTCTTCAAGAGAGGTTAATCTTGGTAAACACATCCCTTAAGGGCTCTAATCTAGTGGACCTGTGATTTTGTTTGGACTTCAAGGCACTGCTAATACACATGCCAAATTTATTTCTCTGAACAAAGCATCTTCTCCTTTGAAGTCCAAAATGGGCAGCTGTTGTGTCTGCTCTGAACAGCTATGGGCATATGTAAGAGCTGTGATTGCTCTCATTTAGGGCTGTCTGTAGAGATTCTCTTCAACTGTAACTGTCAGATGGATGCTTGAAGGAGTGTCAGGCCTTCTAAATACATCTGTGTTTTTGCTCCAATTCCTGACAGGGCTCTGAAGACACTTTGTGGTGGACTACAAATGCTGCTGAGCTCATGACTGCCTCTGAACTGCTTGAGTTGTACCTCTTTAAGTAACACAAAGGGAGATAAAGTTGTATGTGCTATTAGATCTTACCTCTGTTAATGAGTAAAGAAATGTAAACAAGCTTGTTTGGGTATTGTGGGTGACATTCACCTTTCTAACCAGCCCCTGCTAGTGTGTACCCAAAATTAACTAAAGAATTGCAGCGACCATGGAGAACAGCTCTATGTGGTCCCAAATATTAGTTTTTAGTGGATGTGCTGGCAGTTTAAACATTGAGGCCACTGCAGAAAGTAGCCAGTGGTGTGCCTTCTGAGCTGAGTTAGGAAGATAACTTCAATTTTTTCTATTCCTTCTACTTATCTTCATAAATTTGAGGAATTGTCTGTCTGAAAGCCAACTTCCCAATACCTGAGGCATCTTGGCACCTCTGGGCAAGTCACTGGCAGGTGCTGCTTGAAGAGAGCCCTTGGAGGCCTATGCTGTAAATGGTGTGCACATCAGGGTGTAATGGGCACAGCATGGGCTGTGCTGGCAGATTGTGAGGAGTTGAAATATTCTGTGGGTCTTCTCATGGCAGTTTGCAGGGAGATGAGGGTTTCTGGGACCAGCACATGCTCTTGTCTCCTCCTCCTACTGCTGGCACAGCTCATGGTGCTGATTGCACCCTGGGCTTTTCCCCACAGGACAGTAAGGGCCACAAGCAACATTCTGAACAGATGAGAAAATCCTTGTAAATGCAAAATCTGGGCAACACTAAAGCCAGGCCTGGCTGTTGAATTATGTCTGACTTCAGCCCTGCCATGTTGACAGCTGCTCTGAGGGCTACCACACTGGCATGGAGACATGGGCTCTTGCAACAATAGACCCTGATCTTTGGAAGAGGAGCCTAATCCTTCTGTTTTATCTCCCTTCTCCCCTCCCCATTTGCTTATCAGCCCTTGTCAATGAGTAAGTTAATTTGCTAGGACCCAGGGCAGAAAGTCTCTTTGAAGTCCTCACCTGGACTGTCTGGCCCCACAATGCTGGCCTGGGGCAGCGTTTGCTAAGCCTGTCATACTTGGGGCAAAAGTTTTCCCGGATTAAAATTGGTGGCACACAGTGACCTGCCTGAGCTGTCACATCTCTGCTGTGCCTCAGGACCAGCCTGTGGCATCCCTTCCACTGTGGCTGCTGATCTGCTGGGCTCTGGGAATGGATGGCCATGAGTATGGGCAGGGAGCAGGCACCTGGCTCAGCCACCTTTGCAGCATAAGTGTGCCCCAATGCACATGGTAGGAATCACTGATCCAGGGCAGGCATGTGGATTTCAGCTCTGCTTTCACCCACAGTGCACTTAGAGACTTCTCCACCCATCCCACAGAGATGGTTTGGCTCCCAACAGCCTCAGAGTGACTGGCCAAGGTGATTCTGGCCGTTTGCACCTTTGAGCTCTTTATCCTTTCCAAGTTCTTGTGATAAGACGTTACTGTTACTGGTTTGGAGGAGCCAGTTCTGATATGGCAGAGGGGAAGTGTTTACCACATGCCATGGATTGGGAGCTTCCCCATGCAAGTGCCAGGGCTGGGCACAGTGGCTTTCACTCACCATCAGCTGGCAAAGCCAATTCATGGGATATGTGTAACAAGTGCCAGCACTGAAGCCCTGACTAAAGCTCCATCCTTATCCCTGCAAATGTTTGTGCTTTGATGGGACGTGTGTATATCCCTGCAGAGCATGGCTTACTCTGGTGGGGATGTGACTGTGGGCTGTGTTTCATGTGAAGGGGGATGGATGTGGTGTTCGCAGAGGAAAAGCTAAAAGGGCATTGGCCTGAGGAGGGACTCAGAGCTGCAGCCTGTGGTGTGGGGACTGCAGCTCAGCTGGGCTCAGTGGGGTGGGTATGTCCTTTGAGGGTGGAATTGTTTCCAGATGTGGCTATAGCCTGACCAGGCTGTGCAGTCCCATGGCACGTGATGCCAGGGAAGCCACTCCATTGCTGCCCTGGGATATGGAATGTTACATCCTAAGGGGCACCTTAAAACCTTTGAGGTGTATGATCAGCTGCTCTTCTGTTGTGGTCCCGCGTGTGTCCCATTTTGCAATCACCACAGCCTCTGCTCATCCCCTTCTCATATTCGCAGCCTCTCTAGGGGACGTTTTTTGCCTGAATTTTATCACCTCTTGGTGTGAAACAAGACCAGCCTGTGCAAGAGCTCTGGAGCTGGTTGTGTGACAGATCCGGGGCCCCCGGTCCCCACTGGCACCGTCCCGGCTGTGCCCACGGGGCAGTCGGCGCGGGCTGTTCCCGGCGGGGCTGTGCGGGGGCCAGGCCGGACGGGGATAGTCCGTGACACCCGCGCCCGGGGTGCTGCTGTGCCCGGGGGTGGCCGGGGCTGGCGGCGGGGCGGGTGCGGGGCAGTGGGCGGTGCGGAGCGGGGGCCGGGGCGGAGGGCGGTGCGGGTGCGGGGCCGGGCAGGGCGCGCGGCGGGGGATGGCGGCGGAGCTGCAGGAGCTGCGGGCGCTGGTGGAGCGGGCGGGCGGGCGGCAGGAGGTCCTGCTGGTGGCCGAGGTGGCGGAGGGCGCTCCGGCGGCGCCGGCGCTGGCCGCCTTCGCCCGCGACCTGCTGGGCGACGAGGCGGCGGCCGCGCCGTGCCCGGGGCCGGGGTGCGGGTCTCGGCGGCGGGCGTGCGGCGGGCGGCGGGCGCTGGCGGCGCGGCTGCTGCTGGTGCTGTGCGGGGCCGTGCGGGGCCGCGCGGCGCGGGCGCGCCTGCGGGAGGTGGTGCGGGACGTGCGCGGCCGCCTGCCCGCCGCGCCGCCGCCCGCCGTGGTGGGGGTGCTGCTACCCGGCGCCGACGGAGAGGACGCGGCGCTGCTGGACGCGGTGCTGCGGCGGCGCTTCCCGGCGCCCGGCACGGTGCAGGCGGCCCGGTACAGCCCCGGCAGCCCCGGGCAGTGCCGCGCCGCCGCCTGCCGCGCCCTGCGCGCCGCCCTGCAGCACCCGGCAGGTACCGCGCTGGGGGGACACCGGCCGGGCAGCGGGGGGGCCGCGCCGACCCTTTCTCCTCCCCTCAGCCCGCGGCCGGGGCGTTTTACAGTGGGATTTGCTCCGTTTTCCTGTGGGATCTTCCCCTTCTCGGTGGGATCTACATCATCTTAATGTGATCTGTTCTCTCCTGATGAGATCTCTCACGCAGTGGGATATCGCTTTTCTCATCGGGATCTGACCGTTCCTGATGGGGTCTTCCCAGATCTGGCTTTCTCCAATGAGACGTCTTTCATACTAGTGAGATCTGAGCCTTCCCAATGGGATTTGCTTCTTTCGGGGGAGGTTCCCAGTCCCAGCAGCTGGGGTGGACAAACTCCCCAGCAGTTTGGGAAGCACTAGAGCCGCTCATGGATAACAGGGATGTGGCAGCTGACAGCTGTGACACTGTAGCCATCCATGACATGGTATCCTTCTGTGCTTGTTCCATGTGTGTTCGTGAGGGATGCAGGACTGGGCTGTGGCCCGTGCTGTAAGGTGCAGGCAGGACCTGACCTTCCTGCAGGAGGAAGATGCTTGTGCTGATTTTACATAACGAATAAGTAAGGACGTGAAGTCACTATTCGGGTGTAAAACCATACGTGAGGGTGGCAGGATGAAAACTGGGTGTCAGCCAGGCCTGAGGAACAGCACTTGTCCTGGGCCAAAAGGCAAGGCAGGTTTGTGTGGCACTGCAGGGTGATGGGCAGCTGGGCAGGCTCTGCTGTCACAGCCACCACACAAAACACTTTAATCTTTGGTACTGCTTGTCTTGGGCTGTTTCCCTTTCTTCCTCCCTTCTTACATTTTTCCCCACTTTTCCCTTGTGCCCCAGTATTTCTGGGGGCATGGGTGTTCTGCTGCATTCTGACAGATCCTGGCACTTGCCTTCAGCACCACATTGGCAGGGTCCTCTGGGATCCCTGGGACACAGGGAATAGTTGGCTGCAGTTCATGTGCTTCTTGCCATCAGCTTAACCCAGAATCTGAATCTGAACACTGAGGAGCTTTGAGATGGCTGGGACCCATTGCAAGGGGACAGGACTGTCTCCTGCCAACTGTGTCACTGAGGCAGGCACAACCTCCTTTCCAACTTCTCTCTTTTTGCATGCTTTTGTCTTCCTCACATTGTTCCTGCTGCAGAAATTTCTGGTGTGCTCCCAGACACCAGCGAGTCCTCCAGTTCTGGCTGCAGCAACCTGGTGGGACATCAGCTGCAGAAGCAGAAAAGTACCCCTGGCATACATGACCTTTTTGTGCCTCTACATGTTGCTGGTGCTTGGCTTGGTACATGTATATTTGTGGCTTGCTGTGGAGAACGAGGAGCAGGAGGAGCTGGATCGGGTGTTGCTGCCGTTTTGTGTGTGCTTTATAATTGTGGTGGGTAGGACAACTCAGCTTTAATTCAGCTCTGATGCTCTGCCTGGTGCTCTGAGTCATGTAAGTGTCCCAGGACCTGCAAGTATAATGAGGGCACTCCTGAGCTCTAGGGTAGCGACAGCTTCTTTCTATGCTGCTGTGAGCCCTGCCTTCCAAAATCTCCACGTGGACAGAGGGTTCCCAAGCATAGCCAGGCTTCCAAAGAGCCACACCAGACACTGGAGTTTTTAGTTTGTTGACTGGCAGGAAGGATTGCCACTGTGAACCCTTTAGTGTTGCAATGGTATGATAAGCTGAAGGACACTGAATTGGTTATCATGTGTTATCTGATTAAGAGGTGAAAGGCTGGGTGATATTTCAATGGAGATGCTGAACTGCTGCTGTTGAAGACCTTAAAAATTACACTGCTGTAGTATTTTACAAGCTGCTGTAGTGTTTTACTATAATAGCTTGAAAATCCGTAGTAACTTTGTTGTCTTCCAGAATAAATACTATACACTGACCACAGGCTCTGTAATTTGTTGCAGTTTTCCGTGTACTGCAAGCCTGTGTGTCCAGGGAATTGCTTAATAAAGCAGGAAACAGTAAATAGGTTGGTGTTGCAGAAGCTGTGTGATAATACAAAAGAAAAACTTCCTTCTTAGGAATTCCTTAACCATGTCAGTTCCCAGCCTTGCCACGTGTGCCGGCTGAGCTCCTGCCAGGTTTCTTGCTTGCTCTGGGCTGCTGCATCCAGAATGGTTTTGGCAGGGAGGTAGCAAAGTAGAAACTGACACCAGGGACAAATTTCCAGGGTAGTAGAGAGGTTCCAAAAAGAAATAAGGATTGCCAGGAGGTGCTCTGTGCTTTCCACGGGTGGGCTCTGTGGTGTGGACCTGGTTTTGCTGTGAGGAATTGGGCTTGTGGAAGGGAGATGGGGGAGCAGAAGGGCTGACCCACTTCCAGTCTGAACTCACCTCCTCTGGTTTATTCAGAAGAGGGGAAAGACAGGGAGAGGTGGAGGCTCCCATCCTTCCTGCGGTGCATTTCTTGGAACCAGAGGAGCTGGAGAAAAGACCACGAAGCAAAAGCTGCAAACAAGGTTCATGAAGGTATGCCCAGCTCCCTGTGTTGTACTCTGCTGTGACCGACAGAGGTTCCTCACCAACTCCCAGGTGCCCAAACCCCTTGCTGGTGGCCTCCTTCGGCTCTTTCCAGCTCTGCAGTTGACCTCTCTTCCCTGGCTGTTTGCCCCAAACCTGAAGATAACAAGCACACATCTGTCTGCTGTGTTGCTGTCTTCGTTTTCTGACCTTTCACTTGCCCAAACAAAACCATGCTGGGTCTGGTGCCAAACACCCCCCTGGGAGCACTGCTGAACACAGCTGCCTTTTGCTGGAGTTTCTGGTGACAGAACTACTGTCTGTCTAAACAATTACCTGGTAGCATCACCCCGATGTTATGTGATGTTTTCTGCAAACAGAGCTGGAAGGAGTGTTCCCAAACCACTTGCCTTTGGGGCTGGCAGAGAGAAGGGAGTGGGCAATCAGCCTTGAACTCCCTGATTCTAAAGGAAATTGTCCAGGTAACAAGCAGCATAGTGTTCAGTCTTTGTGCGTGGTTGGCACTTCTGCTTGCCTTTCCCAGCAGTGATTTTATTGTTGTAGAAGTGCCTCATGCAGGAGGCTACAAAGTGCGTGGTGTGGAGACCCGAATTGTTCTATGAAGCACAAAGAGGAGGGAAAGCTTCTTCACTGTAAAAATAGAATAGAATATTGTATTTTCAGTTGAAAGGGATGTACAATGACCATCTAGTCCAACAGCCTGACCCCTCCAGGAGTGACCAAACATTAAAGAATATTATTAAAGAGTATTGTCCAAATGCCTCTTAAACACGTAAAATGCTTAAACAGCACAGGAGTCGGAGAAAACAAATGCTTAATTTATGCAGCTTTGAGGCAAGTCCTCCAGGGTCAGAAAAGTGCCTGATCTTGCTGTCAGTGCCAGGCAGGTAATGCCTTGTGGCCATGCAACTTGTTCTGAGATTGCTGAGACTTCAGGAGGGCAAGAGCTGGGTCCTGTGCTCCTTTGCTCTGTTTGCTGAAGCAACGTTGAGTTTGTAAAACAGTCAAAATCAGTTATGAAAAAAATCAGCTCTGAAAAAAACCAGCTGTGCTTAGGCTGTGAGTAGATATTAATTGCTTCATACCATGCTCTCTTTTCGTCTTGAGTTGTATTTTGCATGGGGAAGGGTTTTCCATTCAGATCTCCCTTGACCTCTCTCTGCTCTTTGCAGATGACCTGCAGGACCCTGAGGAAGAAGTGGCTCTGACCAGCCTGTCCCCCAATGGAAACTGCAAAGAAGCTGCTGGAGGCACAGGCACCTAGAGCTGCTGGGCACCCAGCACAGTCCACGTCCCAGATCTGCCCAGATCTGGTGGATTTGGAGCAGTGAGAGGAGGAGGTGGTACATGCCCACTCACCCTCTCCTCCAAGGACCCACCACTCCAGGGAGAAGCTGCTTGGCTGAACTCATCAATCAGGGTGTTCTGTGGCTGCCCAAGCCTCTGGGGTCTGTGCCAGAGCCATCCCCTGCTGGGCCCTGGGGGGCCTGGAGCTGCTGCTGGACACTGGGCTTCTGAGAAGCCCTTTGGGGATGTGTCCCATATCCTGAGCAAGATGACGTTGGGACTTGGAGCGTGAAATGCGGCTGCCTGTTTGAAGAATGAGGAGCATTTCCAATTCTGAGCAAAGTTCCCTGCTGAGGTTGCCAGGGCTGGCCTCCCTGGCAAACTGATTCTGCTGCCTTGTTTTCCTGCTTTATTGCTGCTTTGAAGTTCCCAGCCTCTTTGTGATCAGGAAAAAAACCCCAGCAAGTAACACAGTGGTGTGCAGACTGCAGTGGGACTAAACGTGAAGTCTTGGATCTACCAGCTCCTGAAAAGGCTTGAGTGTTAACTGTGTAACGTGAAGAATGCAGTGACAGCCCACTGTGGGCAGCAGGAATAGCGTAAAAGAAACTGATAGGAATGGCAGCTGGAGCAGAGTGTGGTTTGGGAGTGGATTCCTCCCTCTGGCTTGTGCTGGTGCTCACAGACTGGCTGAGGGACTGCCTGGGTGGGGGTGGCAGGAGGGCAGGACGGTGTGGCCGATGTTCGGTGGGGCTGGGGGAGAGGCCCATCTTACCTGGCACGTCTGCACAGCCACGTGGTGGCAGGTCTTGGGGCTGACCTGCAGCACAGCAGTTTGTGGCTGCTTCATAAATAAATATAAAAATATAAAAATTATCTATTTAAGTAGTTCCAAAGGGCTGCCTGTGGCCTGTGGGGCGACACAACCCATTACAAATCCTTGGTTTATGAGGACTATTACTCTAATGCTAATAATACCTTTTCCACTCTTATTTTATGCAACATAAAACATGCCTTGTTTTATTTTTAGCACAAACTGCAGAGTGTTGTTTGAGGCTGGCTGTGCTTTCTGAATTTCATCCACTTCACACTGTCATTGGGGGAATCCTCATTTTCTTACATCAATTGGCCTTTGCTGCCAGGAATTCACCAACGCAGAGGTGGCCCAAGAGCACAGACTTGCAGTTAAACTTACCTTGGTGCTGAAAATACAATGGATTTATTTACTGGTAACTTTTAGATAAATCATGCAAGTTTATCCTTGCAGGGAGAGCTGCAAAAGTGGATGAACTTTCTGGGCTTTAGGAGGTGTGATTTGCAATACTTTTGACCAAAAGTATTGTTTTCCTTTGACTGAGGAATAAAAGTTACTTGAATCCTTTTTTCTTTTTTTTTCTCTTTTCTTTTTTTACTGTCTGGACACAAGGAGGTGTAAGAAGATAGTTTTATATGTTTGATTGATTTAATAAGGGCATTGTCACGTGCTTGTTGTGAAAAATAAAGACATTTAATTTCTGAACTGGAATGTGCTTGTTTGTTTTTTGTTTGCCATGATGTTATCCTTGAAGTAGCATTATCCATGGCTTAACTCCTATTTATCTTGGTTTGAATAAAAGGGATATGGGGAAGGAATAGAAGTGCCTGCAGAGTAGGCTGTGCAGATCAGCAAAACTGGTCTGTGAGCAGCCCGGGTGGGGCAGTGGGGCAGGCTGGAGAACTCCCAGCTGAGAGCAGAGCTGCCCCTCCTGCTCTCTTGGGTAGGGCTCTGGTGACCTTCATTAAAAACTTCCATTAAGAACTTTCACTGACTGATGCCATCAAGAAAGCCAAGCCCTCCAGAAGGCAGCACTTCTGCTGCTGAGCTGGATTTTGCCTTTTGCAAAGCCACCAGCCTGCACGTCCCATCTGTACTGGAACCAAATCAGGAGCCAGAATATCTCTGCTTTCCCACACCTGGGACACCTTCAGGTCGTATCTCTGCAGATCTGTAACTGCCCTGTGCTGCCAGGTGATGGAGGGGGGAAAGGATTTGGCTGGGGCCAAATCAGACACACCTGTACCTGTGTTTCCCTTTTTAAGAGAGAGACAAGGTTGGGTGGGAATGTATGTGAGAGGCATTGGGGCCTGCAGAGGCGGCCGGCAAGAGCTGGTGAATCCATGGGGTAAATCTCTGATCCCTGCACTGCCCTGGAAGACGCTGTGCCCACAGAGACGCCTCCCAATTGTGGGCAGCCTGCAATACCGGGGGAAGCTGCCGTTTGTCTGGGCGGTTTGTGCGGGCTCGGCGGGCCCCGTGTGGGCTCCGCTCGCTCCGTGAGGGGCAGCGGCCGGCGCGAGGCCCCCGCGGCAGGGCTGTCCCGCTCTCGCCTGCCGGTTTCCTCGCCGTCTCGCGCAGGCGATCACCACGGACACCTTTCCCGGGAGCAGAGCGGAGCCGCCGGAAAGGGGCCTTGGCGGCACTTCCGGGCCGGGCGGCGGTGGCGGCAGCGCGACTGGGTCGGACCGAACCGGACCGACCCTCGGACCCCCCGGACCCCCCTGTACCTCCCGCCCCGCGAGGGACAGCCCGGCCGCACCATGATCACCTCGGCCGGTGAGGCGGCGGCGCGCGGCGGCGCTGCCCGGCGGGGTTTCGCTGAGTCAGGGCCGTGACTGGGCACTGCGGCGGGGCCGCCCGTCCCGGCACTGCCCCGGCCCCGGAGCCGCCCCGCGGCCCGACCGGCCCTGGGAGCGCAGCGCCCTGTCCGTGTCTTGGTGGTGCCTCCCGACGGCTCCGGTGCCCGGTCGGTCCCGGTCGGCGGGAGGGGCCGGGCCCGGTTGGGCGAGCACCGGGCAGGACGAGCAGCACCGCGGGGCTGGCGGGGCCCCGGGAGGGGCAGCAGGGACTGAGAGGGGCAAGAGGAAGGACTTTGGGGGAGTTCAGAAATGCAAATGCCTCGCGGAGGAAATGTCAGGCCGGGATGGGGAGGCGCGCGGGGAGGTGGATGTTGCACTGAGAGCTGGAGAGGGTGAGAAAATATGGGAGTGTTTCCAAAAATACTCAGGGCAGAAATTAACGTCTGTGTGGCTGTGGCTTTGCGAGAGGAACAGCGCAGAGGAAAACAGTCCCCAGGTGCCGTTCTCTGATTAAACGCTTTGCTTCGTTTAACTCTTACCTTACGTGATGGGAAGTGGGAACTGATTTCCGAGAGGTTTTAAAAAGGTTAAAATGGCGTGTTGGAGCGAGGGGTGTAGGCGGAATGTAGGAGTGAGAGTGCTTCCTCCTGACAGATCAGGTGAATGCAGGAGCTTATTTAAAATAAGCTAAAAAAATTTGAAAAAATCAAAACCCCACAAAAGACACCGAAACAAATGTTTGGAGTCGAGTTGCAGAAAACAGCTGAAGGAGCTCTGGGCTGCTGAATTTGCCTTCCTTGCCCAGGAGCCCCATTGGTGCTCCCTCAGTTGCTGTTACTGATGGATGTGTATCTGACCTGGTTTAATAAAAGATCTCTGATAAGGGGGGAGGCTCTGTGACCTCATCAGGCACAGTGCACAACTGTGTTACTGACAGAAAACGTTTCATGTCATCAAACCTCCTTCTTTGAAGCTTCACTGAAGTTTGGTCTTGCTCCCCCTGTTCATATCTGAGACAGAGATCAGGTTATTCCCTTCCCTGCAGCTGCCCTGGGCTCTGCACCCTTCCCAGGCTTCCACAGGCCAGGCAGTTATGGGGCTCCAGCCTCCCCTCAGGGTCTGGTTGCCAGAATTCCCTGTTCTCCCTGCCCCTCTCTGCACAGCTGGGTTTGCTCCTGACTCCCAGGGTGGGCCCAGCACTGGACATGGCTCTGGCCAGGCCTGTGGTGCCAGGGAGGGGGAAGGGGCCTTGTGGATCTGCCAGGAGCTGCTCTCACTTACACATCTCTGTGAGGTTGGGTTCTCCTTCTCCCACTGCAGCCAAATGGTATTACTGATCATGTTTCATCTTAACCCTGTGCTATTCAGATTCTATATTTGCACATTTTTGTTTGGACTTGCACCTGCTCCTTTAAGGTTTGTCAAGACCTTTGGAAAGCCCAGAGCCACACGTGGCCCTCCAGCCTTTCCAGTGTCATGTCTTACTTAGATTCAAAAATGTCACCAAGCTGTACAAGAGATGAAAGATTTAAAGCAGTGAATTGAGTGGGACTTTGATCAGATCCTGTTCCAACCCCTCCTGTTGCATCCTTGCAGTCTGACAGTGGAACTGCCCAGAGCTGTTCTTCAGATGAGCTCCCCAAGGTCTGAACCTCTCAGTCATGTCAGTTAAATAACATTCCTGTACCTGTCTGTACAAATGTTCTGGGACAGCACCAGAAGTCTTGCTGAAGCTGTGAGGTGTGACATCTCTTTTCCATGGGTCCAGTTTCCTTGGCATGAAAAAAATCTTGGAGTTCTTGTCCAATAGGTTTTCCTCTAAGAAGGATCATCTTTTATAAACAATGTACCTTTTCAGTTGTAAAGTCTGAACTATTTTACATCATTTTTATGCAAACTTCAATCTGGTCTTTGAAATTTAATACTGAAGATTTAAAACTAATATTCCAGAGACAACCTTTTTTTCCTGTTCTGTTGGCTTTGAACTAAATAACAAGCTGACTTTTGATACAGAGAGTCCCAAACTGACTATGATCTTGCTTTGCAGCTGGAATTATCTCCCTTCTGGATGAAGAGGAGCCACAGCTCAAGGTAAGCACTTACATCTGAGAGCAAACAACAGCCAATGCATGTGTGGAGAGCTTAAAATCAAAAAGGAGTGGATCTAATTAATGGTTAGACAGCAACAGGTGGGCACCAAGTTGCATCTACCCTGAAAGCTGAAAGAAGGGGCTTAAATAACGTGATAACAGATGGCAAACTTCTGTGTTTTGAACGTGGATCAAACTAGAGCTTCAAATGTAAAAATCTCTGTTCATCCAAGCTCTCAGCTCTCTGGTGGTAACAGGGCTTTGTTACTTAAAATTTTTCCAGAGACTGCATTTAGACTGTGTAAAATTCAAGCTGAGGAACGTCTTGAGTTTTTAGCATAGTTTAAGCAATGTAGAACAAAATCATAAAGTTCACTTGGAAATTAAAATCAGAGTAGTATGAAAAAAACAGCAGCACAAACTTTTCAGTGTGCAGAGCATGTGAATCTTTAGGACACCAAGACCTGGGGGGGTGTTGTGCTGATGGTTCTCAGGTACCTGAACAGTTAAGGTGGCCCCTATTGGGAGGGGAAGATGCACCTTGTAATCCATTCAGTGTTTTTGTTGGATGCAGGCAGAGGTGGTGCTGGGTCTGACTGAGCCCTGCTTTTGCTGTGCACTGATTTGGGCTGTTCCAGCCTGGATACTGTTACCTGCTAAAGTCTGTGTCCATTGAATAAATGGAGTTGGCTGGCACAGACCACAGGCCAGTGCTGTGTGCTGCAAACTGTGAAAACTTGGTATTTCAAGGAATTTCACCTATCAGTCACTTTAGCCAGTCATTCATCTCAGAGAGGCCATGGGAGGGAATGTCTTACTTGTTAAGTAACAGCCCTTTATTTGCAAAGGACTTGCAAAAATTAGTGAGTGCTTGCAAAGATCTTTTAAACAGAATTTGCTGTTGAAATGGGTCAGTGTTTATGATATCCATCTTAGTACTTCATTTTTACTGGGGAAAGGTGATAAATGCATTTTTAATGTAATAACACTTTTTTTTGTAGGAGTTTGCCCTTCACAAGTTGAATGCTGTTGTCAATGACTTTTGGGCAGAAATCTCTGAATCGGTGGACAAAATGTAAGAGAAGACTCTTTAATACTTCAGGGTGTGCTGCTTTAAAAGAACATGAGATATGACGTGGTTGAGTTCTGGTGGTTTGACACTGGCTAGTACAGCATCTCAGCTGTAACAAAAAGAGCAACAAGGCTGAGGAAGGGGCTGGAGCACAAGTGCTGTGGGGAGAGGCTGAGGGAGCTGGGGGTGTTCAGCCTGGAGAAGAGAAGGCTCAGAGGTGACCTCAGCACTGTCCAGAACTCCCTGAAAGGAAGTTCTGGCCAGGTGGGGGTTGGTCTCTTCTCCCAGGCACTCAGCAATAGGACAAGGGGGCACGATGGGCTCAAGCTCTGCCAGGGGAAATTGAAGTTGGAGAGCAGAAAAAAATTCTTACAGAGAGAGTAATCAGGCACTGGAGTGGGCTGCCCAGAGAGGGGGTGGATTCCCCATCCCTGGAGGTTTTTAACCTGAGATTGGATGTGGCACTGAGTGCCATGATCTGGTAAAGGGACTGGAGTTGGACCAAGGGTTGGACTTGATGATCTTGGAGGTCTTTTCCAACCCAGTCAATTCCATGATTCTAACTCTGTATTTCCTGGAAAGCACCAGTGTGTGTGGATGTGGGGTTGGAGCTACAGTCCCAAAGGTGGAAGTTCAGTCAAGCCCCTCCTTGTGGCCTTAAAGAGACCTGAGCACACGGGGCTGACGCTGCTCTCTCTCCTCTCTGCAGTGAAGTGCTCTATGAGGACGAGGGATTCCGGAGCCGGCAGTTTGCTGCTCTCGTTGCTTCTAAGGTGTTTTACCACCTCGGAGCTTTTGAGGAGTCTCTGAACTATGCCCTGGGAGCAGGTGACCTCTTCAATGTCAATGACAACTCAGAGTATGTGGAGACCATCATTGGTAAGAAACTGTTGCTGCAAAAGAAAAGCTCTTCTATTGTCAAAGCTACTGTAGCTTTGAGATTTCTCTTAATTTAGCTGCTTTTCTCTCTAGTCCTCTAGCTGTCCTTGTGTCATTTAAACTGATGCTGCAGCTAATTTTATCCAATTTATTTGTACTTTCTTTCTCCTGCTTTCTGATTCTGTAATGGAACTGAATTAAGAGTTCTGCCACTTTTTTTCTTATTCTTAACCCTCACTCTGTAGCAAATTCCTGATAGAAAAATTACTTTGGTTGTTTATTGTCCTTTCTCTCATTTGGGTGCTAATGTCATTATCAATTTCAGCAGAACTTTGAAAATAATTGACCAGTAGGTGTAGCTGCACACCTGACTGAGGGAAACAATTGTTTTTATCCACCCTTAACAAGAGAGCAAGTCAGCTGTTGAATGCATGTATAATTTGAATGCCTGTTAAAAGTCTCATCTGCTGAGGTCACGTCCCTTGTGTGGGATTTGATGGGCCAGGGCTGGCTCTCAATCTCCCCACCTACTGCTTACAGTGGGGCCGGGATGTCTCCTGTTTCCTTGTTTAAGGTAACCATGACACTTGAACAAAGGTCAAATCCTCGGTTTCATTTGTAAAATACCTACTTGATTTCCTCACTAAAATCAGAGTTTGTTAGGAGCTGAGTATCTTCCACCACCACTTTCTGCACATGACTACACAGATCATTCTTGTGCCTGTCTTTCCCATATGCTGGATTTGCTGCTGGAATGTATAAAAAACTTCCCTCGTAAAAAAACTGCAAAACTCTGGGAAGTCGACTTTTCCCTTCTTATTTGTCCATTTTCTCTTCAGCAAAATGTATCGACCACTACACCAAGCAGTGTGTGGAGAACGCGGAGCTGCCGGAAGGGGAGAAGAAACCTGTGGATGAGAGACTGGAAGGGATAGTGAACAAGATGTTCCAGCGGTGCCTGGATGACCACAAGTACAAGCAGGCCATCGGCATCGCCCTGGAGACGCGCCGGCTGGACGTCTTCGAGAAAACCATCCTTGAGTCGGTACGTGCCAAGGCAGGATGTGCCTGTCCAGGCACGGATCTGGAAGGCAGGTGCAAGATCCATGTTGCTGTGGAACTTGCCCTGTTTTGTGTGAGCAGAATAAAAGGTAAAACTCAAGGGTGTTCAGTTCAGCGTGGTCATGGAAGGCAGAGCCACTTGGTGCTATCAAAGTGGAGAGAGACCTTTTGGAAATTCTTGAGCTACAAGTTGTTGGGAGAATATTCTCAGGAAGTTTGGTTGTATGCTCTCTTCGTAATGTATTCCCTGCCAGCTACTGGCGGAGATGTGACACTGGACTAGGTCTGGCATAATGTAAGAACAGCTGTTTTGTTTAGTTGTTCCTGCCATCTGCTGTAATTCACTGTGCGAAGTGATCCTTAGGGCTGGGTAAGTGATTTATTAATGGCAAGCAAAACAAAACTAATCCAGTAGTTGGGTGAGCTGCTCTAATTTTCAGTAAATGGCTGTGTGCAGTCTTGGCTTTCCCTGACTCCCAAGGTAGTACAGCCTGATTCAACATCTTTCACTGAGGTTTTAGGGTAAGTTGTGTTACTATTAGTGGCAGTAAGAGAAGCACACCTGTAGTCATTTGCAGCAGCTCAGCAGACTTGTTATTCTGCAGTATCTCAATCACATGCCAGACACATAGTGAAAATCCTTTTTTACCATTTTACAGTTTACAGCTTACCCATAAGTTTGGATGTCTTCCCTTTCCATATGTGAGAACAATAATCATAAGACATCCATCTTGCTTTCTGTTCTCTTTGTTGTCCTATGCATTTGCAAACTTGATTGCCCATTATAAATCCCTCATTTTGAATTACCTTTCTGGAGTCTAGAAACCAAATCTGTTTTAGGCTCAAGCAAGAAATAAGTGTGTTGAGGATCTTTTCTTGGTGCATGGTTTGTTTTGCTGGCATTTCATGTTAATGCAGTGGATTTCACTGCATTCAAAACTGAACGTTTGAACAAGAAGGGTGAATAAAGGGGATTAGGTATTAAACTTTTAAATTGACCCTTTGCATGTTCTAACTACTGAATTGGTCCTGAATGTCTTTCATGGTGTTTTTTCTTTAAACTGCAGTACACTTGCATATAAGCTTTTGTGAAAATGGGAAACTGAAGATTTATTTGCATGTGTGTTTACTCTGCTTTATGAAATAGAAATATTTTAGTTTCTAAATCCTACTTGTCAGTCCAAACACAGACTTGATATCCCTGAATTTTCTTTCAGAATGATGTTCCTGGGATGCTGGCCTACAGCTTGAAGCTCTGCATGTCTCTGATGCAGAATAAACAATTCCGTAATAAAGTCTTGAGAGTTCTAGTTAAAATCTACATGAATCTGGAGAAACCAGACTTCATCAACGTGTGCCAGGTAAACTTCTCAGAGCTGTGTTTAAAGATCATAAAAAGTAACTCTTCTGTAGGTGTATTTGACTTGGAATTTAACCTGTCTCTGCTTTTTGTTCAGTTAAATGAAATACCTTTTAGTCATGATGTGCTTCCAACATCTGTCAGAGTGACTCAAAAAAGACATGCAAATATTGAACATTAGGTTAATTTATAGTGAAAAAGTGTGTTTGAAAGCAGTCTGAGGACATAGACAACTCTGACAGAATATTGTAAGCCTATGTACAGAGTATCAGATGATAGGTTTGCAGCTTGGAATATTTTTCATTCCTCCCAAAACATTTCGAGTGTTTTTTTTGGTAAGCCATTGTCTGAAAGTGTTTAGACAACCAGTTAGGAAGTTACTCAGGTGTTCTCAGGCCTTTGCCAGTCTTGGTGTGCCACGTGCTTGTGTCTCAGTGCTATGCCTGTTTCATTTTCACTGAGACATGCCTACAAAATGACTGATACTTCTTCAATGTGATTATAGAAGTTCTGTGTTTAGTTGAGCATTGTCTGTTTTCAAAAACAAAAGTATTGTAGTATTTGGTCTTGTTTTTCAACTGACCTGTGAAAACTTTTCAAAGTTTTCTATTGTCTCCTATAAAAGAGAAGTTTTGTTTCTTTGAAGGGGTGTTCTGTGGAAGCAGCAAATGAGGGATTTGGAGTATGGCCTTGGGTAATGTTGCTTTTTCATTCTGAAATACCTAATGCCTCCTGAATTTATTGTTTTTCTGTTCTTCCCTTTCTCCTGCTCAGTGTCTGATATTCCTGGATGACCCACAGGCTGTGAGTGACATCCTGGAAAAGCTGGTGAAGGATGACAACCTTCTCATGGCCTACCAAATTTGCTTTGATCTGTATGAAAGTGCCAGCCAGCAATTCCTGTCTTCTGTCATCCAGAATCTCCGCACGGTTGGCACTCCCATTGCCTCGGTGCCTGGCTCCACCAACACCGGCACCGTCCCTGGATCGGAGAAGGACAGGTGGGGACATTGGCTCTGTGCCCAGCCTGATCTCTGCACTGTCTTTGGTGTGTGATGGACAATCCTGCCTAGATCAGGGCTGGTTAAATAGGAGTGTTTATGCACCTGTGAGGAGCTGGGTATAAATACCTTTGAATCAGTGACCCAAGCATAGCTGTGTTTTTCTCCCTCTTCCAGTGAAATAAAGGCACAGAGTAATTTGTGTCAGCCTGTGATGCATCAGAACAAGGTGCTAACAACATCTTAATATGTTTTATTTCCATGTCAGCGCTCTAAGATCTGTGCTAATAGTGATGAGCTCAAGGTTTCTTGGTGCAGCTTTAATTATCCTTTGTTGACCTTGTTCTCTCCCATGTCTCTGTTTCTTCATTACCTACAAACATCTCTGTTTTTGTTGTCTCTATGTATGGAATAATAGAGAAGGATTTTCCAGGCCTTTATCTACAGATTCCCTGAAAATTGAATTGGGGATGAGTTTCCTGCTCAGCAGTGATCTCCAGGTAGATCATCTCCAAATCCCAGGCTTCTCTTTCAGGACAGTGTTCAGCTGTAATTATCCTTTTTGACTAGTTACAAGTGGTGAGCTGGGTTGCATTTTTCATTTTTATTTTGTTTCAGTGATGCTATGGAAGCAGAAGAGAAAGCAGGAAGCACTTGTGCAGCAGGGAAGTGTGCAGAAATTGTAAGTGCCATTTCCAAAATATCTTCCTTGCTTAGTTTTTCTTATGTGTTCCCTTTGAATCTCAAGGGTTGCCAGATTGGTTTGGCTAATAAAGAATGGACTTCCTTTTCTGTCTTGCTTGGAGATAAGGTGACAGATGATCTCTGAGGATGAGACATCTGATAGTCCGTACTGAAAATGGTCAAGAATGGGAAGTGGGCAGAGTTCAGTGGGAGTTACTGAGTTCTGACAAAGGGGACAGAAGGATCTGCCTCATTTGTTTTTTGTTGATACTGAAATAATTAACTCATTCCAGAAGAAAAGGCCTGAAATTTAACTGCTGCTGAGAACCTTAGCAAGTGAATTAGCTTGATGCATTTTTTTATTTCTCCTTCAGAAATCCAGCTGTAGTTCTGGCTGGATAGAACTGATGCTATTCTTCAGGAATGGCAGGAGGGGATGCTGATGTTCCTTTTCCAAGAAGGGGTAAAGTTGCCTCTGGCCTGTGTGGTGCTGAGCCAACTGGTTGGACTATTTTTGTTTAGTTTCTTTCCAAGTATTGGGAAAAGTGAGTTTGCTTCTAACATGCACATGCAGTTGCATTTTGGCATGTAGAATAGCTAATGCAGTTCTGACACTTCCAATGCTGAAGAAAAGAAATGCTACTAGAGAGGAAAGTAGAACTCAAGACAAGTGGGTTTTTTTCATCTTTTTTCCCCATGGTACACGTTTGCAAACAAAAGTTGGGAATCTTTGAAAGATTCTTGCAAATAACTTAAAAATAAAGGGCAAAGAGAAGTGTTTTCTTCAAATTATATTTCCCAAGGAAAACAAAAGGCATTGAGTTTCTTGCCCATCAAGGAACCTCTAACAGTGCTTTTGTGCAGGAAAGGTGTCCTGGATCAGTTTCTGCTGCATTGGCCTTGCTGACTGTGCCATGTACACAAAAACGATCTGTGTGGTCAGAAATGTTCTTGAGCTTAATCTTCCACTATTCAGAGTGCTGAGTACAAAGAAATAACTGAGGGAATTAGTTTAAGGGCTGAAGTACTCATGCTTGGCTGGTCTCTGACCAGCTAACAAAGAATTGTTATGTACTTTTTACCTTGCTCAGAAGAAACTTCAGTTTCCACAGATTAATTTCCAACTGTTCCATCATGAGGAAGAAGGAGACTTTCTCTAAGAGTTCTTGAAGATGAATGTATTAGAGATTCCTCTTAATTCTGCTGTTCTAAATGAAGCCTGTAGCTCACAAGGAGGGTGCTGCAGCTCAACAGGGTCATGCAAAGCATTGCAGTTTGTGGCCCTCTCCACTAAAGCTGCCATGGAAATACAAGTTCACATTTGTAAAAGGGGTTGTCTCTTGCAGGAACTCATTGTGTCTGTGAGGCCAAACAGGATCTTGGAGAATGTCAGGTGTCACTCATATCCTTCTGCTTTCGATGATAGAACACATTTCTTTTTGGAGAGTCTTTTCCCACCTGCACTGTTGTGCACAAGGGGACTTGATTATCTCTGAGGTTTGGGTTAGTGCATCAGGGACAGAAAACATCTTTTTAGTTCTAAAACCTGATGGATTTTGGCATATGGAGATGGAAACATACCAGAGTGGCCTCTCATGAATTGTTTTTTAACAGAGCCATAGTTGGGTTCTCATGATTTTTTTCCTTCTTTTTGCTTGTATGTGAAGAACCCAGAGCCCAAGGACCAGATCTCAAAAATGATTAAAATTTTAAGTGGGGAAATGGCCATAGAGTTACATCTGCAGTTTTTAATACGAAACAACAATACAGACCTCATGATCCTTAAAAATACAAAGGTAAGAGGCTTTGTTAAATATGGTTATCTTGGATTCATCCTGTGCTTGTTTTGACCATGATCCTGTTATTTTACAACATTATCTTATGTTTTAGAATGACCTCCCTGGGTTTCGAGGATACAAATGTGTTTTAGTCATGATAAATTAACATTTGCAACTTGAACTCGTGAGGCTGAAGAGCTGTTTGCACCCAAAGAAAGCCATATAATCAGATTGTTTCAGCTTACAGTTAGTATGACCTAATGACAGGCTGCTATTTGCATGTTGTTTTTTTAAAACATGTATTTCTGATTGGTTATAGAAACTAATCTTTTCCTCACCACTTTTTTTGGTGGGTTAATTTTTCATCTCTTCAGTAAGATGGGCAAAACTCACCTTGCAGCTCCATGTCTGATGCATTGCAAATACTGCTCATTGGGAGGGGAGGGAGGGAATCAGCCAGGACTGTAGGCTGGTGTCTTGGTTGAGGTGTTATGTGATCCCAGAACTTCAGCTTGGCTAAAGGAATCCTGGTATGTCCTAAGAGACCAACATTTCCATGTTGGAGACAAAACAGTCAGATACTGTAATGGAGGCAGTGCTAGTGAATTGAGTAACTGATCTTGTTTTGGAGGATGTTACTCACGGGTGGCCAAATGAAAACTTTCAGGTAAATTAGACTCTCTTAAATGATTATTAGAAACCATAGGGGAAGATTTTCATATGTGAAATAAGATGCACATCATCAGTAAAGTGTTCAGGATTGCTTGTGAGTGGCTTCATCTATTTCAGGAGGCACTTCAAATGTATTGGAAAATCTTTTCCATCCACTGGTTAAGTGCTCAAAAGTGATCCTACATTTGTGGGAATGGCTTGAAAACATCAGCAGCACACTCTGCAGTGCTTATTTCTGGGAAACAGGAAGGGGGGGTTCTGCAGCTCAGTTGCAATTGAACTAAACACGTCTTTGACAGAAACTCATAGAAAGGATTGTTTTGCATGGGAAAGATGGGTTGAGGATATATTAAAGTGTATTAACAATCTATTAACTGATTAAATGGAAATTGCTGGTTAAATTGAGGATCATTACAATCCATTTTCCTGGTGTACTGGCAAGCATGTTAAGTGACCTGGGGCATATCTTTGCCAACTGGTGACACTGTTTGTTCTGGTTCTTTCAGGATGCAGTGCGGAATTCCGTGTGTCATACAGCAACTGTTATAGCAAACTCCTTTATGCATTGTGGGACAACCAGTGACCAGTTCCTTAGGTAAATCTATGGCAAGGAAGCTCCAGTGTTTTCTAGAGGTGTTTGGGCAGGATTGTTGCCCTCGTTAACTCAGTGCTTCCAAAGCAGTGACTACGGAACTCTAATGGTCTTAGAGAATGTTTCCTTTTCTCTGTCTTCAGAGACTGGCTTTATTTGACTGCTAACCATATGAGCATTTGGAGGGTGGAGGTCTGCAATTTCTCTTCTTTTTGTTTACCAGCTGGAGAATTTCTCAGATGACATGGGGTTTTTTTGGTAGAGACTGACAGTGCTGAATGAGTGTTGGAGGGGAAATACCAGGGCTGACCTTACCAGAGACTTGAGGAAAGCTCCAGACACTGCTACAGTTTCTCCCAGAGCGTTGGTAGCCTGTGTGTTGAGCAATTGTTCTCCATCTTTCACTGATATCGCCTGTATGTGGAAGCTTGACTAAACCCAGGCAAAAATCAGGGCTAATGAAGGGGAGAGTGGAAATGTGGTTAACTTCCTTTCCTTCTGGAGCTACTTTCTGATTTGAAACCCTGCTTACAGGATGAGGAACAGACTGTATGAAAAACTTTATATAACTTTTCTCTTTTCATCTTCCAGAGACAATTTGGAGTGGCTGGCCAGGGCCACTAACTGGGCTAAGTTTACTGCCACTGCCAGCTTGGGTGTTATACACAAGGTAACATTGCATTCAGTTCCCTCTGCTTAGTATAAATACTTGACTTGTGAATACTGAAAATCTGGAAATGGGGATTCTGAGTGGTGCCTTCACTCCAGTGTATCTGGCACAGCTATAATGTATTTTGAGTCTTTGCACTAAAAATCTGTGCTTACATTATTTCATCTGATAACCAGTATAATTTTTGGCATGTTTTACTGAGAATCAAAAACATGGTAGGATAACATGGCTTAAGGAGAGAGACTTATTCCTAGCTCTTCTATTCCTTTGTGAGTTGAAAGATTCAATAGTTTCTGGTTATTAAAATTGCGTGTATGTATTTCTTAAATTTTTTTTCTTTTATTCTGGGGCATGCCAAAGTCTTTAGTGTAGTAAGCCTCACTAAGTTGGAGTGGTGACCCAAGTAGTCATTTTCTTCAACTTTGTTCACAGGGAGGGTATCTTTAAAGCTGTTTTGAAATAATAGAAGTCTTTATAATGGCTTTGTGTGCCTCAGCCTCATTGCAGTGCTCTAGTGAATGAATTGGTGTAGCTTCAGGCCAAATGTGTCCTGGTTTAGATCAGTGACCAAGTGATTGGTGAGTACTCATGTGCTGTGGTTACTAGAACCCCGGTACAGGGGGATTTTTTGCTTATTGCTCAGCACTGAAATGCTGATTTTTGTGGAGAAAGTAATGTTTTCTCCTGATGTGTTTACATATTATTGTGAAGTGTTTGCATCTGCTGTTTTTTCACCTTTCACTTCCCACTGTCTTCCTTCCTCTGGGCATACAGGGTCATGAGAAAGAAGCATTACAGCTGATGGCCACTTACCTGCCCAAGGACACCTCCCCAGGGTCAGCCTACCAGGAGGGGGGAGGTCTCTATGCCTTGGGTCTCATCCATGCCAACCATGGTGGGGACATCATTGACTACTTGCTGAACCAGCTGAAGAATGCCAGTAATGATGTATGTACTGGGTCCAGTAATGACCCTTTGTTTTGTTGGGAATGGGCAAAAGTGCTGGCTGGTTTAGAAGTGGGGGAGTAGAGGTAATTGAGACCATGGCAGTAGTATGGTACTTAGACCTCCTCTGGGCCTTAAAAGATTGGTTAAAGGTTGGTTTTAACAACCTATTGCTTGAGGTGTAGGTAAGATTTTTAGGACAGTGACTGTATCTTTATCATGTTTACTACTAGATATATGTCCTTTGCTAGTGGGCCTGCAGTATTCAGGCACTGTTACTGCTCATGGCTTGGCTGTCAAGGAAAAGTGCCCTGTAGTTTTAATGCATGTGGCACAATGAGAAGTGTTTTACTTCACCACTTTGCTGTTTGTAGACCTCTACGAAAAATATCTTTTAAAGTTTGGAATAGATCATTGTCCCAGCATGTTCCTTTCTTCTTTTTGTGGAATTTCAGATTACTTTTTAAAAATTCTGTGAACAGATCCCACTTGTCTTATTGCAAATGTACCACCTTTCCTGTATCCATTGCTAGAACAAAAGAGGTTATAGACTGTTTAAGTGGGTACTGATTTAACTTTCTGATTATAATCTCTAATTAGCCACTAATTGTTACACATAGCTCGAATTTATTGTTTTACATAAATCACTCAGTGGGGAAAAAGACCTTGAAGTTACTAGAAAGTCTCCAGTGCCATGTGTAAAGCTTGTGATACTCACTTAGTTTTGGGCTTTTGAACCTCTGTTTCTATTCCATTTTCTGCCTCTTTCATTGGACCTACTGCCTAAAACAGTGAACGTGATATTATTAGCAGGTCAAGAGATCAGTGTGGGTCATGTGGGGATAAAAGTTTGCAGTTTTATGTTGATGGAAATAAGTCTGCTTCAGCTGAAGCTGCATTGTTCCCTCCTGTGTGATAACTGAACGTGCATGTTCTTCTCTAGATTGTGCGACACGGTGGCAGCCTGGGCTTGGGTCTGGCTGCCATGGGGACAGCACGTCAAGATGTGTATGATTTACTGAAAACAAATCTATACCAGGATGATGCAGTGACAGGTAAGTGTTCTGCTTTCAAAGCAAATAACCATCTGAGGCCTTATCAGGCATCTGGGGTTTTTTGGTGGTGGGGTTTTTTTTTCAATTTCCCAGGTTTTCTTTTTGAAGCATAGATTGTTTGTAGCTGTGTTTTATTTACTGACCTTTTCCTGATCATCATGGTTCTTTTGTTGTGTGTCAGGCATGTTCAGAGGTCCTGTCAGGGCTGGTTTGTGGCACTATGCCAAGTATTCAGAAGACATGCTGGGTCTTTAAACAGTCCCTTAATTTGCTCTCTTCTTTCCTTTGTCGTACGCTTTTTATTCAGTGTGCCTGGTCTCCAGGGCCAGTGCTTTTTCTGGGCTGAGAGGTAGGCTTGGAGAAGCTTGTGGCAGCTACTGCTGCACTGGAAGGGACTCACAGGAAAATGATCTCCTGGGCTTTTGGCCCAAGGAAAAGATAATTGAATCTGGTAGGGAAGAACACTGAATTGTGGCTAGTAGGTCATTACAAGCACATTTGGCCATGAATAATGGAGTTGCTGGGCAAGGTGGTGTCCAGAAGTGATCTGTTGGCCTACATCTTGTGTGATCCTGTAGATACAATATTTACTATTTTTGGGAACTGAGTTTGCTTGATTTTTTTGCTTTTCTGTGCTTTGCAGGTGAGGCAGCTGGCCTGGCACTGGGGTTGGTTATGTTGGGATCTAAAAATGCCCAGGCTATTGAGGACATGGTTGCTTATGCCCAGGAAACTCAACATGAGAAGATCCTGCGAGGCCTCGCGGTTGGAATTGCTCTGGTCATGTACGGGCGGATGGAGGAGGCAGATGCTCTCATTGAGAGTCTCTGCAGAGACAAGGCAAGTTGAGCTGTGACTCAGTCCCTAACTGTTCATTGGGAAATCTCCAGCTACAGTGGGTTGGCTGTTCTTACATAGGTCTCTAGGGGGGCTGTTTCACAAATTGCTTCACTTTGATGAAAAATACAAGAACAACAGTACCTAAGTTTTGTATTTTTTTAGCCTCATACTTGGTCTTCATAGTCCTGTGAGCAGCATCAAGGAGCAGAACAGGGCACAATGGTTAAAAACAGATGAGGGTTTGCTGTAGGTGGGTCATTCATGTAGTTGGCTCTAGTGGTCAACAGCAGATAGCAAATAAGAAGCAGAGTGACACATTTGCCATATACTCTTCGGCAGTCTGTGGCACAGTAACTTTCTGTCCCTCTGAAATTGGTAATGACAACCATGCTTTGGTGATTGTCCTGTTACTCATCCCAAATGAACAATTAAGCAGTCCTGCTATCTATTTCCAGATTCCAGGCCCAATAGCGGCACAGATTTAAAGCCAGAGTTACTTGTGCCACTGTTTGGATGAATGTTAAATAGTGATGCTTCCTCTTCCAGGATCCAATTCTCCGTCGTTCCGGAATGTACACTGTTGCTATGGCGTACTGTGGCTCAGGGAACAACAAGGCCATCAGACGCCTGCTGCATGTGGCTGTAAGTACTGTGGGCTGGGGAGCACAGAGGGAGAAATCTGTGGTGAGAAAGTAAGCACCTCTCTTTGACAGGCTTTGTGTCTGCAGTGTTAATGTTCTGGTCCAAATCAGAGATTGTGAAGTGATGAAAGCTTTACTATGAGGAGAACCAGCAGGGCCTTCCAACATTAGGACTAGACTTTCAGCAAGAAAATATTCAAGCTGGTATCACAGAAAAGGAACCTATTTAAAAAATAAAACATGAACCTGAAGTAGCTAGTAACAAGCTTGCAGTGAATAGTCTGTGTAATGGTGGGCTGGAGAAAAACAAGTTTAATTTTTAAAAGATGAGGTCTCTGTGCTCTTTGATGGGCTTGCAGTTGGTGTGCAAACAAGGATGAAGCTGTTTCAGTGAAGGCTGAACATGATTGTTAACTAACTTTCTCTAGAATCCTGTTTTCGTAACTGCCACTGGCCTGAATTGTTGCAGAGTCCTCTGGTGTTTTAGCTGTATTGTGAGTGTCCTGTTTTCCCTTGTGTAGGTGAGTGATGTGAACGATGACGTCAGGCGAGCAGCCGTGGAGTCACTTGGTTTCATTCTGTTCAGGTACAGTATCTTCCTTGGTCACTTCTACAGCCTTCAAATTGATGTCTGTGACTTTTGCAGGAAGTGTGTGTGCTGCTGCTTTCACAAAATGACTCAATCTCTGAGTGGATGCTGAACAGTTAAAAAAATGAGAGGCAATAAAACTGGGTTCAGAATTAGAAGTGTTCTTTAATGTTCTGCAGATGCTTAATGAGCCTTTCGATGGGTTTCCGGACTTAGAGTTTAATTGTCTGAATAGAGTTAGATGCAGTTGACAAATGGAATGAAAAATTGATATTTGTATGATTGAAAGTTAATTAAAAATTAAATACATAGTGTTTGTGCCAGGCCTCTTCAAGGCAGCAGTACTCAAATATCTGCCTAATGGCTGTACAAAATGTTCCTGGAGGTTGTGACTTTGGTTAAAGGAAACCTGAAGAAGGACATTGAAATAGTTTTTGTTTTTTAGGTATCCAGTTAAACCCTGACAGGTTTCTGGTGTTACATTTTAATGTGAGCCCATCAGAAAACAGTCTTAATGTTTGCTTTGGTTCTCTAAATTGAAATCTGTCACTGAACAAGTATTTTGTACTGCCCTACAGTTCCTAAGGAGTGTTTGTGGTGGTTTTGTTTTTTCTTTTAATTAGATTGGGGAATTGGAAGGCTCCTCAAGGGCTACACCTTCACCTGTTAGTGCAGTAGTCTGTGTAATCTGAGCACTCTGAGTGTGCCTGAGAGGCAGTAGTGCGTACTTGGGTCCACACTTCTAATGTAAAAATCTGTCCTTACATCTTTGAGTTAGTGGCTGTCCTTAAAAGCAGGATGAGAGATTCTTAAAGATGGTATTAAAAATCTGGCTTACTGATGTGAGCAGTCACTTTGTCATTAACCAAGCTGCTCCTCACACAGAACTGCCTCAGTGCCGTTCTGCTTTAGCTGAAGGATGTTCTGGCAGCCATTGGCTGTGGTTTACAAACAGGGTGGATTCTCTCTGTGGGCAGCAGGTGTCTCCAAAGCGCTTCTGCTCTGTCGTTTCCAACGAGCACAGCCTGTTCTGTGCTGCAGAGCAAACAGGCCCTCTCCTGAAGCCAAGGGGTCTGTTTAACTGACTTGTGCATCTGTGTACAGAATGAAAATTCCATGCAAGCCTTCCATAGTTTCAGTCATGTTTTTTCCAAACAGGTTGTGACAAAGTCCTTTTGATCTCAGATTTCAGTGTAATTTTTCTTTTCAACAAATGCAAAACATAATTGGACATTGATAGCTCCTACCAAAATGAGAAGCTTTCAAGGCTCTGAGCTAAACCATTTACTGTGTGCTGGCATTGGTTGCAGCAGTGCATAGTTCAGGGCCTGTTCTCTCCATATCCAGCAGTGGAAATGGGTGACATCATCTTCGACTCTTTCACCTGCTCTGCAGTGGTTCAGGTGTTGTTCTGCCTCTTCCCTTCCCTTTCTGGAGAGGTGCAGTCCAAAATTTACCTGTTCAACACGGAGGAGCATTTCTTCATAAATTCCAGTGTCCACTTTACTTGGTAGCAAGGACTAAAACTTTTTAGTTGATTATCATTGGCTTCTGACGGCAGAAGGTTTGGGTCAGGGTGTGGTAGTTGCCAATAGTTTTTGCTTGCTGCCTTTCACAGGATACATGATGAGTTGTTTGCTTTAAGACCTAGCTCTGGAGGGAGCCTTTGGCTTGTCTAGCCCAGACCCCTCCATTCCCATGCAGCAATGGAGGGGATTTTCTGCTCAGAGGGCCCCACAGATCACCCCTGGCATTACTGTCTCTGGTTAGAAACCTAAAGCTGTGTTTCAGTTCCTGGAAAAAATGCCTGTCAGTGTAGAGATCTAGGCACTGGTTTTATAGTTACTTTTCCTGTTTGCTGAAAATGCAAGTTGGCACTAATTATATGCACTGGTCCAGCTCAACATTGCAGGTGTTCAGAGAAATAAAGAAAAAGTGATCGTGAGTTTGTCACTGAAGCTCCCGTGAAAAAAGTTCTCATTGAATGCTTTGTATGTGAAAGGGAACTATGAAGTCAGGATTTAAATGAGAGAACAAATTTTTTTTATGTGGTCTGCATTTTTCTCAGGCAATTTATGGCGTTACTGTAGGGTTGAACATGCTGGAGCTCTGATTTCATCCTCTGGGTTGTACACTGCAGCAGGAGGAGTAGCTCATACTTGTGCTTCTGTCTGTTCCTCCTACAGGAATAGTAAAATCAGTATAAGGGTGGAGGTTACCCAGTCAGAGGGGACTAATTTCCTTAAAAGCACCATTGATTGAACATGACAGAACTACAGCCCACAGACTCACTTTGTGTCATAAGTACCTACTTTGTTTTCTCCTGTTGTTACAGCTATCTGTGAATAAATGCTCTTCCTCTGGGATTTGAACTAAAAGTGTCCTAAACGTCACAAACCCGCTATTTTTAGGTAATACATTTGCATAGCAGAACATTCTGTAGGCTTTGCTGTCCTTGTTTACCTCTGTGAGTCTTCCTTGCTAGCACATACATACAGCCCTGTGTACATTCAAGAGCATATCTTGACTTTTATGGCTACAATTAATGAAAACAGCACGATATCAGAGTAAAATGTGCAATGTGTATAATGCAATGAAACATGGCATTTAATTTTAGAGCAACAAGGTTTTGCTTGAAATATAAAAGGTTTAAACTTTAGAAGATCAATATTTTTAAAAGATTAATATTTTTAAGCATGGAAAATTTTTTATATTTTTTTCCTGTTCTTTTGATTTACTAGAAAACTCTACAAAAGAATGTGTGTGGCTTCTTCAGTATTCAAAATTCATGAATCAGGGTTTAGACAGGATGTTTTAGTCTGGGTTCTCAAGTTTTACCTAAGAATTGCAAGCTTAAATTTTCTAGTGTGTTATGAAAGATACTAAATTACCTAGTTACAGTTTGGAGAAATCATGAGAAGTTGGTGAAACTCTCGCTTTGCAACAGGATCACTGGCTGTGTGTGCTCAGCAGTTACAGAATCACAGACTGTTCTGAGTTGGAAGGGACCCACAAGGATCGTTGAGTCCAACTCTTAAGTCAATGGCCCACACAGGGGGTTGAACCCATGACCCTGGCGTTACTACAACCAAGTTTTAACCAACTGAGCTGATCTCAGGGTTCCTCTGGCACTTGGAGGGTGAGCCGTGTAAGGAACACTTGATGGCTCTGGGCATTGCTCAGAACATCAGCTGTGCTGCAAGAGCTTAGAAGGGATTAGAGGACCAGGGGTTGGTGCTGCTGTGCCAGTTACACTTTGAGATGTTGGATCCACACTTGGTTGGCTGTGGGAACATCTGCAGGCAGGTCACCCAGGGGAGCAGAGCAGTGTCAGACATCCTGCTTGAGCTGCAGAATACATTGCAGGGTCCTGTTGCTACAGCACAGAAGTTAACTGCCTTATCCTATTCTTGAGCTCCCCAAAGCTTTCCAGGGAACCCTGTATGTAGAATTTGACCTGGACCAGCAGGGTTGTTGCTGCTACTCGTTTAGAAGCAGTTCATGGGTTAGGACTGGGGATGGAAAGCACAGCTTGCTGACTGTAGGACTTGGCGTGGTGTTTTCCCCTCTTGGCTTAATGCCATAGAAATATTGGGCTCTAGTTATGTATTTTGCAAGAGATCATTTTCATGCTGCTCTACTAAATGACCAGAAAATACTCCAGTGCAAGAGAATTGTTTCCTTCTTTCTTCCTCTTCTCAGCTAACAAGACAGTCAAAATTCTACAGCGTAGAAACCTGTAACTGTGTGTTCCCTTTTTTAAAAAATGGTCACTTCTTACAGGAGACACTTTAAAGTAAAATGTTGCTGTCAAGTGGTGGAGAGGCTTGAATAAAGCTTGAGATGTTTGGAGCTTGCAGTGTGGGATGCAGGGCTGGACAAGAAGGTAGGTTGTGAAATTGCAAGAAGAAAAGTGAGGCATTGAGTTGGCTGCTGTAATATGAATCTGTTTTCCTAGTCCTGATCCTTTTGCCACTGATTGTAGATGGCAAACTTACCTTATTGTAGATGTTTATATATTGGTCCTTTTTTTTACTGAAGTGGCTTATGAGAAATATTTATGCCTGTTGGAAAACAGCATCTAAGGCACTTGTGATTTCTGGTCAGATTTTTTAAAAGACTGTTATGATGAGATGAAAAACATGATAAATTTCAAGTGTTTTGCTTTTCAGAATTGGAAACAATTATTTTAATCTTAATTTTTACCACTTTAGATCATGAATTGGTCTTTGTTGATATTGCAGAGTGAGATGTGATTGGCTTACGTAGTCAGCTCTGTTTTTATCCTGTTAGAGCAGTGCTGCAGTGTATCTAAACACTTTATATACAAAATGAGGAGGTAAATGTTTTATGAACAGAACAAATCTGATCTGGGGGAAAGCTTCAATGTGGGCTGCAGCAGTGCTTCAAAGTGTGGAATAAAAAGGTTCAATGCTCTCATAGGAGTTGTGAAGTCCAGGGGAATGAGAGCCATAGGGAAGCAGGGCTTAAGTTTTAGGATGTTGCTTTTGCCATGGTGCAGTATTGTTGGGAAAAGGCTGAGGGCAGGAGAGGGAACAATGCAGCCTCTGGAGATTCCCAAAAGGAAGGTGTAGTCTCAGCTGATAAGTGTGGGCTACCCAAATACGGAGAACTCTGCATGGCTTGTGTTCAGTTTTTCATTTTAGGATGATGCATGTGAAATAATAATGTTTCCTGCTTTTGTATTCTTTGTGTTTACATAGCCTTTGGTATTTTAACACTATATATTTGTTTTAAGGCAAACACATCAGATACTTGGATTTTATTCCAGGAAGACTTGGGCAGTTTGTTTTGTTTAACTCCTCTGACTACCTTTATCCAGGAGGCAGATGGCAGATGGTCTGGGTGATTGGGTATGAGACTGACAGTCACTCTAACGTGACCTGTACCAGTGACTTTTTCAGGGTTATAATTGTGAAGAAGAGGAATTTATTGAAACATCTCTGCTTGTTAATTCTTGCGTAGGAAAGCTTAAAAGGGTTTTGTTTACTCTTCAACCCATTTTATCTTCGTTTTACTCAGTCTTTCTGGGAGAGGAGAATGAGGATCTCTTTCAGTGAAATAGAAGCAGAAACCTTACTATAATCAGAAGAAGGCATAGACTTTCACTGAAGTCTTTCTGGACTTGAAAATGCCTTTATCTGCAGGTTTGAAACTGGAAACAGAGCTGTGTGTCTTCACTGACAAAACTGGAATGCACTGGAGAACTCCCTTGGCATCTGGCAAAACTAATCCAACTTCTAATGAGAATTGTAGCTGTACAATTAGATTGCACAAATACATTCATTGTTTCAAGCAATATAGTATGACATCTTGCATTTATTCTTTCCCTGCCATTGTTTTCTCTTTGTTCTAAACTATTTCTATGCATGAGATTTTACTTACCCTGGAAAATAGGGCTCAGCCTTTTTATCACTTGAGAGCTTTGGAAAATCTTACAAGTATTTCAACTTCATCCTGTAAACTGGAATGTCTTCACAGATAAGTAAATTATTGATTGGTGCAAATCTGACATAGTTTCTGCTTGCACCCTGCTGAAAACTCAGAAAGTTATTCCTTCAGGAAGCGGCTTCCCCCTTATGGCCTAAAATACTGCCCGTAGTGCCTGTTACACACCTATAAGGTTGTGTGTAAAGATTTCAGATCACTCAATCACAGAGTGCATGAGAAGAGGGAGAGAAACTGGCCTTGTATGTTCTCCTCCTCTAATTTCAGAAAAATATTTTCCTTTTCTAGGACTGTACACACTAAGGCTTTCTAACTGGCCACTTTAAGCAGTGAGATTTATAACTAATTTGGTTGTCTGACCAAGTCCTTGAAATTTGCTTTTAAACTACTGTTCAGCAACTTAACTTTCAATTAAGTAATCAAAAATGCTGAGATTCTTTGAGCCATTAAATGAAGTTGACAAATTACTTTTTTATGGCAAAATCTTGTTGGATTTTGTGGGTATGCGTCTTGCAAAATAAAGGGCTCATTTGTTGTGCTGGGTTTAATGAATTTGAAAATGAGTTGCCATTACCTGTGTAGAGCATTTGTAAAGAGGATCCTTTAGAGAACAAGAAGCTCTTAACTTTTAAGAGCATGAAGTTTTTCAGAGATTGGAAAGGACCTCAATACCTGGAGGCAAGAAATCTGAGCTGCAGCATGTGTTGACATGAATCATTAAAAATAAGTGTAGAAATGGACACTTTGGCAAGCTATCTTTCCTATTTTGGTACCTAGATTCCCATGTTTAAATGAAAAAGCTTCCTCTCATTCTTTGATGGGCAGAAATCTTCCTTTTCCATTGGAGAAAACAGTGTTTCTCCTGGGAATGGCACTGATAGCAAACACCATGGTGTCATGCCAAAGCAAAATTGTGGGAGTTTCTTCTGTCCTGACTGTTGTTTTTGCCATGTTGATGGTTGCCTAGAGAGGCAGAGGGGAAGTGGAACGAAGGAGGGCTGTGTAGCAGTTGTGTGTGCGCATCTTTATCAATATGAAGTAAGAAATCTGACACTCTGTGGTGATATGAAGTCGGTGCTGAGAGCTGGGCAGAACTCTGGCACTTCTGACTCGGATGTGCAGGGCACAAAGCCAGCAGAGCTCTGGCAGGTGTTCTGCTCCTTGGGCTCCAGTGCCCCAGGTTGTTCAGCATGCTGTACCAGGTGTACCCGTGGTGTAACGGGGAGCACTCTGGACTCTGAATCCCAAGGTCCTGAGTTCGAGTCTCAGTGGGACCGTCCCCTGGCAGTAAATGCCTCCCTGCCATCCCATCCCGTCAGATCTCGGATGCTCAGCAGAGTCAGCCCCGGTCAGTACCGGGAGCTGTGACAGTCCCGAGGGCTTCACTATCGCTGTCCAAGCTCACTTGGATGTGGCAGATGGACCTTGGAACTTAAACGGTGGGGCCAGTTCTGTGCATGCTGTGCCTCACCTAAAACATCCACTGTACAGGCTGGAAGGGCACGTGGGGAGAGCCCTGCCCAAATCTTAGTTTGTGAAGTTTGGCCATACATCCATACCAGGTGTATGGTGTTTACATCACTTTACTTTTTAAGTCTGATGTTACACACAGCAGCCTAGAAAAAGATTTAGGGGAGTAACGCTTTTGGTTTCTTATACCAGCTTGCAGTAATATGGATTTTTCCACAACAGGAAAACAATGTAGAAACCCAACACTTTCATTGAAGCACCATAAAAGAAGATAGAAGCTGAACTGAAGGTTTGCAGCTTACAGAACCCCAATTGGTTTAGAACTGGCTTCAGGGATGCATTTTATATCACCACAGTTGAGATTAACTGAAGTTCTTGCTGTTTCTCAGGGTGACTTGAAGGTTGGGATGTTGGTTGGCTGGTTTTGCTTGGGTTTTTTTGTTTGGGTGGAGATTTTGTGTTTGTTTTTTTGTTGGGTTATTTGTTTGGTTGGTTTTGGGTTTGTTTAGTTTTTTTAAGGAAATACTTTTATTTTCATTTCAAGACACTTATTCAATTAGGTTTCAAACTCCATTATTTTCTTCTCTGCAAGATTGCTCAGTCCTTATGTCCGTGACTGTGCTGTAATTTTTAATTACATAGGCAGCCAGAACATTGACTAAATGTCTCCTAATGTATTTTAAATAATTAAACACACACACCCCCACCCATGCTTGTCCACTGTCCTTCTAAAGTGTATTTCTTCCCATCGTGCTTGGATGTTGCAGATCAGCTTTGGCTTTTGTTTGTCTGGCTTTTCTGTAGTTTAGAAAGAGATGAAATATGCCAGATAAAAGTTACTGTGATAAGGAGGAAAGTTGAACTAGGTAACTGTGTTAAGTTATGGAGTGTATAGAGGCCACAGAGCTGGCCAGACAGTTGATTTGGTGTGGGCCAAATTCTGAAAGAACTGGAAGCACTTTCCTCCAGAAAAATGAATCTTTTTTATCTTTTTGTGTCAAGTGGGAAGTGCATGACCCCTTTGATCTGTACAAGTGTCTTTGTGTTCTACTATACCAAGTGACTGCAGAGCTTTTATCAATTATTATTTAGGCTGCTAATTTATGAAAGAAGCTGGAAGCTATAAGCATACTCTGACTTCACAGCCAGTGTGTAAAAAATGTGTTCTATAAATTTGTGTTGCCTAAAGATGATGCTTTAGCCCTGAGTCTTGTCTCTTGCTTGTCAATACCACACCAGCAGCGTTGTCCTTAGTTACCATACAACAAACTCCAGCTTTCTTACAGCTGCTCGCAGTGCCTCTCTCATCTTGCCTTGCTAATGAAGGCAATGTCTTTGTTCAGATCTGTTCTTGTAGATACAGTTGCTAAAACAAAATCTCTGCTGTCCATTATGTTGTCCTTTTCTTTCAAAGTTCTGCATCTTCTCTTCAGCTTTCTTTTCAGCCTGTCCTTCTGCCTTCCAAGGCTGTTACCTGAAGTCTCGGCTTGTTTGCTTTGTCAGTGGACGAGCAATGTCTTTTTACTCTTAGTGGGGAATGTGCTTAATGGGAATGTGCTTGCTTTATTGCTGATATGTTTCTGTCTATGGAGAAATTTCCTTTCTCTGTAGGAAGACTGGATTTTTGATTAGTCACTAGTCTTTTTGATTGAGGTTTGTTGTTGTTGACTAAATTCAGTAGCTGGAACATGTTGAGCTTCTATTTACAGTTACTAAAACGGAGAAATCAGTACACTCCCTTGACAAAATACATCTTAGTTGGTTGACACTTCTTCAAGGATTATTTCCTGTTTGTGGAGTCTAAACACAATTACAGAGAGTCCTTGGAATAGTTCTTGGTGGGACACCTAGGGCAAATTACTGCTCATGTAAGAATGCAGTCTGACAGCTGTACACAAAGAGAGTCAACCAGAAGAGAACTAAGTTACCACTCATTTTTTCTAAATGCTGTGAGCCACCTGTGATGTTTCTTCTGGAAAGGGAAAATTTCAGTTATTGCTGAAATTAGATGGTTGTTGCCTGCCATATGAACATTGTTTGTTTAATTAACATGGATTTACTTAAGTATCAAGGGAGTTTTCAAAGCTGACTTCTTCCTGCTCTCTTTTTACTGGTCAGTAACCCCTCAAGAACTGTACTCTACCTGTTATTCCTCATGAGTGCTGGTTCCTGCACTGCAAATGATGCTTTTATGGTTTTGCTGTGGTCACTCTGTGCATGGATGTGATTGCACCTTTACCTGGTCCCAGAACACTTGCTCTGGGTTAAATAAGGCACTGGCCTGTGATGTGTTCAACTATGTACTTGGAAGTTTTGGAGGGTTTGATGATTTTTTTAAATCTCACTCTCTCCCTGTTTGAGCTTCAAAGTAATCTGGGTTTTTTTAAAAGCTTTTGATTGTCAAACATTTTTAAATGTAGGTGCCTTTAACAGCTCTACAGGCCATCAGTTCTGGTTTTTAACTACAGAATCCTCTCAGATTTTGTTTGACTAAATACGAGTGAGAGCAGTTAGAGCTTGTTCTGACCTCATGGCTGGTGACTATCACCAAAAAGGGGAGCAAGGAGACAACTTTTACTGTAAGTGCCACAGATGTATTTTTAATGCTTTCTTCTGGAACTCTCTGGCAGTTGTTCTGGTAGGCTCTGTTTTGAGCTTGCATATGTTTTAAATTAAATATATATAAATAGATGTTGGAGGGACATGTTATCTTTAGTACTTTCTGTTCTGCAGATGAAAGAAACCTAAGCCGTTTGCTGTACATAATTTTAGTGTGTAACTAAAGAATGCTGAAAACACGAAAAATGGAAACAAAGCCCAAGCTGAAAATTTTACTGTAAATGGAAACTATTGAAAAAATGATGAGCTGGGTGTTTGCTGTAAGAGCTCCAGCACACTGGAGAAATCCGATTTCCTTTCCCAAAGAGGGATTATCTGAAACTGTCAGAAGTTTCTGATTTCCCAAATGACACTCTGGTAACTTTACAGATTGTGGGAACGATTCCTTCCTATGAATTTTGTGCTCACATGGAATTCATGAACATTCTGGAGAGTGCACAGACTGGGACCTGTAATTCTGTGATTCTATTCTGTGGTTCTATGACTCCAGTCTTACGCCACTAGTCCAATTAAATAATTTTGAGCCAAGATAAGCTGCAGTGAACTGTTGTCTCTGCTGTCTGTTAAACACTTGCTCTTATTTTCAAGTGAAGTAGCTTTTCTATCTGTGATTTTTCTACTTTCTGTGAGCTACATTGGCTGAGGGAAGGATTTCACTGAAGGTCTCATGGTCATAAAAAGGAAGTTTATTCATATAAATTATAGAGATGTTCCAGGCACTGCTTGTCCTGTTTTACTCATGTTTACTGCTCATGTATCATCCTGTTTTCATTAAATATTTAATTTTGTTAGTATGGAAAATAAAAAGGGCAGTTTTCTGTGACAAATCTGACAATACTGGGCTTATGCCTATGTGAGTATAATGGAGATAGAATTCAGGTGGGTGAGAGATTCTGCCCACTCCTGCAGTAAAGAGGTAATTCCTGCTCATGGAACATTTAATCATCCCATGTGGAATGGGCGTGTACGTTGGTCTCTGGAGTGAGTGATTCTGCTTGTGGTTTACATATCCTGAGAGAACAAGGAAAGCTCATACGTGGATACTCAGTCTGAGAGGAATGTATCTGTAGGAGGGAATGCAGTGAGCTTGTGTGCTGGTCTGTTTACAGGGATTTAAATCAAAACCAGAGATCTTGCATCCCACTGCCACTTCCATTGTAGACCATCAGCCTACAGAGACTGACATTCCCCAGAATGAGTGTTAAAGTAGTGTTTGTACAGAAGTGCTTTTCTTATAAAGATGTGCTTTGAAGAGACCGAAGATGATGAGAACTGAAGTCAGATACTCAAAACTGATTTAGGTTTTATTTATTTCCCTCTTTCTTAGGCTACAGTTCTGCATGAGTCATTTTTCATGGAATGAGGTTGTGGTAACCAGTGTGGGGTTGGGCTTAAACTAGAGAAGTCTTTGGAGGAGAGGAATTAATACAAATTTATAAGATATTGCTTGCATAAATAACAGAAAACAATAGTATTTATACCCCCTTTGTAGCACAGTTATCTAGAATAACACATACAGTAGTGCTCTGTACAGACATGGCTGCAGTTCCACTATACATAGCTGACTTGTTCTTCTGTTTTATCGACCTCGTTCTCGGTGAGTAGCAACGTATCCAGCAGAATGGCTGATGATGCCTGGATGGGTGAGCTCCTCAGCCTCATTGGGCTCTGGTACATAATGGGGTTGATCCCATTTCTCATCCCATTCATGACAAAGAGCTTGGAATTTTCTGCCATGGAGCTTCTGAAGGAGATCCTGCTGGAGCATTTCCGCAGGGCCTTGATGGGCTTTGTGGTCTGATAGTTGCAAGTGATGTACCTGCTGAAAGCCTCCCTAAATGTTTTGTTGAACAGTGTATATACAAGAGGGTTCACTCCTGAGGATACATATCCTATCCAAACAAATATCTCCAAAAGCTTTTGGAAAACCTCCTTGTTGCAGGAGTTGCAGAGAACTGAACTTATGTTTGTTATGAAAAATGGGCACCACATCAACAGGAAAAGAAAAAACACAATCCCCAGAACTTTTGATGCCCTCTGTTCGTTGGTTATAGTTTGCATGGACTTCCTCCCAATTGTAGATGTCCTGCAGAGGGGCATGTCACTGGCCAGGGCCTGGTCCTTCCTGGAGCCATTCAGCATGGCCACCTTCTCTGGGGAGGAGGCTGGTGTCGTGTCACGCTGGAACACTGTGGACACTGCTGACCAAGTGAAACGCTGGGGCGGTTTGTTGATCAAATAGGCCTTCTTGCGCAGCACTTGGATGGTCAGGAAATAGGTGACAATCATGATAGCCAGGGGAATGAAGAAGGCAGCCACTGATCCGTACAGAATGAAGTCATGGAAGCGATCAGGCATCAGGACACACGTGATGTTTGTGGAGTTGGTGTCTCCATCTTCAATGCCTCTGATGGGGACTGGGATTGCAATGCCTACGAGAGAAAAAACAAGTACTTCAGCATGTGGCAGTCACTGCAATCTGCTCATCAGGCCTGAAGCCTCGGGATTTCTAAGGAAAGGTATTTCCTGAGCTCTGTAGCAGGCACAGGGTGACAGACACAACGTGAGTTGTTGAGAGCATCACGTGGGTAATTGGGCAAACAGTACCTTGTAAGACTTGGCAAGCTGAGCTTCAACAGAGTGCCCTTTCTAAGGAGGTTGCACCTTAGTGATTGAGGAAGCAGGATAAAGTTGCCAGCTTTCAAGTGTAAAACACATTAATTGCTTTGACTCTAGTTGTTAGAATTAGTACAGCTTTTCCTCCAGTGAAATGTGTTTTCCTAAAGCCATTTGCCCTTTTTTCTCTTCTCAAGAGTAACCTTTGCACTTTTTGAAGGGCAGTTTGGTAAATACATAAATTAACCAAGTGACTGGACACAGCTGATTTTTTTCACCCTGCTTGAGTCTTTCATATATACAAGTAGTTAAATAGTTGCCAGAATTATGCAGTATGTGTTTGAGATGGATTTGTTGTTTAAAGTCTCCTGCATATTTAGGAGTGTTTAAATGAGTATGGCCAGCTCTGTAATTCACCACTCGTTTAAAAAAATGTTAGCAGTCTTGTCTTTTAAATGAATTTTTTATAACCACTAAATTACAGTCAGCATTTCATTTGCCAGCAGTCTGACATTGCAACAAAAACAACAGGTTCCTTGCTGTCTGGTGAAGGTTATTTGTGCTGTTTTCTGATACCACTTAATGAGATCTAGGGATTTAGTGTATTCCTCTGCTACTCTGCTTACTGGAGTTGGTTGAAGGCAGCAAGAAAAGTGGGTTACTCTTCAGCAACTTGTTCCCTTTCTCAATTAGAGGCACACCTTCAGATATAGAAAACATTTAAAATGAGGATTGAACCAAATTAACCTTGGATTTGGAGAACCTGACTCAGCTGCACAGAAGTTTTGTGTGAGATAAAAAGAAATTGAGAAGTACAGCACTGGTTAATGGCAATAAATCACGCAGTAAAAGGTCAGCTTGTAAGTGTCTTGTCATGCTGTTTTCTTTTTTGTTTTATGTGATAAAATAAAAATAGTGTATTTTCTCCTATCATCACAGCTCTTCCAGAACCCTTTGCAAGTAAAAAATTTCTGGTTTAGGCACATTTTTCTCAGCCAAGAAGGTGGATGTGTTCATTGTCCTATGCATCATTGATCTTAATAATGCAGAATAATTTGGTTTTCTCTTGCACACAGAGCATGAAGTGTTATGGCTGCCTGCAGTGTGCAGTAAGTTACTTGAATTTAGTGCTTTCACCTCCTTAGCTCATTTAACAGATTTCAGCATTAGAGGGGAGGTGCTGCATGCACATCACAGCAATGCTAATATCCTAAAAATGTGTATGTTGGTATCCTTTATGTAAACTGTTCAGGTTTGTTGATTTGGGGATTCTTTGTTAGATTTTGGCCTTTCTGTGTCCTGCATTGGCAATGTCTCAGCCTTCAGTTACCAGGAAGTGGATGTTACCAGCCACTCATTTAGCTTTCAGTCTTTGGTGTAAGTAATTAACCTCTCTGTACTTGCTTCGTGGGGCAGTTGCAAGGCACTGATTTTTCAGCATCTACTCAAGGCTTAAAATATATGTTTGGGACAAAATATAACACCACAGGAACACGAATCTTGCTTTCCTGGGAGACATGCCATGCACGTGGATATAGTCTTCTGATTTTTGAACTTTTAGGACCAGGACAAAAAGTGATGATTATCCTGACTCAGTCCTTGATCTTTCTTTCTGGTGAGCCTGACAGGGAGCATTGATTCAGGCAGATCTTTATGGTGTAGCTGTGTATGATCCAAGAGGTGGACTTAGGCCAGCCTGGGTGTTAGAGTCTGCTAGTCAATAGTACTTGGCTAAATTTTCCATTTTGCCCAGCTCTCAGCTATTGTTTCAGACATGAAAAGCTTCTGTGTTCCTTTTCCAGCCTCACGTACCTATTGAAATGAGCCAAACCACGATGATTTTGATGATTGTTGTAGCCCATGAGTTGTACTGACTAGCCTGGATTGGCTTTTTTATCGCAATGTAGCGGTCCAGGGAGATGGCACACAGGTGCATGATGGAAGCTGTGGAAAAGAGGACATCAAGGAACAGCCAGACGGGACACAAGGCAGTTGGTAAAGGCCAGGTGTTGTCTGAAAGAGAACAGAAAACTCATTAGAATCTGAGCTTTTTGAGAATTTTCAGTGTGTGATTTTCCCTTGGTATCAGAGCCTTTGAAAAGTTCCTGGTACTGCAGGAACTGAGTTTTGCCACAACTGGATTCTCTCTTAGTTAGCTCCTAACTTGTCAGGGTTCCTGCCATCATATTGATCACGCTGTTTGTGTATTATAAGCCTTTCCCTGTCTTTTTGTCCCTTATAGATCAGAAGATCTTTGTGGCAAGGACTCTGGATTAGAAAGTTTATGAAAAAGGGCCATGACTGGTTCTTGCGAGCCTGCTGCTGAATGATTATTTGCAGCTGTTTCTCCTTGATAGTCCTGTGATTCATGGTTTTATTAAATGGTGAAGATAATTGGTCATAACCACTTTAAAAGTCAGTAATTGTAACTCTACAGTTGAACCTTAGTGGTGATTTTGAAGAGTCTGGTTCAAACAGTTTAAAAATGGGTGTGCTGTGTCACTTGAGCAGATACAGTTGAGCTCTAATGTGGCTGAGTAGGGCTGTTCTGTCTCAGTAATGATTTTATGCAAACTGAACGCTTTGATGCATTTTTCCCCCAAGAACAAAGGAGACTTTGAGTCTGTCATGCTGTTTGTTACAGTAGTTACAAGTCTTTAATGTTATCTATAGAGCAAACATGGGGTCTGTTGACTGCACTGTGTCCAAGGTAAAGGTTTTGTAGTATTGAGCTTTCCAAAAGGCTCATAATTTTGGGAGTTGTCTCCCATCTCAATGTCTACAATACCAAATGAACTTTGATGGAACTCTGATTATTTTTTATTTAACTGGTTTATTTTCTCTCAGCAGTAATTTGTATTGCAATCCAGTGCTAGCAGTGTTCAGTTTGAGGTGCATTTTGAGGTGTTGTCTGTCTATAAGGATGTTTTGTAGTCCTCAGGAAGAATGTGTGAACAAGGAAGATTTTTCTGTTTTTAATGGTAGAAGTTGATCTGTTAAATATATTCTTCTCCCTTGTGTTGTGCTCAGTCAATAGGCACACTGATAGTATTGCCAGAGAAATCAGTTCTTTGTTGAGTGATGATTAAGGTGAAAAAAAAGATATTTCTAATAAATCAGATTGGTTTTAATTTCCTTGCTTGGAATAAATAGATCTACATGCTGAGAATGCCAAACAAGCTGGAGTTCTGTCATGTTCAGTCTTACCAAAATGGTAACACTGCAGGAGTTTGAGATAAACATTTTTTTGCAATGTGACTGATCGATGGAAGTGATAATGGTGCTGCCTTGACCTGAGTCATTAACTCCAGGGGATGGAAAATTTTGTAAAGACAAACACAGCAAATACTTGTCTGCACTCTTACCTATGGTGGGAAACCTCCGTGTGAAATGAAGAGAAGGGATGGATGGAGCCTGCACTGAACCTCAGCCATCCCAGAGCACAGGACTCCAGGTGAGGATGACGTAGGCAGTGAGGCAGAGGGGAAAGAGGCAGTCTGTTTTCAATTTATTAACCAGTCAGCTTTAGTATCTATCATAACTATTTCCTAAAAATAGATTTCATGGTTGAAATTACACTTCAAAAAAATTACTCTTGTCAGGCAGATATGAGAAAGTTGTAATTAGTATATTAGGAAACTCTTACTCATCTTTAATTTTAGTGTCTGCACTTTCAGCTGGCAGTAAGGTGTGCTGCACTTCTGGAATGGGTTTCCTTTAAAAAGGAAAACCAAAATGTGTTGTGGCTCATGTAACCAGCTGTAATAATCATAATAAAAAGAAACATTTAAAAGAAATAACTGATTTGATGGGCTTGAAATGTTTTGCTCACTCCAGAAAATTAATACAACTTCTTTTGACTTTGTGCTGAAGGATTAGTTTAGATAAAACATGAACAATGAAAGGTGTGTTCTACAACTTGAAGGATGGCAGAAACACAGCTGGATTTCAAGTGAGCAGCTCACAGTTCTTTTGGAGATTCTGTGTATGCCACTTACTGGATTAAAACTGCTTTCTGTTCTGGAGAATCACCGTGTGATAAATTCTTTCCTTTTTTTAGTTAATGTACTGTTTGCAGAAGAAAACCCTTGAATGTCTTGCAACAAAAGGCCCTTTTCCTTCCTTTAAGTATAGATACATTTAAACAGCGATTTGATGCAAAGAAACCCTGTACACTTTTGAGTTGTAAGACCTTTTATGAGTTGCCAAATGCAACTGGGCAGAGCAAGCTTTATGTTTTCTTTATTTTTGTCTAGTTTTGAACTGGGTGCTGAAAACAAGTGTGTTATCATATTCATGATTATGGCATTATGTCCTACTGTGTTTGTGTGTATGAGATTATGTTTTTTATCCAAACAAAATCAATGTAGACTTTAAATGCAGTAGCTGGAAAGAGCTGGTAAGTTCTAATAAAGACTGAAAATTATGGTTATTATTTAAATGAAACAAATATCATGAAACTGGTATTTTAAAGTCCAGAAGAGTCACACAGTTGTCAGCTATTCATTCTCTGGTGTATTTTGCTATGGTTTACTTGGATTTGTTGGTTGCACCTGATGAGAAACTCCGTGCCTGGTGTTTGAGGGGTTGCTCTGGCTTGATTTTTGTGCTTTCCTGGTGGAGACAGTGTGTGTGACTGTTGGCCTGGGAGTGGGAAAGTGATGGACTATGAATTTCTGTTTGGGACTCAGAAAACATGACTCTTGAAGGTGATGGTGACCTGCTTGATTGTTGTGCTGCTTTATAACTCAGAAGGTAAAATGAGCATGTCCTACCAAGAGGTGATGCCAAGCCATTAGTGGGTCATACTTACTTTGGACTGTTGGGAATTCTGATTCCCCTGGTATAGATCCACATTGTCACAGCAGACCAGAGCAGTTACTGGGCTGACTGTGATTCTCTACCCCCATTTTTCTTGGGAATTGAAATGCTGATTTAAACAAGCTAGGGGATCGAGTTTTTTAAAACCTATTTTAAATGCCTTGGTTACCCAACAAATGTGCCTGCCTGAAAACTTGTCTGCTTTCTCCATCCATCAGGTGGTATAAGTTAAAAAGAAATTCCTTCTTCCTACAAACCTTGCCTCAATGCCCTCTAAGCACTCCAGCAGTGGTTCTGTTGCATATTTTCCTTACTTTGAGTCAAAACAAGATAGAATACACTTTAAGATTTGTCTTGCACCGTAAGAGAAGTAAGATGAGCTTTTAATTCAGCTGTCTACCCTTGATTAATCTTTATTTTAGAAAAGCTTTATTTATAGGAAATACCTTAGAAATGTGTAATCCTTAAAACAAAGTACAGTGTAGAAGAGCTGTTCTTGCTGTAAGCCAGAAGGTTTTTGGAAAGCTGGAGAGAAAGCACTACTTGTGCACATGTACAAGTGATTGAGAGATCTCTGTATAGACTTGGAAACTGTTCTGCTGTAGGGGCTGCAGAAATGTGTTACCTGTGAAGGGCTGTGTTGCTGATGGATAACGATGCTGTGGCTGAGGTGGAAATGGGCACTCTATCAGAAGCCCATTTAAGCCTAAATGTCAGTGTTGACAGCGGGGTGTCTGTGTGGGGTGTTCACCCTCCTGTCAGTACTGGGCTCAGTGGCTGCCAAGGCTTTGTGTCTCCAGGCTGTGCTCTAGGGTTTTTTTAATTTAACCTAAATAATGTGGGTTTTTTCTTTAATTATTATACTTGCTTTGTGAGAAATAAACCTTTGTTTTCTTACTTATCTTTAGAGTTGACATTTTGGGAAGTAGCCCTCGGTTAAAGTAGTTTTCTCTGGTAGTTCGCACAAGCAAGAAGGGAAGATTTGTTGTGGTTCATCATCAGTAATGAGGGAAGATGAAGACAGTGATTGCTTGTGATAAATAATGGTTTGCAGTTTAGGATGAGCAGTATTACCTTCTGATTTTAAGTGGATGACTATCAGGAGTAGAGAATATATTTTAATATATTTAACCCATTGCCCACCAAGCCTTGGACTTCTCACTGCTGCGGGCTTTGCAAACGGGAGACTCTCTCAAATGCGTTTGCTAATTTAACTATCCAGTGAACAGCAATATATTTGTTTTTCTTCAGTACTTCTGAGTGCTAGAAATTTGGGTAAACTGTTTTGAATGCCAGATTTCAGAGAATTAAATTGTCTCCTAGGTTTTATTTTTTAGAAATTAGAAGAATTCAGCAAGCAATAAAAGCTCTGAAATGTTTATGTATTATGACACTTGTAATCCTGAATTAAAGTTGCTGTGTATGCTTGCACTGGAGCACATTTAGTTTGCTCTACTGAGAATAAATAATGTGCTGCACGTGGCATTACACCTGCAAATGAGTTGCAGATTTATTTATTTACTTATTTTTAAAAGGGTCTTCTCTTTTATGGGGAGTCTGTTTCTGAAGATTTTTCGGTAAGCAGACCAGTATCTGTAGCAGGTTTTAAACACCCTGTGTGTGACACATTAATTTGTACAGTCAAGATCTCAGTCTGACTGCACTTTATTTCACATCTTTCCCCCTCAAATATTCTCTACATAATTAGATACCAATCCCAAATCGGAAGCACAATATTTGTACTCTGTATCTGGAAGCTGCACCCGGCCCTTTCATTATTAAGGAAACATTCCTGTGTGGAAGTGCCAGGAGGTGGATTTAGTTTGCTCTCTGGATATCAATGACTATTCTTTGTTCACATAGTTATCTGGCTAATGTAGCTTCAAGATTTAGAGTTGTCATATATTTAAGTGTCTGTTCCAGCTTCATTCCAGTAACTCCTTGTGTTTTGCTCACACTTTGAACTTCTATAAACACCTCAGCATCTTCTCAGTGAAGAGGCAAAGCAGCTTTTCTGGTTGGCTGCCAAAGAGAGACTTGTATGTGAGAAATTTGAGTTTTAACCACTGTTATGTGGAAGGCGAGTTGCAGCCTTAATTAGTTATAACTCATTTTACTACTTTCTGGTAAATTTCCTGCATCATGAAAGATGTTTTTGTTTGACTTCTGAATTAAGATGCCTAGCATGCTTTAAACTGTTGTATCCAGGGCTTAGCACTGGATTAATTGAGAGATTAAGGAGCAATAGTCTCTTTATAAAACTATAAAGAAAAGATTTGTTAGTCTAGCAGAAAAAAAAAAAAACAGAACAAAAAAACCCACCAAGAAAAGAACTCCACAAAATCCAGAACTTGCCTTCCCTTTATGTTGATTTCAAGTCAGTACTATGACTTGTTAATAGTTTTATTATTAATGAGACCTTTGGCAGGAACTAAGCAGTTACAGTATCTGTGTGTGTGTGCCTATCTGCTTCTTGCCTCCTCACACACATGCACATACCTGACATACCCAGGTTTTCTATAAGTGACTGATTTTTTTTTAGTTAAAAATTACTGCCCCAGTTATGTACATTCAGTTTTCTTTTTAGAAACTTGCTTCAAAAACTATTTTGTTATCTCAACACTGAATTCTGACGTCTAATTTCCACTTCTGTTTAGGGAGAAGCAGTCTGTAATGCACAGAAATTCAGTCTCAAGGCATTTAATGAGTAAACACATTTGTTAATAAAGTGATACCAGTTTTCTGCAGCAAACAAAAGCTACTGATGGCTTTTCTGAAATAAAGTTTATGGTTGTGTTTGGTTGTTGCTCAGGCAACTCTTAGAGTCTTGCCTAGGAAAAATGACCTCCCGCAGCCTTTTGTTATCTATGGCCCAGTGGTATCTATACCTTAAAGATAATTATATAAATCTATAAGTTTATTGAAAAACCTGACTTGTTGATTTTTTTTTCCATTTATGATATGAAAATAAACTACTTAAAAGGTATTCTTAAAGAAACCCTAGGAGTAAAAGAGAGACTTTCCCATGGAGCTGCCTCTGATTAGTTGTCAGAAGCAATACCTAAAGTAAAGCTGGGCATAAGAGACTATGGAAAAATCATGCTTGTTCTGTAAGGACTAGTGAGAAAGAAAATGTCACACCCAATATATGTTCATGTGAAAAAACCCTATTTTATTTCATTTGAAACAAATTAAATGACAAATCTGAATCTCAAAAATTAGGTATGTGGATTGAGGCTTCCTTGGCTTGACAGATAATTCTTTATGATGTTTGACAAACCTGCTGCTTTACCCAGGATGGGAGAAAATGGATTTCTCTGAAACTGGTACTGGTAAAGGTCGCTGTCACTGATGGTGGCAGTGACCATCTCTGCTCATGGAGTTTGGAATCAATACTCAGATAAAATCATGTGTATGACTCCTAGAAAGTTCAAAACCTGTTCAGTGTCCTGAAAAGATGCTGAGTTTTAATTTCAGGTTTTTTAAGGGAAGACAGCCAGCAATTATAAAATATCCAATACAACAAATTCCAGCATTGTGCTGATGTTAAAAATCATATTACACTGTACAAAATGTAATTTCCTATGTCCAGCTCCTACTTAAATCAGTTCTAAGCATCGTTTGATTTGTGAATGCTTTGTTTCAAAGGAAGGAATACCCACAGTAGTTGTACTTCCCATAGAGACATTCAGCGTTTTAAGGTGAGAGAGAGAGGGAAGATTTAGCAGCCCTCATGCAAGTGACTTTTAAAATCGTAATGGTGGAAAGCAAACAGCTTTTCTGTTTAAATTCAGCCTCCCCAAACTGCACCCCATATGCAAGCCTGATGAAACAAACATGCTGAACTTACCAAATAATATTATGAGAAGGGCAATCGGCATCACAAACAGACCCACGAGCAAATCTGCCACAGCCAGGGACGTCAGAAAGTAGTTGGTAGCATATTGCAGCTTCTTCTCGAGGGACACGGCCAGTATGACCAGTATGTTCCCCCCGATGGTGGGGATTATCACCAGCAGGATCAGCAGCGCTGCCCAACGCACTTTGTTTCCTTGTTCGTCACTTGGGTCGTCCTGCTTGGATGCTCCTGTTACCGAGAGAGGTGACAGGGATCCATTGCCAGCTCCAATTCCATTCAAGAAATATAAAGAATGGGACATTTTTGTGTCCAGCAGAACGTATTCAGGCGCTGTGTTTTGTGCAGGAATTGTGTATGGTACAAGAGTTCTGTGTTCCTCTCTGGTCCAGGATGGTCCTGAAGAAAGGCCAGCATGGTCAGTATAGTGAACTGGTCATCTGTTATTTTGAGATCCTGTTACCGTGTCCAAGCTGGTATCCATTTTTTTTAGCCTGTGCCTTGCTGAGTGCAAAATAGTCTTAAAAATTAAAGTCCTGTCTTGTGTCCATTGCTGGTTCTTGGGGTTCAGTGGTCTGGTCTCCCCTTTATAGCAAAGCTCAGGCTTCAGAAGATTAAAGGAAAAAACTCAGTAGCTGTGGAAAGTAAGCAGTTCATCAGTTTGCTTTTTTTCTTTCTTTCTTTCTTTCTTTCTACAGCAGTAAAAAAGTGATAGATGAATCTGAATGCCAAATATCTCCCTTTAGATTCAGTGTGTGTCGATTTGCTCTCTGTGAGTACAAACTGATGCAAAGGCAGATGCTTGAGTTGTGTATGTGCAACTCCTCCTCTCCTGAGTGTCTTGTCTCCAGCAGCGTGTGCGTAGGCAGGCATCAGTTCCCATATCTCCCCTTATTAAGAATCCGATTTCTCCACAGAGGGTAGCCCAAAAATACCTTCAGAAATTATGTATGAGGTTTCTGTTTTAATCTCTACAGTTCCTAATTTATCAGGTGAGGGTCAGGAAGCTGCAGACAATAAAACACCGGTGACGGTCTCAAGGGGACTGTAAAGGTTTATCGAACTGAGACATCTAAATTTACCCATTACTTAAACGGGTGGGGGTGAGTAAAATGCTTGTTTTTGTAATCCGAGCAGGGCTTTTATTAAGCACAGCCTATTCTCTCTCTCTCTGTCTTTCTTTCTCTGTCTCTCTGAACTCTACTGAAGACTTAAGACTTGCATTTCCCCCTTCAAGCAGAGACTCCAACAACTGTCCTGGCATTAAGCTGAGCAGATGCTCAGTTACTGAGAAGATCTGATGTGTTGCAATTTTCAGGTGAAGAAAACCTTACCTCTTTCTGTTGTGTTTTAGCAGAGTTCCCTTTGCATCCAGGAAGATCCTTTGTCATTTTTTTTTTCGTCATGTGGTGAATTTTTTGAGATTTTTCATTACTTTCTGGAAAACAAGTTGATCATTTGCTTTTGGCTTTTATAATATTTCTGAAGATTGCATCTTCATGTGCATTTGTTTAGCATTTACATTTCTTCTATCACCAAGATTAAGAATTTCTATTTGGGGAAAACTATATTTCTCACCCAAGTATTTTCTCCAGCTCTGAAATCAAGAGGAATCTTACCACATTTAAGAAAAGACAGAAATAAGGTTGTGTTCTTCTTTGTTGTCCTTTCTCTTCCATTCTTTGTTGATTTTACTTAAGTGATGAGCAGAGTGTGCAGTTTTCTCTCTGTTCACGAGCAAAGCTCTCAGTTTGCTGCTGCCCTTGTTCCGTGATTGACTCATTCCAGCGTATCCAGCTCCAGTGCTTGAAAAGCAGGGAAGCAGCGAGTGAGTGAGTGGGGGGTTTAGCTGGAGAAAAGCCAAGCGTGTGAATGGACTCGGTGCTGCAGCACCTCAGTGTGTGTGGCTGTGGCTGTTCTGTGGCTGTGCAGGGCTGTGTGTCTGTGTGTGCTGCTCTCTGCTCACTTGCTTTCTGGAAAGAGCACAGTTAACCCTAAAAAGATCTTCTCCCCTGTAAACTTCTTGCCTAATTTTATAAAAGTATTGTCTAGCATGGTATTTTAAGCATGTGCACTGTTACTTTAAAACTTTCTTCATGCAGCTGCTTTTTATTATCCCCAGTGTGTTTTGTTTTGTTACCTTTCAACTTTCAGTCAGATCTGTGCATAGTCATCTTATAGTTCTGCATTAAAATGGGAATAGAGTTCACTTGCAAGGATGATAGCTCCAAAATTGTGTAATAATTCCTTGAATTTAAGGCCAGAAGAGACCATGAGATCATGGTCTGCCCCCCTATATGACACCAGCCATTACATTCCATGAATTGCTATTGCTCACCAGCCTTGAGCTGGAAATCAGATCCTCAGTGAACTGTGAATCAAAAAATTCATATTTTTAGGATAGAGCAACTGGGAGGCCAAAGACAGAAAGGTGCTGCCAGAAATTAATAGAAATACTTTACTTGAAGTGTGTTCAGATAAGAGAGTTTTCAGTAGTTTTCACTTGTTCCTTGTTTTCCCTGTTTAAAGGAAACCTTCAACAAAATTACATACTGTATTTGTTTACAATTTACTGTTGATATATTTATTCCTTAGCAAAGTATATATTAGAAAAAAAAAGATTAATCCAGCTATGATAGTTCTGTTTTCTCACCTGGCCATCTTCCCATTGTCACCCCTGACAGTACTGAGAGAGGAGAGCTCATGAAAACATATAAAAAGTGAAAATTGAGACAGGACAATACTTTATTTAGCTAAAGAGCATTTGGATTCAGTTTTTTGTAAGCTCCCTATGTCTAATCAACTTTTGGTTTATATTTTATCAATCTTGAAGGCTCTCCCAGTGATAATCCAACTGTACCTGATCTCTTTACCAAAATTTCCATCGGATGAAACAGATGCAGTGTTCATTCTCTCTGATTGTAAAGATGAATCTTATTTTCAGTCATCACTGTCACTTGGTCTGTTTTTATGTTGTAGAAAGGTGGCTGGAATTATTGCCATTCTGTGGAGCCACAGCTCTTGGCAGTGTATCTGCATCATAAATGGAAAAACAATGATCAAGAGTAAAAACACCCAAGTGTAGTAAAAGATTAGTCATTTACCTTCACTAGGTACATGCCACATGCAGATTTTCATGTCTTGTCTCTGAATTTAAAGAACACAATTAAAAATTCTGTGGGAAAAGGTAGATAATGCATCTGTTGGGACCATCTGCTAATCATCAGCATCAGTTGCTCAATCATTATATGGAATGACTTTTATGGTTTTTTACTTTTCATGCTTTCTCTTTAACAATGCAGCAGACACTATCCCTCAGTCACTGCAGAGGGGAGGAACTATCAGAGTTACACAAGTGTAATTTTGTTAACTTGAGTTCTGTATTAGCTCTTTATAAATTTCCTTCACAGATCTTCCCATCCAAGGAGCAGCACTTTGGCTACTGCAGTAAAGGTTTGTTCTGATCTAAGTGGAAGTAAAGTGTTCCCCTTGTGAAATGCCTCAGTGGATGTTACAATGTCACCTGTGTGGCAAAAGCATCTTTTAGCCACTGGAATGACTAAACTAAGTTGGAAGGAGGGAGGCAGCTTGATGAAGCCCCAGCTAAGGCTGCACTGTTGCCCACAGGTTGTTCTGATGAAAGCTTTGAATGCATTCATATCTAATTGAAAGGAAATTGTTTCTTTAAATACAGATAAAATGGTTATCTTGAGAACTTGCAGAGGAAGATCATAACAAGTTTAGTGGCATGTAGGCTTGCATGTCAAATATACCTGCTTGATGCACTGTTTGATTTCAGAGAGCTAGAAAACTTATCTGTCTTTTGTGATGTCTTTTGGACTTTACCAGGTTTGAATAATTTCTGAGAAACACATCCTCCTCTATATCTACTGCAGATCTGCAGCAGGTTTTTCACCACATGCTTCTGGTTGGGCTGTTTGTGCAGGCTGGTGTCCTACCCCCATGTCCAGCTCTTCTCGTGTGTCAATGATGATAAACCTTAGACCCCACTCCTGGTCCACTGCAGCCAGAATGTTTGAACCAGGCAGATATTGTTTTTATTTCCCACTCCTTGCTGCTCCTTCTGTTTTCAAATTGCCAGTACTGTTGTATTTGAGTGCAGTGCCTGTGGGCAGTGCTCAGCCTCCGCTTCCTGTAGAAGGCTCCCAGAAGTTCTTGCTTGGACAACCAGGAGGCATTTCAGAGAAGAACATTGTGGAGAAGGAGGCTGTGCTGCACATGGCATAGTTGTAGGAAATTCTGGCTTGGAAATAGCTGGGATCATTTTTGTCCAGAGAGGGAGACAGGTTGTTTAGTCTACACTGAAATGCATCAGTTTGTTACATTTTAATCTGCAAGTTTTCAGTCTTCTGTGAATTCCCCCTTCTGCTACATGAACCCCCTTCAGAAATACAAATTGTGCAGTTAGGTATCTGCATTCCTCCTTTATTAACTCATTTATGGATGAAATTAAGCTTTTGTTAAGCTTTTTTCTTTTTAAATCATCACTACATTACTAAAGCAACTTGTGGAAATAGTTCTGTATAAAATGATTAATTAATGACCAATAGTTTAGAAAGTTATAAATATTTAGAATCTTTTTAAATATGACTGGAGAGACTTAATGAGGAATTCAGAAGATATATTTGACATTGTTCTTCAATTCTCTGGCAGTTCATTTTTCAATGAGTTGTATAGTACTTAAATATTTAGACTAAATAATAAGTGATGCTTCCATTTTTAGTCTTAATCACAAGACTAATGTAATGGATTTTATTCAGTATTTTGTTTATTTACTTATTGATGCCACCTTATAGATATGCGGGGTTTCATGTCTAAATATTGCTGAAATATAAAGAAAAATGACAATAATGCTTTAACCTTCAAAATGTTCAACTTACGGAATTGGAGTTAAACTGCACAAAGGTATTTGGATGTGATTCTAACTGGGCTGTGAGCTAAGAAACTTCAAGTGGAATGTGCTCCATGATGAGTTTTTAGTTTGTCATGTGCTTGGGGAAAAAAAGATTGAAGTGCGTTGTTAAACAGAGTTCGTGTTCCCAACAATGTTCCTCTACTTTGAACAGCCCAGCAGGACTCCGTTAGGCAAAGCCTGGTAAGAGCTATGGTATCTGTAGATGGTGCAGTTGTAATGACTTTAAAAAAAAGCCAACAACAAACAACCAGTATTACAGATTCCTGATAATGTTGCAGTAAAAAATGTATCTTGGTGAAAAGGCAATACAATTTTATGGTTTTGTGGATTGAAAGGGAAACTGTCTGTGCTGTGTCCAGCTGACCTGGGTGGTTTTGTTTGTATTAGTCTGTCTTAGTGACAGTCAACGTCCTGGTTTACATTTTGTTAAGTTTTGCACTGGAGGCTTAAGAAAAATTTTCTTGCTTTTCTCTTGTTGGAAGTAATGAAGAATTCAAAACTGTCTTCTCAGAAACTCAAGGTTACTTACAAGCTAAGTACCAGCTTTTATAGAGAGAATGTGACATTTGTATGTGTATAAATGTCACTTATATTTAATTATGTCCAAGAAATTAATGTCTCCAGAAAGAGTTCAAAGTTTAGGCTAAGGTTAAGGTAATTGGGCAGGAGTTAGACAGGTCCTCTGTGTTTTCTTGAGTGTTGCTTTCTAGAAAGAGTTGAAATCTTTAGCAGCACAAGGTGTTTGTTTCTTGTGTAGATTTCGAGAGCACCAAGTTGGCAAGTAAAGCTAAATAAAATGCCAGCTGTTATGTTTTGCTGAGAATCTCTTATTGCTGTCTTGGTGCATCTTTATTTGTCTTTATGATTTTGTTTGGCTTCTGAAACAAACCAAACTGGATCTTGGAGGAAGTTTTTCATCTGCAGCCAGTTTATCACAATAGTAAAATTTATCCTGCTGTAGGGATAAGAGCAAACTGAAAGGCCTGTTTTTATCCAGGTCACTTTATTCTTGAGAGGAAGGTGGAATCAGAGCTGTAGCTGACTACTGTGTTTAAGTTCCATAGAAGAAACTTTCAGACATTTTTGGGTTCTTGATTTCATTAGTTTCGTGGTAACAGAACTAAGTTGAAGCCAGTTGTGATGTAGGGGATTTTTTTTGTACACAGGTCTGGGTTCACTGACGTCTGTGGTTTCATGGCTTAGGTAGGAGCAGCTGAGCAATTTTCAGATGAAAATGAAGGAAATAATCAGGCCATTCTTTTGTCGTAGTTTTGCTGTTGTAGTAAAATGTAATTGCAAAAGCAAACTGCTTGAGCAAAACCAGTGTTAGGAACAAAGGAAGGAACTAGTGCATTAGAGATAATTTGGTTTTTAAAAATAGATGTTGCCTGTCTTTCTAAGATACAGAGCCCAGTTTAGAGACATGCCTTAGGCTTTAATGTAGGAATTTTTAGATGACATTATTTTACTGTGTTGTGGGAAGGTCAGACTTGGGGACTGTGGTACATTGCTTCTGTCTTCAAAATATATTAGTTATACTCCGGGCTTAGAATTTTTACTGTGACTTTTAAGAGGAGAGGAAAAATTTGTTTCTGGAGATAAAATTTCTGCCCAATAAATCTCTGTTAGCCTGGTATTTCATATGATGTTATTTTCTGTTTAACTTGCAGTAATGACAGATGTCTGTATTAGGAGTGAGAGCATCCACATACTGAGTGTTAGTTGTGACAAACCGTTTATGTTTTTCAGTCCTGTTTTTTTGTCACACTCTGTGTTATCTTTCTCCTTCTCCCACCAGAGGTTTCTGCTCTGTAGCCACACTGATTCAGCCATCAGCACTCAGCCAGTGGGGGAGGTCTCCAGCAGGGAGCCAGAGGGGTGGGCTGGGCTTAGGAACCTACATGGGGCTGGTACCAGTGAAGCAGAAACTTCCTCCATCAGCAGGACTGTCCCTCTGAACTGTGCTGAGTGTCAGGTCAGCAGCTCGCGGGGCTGTGCTCCCAGTGAAGGGTGAAAGCCAGGGCAGGGGAAGGATAATGTGCTCATGTTTTAAACATATTCCCCACCTGGTTTGCCACTTGAAAGTAATGCCACGGGAGCACAACTGCAGCCTGTAACTGCTTATGAGGGCCTTTTAACTTCTCTTTTGATCACTTGACAGAATTGGTTTGGGTTTTATGAGTTTTATGAAGCGTGGGTTTGGGTTTATACAGGCTGACCTTTGGCACAGTGTGTGCTACCACAGTACAACATTGTAAAACATCTCAGCAATAAAGGAGTGAGTAAATGTTACTGCTTAGGCACTGATACCAACAGTGCTTTTGTGCACTAAGTCCTGTTCCTCTGATACACACTTTTGGAAGACTCACTTCCTTGACCTGCTTGTGGATCTGCCTTTTAGATCTCTGTTTGGGAAGACACTTTTTGAAGATTGAGTGTTCAAGAAAGCTGTGTTACTGAGGACAGTGGTGAGACCCATTAAGTAGCTTTAACTCCCAAAGTGGAGGTTACAGAAGGCCCCCTGTAAATCAAACATTATAAAATGTTTGACCATTTCATAAATAGATTTGACATAAAACACTGAAAACAATGGCCACAAATAATTTAAATCTAGCTAAGAATTCTAAAATCAATTAGTGTACGTTAATGCTGGTTTTATAGTAAAAGCTGTGTTGGAACTTCTGAGCCTGCAGGCACAAATATGTGTTCAAGTTAATGGTTCTATAAAATCCAGCTTTCTGAATAGGAATTTAATGATTAATGCTTCAGAGTGCATAATCACATCTCTGCCATAATATGTTTGCTCTTCTTTGACTCTCAATCTGCATGTTCAACACTTGCTGTAGTAAGGCAAACACAAAGGTGTTAAAAGTCTTTGAGCAGTAGCCGAAGTCTTCCCTGCAACTGAATGTTTGGGCTCATTTGTTACAGGATTTGTGTCTCCTGGTCTCCACATCAGCTCATTTAAAAAAAAAAACATTGTCAGCATCCAAGGCGTTATTTGAGCAAGAGACTGACAGGTAGTTTTGAATGTGTCTTTTAGTTTATAGTCCTCCCTTACATTGCCTGCTTGCAGGACCGAACTGTTCTGTTGCCTGGCTCATCCCTCTTTCTTAATGTTTGTCATCACGGCTGTGTCTTAGAGGCAACAGAGTTTCCAGCAATTTTGTGTTTGCCTCTTCTTTTTTCTGCTGTTTGTAGTGAGGGAGATGTGTTTAAGGTAATGATGGTAGGTGGGATTCTTTCCCCATGTGAATGTTTTGGGAAAACTAATAAAGAAATAGGCTGTTGAAAGCAGAAGCGAGGTAAATCTGAGTACTTGCTGCCATTACTGTTGAAGGGTTGAGCAGCCTCTGAAGCCTCGGGTGCCTCTGGGTTTGTTCTGGAGGGGGACTCAGGCCGGTGTGGTTGATTGTGCTGCCTGTCTGTGATCAGCTGGAGCAGGAGAGAGAAATGTAAAGAGGAGTTTAGGACTAGTTGTCAGAGGAGACTCTGAAAAAGTGTTGAAATGGGAATAGCTAGAGTGGAAATTGATTGTGTGTATAGAGTATAACTGTAGTATAAGTGTGTCAGTATTATGGGCATGTCTTCTGTCCCCAGTCACAATAAAATAAGAGAATGAACTAGATTATTGCTTAAAGTCTTTTTTATTTCTTTTTTCTATGATTCAGCTATTCATTTAAATAAAGCCCATGCTGGGGTATACTCTATAATGGTTTTTCTCTCTTGTGTTGTTGAGTGCTTTGATAGACACTTAATGATCCTACATGATGCTGTAATTCCTGTGTACCACAGGTACTGCTGCCACCCTCCAACCTCCATCTTTCAGTGTAGCCAATGTAAGAAGGGAAACTAAAACTGAGGTGCTCTGGGCATCTTGCTGTATGCATTTCAGTTTGAAATCAGTTTATAGTCAAAGTAAATGGCTTACAAGACAGCTTTGCTTCTATCATTGTGAAGGTAACCATTAAAACGCTAGTCTGGGCTGCAAAGCACAGGGAGACAGAGTGAATAGACAGGTGATGTTCACTTTGAAAACATACAATTAAATCAATTACAATTTATAGTTTCTCATCTTTCTTTTTCATGAGCATGAACTTGCCAACCACATTTCTGCATTGGTCTTGTGCTCATGGTGTCATGAGACTGGAAGTGCTGAAATTGGCAGTGTGTGATACTATCAAGTGGTTTGTGTGGCATCAAAATCAATGGAATAATTAATATGACTATGAATACAGGAAAGAAATTAATACATCCACATCTGTGAGTTCTGCCCTACTTCTGAAATACTCAATATTTACAAAACTGTTTGCATTAGCAACCTGTGCTTCTTCCTGTAGGAAATTAATGTTCCCTCATCTCTTCCAGCACGGAGCTGGGAGTTCTATTGCTGTAATGACCAGCAGGACACTGGTTCCCAGCTGGGGAGGAGCACATACACCCATTTCAAATCTCCTACAAGGCAGCAACGTCGTAGCAGGAAGGAGGCAACAGTAGACTTTGCTCATAAACTGATTAAAAGTGTGTGTTGTGTCATCATTTCCTCGCGTGCTTTGATTTACAGCAGTAGTGGGGAGTGAGGAGGAGAAGAAGCTGTGATTGCAAGAGGGGGTTGGGGACCCACAAACCTTGAAGGTTGATTGAATACTGGAGCTGGGTTTTGTGTCTGCTGATGGAAGATTTAGTGCTGTCTGTCTTGTGGAGATAGAACTTCTGCTAGTGGAAGGTCTGTCACAACAGCATGATTTCTAGAGATAAAGACCTCGATCTCCATAGATAGATCATTCTGCTGGGTGATCTTTTAAGGGCATAAGATAAGCACTGAAAAGGAAGATTTCAGTAGTGGGAGCTCTGTGTGATATCTGCAGTGATAGTGAAGTTTATTAATCTGTGCACATCCCTGTTCTCTTTTAGCCCCTTAGTTGCTCCTTTCTGTTTGTATTTTGAGAAATGCAAAAACACACGGTGTGGAAGGACAACATGAAATTTTCCTGTATGAGCAAGTTAAGTCTCCATATTTTGAAGCGCAATACTGTGTTTTGAAGAACAATAATAATAAACAATATTCTTTTTTTATCTTTCTTTAGGACTCCTGAGCAGTGTCCAAGCGTGGTTTCTTTGCTGTCAGAGAGCTACAATCCCCATGTGCGTTATGGGGCTGCCATGGCCCTGGGGATCTGCTGTGCAGGCACTGGAAACAAGGTGAGGGGAAGGAGCATCTGTGGCCAAGACTGTCCCTACTCTCTCCTGTCACAGACACATTTGTGTGGTGATGTTGCACACACAGATTTCTCACACATCTACACTGCTCACCAGCTGGAGTACAGCAGTACTTTAATTCTTTAACTGTTCTGGGCATAGAGATTCTTTTGCTTGTACAGAATAGATAAAGTAGGAGCATGTTTTTATACATTATTGCCACATTCCTGGAATTTTGTCTTCAAAAGAGTTTTCTTGCTGTCAAGTTGCCATTGAACTTTAAATTGTGTTTAGTGCTCCAGAATCAATGCTGCTTTGCCCTTGGAGTGCCAGCAACAGGAAAACAGCAGCTGTTTTGCATAACTTTGAGTTCTTTTTTTCTTTCCTGTGATACGCGATTCGTGGAAGATCCATGTGGAAAAGCCAAGCACGATGAAATTAATTAAATGTATTGTTGTTTCAAGTGTGTAATTAGAAAATAGTAATTTTATTCTCACTTTGTAAGTGTTGGTGAGGGTTAATTCTCACAGATGGTAAAGGAACCTTTTACAGTAGAAGGATTCCCACTTGTGCTGTGGGAGGTGAGCACTCATGGGAACAAGCAGAAAGTAAACTTGGGAATATGCTCCCTCTTCTCCACCCATGTGTGTCTGTAATCTGTACTGATAAAGAATCACAGTTTCAGGACAGGTGCACAGGCTGTCCAGATGGAAGTAAGACTTCAGAGTCTTTGGTAAATCTCTTGCTTATGTGTCCCATCCCTCCCTCAGCCTCTGTTCAGCTCTTGCTCTGTGGCCCTTGGGTGAGCTCTGCCCGTGTGTCACTGGTGCTCTGCCAAGCACAGAGTGCTGACGTGCTCTGCTGACACCTTCAGTACCCAAAGCATGCAGACTTGAGAGCAAACTGAAAGTCCTATTTTTATCCAGGTTGCTTTATTCTTGAGAGGAAGATGGAATCAAGGAGCTAGTTATTTTTAACCTGCTGCATCTGACAAGATAATTTAAGTGGAAATGCTTTTAGTCACAAAAACAAGCCTGTTTTATTTCCAGATGCATTGTGTGATGACCTAAACCATCTGATTACATGCAGATATGTCTTCCAGTGCTTATATTAGTAGGTTTTGTAGGCCCAAATATATTCAAGTTTGGAGATCAGAAAGTTCAGCTCTTTGTTCTAGTGGATGTTCCATCCATGGTACTGAATGCTTGCCAGAGAGAGAATGAATCACCTTCAGGAGGAGAAGCACAGCCTCCAACATAGCTCAGATGGCAAAAGCAGTCAAAGCAAAGGCTTGATATTATTCTAGAAATAGTTTTCTGTATAAAATGAGCTTCTTTTTAAAAGCCTCACATTGACAGAAGTAACACCAAGAGGGGTCTTTGCTGGGAATCTCATGCACCCAACTGCATTTGCTGGTGTCCTCAGTTTAAGTATGGACAGGAGAGATTGCCAAGGGATTCTGGCTGACTTCTGTAATAGATAAAATAGATAAAAGAGCTGGATCTTAGGGTAGCTGTCTAACTGTTATCTCTCCTGTTCCAAAGAGTATCTATCAAATGCTGCTGCAAAGTACTTTTAGAAAGTCCCTACGTTGCCACAGACCAGATTTATCTGTGCAGCCCATGGCTCTGCAAACTGCCATGTTAGGTCTGTTCTGCTCAGTTCTGGAGTGTGGTTGCTGCAGGCTGGTTGAGCCCGCTAACAACAAACTGCTGGGATAGCCTTGGAACCTCCTGCCACCTTTTACTCTGTTCATGTCCCACTGCCTAGTGAGCTGTTTCAGACATAAACACATAGAAAACTGACCCAGATACCAGAGAACTGTTCTCTTTATTTGTTGTTACTGAATTATCAAACTAGAAAAGCTGAGAAGTGAGACAAGGGCTGCAGCCAGTACAGGGAAAGGGGAGAGACTGGATAGCTGAAGGGAGATTGAGTGAGGAAGGAGAGGGATCTCATTTTGGTAGCAGTGAATTTAGATGAGCTCAGTTGTCCTGTGTAATGTGCACTGGGGGCCTCTCATGGTTAGAAATTAGTTTGTGTCTCTAATAATTCTACATATGTTTAAGTCATGGCTTACAAAGTAGCAGAACTGTAAGTGGAGTTTTTCATAATCAGTGACTGCATTGAAGACAAATTACTGACAGGTCATTGTGGATCATGTTCCTGTTGCACTTAGCTGAGAAGTTACTGAATTTGAAGAAGTAGCAGAGCATTTTGAGCTGTGCTAAAAACCTACATTTACTGTATATGTGCTCCGAGACAGCCCTACTTGATGCAGGTTTGAAATAAATGCTTTCATGTGATGGTAAATATTACAGGTTCTAACAATAAAGTGTAAGGCCAAGAATTTGGAATCTAATATGATTTAATACATCTGTTGCTTACACCTGTTGTTTAGCAGTTGCCCAGTTCTTGCAGGTAGATCTTGTTCCATCCATCACTTGGTTTTAGTGTTTGGGTTTTCAACTCACAATTTTTAGATTAAAATCTAGAGAAATACAGATTTCTGCTTCACTTCAAAAGAACAGGCAAAATATTTTAAAAACTGTATCTAATAGCATCCATCTGACAACCTTTCACTGAAGTACTGAATTCTGGCCTATTAAAAATAATGGTATTAACTTTGTAACTAATTCTTTCTTTTTTTTTAGGAAGCAATTAATTTGCTTGAGCCAATGACAAATGATCCTGTGAACTACGTACGTCAAGGAGCTCTGATTGCATCTGCCCTTATCATGATCCAGCAGACTGAGATTACCTGCCCGAAGGTAGGGTGCCATTTCTTACATACCAGCTTACCAGGTGGAAAATGGTCTGGGTTGCCAAATCTTTAGTGCTTGGCATTCATGTGAGCATTGGCTGAGGGTGCCTTGGGACAAGCCAGAGCTGGATGTGCAGCAGGAAGGTCCTGTGTGGATCCGAGCGTGTTCTCAGGATGGAGGAGCCATTCCTGCTCATGGAAACATTTTAACTCTGGGCACAACAAGAATAAATCCTCTCCTGTATCAAAAATAGCGTGGCCAGCAGGCCCAGGGCAGTGACCCTTCCCCTGTACTCTGCGTTGGTGAGGCCACACCTTGAGTGTTGTGTTCAGTTCTAGGCGAAACAATTTCTGCAGTCAGAACTGGCTTAGAGCCTTTATAGTAAATACATTTTTAATGGAGTTTTCTGCTCAGGAGGCTAAAAGGTGTTTAGCTTTTAAAAGTAGGTTGGTCTGTCAGTGTGTGACAGGAGATGATAAGCAAACATTTGTACAGACTAAGTCCACATTTAGAGAAGCTCTGAGGTGCCTTCCACGTTTCACCTGCCGTGGTGAGTGCTGGGGCAGAACAGGTGCTGGTGCTTCACTGCTCATCTGTGGTATATGGGTTGCTTTTGATGATGTAATTTTAGAAATTAAACTGTGATAAAAAGAGCCACCTTTTTACTGCATTTGTATGAAGAGAAAGAAAAGATTTTCCACTCTTTGTCCAGTGGAAAATTTTACTTGGGAAGGTCAGTGAAGAAAATCTACAAATACAGGTGTTTGGGTATTTCTAAGTCATGGAACATGAGGATTTGCTGGCAGACAGTTTGTTTCTTCAAATTATTACCAAAAGAAAAAAAAAGAAAAAAGTTAGTTTTCACTGAGCAGAATCTGGAAACATTGTTTATATTAGCAGAATTGCAGTTTAACTGAATAAGCCAAAGAGTAGTTCCATTGAATAAGCCAGTGGAAAACAGTCGACTTCTGTTGGATCCCTTCATCTTCCAAGATACAGTGTCTCTGTAATGTGAAGTTGAATTATCTCTCTATAGAAAGAAATTAATTGTTGTTTTTATTGTTTCTTCCATAGTCAGGTGATTGGAATGCCAGGCCTCAATATAGATCAGGTTTAATCATTCACAAATTGTTCAGCTCAGCTGGGCCTCAGTTTCCCACCTGAAAAAGAATGAAGGATAATACTTTGATAAATGAATGGACATTATGAGAATAGATTAATTTTAATTACAAAGCACCCTCATCCTCTTGGGATGGGAATTGCAGATTTCTCTGAATCAATCAGAAATCTAAAACTGTTGTGTGTGGGTCTGACTGTTGGAGTTCAAGGCTTTTTGAGATGACAGGTGAAAGACTCTGTCCTGAAGAAAAATACAGATAGAAAATAGCAAAACTACAGATTATTTGAGGTGTGTAGTAAAGCAGATGTCTTCCCCCAAAGGGGCCTGGTAACCTTGACTTCTGAGGTGTGTGTGGTACCTGGGCTTGATAAGTGGGTTGTTGAAATAGCTGGACAGCAAATATGGGGTGAGATGTATAATGTGACAGTGGCTTGTTTAAAAATGGACAGAGAAACTGAAAGAGCTTTATGCTAGGGCCTTGTTTGAGCCAAAATTTGTGTGTATTTACCTGACAGAGATATAGAAGGCAATTTATTGCCCAGTCATAGAAGCCCTACAAGTATTAAAAAACAAAAAAAAAAAAAACAAACCCAAAAATTACAGATTATAAACTATCCCTGAAATAATGCTGCCACTTTAGAAACTAAACACACAATATGCAAACTTGTTTTAAATCCTTCAAAAGTTATAACCATTATAGTCTCTTGCTCAAAAGTACGAGGAATATTTTGAGGAATATCCTGCCAATCTAGTTATTTATTATCCATGGGAAATGTTTTTTGGAGCTGTCTGCTAGTCTGAAAAAAAAATAATTTATTCCAATGTGGAAGGGTGGAGTTCAGAAAAGGAGCCATTTTTGGTTTGCAGGGACGTGTTTTGATCCGATCAGATTCCTGAGTGACACTCAGGAGCACCGTGTGCCAAAGGGTCTGACTTGAGGGATGTGGATATTTGCAGTGCTGAGCAGGCAGCTGGGAAGAGAAGTGATGAGTTTTGTTTCCCACCAGCTCTACAGGGGGTTACAGAGAAGCCAAATTTTATATATCACCTTCTCACTGCTCCTAAATACTTCAGGGTGCTTGGCATGTGAGAGTTGGCGGTTTTAAGAGACTGTGACATACACTCTGACCAGCCTCCTGTAATTATTGTTCAGTTTTTTTCTCTTCTGGGATTTTATATTTGTTTGGTAAACTTATTTGTGAGATTTGTGTTAGAAATACTTCCAAGTTCTCTGTTGATAATTTGGGAGCAAACAACCTTTCTTGAATAGATTTAGATTTTTTCAGATACAAAGCACCATCAGAGTTTCGAGAGCTGAGCACTGCAATGCTGAAATGCCAGGAATAAACAAATATTTAAGAATCAAAGTATTTTGGTTTAAAAGAAGCATTTTTATTGTGAGACAAGGCAGATGTATGCCTTTGAATCAGCCTTGCTGTAACCTTCCCTTTGTGTTCATCCTCCTCTTTGTTGTGCTCACTCTTTGTTTAAATGAATAATTTAATGAATTTATATCTAAATAAAGAACTGTCATTATATGAAGGCCCCTTGAACTTGCAAGTTGCTGAAGTGCCAAAAGGGGTAGCAGGTGTTGAGTAAAGTTGATTTGGCCTTGTTAGAGTTGAAACACAATTCCTCCCTATGCAGCCAACGTGATTTTTTTCTAACTTCTGTTGATACATTTAAGAATCGTATTACTGCAGGATACAAATATTAACAAGTTTATATTGTGAAATGGAATCCTAAAGTACATCTGATGAGGTCATTGTAACCAAAAATCAATGACAACTTTATTCTGTATTCGTGACCTGCAGGACAATTGGGACAACCGTTCTGGAAATAAACTGCGGGTCTTAACAACTTGAAAAAGTAAATTCAGTTCCTGGTTTTGTGTTAGACGATAATTACAAAGGTCAAGCCTTTTCCTCCATCCTCCTTCAGTCATAGTGGCCTGTTATCTCTTAAGTTTTTGTGAAGAAACCAGGACCATGTTGCTGCTGGGATGTTTTTTCCCCCATTTAGATGAAATGCTGGGTCTTGTTAAGGTGCAAAAATGATTTTTGCAATATTTTAGTAGCACCTTTACATTCCTTTATGCAAGGCTGTAACTGTTAGGTGCTTCTACACATTGTCTGCTCCTTCAAGAGAGCAAGTGTGTGCAGAATAACTTTGCCTTTTGAAGAAGATAAAACATGCAGTTTTAAACCTGTTTTATTAGATTTTATTAATGGTCTTGTTCTCCAGGGTGTGCATTTGCCAAAAGCATCGTGCACATCACTTACCACTGTTTCCTGTAATTACTTGTTCATGAAATCTTGGTCTTGGCAATCTCATGGGCTTTGTGTGCATGGATATTGACTGGCAGAGGGAGAAGTGGTGATCAGCCTGATAAATGACAGCCTTGGTGTTTGTGCTAGGAAATGGTGCTGTATCATTCTCATATCTTAGTCTGTGTTTTTTCCTCAGTGTTTCCAAGGCTGTGTGTTTGGCTTCTTTTGAACTTAGTGCCATGTCGTTTTGGCCAGCATTAATTATCAGAATGGGCCGTGTGTGTTGTTAGTGAAAATGGAATGAGTCACTGCCTACATTTCAGTGTTCCTCCTGGAAGTTGCCCAAATAAATTTCTTGGTAGCATTTCCAAATGCTATAAAATTTTTGAAGTGCTTGAAGATTTCAACGGAGAAGCCAAGTTCATGGGTTTCACAGCATATTAATTAAACCCAAGCAGTAGTTTGGGTTGTACTTTTTACTGTGGTTTGAAAAAAATATAGTAGCAGATTAAAGGGCTCTGCCAGACAAACTCTGGCAGGTTTTGCTCCAACAGCTTAAGAAAAGACTGTCTGTTGACCCTTCTGTAAGAGGTGAGTGCCCCAACAGCAAGGGCAAGACTGAGCTTCTGTCTGTACCACTCATGCTTTCTCCAAAGAGATAGAGCTGTGGCTCCATGTGAGGATAAAACCTTCCTGAACCACTACAGCCAGATCTGCCAAACTAGGCTGTCCAGGCTTTCACCAGCAACAGGGAAGGTTTTCAGTTGGGATCTGATCCAGGCAAAAATCCCATTCCTGTGAAGCAGTTGCTTTATAGGAATAGGCTGAACAAGCATGTAGGCATGCTGTGTATTTGAGTGTTGAGACAGTGCTTTGATCTGGGTTTGTGTGGTCCTTAAGGCTGGGTGGGGTACTCTCCCACCCTTCACAGAACAACTTTGCTTCCAGTGATGTTGAACTCTGGGAAGGGCACAGTTGCTCAGTGCATTTTCCAGGCTGGCAGTGATCCGTGTCTCACAATGCACAAGTGTGCAGAATTTATCTGAACACAGAATGCTCTTGATATGGCACTACACGTTTTGTGTTTTTGTTAGTAGGTGGTGTATCTTACTGTAGCCATCCAGTGCTTGTTCACTGAACGCCTGCTTTCAGCTGATCCCCTGCTGTGACCTGTCCCTGTCACCGGGAGATGTGGCAATTCATGCACTCAGGTTTGGCAGTCAGATTTCAGTTCCTTGGTCCCTTGCAGTTGTCACCTCACCCGGTCACCTCACTGCCCTGCATGAACTCCTGGTGCCAAAGTCGGTGGGTTCCTGGTGGGTTTGTTGCCTGGGTGTTCTGGACTAATGTACACGTGAGGAGGAGCTGGGAAGACTTCTGAGGGAAAGGGTGCCTACAGGGGCAGTGCACCAGGACCAGGGGCAGTGGGTGACCTCCCCTGCTGGCCCTGGCTCACCTTTCCTGGGTGAGGCATTCCATCCCTCTGTCCTGAGGGGCTGTTCCATCAGGCGTCAGACACCAGTGTGAACATCAGCAGTTGTGCTGAATGTCTTCTCACTGCACCCAGGGTCTCGTTCTCTGAAGATTTGATTACAGTGTAAATGCTGCATTACAGTCCACCAAATGAGCTTTGTAACATCTGTCTGCTTTTATAAATATTCCAAACCCAGAAGCTGAGCCCAGTCACAGGAATCAGTCACAGAGGTACTGGAATCCTACTGCTCAGCTCTGCTCAGCAGAGGAACAGTTTCACACCTCGCTTCTGTGTCTTGAGTGTATCAGTTCCAAATAACACCTGAAGGCTTTGACACTGCACAAGGTCCCGTTCCAGGCTGCAAATGCAAACTAAGATATTTTTCCAGTGTGGAAGAGGTCAGGCGTAAGAACCAAGCCATTGCTATTGACCGTGCACACCTCAGGGTAAACTTTTCTAAATAAAAATCAGAAAAGCGTGAAAAGGCATAAATGGAGTGAAGTGAGGGCAGAGTCTGGTCTGCGTTTCCAGAATAAACCCTGCATTGTGTGTGCAGTATCTCTCTGCCACACATCTGTCCCTGTGGCTGCCCTGGAAATGTACACTGCTCCTTTTTATTAGTTCTAGTAATTTCAAGGAAATTTAAATCACCTGCTTTTGGGGACAGGAAATAGTAACTAAAAACTTTTTAATGCAAAAAGGAATTGATGAATAGAGAACTAGTATAAACACACAAATTGCTGGATTTACTTAGACTGAAAAATAGGAATAGCCACTGTTTTTCCCCTGCCAGTTCTAATAAATGCATCCTGCTCTCCCAGAGATGCGTTTCATTCAGCTTTGCTGCTCCTTCTTGAAAGTGGCTGGTTGCTCTGGTGCTTCATGGTATTAAGATTGTCCATTGGTGTGAAATAAATAAATAATCTTAATGCAGTCTTATTTAGCAGGTAATGGCCTGTTTGTATGAATTAGTGTCTTCTGCTGTCACAGTGTGGCTTAAATCTAAGGTTTGATGCCATCAGTGTTGAAGGAGTTGAGCTGACAAGTGGCACAACTGCATTAGTGCCTGAAAGAGTGAAGACAGGAGAGATGTCAGAGTATTCCATTAGGATACCTGTGTTTTAAGTAGTGTATGAGTTTACCTGCACTGAGAAATGCAGCAAACTTGCAGTCTTAATCTGAAGTGTCACCAGGAGTGCAAGGCTGCCAAGCAGCACTGCAGCTCTTGGGTATAATGCTCCTGAGCTGGAGAGGCAAGCTCTGTCTTCTTCCCATCCCAGACACTGGACATAATCTCTCAAAGGTCTGGTCTCAACTCATTGCTGCCTCTGTTCAAACAGACACTGTGTTTTGGAACTGGAAAGGAAGGGCCTTTCTTCAGTCACCCCTCACTGAGCGAAGGTCACTGGTGTGCCTGGAGGGCACAAGCTCTTTGGATGCGAGAAGTGTCTGTGGGTTGTCTGGTATTAGGGTTTTATATTTGGAAACTTGAACTGCATTTGCATTGCTAGGAATGCTCAGTCTCTGGTGGTGCTCCCTGGCCCTGCTGCCTTGAGCTAGAAGTTTGTCCTCTGGCTGCAGGTATAGGCAGGGCACTTGGAGCAGCAGCAACAACGTGGACCAGGAGTGAGGAGGAGCATATTCAAGATATCTTGGAAGGATACCTTTGGAAAACACCTCCTTTGCTTTTGAGTGTGTCAACTGAAGGCTTAGTATATTAACAGAATAAAAAGGAAAACAAAATGTCACATAGGTATATGGATTAAAATTATTTTAAGGAAGAGGTGTAAAAATTATTCCAGATGTGCTTGTGGATGGGATGCAGCTTTCCAGGTTTTTCAGCTGCTTTTTCAGCTATAAAAATTATATGTGAGCTATATTGTTGCTCCACTGTATATTCAAAGACATACGTTATTAATTTACAGTAAATCCTAAATTACTAAAATTAGTGCTGCATGGAATACTGTTCTGTCTCTTTAACCCTTAGTGAACCAGTGAAAGATGAAGCTGTTCACGCCAATGACAATAATATAAGCAAAGGTTTAGCAGTTTCCCTTACTAATGTGCACTTAAGATATTGTGGTGAATGTACCATGGCATAAACTGTTACTTATTACATATTTTTGTTAATGATTTTCACTTAAAAGATAGAACTGCAGCAGCAAAACTTGCTGATGATGCATCATAGGGGCATTATTGATATAGCAGAAATATTGTACAGGGAAAATGGGATAAGTTTGAGGTGTTCAGCAATAGGAATTGGAGGAAATTTAATAAAATGCAGTGTCACTCACCTAAGAACATACGGTGGTTCTTGCTGCAAACTCATCAGTTGGTGTTTTATTCCAGTGAAACTTCAGAGATTCTCAGGGTATTTCTGTAAGGCCAGCAAAATGTGGTTTGGAAATGAATGTCCATCCTGACTATTTTAAAATCACTAAAGGGGTATTCTCAAGTGGGGAAAATCTCTGTCATTAATTATTAGTGGGATGACTTGTAATACCAGTGACTAAAGCTGTTGAAAACACAAATGTCATTGTAGGATGCAGAAATCCAGGATGCTTCCATTATAGATGGAATATTTGACTCATGCATTCAGTTTTATAATCTCTCTATTTTCCCCTTTTTATCACTTTTATCCAGGTCAGCCAGTTCAGACAGCTCTATTCCAAAGTGATCAATGATAAGCATGATGATGTTATGGCAAAGTTCGGAGCAATCCTGGCACAAGGCATTTTGGATGCAGGTAATTCCCCAAACATTTAAAGCTGTCAACATTTCTTAAACTTGTTTAGCTGCAATTGCTGTAATAGCTAATTTTGTTTGGGAGATGAGGTGCTGGGTTTATGCCTGTCATGTAATAGTAGCAAGAAATCTCAAATTTCAAGTAATTTTAGCAAATTAAAGAAATAAACTGTTTTGCAGTTTCATATTGTATCAGGGTGTTTCTGTTAGGAGAGACTCAGCCCGGTCACTGGGGCAGAATTCATGTCCAGAAGTCTGGACAAATGTGTTACTTCTTGTCTAAGTCTGTTTTGTCACCCTGTATGTTGGTTTATTAGAGTGTAATAGGTTGCTTCTTTATTTCTAAGTAAGCACCTGCTCCAGAAATTTGGAAATCACATGGTATCCAGTCCTCATATTTTTCTTTTTATGTTAAATTTTACATAACCTTTTCTAGTGAAGGAAACTTCATTTCGTTATTGTTAATGACTAAATGATGGGTCGGGGATAGAACTCTAAAGGCATCAGCATTTCCCAAGGGCTGAGTTGCAGGGCCAATGAAGGAAGGTTTCTGTAAGCAACAAGGACAGACAATGTTTTGAAGTTTTCCTTCTTGTGTGGTTCAGACTTGTACGGTGCTGTGTCTGTCAATGGCATCCCTTGTCCTAGTTCCCAAAGACAGTTTCTCCTACCTGGTCTCTTGTGCTGTGGCCTTCTCTTGCCATGCACCTCCTTATCCCCTGGGACGGGCAGAAACAAGCTGATTTTTCCTCTGCTCTGAGACCTGAAGTCACATAACCAAAGGAGTCCCAGAATTTGTCTCTGGTGTGGTTCGGGCACAGCACCCTGTGCAGTGGTCATAGTGTGTGTGTGAAGGTGCTGCATCTCCAGGCAGGGTGGTGGAGGGAGAAAGTCTTAGGGCTGCCTGCAGATACCTGCATGGAAGCGTGGTTAGAAAGTGAAAGTTTTCTGCGTGGGCACGTGGCAGTCACAGGTGACATGGGGCTGCCCAGAGAGAAAGGTAAGAGAAACCATCTTCTTGATCTTTCTTGCCCCAGGATGCCCCTCCTGGAGCTCAGACTGAGCAATGTTCTTGGCACAAGACTGTTAGAACAATTTTGGTTGTTCCTATACTCATGCTGTGCTGCTGGGAAGGCCAAGCCCAGCTGGCTCTGAGATTTTTCTCTCAGCAAAATAGACTTGCTCTGAATCCTGACCTCTAAGAATTCATAAAACCATAAAAATGCAACTAAAACCATATTTTCTTTCTGCATCACTCATGTATTGTATAATGACTTGGAAACCAGAAACATGCAATTGTAATAAAGTACATGTGAATTTCTGCCAACTTTAACCTCTTTTATTTCTTGCTGAGTGGAAGGGGAAGGTTGTGTGAACTCCCTTTCTTAACCTATTGCCACTTTCATTAGAGCCTCCTGAAAGAACAAATTCTTTTTATCTTTCCTATACAACTGCAAGTGCTTATCTGAAACAATGAGTTATGGAATTTAATTATCACTACCAGGAAGAAAAGGTTCTTTGTGTTATCTGCCATAGTTGGGACAGTTGAATTCAGAGTTTTTTCTGGGTCTTCTTTTCATGAGGGGATGAGAAAAGCCTAATTCTCTTCCAGCAAGGGGGTTTGATTAGAAGTGCCAGATTTCCAGTGCACAACTGGGAAATGATGCACTGGATTTTTGCTCTGACAATGAAGCAGCTATTAGGCTGATGGTTTAATGGAAGGAGCAAGTACCTTGGACACTCTGAAGTGGAAGTGAAGAGTTTGGTGATTGTCTAATTGGTTGGCCTCAACAGCTGCATTTTTACTTTAATAAAATAAGAAAAGATAAGCACTTTGAATTTAACTTAGGGTTTGGCTTTTGTTTCCTCCAAAACCCCCTTAACTTTTCTAATGCTCCCCTTCGTGGTACAAACATGTTCTCTTGTTCCAGGTTTTCTGTTCTTTGCAAAATCATTATGCTTTATTTTCAGGAGTACTTTTAAGTGTGAGCTACAAAGGGGATATACTGATCTAATCAGATGTCAGCATTTTACCTGCTTGAAAGCTATTTTGCCCTCTGAACTCTTGGCATCTTCTCTGGTTTATAATGCCATATTTCTCAGTGAGAAAAACAAAGCAGCAGCAGTCCTGTGTGGAAAAAAGCAGTCCTATCCTGTCTGGAAAATCCTTTTCTCAGTATTTAAGGAAGGGTTAGGTGGTCAGTACAAGGTTTGGGGACAGAGTGCAGCACTGGACAGAGCAGACTGAAGGCAGAGAAACTATTGACAGCCTGATGTTGAATGTACTGGATTCTACAGTTTGGAGATATTTTAATTAGTGATGATAAAGAAACTGTCATTCAAATTACAGAAGAAAAAGTTGCCCATCTCCTCATTCCCATCTCTCCAAAGAAGCATCTCACATGATGTTGTATATTTTGGATGTTGAAACTTTGGTACAAAAAACATGCAGTCTGCTCTCCCACGTGACGAATTTCAGAGCTAGTGTTTACCACCTTTTTCCTGCCTATCCCTGTTCATGAACTCTTCATGTAAATTTGGGTCTAACTCTGTGTAATTAGGGAAAAAGACATTATCCTGTGCTCATGTTTTTGTCTATTAGATTAGAGCTACTTTGTGTTTCAGTGCCCGTGTGAGTCAGGTCTCTGGCACATGCTGAAATCAGCTCTGCTGGGGGTTTGGTGTTTCATCCTGTGAGATTTTGATATTCCAGTGCTGCTATTCACAGTCCAGGTCGTCTTCACTCACTACATAGATGAAGTGGATATTATAAGGCCTTGCTGATAGAGAAAGAAACAGTTTGATACTGTTTGAAAATGGGATGCTGCCTAGGCCAGGGTTGGAAAACAATTTCCAAAGTCCACAAAGCATCTTTATCTGGCATGTTGTCCTGGGCTACACGGCCAGAGTGTTAGCAAGTGCCACCATGCCTATATAAAGAGTGAGTTCATCGAAGTATATAAATCATGAGTGTCTGCACTCCCCCTCTTGTTAACTGACATTCAGCTTGGGCCAGCAAACTTTAGAGCAGCCACATGAATTCCAGCAAACCTTGCCACGCTGGTGATGTGAATTCTGGGAGATGGACCTTATAGTACTACCCCAGAACCCCCGATTTTTTTCTTTTGTGTTTTTTGAAATTTTTTTCCAGACATCATGTCACAGCTTTCATTCATCCAGCCAAAGATCTGGAATGAGTTCCCTTCCAGGCTGTCAGAGCTGCTATTTAATCATGAAGATAAATCACAGTTGTGCAGTATTATGTCTCCCCACCTTTCCTGCTCCTTGCAAAACCCTGGGAGTGAGAGTGGGCTGTTTGTGGGTGTAAAGCAGCAGAAAGAAGTAGCATGATGGCATCTTTTGAATATGAAATCTGTTACTCATTCAGGAAATTCCAGAGGTCGGGTAATTATAAAGGTTAAAATTCTGAAAATTAAAAAGCCAGAGTTTGTTAAAGTCCAGTTAAACTTCACTGGGCTGCTTGATGCAGAGTATCTGCAGATATTCAGGGCCTGGCCTTTATACAGTGATGCAGCAAAGAAAAGTTCAAGATGAAGATGGGGAGAAGACCAGAAATTAGAGCGTGCAGTGCTTGACATGTTTCAGTGTAGCACAAGACCTCAGGCAATCCTTCCACGGAGCTGTGGCAAATTCACATGAAAGGGCAAGAGACTGGTGTCACAGAAAATAAGGAGAGCAGACCTACCAGTAGTAAAAGACAAGACCAGATAATTGTCTTTCTCCAGAGAGGCAGCAGGAAGGAGTTCTTGTGTCAAACAGCAGGAGATCTGTTGCTGCCATGAAAGGAAAAGCAAGGAGATAGAATGTATGCAGAGCATCCTACAGGATGGCCGTCAGCAACAGGACAAGGGGGTACAGGCTTAAGCTCTGCCAGGGGAAATTTAAGTTGGATATCAGAGAGAGTAATCAGGTGTTTGGATGGCCTGCCCAGAGAGGTGGTGGATTCCCCATCCCTGGAGGTTTTTAAACTGAGATTGGACGTGGCACTGAGTGCCATGATCTGGTAAAGGGACTGGAGTTGGACCAGGTGTTGGACTTGATGATCTCGGAGGTCTTTTCCAACCCAATCGATTCTACTCTATGATTCTATTCTGTGAAAATCCTCCATCTTCCACTCCTTCTCCTGGGTCTAACACTGACAGATACCAGAGATGAGATTACTGCTTCAGTTAGGCCTTTCATTACTTTTAGCAGCAAAAAAATAATTTTGTTTGGCTTTACGACTGTTCCATTGCTACCTGGCCCTGCTGAGGTGGATGTCTGTGCAAGGCAGGGGAATGCTACTCCAGTTTGGAATTTTCAGCCACAAAGTGCCATGAGTTTGCAGTGAGTGGCTGTTTGTGTTTTAACAAAGTTAACCTCCCTGCACTGGTCTCGTCAGCGGTAATGGACTTGCCTGGTGCCCTCTTCAACTCAATTCACTGTGTTCATCAGAAAACAGATCAGATTAACACTTTCTAACTCTGTCTGCAAGCCCAGTCTTTCAATTTGGTTTCTAGCTGGATGTTTCTGCACTACATCGACATATGGAGTTGTTTTGTTCTCTGCTTTGCAAGTACAAGTCAGATTTGGTTGTCTGGCAGAGATGTAATTTTGCTGCAAAGACTGCAGGAGCTTGTCTCTGTGCAGCTTAGATTGATAAACTCTAGAAGCAACTTCTGAAGTTGCTGCTGTTTACATTTTTTTCAACTGAGATGGTGTAGGATAAAAACCTAGGCATATTTCTTCTAAATAACTGATAGTTCAGGGAGGCAGGCACAGAAAGAAAAGTTTGTGTGTGCTGCTTTATATGCAGTGTTCTCCCTGTGAGCATTCTCTTGGGTATCATCTCTGTGCTGTGTTTTAAAACTGCTTATGGCAAAAGTTGGCCTTTTTCTCCCTTCTCTTTGCCTTCTGCATTGTACCTCTATTTATCCTGGCAAAATTTGCTGTGGAAGGGCTGTATTCACTGGTTGTGTTTGGGTGCTGTAGGGAGTTCAGTCTTTACACTGCACATGTTTCATTGAGTAAGCTGAGCTCACAGTAAAGGAGGGAGGTGTGTTCCAGAGGAGAAAACTGGCAGTGCTGTGGCCTGGCTTGTGCTGTGCAGCCCCTTCACTGCAGCTGTTTGAGATGCATTGCTCAGGTGTCTCTGTGGAGTGCTCAGGAACACATTCATTAACTTGCTTCATTTATGATTCCTTACAGGGGGCCATAACGTAACTATTTCTCTGCAGTCAAGGACAGGACACACTCACATGCCTTCTGTGGTGGGAGTTCTGGTCTTCACCCAGTTTTGGTTCTGGTTCCCCCTGTCACACTTCTTGTCCCTGGCTTTCACCCCAACATGTGTCATTGGCCTTAACAAGGATCTTAAGGTACGTAATGAGCACTGACAGCTGCTTTGAAGATTGAGTGGTCTGCAAGGCTTGTGCATGGATTTGTTGGTTTTCTTTGCATGTTTCCAGCTTGTTTGTGCTAAAAAAGTTCTAACTGGAAGAAATCTGAAAAGCAGGTTTAAATTGCTGAGCTAGTGGTGGGAATAGGGACAAGAGAAATGAAGAAAACAGACTTGGAACCCTTTACTTCAAAGTAGCTTAAAAAGAAAGGAACTCTATTGGGTATATGTGGGCAGAGACCGCCCTGTTATCGCTCCTGGAGGTCAAGGTTATTAAAAAAAAAAGTGTGTTGCCCCCCCAGCCTCCCACATAAATTATGTGGTATTCTTTTCTAGGAAAGCTCCCAATGGGAAAAGAGTATTTGTTTGGATTCCTTGGGGAGTAAACATTAAACTGAGCAGTCAGTACTGCAGTTCTCTTATGCATGTGTTCTTCCAGCTGATCAGCTGTGGTATGGCCCCTGTAACCTGCCTACCATGGTGGGGCTCCTGTGCTGAAGAACTTGAGCTCGTAATGTCCACAGAAACGTTCTGGATGTACCACTGGGGGGTGTGCAGCCCCCTCCCATCATGGCTGCAGCCTCGCTCTGGGATGCACAGAGCATGCACAGGGCTGGCTGCTCCCAGAGTCCTCCTTGGCTTGAGCCAGCTGGCTGGATTGCAGCCCCTGGACCAAAGCCTTAGGGTTCAAAGTTGCTTTTCTTCACCTGTCTCAGACTGAGCATCAAGGCCATGTACACACAGCACAAAATTCTCAGTCTGTTTGAAGAGAGAGGTTTGCATTAAATACTTTTTCCCTCTGCCCTGAAAACTTCACAGAGGTTGTGTTGCTGCTTGTCTCTGTTCCCTCCTGGTGGTAATAGACTCAGCATCTTTTTGGCTGCTTGGCTGTACTGCCGTTTTGACTCTCTCTCCTCATCCATTAATTTCTAGGGAGCCCAAATGGCTGTCGGTCAGGTTGTACTGTATAATTTGGGTGGAATACCAAAGCCAGCTACGAGCTGGTTGTAAGTTAGGGGCTGCACCCACACCCACGTTGCTTCCTCAGGGCAGCCCTGGTTCTATTGTTGCTCTATGATGTGTTGTGAAGGTTGAGAGTTGAGATACTGCGAAAAATTAAATCAGTTAAGAATAGGGATTGGTTGTCAAAAGATGTTTTCTGCCCTCACTTAAGTAGCCAAGATTAAGACAGTGTGTGACACTGGTAACCCACCCTTAAATGTACAGTCCTTGGGCAGGAGTGGCATGTCAGGCAGTGCTTGGTTTGCCTTTGCGTGCATTGATAGAGCAGATCTTCACTTAAATCTTAAACCAATTTTGTGTTAATACAGACACAGCAACAACATCCAAACCACAAAAGCATCGAAACAATGAAAACAAAGCATGGTGTGAATATGGAGAGGGCTAGGAGAGCTTGCCAGAGTCAAATTATAGAATAATTAAATAACATTGTTCTAGTTGAACTGTTGCCACTGATAACAGTTTCTCAGCTTCCGGAGGGGGATAAAGGGAAGCTTGTATTCTTTAGAGAATCTGTGTTTGTCTCTGCTGGAAGGAAAATGAAGCTAAAGTAATTATTCTGTGGTGGATTCTTTTCCCCTGCCTTTCTTGTTTCTAACGTTTTTTAAACTCTTTGTCTTAGATGCCAAAAGTCCAATACAAGTCCAACTGTAAGCCGTCCACATTTGCCTACCCTCCACCTCTTGAGGTACCAAAGGAAAAGGAGAAAGAAAAGGTATTTGGGTTGGCTTTCCGTGTTGTGAAGACTAACCCCTTTTCCCTCCTAGTATAAACATTGACTTTGGTGGTACTAACAGGAAATCTAAAGAGGGAAGGAAAAATTGGCAGGCGCTGTGGTCTCTGGAAGAGAATTCTAGGTAATTTTTCCTGCTATGCCTGGGACTGTTGCTGACTGTGGCACACAACCGCTGTGCTACTGAATTGCTGGAACCTCCCTTTTCTGAAGGGGCCAAGCAGAAGCATTGATTAAAAAAACTGCTTTCCATGCCCTACTGACTTGTATGAGTGTGTCAGTGTTGTGCAGCATCTGGCACAGCAGGGTCCTCGGGCTCCAAACAACCATTGGGAATATGGGACACTTCTCAAATAGTCCCATATGAAAGGGGCAGGGTGCCCATGAGCTAGAAGAATAGCTGTCAGGTCTATGGATTGCAAAAAAGGTAAGTGTGGAACTGAGAATATCTGGGTATTGAAAAGATGAGACCTGTGGGATGGCAAGTGGGACAATAGTGGAAGCAATTTGTCTCCTGGCACAGGATGGTACAAGCTGTTAGCAGACCACAGCAGCAGGCAGAGCAACCCTTAGGGAGCATTTGCAGCAGTGGAGACCTCAGGCATGTCATGCTAATGAATGACATGGTGTGAAAACTGTGAAACATTTTACCAGAATTTAATGCTGGTCAGGACAGTTTTCCAAGCCACCAAAGAACCCAGAAATTAACTCTGTTGAAGGGCAAAGCTCAATGCTCACAGCTGCTTTCATGACTTTGAATAGGATGTGAATTGGACAAATCCTTTGTTTTAAACTTCCCTGGCCAAAAGTTAACATGTGCCAAGAGCCCACATTTAACCTCACCAGCAACATGACAAGTGCTGTTGCTCCTTGTCCCTCTCAGGAAGTTACTGTCATTTGTTCCCCAGCCCTGGGAGCTGAATCTCAGTGTACAGTGTTGTGGTCACACTGAATGCCTTCTCTGTTGTCATATCCAGGTTTCCACTGCTGTGCTGTCCATCACTGCAAAAGCCAAGAAGAAGGAAAAGGAGAAGGAGAAAGAGAAGAAGGAAGAGGAAAAGATGGAAGTGGTGGGTGGAAACATTGAAACTTAAATGTCTTCTTCCCCCCTTTATAAATGTGGTGTGTCATGAAAACTGGCACCCTCATCCCTGTCCCCCCACCACCTGTGTTAGTTCTGAGCAAAGCATTGACACACATTGCAGTGTTTTGCAGACCTTTACTCACTGTGTTTGTGTGTGTTTGCACTGTTAAAAGCAAGAGGTGCTATTATTTGTGAATCTGTTACTTCTCAGAAATAAATCTTCCTCAGTATTAAGTAACTGACTTCCTTAAAGGCAGAAGCTTGTTTTGATAACTTTAATTGCATGAACATTACAAGCATTATTCCATTGCCTGTATACTAAGTAAAATGTGCTGAACAGATGCACGTGTCTTCTAAAATTGCTGCAACCTACAGTTAAGTGCAAGTGTTGAGAGGAAGTAATATATTAGAAAGGATTCTCATGCTGTGTCTGTGCATGTGTCCAGATGTCTGAAAAGTTTTCTTGGCTGAATCGAGCAGAAAAACAAGGATAGTAAAAGGGGAGCTTGCTGCCACCTGCTGTGTTTGAGTTGAGTGTTTTGCCATTGCCCTAATGTTTTAGAGATACCATTGCTTTCCTGTTTTTCTGTTATGCCTGCTATATGACTAGTAATCCATAGCTTCCAGGGGGTCTGCACAGCAACGAGCAGCCTCTGTGTCAGAGAGAGTCCTGTTGGCTGTTACAGGACGTGCTGTGCATTCAGGGGTGTTCCTGATCCTTTTGTATTGGTTGTTCCCATTTTTTCTGCGGTCCGTTTTGTTGCAACTCAGATGTTCCTGAGCAAGAGGGAAAACATGGCCTGCATTCTTAAATATGTAAAGGATGCTGGGTTTTTTCCTTCTGAGCTTTTGCCTCTAGCTGCTGAGTCATTGGTAAGGGAGGGCTTCACTGCAGTTCCCTCAGGAGTCGCTGAGGTCGAGTTGTTTTGGGTGAGCTGCTGTCACTACCAGTAGTGTGAAATGTCAGCGACAGCTTTGTAGCTGGGAAAATACAAGGACAGCTTTTGGCAATTTGTATGTGCTTGGTAATGTCAAAGACTCTTCATTTGTGACAAGAAGTGATGAGTGAGTTTACGGAATGAGTATTAGGAAGGGAAGGCAAAGCTAAACTGTTCCTCTGCCAACCTCTCACTGAACTTGCTTTGATCTGCAGTTGGGAGTGAGGCATTGCCTTGTTGAAAGCACTTAGATGCTGGTATTGCCTGTGCCAGCCTATAATAAATGTTAGCATGTTCCTCAGCAGAATGGTTTCTCACCACACTCTGGAATTACTGCCTGGTTGTACCTTACCATCCTGAACTGTGAAAGGGTTAGAAGTTACTGCTAAAATCTAGCTGATGTTCTCCTCCTCTAGGATGAGACTGAAAAGAAGGATGAAAAAGAAAAGAAAAAAGAGCCTGAACCCAACTTCCAGCTTTTGGACAACCCAGCCAGAGTCATGCCTGCTCAGCTCAAAGTTCTCACTATGACAGAGAGCTGCCGGTATCAGCCTTTCAAACCAGTAAGTGTCACCTTCCCAATCCATGTTCTTGACAGAGCATTCCCAGTGCTGCACTTGTGCATAAGGACCCAGCAGCTCTGTGTGTACATGAGAACACCACTCACAGCTGGACAGTGCTGGAATGTGTTGCAGAGATTTGCAGCTTTGCTGTTGTCATTTGCTTTTTAAGTTTGCTCTCTCCAAATGGTCACATGCAGTTCTAGTTGGGGGAAAGTCAGAGCTGCTGCAAACCTTTTAACCATGCTAGTGCTGCTTTATTTTTCTTTCTTCTTGTCAAATGCTGCAACGTGGAAACCAATCAGACATACTCTGTGTATTAATAACATTGCTGGGAACATAAAGACTGAGGCATGATCTTTACAAAAGACTGAGAACTTGTACAGGTTCATTGTCAAAGCAGTGAAATACATTAGGACTTGTGCTGGAGTTTTATTCTCCTGCAGTAGTGATTTATACCTAATTGGTGGGGTTTTTTCATTGAACAGGTTTCCTATTAAATTACATCTGGCCTTAGAAATGTGCCCTCAGCTCCTGTTAACATAGAGAAGAGAAAGCATGTAATTGTCAGATGGAGAATGAAAAAGGTCTTTTAGCACCAAGCCCAATGGGTAACTAACTTTTCCATGAGATGCTCAGATATATTGCAAAGCTGATAAGCTTGCTCATGCTCGTGAACTCTGAATCTCCTGAGTCAAACTCTTCTGCCCTTTATTTTTGTTCAAGAAATAACACCCTTGACTTACCCTTTTGTAGGATTATGCATGGGGAAATGCTGTTCAGAAGTATCGGTTTTTACCAGGAAAATAGTAATGTTTTTAATACATATGTTTCCTGGAATTCCATCAGCACTTTGGAATTTTCTGTGCACTGTCCCCTTCTGAAACCTTTCCTTTAGCAAAGCTGTGGTGGGATTTTTTAGTCTCTACCCTTTAAAATGAGTGCGTGACCCAACTGCTGTTTGGATTGGAAAAATCTGCTGTGTGTTCCAGTAAGTGTCCACTCACAGAACTGTGGGCATATGCAGCTATTTGCTTCAGTTTCAAAAGAAGTAGAGTCCTTGGTGGGGGAGTGCAGTTTCCTGCCTTAAGGCCCCATAAACAGGCTATGAAGAGAACAGAACAGTGCAGTTTTTGCTGGGATAGGGTGTGTAACCAAGGAGGCTCTCGGAAAGGAGCTGTTCTGGACCTTTGCTTTGCTTTGGGGAATGCCGGAGTAAAAGGCCTCTTTGAAATGCTGTTTATGTCCTGTAATCCTCCTGTAGCCAAAGCCCTGATCCCAGCCAGGCGTGACACAGCACTGCCTTTTCACACCTTGTGTTCCAGTCCTGGACACACAGATTTGCTTCAGCCTGCCAAGATGTTTGGTTGTGATTTTTGTAATTAATTCCCATTTGGTGTTGTGAGGTTCTGCTAATAGGATTCCTTGGTTGGTGGAAGCTGGTGATCAGATTAGTCTCTGTTTCAGAGAGTCTCCTGGGAGGCAGCTACATGGAGAGGCTTCACTAAGCTTTGTTAACCTGAAAAGAAGAGCCTTATAAAGCAATTACTGTTCAATTAGTTTTCATGTGGAAAGCCCCAGACTGGGACTCAGGTAAAGCTGTGAATCCAGATGCCACTTGCTATTAAAATGAGACCTAGATAGTGGAAATATAAAAGGTAGCCTGGATAGGCTTTGTCTGTTCCATCTCTACATCAGGCAGAGATCCAGGTGAGTGTCAGATGCTTTGCTCTCATATGGCCTAGGACAGACTCTGTGGCCACAAACACTCCACCATGAGACAGAGGCAAATGGCTCTAAATGCTCATTGCACTTGTCTTTCAGCTTTCAATTGGAGGCATCATCATTCTGAAGGACACCAGTGAGGATATGGAGGAGCTGGTTGAACCCGTGGCAGCTCATGGCCCGAAGATCGAGGAAGAAGAGCAGGAACCTGAACCACCAGAGCCCTTTGAGTACATTGATGATTAAGATGTGAGGTACAGTGTAGTGCAGAGTCACCCTTATTAATCCCAAGGAAGGAAAAGCCTCTTTGGATCAGCTGAAGCAGTTTTCAGCACCCAGCACTCTTGTTCTAGCTCTTTGATGGCTTTTGCGTAAGATTCAGAAACATGCTCTGTCCCAGTCTCAAGAGTTTGGTAACAATTAAAGAGAAGTCCACTCTTCTGGGTTAGGCCTGACTCAGTTGTTCTGGATCTGACCTCTAATCTACCAGGCTTGGCTACTTTTGAGTGGAGCTGGGTGGAGTTAGAGCAGCTCACGGGGTCCTCACAGGCAACAGCTGAGCTGGGACTAGTCAGCTACTGAAAGAGGGTCCTAGAGAAGCAAGTAGTTTATGTAACAAAGCTATCATCAGGATTGGACAAAAGGGAACTGTTCTGCTTTCTGGGGTTGTCTTGTCTTCCCAGCAGTTCTTAGCAGAATTTGAAGACACTCCAGTGATGGGCTCTGTGGTGCTCTCTGAGCCTAACGTAACAATACTGGTAGATTGGTAGATCTGTTCCAGGCAATGCAGTTCTCAGGTTCCTTGGTTAAAGTGCCTGAACTGATGAACAAGTCTCTCACTGAGAGGCTTTATTTCCAAATATGGGCTGGCATGTTCCAGGGCTCCCACGAGCAAAGATTATGCACTCAAATTGGTGGAAGGGCAGGAAAACAAACTCCTTGCTAAAAACTATGAATGTTACATCAGTGACAGCCTCGGGTGAGTGTGTGGAGCCAACCACAAGAAGCCTTAGTTAAATACATTTAATTTTCTGGTTTGTCTCTCTCCTTCTTCCAGGGTCATATCCTCTAAAGAAGACACTATGCTTGATATCAGAAAGACAGACATGAAGACCTTGCTATCAAGATCTGCTGTTCAGTGCATGCAGCCCCAATCTGTGCTGAGCTAAAGCTGATAGTCCATGTTTTATGGCTGAAGAACCAGATATATGCTATTTAGTGTACTCTTTCACAAAACCTTGTTTTCAAATAAATATATTAAAAACTCTTGACAGAAAACTTGCTGCTTAAAAAAAAAGAAGCCCAGCAACCTTTTTTCCACTCACCCCCAATATTACAAACTAGACTAATTGTTCATCTTACTCCAACAAAGCCTGACTGACTGCTCTGCTGTAGAGTCGTCAGGATCTGTGAACAGCTCTGCTTTCTGTAGTACTTGTTTAGGCTGAGCAAGGTCACAATACCTGCCTGGCCCAGCCATAGCACTGGGCAAGAGAGGGCAGGTCTCTCCTTGCCAGAAGCTGCACAGATGAGGTCTGTTTCCAAATTACTGTCATGATACTGACCCTCCCGCTGCTCATCCTGGTATTTGTGTGAGTGTGGGGCTGACAGAAGGGCTGTGGGGTTAAGGGAAATTGAGGCATGTTTCTCCTTGTTTCACAGAATCTCTTTTTTGTGTGTGTGTGCTTTTTCCCTGCTTTCACCAAATATGAGCAAAATAGCTGGTATGAGCCGGCAGCTGGTTACGTTGCAGGCCTAGATGTGGTGAAGCCAGACATGAGTTGTTGTGCTGATGTGCATCATTAGGGGGAATTTTAGTCAGGGATATGGAACAAGGAGCAGTCAGAAGGCAGGAATGGTGTTCCCCTGTTCACTGTCCAGCCAGCCCTTCACCTGCTGGCTGTAGCACTTCAAAGGGTGTGTGAACACCAAACTGCAGCCCTGGTCTGCTGTCAGCCAAACTGGACAAAGCTCCATCATTTGAAACAGCACAGAAATGGAATGAGGTTTTAATTGTATGTTTTTGGGGAGTATTTTGTTCCATATGAACATACCACAATCTCATGTGCTTTGGTAATAATGGAAGACAAATCTTGCATGTAGTGCCTGGGAACTTTTCCAGCAGATAGTTTATTTTGGTGAATGTTACTACAGCAATAGGATAGTCTGCCTTGGTTCTCTGGAAACCAAAGGAATAGAGCAGAGGGGTGGGACTGAAAGCCAATTTTGAGTCCAAGGCTGCAGCCAGAAGTCCATCAAGTTCAAATGTCTGTGTAAGGGTGCTGGTCATAGCTTGTAGTTCTCAAAGTGATCCAGATCTGTTTTCCCATGGAGCAGACCCAAAAATGAACCCAAAATAGTGACAGACAATGTTACTGTCAGTAAAATTGGGAACAAAGAGGGAATTCTATGATTCTATGATTCTAATTGCTACTCCAATTCCATGGTCAAAGTAAGACCTGGTATTGTGGTGCAAGAAACAAGCTCGACAAATATACATTGTGTAAGTCTTCTGGTGCTGTGATCCCTTCCCTTTGAATGGATACCTTTATCCCCTTAATCCAGCATGTTCTGCCGATGGCAACCAGTTGGTGTTTTTCAGGTAACTTGTTAGTAATGCCTTTTGTCATAAAATACTGTGGAGAGGGGAGGACACTGGGAGGAGAAAAAACTCAAGGCATTCAGCAATCTGCCAGTTGGCTGGATATCGCGGGGAGATTTTTAGAGATTTTTAGAGTAAGTAGAAATGCTGGGAATTGTCAGCTCAGAAAGACCTAAAGTCCTGTATTGGTGCCTTGGCCAAGCTATGAACAGTCTGCTGCTTTTCATGGGACTTTCTACCGAGCTTTTCATGTTGTTACTGATGTTTCGCTCCCAAGAGACTGCGCTACCAGCCTGCAGCCAGCATCTCCTAGTGGTGGTAATCTTCTCTGTGCTTCTGAGGGACCCACCCTAGTTGTTTGCCAGGGGCTAATTGGACCTGATGCTCCTGGGTTTGCCAGAGGGAGAGGCTGGGGTGACAGGAAGTCTGCTTCTGTCCCTGTTGACTAGTGGGCTTCAACCCCCTTAGCCCTGGTGAGGAATAAATCAGCTCTAAAGCATGCTGCTTCTGACAGATCCCAGAGTCCCTCCAGGAGGTCCTGGACATGTCCTTTCCATTCATTAACTCGGGTGCAAACCCTCTGCTTGGCACCATGCTGAGGGCCAAACTGTGGGTGGAGAGAAAGCTCCCAAGACAAAGAGTCTTTGAGGAGGGGTCCAACAGCCCCCTGATATTGCTACTCCACCCTGGCAGGCACTCAGGAGGTCTTGTCCTCTCACATCTCCTGACAACAGTGCTGCCCTCCCTATCTCTCCCCTCCCTTCCAGGGCTGGGCAAAGCTCTTCCTCCTCACCATTCAGCATGAAAGTTGGGCACCACTGATAATGCTGATGAGACCAGCCATTTATCTCTCTGCATTCTGGCAGATGGAGCCTCCACCCTCACCCCTGCCAGATGCCAGCCTGCCCCAGGCTCTTTCCTTGCTGGCTGCTCTCAGCCTTGATGAGGGGTTGGACTTTCAGCTCAGCTCTGTGCCTACCTTGACCCTGCAGCAATGGCAGGATGGGGGAGTTGGGAGCACAATGTTGCAGGACTGTGCAAGGCTTGTGTATTTGCTTGCAGCCTCTGGTGGGACGAGTGGGCCTGAAGACCTTCACCCAAGGGTGCCAATCTTTGTCCAGAGTGGTTTTAAATGGAAGAAAGGGTCTTTGCTCCCTCGGCGAAGGTAACTGTTTTGGCAGACCTGGTTCAGTGTGTTTCTTTAGCACTGCTGGGATCAGGCTGGCTCATGCTCTGTGCCTTTGGAGGACACGCTGCCCCAACTGCTGGGACTGGCTTGACTTGGCCTCTGAAATCTTGCTCTGTGTGGACAAATATTCCAGCTGGCAGCAGTCCAGGTCTGGAGTTTTGTTTTGAGGCCCATGCTACACTTCCTGGCATTGGCTGCACAGCTCAAGTTCTGGGTTTTGCTCAGAAGAAATACTGCACAGGTACTCACGTGTGTCATCGGTGTCTGTCAGTGTTGGGAATCCGCATTACCCACGTAGTGCAGAGATGTGATTCAAGGCAGATCCTGCTGCTGCCCAAACCCTTTGGAGATCAGCTGATCAAAGGTGGTGGAGACCATAACCCCAGACATCCCAGCCCTGTGCCCTAGGTCTGATGGGCCCTGATGCCATGTACATGTACATGGTTAAGTAACATGTGTGTCTTGGTTTTTTCTTCATGTTTGCAAAGCATGAGCAGAAAATGGACAGTGGAGAGTCTATACAGTAAGGGCCCAGGTGCAGAAGGTCCTGGGGAGCAGGGCAGGGTGCTTGGAACACCCTGGGGCTCACTGCCCTGGTGCAGGGCTGGCCAAGGGGAAGTGCAGTCATTTGGTGGCAACAGCATCCCTGGCCAAGGGTATAAATAGCTGCTCTGGTGACCCAGGGAAGAATGGCTGCATGGGTGAGGTTAATTGTCAGCAGAAATTATGGAGACATTGTTCCTCAAAGATAACCTGCAAGGGATGAAGTGTGGAGCAAATTTTTCCCCTTCAGAGTGGAGGAAAAAGACCTGAAATATTGGTGCAGTGTCTTTGTTCTCTTTAGGCTGGCTCTCCCATTTGATTGTTTTTCTCCCTTCTGTGTCAATGAGAACCAAGATGGATTAACTTTTTGTTTCCCCACCATGTCCTCCCAAAAAAGGAGCTGAGATAGTTCCTGCAGGGCTGGACAAATTCTCTGTTTACTTTAACTTCACATGGAGGTCTTTTTTATTTTTAGCTTAAGCATGAAACCTGGTGCTGAAAATAATTTGCTGGAAACATCTGCACTGGACAGCAGAATTCATGGGCTCATTTGCAGATCAAACCTGTTGCTTGTTGGTCTTGTAGGCCCTGAGGTTTTTCAGTGTGTCCCTGAGTGATGGTGCAGGTGGCAATCAGTCTCAGTGGCATGGGACAGGTGGCCATTGGCCTGTCTTAGTGGCAGCATCAACATTATGACAAAGCAAGGAGGGCAGTGAGGCTCACTGGGACTGGGGATGTTTCTCCTGATGGTGAGGGTCTCCAAAGCAAGCTGATTTGGGGAATGAGAGGTTTTCAAGGGCTTCTGGCACAGACAAAGGTGATGGATGAAGTCACCTGTTCCTGGCACCTTTTCATCCATCACATGAAATGCAAGGAAGTAGAAACTGGGTGATTTGGCACAATCCTGGCCCAAACCATTGCTCTGCCCTTTACCAGGACAACTGTAATTTGATGAAGCAAAGCATGGGAGGGGACATAGATCTGTCAAGGCTGCTTCTGCCCTTCCTAAGGTATTTGATGTCTTTGTTCCCTTTTCTTTTCCCTTTCCCAAAGAGCAGCAGTCTGCCTCAGTATTTTATTCACAAATACCAGCCCAGGGTGCTCCCTGGCCAGGGAGCAGTGGTGAATAACTCCCGTGGGTCATGGATGAAGTGCTGGTGCCTGCTCACCGTCTGTCACAACTCTGCTTCCCAACACCTCGCTCTTTCCAAACTTTGCACTTATTAAGATGATAATTTTAGGTCTGGCCAGAATGTTCCAGAGTGGAATGGGATAGTTTCTGTCCCTTAATTTTTTTTTTTTATTGCATAAGGAGAAGAATATCCCTAGATCGTGAGTCAAGAGAAAGCTGTACCCTGAGCTGCATTCACGCAGCGCTGGTGTTGGCAAGTTAAGGTTTAGGAATGGCCTTGATGGAGGGCAGTGCCCCTGAGCTTTTGGGGCCTGGGAGGTTATGAAGGGTAAAAGTCCGGGGTGGGCTATCAGTGGCTGGTGCAAATCCAGTTTTGGGTGTGGGCTTTAGGAGCCTTCCCAAAGGAAGATGGATGTGCCCTGTCTGGCTGTGGGACATGCAGAGGACACGGTGGAAAACAAGGCTGCGCAAAGTGCTACTGAAACCCCAGGCAGGACATCACAGGTCACAGAACATTGTTTGACTGTGTGGAGCAGATGCTTTCTAGAAAACTGGTAAGGGCAAGAGGTTCATTAACACCACTGTTACTTGAAAAAGGGGCCCGATGAGGGGCTTGGCCAAGCCTCCTGTTTGCTCTGGTGTGAGGTGGTGGTACAGGGGCCGCTCCTGCCTGTGCCAGGGCTGTGGATCCCACTAAGTTCTGCCCTGACCCGGGAGCGTCTCCTTCGAACGAGTCAGGAGCTTCAAAAGGACCTGCCCAGTCAGAGGCTTCGGGGTGGTGTGGAGGGGACACAAAAGCATTTGCTGAGCGGCGGGGCATTGAGGAGAACTGCCTCTGTCCCCAAAGCGCCTCTGCCGTCCCCAGAGCTCTGCTGTTCCTGACCCTGCTGTTCCCGACCCTCTCCTATCCCCGAACCCTTCACATTCCCCGGCACAGCCAAACCTTCCGCGCCGCCCGCCAGGGGGCGCTGCCCGCCCGCCGGGAGGGGCCCGCCTCCGTCACGTGACGGCGCTTTCCGGGCCGCGATTGGCTGGGAGGGATCACGTGCGCGGGGAGGGGGCGCGGCGGGGAGAGAGGCCGCGGTTGCCGGGGAGACACGGACTGTGAGAGGGGACTGGGGTCGGGACAGGGGGGGACTGGGACTGGGATCAGGGCATGCGGGACGGGTGGGACTGGGGTTGGGACGAGCGGGACTGGAGTCGGGACGGGTGGGATTGGGACTGGGACAGGCGGGACAGCTGGGACTGGGACTGGGACTGGGACGGGGGAATCTGGGATTGGGATGGGGGAATTGGGGCAAAGGGGATTGGGACAGGAAGGATCGGGGCAGGTGAGATGTGGGACAGGGGGGATTGGAACAGGAAGGACAAATGGGATGTGGGACAGGGGCACAGAGGCAGGGGGGATTGGGATAGGCATAGGAGGGACTGGAATTGGTATGGGAGACTGGGACAGGTGGGTTTGGGGCAGGGGAACGGGGCAGAGAGGATTAGGACAGGTGGGATTGCGACTGGAGGGACAAATGGGATGTGGGGCAGATGGAATGTGAGGCAAGTGCGATGTGGGCAGATGAGACGGGATGTGGGCAGGTGGGACAAGGGCAGGTAGACTGTGTATGAGGGGGGGGGTGTCTGTCTGTGTGTGTCTCCTCATGCTGTTTGGAACTGTGATGGCTGATGGGCTGGGCTGTGTGTCCTGTGCTGCCCACTCATGCTCCCTTTCTTTACAGTTTTCCAGCTTTGTCAGGGAGCAGACGTGGCAGTGACACTCAGCAATGGGTGACATTTTAGCATATGAAGCTGAGTTACTCGTACTGATGAGAGAGGTTGGTTCTCTCCCATTATTTCTTTTCTTTTTGTTGTTGAAATAAGCAAGGCAGAATTTTGTAGTTGCTTGTATTCAGAGCCAGGCATGGTAACCATGGTCTGCATTCTGGAGTTATTTATCTGGCCAAGCGTTGCCACGCTCTGAAGTCATACCAACTCCTGTCACACTCTGTAGGTTCAAAGAGCTCAATGTCTATTAAATATCAGCAGTCAAACAGCAAATCAGTCCAAAATTAGGCAAATGAGGCTCTCATTAAGGGAAGAATGAGGTTGATTAGATCTTACAACTCTGAGACTCAGTTCCAGCCTATGATAAAGGTGAAATCTTTAAAATCTTGCTTAGCTGCCACCTCATTCTATGTGTGTATAAAATCAGAGGCATATAAAAACCCTAGAGCTGACAAAGCCCAGACAAGTCCTGAGACTACTGATCTCCATGGTTTAATGCCTAATCAGGGTGTTCCAGCTGGACACTCCTCTACCCTTATTACCTATAAGAGGAAATCAGAAGATGTTCTAAAGTGTGAAGCAGTTCTGTGAAAAAGACAGTGTGAGACAAATGTTGAAGGGCAGCTGCCTCTGTGTCAGTCTGTGCTCTGGATAAACTGGCTAAAATGGGATGTTTATGAATTGTAACAAGGACACACACTGTGATCTCTGCTGCTTGTTGCTGCCTCATCCCTTTAACTGGCCCTGTGTTGGTAGCCTTGCTTAGGGCCCTGGGTGAGCACCAAACTGAATCCCTGTGCCTTGTGTGACCCAGCCTGGTGCAGGTTCCACAGGTGCTGGTGCTGCAGAGGGGTGATCAGGAGTGGCAGCCAGCTGTCACCACGTCCAGCTGTCACCAGGCTGTCTCTTGAAAGCCTGGGCAGTTACTGCTTGCCAGAAGAGTCAATCAAATGGCAAAATCATACACAGTTTATGCCTCCCTGAAATCCAATCCCGTCAGATCTCAGAAGCTCAGCAGGGTCAGCTCCCAGTGAGTACTTAGATGGGAGACCTCCTGGGAATGCCGGGTGCTGTAGGTTCTAGTCCTGAGGACTTCACTGTCACCATCCAAGCTTGCTCGGCCCTGGCAGATGAACCTCAGGAGTTAAAGGGTGGGGCCAGTTCTGTGCACTCTGTGCCTCACCTAAAAAATCCCCTGCACAGGCTCAGAGGAAACACCCACATGGGGAGAGCCCTTCCCAGATCTTTGTTCACGAAGTTTGGCCATACATAAACAGTTTGAGTCTTTTTGTGGGTCTCTAAAAACAGATCTGAAAAGAGGTTTAAGTTCTTAATCATTACTGTAACTGCTGTTTGTTGTGAAGAAAGCAATTCTCGTTCTCTGTGGCAATGTTGGGAATCCAGGTCAAGTTTGCAAAATGAAATGTGATGTCTTGGCTCAGCAGCCAATGACTAAGAGTCCTGAGAGGAGGGGAGGAGGGCAAAGTTTGTCTAATACAGAGACTGTACATTGGGGGAGGAAGAGGCAGGGCTGTTTATTTCTTCCTCAGAAGAACAGTGCTTGATGAGTTGGTCATTGGCTTGCACAGCTTCCCATGAGGGCTCTGGCTAAGAACTCAAGCAGTCTGACTGCTCTCCCCTCTGAGAACATCACTTGCAAGGAAGCGACTTATTTGTTTCTTCAACCAAGTTGTAGCATTAATGGATTTGAGTTAATTTTCTCCTTTGGTTGAATGAAATTACTGGCTAAACCAAGGGGCATCCTTCTTTCAGAGAGGATGTACTTGGTTGTCTCTAGGATGCAGGAGGAAATCCAGAGTCAGTGTTTTCCTACTACAAGGTATCAGTCCTTCGTTTGTCACTGTGCAGCCTTTGGCATTTGTGAATCCTCCTGTACAGAAACTTTGGCATTTCATGGGTCATTCATTGAAGCATCAATAATCTTAAAAATGATTAATCATTTACTGAAGCATTTATCATCTAAAAAAATTTTTGTTCCTGCATGTTTTTGCCTTTTAGTATTTGGATTTTGCAGAATTTGAAGAAACAGTGAAAGTATTTAAAAAGGAATGTAAAATAAAAGGGAAGCCACTTCCTAAACCAGCAGATGTTTCCTCTAAAGATCCATTGCCTGTTCAGGTAATGCATTATTTACACTTACTTTGAATAATGCTACAAACGGTTAAAGGCCACTCATGGCCCTGTGAGTAATTACAGCTGTGAGATTGTCTGAACTGTCTGAACAGATTCTTCATTATTTGAAGAAGTCTCGTAGCAATCTTCTTCTAGTATAGGAACTTCAAGTTTGGGTTTGTTTTGTTTTTTTCAGAACTGCAGTGCTTTTGAACACAGTAGTTTTGATTCACACCACTTTAAGTTTTTAGCTTACTGTACTCTGATAAGACTGATTTTCATACACTCTGGGCATTTATTTTTCCCTTACAGTAAATCTAGGTTCCCAGACTGACATGCTTTTGAAAATTTGGGCTTTACTTCTTGTATTGATGGATTCAGGCCTTCAAAGATATTAAAGACATGTGGTGAAAGAATATCTAGGCAGTCATTGAGTGGTGATAGATTTTTTGATAAAACTTTTAATTTGAGGTTTTCAAATGGCACCTGAATTCTTCATTTGTTAACCTACTGCTGAGAAAATGTAGCTCTTCTGTGTTTGGTTTTTCACTGAATACTTTTCCCCTTCACAGGAAGATCTGCTTACAGCATTTGAAAATGGTGAGCAGAAAGTTTTCTTCCAGCTCTGGGAGGAACATGTTTCATCTTCAGTCTGGGACAACGATCCAGTTGCTCAGAAGTTGGAGTTCTATCTCCACGTACACTTTGCCACCGTCCTCTTGAAACAAACTATGGGAAAGCCTGTAAGTTTAGTTCACAATTCAAAGTTCAAATTGCTTTTTGTTTGTTTTACTTCACTTATTTTTCCTTAGCGTGGATGAGGATGGAATGTTTTCTAAGAAGAATTCCCAAAATATGTATCCAGTTTTGGACAACAATCTGCATTTTAGTTGAACCAGATCCCCAGATCCTTTGTATTGTGAAGTCCAGAGATGGAAGTTGGAGCTGTCCTTATCTTGGAGCTGCTGAAGTATTTTAACTTGGAAAATACCAGCATGCCAATACTTTCACACCTCTAAAAGCAGACCATAGAAGATTCTTAAACTGCTTGCAGTTTGGACTGTAGCTGTGAGTTAAAATATAATAATTTATAATGAAATGGGGAAGCTGAATTTTGACCACTCAGTGTACCATATTGAAAAGTATAATTCCAAGCTATTGTAAAATAAAATCTCTCTCACATGGGCCTTTTATGATGAAGAGACATTTAAGTAGCCTGGAGTCAGCCAGATCAGCCAGGGCTTAATAGCTCCTGCCTTTCACCTGTCAGCTGCTGCAGGAGTATTTGGATGCCTTTCATGTGTTTTAGAGCCTCTAAGAACTTCTGTTCTGTTCTGTTCTGTTCTGTTCTGTGTGCCAGCTCTCCTTCCTGGTGCTGTGCACCAGGATTTTTGTGGTTCTGCACTTATCACTGAAATAAAACATGTCCAGTAGGTGTTTCCTCCTCACCCTGAGTGTGGAAATGACATTTTGCTTTAGAAATGTAGCCTGCAATGAGCAGGAATGATTTACATATAAAAATCAATTGTATATCTCTTCTTTTGTTGGACCCGTAGAGAAGCAAAAGTGTTGGTTTAAATTTTCTTTTATGACTGGTGAAAACATGATACAATGTTCTCTAATTAAATAAATGTTGCTTTTTAGAAAACAAATATTCTGGAATATCAAACTTGATATTGATATACTTGTGTCTCTGCTTGTATTTTCCAGCTTTGCAGTGCATTCAGAGTGTTAGTTTTCTAAATTAAATATTCTGCTTTATTTCCTAGGACAAAGCTGAACTTGAGGAAAGGATTTCACATTTTAAGGCATACCTGGAAACAAAAGGAGCTGCACTGAGCCAGACTACAGAGTTTCTTCCCTTCTATGCTTTGCCTTTTGTTCCCAACCCCATGGTACATCCTTCTTTTAAAGAACTCTTCCAGGTAAGTATTTGTGTTGCAGAGATGGTATTTATGATGCCTTTTCTCATGGGGTAATAAATATTGAATGATGTTTAGGTTGGTGTTTGCCTTTATTGTTTCCTTTAACAGAAACTGGACAATCATAAAGGAACATATATTTGATGGAGGAAGGGTTGTGCTGTCTTAAATATGTATTTGATATTTGCTTGAATCTTAAACAGTATGCCAGCTTTGTGTCCATAAATTATCACTGATGCCTCTTCTTTTCTGCACCTCTCTGAAACGTGGATGCTTCTGGGAATTACTCTCTGGTAGTTCAAGTGCACTTATGTGCTTTGAGGTTGTTGCCCAAGCCCACTGTCTGTGTATATATAACTGAATTGAAGCATGGTGTCCAGGCATAAGGAGGGCAAAGCAGTTTCGTTTAATGTGGAAAAGTCGATTTAATAAATAATCCTCCTGTAACAGAAAATGAATCAGCGTTGTCTGTGTTCTGAGACTTCCCCCCACCTCCCAAAGAAAAGTGCTGGAAAAGCACTGCTGTGCTTAGTGGCTTGGTGACTCTTGCCACAGGCATTTTTCCTAGTTAATTTTTTTTGTTAAATACGTTTCAGTCTTTCCCTTTGAAATGACTGTTTCAGAGTTCAGTTCTTAGACTTGCATGTGCAAGGTGAGAAGAGAGTGTAAAAGTTTGTGTTCTTGAACTTCAGAATTGATCTCCTTTTGAGGTGCACTTTCAGTGTGATGATGAGGAAGGGGTAGTGATGATGGTCTACAACTATTCTGCTGAGGAAGGGGTAGTAAACACCCTTACACTGACCACTCTCTGGGCATTGTGCAGGTGATGGTCAGGAGATGCCCTTCAGAGCTGTGATTTGATGTTCCAAATTGGCAGTACCTGTGGGGAAGCTCCAGCCATCATTTCACTTGCTGACAGCTCCTTTCTGCAGTGCAAAACTGCATTTTGGTCATCAGAGAATCACAGAATCATTTGGGTTGGAAGAGACCTCTGAGATCGAGTCCAGCCTATGACCTAATGCTGGAAATGGCTGGTTATGTGGCTGCACTTGGCCTGGATAAAGGAACTGCTCTGCTTTGTTTCCTGTGGGAGTGTGTGTACACAGCTCCCATGTACACACACACACATACACAAATGTGTTTGTGAAATATATATAATATTTTCCAGGGTTGTCTGCTAGGAATACTTCCCTGTCCAGCCATATGGACATTGTGCTGGCCAGGCTGAGCAGCTGTGGACAGCCACTGAGGTGCAAGGAGGTGCCTCCAGCCTGTATTGCTGCCACACTCCTTTTGATATCAAATTAAAGTGATATTTGCCCTAGGGCAGACTTTGGATGTACCAACTGTTGAGGAGCTCCAGTTTATCACCAAAAAAGGCATATTCTGCCATTTTCCTTTGGGACTAGTCATAAATAATGAGATGGACTGGTTGACCTCAGAGATGGGATATGCTTCATCTTTTTGAATTTTATTTGGCAGGTTTTTTTTTAAATGTCTTATCTAAGATGAGATCCTCAGGTTTATTCATAGTAACCCAGTGTCCAAGCTCTTAGTCCACAGTCACTCATATTTTCTTGTGGGAATTGTACAACTCATTCCATGTTAGTGTTGAAACACAGATTGTTTTACGTTTGAGAAAGAGCAGCAGTGAGTCACTAGTCAAGGAAGCAGCATTCTTATGGCATATATTTTTCTCAGGCGTCTGATGCTTTATATAGCTGGAGTTCCTGTCAGTTTGTGTAATACATCTTGAAAAATAATACACACTCCTCTCTGTAGGAGACAAGGTTCCTTTGGTAATATACAGTGTGCTGTGGTGCACACTGCCTGGATACTGAATTGGTAAATGCAGCAAGTAAATCCTGAACACTCTCCAGCATGGTGAAATAGGGGCAAATCTGAGCTGTGAGAACAGCTTGTAAGATAGACATATACAGCAGTAAATTTAGGAAGCTCCTGCTACTTTTTGGAAGATAAAACTTTTTCATCTCTTGGCTAGCTTTTCCTCAAGCAGAAACGAGCTGCACTGAAGGTGTGAAATAAAATAAATGAGTATTCAGTGGATTGTTAGGTGTATTTTTGCCTTTTTCCCTTAGCTGTTATTTTTTTGCGCCTATGAGACACTACGTCAGGCAAGACAGCATTCCAGTTCATGCTGTTGGTCTGCTATGTTGGTCTATTTTTATGTGTTGTTTTTCTCCATATCCTTATTTTAGGAATGTTGTACCCCAATCACCAATGTCATGTCTTGACACTTGTAATAGTTATCAACAAAATCTACAATTCCCAGATCTTTTTTAGTAGTGAAAGATGATGAAAACTGAGCAGTGTAAAATTAGTCATTTTATACTCTATTTAGTAAATGTAACATTCATATTTTTTAAAATTTTTTTCTCAAGTTGCTTGTATTTAAAGGTACATTCTATTTCAGTGTTGTTGCATGTGCATATAAGGTACCAACACTACTGTGATAGCTTTGCACTTGAAATAAAGCTGCATTGTGCTTGTGGTACTCTTGTCTAGAAATAATACTGAACTCCTCTCTAACTTCTGTACACTTATGGTTAGTGAGCAAACACATTCACTTTAGTAACAGTGAAGGGGAAATCTCTTCAGTCCAGTGCTGGCTGCCTTCTGATGGAAGGTTGCTGTGATCCAAACAGTGCTTTCAGCAGAGTGTACATATTTGGTGAACAACTGTCATTATTTGTTTTTCTCTTCAAGGATTCTTGGACATTGGATTTAAGGACAAGATTGGAAAAGTTCCTATCTCTGACTCTCAAAGCCAAACAGACTCCTCGGCTTCTTACTTTACTTGTATCCTTTCGAGAAAACACTTTGAAGATAAATAGAAGTACTATAAAGAGGCAGTATAATTTATTGCAAGAGTGTGCTGATAAGATTTATTGCAGAATTGCAGTGTTATTATGATAGGAAACATTGTTTCTATTCCACATTAAACAAAAATTGTAAGAGTTATGTGAAGACAATATATAGATACATACGAACCTGCATGTTTATCATTTGATCTTCCTTTGCTTCCATGTATAAAATACAGGATACCCAAAGGCACCAATATGGCCTGACTTCTTTCTCAGCAGCTTCTAAGACTGTTAGTCTTTTAAATTAGCCATTTCAGGTTTTCAAGGGCTTTTCAGGATTCCAGAAATTGCTGGTTCGCTCATTGGCTTGTGCTTCAGACTGTATTGTTTTTACAACAATACTGCTTAAGTTATATTGTCAGGCCTAATTTACAAACTAAGTAGCTATATGGCAATTTTTTTTCTCCAGTTTTGGTCAATACAGTTAAAGATAAGGCAGAAAGAATGGAACTGGAGTCTTTATTTGTGTCTTTTTTTTTCATTTTTTTTTTAAACGGGACATGAGTTGAAAGTCCTATATCCTCCTTCATTCTAAAGCAGAGTGTTGCCATGGTGATATTGAATAATGAGCTGGAAATAGATCTCTTTTTGTTTCATTCCTGCCCATTTGCCAGGATGGGGAGCAGTGACCAAACCCCTGCTTTCACTCCCATGTTACGGGTGTTTGGGTGGGAGTCTCTTTGCTTATTTCTCTTTATGGAATAATGAACTGAGTCCTAAATAAGCCTTGGATTTTTCTTAGGTATAAAAACATCACTTGCCTTAAAACACTTGTAAAGTCATATGTTGATTTTATGTAAAATCAGCAGTTTGGCTTTTCATTTTGGTGTTAATACGATTAGACTGGAGTTACTGTATCTTACACTTCAGGGCTGGATCTCATGTCTTTAAAGGTCAGCCAAAGGTCTCAAGTCTCTATGCAAGTGCTTTGTGCACTTAAGAGATTTTCATGTATTTATTATGGATTAATTTATTCTTCATCTCCTGTGGCACATCAGATACTGGCTGTTGCCTGGGACAGCAGGAATATTTGGCTTGGCTGAGTTTGCCAGATGGTTGACTTTCTTATTCTGTGTCTCTGGAACACGCCTGTACTGAAAGGATGCACATTTTCCTCAACTGCTCCTACCTGTACAACAGAAAGATAATGGACAATGCAACAAAGGTAAATGCTGAGATATGTTAAGGATAATCTGGATGATTATTAGGGGCTGTGATAGTAGCAGTAGGCACACCTGCAGGGAGGGGGAAGCTGGTAATGCATGGCAGAAAGTCCTTTGAAATCCAGACCCTGCCTTGAGGTTGTTGCTGGACTGCTTGAGCTCAAAGGGTTGAGCATCAACAGGTAGGTACTAGAAATGGCAGAAGGCCTAGTGGTAGGACTGGTATTTAACCTCTATTCTGTTCTGAAATATGGTAAAAACAAGTGGAGAACTCCATAAGAAGTGCATACCAGCTGTCCATTTTTAGTTCTGATCAAAGTAAGCTGCCTCAGATTGCTTTCCCTTACCTGCTTTTGCCTATCTGTATCTTCAAGCCTTCAAATCTCATACAGTTGTTCTGATGACTGTCTGATGATCTTAGACAGGATGTCATCCTGTTTAAACTCCTAAAATAGTACATATTAGTATCTCCTGAATAAGAATGTGTTAATTTAAATGTGACTGGCTGTGTTGCATTTTGAGGTAATCTACTTATACACACTGAAGTGTGTATGTGACTTGGGGCTCTTTAAAAATAATAAATTCAGCACTGAATCCCATTAGATGCTGATGACACCTGAAATATGTGCCTTCAGAAATCAGTTCAACAAACAGAACTTAGAATTCCAACTGCCTTGCATTCACTTTTTCACTTGACTTTCTGCATACTCTTTATAGGTAGAGATCTGTATGAGGCCAGCTGGGTTCTTAAAATGACTTTCCTCTTGAGTTAATTTAATCTGTAGGTTTACCCTGAGGATTTACTCTTTGTAGACCGAATTAAAAGGAAGGTTAGGCTTTCTTGCAGTGTGAGTTCCATGTATTTTCTTTGTCATTTTGTGCTTTGTGTTGCATTAGACTTTCACTGAATATTTGAAAGATTTTTGTGGATTTTTATTTTCCAGAAGTTACTTTTTTTCCTCATGATGAATTTCTCTGAAGGCAATAATTCCATGTTCTGATTAAAAAGAAATAAGTACATGATTGAGCCTGAATTATTTTGAGCCTAATTATTTTTAATTTGGGCAAATTCTGTGGTTTGTAAAGTACAGGCACTGTCATGGGATTGAACCCATGCGCGTCAGCCTTAATTTGTAGCTGTTATGTGCCTTGCAGGTTGAGTCAGTTTGGACTTTCCATAAAGGTCACTTGAGGACTGTCTGGTATGAAAGTTTTGGAACTGAGAAGTTAATTTTCTCAGTAACTGCTCAGATCATGTGAGATCCAGAGCCTTCCTCCCTGCTGGAGAATGTTTATCAGTGAAAGGGAAATGCAAAGAGAGTTGATAGGCAGCACATGAATGAAGATCAGTGTGGCAGAGCCCTGAAAACAGCCTTTGATAAATGGTTACCAGTCATCAGTCTGACATGCTGAAGTACTTCAGATTTGGGTGGGGTGGTGCAAATGCTCTTGAGGGTGTCCTGGAGAGTTCAGTGTGTTTACCTTGCCTGATTTACCTTCACAGTCTGGCTTTTTACCCATTTGCTAAAAACTTAAGTCCCTGTATGACTTTCAAAGCTATTTGTGTGGCAGTTGTGCTTAACTTACTGCTCTCTCATATGTTTCCAGTTTGGCTGGAAAGGAAAGAATTGCAGAATGGTTGGCATCTTGCACAGAGGAGCTTCAGACTTTCTTTGTGCCCTCTGTGCTAACAGGAATGGAGGGAATGAAGTATTTGGAAGCGTTTTCAGCTGCTGTTCCCTTCACTGCCTCATTACAAGTCTGTGGATGAGTTCACAGTCACTCTCCCATGGTTTCAGGGAAGGGTAGATGGAGAGAAGTGCATCAGGCTGCTGCACAAGAGAAAGTGAGGTGTCTCTGTCAAGATTTGCTAAAGTGTAAAGGACTATTGGTGTGGAAATATGTTAGTTTAGAATGTGAATAGTAATTTTTGTGCACATGAGGTAAGCAAGAAGGAGACTCCTGCCTCTTCTAAGAGCAGGGTTTCAGTGTCACCTAAGGAGCCCCATCTCTTGGGACCTGCAGCTCCTCTGCTGAGAGCTCTGCTGTGTTTTGTGCAGGAGCTCAGCCTGGCCAGTGTCAGTGCTTCTGTATGAGCGTGGGCTGGGATTAAGAAAGACACAGCAAGCACAAGTTCAGGAAGCCAGTTTCAGGTGTAGGTAGTTGTTGTAAAAGAAAACTACCAATCTCTCACTTAGAAAAAAAGCTTATTGTGCAGTTATGTGCATATGTGTAACTCCTTGGCTGCTTGTAGGAACTGGAGTTAAAAGACTTGACAATTACACACGTGAGAGAACAGGCAAGAATACTGGTAGAAACATGCAGTGGTTCAGATGATGCCTAGTGCCAGCATCTTCATTTGGCAGTGACAGGCTTTACTGGATGTTATATCTTCCTACTCCAGAAAGTTAGTCCTCTCTGCTCTATTTTCTTCTTTTTTCCCCCACATATGAATAATGTTTCTGGTAGGTATTAGGTCTACTGAGCTTTTATTTTTCCTCTTTGATAAGCTTATCATGTGTAGAAAGGATTTGTGAGTGTTGGGAATTGTGTCTGGGAGAGGAAGGAGAGAAGCCATGTCTGGAGTTACTCTCTGGTTGCAGTTTGATCACTGCTGCAAGGTGACATAAATGTAAACTGAAATGCCTCTGAAACGTACCATTTGCTTTTGCCCTGTCTTGACTCAGATGGTAATGAATTAGCGTTTCAAACAAGCAACTAAATACTAGTTTTTACCTGGGCTAGTAGCTTCCTGATCTGCCTCAGTGAGTGCTGTTATGGGGATGTGACAGGAATGCAAGGGGAAGATGGGGCAGTGCAGGATCAGCTCTGCCAGCTGCCAACTGTGCTTGGAACAGCTGCTTGTCCATGATGATCTGCACTGAGTTTTGGTTATGTGGTTTTTTTTCCTGCTGACTTTAGTTGGAAGACAGATTTTCATAACTGGAAATTTTACCCACTGGGCAGTGAAAGGCAAGCAAACTCTGAGAAGGTTTGTGCTTTGTGATTTGCTGCTTCCAAATTTCCTCTGAGTGGAGGTCACGCTCCAGATACATCCACTGGAAATTTCTGAATCGAATGTGTTGTGTCACGGTTAAATAAAAATATATTCCAATTTGCTCATCTAGGCAATGGAATAAAGTGCTGGAGTGGCTACTTTTGTGCCATGGTTGCCCTCAGAATCTGTTAGTTTAAAAAAATACTGTTTTGGAGCTGTATCATATTAAAGCTGTGGTAGTGGTTTAGCAGTAGTGGCCGTGGAATAAAGATAACATCAAAGCTGAATTATTATCATCAAGGCTGAGTAATTTGGGTTGCCTTTGGAAGCTGTCTTAACTTCCCTGATTTTTAAGTTAATGAATATTGATTGCAGTTGAGATGGTTTTAACAGCTTACAGAACTGTAAAAAAGTTTGGCAGTCTCATCAGGATTGCTTAATGTTACTGGGAGCTGTTCTAGTAGTGTTGTGTTTGTTGGTTTGGGTGTTTTGTTCAAGTGCATTTGCTGGATTTGTACAGGATCTGTGGCTTGTCACAGCTTCTTTTGTTACTTCACACCAGGTTTGGCTCTCTCCTAGAAAGTATAAGAGAAATATCCTTAGGGTGGTTTGATTTGAGCTTAGTGTCAGGTGTTAGTGGCAAACCCTGCAGGTGCAAAATGCTGTGGCTCATGAGGGGTTCTCAGAAAGAAGCCAACCTTAGAGGGGAGGAGGCTTTGAGAGTAAAATAACTGGGGGGGGGGGTGTCTCTCTTAACTTGTAAGAAAATGTACCTTCTCTGTATTCCATGTTTAATTTTAAGTTTGTCAATTTATAGTGAAAGTTTATAGATAAGGGACTCTTAACACACATTTTCTATAAAAGATCCCATTAAAAAGGGCATTTTGTTAAATTTTCTGATAGCAAAAATCAGCTATTCTGCCATCTACTGCTTTTAGTAAAACAGTGGGATAAAAAACCCAACATATTTCAAAAACTCGGAAATCCATCAGATGTGACAAGTTTTTAAAGCTGTTTCCAAATCTGAAACCATAGAAACTGTGGTGCTAACACAGAACTCCCCGTTTTCCCTCTCCTGAAGAACCACCCTGTGGCACCTGCCATGGGACTGCAGAGCTTTGTGCCCCACTTCAGACAGCAGTGGAACAAATGCCAAGGCACAGATTCTGAGTAACTCCACGTTAATTCTCCAGAGGTTTTTAATCATAGCTGTAAGGAATTATATGATGAGCTTTTTTGAACTCAGAGCATAACTGTGCAGTGAAACTTTGCACTGCTTAGGATTCTCCAGATGAGGATCCCAGATTTCTGCTCATGTCACTTATGTTTCCCAATGCTTTGCTGTTCCAGGGACATATGACCTACATATTAATGGAAAGAGACAGCGAATCATGAGAGAGCATACTGGTTTCCTAGAAGATCATGGACAAAATCTGTTCAAAGCCAGGATCCAGATCTAGTTTTTCTGGTTTCCAGTTTTGCATCTTGGCTAGTTTGTTTCTTTTCTCGTTGGGTCTGTTTGGACCTAAACTATATTGTATTGGGCTGTTTGGACTGCTCTACCTTAACCCAAAAATTTTTTACATCTATGAGGAGGATTCCTACTTTTGTCTGAAACTCTTGTAGTCAAGCTGATTCCTGCCCATTGTTTAACAGAAAATCCTGTAGTAAATATTCCCTCTGTTTGCAGATGGGCCTGATGCCATTTCCACAACGCTGAAGCAATACTGGCTTCTCAGCAAACTGATGTAAAACATAATGTTCTAGCAAAATACAACAGATCAGCAGTAACAATAGGATTATTGTACCTCCCTTCACAGTTTTGTCTAGTCACAGAGATGTGCACTGTGGGGCACAGCTCCACATTCCGTGCCCGAGTTCCGTGTAGAACTGACTTGGCTGGTCTGACACTGGGGTGGAGGTTACAGATTCTGGTACTCAGTTTGCTTTTGTCTCTAAAGTAATCGAACCTACAGGAATAAAATGTGTCAGAAATGTAACAATTACTATTATTATTGTTGTTATTGTTGTTATCATTGAAACAAACAAACAAATTTGAGTTGTTTTCAGAAACTGCCAGTACTAAAAGCAACTAATACAACTTACCATCAACCAGTAAATGGTGAAGTCACTTGAAACATTTTTTTGGAAGTAGAGAATTCCCTGCAACTTCAATGAATTCAGTGAATATTTTAATAGCAAATGGGGAACTGGTTCTTGAGTGGTTCTTTTGGTTGGATTTGATGGGGTTTTTTTCATTCTGTGAATTGTACAATTTTCCTAAAAAAAAGAAGACTTAGTGCTTTGCTTATTTTAAAAAAAGACTACATAACCTAAATATCAGTGGTCTATTTCTGTAAATTAACACCCAGCCTCACAGTGTAGTCTAACAAACACTGGCTTGAATCTCTGGGTACTGTCATTCTCCTGTTTTGGTGTTTTATCTTTAAAGTGGCTACTTGACCTTTCCAGTTGCTGGTCATGATAATGTTTTCTACCCTCTGTTAGTTTAGTGGATGTCACAGATAGTACCTGAACTCATCTGCAAACAGCAAGTCCAGTTCATCAGCTGTGTGTTCCATGTTCCTCTGATTCCATGCCCAGAGCCTCCTTTTGTCATTCATAGCATGGAATTTCTCCTAGTAACAGACCTTTAAACCAGTATCTTCTTCACAAATCTGTTCCGTGATGTTTACTGTTTAACAGTTGTGTTGCTGCTGTAACTGGGAAGCAATTTTTTCTTTGGGCAGTTAAGGTGTGATAAATGCTTGTAGCTGTTGTGATAAAACGGGATAACTAGAGGTGTGGAATTATCCTTGCAGTGAAATTCCACACCTTGGAAGTTGAACTTGTCCCTTCAGAGCAGTAAAAATGCTTGTGGGTTCTTTTTGTTTGAAAAGGTGATACTATTCCTTTTTTTATATTCCCTTGGCAGAAACGTTGCAACATCTTCATCAGCAGTTGGTGGAGTCTGAACACAGGACCATGACCTACCTGAAACGATTTAACAAAATGCAAGCAGATTACCACAATCTCATTGGAGTCACTGCAGAGCTGGTGGATTCTTTGGAGGCCACAGTCAATGGCAAGATGGTAAGTGATGACTCAGACTTGCTTCCACACCCCGAGAAAGTGGAGACCAGAATGTGAGTTAAGCTTCATAGTTATGAGCATTTCTGTTAGGACTGTCACTATTTACTCATGAAACACAGCCCTTTAGATGAGAGGTTCTTCCATTGGCCCTACGTAGGAGGGTAAAAGTAGTGCAAAAGATGGGTTGGATTGTGCTGGCTCAAAAATCTTCAAAAAATTAATCACCATCTCGCAAGACACCTCAGATCTCTTGTAAGAGTCCCCTTTGAGCTTTGACACCAGCAGTGATTAGAGGGCATTTCTGTAACTACAAACTGCAATGCAGCCCATAATGGTGGTTGTAAATTTAAAACTTCTGTCAGGTCTGGTTTAAGTTCCACAGTGGTGGAAACAGTCTTCTCATCCAAAATTTTGGTGAGGGAAAGCTTTGCTCTCTGTTCTGCCAAACTGAACTTGTTAATTTAATTGATAAAGGCAACTGGGATAGGAGAGAGTTACTCACCATGTGAAATGGGCCACATGTGTGTGACTGGAGAAGATGTAACTTCCTTATGGGTATTTTTTATACAATGTTGATGGGTTGTTTCATCTGTTATGCTGTCTTCTCTGCGAGCACATTTCTGTGCTATACCTTCTGTGTAACCTGAAGGTTGTTCTTATGGCAGATTAGTGGCCTCTAGATGGTTTGAAAGGAGCTGTGAATTGTTAGCAGGGAGAATGACCTGGGATTTCAGCTGCCTGCTGAAAAGCCAGTATGTACCCTTTTCCTGCCATCAGCAAGAACAGCTTGTAGTTTGCGTCTGGCATCAGTGGCTGCTCAAGTATTACTGCAGGGAAGAATTTGCCTGCAGGTGGGGATTGTGCTTTCCAGCAGATTATGAAAGGTCTCTGCTCACATGAGCCTCGAAAACCATAAGAAACACACAGTCGTTCATTTGCTGCCTCCCATTTCACCCCTCAGTGCTCTCCAAGTTGATGTCCAATTATTTTCTGTAGGGGAGGAACCAGGTGCTGGTTCTCTGTTATTGCAAATGCTTATTAAATTTGATTTGTAATCCTCGTGCAGGGCAGTCATTTGATCTTTCCCAGGTGTGTCCAGCTGAGGGTGCTCTTCTGTTGTGAATCTTGGTTTCTGTCGTTTCTGAATTCAAAGTAGAGTTGGGTGCTAAGTAAAGTCATGTTGAAGCTGCAGCATTCTGAATTTGAAAGGTTCTGTTGTCTTGCTCTAGGTCTGGGAATATCAGAAGTCCCCATTTGTATTTCTGTAATCTTGCTGCGCTTGCCGCTGTTCTGGGCAAGTTAATAACTGTTCTGAAGTTAAGCTGTTCTATTCGGGTGTAGATTTCCCAAAACAAAAAATTAAACCCACTGAGATGTTTTGCACTGAAACACAAAGTGCTGTACTGTGTAATTCATATTTATTCTCTCTGCTGTATGAGACAGTTGAGTAAGTTCTGCTCTCTAGCTTGGCAACACATCAGCAAAGCATTGATACAAAACTGCTTCATTTTTTAATTCGATTTGATTTTGAACCTTTTGATTGAGAAAAGTCTGTGTGCAAACACAGATGTGACAAGTTCTAGTTTTCTTCTAGACTGTCTGAAGGTTTAGCATTAGTCCTGTGAATAGCATCACGAATCCCAGATGAAGAGAATTTACAGTTATTTAAATTTCTGAACAGAACAGCAGTTGCTGTGCATTCATTCTGCTCACATTGATGAGTCTCAGGTGTGTGACTTCTTACTCTCTAAAAAAAAATCAACCAAACAACTTTTAATATAGAACCACTTGTCTGGTAGAAAGTGGAAGCTTTATATGATCCTGTTCTCACTTTGTTTCCTAATTTTTAGATCACACCAGAGTATCTTCAAAGTGTTTGTGTTCGCTTGTTCAGCAATCAGATGAGACAAAGTGTAGCACACAGTATTGACTTCACAAGGCCTGGAACTGTAAGTATTTGAGATTTTTACAGTAAATATATCAAAAGACAAAACAACTTAAGCTGTATATTGAACAACAAACGTGAGATGGTAAAGACAAAGCATAATGTGTTAAAAGCCTGTATAAGAACAGGGCAATACATAAGGTTTTGTTGATCTCAGATGCTGGTGCATGAAATGGTTATGCATTCATAGCTGCATAAGTAGGATTAATTCTGTTGTGAGGACAGGAAGATTTGTAGCTGTTAAAATGCTAACTGAATGTTAAAAAAAAAGAAAAACAAACCCTAAACCTAATGTTCTGAGTGGGGTTTGATGGAACATCTTAGCCAATTTAATTTAGCTAAAAGGGGCAGGGATGTTGCTCAGCTCTGGGCTCCTGCTCTGTTCCTTTCTGCTGTCAGTGATGCTCCTGTGACCCTAGAGAGAATTGGCTTAGCCAGCTAAAGCAGAAGCATCAGACAGAATCATGAGAGCAAATGAGGAAAAGAGGAGGAAGAGATGGAGGAATTCCCTTTTCTGTAAGAGCCAGTTAGATGAGCAGTTAGATGATACACTTAAGCCACCTTATTGATTTACATGATAGACTTTTATCCTAAGACTCTTCGATCTTATTGATAAGCAGCTCAGGATCCCTAGGGGTGATTTTTTTTTCCACTTCACCAGCCTCTAGTTTCTTTTCAGATGGCTGCACTACACCTCACTCATTAATACTCTGCTCAATCTCTTCTGCCTAACTGGGAAAGGAGCTTTGGGGTTATTTTTCAGCAGCAGAACCAGCTTAGGATAGTTTGTAGTGTTTTTGAAACTATTCCTGTGAGATTTTAAATGACTCAGTGATAGTGTCAGAGCTGCTCAGTGGTACAACCTTTTTCAATAACTAGCTTCTTCAGGTTTTTCAAGTAAGTGTTAATCTTAAAACTACATTAAAACATTTTAATAATTAAATATTGTGTGCCACTCTCTTACAAAGACAAGCCAAAATAATGAAGTGTACTTATTGTTTTTGCTATGGCAGGTGTTCATGCTTATTTAACTTTGTTGTAGAAGAAATTCATGAAGTGTCAAAGGAAAAGCAGAAGAAAATAAATTTCCTTATCTTAGCCAAGGTTTTTAATAACAATGACGCTATGGGTATGTTTTGTTCCTCTTGAAAATCTGTTACAGAAAGATAAAGAGATAATAAAAATGTTCCCTTTTCTATATAATAATATTTTCAGAGATAAATATTATTCTTCAGTGCTCTTCAAGCTGTTTTAAATGCCTTCACTTCCCTCTTAACGGTCAAAACTTTCTCTGACTTGCCATGAATTTCAGAGGTGCACTCTTTCACAGCTTGCAAAAGCTGCTATTCCAGTGTTTGAAGAAGGATCTGTTTGTCTGCTGCCTCAACATTACAGGCTGCCTGCATTTCCTCTCCTGTCAGATTTATTTCTGAGATAATGCATTAGGTACCCCAGTAGTCTTCTGCATTTTTGCCGTGTTGGGGTTGTGTGTGTCTCCCCTTCCCTGTACTGAGATCATCCATTCTATACAGCCATGTGCCCTCCTCTCTCTGTTCCTGCTCTCTACTTACATCAAGACTTCTCTTCTTCTCCTATGCTTCCAAAGTACTCCATTTGCCCAGAGGTTTGCTCATTATTTCTTTTCTTTCAATCAGAAGTTGGTCCTCCAATCTCTTGAACCCTTTTGGGACAGGGGCAGAGGGAAGAGTGTCATCCGCATTCAAGCTGCTGATTTGTTTCTTTATCCACTCTGCAGAGAGTGCAGGCTGGCTAAAGCTGTGTCTTCTCTGACAAAAGCTGGCTGGATTATTGCATGTTTCTCTGTACACATAGCTATTTTAGCATAAACATCTGTCCTTGTATGGTTTAGCATTTAGGTATAGGTGTCTTCTCTATAAAAAAAGAGACTTTTAAGAGTTTTAAGCATAGTAAGTGATCATTGAAGAAGTGTATAGGCAGCAGAGTATGAACAGTATTTCAACCAGAAACTTTGTCACTGGAGGTTTTAAGAATGAAGTAGACAAAAGTTACCATTCATGAGGAGTAGTTCATGCTGCCTGACAGGCTAAGTGACAACTCATTCTCTTGCAGCCACACTTCCTCTGTTTCCTTCTACTTAAAGACGGTCAGCTGTGAAATGATTGTTGGTCTTGTTCATCATGTTTATTTACTTCTGCTTCTCTAAAAGTATCTAAAACCATTTCTTTTCTGAAAGTGCCTTTACCACTTTACTTATGCCACTATGGCCACTTTCACAGTTTCCAGCTGTGCAAATAGTTTAGAGGCAGAGGAGGTGTTGGTGGCCGATTTTTTTCCCTGCTGGAGGTAAATTTTTGCCTCTCTTTTGTCCCAAATTAGCCAGGTTAAGCTGAGTAAAGCTGTGTTCTTCTAGCACAGTTGTATCTATTTTTATACTGGACTTTACTAGTGTAACTATTTCTGTGCGACTTTATGGCTCCTTTACACGCGCTATTTGAGGTGGTTGCTGTGCCAGCCAAGCTCTCCAGTGAGGGGCCAGTCCAGTTTTAGTACTGAGACTGTTTAGATTATGGGTTTCTTGACTGGTTTAGGTCACTCCTTGACAATGAGGTCATAGTAGCTACTGTGGTTGAAATCTAATGTTGTTTCTATAAGCAGATCCACACAGACTGTCTGAGGCATTAGCCAAGTTTTGGAGGGTTAATCACAGTCTCTACATATAGACATTCACTGAGTCATCGTTAGGTTTCCTCATCTTATCCTTGTGTCCACTATTGATAGATCATAATTTCTTCATTTATTTCCCATGTAGAGAGTTCTGGTTTTATGCATGAATAGCAAACATGTAGAAACACAATTAAGTGTAAGAAGTAAAATACATATAGCCTATCTTATGAGAGGAAAAATGAGATTCCTTTCTCATCATCCCAAAATATTTCTAGCCACTCCCTGACTGTTGATCCAGGAAACCAGATGAGATGGACTAAAATTCTGACTGCTTGCCACTAGGCCACTAGTGCATCCCGTTACTTTTTCAAGGATTCAAATACTTCATTGTTATACACTCAGATGTTGTTGTTCTACCCTTAAATGGTTTCAGGTTTTTGCATAAGTTTTGGAATAAAGCTGCAGGCAGCGTGACCCAGACTGAGTAGTAGCACAAGTTCATGGCATCTGTGCTGCATTTGTGTTGGAAGGTTCCTTCACTTTTTGCTCACAAGTACTTAGAGGCACTGGAGTGTGGTCTTTGCAGCTACACCATTTCACAAACCTCTTCTGCTGTGTAAGTGCAGAGGGAAGAGACTAGCAGCAGGGCAGCTCCTTTGCTCATCCTTACCATTAGGTCTCTGTAGGCAAGATAAGTGAGAGGTTTAAAAAAAGGTCATTGTCTAAAGAGTTTTGACAGGCATTAAATACGGTGGTTTGTTCATTGAGGATTTTTCTTCCCAACTTCATCTTGAGTATTCAAGGATTTGATCCTATCTGACTGACATCACTAATGTCAGGACCAGACCCTGAAATAAATTGGTTCTGGTGGATCAATATCTCTAAATAAATGAGCAGAAAAGAGAATCATTAGCAAGGAAATTACTTTTTTGTTGTACTGTCATGCAGCCTTAAGTTTCTATCATTGTTATTTGGGAAATGAGTGGATGTGCATTACATAGTTTGGAAAGAGGAGGTGCTTGAGTTCAGAGTCACCCATACTGGCATAACTCAGTGGACAGTCCAGGTTTTGGGTCAGGTTCTGGGAGCAGAAAATGTTAAACGTTAAAGCTGCGTCATTCTCTGAGGTATGAACTTGAGTATATTTTGTTAAATCGGCTGCACTACACTGGTAGTTTGAAATTATGCTGAGAAGGAGGATTATACGAGTGCTGAAACCAAAATGAAGTATTGCCCAAGGAAATTAAGGAGAATACTTTGGATTATATCCTTGGTAGCATTATTTGTATACAAATTTGATTTTGTTCCCAGTGCATTGTACTCTCTGGTCAGTTTTTAATGTCAGTAAAAAAGTGTTGAGTAATAGAAAGCCTTGAGGTCTTAGGCTTTCAAATTACAAAAAGGGTGACTCTTATCAGTTATTAATGTGTGTTCTTAACATACAAACATCAGCTTCCTGGTTTGCCCCACAGCCATGACTGAAGGCCTGTCCTTTCATGCTGGAAGATATTTGTATTAGGAGGACAATCCCAGAAGCTCGTCTTTCTTACAGAACTGGCTGTAAGACCTGAGGCAGTACCAAGCAAAAGAGTTTTCCATTGTAATCACACCCCAAAATCTTACCTAGCAAGTGCTTCTGGTGTTGGCTTTCTGCTCTCAAGTGAGCTGGCTTGGATCTCATTCTTTTGCAGTGCAACTCCATGTCTCTCACCAGCTCTCTGACCTCCTGAGCCCAATCCACAATCCATTAACAGGATGTGTCTGCTGCCCACAGTGGGAGAGAGCCCACCTGACTGTGGTACAGCTGGCAGGTGTTTCCAAGGCCTCTCTAAGGGCCTGCTTTACCATAAGGCTTTTTTCCCAGCTGCAGGTCAATGTTATCCCTGCCTTCCATCGTGTCATTTGACGTGTGTGGTCCTGAATTCGGAGATAAGAAACCTGAGAGAACTGTCAGAGCAAAAGGCCTGAGTTTAAGAATAGGAGGCCAGAGCACCAGGTCTGACAAGCTGAGGAAACATTTATTTGAAGACTTAATTGGATTCCTGACTTTCTGATACTCATTTGGGCAGGGAACTGATGTAGGCAGTGGTAGATTTGAATAATTTCAACTACAGTAATCTATCATAGGACTACCATAGCTCCTTATATCTTCAATACTCTTGAGATGTCAGTGTTTACTTTTTTACCTTTCCAATAGTAATTTGTCTGCTGAATAAGAAGCATGAGTTGCAGTTTTTTCTGTTCATTACACATCATGAAACCAAGAGGATTCTGGTGTTTTATCACAAATGTAGTACCTTCACTCCCCATCATAAGTAGCATAGGCTCAAGTCTTAAACCCAGAAACAGTTTTTTTGAAGTAAGTTGTACAACTTCCTAGAATTTCTTGGATTATGGATAAGGTAATAAGATTCTCTAGAGTCTGGATTAAAGGGAAAACAGTAATTGTTTCTTCAGATACACAGTTTCTGTCAATAGCAGAGATGGGTCCTAATCAGTGGAGAGTCTCTCTGTGACCTGAAAGCTGTGTAGATGTTTGCATGTATTGCACCTGTGTCACAGAGTGGAATAAATGCCCATTATGTTTTTGCTGCTATTCAGTCTGATTATATTTACCTCTAACAACAATTAGGTGGATTAATGTCCCTTGCAAGTTTTAGATCTCTTTTGGCACAACTCTTGAAGCTGTGGAAAAATAGTGAGTTGTTTTTTTCTGTCACTGGACAAAATCATAAGCTCCTCTGTACAGTTGAACTGTCATTGTAAACAAGGAGGAAGTTTTCTTAATTTTTGGGATAGCTGTAATGACTAGCATGGGCTCCTGTTTTTCTTGGGCTTTTTTCCTCAAACACCCTTTTTGCTGCAACTGTGCACATGCCATCAGTCTGTAATAGTTTGTGGCAGGTATTCAGCTTCTTACTTGTGAAAGTTTTCTGCACCAGGAGACCCCATGAAACCCAGAATCAGGGTAGTTGTAGGGTTTTAGTTTGGTTTTTTAATCACTTTGAATAATTTAAAGTATTATATGGTTTTAAGGTGTTATGGGGACATACCCTCTTCATCTTAAAGTAATATGCACATTACAGCAAACAGCATCTACTCCAAGTGAGCTTTTCTTAGGATGAATTATATCAGTCTTATGGATCCCTCTCCATGGGATGATTTTTATGAGTTACCATTTATGTGTGGAAATGAAGAAACAAACTCATCTCTATGTAAGCAAGGACAGTTCTTTTTATTGCTGATACAGTATGTGATGCCTTTTTCACAAGTTGCTGCAGGGTTTTGTTTACATGAATTCTTCATCTCTAAAGGTGAGGTGTTGCCGTCAGTGGGGGTTCCCACAAACTTTTCCTGTTGCTGTCCTCAAATCATGGAATAGCTCAGGTTGGAAGGGACTTTGAAAGTTGTCTGGTCCAACCTTTTGTTTCCTTTAGTGTTAAAACTTACCTTTAATGTCATCTTTGTCTTGATTCCTATGTCCATTTTCACTGGCTCAGGCCATGCATGTGTTGAAATGTCTCTCATCATAACACAGTTTTATCTCCTGGTTTATTTTGCTCACTTACTGATCTCTTTCAGTGCAGTCTTTTGTCTTCAATTGAATTTTAAACTGTCTTTGCCAGACTCTCTGTACGTATGTATAGCACCAGGAAAGTTAAAATAGTGATTTGCATCAGGCAATTCTAAGTGTCAGGGTAATAAAAAGAATAATGTCAGATTTTTAAAACTGGTTAAAGAATAGAAAGAACTTTGTTTTCTGCTCACAGTGAAGAATGGCAAGTTTCTTATCTCTTCTGTGTAAGGCTGTATATGTCTGTTAAAGAGCAGCCTGCTAAATACAGTATTTATGTGCTTATTCATCTGCACAAATATGTCCTCTAAAGTAAGTACTGGCAGGTTTGCACAAAAAGATTGGAAGCAGAATAATTAACGTTGGTCTTATTTCATTGTGTTGAACTGTGTACTTTTATTTTGAATTAAGACTGTTCTTTTTAGATACAAAGCTGTTCTAAGTATTTTAGTCTAATTAGAGAGAGCATGACATGTTTTGTACTAAACTACTTGAACCATAAATTTTCACCATCTTTTATTTTAGCAACTGCATCTTAGGTTTCCTTCCAGAGGCTTTTTTGAAGTTTATCCTTGGAGCTTTTTGAGATGAGGAATGGATAATATTGATGAAACACCTTAAACTGTCTGTCTTGGCTCTTATGTGCTCATCAGAAACTCCAATCAAAGCAAGGATGGAGAATTCTGACAGGTTCTTTCTCAGAGGCTGAGATCTGATCGATACCACGTGCATTGGTATCTCTCTCTGAGCTGCCTCAGTGAACAGGACCAGCCACATATTCACATAAATGTGTCAGTGCTTCGTGTGCAGCTGTTCTACCTGATGGTTACAGTGTAACAGTGTGCAGATTAGGTGTGTTTGCCAGGTGCTGAGAGAAGGAACTTGTAAATGTATCACAAGAGAGGCACACCAATTTCAGTTCTAAGACATACCAGTATGAGGAATGAGATAAGGTGCTTATACTTTTCAAATCTAATAGTCTGTTAATTCTTAGCTGATTTTTATTGGTTGTTTTTTTACAAATGTTCATTTCTCTGTGATTTATTTCTGTTAACTTATGTTTTTTTTAATCTTCTTTATTTTAATGTGTGTCTGTTTGCCCATAAAGGGATATTACTCTATGAGCCCTTGTGATGACGGAGATGTAAGTGTCTATATCTTTATATCCTTTCACGTTGCCTGCTCAATCTGTCACGATCTGTATTTCTCTTCATTTCACACTCTGGAACAATTTTCTCTGCATTTTAACTTGTCATGACACTAACAGTATGGTTTATGAAGAGCCAAAAACTGTGCAAGGCTTGGAATTTCTGCATGGGGAATGGAGTAGATGTTCTGGGTCACCTTATGGCTTCATAATACACATAATGCAGCAGGTCAGCATAAGAGCAGTTTTATCCACAGATTTTACATAAAACACAGCTTCATACAGTATGCAGAAAGTAATTGTTTCCTCCATGTGATCACCTGTATGTGGCATACAATGTCTCTGAAGTGTGCCAACACCAACTGATCCCACAACACCTTCAACAAAGCAAAAAGATATTATTGCTCAGGTTGAGCTGTGCTCTTCAGAGGGGTGTCATATTCTATGTATTTGTATTTTTAATTCCAAAATTCAAACTTTCTCTCCGTAGTAAAAGTTATAAAATTCTTTTCATGCAGTTAAAATGGATCTCTTTTTCCTTGAAAACTGAAAATGCAAAATTATATAATTATATTCTGTGTACTGCCTGTGACTTCTGTACCCCAGATGGAGGTTCATATTCTGGCAATACCACAAATGCACCATAAGTATCTGATTTTGCCCATAGTCAGTGCATTCTTTGTGAAGAAAGGAAATGAGTCTACTTCTAAGTAACTCAGTATGTAATCAATTCATAAAAGTGATTGACACCAATTCTGAAAAACGTCAGTCAGTTTAACATAATCCATATTTATATTTTTATCACTTTCTTTAGGTAAAAGAAGATTTTACCTTTCAAGAAAAACTACCTATTTTTCCAACATATTTATCACCTGAGGTTACAGTAAACCCCTGTGGGCACTCACCTTCCCCTCAGAACAGCATTTTGTTTTGAGAAATAGTCATATAAGTACTGAATGTAATGCACTATTCCTTATGTGATTATCTTTATCTTGACGTAGAGAACACTCCCCCTGTTCACCCGTGGTAAAAGATCACCTGTATCAATCCATCTGTTCCTATTGATGACATGAATGCTCATAACAGAGACCTTTTGCTTCATGTTTGGGATTTTGTTCCCTCGCATAATGCTCTGGCTTAAGATTGATAAAAGTTCTTTGCAGATGAGCAGTTATGAATGAAATTATCTCCGCCAAAGAAAGGTTTTTGCCTTATACAGAGTAGTATAAAGTGTTAGTTAAATGTAACTTTGTGCAATGTAGAATTACAGTGCAGAGTTGTTTATAAAATTTTTGTAAAGCTGTCTGACTCTAATTCTGAGGTATTTCTTGAATACATGGATAGCTGTCAGCTCCCCTCACTGTTTATATATCGTATTTCATGCTTTTTTCCCCTGGTATTTTGTCTTGTCATTACTTTATCACACTGTATTACAGTGTGACTTTGTTATGTACACTTCAGATGTCTTAGAGAACCTGTTTTATATGGTAAGTGGGAAGTTTTCATAACAGCATATCTCTAGTATAAGTAAGAAAAAAAATAATTTAAAACATTTGCAGGTCTTCTTATGAAATAACTTTGCATAGCCTGAGAAGACCTGCCAGGTTACACAAGCTCAGAGTCTAATCCCTCACAGGCTGCACTGAGCAGTCTTGTTATTACCATGTAACAAATGAGCTCAACATAAATTTATGAGCTCTAATGATTTGTAAAAAATTTGCTCAAATTTCGTTTTTACTCATCACATACTCATCACTTATCTATGATTAATAATTCAGAATCTCACTGAATTTACACTGAATTCTTCTAGCATGTTTTCAGAGTGGGAACTGAAGACAGAATCTGGCTTTCAGCTTTGCCTTCAGCATATTATGAATATATACATCAAATAGCAAATGGGAGTTGGTTTGAACACAGGGCTACAGTATTTGATAAAATCATTGTGGGTTTGGCTTGCACATGAAATGCATCTGTTTTCTTTTATAAATATTGATTTTTGAACCCTTTGAACTTCCTTGGTTTATTCCATGCTGTTTGCATTCATGCCTTTCTTTGTTCAAAAATGAAGGGCTGCCATCTGTGGCTGATGTGCATCGTGACAGAATTATTGACTTAATGTGGCACCTGTTTTGGCTTTGGCAAGAACCAACACAAACCTAAGTCATACCCCATGATCCTCCTACCAGCATGAGCGATGCTTGGGCTGTTGTTTTCTTGTGTTTCTTTTCCTTTCCTTTAGATGCTGAGCTTCTGCATGTGTTTCAATTATGACAAATTATTCTGTCTCAAGATAGGTTTTGCATGAAAAGTATTTTGTTCAAAATAAAGTCTTTGAGCATTGGAACATGTCGGGACGTGGGAACATGTTTGCTCCATGTTCTTCACACTCTGTCTTTCTCTGGCAATTTAAGGAATGCTGTTTCTCAAAAGGTTAAAGTTATTTTTAATCTGTTCCAGGAAAGGTAAGACTGGGAAAAGACCTTGGGAGAAAATGCTGAGGAAATAAATCTTGCCATCTAAGAAAACTGATAGTGAAGAGGAGCTACTAAATCTGTTGATTTTCTGTTTGTTGTGATTGTTTAACAGCAAAATAGTAAATTTTAGCTCTTCCACCCTGCCATTCATTGGTAGATCTCAAAACCCAGCTTATTCAAGAGATTGATGCCTGTGTCTGCTTTCCAGATGAGGAAAATTGAGGCCCAGAGATGTGAAATGATGTGTTTTGATTTGTCTGCACTTGGTGGCTGAATCAGGACTAGGAGAGTATCTCTTAAACCCCAGGGGAATGCCTGACTCACTGTGCCACACTGGGCGGATACAGATTAGCTTATTTATGCCTAATGGCAATAATGTAGATACTTAGTACAATAATGTAGATGCAAATGAAGAAAGGAGAACATCTGCCTGTGACATGGTTGCATTCTTTCTGCTTGCCAGTAGCACTGGCCTTAGTCAGTGATTGTGAAGTGACAGCCCAGGGAAGGACAAACCAGCCTCACAAAAACTTTCCACAGTTCTGTTTAACCTTATTGAACCTGATGTAATATGAACTTAATCCTTACTGCTTTCCCAGAAACACCAAAGGCCTGAGTGAACTTCCTTCCCTCTGAGCAGGTTCCAGACTGATAAACTGGATCTGATCAGCAAAGTGAGAGAAGTCTCTCCAGCTCAGTCAGTGGGGCTGCTCTCAGAGCTCAGTGTAGGGCCTGCCTCGCTCTCTGGTGCCTCTTTGGTGTGGGCAGACTATGGAGGCAAATGGTATTAAATGCTTTGCTGTGCTCCATCTGCCACCCAAAATGTGAATTGGGAATTAATAGGGTTTTGTCCTGCTTGATCTGATTGATTTGTAAAAATCTGAATGTTTTTCCAGTTGAAGTTTCTGTAGTTTGAAATTTATAAAAACTTGCAAAATCTTGCACTTGCCAAAAAATTTTATTTGTGTAGAAGAGTGATGGATGTATCTCTACCAGTTTTATATATCCCTTAGTAGGATTCTGGTCAGAGCACATGTTATTCTAAGTTAGCAAAGAGATGGGTGAAAAGGACTTTGCTGAGAAGCAGAGGGCCTTTATGTACATCTATATACTCCTATTGCCCTGCTCTGTTTCTTTTCTCAAAACTGTTTCTGTTTTACCTTCTCATTGAGGGCTCTGACATTTCTTTTGCATTAAGTATTACAGTCACTTTTCTTCTGTTTCCTCTAATGAAGAAAGGTGCTGAGGAAGGCAATGAAAATGTTTTGTCATTTCATTGCACATTCAGGTACAAGATGTTAGCTTTTGACTGGAAAAACAGTTTTGTTTAAACAAAACTAACTCTTTATACTTAACAAAAACGCTAAGGAAAATTAATACAAATAAATGAGAAGACAGTCTGGGGTAGATATGATACTTTGAAAGACTTGTATTGTGTCAGATAAACTATGATGTGAGAACTGTAAGAACAGGTTACTTTTGATGTGTATGACCTGTTAATTGTCTATTGTGAACCAGTATTGGCAATATAAAATGCTTTCCAATGTGCATATAAGCTTATTTCACATCCCAGAGAGCAGTTCCTTGTATTACAGGGTACCCATGAGGTAGTGTGTTCAAGAATATGTCAGCTGGTGTAATTCAATATTCTCTGTGGTATTTCATGCTTTTTGTCTCCTAAATCCCCCAGTTTTAAATCTGACAATAGACATTGATTATATAGCTCCCATTGAAAGAGGCTTGGTTAGAAGAGAAGACCAGTTTTACAGCATAAGTGGTAATGAGAGATTTTTAGAAAGTGAATAGAGAGATCAGCACAAAGAGATGACATTGAATATTCTGCAAATATGCCATGTGGTTGACATTAGAATGCATTATATGAAGCACTTTTATGCCAGTATTGCTGCTTATTGGCTCTCCTACAATTAATTCTAGCAAAAATTATTTACTGAAGCAGAAAACTTTTATGTGCAACTTCTGTACAGTGTTGATGTTTCTTTTGACTTGTGCAGTGGTGCCTGTATATGTGCTGTGCCCCCCTGCATCAGAGAGGAAACATCCAGGATTAAATTGGCAGAACCAATGAGAAATTACATGCTGGCCCATATTGGTTGTATTCATAGTAGAATATATAGTCTTTTCTTTATGTTTGGATATTAAACATAGGGGTATATTTTAGTAGAAACTAAAATTTGATAATATTAGTGTTGAAACAAAAACTTACAGTGAATTTGGACACAGGAATGTGTGCTGGGTCTTCAATTAAATATTATTGCAGCTTAAAGGTATGAAAATTTATTAAGTCAATGAATGTGCTTAGCAAGTTCTTCATCTTCCTCAGCAGGCTTCAGACAGCAGTTCCTACTAATTTTTTATTATAATTGTTTTAGATGCTTCAAGTGGAGGTAATTTCTGGGGGATGAGGGTGAAGATACCTGGGTGGATAACCAGATCATAACAAAGAGTTTTTTACCTGTGAAACACTCTAAGGGAAAAGAAAGATAAATACTGGTGTTCTTTCTTTAGCTGCATTTCTGGTTTGCAACACAGGTTTTATGGGAAAAGACCTGCAGAACCTCAGTGAAGGAATTCACTGTGCACCTCATTAGTAATGTTGATGTGAAATTTGAACTAACCTGTTATAATTTCTTTTTTCCTTTCTTTTTGTGATCCAGGCTTCAACAATGTTAAGAGCATCTTTAGCCCCTGTGTAAGTATTTGTTGCTGAGCTTTGTCTCGGTGGAGAAGAGGGGTTTGCAAACTGAAGTGCACTGCCAGTTGTCTGCAGATGGGAATCACTCCTCTCTGTGCTTCTCTGATCTCACTGGACATTGATGCAAATACTGTGTGATCTGTATTCTTTTGCTGAGCAGCTTCAGTAACATTCTAATTACAGAAGGATGTTGCTAATCCAGTAAATCTGCCGTTCCGCACTGGTGAAGTTGTTTCTGTATTTTTACTGTTTCTGCACATTTCAGTCCCGCTGTAATTGGTTTGATTCTCACAAAGCCAGGAAAAGGGACAATTAGTAATAAGGATTTTTGGGTGCTTCAAGTTTAATTTTTTTGTGACTGACTTAATAAAGTTTAGCTTATAGTATCAAATAGAGGTGGTGTATCCAAAGGGAAGTTTAATTAAATTTTTGAAACACTGTTTTGATCCTTCTGTTGTTTACAAGATAATGGGTCAATTATACATATGACATATTTGTTTTAAGAAGTGGTAGCATGGGAAGATAGTAAAACAGTTTAGTGGACTGCAGTTAAATACTAAAATTAAAACATTGACTGGAAGCAATTTTGTTAAGGGAAACCTCTATTGCAATGTTAAAACTCAAAATAGCAAGATAGTACTGATGCAAAAAAGTGGTCCTGTGTCAAGTCTCAGGCTGTAAAATTTCATTCAGCCCAAACCACCTTTGCCTTGGAGAAGACATTTTTGTGTGCTTAAAGGCTTAGAGATGGAGTTGGAGCTTTTTACTGCATCTGTTTATATTTGTGTGCTAAGAGCCATGAGCTGCTGCCCTCATGGCCTTGTGGTCCACACAGAGGAGGGGAAAAAAGGATGTTACTGTTTTGTGCCGCTGAAAATCTCAGATCATCAGCTGGCTGGTTGTCAGTTTAGTGTCTGCAAGTTGTGATGGTAAGTGAGCTACATGCATGGTTAAAAAATAAGCCCAAATAAACAAATCTGTTGTTCTAACAGAGAATAAAAGTAACAAAAGTGTGAAAATGTGGAAGCTCATTTCCTGAAGCTGATTTCCTGTTGTGGCTCTTCTCACCTCAGTAACTTCAGCTGCACTGAACAAGGAGAGGGAGCTTTGATGAATGTCTTTCCCGTTTGCATTTAGGAAGATGCAGGATGTGCCATTGTTGCCCTCTTTGGATTATGAGAAGCTGAAGAAAGATTTGTTGACAGGGAATGATCGTCTCAAGGCCTTTTTGCTGCAGGCTCTGCGCTGGGTAAGGAGAGGGCCTCTGGAGAGTTAAAGAAATGGGCCCCTTCTGGAGGGATCCAGAACTAAGGCCCATTTGATGAGCAAACTGGTTGTTCTGGTGATCAGTTCAGCATTACAGGCAACTTCTCTCTTTGCCAGTGAAGTTTGCCAAGGCTCTTGAAATGATGAAGATAGCCCAGGGCAGTAGGTGTCTATTTGTAGTGTAACAAATGTCCTTCTCACCTGAGGAAAGAGATTCCTCACATGAGGAATTCCCATATTCCTGGGATGTTCAGTGGAAGTAATTTCTGATATGTTTTCAAATAAATTGTTGTTGCTTTAGGCAGTTCCGTTTTCCATATATTGCCCTGGTTTACATTTATATAAACATTGCTGTATCCAAGACATAACCTGACTCTAATCACCAGTTTGTCTTTATAATCTGGATGCTTTACAGGAGGCTGTGTTTTGTTTGACTTGGATCATGTAATGACATTTCAGAACAATTACAGGTGACAACAGGAAGTTACTTTTTCCTGCTGAAAAGGAAGCTGATGGGTTCAAAGTGACAGACATGAAAGATCATAATAGTGGAATTCTGACCAAGGTTCAATGTCTGTTTTCACATAAACCCCCATCCATTGGGTCTAACCAGTGGATCTTCTAGCCCAGTGCTCTGTCTCAGATGTTTCAGAAAAACCCCACATCTGCAGTTGTTAGAGGGGCTTTTTTAACTTGATGGGAAGTGGTGCTGTATCCTTCCTGCATGTACGGTAATGGCAGCTCCCAGCTAACAGTTTTGTAATGGATCACTGAGCGGAGGTCAGGGCAGTTCATTTCATCTCTTTCCCTTAGATCACTGAGGTTGAATTCCTTCTCCCCCTTTAAAATCTTCAGGAGTCATCAATCCACAGTACCTTTTCGTTTTTTTTATTGGTTTCTTTTATTGTTATTTATTTTAGCGCTTGACAACTTCATATCCTGGAGAACAGAGAGACACCGTCCTGCAGGCCTACATCAGTAATGACCTCCTAGACTGTCACAGCAACTGTCAGGTCAGCTGAAACTGAGAGGTGTCAGTTGTGCAACTTCTCTGTGATACTGCTCATTTATGGCTATAAAGTGCTGATCATAAAATTTTATTACTCTCTAGAAGTGGGGGAAAAGGTAGCAGTGCCAAAGTCAGGTGATACATTTAACTTCTAAATCCCAGTCTGTAAATGTTGATGGCAAAACTTTGCATTACAAGAGCTCTCAGTGTAGACAAATGGAAATTTATCACCTCTCCTTGTTCTTAACTTCTGTGACTTGAGTGGAAGCCAGAGGCCCTTATTTATGAGTTACCTCTTGCTTATCAGATCCTTTTTGAGTGATTAGGTATTGTTAAATAATACACTCAATTCGTTTCACTGATCTACGATAAGAACTCAATTAGGACTTCAGTCCCAATACTGTTGTGGAATATGCCATTATGCACTTGCAGTAACAGGTTCAACGGGATTTCTGTGAATTTTAACTGGATGGGTACCCTTCTTTAGAAAAGGGAATTGCTGGTGTGTTGATTTTGACAGGTTGTTTCAGTCCCAGAAAATCCAGTATAGTTGCTAACAAAAGTGCAACTTTTTTTTTATTTGTAGTAGTGAATTTAGTGCATATTTCAGTTCCCCAGGAGTTTGAGCCAGTGGGTCTACTCGTTATATTGTGGCTCCATTGTCATTGCAACCATAACTTGTACCACTAGAAGAGTTAGAGAATTATTAAATCAGTGACACATTTTTCTTCCAGTAAATTTCCATAAGAGGGAAGTTATCTATAAGTAATGCCTAAAGTAAAAGTTAGAAATAAGTTGTGATGTGGTTTTTGTAAGTTACTGAGCCACTTCCCATACTCTTAGTTGTCAAATAAAAGTGTTCTTACTTAGATAACTTTACTACATTTAAGTTCATCAGAAATACTGTTGCTTTGTAGGGTTTTTTGTCAATGACTATTAATTTTAGGTACTATCTTTAACTGAACTGTGTTGGGTCATTTATAATTCCCACTCTACACCATGGCACTTAATGGTGTTTTAACAGACTGCTGAGGAGCTGTAATTTGCTTATTTGTTCATTTTCCATCTATCCCTCAACCCCTTGCCAATAAAAAAGAAATTTAAATCATATTGACATTATTTAAGATATCAGTACAAATTCAAAGTTTGTTTGCTTTGTAAATTTAATGGAGCTTTTAAAGCATTGTAGAAGACTAACTTTGGTTTTTTCCTTCTTCAGTGAGATTTTTTAACATTTGTTTTTTTTTTTCAGAGAAGTGTCCTCAAATTATTAAATTCTAAGAGTGAGGTCGTCAGACAGTACATGGCAAGGCTCATCAATGCTTTGGCTTCACTGGCAGAAGGTAAAGATTCCCTGCAAAAAATAAGATAGCATTTTCATATAATGCTGGCTTATAGCTGCTTCACAAGTGCATGTCACTGCATGTGGAAATTTAGAGTCTTATTTTCACCCTTTTTCTAGGGATTCCTTGTCTTTTGTTACATGCATTCAGTATCTGGAAAATTTTCATCTTGACACTGTGTATTCAGCATTTCTGACCTGTTTTGATGATTTGTGGTCGGTGTGGGAATGTACCCAGGGACAGTCTTCAGTCCCTTCATGAGGGTTAAAAACAGAAATCCCCATTAATTAGAGGTCCTGTGAGCAGACCTGCTACGAGGCTGTGCAACAGTAGCTACTATGGCTGCTCCTACATTTTCCTGATCCTCGCCTGAATAAATCTATGTGCATCACTGCTAAATATTTAGATCCATGTATCCAGGCTTGTATCTCCCCCTGTCCCAAATTAGCCCTTGGTTTGCTGCTACTTTTGGAGCTAACTATTGCTAGGAACTGAATCCTGTTTAAAGTCAGTAGCAGCAGGGCATCTGACTTTCCTCAAGTTCTTTGGGCATCTCTGTTCTTTTCCTCGAGTGTACAAAACTGAGATAGATCAGAAAGCATGTACTGAAAGAGGAACAGTGGATTCTGTGTGGTACTAATTTGGCAAGTGTGGGCTTCTGATGCCCCAGGTGTCTGATTGAAGGCAACTGGTCTGGCACACAGCTTGGTTTGTGCAGGTGTGTTTGGGTCTTGGCACAAGATTGTCAAGCAGAAAGTGAGGTCAATCCTGCTTACTTTTCCGAGGGGAGGGAGCTTTTCTGTCATAGCTGATATCTCAGCATCTGTTCTTTCATCACTTGTTGCACCAGGTCGTGTCTACCTTTCTCAGAACCCAATGTTGCTGCAAATGCTGGAGGAGAGACTGAAAACTGAAGACAAGGATTCCCTTACATGGGAGAATATTCTGGGGGCTCTGCAGAAATTCAGTCTCAGGTGATGAAAGTACAGCATGTGGTGGTGACAGCAGGAGAGGAAATGCAGGCTAGTTAGTCCCTGTTCAGGGAGGAAAGAAGAGCACTTGATTTTCCCATAACAATCATCAGAATCCCTGATGGCTGATGAAAGCAATGGCATTTATTATGGAGGAGAACTCAGTTTTGCTGACTGAATTAACCTGACTTCCTACCAACTGTCCAGATTTAAGTAAATATGCATCTCCTGCCACAGCCTTGTGTGCTTCATATGTGTTCCTTAACTGAGCAAAGTGAAAATCTTAATGTAGAAAGCTCTGATGATCCTACACAGAAAAAAGGGTCACGTTACATTCCAAACATAAGGTTTTCATTATCCTTTCTGCTAACATTTTTCAGGGATTTCATCTTCATCCTGTTGATCTTCTTTCCTGGAGCTGTCTGTGCAAGGGCTGTCTTATTTCTTGCTTTTGCATTAGCAGTATGACTCAAATGCCCACCACAAAAGAAATATGCAAAAGCAGCAAAGGGCATGACATTGCTCTTATTGATCAAATAAATATGATCTTAGGAACTCTGTTTTCATAGTAGTCAAGAGCAATATTCAGCCCTAAATAGTTAATTAAATGTAAGGAGGTAGGTGGATGTGTTTAGCTCTTATTTTTATTCACATTTCTTCTAAATTCAAACTGCAAGTGTTCATTTGTTTTTGTTTGAGTTTCTTTGTTTGGGTTTGTTGAAGAATGAGGACTGCTTTTGGATTTGCTTCATTTAGAACTTGTCTGGATGAAGCACATATGAATGTGCTTTGTGCAAAATTCTGCACTGCTTGCTGACAAGATACCTTATACATATCTGTGATGAAAGAGAATAAATCTTCATATCCTACTGCTTGAAATGCTAAACCAATCTCAGAGAAAATGATGTTTCTATTAAAGCAGTTGTTCATAGTACGAGTTAGTTTGAATTTTGGGGTCTGGGCACTCAGCTACTGAAAATGTGAAAGGTTTTTACTTTCTAAAGAGTAACAGTTAATCTTATAGAAGTTAATTGCAGATACTTGTCATGAGGGAAACATTTTTAATGTATGGTCAGAAGCTCCCTTGTTTTGCTTAGTCCATGCCATAGATCTGCTGCAATATCCAGCACTGAGAATGCATGTGAGCTTTCAGGACTAAACCCAGGAAATATCTGCTTTGACCTTTGCAATTTAAACTTACTGCCTCTTGGAAATAATGTTATTAAAAATACTGTTCTTCAGTAGGACCTTTCTACCAGTATATATGATTTTTTGTATTATAAAGCATGGAATTTCTGTTGTAGATCACAGTTGGCCTCCTGACGCTTTTTTCAGTGTACTCCTCAGGGGCAAATACAGATTGAATTATGAGAACATGTGATTTAAGAATCTCTAGAGACAAGAGCAAATAGATTCAAGCAAAAAGCCTCATTTGTCAAATCAACAGTACAAAAGTCCCACAGTGCCATGGCTACCTATGACAGAAGAAGTAATTAATTTGTTTTATGGATCTGTTGTGTGTAGCTGGCTTTTTAAACCAATTTTAAAAGACAATTGAAAATGCCATTTTAGGTGGCTTAAGAAGCATTAGAAAACAATGAAGAAATTTCCCTCAGTAGTTCTCAGGTTTAAAAAGATAAAAACAAAAGACACAAACCCCCAACCTATCCAACAATGTTTTACTCCTCTAACTTATGGGAATCTACATCTTCAATTTCTTCAGGCTTTGTTCATTACTTAGTTTAATGATTTTGCTAAAATGGGTAGTTTGGGGTTTTTTTTGGCAGGACAGTGTGTTTTTAATGTGCTTACACTAGCTATAAATGTATTTGAACACTATTTATGTTGTGGTCTGATTTTTTTGGTTTGTGATCTGATGTTGTTTTTTAATCCTAGACGTGCACTGCAGTCGGCAATGATCAAAGACGGGCTCATTTTCTGGCTGGTTGATGTTCTAACAGATACAGATTGCCTGTCTGATTACACCCTGGAGTATTCTGTTGCCTTGCTCATGAATCTTTGTCTGCGGAGTGCAGGTGTCTTACATTTTGAATTACAACTTTATTCCAAGAAATGGATAAGGAAGATTGTGAATAGTTTTTTTTCCTTATACACCAGGAGTCTTTCAAGTGACTATAGTCAGTAACAGGGACTGATATGACCAGAGTGTTATAACCAATCCTTTTGAGCAGATCTCAATTATGGAGATTTAGTTTCACCAGAATCTAAAGAATTAAGCAAGGAAATAAGCAATGGAATCCACAAAATTTGGGGTTTTTTTCATATCAGTATCTGAAGGCTGCCATTCCTGTACTTCAAGCTCACTTTTCAAAGGACACTTTGTGCCCATTTATATTCCCTGTAAGAAATTTCTTTGTAATCAAGGAAGAATGGGGTTGAGGAGTAACAGAGGGGTGTTTAACCTTCACCTTGTGCAGTGAAACACTTGCCTGCTTCATGTCTGCAATGCAGAGATTCCCCTCAGGAAAATAAGGTCCTGTTTACACACAGGAGATTTAAAAGGAGCTTAAAGTAAATATTCTTTTAAGAAGGAAAGTAACAAATCAGTCTGCTTGTCGTAAACAAAAAAATGCTTCTGTTAAACTGTTTTAAACCCCTTTTGTTTTGCGTCCTATCCAAGATTTCAACTGCATAAATCCAGAGTAAATTCACCGATTTCAGCCCAGTTATCCTGAGCAGCATTTGTCAGGAACAAGGAACAATATTGCTCTGTCTAAACTATATTTAATACTGATTTTTAAAAGTGAAAAAGAAACTTGCTCTGATCTGTTATATTTTTTTCAAGCATGTTTATGTGTTTTCACTTTTCAGGGAGGAAAATGTGTGCAAGGATTGCAAACCACGTGCTCAAAGTTCTCGCCGATCTTCTTGGCCATGAGAATCATGAGGTATTTGTACAGCAAACTTTGGGTTAGGAAGAAGTGGAAGGAAATATTAAATATTAAAACAAAAAACCCAACACTAAAATGGAGAAAAAAAATGGCTTTTCTTTCCCTCATTTGATCCTCATGTAATTAAGTTGCACAATTCCATAAATTTTATTTTGTTGAGCACTCATCTTTCTAGACAAGTATTTTCCTTTAACAAATGTGGGCACTAAGAACGGAACTCTTTTAAATGCATAGTTATCATGCAGTCCATGTGCCATCTTGATTGCAGTTTCTGATGCTGTTCAAGTGTCATCTCACACCAAATCATTTCAAGCTTAACTCGTTCATGAGATGAACAACTTGTGGAGCAAGTCCATTATTTAAAACATCAGGTGGAGAGAAGCACATTTGCTTGGAGTTTTAAGGAATTCTGTGTGACAGTAGGACATTTCTGACATTCAGGCTTTAATATCTTTTCAGCTACCACTTCATTTGACCTGCACCTTAACCCTTTTGTGGTTCCTTTCATTTCTGTCTCCAGACACACTTGTATCTGAGATGCTAAATTGAACCACATTAAAGGAAAATGTTAAAAATTATTACATATTTCTATCTAATACTTTTCAGCACATCACTCTGATGCCTACTGGCTGATACAGCAAACATTGCTTCAGCTGTCTCTGCAGAGGGGCAGTTCTTTAACCATGAGATAAAACTCAAGGCAGGAGGAAATGCAGGCAAATATTGTACGAATTCAGGGAGGCAGAATCTTTACCAGGATATTCTAGAGTGATTCCATGATGAGTGTGCAAGGACTTGTACTAAAATTGAAATACAAACTCTGGTGTCTTACATTTATATTAAGTGACTAAGTCATCAGGGTTGGTTTTATTTATAATAGAGAAAATAGAGAATAAACTTCAGTGTAATGCTTAGTCTGTGTTTTGTAAATTAATTAAAGATGTAGATCAGTTTTTTAATGTTTATTAACAGGAAGCTTCACATATGTTTATTAGACTCTTTCAAGCTTGGTTTTTGTGAATTATTAAAAATTAATACAATAAATTAATATAATACATTAATATAATACAATATATTAATATAAAATAACATCCCAGTCCCTAGACTGAAATACTTAGAAAATGCTGCCGTACTGTTGAAGTCTGTGCCTTAAAGTGACTTTGAAATTTCGGGGGGTGCATTCCTACAACACAGTTTGCACCAGCACAGCTAACAGAAGTTTTATTATCAAAGGTAGGAGACAGCGCTCATGGGTGTCAGGAGAGCTTCCTGAGGAGCTGTGGAATCCTTGTGGAAGCTGTGGAATCCCAGTTCCTTATCTTCCCGTGCTTCCCCTGCTCGCAGTCTAGCTCACTGTTCATTTTCCCAAAGGTATAGACAGAGGATGACTGAAAATCGTAGTGCTCCAAAAGTAACTGGCCAATAGAAAGGGTCACACACATGCTGATAAAACATATTTGACAGATCTGGTGGCTTTCACTAACCATAATTCAGAGCTTTCACACTGGCTGTTTTCTTGCCTTTCCTGCGGGACAGTAACAGGCAGCAGAGTGTTTGAAGCTGCTACAGCTTTTATCATCCTGCCTAAGGCTAGAATGTTTGAAGTGTGTTTTGAGTTCATGCTGACAGGGTCTTGTCCCTATTCTTTGTCCTATTTTCTGTACTGCCACTTTGTCAGAAACTAACCTTTTTCTGCTCTTCTTTTCTTTTTCTTTTCTTTTTCTTTTCTCTTTTCTCCTTTTCTTTTCTTTTCTTTTCTTTTCTTTTCTTTTCTTTTCTTTTCTTTTCTTTTCTTTTCTTTTCTTTTCTTTTCTTTTCTTTCTTCTTTCCTCTTTCACTAAATCAATTTGCAGAATACATTTTTGGAAGGCAGAGTGTTTAAAATTGGCACACAGCAACACTGATTTAGATCTGTATCACAGTATATTTGCATCCTAAAAGTTCACTGCTTCCCAAGTGGGAAATTTTTTGCAAGTCTACTCTACCCCAATCTAACTCTCTGAAGTATAATTGTTCTGCGCTTTCACTGTTATGTTTTGCTTATAGTCAACTGGGATGAATGTAAGAATTTCTCTTAGTGGTATGGTTATTTCTTCCTCTTAGATCCAACCATATGTGAATGGAGCACTGTACAGCATTCTTGCCATCCCTTCTGTCCGAGAGGAAGCCAGAGCAATGGTAAGAAAGGCTGCTTTGCATATCACAGACATCAACGTCTGTTCCAGAGATGGCCCACACAGAGACCTGCTGAGCAGGGCATTGTGGAAGGGAACCCACAAGAGGCCCTGCCCCTTGGATACTCAGGGAGTGGGAGTGTAGGTCTCAAATGCATTTGCCATATTTGTGGGTTGTTTTCCCCTAAGTGAGACCCAGCAGTGTGAGGGATTCTGTCTAAATTATAAATTAAAGGTGTTATTTTAGAATAGTGTGTCCTTCTAGCATTTTGTAGACTCCATGTGGCCCAGGAGATGCTTTCATCTAACCTGTTGCTTCTTCCCTGTATGTAACTCATTCTGCACCACTGAGTAGCTGGTGAGAGAATAAGTTCCCGTTGCTGCTTTTGCTTCTCTTTGGTATAGAGGTAGTCAGTTGGGAAAAGCAGCAGGAAGAAGGTTTTAGAACTGGGAATTTATCTTCTATGGAAGTTAGTTTAATGGTAATGACTGTGGTTTAACTTCTGGATTTGAGGAAGCTGCTCCTGTGATAGCAGCATGTCTTTGAAGAACTAACCCCGAGAGTTGTGCAAACAGAACTGTCAGATGTTTTATCTCACAGAGCACAGAGGATTGTAAGTCATCTTAAGTGATTAAAGACACAACATCAACCCATCAAGGAGCCATAAAGAGAGAGACTGGGTTTAATATCAAAGCTGGTTCTGATTTTTTGTTTTCCCTCTCTGAACCTTGCACTGTTGTCTCCGTGGATCCAGATTTGCCCTATTCTGATGACTACTGTGTACTACATTGTAAAAATTTGCTGTTGATCACAGATGTGTCTGTGTTTAAACCTAGAAGCAATTTAGACAGCATATTCCTCTTGTGTTTGGAGCACTTGGAGCTGGACACCATGGTTTGCTTCACATTGCCTGTTTTTCCTGACAGAAAAAAAAGGCATTTTACCTGACAGAACTCTTTCAGTGTGACCACATGAAACACTGATCTAGCAATGTTTTCTGCTACATCCAGGGAATGGAAGAAATTCTGCGCTGTTTTATCAAGGAAGGAAATGCAGAGATGATCCGACAGATTGAATTTATTATCAAGCAACTCAATTCAGGTCAGAAGAACAGATGCAGCTATCAGAGCTTTAACTCTTTCACAAAAACCATAAAATAGCTCATGTTTTCACTTGGTTTTGGAACCCTCAAAGAATAACAGTAGTGTGATAGTTTGAGAGAAAGTGAATAGTGAATGTCAGGATTTGAACGTCAGATGTATTTTAAAATTTCCTTTTATGTTACAATTATAAAGAAGAAAAAAAAGGCTGAGTAGGTCTCAATTTCAGAGTTTTGGGACTGTAAATAGAATGACCTTGAGTGTTTACTTTCATTGCCAGTGGCCTCACAGTAATGAGAGACTACTGTCAACTGGGAAAATGTGATACAAGTCTGTAAAACATGATTTTTGGACTAGGTCTGTCTGTGCTCATCTCCTCCTCCATTGAGCTGTAGCTTTATCTGAAGTGGCTTATCCTGAATAGGGAGCAGAAACTGTCCCTTTTGACACGTATATTGATGGGTCACAGGAGTTGTAGATGCTGTGTTAATACACATAGATATGAGGAGCTAGAATATTTTTTCTGTTTTCTGTTCCCTATGACTGAAAGAAAAACCAAAGAAAAAGAGAACAAATACTGAAAAGGGGATTAATTCTGTAAATCTTTCTGTACAGTAAACACAGAACAAGTTTTACTACTTTCTTTGGCTTTTGGAAAGAGAAAACATTACAGCTGTAGCTTGTAAAGGAACAAATAAAGTATTTAAGCCCTGTATGCCCACTATACAAAGTTTGTTCATCAAGGTTATAGCAATGCTTCTTTTCTACCTAGGAACGCTCTGTTTAGGAGATTTTGTCTGATTGGTGAGTCCAGGTGAATGCAATTTTCCAGGATAAGCCTGTCTGCTTTTTTTTTTTCTGAGGAAATAATTTTGTCCAAAAGTTACAAGAAGTATTCTACATGAGTACTAACTTTTTATGTACAGAAGCAGTATAATATTGAAGTGTTTCTGGGGAGAAGTAGAGTCTGTTATTACAAATGAGTTGAAAGACAAACGAGCAAGTGCACACTGTTCCATTCAAGTCTTGTCAGTAAATACAGTGAGATGTCACAGTGGGTTTTATGGGAAAATAAAAGTTCCAGAGTGTTTCTATTTCTGCCATTTTTCAAAGTATGAATTGATTTCAGTGATTTCTAGAATGCTTTATAGGAGTGAATGAATCTATTTGTTGTCTTGGAAAGAATGTAGTGTCTATATGAGAAGGAAGATAAATCCTGCTCTTGTATAAGTAGGATAATAATGAAATTCTGTTAAGTTGTACATGTAACTTACACCATTACAACTTAACTTACACAGTTTTGTTTTTCTTCTTTCTAGAAGAGCCATTAAATGATGATGTTGTGTCTGATGATGAAGAGGAAGAGGACGATGAGGAAGTAAGTATGAAAGCCTTCTGACACCTTTTAGAAAATTCCTTAACCTTCTAGACAGAAAATATTTGTGTCAATAAACCAGACTTTGTTTTTTGGTGGATTTGGTTTTGACTTTTTAATTTTATTGTTTTTATTTTTCATTATTTATTTACTATTGCATTATTCTTGCATCAGTAAGAAAATTGGGTCTGTTTCCCTTCCTGTTTCTTCATTTGAAGTCCTACTCTTTTATTTTGACAACTCACCACCTCTGTGATAACTGTGGGATTGTAGTTTGACATAAGTGAAGAGATGAGGAGTTACTGTAGCAGTAAAAATCTTACTTTTAATCTGACCCATTTCAACAGTTAAAAATAAAGGAAGCAAATGAACCCGTATATTACCAGAATAGTTTACAAACAGGTTGTCACTTTTTATCTGTTCTGGGTGTGACTTCTTCTGCTGTTTAGAAACTTTGTAATATATTTAATAAATTGCTGGAATGTCATGAAGGAAAAGAGTAGTTACAAATAAGGAGTAAATCCAATGAGAAAAGAAAACTTCAAAAATGAAGTAAGCATGAGAAACTATATGATAGGAAATATAAACTGGTTAGTTGTATTTCCATCTCTGCTAATAAATGAATTTTATACCAATTTTTTAAGACGCTGTCTTCATGAAGTAATGGGTGTAGACAACATATAGTGTATTTGATCACCTAAATTAACAAGCAGAGCAGGGTGTAAATCATGGGAGGGAAATGTTATACCCACTTTTCAGTGGTGATGTTCATAAGCGTGCAGTGGGGCTTGAAAATACAGTGTCAGTAGTTACATGGGGGTTTTAGCTTAAAGAAATCCATCACATTGCATTTTTCTTTTATTGAGAAGTCTTGCTTGAGAAATTTAAAAGAACTATGGCAGATGTCCTTGAAACAGTATTTGGGCATACTCAGGTGTGTGTATATGTGCACATACAATTATAGGATGTATTTTGCCCTGAAGAAGTCAGTGACATTGAGAGTTAATGAACTGCAAAACGTTCTTGTATTGAAAATGTTAATGCAGAACATACTTGCTGAAAACCAATTTTTAGACAAAATGTGAATTTTTTGTCTGAACCAACAAAGAGTAAGACGCATAAAATTTACAAAGTCAGTTGTGTCCAGTAGCTGGTGGCACATTAATGGAAATGATGGTGACTGGTGACAGCCATGCTACAGCCTAAAACTTGCCTAAAACTTGAAAACACATAGATAATGAACTCCTTCCTGAAAGGTGTGGCCTTGAATTGCATGCTAATGTTGAACACTTCCATCACTTTACTTGCTCTTGGAAATGAAAGGAAGGTGAATTCTCCTGTTCAGTCATACCCTCTAGATGAGTTGCTGCTACTCACAACCCCAGCCAAGGCTCTAGGTCAAATAATTTTGAAATGCATTTTTGCCACTGAACTATCATGTGATTAGAACAGGCTTCTGGCACTTATTATTTGACTCAAAAATAACAGTAGACTTTTGAAACAGAGATGTGTCCAATTCCAGTTTTTCATTAGCTTCACCATGATATTAAAAAGTCTTGTTAAACCAAGTGTAAAACTCTTCCTCATGTAACAGTAGTTGTGACACATTCTAAATCCCTATTGCTGCTGGCAACTGTAATTCTGTTATGCTGTAAGGGTGCCTGGTTTCTTAGTCTCTCAGTTTAGAAAATACACTTTGCAAACAGCATAGCAGGAAAATGCATAATGTTACTTTGTTAAATAAACAAAGATTTGTTGACTCACTACCTCAGTGCTTGGAGCCCTTTTATATTTTGGAATTGCAGTGAGTTATTGTTCTCTGATGGTGTTCTGTGATAACATCTGATGTGATCTCAACAGAAAGTTTTGGAAAACTTTATCAGAAGTCTTGCCTTTACTTAACTTTTTAACTACTACAGACTGAATGCATTTCAGGATATGTGCATATATTGCCCATTTAATAACATGCATTCAGTTTACTGATGTTAGGATTTATTGTTCAGTACGGGTACTTACACCTTTAGAACTTAAGAAACAACTAACAGACACTCAGCCTTAGTTGGCAGGTTTTGCCCCAGCTTTTATTGTTTCCAAGAACATGTGAAAGTTCCTTTTGGTGTTAGAATTACCTTTTCATGAGTTTTTTTTCTATTATCTGTGTTTAATTTAGAGTTGATGAATTCTCTCCTGGCCTTAAGCAAGTCTTGTGGTAATGACAACTTTCTCCTAAACACTCTGGCCAACAGTTGAGCCTGTTGGAGGAAAATTCTGGGATTTCTAAGCGTATCATACACTTAGAAATTTAAGGTTCTGTACTGTGTGACGTGTGTACTGTTATTCAGAAATAAGTTGGCTTTTGAGTTTGTCTGGAGAGCTTTAAGTTCACTAATGTGGAGCTCAGGATGCACTGGCTCCTGGAGTACACACTGAGCTTTGAGGCATTGCCATCTGGGGTGTATTGACACGCACAGGATGTGTTTTCTGGTGCTTAATTCTCTCTTCACTGGTCTGTTAAATACTAACTTAATTTATCTTCAGTATTTGATCTTTACATTTTTGTTTTATTTGACTTGGACCATCGCAAAAAGCTGCTTGTAAAAGTGAATAGGTGATAATTGTAGCTCTAATTCAAAAGTTTAGTTACAAGCTGGAGCTGTGTTAGATAACTGTGCAGTGATGATTTATCAGACACCCTCTGATCCACCATCACTCAGCACCTGGCAATAAAATCAGTAAACTGCAGTGTGAAAATACACTTCAGCTGGAGAGCACATCAAAGGAAAGAGAGCTTAATCCCAGGACTTCAAGCCATTACATTAAAGGGCTTTGCTGCCAGCATGTGCTGAGGCCTGTGAGCAGTGGTAAACAGGGCACCAATTGTGTTATTTCAACAGTGGAATTGATGGCACAGTGGGTGAAGTTCTTGTTTTGTACAAGGAGGCAGAGCAGGGACACTTTTAGGCTCAGTTACCTGGTACAATAATAACATCAGGGAGCAAGATTGGCTGTATTAACAAACTATGTAAAAAAAATTCCATCAGACCTATTTATAGAGCTCATCTGTGCAACTTTCCCCCCCCAGAGTACAATATATTGTGGACTTTGGAATTTAGGGGGTTTTGTTTGTTTTGTTTTGCTTGATATAGATGATTGTTGCCTAGTCCACAAGTGTTTATCTTTTTCTCACTACCTGGATTATTTTTCACATATACCCAGCACTTCAGGTAATTAAGAACTGATTGAAATTTATCTTGCCTTTGAGAGAAAGGGATATTGAACATCTTCGTGAGGTCCTGTACAGCCTTGTCTTCTGTGGCTGCGCATCTAGAAAATACATCTTTAGGAGGATAAAGAGGATTAGCAATCTGGTAAATTACAGAAGAACTAAATTACAGAAGAATTAAGTTTTTTATTAAATTCATACATGAATAAATACATTATGGAAAAATTTTGCTCTAAACCTTGAAAACCTGTATGTTTTGTTGGCAGTATTTCTGTAACTACTTCAGTTCTTCATAACCCAGGCATCTAATGTGTCTAAAGTTTAACTGCAGCATCAGAAACACCTGCACAAGATTGTGGGATGTGACCTGGGACCTGTGGGAGTCCTGTGCCCTTTCAGAACTGCAGTGAAAGACCAGGCAGGATATTTCAAAGTAGGACTGGATGGTGCCGTGGGCTACTGAATTAAGCCCTTTGTGTCTGTACTTTTTACCTCTGCTTGACATCTGTGAATGAGAAGGTGATGAGCCATGAGAATAACTAATTCAAAAATTGTTGTTTTTAAGCCATTTGATACAAAGTTCAATGAACTTGAAAAAAAAGGAAAGCCTGCAGAGCTCTGGGGAAGCCAACACCTACTTGGTCTGAGCGATAGTAGTCTTGTTATTTTGCACCAAAGACTGGAATTAGTCATCAGCCGTTTCCATTGTAGGAAATACCTTCCCTGTACACACTTCCAGTGTTTTTCATGTTGTTTTTGTAGAGCACTGTCCAAGCTAATCTTTGTTACTGGCTAATCTTTGTGGCGGAGGGTATTTCTTACTCTGACTCTTTGAAGCTGAGTCTAAGTCTGACTAAAGTGAAACTGCTTTTCATTTTGTTTGTGCTCTGGGGCTTATCAAAGTCCAGTGGCCATTGTTTGTAAAGGACTTAATGCCAGGCTCTCTACATTAATATTACAATATATCTGATTAGAATGATTTCTTGACTTTTCTCTCCCTTGTTTTTTCTGACAGTCATTTACATTTACTGTCACAACCTGTTTCAAAAGCAAAGCACATTTTCTTCGTGTGGAATGGGTCTTATTTAGGGTATTTGGTGCAGGACAGAAGAGAATTCTCTTTATCAGCAAAACGCAAGCAATAATACTGTCTTCTTGTTTTATTAGTTTTGGTTTGCCAGAGGAGTCCCCCGAACTTTAAAATTTCCTGGCTTGTTGATCTGTAGAAGCTGCAGAGCTTCCATGAAAGATTAATCACCCATAGTTATTCTAGAAATAGGCATATGAGAGTGAATTCTTGGTACTTTTTCCTTGAATTTGATTCCTTTTGGGCTTTGTGTATGGTATTTGAGTCCTAAAGTAAGGGTTCCAAGATATTTGTACCAGCCCCATATTACCAGCTTTAAAGCTTCCCTGCAAACCTGAGTTTCATGTTGCTGTTGCAGGAGGACCATGACATCATGGAGGCTGATCTGGACAAAGATGAGATCCTGCAGCCTCAGCTGGGAGAGCTTGCAGGAGAGAAGTTGTTAACAACAGAGTACTTGGGAGTGAGTACCCCTACTGAAATAAATTAATTTGATGGATTAAGTGTTTGATTTCAGTACTTTCACCTCTTTCTTCAATTTATTGCTTGAAGAGCTGTGTGCTGCCTGCATAGCAATCTGAATCTTTCTCAGTCTGTGTATGAACTGCTGCTCAGAAGCACAACAAGCCTGAAGAAGGAGCTACCCTTTCACAGAGGGTGGTCAGGCTGTGGCTTAATAATAAGCTACAGGCAGCCTTAGGGCTCTAGTGCTACATCAGTGACTCTGGGCACACAAAACAACGTGCTGAGCAGGTTAATACCGGAACATTCTGCTGGTCTGAAATTATTTTGAAAAAAAAAAGTTGAAAAGTTAACTGCTGCTGCAGGCGTTATGGCAGATCAAGTATTGTCTGTCTTACTTCAAGCAGCAAAAAGCTATTAAGTAAAAAAGCATAAAGTTTGAATGCCATTTAGTGTGCTGTGACTAATTTGAGATATTCAGAGGGCTGGAGCACCTCTCCTATGAAAACAGGCTGAGAAAGTTGGGATTGTTCAGCCTGGAGAAGAGAAGGCTCCAGGGAGACTTTATTTTGGGCTTTCAGTCCACAAAGGGGACCAACAAGAAAGCTGGAGAGGGACTTTTTTACAAGGGCATGTAGTGATAAGACAAGGGGGAATGGCTTTAAACTGAGAGTAGATTTAGATTAGATATAAGGACAATTCTTTACTGTGAGGGTGATGAGGCCCTGGCACAGATTGCCTGGAAAAGCTGTGGATGCCCCATCCCTGGAATTGTTCAAGGGCAGGTTGGATGAGGCTTTGAGCAGCCTGATCCAGTGAAACCTCCCATGAGAGGGAGCTTGGAAGGAGGTGATCTTTAAGGACCTTTCCAAACTAATCTGTGATCAATGTGACTGTTGCCTTCTGCATCACAGAGTCCAGTGCCATGATGGACACGTGACCTGAGATAAAATGTCATGGAAGAGCCTACAGTGATTCCTGGCAGTTTTTTCTAGTGACACCACAATGCAATTTAGTTTCTGATGCAATGTTTCTGTAGAATGTTCTCCATTCTATAGAGTGGCTCCAGTTACCTGTCTTTCCACTGTTTTATTTTTTCCTTAATTTCCTGTGCATCAGATAATGACTCATACTCCGAAAACTAAGAAGAAGCTCTTTGCTGGTGTCCATCAGAGTATAGATGAGCCTCTCCAACGACCTGTGACACCAAGTTATCACAGGACTTCGTACCTAGTGTAAGTCCAAACAAATGGGATCAAGTTGGATTTTTTAAGCTCCTTTAAAAAGCAAAACAACAACGAAATAAAAATCACACCAGTGCCTAATAAGTAAACCTTCCCTACCTTTAAGTGTGTTGCCATTATAATTTCTTAAAGATAATTTAAAAAAAAAGAGTAGAATATTGTAGGCAGAGAAAAATCCATTGACTGAGACAACATACTTGAAATAGTTAAGTAAATATTTACTGATAAGGTTGATTTAAATTTTCATTATGTTCTGTATGTTCATCGTTCATTCATCTTTTCATAATTTATTTTTATTAGTAAGTTGTATGAAGTGTCTACAGTGCCTGGAATCTTCCACTTTCCAAGCGACCAAGTTTATTGCTCTGTGGGGGTTTGCTAGCCATCCATAAAAGGACAGATTAAAAAGAAAGTGGGAAAGGCAAAAATCCTGTTACATTGAGTTTCCTGATTTGGAAGAAATACATTTTCCATCAGGAGCATTTGTATCACCTTGCTCTTGATATGACTGGGGCCAAAGTGGAAACCTTATTGTAAATGGAGTACAGGAATCTTACAGTATAGAGCTCCTTGAATACTCTCTGCCTTCTGTTAGAACAAGTGTGCCTTCATTTCTGAGATGAGGCCTGTCCTGTTCACTGTCCTGACTGAGGGAGTAAAATACCAATGAGCTTTCAAATTTAAATGATTTTTTTACTTTCAGTTGCATACAGTTTTGGATTTGGTCAAATCCAGATATCTATGATACAGGCAGCTGTTACTGTGAGGATTTCATGTTTCTACGGATACTTAGTCTGAGAGACTACAAGCCTAACAAAGTATGAATGATACTACTCAAAAGTCACAGTATTGGTATAGCCAAGTGTGTCAAAATGAACCTGAAACACAACAGTGAAATGGAGTTAGAGGTGGTTCTTAGAAGAACCCATCAGCCCTGAAGATTGTCCTGTGTCATACCCCCTGCCACTGTTTGGTGTTTTCTTCACTGTTTCATGTTTTCTTAAGATACATTTCTTCCTCTTTTTACTGTGGAAGATGGATACAGAAGGCAATGAGGACTGATTTAGGCTGTAGTTACACAGGCACAGTTGAATCTGACTGGTCTGTGGTTGTTTTGGACAAGGAATGGTCACGACTTTATCTTGCCCATGTTTATTCCCTCCTATTGTCTTTTGCTGGCATTAACATTCCTACAAGCAGGTGATCCAACTGAGAACCCTCCTGAGTTATCCAAATATGTCTTTTTGGCAGGTGTACCATTCCTATGGGATTATACATATTAGGTTACCAGGGCCTGAGAACAGACATGTGTAACCTGCCAGATCTGGAAAAAGCCCTGGATGACATTTATTTTTTAGAAAAGCCAGATGAAGGGAACACACACTTCCAAAGCAGAAAAAAAGAACCTTTGGTTGTCCCATGGCAGAATTTGTCTTGCAGTCTTAACTTTTCTTCTGAGTACTGGACTGGATAAAATGGCATCTGTTTGAACATGGCCCCTCCTTCCTCTGCCTGGCATACCCTGAATGTGGAATTGGTGTTCTTACTTTGTGTCCCTTCTCACAGCTCTCAACTTTCTGCACCATCATAATGTCCACAGCTTTTGCAAGACCTCTCCCTGTGTATTAAATCTGCATGTTTGTGTGTCAGGAGAAAACACCAACTAATTAATATAAGCCCATATTAGGAACATAGTGATTATCTAATTCTTTTCCTGCAGTCCTCCAAAAGAACTGCAGGCCTTAAAAATCTGGACTGGCTAATATGGGACAAGATTTGATGGCTTTTATGCTCTTCTAATTTTAGTCCTCATTTACTAAAGTGAGGAAATGCTTGCTCAGGAATAATTGCAAGAGGAAGACAGTAAAATCTTATCTGCAGTAACTTGGTAGCAATATTTGAACTGGATGCATTTAAATGGCTTGTATCAGATGAAATGTCATGAAAAATGTTTAACACTTTTGCCCCGTATACAGCTTGTCTGTCTGGTACAATCCAGGACAGTTGATCTGAATTATCTCAAATTTTGGGCTCAACAGAGTAGTTAAACAACATTAAAAATTTGTGTAAATGCTTCCATTCAGAATTGAAGTGAATATAACTTGTTTGAATTTCTTCATGTGGAACTCGGTGTAATATATTCCATTTAAAACCATCATGAAAGAGAAAGCAGTTGAAGATCCTATAACGTATCTCTTTGAGTTGTTGGTTCATACCTCCAAAAGGAGGAGGGGGAGTGGAGATTTTTAGTGCTGAATAGAAGTATTCACACAGAAAATTAATGCAGAATAGCCACTGCACATGTAGCAGCTATTCCATGCTAATTTTTTATGACTTCCCAGTGCAGACAAGGGTCTAGTTACTTCAGATGAATTGCCATAGGATCCCTGTGTGATCAGGCCTCTGCTGTAGGAGCTGAAGGAGTCAGGAAATAGTGGAAAGCTGCCTTCTTTTTATTTTTTTTTCATTTTTGCCTCCTCTTTTAAAGCTCGCTGGCTGAGATCACTCAAGGGGGATTGAACTACTTAATATTCTGCTAGCTGTTCTTTAGAAACTGATGGAGCTGTGAAATCACTGAGTGCCTCCTTGGACTGCATCCTTTTTACTAGAAATATAGTTTAGTTACCTAAACCTGATATTGGGCAGGGAAATTTTATGTGTCTGCCAACTTCTTTTCACACATTTTTCACACCCCTCTTGCTTCTGCTGTGTTTTATTGCTTACTATTAAGCAGTTGTGTCCCTGTTCTGTCCTTCAGCTGCTTCAGTCTCTTACTGATCCACCTCACTTCTGAAAACAGGAGTTCTGCTTCTCACCTACTTTAAGCCTGTATTGCATAGTGCTCTTTAAGTGAAATCCTTGTAATATTCAGGAGCAAATCTTAAATCCCTGAAAAAGCTAAGTATTGAAAACCTGTCAGGCAGGTCCATTTCTACAGGTTTTTTTCTTTAAGTGTCATGCTGGTATTTTGGATCCTCAAGTTGCAGGGAGTTACAGTTTCCTTTCCAGTTAGTTTCCTTTCCTCGGCTCTTTTATTGCAGTAGGAATTGCAGTAGGAAAAAATGTTTCAAATATGTCTGACATCAACTGGTTTGGGGAAGCTACAGTCAAGCAGCTAAATTATGTCCTTAGCACTGGTTTGCAATATGAAATATAAAATAATTTTGATATCTACTATGTAATTAGATGCAGTTATCAGAAATGAGAATTTACTCTCGTGCGACTTTTTATTCTGTGAGCATTCACCCTGTGTTCTCTTTGCTCCTTCAGGCCAGAAAACGATACCAGTTCTTGTCACGATAGGGATGAGAAGCTGCAGTCTCTGCTGAGTGATCATTCTCCTGTTTGTGGTGGGAGCCAGTCCAGTATTTCTGAGCTCTGCATTTCCCCTTCATGTAAGGATAATCTGTGAACCTGGTGTTAATTGCTGATGCCTTTCTTGACTGGGGCAGGTGTTGGCAGCCTGGCTTGTGTTTTGCAGATTGGGTTTTCTTTTAATGTAGTGTGGAAATGTACCTCTGTTTATAGGCCCTGGGTCAGTCTCCAGGACCTTGGGGCACACAGTAGACTTTAGCTTGAGCTGAATGAATGGCTAGAGAAGGTAATGTGTGGTCAGCAGACACCAGTGGTTTCACTTGCCTTGCTCCATCTTGTTTCCCATGGAAGTGCCAAGGATCAAACCCAGGGGATACTGTATGACACTCTGCCCTGTCCTCTGCCAAGGGAAAGAGCTGCAGTCCAGAGACAGTGCACATCCCAACAGGCAAAGCCTCTTGCTTGATCAAATATACTCTTGTTTGGATCTAAATGAATCACTGTCTGCTGGCACCTGCAGGCTCTGTTGGCTGGACCTCAAGGCAGCTGCAGTTCCCTGCTTGGTTTTGCAAGTGCATTCAGACCATCCAAGGCTGTGGAGGATGGGCAGCCTGGTGCTGTGTAGCTGCATTGTGGGTGATGCTGCTAAAGATTCTGCCCTTGCAGCTTCAGCTGAAATGAATGCAGACTCAGCTGGGCCTGAGAGCTCAGAAACATGTGATGGAATTTAAGAGTATAGACTTCTGAAAGACTTGATTTCTGAATTTCTGATATGTGCAAGATCATGGAACTTTGGATCTGGGAGTTTCAGCCTTCTTGCACGGATTCATTAACGTTTCCCAATTATGGATTTAAGGCAAAATGTTCAGCAGTCTTCAATAAAGGATCTTGCAGCATATCTGGAACAGAATTATTAGTAGGTTGAAACAAAATGTGCCTTTGCTGAAAAATATGCTTTGAAGCAGTAAAGGAATAGCATACTTTTTACTTTCTCTTCTATTTTTTAAATTTCCTAAAGGAAATGAAAAGGATTCGGAGAAAAGTAACCGAGGCCTTGCAGACAGGAATTTGCTTATGCAATGCCTGGAGCTGATAAATACAACATCCTGAATGAAAGCTGTGTGATAGAGGCAGGCAAAGCTCCTGTCCAAGGTGGGCACTTGGGTTCTTGGTGTTCTGCAGGAATGAAAGCTGCTGTCCTGCTTGCAGTGCACAGTTCCACCCTGAGTACAGCTGAGCCTGTGCCACGGGGAGTTTGACTGGCCAGGAGCTGCAACTCAGATCAGCAAAGGGTGTAAACTAAGCAAAAACATACTGACTGGACAGTTCTCCTACAGAGAAGAAGAAAAAAAGAGTGGCTTTTTACATGCTCATGCTTTGTAAAAAAAGTTTAGCCAAGAAGATACAAAAAGTGTTCCTATTTGCTGTTTTAAAGTGTAATTGGATGCAATTCCTAAGGCATAATGAAGCTGTCCATAACCTAACATGCCTTCTGAACCACATTTTGATAGTATCTTGCCAGTGACATTCATTCAGTCACCTCTGTCACTTTTTCTGTGCTGCTGATTCTGTCTGATAATTTGCTTGTAGAGAGTTGTGAGGAGGTTTGAACAGAATCTGAGTAAGTCAGCAAAGTAAATGGTGTTAATTTTTGATGAATATTGATTTAAAGCTTTCATGCTGAAGAAATTCATGCCCACTCTAATACTTCATGTTGTCAGAACTTTGCTTGCAGCCTCTGTCTAAACCAAGTTGCTGTTTTCAGTCAAAATTCTATGCAGGTGGCTGCTAATAAGACTACTGGATTATGCTATTTTCTTGTAGGAAAATCTTGGAGGTCATAATATAAAGCATATTGCAAGTTTATATGCATTATACCTGTGAAAAGATAATTTTTGTGTGGCAGAGGGAATTCTTCCTAGCACTAATCCAGGCTATAAAATAACACCGAGCCCACTCGAAGGATTGCCTGAGGTTTGTTTCAGGTTTTTGCACTAGCCAGTGACATATGTGCTTGTTTTTCTTATCTTTTGGGACTTAGAAATGAGGAGCAGGAGAAGAGAAGTGAAAAGAGAGACCTCACTGCTGGACACCCTGGTTGTTATGTCAGTGACAGGACTTTCATTGTGCATAATGATAATTGAACTTGGTCTTTGGATAGCTCCTGTTTTCCCGAAGGCAGTGGGGTTCATAATATTTAAATTGGAAAGGCTTTAATATGAGACAATTAAGAAGTAAACCATTTCTGTAAGAGTTTCCCTGCCTTCTAAGATACAGCAGGGAATGATACCTAACAGAAAGGTGTAAAAATAATTGTACTGCTTCTAGAGGCTCTCATCATGCCCTGCCAAACATCTTTGCTGTGAGATAAGTATGGAATTTATTGTGTTCCTTTCTTGGTCAGATGCTCATTCTGCAGTACCAGGAACCTGCTCACTCAGAAATAAGTTTTCCAGCATCACATGTACTTTGGAACTAAGAGTTTCATGCAATCAAGTTGTGAAATTAATAGTAAGAGTTCAAGAATGAACAAAACAGAGTAAGTAAAAGCTTCATGTGGACAATTAGCATCATCAAGCTTGTATCTGTCTCAAGGAGACTAAGTTTAGCCTCAAAAAACCTGGATCCTCTTTTGTTTTTTAAAAATGAGAACAGTTCCTGATGTCCTCCATGCCTGGAAATATTCAACCGTTTTTGAGTCACTGTGGCTTTGTCTACATCCATCCTCTGTTTTTGTCACTTTGATAAAGAATTAATAGTTGTGACACTTTTTTCTTTTATGTCTCCTGTGAGCAGAAAACTTGTGGACTAAAGATGAACCCTGGTCATCTTGCTACACTTATTATGCTGAATGTCAGACAGAACATCTGCTGGGCAGTGAAATGCTTGTCTGAAAGTGACCTGCTCTGCATTCATGTCAGCATGTGAGAGCAAATCAGGACAGCAGCCTGTCCTGAGCATGGCAGGGATGGAGCTAGGGATTTTCCTTAAACTTTTATTGGACTTACACATCTTGGCAGCCTTGTGTCTCTCAGCAAACTGACTGGACTTCACTTTCCTATTAGTGTAAGAAGGCAAGTCTGACAGAAAGGTAAAACACCAGGTCTTATCTGCAACGGTTTCCTCTTACTGTGGATATGTACAGGCAATTGCAAGTGGTTGTGTTCCTGTGGCTTTAATGAGATGTTGGACATGATACATGTTAATTGATGGTCTGCCATGCTCCTATCCCACTGCTAGTGCAACGTGTAGCCAGTTTTACTTTCCAGCTGCAGAGGGCAGGAATTATCAGGTGTGCAGTTGTTTTGCTCAGGTGATGAGCTGTAATGCACTGCCAGACCAACTCAGTAACCTGCTAAGACCTCAAGAACTGCTTCATACAGCAGGAACTGTGACTTGATTGTATTTCTAGTAAACCTGTAAAGAGACAACTGCTCACTGAACTGTGTTTCTTTTTTAAATAGCAGTTGAAATGAAGTCATCTGAAGTATTCTCACCAGGTCATAGAATGGACCGAAGCATCCCAGCTGATGACAATATCTTGTCTTTCCAAGACTTCACTGAGGACAAAGTAAATGAGCAATTGTATAGGTATGGATTATGCAAAGGGTATCTCTAAGTGCAAAAGGGGTCTGACAGGCTTTTCCAGCTAATTCCATGCTGCTGTAAAGACAATCTGTGAAGTCATTTGATGTATGATGTAGGCTGGCCTGAGACAGCTCTGGTGGTGCTTGCCAAACAAAATACCCTTAGCTGTGCCAGAGGCAGCTGCTCAATTTCTAAGCATCTGGTTCAGAATGGGAGAAATCTCAAGCAAGACATTATTAATGAACTTCACATGCATGCTCAGCACAGTCTTCTGCAAATAAAACTTCCTGATTGCTTCCTTACATGACTCGACTCTAGCCCATGAAAAATCATTTATTAAAAAATAGGTGGGACTGTGGGAACAGGGCAGAAATTAACTTGCAGAAGGAAGAAAAATGAAGCATTTAAATGCATTCAGGGTGTTTAAACACTCTTGAGTTGCTAGCACTGCTGGCCAGAGCCTCTGATTTATCTGCTAGATGGATATAGCAAAAGAGGCAGTATTATGAGATCACCCAGCAATGGATTTCAACTCTTGCTTGAAATCATTCCTGTCAAATGAAAGGTCTTGTTCTCCTTATCCTGCTGGTACATTGAGCCCTCTGTGAAGCCTTTGTCATGTATACGACTGTGACGTTATATCTTGGATGAGAACTAGGAATTCATTAGCAGTTGGACCAAGGTCTCCCAAAATTTTCAGGGCCTGCATGCATCCTTCAGACATTAACAGCTTTTTCCTATAGCAAATTTGATTGGGCCAAGTTTTAAGCAGTAAGGAAGGGTAGAGAAATTTTAAAAGTGAGTAGTTCCAGGACTAAAACACAGAATAGGTGGAGATGTGTTAATGGAAAGGTTTTACCAGCTCTTTATGGACCTGATTTTTCAGAAGTGCTTGGTTAAAGAACTAGCACTTCTGAAAACTGGATTCTCTGCCTAGAACTTTGTTTCCTTCAGGTCAACAGATGTGTGGGGTTTGGGGGTTTTTGGGAGGTTACTGTGGTTTTGGTTGTTAGGTTGGGTTTTTTTCCAAGTTGTGCCGTTTCCCTGGTGAGATCTGAGAGATGATATATTGTCAACAAATTATCACTGGCTTCAGCTGAAGTGCTTAGTAGTCATACCTCTGTCTCATCATTACTGGGTTTATTTCTGTTATCTGTTATAACAGGAGCTAATCACAAAATACAAATAGACTATGAAAATTTTATGGCCAAATTGCTTGCTTTGTGATGGAGAGATATTATTTTTTAGGCTTTGGTTTGCAAGAAGCAAGTCAAATTGGCAGCATCTTGCCCCCCACCTTAGTGAGATACTTGGCTTCTCTATAGTTATAACCTGTTATTAAAAAGGCATGTCCCCGGTAATCTTTAATTTTTCTTCATAAATGTATATCTGAATCTCACTAATAGATGGATTTGATAGAACTGAAGGCATAGGTGCAGTATCCTGCAGAGGAAGATAATTTCTTTTCACCGTGGTGCTTCCGTAGCATTCATACAGTAAATTGCATTTCCAAATGCAGCCTTGAGTTAAGGATGTGGGAATGTAGCCATTCACGGTCCAAGGAACACAGGGTTTCTATGTCAAGGTTCTTTTGTTAATGTGTTGGTGTTGCAACAGCTAGACCTGCCTTTTCATTCTTTCACTCCTGGAAACGTACTTTAATTTGTTTGCACAACAAACAGAACTAATAAATCACTGCTTTGCTCATGGTTTTGTCCACTGTAAATGTCTCCTTCCTAGAGGCAAATACCTATTAGGCAAATACCAAGACCTTCCTAGAGAGGTATTTATGAGAAAAGGAAGGCTGAGCTGAGGTGGGGAAACAGTAACTGCTCCTTCCCCTCTTCCTTAGCGGTATGAATTGGGACTTTAATTGCACAGAGATGAGCGAAGTTAGGGAAAATCAGTCTGAGAGAAGAATGAGACCCTGGTAGTGACATTTCTGTTGCAGTTGTTTTATTTCCACAGGAAAAAATTATTATTCTAGCTGATGCATGTCAGACTGGAAGCTGCCCCTGCATTGCTATTCCCTGTTGCATTTTGATCATGTAAGAATGTAGCATTGTTTCGCTTTTTAGCTAGTCAAGGATAAATTTGTGAAGGACTTGAGTTCACAATTGTGACTGACTGGAAAAGCACCTTTTTATTGTTACTTTGTCTGGTATTATCATAATAAAGAACTTAAACTCTTCAGGGCCTTCTTAGGTCTATATTGGCCTTGCTTTTCTGAAAATCTTGTAAAATTGGTGAAAATTCCAAGTGTATTCTTGGAGAAAATGGTTTAATTCATTCTTTGTATGTTCCTGTCTCATCTCCTTGTTGATTATTCTGGTGCCAGTGTCAGCCTAATATGCACTTTTTTGTAGAGTTATTTCAGATTTTCCAAGTAAGCAGTTTCCTTTCTTCTCATTGCAAATGTAGTTTTTTACATGAGTTTGTTGTCTGTTTGGGATTTTTGTTTGTTTTGTTTTTTATTTGAGCACTTACCACACTTTGTCATCAATGACTCCTTTACCAAATGCAGTGAAACATTTTCCCACACTAGGTTTTGCTTCTTCTTTCTTTAACTCATCAACTTTTGAAGGATACCAAACAGCACTTTCAGGTGTTATCCTGTCCTGAGGATTAATTATTTTCTGTTGATCTTGGCCCATTTATTGATGCAGTAAAAGATGAAGTGGTTCTGAGACACTTGGACACATGGAGACCCAGATCCGCTCTACATCCTGTCAGAAAAAGAGCAGGTTTTTTTCAGCTTTACAGTTTTTGCCACCAACCTGTTTCACATAATCCTTTCCTGAACAGTGTGGACAGAGACGAACCATTCTGTGTGACCACCGTGTATCTCTTTCCTTGGTAAACTGACATGACTCTGGTCGTGTTGCTTTGCTTGGTCTCCAAAGTGCTTTCAGTCTGGCTACCGAGATTACTGCAGTGAAACTGAGGAGATGGTGGATGGCCATAAAAGCACTTTTCAGTGTATAGGAATACAGATACAAGGTTTTGTTATCTTACTGATGAATAAGGAAAAAACCGCCCTCATTTGTGGCTCAAAAACTGCTCTGAGGCTGTTGAATCTTCCTTTTTTATCTACCTAAGAATATCATAGCACATCTAAGGTTATCATGAAGAGCACAAATGAATTGAAAAACCAACTCACTTGAACTAACTCACTTTTCCAAAGTAAGTAAAATGACAAAAAACGGTTGATGAAACTATTTTATGGAAGGAAAAATATTTAAATATTTCTGTGATCCAAGCCGTGGAGTTGTATCTAGCTAATCTTACTTTTTTGATTTGTTTTGCCAGTATGTTTTTGCTCCATCTGCCACCTCCTCCTTTGAAAAGTGTTGGCACTTGTAATACTCATAGGTGGAAGGCTGCAAAGATGGCTCTTAGCAGAGCACTTCGCATGTCTCTGTCCTTAATAGTTAGTATATACATATGCAAAATACAGACAATAATGCTATTTCGAATACAAAAGGAACACTTGCTCAAATCTCCCTGCAAGGTGAAGCAGCGCTATGGAAGGGCTAATCAGCACTGACTCAGCAGCATTCCGGGGAGGTGGGGGCGGGGAGGGAAGATTAAATATCTTGAAAATCCTCCTAATCACCCTTTCTGATGGTCACAAAGGATTCTTTTGATGGAGTTAGTAACATGGAGACTTTCCATTTTAATCACCGATGTTTAAATGGCACCTTTTTGGATCTCCTGCCTTTGGCTCTTTGATTTCGTTATTTAAGTATGATGAGCTTTTTCAGGTAGCTGTTACTTCAGTTTAACCTTTTCTCCTTTTAAGAGAAAATCGAATCACTACTGCAAACATTAATATAGATTCAGAATTATTTTAGAGACTTGCTCTTTCCTGGTAGCCTCCATTTGTGTACCTGGGAAAGAATTTATTTATGCTGAAAGCAAGGAAGGACTGTGTATCCTCACACAGTTATTGACTAAATTTTAAAGAATGGTATTCTTGCAGCACATGCAGACTGTGAAATAGCAGCAGATGTTTTATGTTCTCAGTGTGAACAAGGAACCTGTGTGCTTAGGGAATTTATTTTATAGTTGCCATCATAGCTTTTTGCTCTTTTGACAAAGCCTTCAGGGAGTTCTACAAATCTTACCTTAGCCAGGAGCCAGGGAGGCTGCCTGCGTCTACCAGGATTGTGACCTATACCTGTGAGAAATTGGTGTCTGTGCCCTAAAAGGATGTAATCTTTCCTGTAGCACGTCTGTGTGTTTTTACCACCTCCGAATGAGTCACTGGGTATGATAAATACAATGGAAAACAAGCTAAAGATCAATTAATGATTTGCAGGGGACTTAACTGAACCTGTTGGATCCTGTTGTGCAAGGAGTGAGGTTTGGGTAGGATAGGCAGGTGGATAGAGCCAGGCCAGGGGCTGTGCAGTAAGAACATACCCCAGGGCAGTACCTGTGGTGCTGTGTTCCTTTCCATTTTCAGTCCCCCTGAATTTTGAGCAGCCTGTCATGCTGTCACAGCACAGCATGTACTGCAGGTTTCACTTGGTTGCAGACTTACTATGCATACGTATTTCTCCATGCATTGCTAACCCTTTCCATCTCCTCCTACAGCGAGTTTCCCTCAGCCTTCACTAGCAAATCCAAGATCCCTCGCACTCCTGAAGGGCACAGTACCAGCCCTAGAAAGGGAAAGGTCCCAGCCATCGCCCCCCAGTTCTCTCAGTCTGGACCCCAACAAACAAGCCATCCCAGCTCCTCAGGATCATCCACAAGGAGCAGACAGAGTAAGTGGAAAAAATTCATGCTTCTGTTTGTCATTCCTTGGGGTGGGAGAGGAGGGAGCACTGTAGAAACTCTTCAGGAATGAGGTCGCAGGCTACAAATGTGCCAGGAGGATATGACATTGTACTTGTCATCTGCAGCATGTACAACCATGTAATTATACCCTGCTGAACACTGCTCTTATTTCTAGGCTGTCATGTGAGCAGTTAAGAGACATGATTTTTCCTGTCACAGGGTGGAGGAAAGTGGCCCAAATTCTCAGAAGTTTCTTGGGAAGCTTCTCGTGTCAGATCAGACTTTCTCTACATGTCATCAACCTTTTTTCCTTTTCTTTAGACTCTTGTTCACTCCACTGTGTAATTCATCGAATGTTCTTGACTGTGGATCCCTGGGTGTGTCTATGCTGCAACTGAGTGTAGAGCAGAGTCAGACGATGGGCTCAGGGCAGCCTGGAGAGCAGAGAACCAGGCACAGTGTGCGGCTTGGGGCAGTCATCATTCTGCTGGAGACTTGTACTTCAGAACCATGTGGCTGTGTTGAGGTCTGGGAAAGTCTAAGCAGTACTAGCCTGCAGGGAGTTCAGAAATGAGGAGGGCTTTGATTTGAGGTTGGAGGAAAAGGATGGACACTTGCTTTAAGCCAGGCAACACAAGCCAAATAAAGTGGAAATGTTGATCTTGGGTACTCAAGCATCAGTAAACAAGTGTGGTGTGTAAGCTGTGAAGGTTTTTTGGAGTGGAGAGGGAAGAAGGATGCATTCTTCTGTAATTAATAAGCTTTTTCTCAGGAGTGTGGATGAGACTACCTGGATTCAAATACACCTCAGTGTCCACCATCAGTGAAAATGTCTGGAGTGATGTATATTCTTGTTTCAAATGCATTTTAACAAGTTTAATGATGATTATTTTATCACCATGTAACATCAGTTCTATTCTTTAGCTGTAACTGTTACCTTGAAGCATTTCACAAAACCATAGTAACTCTAATACCTTCCAAAAGAAATTGGAGGTACGTGTATATCATTAGCTCCTCATTACAGGAAAGGAAACTAAGAGAATTGAAATAACCTAGTACATCAGTAACAGAGCTGGAAAGAGCATCCTAAATCTTCTGTGCTGCTCACTCATTGTCATTCCACGCAGTTGCATGTGCAGGGAAATGGTGTGGTTTCATTCCAGGAGGACAGGTGAGGCAATGGAAGGGAATGTCCTTGCTGGTGAAGGGAGGTTTTGACCTAGAGGTTACCGATTTGAACATTCCTGTGCTGAGGTAACAGTGCCAGCTCTTTCGGCTTTACCTTTGCTGCTTATGCCCCATGTTTTACCTCTGACATCAGTGCTTTCTGTTTCCTGTGACAGGAGCACTGTTCTGCCCTGACTGGATGTGGTGTTAACACCCAAGAGTCTGTCCCTGGTTCCTGTTTTGGTTCTTTTCCAAAAGCATTAGCCCATTGAAAAGAAGTCCTGATGAGGAAAGGAAAAGCAGGGCATGTGTGTGTGCACAAAAACTCTCCATATTCCAGTTTCTCCAGGGCAGCTTTACACTCCTGGGCGTGTGTCCTAGGAAAGATGTGACATACATATGTTGCTGTCATAAGGCTCTGGAGCAAGGTCCTTTTCCAGTGGCACAGTGTATAACATCTTTTATTTTCAAATTGCATTCAAGTGGATCACTTGGATTTCTCTGTGAATTTAGTATGTGTGATTGATTAGTCCAGACTCTCAGCTCTTCTAACTTTTATTAGATAGGATATGTCTTACAATCTTCTTTGCCTGTGCATCCCAAGGCTGAATGTACAGCAGGCATCCCATCTTGCTATGTGTCCATTTAACCTTTTCTCCCAATTTTTATCTTGGGATTCCAGGTTATCATTTATTGGCTGTCCACATATGCCATGAGACAGGCTTAGTGTCAGCAATTCAGTGTTAAACTTTTCTTGCTAAAAATAGCAAAGAAATTATTTTGCAAACAAGTCATCTTCTATTCACTCTGTGTACATGTATCCAACCTTTCTATCTGCTGTCACAGAGCACCTGTTAGTTCTTGTCCATCCTGCAGGGGCTTTCACACAGGTGTTTATGGTTGGGAAAAGTGAGATGAAGGTTATGAGGACCAGATTTTTAAAGGACTAAAAGGGCTTTAAGCTCCTGTGTTGAAACTTGAGGTTCTCAAAGATAATTCTCAGCTGTTACTTAAAGGTGCAGGGAAAGTGTCTGAAGCAGGTGAACCCCTAATGTTCCCTAGTAAATCTGTGTCCTACAGCTCCTTTAATTTCCTGGCTGACTCATGGTATCAAATGCATAGATACCAGCAATCAGTAGATTTCAGCAGTTGCTGCCTCCTATTTACCTGCTGCATAGGTATGTAGGGTTTTTACATATTAAGAGACCTTGTCCAAGGGAAGTCTGTCTTTAATTTGTGGATTTTTTTGGTATAATTGCAGAAAAGCAAGTTTTTATAGCTGAGGGATACGATGAGAAAAAGATGAGTTTCTGATTGTCCTTGATGTGCTCGCTTATTTTAGAGGCACATCTTTAGCTTGATTTGAATATTTATTATAGGTGTATTTTCTGGAAACAAGTTGATTTTATATAAACCTAGCTAAACTAGCTGGACTGCTCCTCTTGGAGCATGGAGTGTGTGGAATGCCTGAGGAATGCAGAGGAAGCACAGGTACTTAGTTCAGCTGCAGGCCTGGGGCTGGATTCCTGCCTGAGATGCAGACAGCTGCTGTTAGCTGAGCTCTAAAGCTGTACCCTAAAGCAAAACCAAGCTCCTCCAAATAAAACCAGCCATTCTGGGTTCCACTGTGATTTTCACTTCTGAGCTGGCACAGGGATGACACTGGCAGCATGGCTAGAACATGGAGTTCCATAGGGAACAAAGGGACCTTCAAATTTAGACCTTTTCAACTGTGCTCCATGTGGATGTGGTTGAATGGTTTCATCTACCCTGTTCCTTATTCTGCATCTGTTCCAGGCAATTCTTCATGGGCATGCTGAAGCTCTTTGCAGTGTACCAAGTTCTGTCTAGGCAACATTGGAGCTAGGGCAGTACAAAAATCTCTACCAGAAAAATGAGGAGTGTTTTTTGTCAGGAGTGAGACCGGTCTGGTGACTCCCTTTCAGTTCTTTCAGTGTCCCTAGACAAGGAGTTTCCATAAATACATTCTGCATTTTTAAGTTGCAGCATAAGGGAGATGAAATACCTTTTCTGCATGTTTTTTGTGATGTTTGTGTCCCTGTACAGGTCAAATCAGTGTTGCCCTCAGGCAGCTCCTATCTTGTAATAAATACTGCTTTCAGCTGACAGACTCTTTCTTGCTGTTTTTCTGCAGGCAGACAGTCCTACAGGAAGTGAGAACAGTTCCTTTCCTCGAGAATCACCTGTCACATTGTTGAAGGACAGAGCCAACTTCCTGTAATGAGCTTTACTGGTGACCTGTGGAGCAGAGAGTGAGGCTGCTGACACCACATGGCATTCGCCTTGCACGGTGATTCCGGGATTATCTGATGGGATGTGCCTGTTGTGGTCTCTAAAGCTGGCTAAGACAAGGGCCTTGTTATTGCAATTCAGGTTCTCAGCAGCAGCCCAGGACTAATATGGGAGATGGATATAGTCCCAGTTCATCTGATAGTTTACTCTTAAGTGACATTGCCACCTTGAGAAGAAACTCTTGCTCTCTGCCTTCTGTGTTAGAGTAAACGGCCCTTGGAGGCAGTGTGGGTTCGGCACAACAGCCTGACCAAACAGCTGTCTCGTTAACATATTGTTTGCTGAGCCAGCCTGTCACTAGGCTTTCTAAAATTATGCCTTTGTGAATGGGTGTTCAAAGGCTCTGCATTAGGAGGAACAATGCACCTCACATGTGCAGAGCCTTTACTGCCTGGAACAGTCGTGTGGGGTGGGATCTGTTTGGCCTGCAGAGACTGGAGAGGAAGTATTTCATCAGCTTCTGGTTGACCTACAGCAGATGAAAAACACAGTGACAGTGCCCAAGGCAGCATGCATGCTCACCTCTGAGGATCTGATCAGCAGCTTTATCTGCAGCAATTACTCCTACTCTTTCTTTCTATATATTTTCTTAATTCTACTGTTTAACATTTGTGGAATGAATAACCTATTTCTTCCACTGGAACAAAGAGCTCTGCTGCTTCTTTCGTGGAAGAAACTGTGAGAATGTGAACAGACCAGAAGCAGCTTTGTCTTTACCTGTGGCTGTGGTCAATCTTCATTGGTCTTTGTTACCTGGTTTTTATTTATGTTCTTCACTTCAGAGCAATGACTGGTTTTGTCTTCATGGAATTTGTGCTGGTCTTTGGTGAATATGAAGTGCTGGCTAGGCAAGAGAAATCAGGAAGCCCTCCACTAAATAAAAAACACAGCAGTTAGTTCTGCCAGTGAATTACAAAGCTAGTGCTGTTTGTTGTTCTTTCAAAAGTAACAGTGACCAGGAAACACTCAAGTCTTCACTGGGGGTTGGCTTTTCGGTAACATCCCCTCATGTGACAGCTGTGAGGACACATAAATGCAATTTACATTGGAACTCGGCTGCTGCTGAGGCAGAGATGTACAAAAAGCAGGCAGTGTATTTGCCATAGACAGACTTGCAAAACAAATGCTTTAAGGGTTATGAAAAGGGGGAAGGTAAGGATTTGGTTTTGGAGTCTCACCTTGAGAAACAAACAAGTGGTATACAGCCTGAAAGGTAAAGCAACTCCCACAGTGACACTGTGCCCTGGAGTGAAGTGTTGTAAAGTCACTGGTCATTTCCACAGGACCAGAAGAAAGCTTTGTGCTTCTGAAGAGGTCTTGAGTTGTGCCTTTTGGTGTGGTGGCAACTGAAGAGCCAAGGCCACTGATGCAGTTGCCATGAGACCCACCAAGGTCAGCGATGCTGTGTCAGATGTTTGCAGAAAGGACTCCCTCACACAAGTTCAGAAAACCCCTTTGGATAATAGACTTTAAACTGGAATTGGGATGTTTTGTAGGAGAAGACATCCCTAATTTATAATCTGGTCAAGCTCATGTGGGAATCACAATTTATCGCTCAGTAACTTGAGGGTGTCCACAGGCCTAACACAAAGCAGACAGTACAGCTGTTGCTTTAACTCCCAAACTACAAAAAGTGACTACAGACACTTGATAGCCCCTGTCAGGTGGATCCCCATGGTAGACAAAGAAGTCACAGAAAATCTCTGACTTCTGCTTAGATCCATCTGCCTCCTCTCAGAGCTGCTCAACACAATTAATGGGAAAATGTCCTGTGGTTCACAAAAGGCCAGTAATGGAAAAGCCATAAAAGCTCACAGTGTGGTTTTCCAGGATAGGCAGCTTTTCTCTTTCCTCTGAAATTCGGAATTTTTTCCATCCTGTAATGTCAATGGCCAAGTTGTTAACACTGAAGTGCTAAGCACGGTCATTTGCATACGCGGATAACACAGAATGCTCCAGCAGTTGAGTTTTATTTATTTTACAACAGTGCTGAGTTTCATGTTGGAGCAGATCTGATTCTCTGACGTGGAGAGCAGCTTTTGAAAACTGTTGAGTGTCAAGTATTTTTGCAGGGTGGGGGGAAACAACAACCCCAAAACCTCACTGATTTTATCATGAGTTGAGGTCAAAGCTTCATCACTCCTTTCCAGTGACCTGAAGGTGGGTGGTAGGTACAGCTACAACTACTGAAAGGAACAAGCTGAAGTATGCGTGTACTTGTGTGTTTCTTACTTGGGCCTGTTGCAATGCAGAAGTCTAAATGTACGTTTTTCCATGTTCAATTCTTAGATGTTTTGGCATGTAAGTATGGGGTTTGAAAACGAAGAGTATTTTTTATATTAACACATGAGAAACATCATTTTCCAAATGTCTGAGAGAAACTGTGGATATGCTTAGGATTAATTTATCAGCTGAGCAGTAATTTGAGAGGCCAATGAAGTAACATGTCCTCCTTTCCCTGTGTTATTCACAAAAAGCCCCTGTGATGCCAGTTGAAAGGTTTGAAGCTAATGAAAACTGTCAGATCTGCCTTTGTTTGTAGGACTGCCCTGTCCGGGGTGAAGGTCCCTGAATGCAGGTCGGTAGCACACACATAGCAAATTCAGCACCTCACTGAACAGTTGTTGGGTGTCTTTTGTGTAAGCCACACAGAGGCTGCTGCCAGATTCAACACCCCCCTGGTGAGTTCATAACAGGAGCGCTGGAAAATGAGGGGTGTGATTGCACTTAGAGTGGCTATGGTTTAGTTTACAAGAAGCAGATACAGTTATTGCATTGACACGCAGATCTGCAAGGGGAGTTCTGGGACCAAAGTCCTATGTGGTGCTAGCATGCCTTTTGAATGTAACTTCTGTATATTGTGTAATTCTGTTTATGAACAGTGTTACTTGAGACAAACCACATAAGTATATTTAAGTTTACATAGAGAGCTCATTCTGTACCAGTACTTTAAAATTATCTGTCAGTGACTAGATAAATGCTTTTAAAGCTATTTTTTTTCTTCTTTCTCTTTTTGCATGTTTGTTTTGGCATTCATGACCTTGTACTGTGTATATTTCTTTACATTTCACTCTGGTTTATTATTGACAAATTCTGTCCCAAACAGTTTTATCTCCATCTAAGTGGAAAACACAGCTCCCTTCTGTTCAGCCTGGTCTGCCTCTGCAGAGGTACCCTTGTTTACTCAGAAACGTTGCAAAGCAGGCATGAACCACTCATTGTTCATGGTCTCTCATGAGGAGAGCCCAGGCATGTGTGATGCCACCAGCCACATTGATTTGGTGTCAGAAGTATTATTTGTTGTATGATTTAAGTGTGTAAGGGAAGACAAGCAAGGAAGTTCTCTGAAAGGGAAAACACTGCTGTGGTGGGGAGGGACGGTGGTTGCTTGGTTTGGCTTTGAGTTGATTTCTTTAACAAAGTGTCACTAGTCTGTAAATCATGGTGGAGATTGCAGTGTAGAGATAAAAAGAGCTGGGATGTATTCATGCACATTTTGAGTAGTGGTAGCAGAAAAGCAAACAGGCTGCTCCTTCCCAGGTATTTAAGTACATCTAGGCTTGCCTTTTAGCTTGGGGCTTGAATTAATCTTTGAGACAGAGCTGCTGGCAGTTTGAACCATCCTCACACTTGTTTGTGGTCTGGCTCAATATTGGAACAAGCCCTTTCTTGGGAGAGGAAATGTTGGAGTTGCACCTCACTCAGTGTAACCTAACAAAGGAATGTGTAAGCCCTGCTAGGCTCCAAGGACACACCTGGCTGTGCAGTGTGGCCCCCTGAGCTCAAGGAGGTGTCTGGGCATGGCCGGGAAAGAGGAGAGAGATGTAGCCTTGCAAACCTCCACTGACCCTGTGGGAACTCAGCACCAAAATACCTCTGACACTGAGCCATTTGGGCTTCTCCAGGCCATGCTGCGCTTTCCCAACCTCTGCTGTTCATCCAGACTGTAAAAGCAGTGGGACTCCTGAGAGTTTATTGACAAGTGAGAAACAGCAAGATGTTTCAAGACAAACAGAACAGACTAAGACCAGACAGTCCTAGCCAAGCTGTGTGAGAATCTGCTACTCATAGACTTTGAAAAGAAACCAGCTTCTGGGTGCAGAACACAGAACATTGTCTTACTACGTTATTAGACCTGTAATTCTTCTAGCCTGCCACCTTGTCAGTGGTTGGGATCTGATTTTCAAAGCAAGTTTCTTCCTATCCCCAGGCTGATTTCTGCCCTGCAGTAGAAGGGCATTGTATTCAGTTACAGGATCATGATCAAAATTTTCACTTTTTGAGGACCTGGTGCTCTCTGAACAACAGGCTCAGTGGCACTCCCTCGGACATCTAATAACTTTCTGGAATATGTTTTCCTTTCAGTACAGGTTCTCTCAGCAGTCCTTGGACTGTGGTCCACATTTCCAATAAACCAGGGCAGTAATTCATTGCAGTGAAAGTGAGAATGCTTCACATAAGCAGGAAGAAATCCATGTGACAGCACTAGTGCTTTGTTCTATCTTCTTCAAATATGAAAAATGCTGTTCTGATATAATTTTAAGTCAGTAGATCTGGGGAGTGTCAGTTATTTTGTTCACTCTTGAGTGTGAGTGACCCAGCACTGTGTTGAATTTAAAAAATCATTTCCAGTATATCTTCCTGGTTTTCAACTAAAAAGTCTTTAAAGTGTTACTTAATTTTATTTGTTTTTTTTTAATAATGCTCAGAGCTAATTCTGTTAAGTGAGCAGGTAAACAGGACAAATAAAAATTAGTGGATACCTGAAACAATAAGGTTTATGCTGTAGATGTTTAAGGTGCCTTTTATATTGAGCTGTAGCCGACAGCTGCGCGTGCTGAGGCCATTTGCAAATCACACCACCTACTGAGGGATTTTAGGAGTCGAGGACACCTCCCTCTACTCATCTCAAGGGAAAATTCTGGCCCTTGTAGATCCAGATTTTCCTACAGACGCGTAGTTCTCCTCCTGTGAAGAGTGAAAAAGTTGAGCTAGCGGAGGATGGGATGTAAGCACAGGAAAGAGCAGCCCTGTGCCAAGTGATACAGTTCTCCTTTGCTCTGCCATGTGCCGCTCTGACTGCCCTCGCCGTTGTCTGGATCCGGTTGGCTGTTGGCAGGGGTTGAATGCCTCCCGAGAACAAATCACTTTATTGTTCGTGTCTGCTCATGCACTGCTTTTCGGGAGCGTGGTTCATGCTGGTGGCAAGGAGCAGAACCATTAGCACCAAATGAGTTCTTTGTCAAGCAGGATGTCTCCCTGAAATTGTTATGCTTCTCTCAAACCGCTTTCCCCCTGTGTGGAATTCGCACTATCCTAGTGGACTGGCTTCTCTGAAGCAGGTGATTTTTTTGTTAACTTGGCAGATTGTGGCCTACCAGGATTTTCCATGCAACTGGCTCCTTTCTATTTCTTCCTCATCCAAGTGAGCAGCTGGGAAATGAAATACGGCAGCTATGGAACCTGAGGAAAATAGTTCTACTTCGATTAAGCCCCTTCCATCCTCAGGGCCTGTGGAAACTGGGCTGTTTGAAACAGCCAAAATTTCCACCCTAATTAACTGTACCAAGAGCTCCATGCCAGGGAGCTCCTAGTCATCAGCCACCACCTCATGGATTGAGCCACTGGCAAAGTACAACAGCAGTTCTTAAGGTTCCATCGCTCCACGCCCCAGCAACCGTCACTGTCCTGTTTCTGCCTGGATCCAGCCACTGGATCTGTCCAGAGTGGCTGCACCACAGTAGCCACACTACAGCTGGGAGCAGGGCATGGATTATGAGCCTTTACAACTGGTCTTGTGGCTCATAGTCATCCTCAGTGCTTATGTGACATGAGGTCATGAGCAATTTGGCTCATAACTAAGGCTCTTAGGCCTGTGCGCGGTAACAGCAAGAAGAATTTGGCTTGCTTCTCCCAAAATTTAAAAATTGGTCTGGTGGAGTTTTTAGTCATGCTTCCCTGGAGCTGACCTGACATTCAGTGTTGTCATACCACTCGAATTCAGGACCTGGCCATTGCAGAGCATGGTTTCCCATTTGTGCGGAATAGGAGAGATATAATTGACTTTTGATTTGCTTTCCACATAGATGAAAAACTTTGAGTGGCTAAATGGCTCTTTCCTGTTCTGTAGGTTAAAACCTCAGTGTTCTTTGGCCCAGGAGCAAGGAAAGGCATTGTAAGGCTGTTTCTCTCTGACCCTTGTTATCCTCATGACTCTGAAGATACAGGTGGTGAGGATGCAGAGTTCCACAAAGCCATGCTGAGCATTGCAGGAAGGTGGGTCTGAGCCACTTGGAACTTCCACAAATCTTGTTGAGGCTCCCAGGTTCTCTAAAACCACTTTCTTGACATCTAAAGCAAAAACCAGTGTCAGCAATTGTGTATTGCTGCCCAAGTCAGCCAGAAATAGCAGCAGTGACAACTGATTGCATCTCAAATCCTGGTGGGTGACTTGGCTCCTGGGCCATGTTCATGCTCAGGGCAGAGACCAAGGCTTTTTAACCAAACCAATCCAGCAACCTTACACCTTTCTGGTGACAATAACACATTTGTGTCATTAGAGTCCAGTCTGAAAAAGGTATTTCCTTGCTCTACATCTTGTTATTTTCATTATTTGTTGCTAGTGAAAAGAAAATATGTCCTGTATTTCAACCCAATCCAGCTTCCCCTGAGCAGCTGTCAGGAGGCAGCTGGTTTTGTGCACTCTTTCTTTGCTGGCACCAGGGGATGGCTTGAACCTTTGTGCAAAACTGGTAAGTTTTGTTCAGGTGCCTAAAGTAAGTTTCAGAAGCAACCTCAACATATGCATAAAAGTCTGTCTTATTCTGCAGCAACAGCCTCTCTGAAGAAAGTCCTTGTAGTTTCCTGTCTCTGCTTCCTTCCGTTGCTCTAACTTTTTGTTTTGTTTGGAGGGAGGTTTGCCATATTTTTCCCTGCAATGGGAATTGTTCCATAGGGCTGGATCATGTTTGTGCATTACAGAGGCAAAGAGAGGCTTTGAAAGGTGCTTATCCCAGGCTGGAACTCTCTGAAAACTGGCTAGATGTTTGGTTCTTGCTGGTTGCAGCCCCCTTTCTTTCACCTGTACCACAGCCTGTTGCTGCAGCACAAACCCAATCTCAAAGAGATCTCAAGGAAGAGTATTATGGTAATCTCTGGTATTGTACAGGAATCTCCTACCTTTTGTGCTGGGACTGATTAAAATCTCTCATTACCTTCTGACGTCAGTACTTTATGCAAACCCATTTCCTAGTAAAAACAGTTCAGGGCAACTCAGCCCTCAGGTGTTACCTGTCCAGAGACAGACCTCTGAACATTATACACCTTTCAAACCATTCCTGGGCAATGGGGATGGGACAATGTGATGCCAGATGAGCTGGGAGAGTATTTTGCTTCTTTCTCCCAACACAGCCAGTTGTGCTGGGCAAAGTAGTAAGTCCTAAGCTGCCTTACGTTCTGCAGAGCTGACTGTTCCTGGAGCTTGGCACAGTTACTGGTGTTACTCACGTGCTGCTTTTAATGACTTTTCTCTTGGCTGAGTGTGGCTTGTAGTGGGAATACCCTGTCCTTGCTAGGAAATCAGCTCCTGGGGAAATATGTCTTTGCTTAGCTGTGTTGGATATGGTGGAGAGGGTGTTATCACCACAGCCTTTAGGGGCGTGTGGTGGGTTAACCCCAGTGGGCAGCTCAGCCCCACACTGCCCTCATTGGCTCCTGCCCAGAGCAGTGGGGGAGAGAAGCAGAAGGGTAAAAGTGAGAAAATTCATGGATTGAGATAAAGATAGTTCAATAGGTGGAGTAAAAACAGTGTGCACCAACAAAGCAAAATAAGGAATTCATTCACTGTTCCCACGGGCAGGCAGATATTCAGCCATTTCCAGGAGGGCTGGAACAGTTGCTCCATCGTGCTAACCAGTATTTGGGAAGACAAACATCATAACTCCTTCATTCTCCCAGTTTTTATTGCTGAGCGCTTTGGCACACGGTCTGGGATATCCCTTTGATCATTTGGGGTCAGCTGTCCCTGCTCTGTGCCCTCCCAGTTTCTTGTGTACCCCCAGCCTGCTCACTGGTGGGGCAGTGTGAGAAACAGAGATGGCCTTCATGCTGTGTAAGCAACAGCTAAAACATCCCCTGCCTTATCAGCACTGTTTTGGTCCCCAATCCAAAACAGAGCACTGACATGCCTAAAATACCAGCTATGATAGAGAAAATGAGCTCTGTCCTGTCCACAGCCAGGGCAGGTGCAGGTCTGTTTGTCATGCTCTGCATGGGACTAGCCATAAGATGTGGTGAGTGGAAGCTCAGGACAGGCAGAAGCTGTTCTGAGTCCAGCAGGGCACCAGAGGAACTGAGTGGGTAGCAGCAGGAGCTGGTGTAAGGCTGGCACCCAGATACTGGACACAGACCAATCAGAGAGAGTAGAAACTGGAGTTTCCTGAACACATGGGGAGATCTGGGAGTATGTGGCATACAACTCTGAAAGGAGAGAGGGCTGTTGGTCATCTGCTCCATCTCTAGGGAGTTCCTGACAGACACCTTTAAACCCCCAGAGGTACAGGATGAAAGATACCCCAAAGCCCTGCAGTATTGGGTACCAGGGACTCCGGGGGGGTGTCTTTGTGCTTCCAGCTGTATGAGACTCTGGGGGAAGCTTTTCACCCTGACACAGCTACTCTGTCCATCGTTCCCTTGTACACTGGGTCTGGATCCAGTACTGCACTGGAAGGTGATAACTCCCTTTTCACCAGTTCAGCAAAGGTTCCTGCTACTGCAGCAGCTCTTCCAAGTCAGTCTAAGTTGCAGACTCCTTTTCAGCCCTAAGGAGCAGAATATTGTTTTTTTAATCATGAAAAGCTTTTCTTCTGTGTCTTTTCAGGAATTAATGCCATAGAGCTGTAACTGCTCCAAAGCCTGTTGCTGTGCCCAGCTTTCTGTGCAGACTTGTGCTCTGAAGCAAGAGTAAGGGGAAAGCAAAGAAGCTGAAGGCTCTGGTTTGCCAGTGTACCACCAGGTAGACACAATAGCTGCATATCAGCCTGGTTTATTACCCAATTCCGTTTCCATGCAGGATTCTGCAGTTTGATCTGCCTACAGGTGTGTATGTACCAATTAGTTTGTCTTAGGCTTAACCACAGAGAAGGTCATAAGATAATCTGGACGCAATAAGGGCTGAACCAATATGAAATTTATAGGTTGTTCCTGTAAACCTGTAAAGGTAAGAATCAGAAATGGAAGCTTTACCACCACACCTACTTTCAGAACTTGCACATCACAAAGTTGAGAAATACCTTTGTGACTCCAGTGTCCTGTGGTTGTCTGAAATGCAAATGTAATGGTTTAAAAGTGTCTCCGTATTTTAAATCCTTCCAGCCTGAGAGAGCTTTGCACCTGCCTCAGGGTAGATGGAGAGATTCCAAGAGACAGAGCAGAGGAATGTGGGCTTGCCCCCCAAGCCTCTCTGAAGTGTGGGCAGCTGGGCTGGGCAGCTGCTGAGCAGCAGCCAAAAAGGTAGAGATCGAGTTTTAGGGGGAGTCCTGCTTTAATCCGTATTATTTAATGTGGGGGTCCCTTTTGGTGTTGGTAGTGGTCACTGTTGTGATCCCTTAGTCATCCCATGTGTTCTTGCAGCAGAGCGAAGTGGTTTGGGCAGGGTGAAGGTGCAAGGGCTGCCCTGTGGGTAGGGAGAGTGGGAATGGGGGAGCCAGACCTGCAGTGTTGTGCTTGTGGGGCTGTGGCTGGAGATTATCTGGAAGCCTAAAAGGTTAACATGATCAGTACTAGCTTCTGGTTATTTTCTTTCCCAGGCACAGTTTGAAGCTAACATTTGTGACCCTGAGGGCGCGAAATAGATTGCTTGTCACGACAGCTGCCTGTTTCCCGACTCCTGTGGTTCAGAAGGGAGTCTCCTACATACTATTAGTTTCACAGTGAAATTGCAAAAGTTTTGATCCTGCACCTCCATATACTTGGCCCATGCCGTACCCATGTCAGTAAGAGCTGTCATGCGGAATCTGGCTTTTCCTCCACATCCATTGAACATGCAGCCCACGCCAAAGATTGGGGCTGCGCACACCCAGCACTGGTTTTTCTTTGCTGTGCCACCCACAGCTAATGGGGTGCAAAGTACCAGATCAACACCTCTCCTCCTGCACGTCCCTTTTTCTCGCAGCCTGAATTTTACTTTCTTCCTGCTACAGCCTCAATTTTACCTTTTCCCTGCTGCGTTGTTTGGCGCAGGCAGCATCTGGTCAGGTTTCTGTTGCATCAGAGCTTTTGGTGGGTATTACTCAAACAATGTATTCTGCCACAAAGGAGCGGGTTCAAGCAGGTTAGAGCTGTCCAGCCTGGCCGTGCAGGAACCAGTGACGAATAACAGCTCCATAAATACCTTCTTCTGCCTCTCCCCTTCCCCCACACATATATCAATTGCTTTTCCAGATTATTGAGAAAAGAATCTCTGTATTTCCTGGGTGTGAAATGTATTGGTTCTCCCTTTGCAAGCAATGAAGATAATCTTGCTGGCAGCGCTGGGGCTTGGCCCAAGGCTCTGCCGTTGGATGGCTGATCCCAAGGCCAGTGGGAGCAGTGGAGATATTTGCCTCAGTCCTGCGAACAAGTGGCAAGTGCCTCCAGATTGCTCCAGGGGCCTGGCTCTCACTTGGGATGCAGGACCAGCCCACAGTGAAGCTGCCAGCAGGCGTAGGGCTCCCCTCCGTCTCTGACCATGCCAGCAGGCAGTGCCCTGCAGGGGTTGCATGTGGGAATGTTCACTGACCCTCCCCCCCTTCAGCAACACTGGGCCTGGGAAATGGAGTCCCTCTGGACTCTAGGAATCTCAGGGCTCTGTATATATTTAAACCTTATTCGTGAACTGTTCCTGTGGCTGCTGCCACCCCTCCTTGGCATCATAACATCTGGCACCTGCCCCTGAATGGTGGATCTCCTCCTCCCCTTACACTCCCTGGACTGTGTAAGGGGTTGATAGGATCCATTGCTCTGTTCCTTAACAAAACCAGGCAATGTTGGAAGGACAACCAGGGAGGAAAGGAGTGAAAAAAAGGTTTTGCTGGATGGTTTCTGCAGCCTCAGGTAGCAACACTTGCTCTCATCTCTGAGGCAGTTCAACTCTGTGGGCTGATCTCCCCACGGCATCGTGAGTGTCTGGTGACAAGCCACATCCTTCCCCTATGGCTGCTGGTGGCTGGTGCTGGTGTCCACACACAGGTTGTTTGACCTCATGGCCAGGAGTGCAACTTCCAGGTGACCTTTTTCAGGTTAAGCACAGCTTGCGAAACCCTCGTGCCTCTGGGCTTATAAAACTCACTCCATTTGTTGTGGCAGTTTCAGCGGCAATAGGAGCTGAAGAGAGACTTCACTGCTACCGAAACCTGGCAAACACCCAGAAGAAAAAGGGTGGCTGCAATGAACATCTCAGCCCTTCGGATACTACGTTACTCCCACTAAGATTCTGAGATTTCACCTCTCTGGCCCTACTAGTGGAAGAGAACAAACAAGCCTTCCAGTGAGAGATGCCTGGGTGAGAGCAGAGGCTTGTCAGTAGCAAACCCTGGATGGAGATTCCCCTCAAGCCTGTTCAACTGCATTTTGCAGTTAAGCACTGTAGGTTTTTCCATTTAACCCTGTTCCCAAGCCCAGAGCTGAGCCTGTGAAGGTTCACATGGGCCACAGGTGCAAATCAGGGCAGCTTCAGCAGAGTTGGTGACCCCATGATGCTTCCCAGGGTTAATGAGCCCCTTCATCTGGTCTGCATTGAGGTCTGTGGTAACAGTCATCCCCCACAACAGGCAGAGGAGACTGTTTTGTCCCGTAGTTTTGGCATTTTGGCAAATTGAACAGAAAATCACAGCTGAAAAAGGCAGCAAGAAGCAGGAAGCAAAGAGGCAGAAGATAATTGTGCAACGTCATGCATGGAGTATTTCCCTGCAATTGTGCACCTCCTCGCTGTGTTACAGTCAGTAGAGTTCACCTTGCTCTTTGTATCACTTGAGGTGTGCACATCTTGCTGGAGAGGCCATGACAGCTGAAAAGCCCTGGTGTTAGGCTGTGGTAGGTTGGTAAGGCTCTTTGGGAGTACATCTAAGCACTACTCTCCCCTGCAACTGCATGTATGGACTTTTGCAGGCTCCAGCACTTCTCCCCAGGCCATTAGACACAGGTCTCGGGAAGGCAACAAGTCCCCTTGCACAAGCAGGATCCAGAGCAGTGCAGGGAATGGTGCTGTCCCACAGGCACTGTGCCTCCAGCCCACTCTCTGCACAGACCTGGCCCTGAGAAAGTGCAAGTGACTTTTCCAGTGGCTCCCCGATGGTGGATTTTGCAATGTTTCCAGGTGAAGGGGTGGTTTGTACGGTGGTGCCCACCCTGCTGCCAGCTGGGCACTGGGGAACAGAGAAGCCCCTTCTCTGGCCCCATCTCTGCACAGCAGACAGAGCCCCGCTGTTGGTCAGAGGAACTTTGGTGAAAACAGAAGGGAGGAAAAGATTCCTGGCAGGTTTCATCTGTCCAAGCCAAGAATGGTCCCGTTAGGAGCTTGTAAACCTTTTTCTTTTCAAATACATCTATTTATTTTTTTAACTGCTGGCTGTTGCTCAAAGCAACCCAGGCTGCAAGTCCGTCCCAGTCGGTCGACCTCTTGCTTGTGCCTCATCCTGGCCCAGATTACTCCGGGAAGGTCTTTGGCTTTCCAGCCGTGAAAGCCACTCTCAGTGAGGGCGTGGATGTCTCCCCTTGGCCTGGAGCCTGTGCCGGCAGCGGGTGCTGGGGGGGCTCGGCACGCCGGCGCTGGGAAGACTGGGACAGTGTTTGGGGCCGAGGGCTGCTGAAAGGGCTCAGTGTGTGCTGAGCGTGAGTCACCCGGGCTGGAGGGCAGCTGGGAGCCGGTGAGGAGAGCAGAGGAGGGCTGCCACAGGAGGGGCCAGCTCCCCAGGAAAAGGTGGTGAAATGAATATCATTAGCATGGAGTGGAGGCAGAAGGGCCTGAGAAAGGAGGAAGGCTGGGAGGTGGTGTTTCCAGGGGCAGAGAGATTTGAGGGACCCTCACATCACACCTGGGTCTGTGTAGGATGAGAACAGAATGGAGGCCATGGAGGCTGTGTCTGTCTGCACCCCAGATACCTCACTTAACCTTCATATGGCTTTGGGTGTCAAACAAAGCCTGGGAAACCCTGGAAAGATTTGTGGGGTCCTCAAGACAGGGAGCTGTGTTGTGTCACCCTTCAGTGCCCGAATGCTGGCTTGCAGGGCCGGCGCTCTGTCCTGGCTGGTGCAAAACATCCCTGGAGCTGGCGGTTTTCTTTGGCTCAGTTTGGCTGTGCACTTCCTGGTCTGGCTGATGCACACCCCGGCAGCTGTTGGGCTGTGCCAGCAACTTACACATCTCAGCATCATCTCCTGGTCCCCAGCAATGTCACCTGCTGTGGAAGACCCAGGAGGTGGCTTGTCACATCCTAGAACAGAGGATATTGCTGGTAGCTCTTGGCCTGTGCCAAAGGGAGAGTGGCTTCCTGGTGGTCCCAGAGGCCCTGGCTACATGTGAGATGGGAAGCAGAGAGGGTTTTCTGGTTTAGATTGGCCACAAGCAGGTATGGAAAGGTCTGAGTCCATCTCTAAAGCAAAGAGCTTTGTGCATGGAGGCGCCAGAACCCAGAGGTCCCCCATGATGTGTCTGAGGGTTAGTCATGTCCTACTGTCTTCCAGCAGCATTGTGTGGTCATGCAAGATGCCAGTACACATGCAAGAGAAAAGTAGAGGCTCCATGGGGTCCAGTTTGCCCCTGTCCTCAAGCCCACAGCCACTGGGGACAGTAAGAGGCTAGCACTGGTGCAGGGAGTGTGTGTCCAGAAAGTGCTGCAGTGGTGGTTGATGACGAGAAGCTTTTTAGTAGGGATTTAGCTGACTGAACTGTACGGGAGTTGATCTTTTCTGAAAAGTCATGCTAAGACATTTCTCTCTAGCACAAATAGCCAGAGCCCAAAAGCAGAGGGTTTCACCAGCCAAGCAAACGGACAGGGCAGCTGGTGTCCTGGGCAGCCTGGCAACATTGCTGTACCTCCAGACCTACAGAAAACAGCTCCAGAGGCTGGGAATAATCCTATCAATGTACTGGCTGCCATCCCAGAGCCAGTTTCTCCACCACACCTCTGGTTTGTTGATCTGCGAAGCCCCATTGCTGAAGTCCACAGCCACATGCCTGGTGTTGGCACTGTGAGCTGTTTGTGCCAGGGAGTGTCCCTGCCACCTCTCCCCAAGAACCAATGGGCTTTTCATCTTACTTTTTCCATGCTGCCCAGCTCTCCATCCTTCCCCACCTCTCCTTAACGGTGGGCAGATCCTCAAGGCTTTGGCCCTGAAGGAATGACCTCTTAGGGTGGTGCTTTTCTGTCCCGTTGTCATCAGTGGAAGCAGTAGATGGAAGGAAAGTAAAACATGATGGGGAGCACAGTTTGATGATACAAGTGGGCTGGAAGGACCCAGGAGAGCCATCAGTTTGTCCCTCCACCCTGTTGCAGGAGCCTTTTTCCCATGGTGAGGCAGGGATCAACCCAGCAGCGGTGTCTGGAGCCTCCCTGCTCCAAGACACAAGAAGCGCCGGAGCCACGTAAGAACCATCAGGCCAACAGATGGCACAGGCCTGTGGCTGCGCCTGCTGTGAATCAGGGTGGAAGTTGGATCCATGCATTAACTCACTGGCCATCTCAGCCCACAGCGTAGCATGACTTCACTGTCGGGTGAACATCCCACCATGGAAACCAAACCTCAGGAATGCGTCTGGGTGTGCTGACTCTCTTCTCCTCTCCAGAGGGCTCTTATGGCTCAAATACTCCCAGGCTAGCAAATTGCTGTTGTCACCTCTCCCACCAGCTGCCTGAGCTGGGCTGGAGAGCGATGCCCATACAAGGGTCATCCTCTGTGCCAGGCAGGTACCTGCCCAGGGGTGGCACCGTGGGTGCTGCCCTCCCTTCTCGTGCATATGGAAGCAGGGAGCTTTACCATGGCTTCAATCCAGTAGCCCCAGCCAAAGAGGGGAAATCTGTACTCTGCATGCCCTTTCTCCCTGTCCTCCCTCTCTTGCTGGAGACATATCCACCAGTAGCTGTAGCAGCCCAGGTTTTGGAGGTGAGCAGCAGCAGAATGATGATTAATGACGAGCAGAGCCACAGAGCCAGGGATGTCTGAGTTGCCTCTGCCTCCCTCCTAAACGCATTTGGCCAAAAAAGGCTACTGTGAGCATTTCTGCATCTGCCAGCCTGGGAGGGGACCCGGCTGGAGCTCAGGGTCTCAGCAGGCATGTGCCGTGCTGGGACTGTATGTTTTTCCACTTGGGCTGGAGAGGGGCTGTGGGCAGGCAGCTGCTGGGCTCAGGTGACTCCTGAGCCGCCCTTTCCATCTGACTCATCAGAGACGTTGTGAGTGCTCTCCTGCCCATGGAAAACACGTTGCCTTGCAGCTCAAGGCCTCTGGGTCTGTGCCAGTCTCCAGGCAAGCAGAGCTTCCCAGGGCTGCAAGAGCAGAGTGACAGCACCCTCGGCCAAGCCCTTCCCAGGCTGAAGCTGGTAGAGCAGTTCTGTGGGCTGATGCCCAGGCAGGGCTTTACCTTCAGTCTGTGCCCATGGCTGGCTTTGCCTTCAGGTTGTGCCTTTGGCATTGCAAGCCAGTCAGGGTGGCAAGGCTGGGCAGGACAGGCCCACGGTCCCTGCAATGGGCAGGAGCATCTGTGCAGGCAGTGCTTCTGGGTTCAGTGCTGGTGTGACGTTGCTTTCCCAGTACTCCAACCTGGGGTCTTCTCCCTTCTGGTTCCCTCTCCTCCACCTTTGCTCTTTGGGAGAGTCTGGGATGCAAGGGATCCCCTTCAGCAGCATGACGTATCTTTCCCTTCCCAAGGCCAAATGCATGATCATTCTCCACTTTCCTCTCTGGGTCTGAGCAGCATGAGAGTATCTCCCTTCTCAACCCCGCATTCCCATCCCTCTAGGCTTTCTCCATTCTGTGTCCTCACAGGCTTGTTTGTTTCAGTGCCTAGATGCCATCCTGCCACAGGTTCTTGGGACAAACCCAGACTTTGGGACTTTCTGCATGAGGCTGAATTGAGTGATCATCGAGGGGGAAACTGAGGCACGTTGGGGTGAGCACTTCTCACAGGGGCACACTGGGCTGGGAGGGACAAGCCGAGGTCTGTGTCCAGCCACAGAGCTGTTTGCATCATGCCACAGAGGCAGACCCACCAGTGGTCTGCTCCCCCTGTCCTGCTGCCTGAGCTACAGCATTGGGCTCTCCCTGCTCCTTTGGGAAAGAAAATGTTTTCCCTTTCCCCTCCCATCCGTGTTCGCCAGCGTGAGTCTGGTTTCCCCTGCACGCTGCCGCCAAGCGCCTCTGGAACCACTGGAAAATGCATAAAAGGTCTGGGCAAGGCTGCGGTGAGGGTTACTCGCAGTCACAGCTGGATCCAGCTGCTGCTTTAAAGCAACAGCACAGCCACACTGGCCTCCCCAGGAGACCCAGGTGTCCCAGGGATTCAAATCCCAAGGAGAGAAGAGGCAGAATCCCTCCTGGGCAGCAGCCCCAAGGCTGGGGGAGACTTTACACTAAGGAACAGGCAGCCCAAGGAGACAAACCCTTGGGTGGATCCAGCCCCAGGATTTGCTCACCCAGGTTTGCAGAGTGCTTCCCCCTGCCCTGCTCCTGTGGCTCCTGGCACAAAGACCAGGACAGTGCTTCCTTGCCAGCCCTGGCTGCATCCCACCTGGGGGCCCAGCTGCCACAGTATCACCTCCGCCAACACTGTTCCTACAGCCCTGCCTTTCCCAAGCCTGTGGCACTCAGGTCTCACTGTTGCTATGGGGTCTGTGTCCCTCCCACAAGCACTGTGCTCTCTGCCCAGAGGCAGGTTGTGGCTGCAAAGGGCAGCAGCAGCTTGGGGACCCCCGAGCAGGGGGGGCTGTCCCAGCCATCATTCTGCAAAGCAACTTCCACTCCTCCCCTGTTTGAGGAAGAAATCATGCAAATCCCACAGTGTTTGATTCCAAGCAGGGCAGCAGGTTGTTTATTTCAGCTGTGGCTCCAGGCTGCTTCAGCAGCCTCCAGTGTTCCAGTGTGTGAGCTGCCGAGGCCGGTGGAGCGGGACAGAACAGCTGGCTTTGGGAAGGCAGAAAACCTGCTCCTGCATCTGCCTGGGAGCTAGCACAGCCCCACTCTGTCAGAAGCACTGGGGTGGAAACAGTCATGGGCCACTGGGGGTTAATGAGTAAAATAACTCACCCCACTCAGATCTGGTTTATGGCCCTGTTAAAATGGGCAAGCAGAGGGAGCTTTCTGTGGGGGTAGTTGTCTTTCCTGGTGTCCCACGTCAGGCCTGAGCTGTACATGACGTCTTCTCCAGCTTCCAAAACTCAGCAAAAATCAGGTTAATCATTAATCCTGACTGCCCAGGGGACTTTCCCTGGGACAGAGGCAGTGGCAGTCCCTGGTCACAGCACCACATCCCACGTGAGAGCTGCGGTGATGGGCGAGTCTCCCAGGGTTGCTCTTTACCACAGCATCATGAAAGGTGCTTAGAAGACTTGGAAGGAGAAAGGAACATTCCTTGTTCTATCACACCCAGGATGTTTGCTCCTGAGTGCGTGTGAAGCCTTGATGTGGTGTGAGTCTGGCTCAGCTAAACAAATAGCAGCCGTGGCCTCCCTCCCTGCTCCAGGATATGCCACAGGTGAGTGGTTTAATGAAGAAAACCCTAAATATGTGACCACCCTGTGTGGCCGCTCTCGGGTCAGGCTGAGCCCCTGGTCCTGCTCCAGGCACTCAGAAGTTTGGGAAGGAGAGAGCTGGTTTATGTGTCTCTTCAGGTTGCAGGGCAACGAGACCTTGGCCTGTGTGGGAAACCCAGCCCAGGGATCACAGCATTGGCACAAATGGCCAGGAGGTGTGAGAGTTGCTGGGAGAATAAATGAGAGGTTTTTCTGTATATGTATAATTTTCTGGAATTAAATCAGAAAACACCACACGAAAACCCCCTATATCAAAGAAACCAGGGCAACTTTTCCCAGTGGAACAAACCCCAAACCATCAGTGGGAAAACACTGGCTGGGTCAACCTGCCACTGGCCAGTCTTCTGGGATCACATAAACTTCCTTAAAAAAGCTCACTTCTTCCTTTGTACTTACATTGTAAAAAAAATCTACTTCAGGTCCACATTAAAATTAAGGGAGGATTCTTGAAACAAAAAAAAACCAATGTGGTTCACTCTGAGAACATCTAGATGAGCTACTTAGGCATTGTCCTTGCCCTTTCCCTTTGCCCAGATGATGCCCCATGCCCCTGTTTGATGCAGCTCCAAAGCCTCATGACCCCACAGGTTGCTTGTCTCCACCTCCAGTGGTGACACTGAGGGGATGATATTCGGGCAAGAGGTGAGTGTGTGGTGCTGGTACTGGCTGTCTCCAAATGGGTTCTGGGAGTCATCAGCAGGAGCTGGTGTCACCCTGCTCTGTGCATTGCCTTCCCTTCTACATCCCCGTACAATGCAATGGCAACGTGTCCAAGTGTTATTTCTCACAGGTTCCCTGCCAGCTCTCCCAGGGCTGCAGTGGCTCAGCACACCTCAGACATCACCGGTGTTTTGCAAGGCAAAGGAGCCTTTCTTTGCCAGAGCAGCACCTGCCACACAAGAATATTTATCCGGAATCCCTCAGCACTGCCAACAGTGCCAAACAGGCACCCAGTGCCTGCAAATTTCAGTCTAATGGCTTAGACCTAAGAAATACGGGTGATGTATCCTGCAGCACAGGAGGACAGGGCTGGAGATCCAGCTGCTTTGCTGAAGGCAGAGCCAGGCAGGAATGGCAGGGATCTGCTGGTTGCTGGGTCTGCTGGGGTGAACGAAACAATTCAGGCTTCTCTTTTTCATGTTTCATTCTTAGCAGAGTGGTAGTAGTGTCTGCTTGGGTAAAACCTGTTTTTGCTGGGTGCCAGCAAGAGGCAAAGAGAAGGTGTGTGAAGAAGACCTTTTAAAGGAAATCTGCTTTCAGTTAGATTTTTATCCTTCTTGCTGCCACCTTTCTGTTTTCCCAGGGTGAATCTGGAGAGCATGAAAACTTGGGTTCATCTTAAACTTTCCTATGTAATTATGAAAAAAAATCATAAAAAATCCTTCTTTATCTTCAGGTTCATCCTTGAAACAGGAGATAGTGGTGTCAGGGGTGCCCAGGACAGTGCTTGTTTCTGGCATCAGTAGTCCCAGACCTGACAGATTTTGTTTTTAATGAACGTGAGAGGTAAAGTTTTGTGTAGCCATCACAGCCCAGGCCTGTGGTGGCATGTGCACCTTTCCCACACAGAGGCAGGTGGGAGTGGGGCCTCTCTGTCCAGAGAGGGTTATTTGAGCTGAAGCCTGCACAGCAGCAGAGAATCACCTGGGAAGTCTGTGCTTGCAGCCCTGCCACTTTCCTGCGCGGAGGCAGCAGTCGGAGAGGTGGGAGGCTGGGAGCATGGCTGGCACAGCTCCCTGCTGCGGGCTGCCAGGAGCCCTCCTCACCCCACAGCAGTGCCACTTCCGTGCTGCAGCAACACAGCCCTCGGGCACACTGCACCACAGGCTGGTCTGATGTGCAGATATTGGGGATCCAGAGAGCCCCAGGAGACTGTCACATGGCCACAGCAGCTGCGTGTCTCCCGGGAGCACCACAGCCCCTCCAGGGATGTGTTTTGGGATTTACTGCAGGCTCCCCATGGTGGATGCTGCTGTTCCTGTCGCCATCATGGCCCCAGGACATGTTGCAAGGAGAAGGTGGTGGCTGCAGCCTCGAAGCTTTGCTGTTCACTCCCCTTTGTGCCTATTTGGGCAAGGGAGGTTTGCCAGTGGGAAACCTCCACTGTGAGCCCCTCTTTGCAGATTGTGGTGAATTCCCACCATGGCCTGGTGTGCACCTTTGATCATTGTGCTACAGGGATGAGATGGGTCCTTCTCACACCCCGTTCTGATCAAGCTGGTGGTCAGTTAATCTCACAGTCATGATTTTCTCCTCTTCATGAGTGCTGCAAATACTGACTTTCCTATGAGCACTGGGAATCAAGGGAGGAATTAGGGAAGGCATAGGACTTTTGATCTTGATAAGGTCATGGGATGCTGTAGAGCTGGTGAAGCCTGTTTGGACCATGTTTCCCGGGGAGCTTTCCCAGCCCCCCCAACCTGGACACAGAGCTGCAGGGCATCTGGGAAAGTGATAAGCTGAGATAAGGAGAGAGAAACAGATCTGGAGAAAGCAATGCAATTTTCCTCCCCAAACTGAGCTGGACTTGGGATTTTCTTGGTGCAGAGCCAAATGCTCTTTGAGTAGCAGTGGTTGTGTGGGTCCCACTGCATTTCCAGCCTTGGAAGAGAAGAACCTTTCCCATGAGAAGCTCAGTGTGTCTGGGGAGCTGTGAGAGCTGCAGGAGACTGTGACCCTCATCACTCGTGAAAAATGCAGAGAGAATGTTTAAAAAGGCACTGAGATATGTCTGCTGGATAGGGAAGGAAATATTCTAAGGGATTTCCTGCAGGCTTCCCATCGTGGCTTCATGGTGGACATGAGCAGCTGGTGGGAGTGGGAGGGTGACAAAAAAGGGAGATATCAGAAATTACAGGGATCAATTTATATGGCTGAAAAAGACCTTCAACTGAAATGCTACATTTAGGATGAAAGGAAAGTCATAAATCTGCTTCTCAAAGGGTAACCGTGAGTATCGGGATCCCTCTCCCGTAACTGGGCTCCTTTGCTTTAAAGGCTCTGGAGCAGAGCTGTCGAACTCCAGAGAGGGCACTGTGCCCGGGGGGCTGGGCTGAGACTCCCCACTAGCTCCCAGCTCCTGATGGATGTCCCATCAGCAACGGGGAAGGTCCCCAGGGCAACGTGTGGGGTGTCACCCTTGAACACCTTCCCCGGCCAGCACTGGGGAGGTGTCTGCCTGCTGGTGCCACAGGGGCGGGGGGAGGAGGACAGAGGGGCAGGGCAAGAGTTAACCTACCTGCTCTGCCATCCCTCTTGGCTCCACCTCGGAGAGCAAGGGGAGGGAAAAGGGAAAAAGTAGGAGAAAAAAAAAAGAAGAGGAGGAGGAAGAGGGCAGAGAAGCGCCCGGACCGCGGGCAGCCCGGCCAGCAGCGGAGCGGCCGTCCCGTCCCACTCCCAGCATGTTCCAGTGGTGAGTGATCTCCGGCTAGCGAGAAGCCCGAGCCCTGCTCCTGCCCCGCTCCAGCACGGACTGAGCCCCCGTGTCCCCTGCTCCGCCGTCCCGCGGAGTGTCCTCCACTCCCGCCGCCCGCCACCGCCGTCCCGGCGCTGCGTCCTGCCCGGAGCCGCGGAATTGCCATGTCCCCTCCCCACCGGCTCCCTCTCAAGGGTCGCTCCGGTCCCCTCCCCACTGAGTCGCTCTCGAGGGGCGCCCCGGGGGTGGCTGGCTGGGAAAGGGCAGCTTTGGTGGGGAGAGTGGGCATGGTGAAGCGACTAAGGACAGCGTTTATCCTTTGTCCCCTGGTCGTCTGTCCCCATCCCAAGAGCGACCCTGCCCCCTCCCCAGCTCTGCGAGGGCTCTCAGGCAGAGCGTCCCGGGCTGCGGCACCCCGGGGAAGGCTCTCCGGGCTCCCTGCGCAAATCTCTCTGCATCCCGGGGCACCGGAGCTCCGGCCCGCCGGGAGCCGGGGCAGGGGCACCGGGCAGAGGCTGCCTGTTGTCCCCCATCCCTGGGGATGCCTTTCCCTGCGAAGGGCTGGTTTGTGTAGTGGGGCCGGGGAGAGAGAGGCCGCCAGCTGTGTCCCGTGGGGTCCCTGTCGCACCGTAGCGCCAGCCTTGGGGCTGATACCCTCGGCGGAGGGAACACACGGGACTTCGGCTCTTGTCTCCAAACCTGCATTTGTACTGCTTTCTGCTTAAACCAGACGGCTTTTATAAGGAGGGGACATGGCTCCGGGCACCCCAGGGATGTGGAGAACCGCCGGGAACTGGAATCCTACTTGGTGTTTTCTGCCCAGCATCTGTCCCTAGATAAGCTCCCTTCTCCCAGTCCGTGGCACTGCCAACAGACAGGGCTCTATACTGGCCGTGCCTCCTGTGACTGGGTCCAACTGAGGGGCCAGAAAAAAAAAACCAACCAAAGAAATAGATAGTGCTGGCGGATCAAAGAGATTTTCACGCGAATCTAAAGTGAGATGGGATAGTGTTAGAGAGTCCCAGTCTCCGGGGCCTGGTCTGCCCTCCATCATCAACACCTGAAAGGGAAACTGCCCAGCTATTTTTTGGGATTTATGTTTAACTGCCGGGTGGTGCAACCACCTCACACGAAGCGTTTTGGAGATTTCCTGGTACATAAAAAGGAAGGACCGAGCTGGGACCCTTTCAACGCTGTCTCGGTGGCACCAACATCAGTAGCTGGGGCAGTCAGTCCTGGCTGGCACAGATGGAAACCCTCGGCGTGGCTGCCACCCTCGGGCCCTTCAGCCCTGGGTGTCCCCAACTCCTGGGCATGCTGTTGGGGGCTGTGCCCCAAAGCAGGGTCCTGCGGCTCGGCAGGGTGACTCCTCTGTGATGGCAGCAAACCCAAAGCACCCCCTTCGCCAGTGCGGTGGTTCTTGGCTTCTCCAGAAAGCAGGACCTGATTTCTCCCCTTCTTGAAGTACTTCCCAGCTGAGGAGACCGCAGAGCAGAAAGACTGACAATCAGAAAAATGGGCATATAATTCTCACTCTTTTGTCCCTCAAATCCTTGTTTTGATGTGGGAATCTCCTGCTGTTGTTGCTCAGGGTCCCCCTAATCCCTGTGGCTTTCCTGCCAGTGCAGGGACAGGATTTCTGTGGGGCAGAGATGGCCATGGGGCTCCCTTTTCCTGCTGGACCTGGTGGTACCCCGTGGTTTGCAGTCAGACATGTAGAAAGAAATCCCAAGCAGGTTCTTGTAACAAAGCAGGAATTGCACATTGCACTGGTGAGAGTGGTGAAACGGTGCTAACTGATGGAACGAAGAATTAAGTTTCTGTGCTGTTGTGCAACACCTCACTGATACACCGAGATGTACCCAGCCCACCCGACTCTCTGCCTCTTACTAAACGCCAGAGTTCCCCCCTCAGCCCCGGCTCAGTGTCTTATGTCTGGACCCAAGAAGGGTAACCGAGGTGAGTGGATCCATGTGCCTCCTCTCCATTAGGCAGAGTCTGCAAAGGCTGGGACCCATCTGTGCAGGTTAGTGACAGTCCTACCTCTGCAAACTTTTAAAATTTATATCAGTAATTCCCTGCCTTTGGATTCTGGGAAACCTCTGGCCATCCTTCAGACTGGGTATTTTATCACTTGCTGCCCTGGGGGTGGCAAGAAGCCCAAGAATGGGATGGGACAGGATAGGGTAGGATGGGAATAAGGCTGGGTTGTCAGGATGGAATTGATGTAAATGGGGTTACTATGAAGGAGTGACTGGGGTTATGTTTGTGGCAGTGCTGGGTATTGATGAGAGGTTTTAAACATTGCTTGGCTGTGTTTGGAGTAAACTTGTACTGGAACTGAATGGTTTCTAATAATAAGCTCAAAGCTGTGTGGACAGGGCTGCAGAGGGTTAAGGAAATGGTGAGATCTAATCAGAACTGCTCCCTCATCAGTCTCAGATGAGTGGCCCCATATAAAACTGGATGGGAATATCTACCCATTTACCCGTAATTACTTATTTCCACACTCGCTCTCACAGTCCACACTAGTGATCACAGTTTTCCCACGACAACGTGGAACTCAAAAGCTCCTGAAAGCTCCCGCTTCTTATGTGGGATTCCTGCATTTCAGGATGTCCAGAGTCCCCAAGCACAATGCTGTGCCCTGCCCTGGGGAGCCTGAAAGGTTATGGGGTGTCCCACCCAGCAGGTGCTTTGCTGCAGCCTGTGGCCCAAAGCCCCAGCATCTTCCTGGCAGTGCTGATCACAATCTGGCCCCTGGGTCCAGGAAAGTTTCATGGTTTTTTTGTACTTTTAGCTGCCTAGAAAATAGTTGGGTTAAATGTTTCCAACTTGAGCCCCAAGCTCTTTCTCTGTGTTATCCCAAAGTGAAGGTGCCATCTGCCTGTGAGAGATGATTTTGGATCTTTCTGGCTCTGACGGGAATGGGAGGCTGAGGGCTGTCCCCTGATGGTGTCACGCAGGCTGGGACATACTTCTGTCACCAAGAGAACAGGCACAGGGGAGTCACGAGACTAGTGCCACATCTGTCTCCTTCAGCTCCCCAGCCAAGCTCCCTTTCATCCACAGGAAAAGGGTGTAGAGGCTGCCAAGCACTTCAGTTTGGAGCAGAAAGAGATGGGGCTGCCCTCGGGAAGCTGTCAGGAGTGAACACCAGGAGCTCAGCTGCCATCCCCCCATGCTCTGTGCTCATTTGGCTCAAGGCAGCTGGAACAAGTAGGACTGTGGTGGGAGGGAATTGGTGCAGCTGTGCCAGCTGTGGAGGGCAGCTAAGCACTTTGGAGCAGCATGGTGCAGATGGGCTGAGAGGGCAGTTCCTCTCCTTTGCAGCAGTGAGAAGAAGAGAAACTCACTTTTAGCTGTGTGGAAAAGCAAGTTGGTGGCATTTGTCCATCAGTAATCTCTGAGTGTAGCCTTCCCACTGTCCCAAGGATCTCTGGAGGATCCTGCTCAATCCCCTGGTGAGCTCCATCCAGGATTTGTCCCATGAGCCAGTAGCTTCCCTGGGAGATAAGTCTGCAGTGGGGGAGAGCAGCAGGATGGCCCTGAAAGGGGCTGGGTTTGATCCCCCCACACCCTGGACATGCAGACACCTGTTTTGCTGCAGGCTGGAAAAATCTGCCCCTTAGTCTGCCCTGTGTCCATCACTCCTTATCACCACAAAGGAAACAATGGGACTCTAGAGCTGGCCAAAATGCCCAACAGCACCCCAAGAAATACTGGTTCCAGAGGTGGTTGCAGTGTTAGGGATGTCTTTTCCCCACTGAACCTTGAAGTTTGACTCAAATCACTTCTTTTTTGTCCTGATGTGCCATTTTCAAATGAAACAGCAGTGCTGGTTTCATCTTGTCTCTTGTGGTCTTCCCTGCTCTGGTTTCTCAGTGTTGTGTAACCTCTGTTGACAGTCTAGGGCCATAGGCAGTATGTGTGCATTGGAGCTAATGCTTCTGTGGAAAAGATAATTCCCTTCTGCTCGTCCTAAACTGCAATATTCAGGTGGCTGAAACAGAGGTTTCCCTTGGGATTTTCCTCCAAAACAGCTGCCTTGACGAAACTCTCACCCTGACTTCATCTTTCTCTCAGCCCATTTTTTTCTTTCCCATGAAACCTTCCCAGATAACATTGCAGTCACCTCCCACATGCCTTTTGCCTGTCCCTGCAGTTAAACGTGGCCCCAGAGCCACCCCACGTGTGGGATGCAGGTGGGAAAAGCATGTGTGGAGGTGTCCCACAGCTCTTCCCATGAGGCTTCTGCTCATCAAAAGGTGAGGGGACACATACCAGCAGGTGCTTTTGCAGACAAGCCTCTTTCAGCCTGTAGTTTTCTCTTTTTAACCCCCCCATCTTGTCCCTTTAGGAGGAAGACCATCTACAAAACCATTTGTCTCTCCTTCTTGCTGGTCATCACGGTGACAGTTCTGCAGCGGGGAATGGCCCCCAACCAGTTCATGCAGGGCCAGGGTCAGCAGCAGAAAGATCTGCCCCCTCCAGAGCCCCTGAAAACGCAGAAGAGGGACAACGCCTTTTCCATCACCAGCACCTTCTGGAAGACCAAGAAGGAGAAAGCTCTTGTGAAGGAGGAGAGCGTGACAGCAAAGCAAACAAAATCCTGGGATGTCACCACTACCAACTGCTCAGCCAACCAGAACTTCAGCAAGGTGGACTGGTTCAAAGGGCTGGAGCCCAACTTCCAGCAGTTCCTGCTCTATCGGCACTGCCGCTACTTCCCCATGCTGATCAACCACCCGGAGAAGTGCAGTGGGGAAGTTTACCTGCTCATCGTGGTCAAGTCCATCATCACACAGCACGACCGTCGCGAGGTCATCCGGAGGACCTGGGGCCAGGAGAAGGAGGTGGAGGGCAAGAGGATTAGGACGCTGTTCTTGCTGGGCACGGCCTCCAAGGAGGAGGAGAGAGCCAACTACCAGAAACTGCTGGATTATGAGAACCACATCTATGGGGACATCTTGCAGTGGGATTTCCTGGACAGCTTCTTCAACCTCACCCTCAAAGAGGTCCATTTCCTGAAGTGGTTCGACATCTACTGTGACAACGTCCACTTCATCTTCAAAGGTGATGATGATGTGTTTGTGAGTCCCAGCAACATCCTGGAGTTCCTGGAGGACAAGAAGGAGGGAGAGGACCTCTTTGTGGGGGATGTCCTCCACAAGGCCAGGCCGATACGTAAGAAGGAGAACAAGTACTACATCCCCAGTGCCCTCTACAACAAAAACATTTATCCACCCTATGCAGGGGGTGGGGGCTTCATCATGGATGGACCCCTGGCCAAGAAGCTGCACAAGACCTCAGAGATGCTGGAGCTGTACCCCATTGATGATGTCTTCCTAGGGATGTGCTTGGAAGTCCTCAAAGTATCACCTGTTCCGCACGAGGGCTTCAAAACTTTTGGCATTGTGAAGAACAAGAACAGCAAGATGAATAAGGAGCCATGTTTTTTCCGGAGCATGTTGGTGGTTCATAAACTGCTGCCTCCGGAATTGCTCCAAATGTGGGACTTGGTCCACAGTAACTTGACATGCTCAAGAAAACTCAATGTCCTTTAGCTCAGTCTCTCTGGAGAGCTGGGACTGGAGGGGCTGGGACAACTGATCCCTGCTCCAGGGTGGGGTGAGCCTCTGCTGGTGGCATGTAAGTCCTTCAGGGGCATCTGCCTCCAGGGCAAGGAGGGCAGAGACACTGCGCTCGCGGGCAGGGTTTGTGATAGTGTTTGTTCCTGTACTGTATTGTGGTTCACTTATCTCCAGCTGGGTTGGGGGTTGCTGAAAAAGAAGAGAAAAAAATAACACGACAAATCTAGCACAAAATGAAGAGAGAGAGAGAGGGCACAGGGATTTGTGCTTTAGGTGCCTCTGTCACAGGAGCATGATGAGTGACAGAATCTGGGAGGCAGGGAGGGATGTGGCACAGGCATTTTTTGGAGGTGTGCAGGTCTGGCTATCTAGGGAAGCTGTTCCAAGGGAGTTCAGCTGATTACAAGTGCATCAACACCCCCATGACTCAAAAATCAAATGTTATCTCAAATTTCTCCGCCATGCAAGGTTTTGGTGACACTGACTCTGTGCACGTTGGGTTGACCCCCACCAAAGCCCTCTCTGTGTCCCTGTATGCAGCTGGGAAAAGGGGCTCTTCTCGGAGGCTGGCCCTCAGCAGCTCTGAGCCCCATTGGGATCTCAGCCTGGCAGGCAGGGGACTGGGGTCTTTGTTCCTGTAAGAGGGTCCCAAGGCAATGGTGGCTCCCAGTCCCTTTGTGGCCTCACTGTGCATGCCCTCAGAGGAATGCACCTAGATGGAATTCCTCAGGGATTTGTTCCTCCTGGCAGGAAAGAGAAGAGACTAGGCAGACTGACCTTGTCTGCAGCCAAGGAAGCTGCAGAGAAACTTGGTGGCCGCCAGCTGGAATGGCCCAGGGGTTTGTCACACCTGGGACCTCAGCCGGGGTGCAGGCAACCTGGGGGCTTCCTCTGGGCAGACACTCTCCTTGCAGCAGGGCTACCCTGGTGGGCTTCCTCAGAGGGGACAGTAACCCCCAAAGATCCTATGCACAGCTGCTTTGGGCTTAGCCTTGGTTTGGCAGCAATCAGAGTGGATTGGAGAGTGCTGGTCCTGCCCCAGCGCAAGGAGCAGGGTCCAGGGACAAAGTCAAGGAAGGCTTCACACTATGTCTGCTCCTCTCAGGGTTGTTGCAGTGTTTATTCTACAGAATGAGACACAGGAGCATGACAGAGAGTGGTATCACGAGATGTGGCCCTTTTTTGTGGCTGGAAGGGACACAAGCTCCTAAGAGAAGCTGTGGGCCAGTTACTGTCATGGAAACCTCCCAACACAGAGACATGTGGCCATGCAAGAGCCACGGATGTTCTCCAGCCACTGACTGCAGGTGTGAGAAAAGCCACACACATGCACAGGCACTGCTGTGCCAGCTCCCAGGCACAGGCTCTGCACACACAGATGTCCCCATGTGTAGGACTTGCACACCCAGGTGTCCCTGCAGGGAGGACGGCACAAGCCACATCCATGGCACTGATCATGCACAGCAAAATGCAGGCACAGGTGCACTCTCTCCCTCTCTGGTGCCAGACATTGAAAGGAAAATCTTTTGACTACCTCAAAGGTCCCCCTGTGCAGTGCCTTTTTTTTCTTTCCTTAATGTGTTTTGGAAATGGGCCTGTTTCATTTACTCCAAGTCTGTATGTTCCTCAGGTTAGAAAACAAATTAAAAAAGAGCATAAACCAGTCAAAAAAGGCACCCTCACACCAAGCCAGTCTCAGCAAATGCCCTATGTCTGCTCTCACTAGATGCACATTTGAAGAGGAAGAAAAAGAGTCAGCACTCCCCAGGGCTTGGCTGGCAGTGATACTGTGAAAGTTGATGTACGATGCACCCACCCTGTCCCTGGGGCAAGGGCCAGCGGCACAGGGCAGAGCCCTGAGGGCGTTTTTGGTGCCCACTGAGCTTAGGCAGCACACAGCACTCTTCTCCTTTCCCCTCTCCTCCCTCCTTCCAATGGGAGTGAGTTCAGAAATAATTTTCAAATTAATACCTCCATAATTTGCACCAGGTACAGTACTTTGGGCTGTATATTTATCCTGAATGGAGGGGTGGCTCTCGCTCTCCGTAGTGGTGTGTACGGCGAGCCAGGGCCGCATGCAGACATCTCTTCAGTGTTGTTCTCACCTGGTGGGACCTATGCAGAGAAATCTTGTAGATTTTGGTGAATAATCTAGTTTCTAAATAAAGGTTAAAAGAAGAAAAAAATCCTACAAGTCCTCAGATTGTGTCATCACTAGCGGTTTCTGCTGGGAACAAAACTGGCAATGGGCTACAGTGGCAGAACTACTGCTTGGACTGGACAGCTGGGGACTGACTGTAGCTGCCCTGTTCCAGTTTGGCAGTTTCCTTGTGGATCCTGGCATGGAGTTTACAAAGTTGGCAGGTATTTTGTCTCTTCCATGCACTCCTCCACCTCCATTTCAAACCCAGCTAAACTTCAGATCCTCCTGGTGCCCTGGAGTGTGGAGCTTCTCCTCTTGACCTGTGGCAAGGGCCACTTTTCAGCAGGGTTGGAAACTCACCTTGTGCTGAAGGAGATGGACACCTCCTGTCCCCACCACCCACCCCAGGCAGGAGCTTGCTCACTGCCCCAGCCAAAGCTCCACCACAGGATGACACAACCCCTGGCCACAGTGCAGTGGGGCACACATGCCAAGGGTCAGCAGAGGCTCCAGAGCAGAGTGAGCCATGCCCGCAGGGACAAACCCACACCAGGTTTGAACCTGGCCCAGGTGAAGAGGAGGAAAGCCACAGGTGAGTCTGGGGGTCTCACCTTGGGTGTTTGGACAGTGAGGACTCAGTTTCCAGAGCTGGCTCCCAGCTTGGCTGCTCCACCCAGTGACGGGAAGTAAAGGGGACCAGGACGCACTGGACTCACAGGCTGAGCCACCAGCCACTGGACCCGACTTCTCCTGCACATGCAAAACTTCACACGTGGGGACAAACAAGGGCACTTGCAGATGTGCTGCCCTTTCCTGCTCCAGTGTGGCCCTGAGCTGTGACCTTCCACTGCAGGACTTCGGTGGGTACTGGGCTGCCAGCAAGTGCTGCAGGCAGGGTCCCGGGTGCTACAGCCAGGATGTATGGTGGGATGCTGCAGGCAGAGTCCCAAGTGCCGCAGGAGCAGGATGTTGGGATGCTGCGGGCAGGTCCCGAGTGCCGCAGGGGCAGGATGTATGTTGGGATGCTGCAGGGGCAGGATGCTGGGACGCCGCAGGGGCACAGCGCGCACGTCCCGCTGTCCAAGTCCCGCGTGTCCTGCGGATCGGGCACGTGCTGCCCCCTGGCGGCCGGTCCCCTCGCCCACCACGTGCCCGCGGCGGCTCCAAAATGGCCGATCCCGACGGGCGTCGGCAGCCTCGGGCAGGGACGGGGACACACAGATCCCGCAACCCTCCCGCCACAGCCACCGCCCCGCACTCCCGTTTAATATAAGCACAGGGAATCCTCGCTCCCGAATCCATGGAGCAGGTGCAGGGGCGCTGCAGGGCACTGAAGGGCCCAGAGCTGTACGTGCCAGGAGGGTGGCACAGTCATCAAATGGTCATTGGAACGTGGCTGGAATGCCACAGCCCAGGGCAAGCAGGACGTTTCCGCAGGGCACAGGCTGCGGGTCCCTGTGCCGGGCTAGGCACAGCTGCCCAGCCCTGCTTTTGGTACCCACCCACACCTTGGGGGAAACTCTGCACCCCAACAGCTCCTGCTGCAGGGCAGCAGCCACGTGCCTGGCTAGAGACACTGGCCAGTGACCACTGCCACTAAGCCCTGTCACCCCAAGGCTGGGGCAGCCCCAGGCACTCACCTCGAGCCAGCCTGAGGAACAGCAGGCCTGGATTTGATGACAACCAAGCAGGCACTTACACCTGACCTCCTGTTTCAATGTATTTGCTTCACACTTATGGACAAGTCCAGAGGAGACAATTTGGAATGAAATACAAGAGGAAATTGCCTGTAGGAGCGAGCAACTGAGCTGCAGGGCCTTATCAGATGATCTGCTTTACCAGTTTAAGTAAAAAGAGCAATTGGCTAGGAAGCACCATTCCAGCATCTTCAGTTAAAAAGATTAATAAAAAAAATGGTTGTGGGTCCAGAGCTTACCTCAGCAATCACACTGCTCTCCCCTCCTTCCTGCAAGCACTCTAACACAGCACACACACTGCAGGCAGCTGACATAGGTATGCTTGAGCAAAGCACGACAGAAGCTGCTGCTGTGACACTAATGACCACAACCCGAGAGGAAAGTTACAGACAGCCTGTTTCTCACAGCCTGGCTTCATTTAGTGGCACAGAAGTAACACAAACCAGTTTAGGTCCTTTAATCTGTCCACGACAGGGTGCTGCAGCACAAATGATAAAACATTCTGCATTTTTACAGCAAAAATGCTACTGAAGTTTATAGGAAAAAAAAATTTGTACATGGGTAAAACATTATAAATTCATGACAACTCACAGACAAGGGGTAAAAGTTCCCACACCTACCACTTTTTTTAAAAAAAGTTCGTTTGAACAGGCAAGCAGTCAAAATGGCTTGCTCTCGCTTCCTTGAAATGAAAATTAGTATCTTCCAAGTGGCTCACAGTACTGCTTTGCTTCTTGGAATGTCCTCCGAAGGCTCCGCCAAGAACAAAGGAGAATAAAAACCCCCGGAGTCCTTTCAGATAGTCTCGGAGAGCAGAACAAGGGAAAGGAAAAGGGAAGTTTATTCAAACTTTATCTTCTTTCCTTGTGGCTTGTGATCTCCACCTCCTCCTCTGCCTCCTCGGAAGCCACCTCTACCTAAAAAGAAAATTATTGCAAAAAAAAAAAGTTACAGGTGTAATATATATGGTGTATATACATATATGTATTATAGATACATACAGTATATATACCACTGCCCTTACAAAGCCAGCCTAGCACACGACAGAAAATAAATTCAAATCCAATGCTCTGTGGTAGCCCCTCATAATAAATAACCCCAAGAATGGCTTTGGGTCAATTTTTGAGCACACTACCTCAGGACAGCAGCATTTGCCTCCTCTTACCTCCAAATCCACCTCTGCCACCACCTCTGCCACCAAATCCACCTCTTCCTCCTCGGCCACCTCCTCTGCCACCACGACCACCAAATCCACCCCCACGCTGAAAGTCGCCCTTTGGCTTGGCAAAATCGAGGATCACTTTGTTTCCATCTATCTCTCCATCCTCCATGGCTTCTTTAGCTGCTTTGGCATCTTCTGCAGAGCTGAAGTCCACAAATCCAAACCTAGGAAAGTTTACAAGAATGACAGTCGGTCACACTCTGTGAGCTGCAGCACCACCCTCAGGTACTGACAGCAACCCCTTCAGAAACAAACGGGCACTTCTGCATCCCACGGGACATGTCAGTTGTAGGACAGCAGTGGCTAATCACAATTGATGGAGCCCCACTGTGAGTTTGCCAGTACTGAACAGTTAATATTCTTCTCGTGCGAATCCATCAGCTGCCACGGATTTGTTGGCAGGAAGGAGCTCATTGAGAAGAGGTGAGAACTGAGCACGTGCTGCCCTCCAAAGCAGTTTGTTCTCAGCTTCCACCCCATTTACTTGTTTCACACAATCACACACTTGAGCATGAGAAACACCCTGCACTGCACAGAGCAGTTTAAGTGAGGTGCTGTAGCATCTGAACCAATCCCAGCGGATGTTTAACCTACCCTTTAGATGATCCAGTGTCTCTGTCTGTGACTATTCTTGCACTTATAGAGCCTTCAAACGATTCTTTTAGTGTCTCCTCCGTGGTGTCCTCAGAAAGGCCTCTGACAAACAATGTTTTGCTTTGCTCTATGGAAAAGGAATAGATTCACACGTCATTCAACCTACTCAAGGCAAACTTTAGCTTATTACATCCAGCCTTGCACTACTGGCTCCCAAAACAGCTCCCAGGTATGAGGGGGTTGTTTGCAAGTAATAGCTCAGGCACTTCAAGTCCATGAAAACTTTTTCAGGACTGCAGTTAGAAACTGAAATCAAAGGATCTCCATCAGCCAACCCGATACTGTGAAAGTAAGTTCTCCTCACTCCCCCTTTTTAAAAATAGATGCCTGCATCTTATCAACAGCAACAACAACTAACTGTACAGACACTGCTGGATCAGCACTTGACTATCTAGAGGAATTTGACAACAGTTTCATCAGCATTTCAGATAATCAGTCATCATATCCAGCACACTCACTTACAATGCAGGTCTTTCACTCCACTGGCATGGGTTTTTTCCAAAGCAGCCCCAAGTCTGCCTGAATGGTTCCCTCCTGCCACTGCTGTCTCAAGATCAAACATGCAACACTTACGGCCGAATCCTCCTCGTGCATTCGCGTTCCCCTTCTGCCATGGTGGTGTACTGAATTCCAGTCTGATTGTTCTGCCTTCAATCTCTGTGTTGTTACAGGAATTCAATGCCTCTTTGGCATCCTCAGTTGTGGGAAATTCTACAAATGCATACCTATGTGGAAAGAAAGATTCCAGTCAGCCTGGGTGCAACAGGGAATACCTGGAGGTAAGTCATTCACAATGTCAGCCCAGGGCAGGGAGGAGGAAAGCACAACATACCCTTTAGGCCTGCCCTGGTTGTTCTGTGGCAGCTTGATGGAAGAAGCTTTCTTAAACAGTTCTTGCAGAGTCTCTTCTGTAGCAGCATACGAGAGGTTGTTGACAATTAGAGTCTTTGACTCCCCCCTCTCTCCACCACCACCTATGGGGAAAGTCAGTGCTGAAAGTTAAAAGTCTGGAGAAGGACAGTTCTCTTCCTCTTTTTACCAGACCCTGGCTAGAGGTGATAGTAGTTGTTGCCAAGCAAAGTCCAGCCCTGTTTTGGTCACCTAGATCTGTTGCCCTCTCCTTGTCTGAAACACTCAGTAGAGACATGAAATGCACAGGATGCAGAGCACAAGTCAGTTAAATGTCTCCTTCCTGATATTTTAGGGTTTTTTGCAGTGCTTGAAGTTGCCATACCCCCAGGAATTTAATTCTGTCATTTGTATGCATGTTATCAACCTGGCAAAGTACCTTTCTGATGTTCTTGCTGGCTCTTCTCACCAGTGAAGTCAATGATCACAGCACGACCTTCAATCTCTGTGCCCTGCTTCTCCTCCAGAGCTTTGTTTGCCTCAGCTTCTGTTTTAAATTCAATATAGGCCATCCTACAGCACAGAAAAGAATGTAAGCAAATGTCTCCTTCCAGGAATAACAAAGTTCATGAATGTGGGGGAAGAACATGAAGGAAAAACATTGCAAAAAGCAGCTTTTTCAGTACACCTAATGCAGCAGGTTTCTTATGGCCACTAAAGGACACACAAGCTTATCAAAGTATGCAAAGAATTAAAGGAACAACAAGCATCCAACAGTCCTCTCTCAGCTACGCACCCTCTGCTGCTTCCATCCTTGTTCATTACCATCCGGACTTCTACTGCGTTTTCAAACACCTCCCTGATCTCCTCCTCAGTTACACGGTAGGGAAGGTTCTTCAAGAACAGTGTTCTGGCATCCCTCTCTGCAAAGAGAGAAAAGTTGCTTTCAGGTTACCAGCTGAAAATCCCTTCTCGCCTACACTGCCACTCAGTGAGACTCAGTAAGTTATCCAGCAGAAAATAAACCACAGCAAGTATTCACATTTCCAGAAGCTGCAAAAGCAACTTTAACTGAAGTAAGTGATGCTGCCATTGCACTTCTTTTAAGGCCATCAAGTTCAGAAAACAGGTCCTAGAGCTTCAGAAAGAAACACATTTTCTCCTCAGCCTCTCCAGTGTATGATTTCTTGGGACCACATTAGCAGATATTCCACTCTGAACTTGCATTTCCATGTCAGTATTTAAGAAACTTTACTATGTAGAGCCCAAAGCAGGAAGATGTGCCAGGACAGCTTTAGAAAAGCAGCCATCAGTAACACCCAAGCGTGCTGCTCCAAGCCCCTGTTACAACAATGTTTCTGTGATGTGCACAGGTATTCAGAGTTGTGAGTCATACCTTTCTTATTTTCTTTTATACTTTCCTTGCTCTTTGCTTTTTCCAGTTTGATTTCCAAACCCATTAACTTCTTTCCATTCATTTGGAGAGCTTTATCCATATCTTCAGCAGATGAGAAGTCCACATAGCCAAACCGTCTGAAAGAACAGTAACTAATATCTCAGCTGATCTCTCTCTGGCAAAGACTGCAAACAGAAACCCAAACCCAAAAGTTTCCACTGGTCAAGTTTGACTGTTAATAAAGTAAATATTATCTGGCCCATCTAAGAGAACAGCTCTGCAGTGGCAGCTTGTCCTTTAGGGAGATTCTCTGTGACACAGCTGCAGAGCAGGCACAGTATTAAACCCACACCTGTACTGTGGCTCTTCCATACACTACCAAACAAAGCATCCCAGCATTTTGAAGGCCATCACCATGAACACACTTGCACCCCTCTAAACAAATTACTGCTAATTGGAGGAAATAAGCAGCAAAATTCTACTGATGAACTCACTTGGTAGAACCAATTCTGACGTCTAAAACTTCAATATTCTTCTTCCCAAAGAATTCTCTGATGCCAGTCTTCAGCTCATCAAACTCCTTGGTGGAGACCAAATTTGCCATAAAGAGGGAGAAAGTTGACGTAGGCCCTTTAAAATGAAAAGATAATAAAGGGGGATTTTTTAAGGCATTTCTTTCAACAACTGAGAGGCAGACTCCAAACAGCTTTAGCACATCAGTTTCTGCTTGAAAGTGACATCATGCTTCAGTATTAAGTCCCTTATGATCATCATTTGTGCTGGGAAACCCCACTCTGGCCATCCTGGCCCTTCAGTTATGCTCCTCATCCAGCAGTTCAATCTCAGTGCATCAAAAAAATATCTTTTGATGATTCCACACTACTTACCATCTGTTTTCTTTTTCTTGGTCTCTGGTGCACCTTTATTGGCCATTTCTTTCTTCCTCTTTCCAGGTGTTTCCTTGACAGGTTCTGTGACAGAGAACAAATAACAACACTGAAAAATACAGAACTTTTCCTACACAGAATCAAGAAAGGAACATTAATCTTTACACAAGTCATACACAAGACCTCATCACTCAGCAACTGCTCCTCAACCCAGAAGACCATCATAGGACAGAATTTTTTACTCAGCCATCCTTCCTTTTAATAGAGTTATGATCTCAAAAACATTTAAACTCACTTTCATCCTCACTCTCCTCCTCAGCATCCTCATCCTCCTCCTCTTCTTCATCATCCTCATCATCATCCTCCTCCTCTTCATCTTCCTCATCTTCAGAGTCTGCCTTGGCTTTCACTGGTGCAGCCTTGGCTGGAGTGGTTTTCTTCACTGGAACAGGGGCTGTGTCCATGGCTTCATCTTCAGACTCTGAAACAAGTTAGGCACAGTACTGCAGTCAGTTTGAGATTAAACCATCTTTTAGACTAAGACAAGAAAATTCTGTGATAAAAAATAGTGTTTCTCACACCTCTTCAAGTTTGTATGTTCTCAGGAAATAAGTTTAATAGTTAATGTTTATAAAAGCTGCCTCTCCCCCTCAGGTTTTAACTATATTGAAAAATAATACCTATTCACCAAGTGTAAGAAAAAGGTTTACTAATAGGGATAAATTGACACCCATTCAGCTAAAGCCAAATGGGCACACACCACATTGTTACCATTAATCCCAGGCACTCAGCAATAGGGCAAGGGGGCACAGGCTCAAACTCTGCCAGAGGAAATTTAAGCTGGAGATCAGAAAAAAATTCTTTCCAGAGAGAGTGCTCAGGCATTGGAATGGGCTGCCCAGAGAGGGGGTGGATTCCCCATCCCTGGAGGTTTTTAAACTGAGATTGGACGCGGCACTGAGTGCCATGATCTGGTAAAGGGACTGGAGTTGGACCAAGGGTTGGACGTGATGATCTCGGAGGTCTTTTCCAATCTAATTAATTGTATGATTCTACTCCTCTCCCTCAGTTTTCTGCAAGTGTTTATTCATTCAACATCTTCTTTTAGGAGTCAGACAAAGTTTTCCTAAATCCCACATACCATCATCATCTTCATCCTCCTCCTCATCATCATCTTCTTCATCATCATCCTCTTCAGATTCCTGCTTTGCTGGCACAACTGCAGGCTTTTTGGCAGGCACTGCTGCAGGCTTTTTGGCTGCAGGTTTCACAGGCATTGGTGGCTCCTCTTCCTCATCTGCACCAACAGTACAAGTGGTTACTAGTAAGGCTTGAAGCCTGAGTGCTACACATAAAAAGTACTTTTTCACCAGATTCTGACAAAGTTCATCAAAGGAGAGTCAGGAAACCAGGAGATGCTTCACAGGCTGGGTATAATGCAGCTGCAGTCCCAAGTTCTCCTCCAAATTTAACTAATTCCCCACCTCTCCCACAACATATACAAGAATGAATATATATTTCAAAAGCAACTTACCAGAATCTTCTTCCTCTTCATCATCATCCTCATCATCCTCCTCATCTTCTTCCTCACTCTCTTCCTTCTTGGCGTTCTTTCCATTTTTTGCTCCTTTGGTTAGGACAGGAGCCTTCTTAGGTGATGGAACAACAGCCTTTTTGGGCTGGGGAGTGGCCACAGCCTTCTTTGCAGGTGTAATTGCCTTTTTAGCAGGAGTAGCAACCTTCTTTGCAGGGGTAGCAGCCTTCTTGGCTGGGGTAACAGCCACCTTTTGTGGTTTCTTCTGAGGGACCATCTGAAAGACACATTAGTGTAAGACTTTTATGCTGGCCCTTTACAATTCAGTGTCAGACAAACACACAGTGACTGCAATCTAAAGCATTACCTTCTAACAGTTTCTGTTAAATTCCCTTAATTGCTCATCCTTTTGAATTAATAAAGTCCAAACCCACATTTTTTGTGCTTTTAACACACTAGTTATGTAATTAACACACCTTCAAATTCCCTGGTCCAAAACCAAGATCAGTAACAGAATTCAGCAGCTCCAAAGTTTTAGACTTTCACATTATTTGTATGTGATAAATCACTTATTGCTGATGCTATAGAAGTTTAATTAATCACCCACTTGCTCACCAGCTTTAGGACAGCTTTAAGACTCCTGCAGTCCTTACAAAGCTTGGAAGTATAGACTTTCTTAGTTTCCTGAGCCAGTTTTCCCCACATTGCTTTTGCTTTAGAGAATTCAGTTTATTCTTTAGCCACAGCTAAATGAATTGTTTATTAAAGTTGATTTTGTCACAGTGTAACCCACAACCTTCATGACACTTTTGTAACATGTGCATCCCTTTGACTTTTTTTATATTCATCACCTCTTCTCCGCTGCTTTCATCTAGGTCAGAGGACTCTTCTTCCTCGCTCTCCTCAAACTTTTTCGGAGGAGGAGCCATTTTTTTCTGCTTGATCTGGTTCTTCGGGGTCTGAAAGAGAGCGCGAGCAGCACATTTAGCTCCGCGCACACCTCGGCCGCTCGGCCCCGGCGGGACAATGTCCCAACCACGTGGCCTTCCCGCCGGTTCCGCGGCGCTCAAGGGGCCGCCCCGGTGCCGCGGGGGGTTCCGGGGGTCGCAGCCGCCGCTGTGCGGGGCCGTCCCGGGGGGCGCGGGGGCCGCTCGGCGCTCCCACGTGCTCGCTCTTCCCGCGCCCCACGTGGCCGCGCGGTGACGTAGCCCCGCCCGCCCGTCCCGCGCGCGCCCGCACGCGGTGCCCCCCCCCGGGGCCTCACACACACCCGGCCCGGACCCCCCGCACCTCCCGCCGCCCGCTCCGCTCCCTCCCGCGCCCCCGCCCGCCGCTCGGAGCGGAGCGGGCCGAGCGGAGCCTGAATCCGCTTCCTCCGGGCCCGCGGCCCCTCCCCTCGCCGCCATCTTCACGGCGAGGCAGAGCAGGCCCGCGCCCGCCGTGCGGCCCGAGCGCACAGCGGCGGGAAGGCGGCCCGGCTCCCTCCCCGCTCCTCCCGTCCGCCATCCCCGCCCGCCCCGGCGGCGGTTGCCCCGCTCCCCCCGCCCGGCGGCTGCGCCCCGCGGCGCGCCCTCACCTTGGCGATCTTCACCATGATGGCGGCGGTGGCGGGCGGCGCAGGGGCGGCGTCCGGGCTGCGCGGGGAGCGGGGGGGGCGCGTCCGGCGGCGCGGAGGGAGCGGGCCCGGAGCGTTGGGAGCGCTCGGATCGGCGGGACGCGACCCGGGCCGGGCACTGACACGAAAGAGCGAGCGCGCGCCCCTTCCGCCCCCTTGCCTAGCCCTGCGCCAGGCCCCGCCCCCGCCGCCCCCGCGCCGGCCAATCGCCGCGCGCGCCGCGCCGCCGGGCCAATCGCCGCCCCCGCCCCTCGAGCCGCTCCGCCAATCGGCGGCGCGCTGCCTTCGGCCAACGGGAGCGCGCGTTACAGCCGCGGGCCCGCGGGGCGCGCGGCGGGGGCGGGGCACGCGCATCCCGGCCGGGGGGGAGTCAGCGCCGTCCAATGGGAGGGAGGCTGCGCGGCGCCTGCGCGCTGATTGGGCGGTGGGGCCCGGTGGAGGGGGGGCGTGGCCGGGGCCGTGGGAGAGCACGTGGCGGGCCGGCCACGTGGTGCGGCGGGCGGGGGGCCCGGGGGTCCCCAACACTGCTGGGAGTCCCAGACTGCCGGGGACAGCCCGCTGGCGGCTCAGCACTCGGGAACGTTGGAACCCTGCCCGAGCACACTGGCGCCTGATTCTTTGGGGTTGGGGTCTCCCCCCACCCCACCCCTGGCACCCCCTCCGGACCCTCGGGAAGCACTGAGAGCCCTCCGGCAACTTGAAGAAGTGTCCACAGGCGCTGGTCAGTGTACAGCTGCTGAGGTTGCAGTTGGCACAGGAGCAGCCTGCACCTGGCACCCTCCTCTGCTCCCGGCATGGAGAAGGGCACAGAGCTAGAGAAAAAAATAAGCCTGTGCTTGTCCGATGAATGCTTTTGAATTCAGTCATTGAAAGAAGACACCAGCTTTTGCCCGGCGGCTGTAAAGTCAGGGTAGGAATGACCCCCAGTGCCCCAGTTTAACTTGTGTCCTGGCAAGGCTTAGTGCTACCTTGCCCCTGCCTGTGTTCCTTATGGACTGGAGTGTCCTCCTTTGCCGGGGCTTCCCCACTACCTTACCTCTCCTCCCACTTCAAACTGGGTGTCCATCCAGCTCCTGGGGGCTCCTGACTCCATCATGTGTGACTACCAGTTTGCCCTTCCCAGGTCTACTTGAAAGAAACCCCTGACTTGGGGAACACAAGATCCTAGTAAGCCCTAAGCAAAAAAAACCTGCAGATTATCAATGAATGCCGACCTGCAGGGCCCTGATAGTCTAGAGGGTACACCCTTGGGTTGTTCAGTGCCACCTGAAGGCAAGGAACACACTGGATGAGCCAATATACCTGGCTCCTAGGTTGTCTTAGTGCCTCTTTCTCCTCTGCTGGGCAAGGGGAGGCAGTTTCCAGGCAGGCAGAGCCATAGCTGGGGGCACCCGCTCACAGAGAGGTGATGGGATCAGTCAGCCTCTCCAGGAGTAAGGCAGCTTGTGGAGTGCCTGGCACCATCAGCCAGTATGAGAAGGGAGCAAGCTGGAATTGAGGGGAGACTGGCCATGTCCCAGCCCTGGTCATGTATGGGGACAGATGGGATCCCACCTCGGAAAACCCCTTGTGTAGGGCAGCTGGACTTGGAATATGAAATAGCTGTGTCTGGATCATGTCCCACTGCATGTTGCAGGAGCTGTCCCCACATGCCCTGGGGAAGCAGGGACACAGACCCAGCATGGCCTGAGGGGATGCAGAGTGATGGAGGGGGATGGAGAGACCTGGAAGGCATTTTCAACTGTCTGAAGCAAGAGCCGATTGCACTTTCCCTTACCATCCATGTGGTACAACAAATCCCTGTACTGTGATTGCCAGTACAGCTCTGCTGCCAGTGCTGGGGCTGGCCTTGGTTCCTGTCCCTACTGTGGGAGGGGTGGTTTGCCATGAGAAAGGGACTGTTGCTCCAGCCAGGGGCAGTTTGGGCTGCCAGGACACTGCTTGTGTCCAATAGCACTGCCAGTGGTGGAATCGGTGGAGGGTTGGGCTGGCAGCTTGGCCAGTCTGGTTGCCAGCCCTGGCAGGGGACATCTCATATGGCCTGTGCTCCATCTCTTTTCCCAGCAGCGTTGTCCTTGGCACTGCCACCTCTGAGGCTGCAGCAGGACCTGAGGAGCACAGCACTCCTGTGCAGAGGAGTGGGAACCAAGGCTGCCTATGTTAATTCACACACCATCAACCAGGTTTGGATATGGCCCAACCCTGCCAGCTGCTGTTGTGGCTATAAAGGGCCCAGGATGCTGCAGGGAGGAAGGTAGCCAGGGCATTGCAGATTCCAGCTGTTCCCTGTATCCCTGTGGTCAGGACCTCTGGGCAGCCCTAGCAATGGGCAGGAGGATGCTGGAGTGCAGCAAGGCCAGCCTTTTTTTTGAGGACACACCACATTGCAAGGCTGGCCCAGTGGCACAGCACAGCCCTTCTGCTCTGCAGGCACTGCCAGAAATTTCAGGGCCAAGGGAGGTCTGTGGAGAATGAAGGGCAATTTGGCCAAAAGAGCAGGTTTAACAGCTCTATTTGTGCAGTAAATAACTTTAGGTATATTTAGGTATATTTATATGGCTGTCTCTTGTTGCAGCATGTCTGTCTGCAGCTTGGGAGCATTGATCTAATTCCACAGTTAAAGGGAATTTAGCTGGTTTAAAGGAAACCCAGGAGGGATTTGCCATGGATTTGCAGTTTCTGGCACAGCAGATTCATCCCCTGTGCTTCTCCCCAGCCTGGCAGCGCTGGGGATACCTTGCCTGGCTGTCGCTGCCCAGGGCTGGAGGGGAGCTGGGCTGGGAGGCACAAGCAGCTCCCCAAAAGGCAGGAAAAATGGGTGACCAGCCTGGGGGCGATCCCTATAGGAACCACAGGTGAGGGGAGTGAGTGTCCCCAAACATCCCACTCAACCAGTACCTGATCGCGGCTGCGTGTTTCCACTAGATGGTGACAAAAGGCTGCAGTGCCTGTCCCGAGTGGGAGCCCGCGGGGTTACCCGGCCCCCTAAACAGCCTCCGTGCGTGCAGCTCGGAGGGATATCCTGCCCTGCCGATTTCTTCGCTCACAGGAGGTCTCGGGATGCGGAGAAAGGTCTGAGATGTGCCCTGCTGTTTGATACCCACCGGGTATAAATGGCAGCAAGTGCAATCGGGAGAGAAGTTTTACTTGTGGCTGATGAAAGCACCACTCCCAGAAAACTGGCGGGGATCTATCTCCATGCAAACACCCCGCAGGTGCTCAGAGAGTAGGGAAATGATCTGGAGAAGTCACTGAACGTGTCCTCGAGTTCCCCATCCCCAGCCTTGCTGCCCTGGTATCAGAGCTCACCTGCTGTGAGGTCTGAGCAGTAGGCAAGTGTGGGTAAAACATGGCAAAGGTGATAGAAAAAGAAACACAGAAAAAGCAAATTTACCCATCCCAAGTCTAGGTGCTGCTTAAAACCTCTTGAACATCCCTATGTCCCACTGGTAAAACTTCCCCTGTCACCAGTGCCCACCTCACCCCATCGTGCTGCTCCCATGCCAGCAGGTACCACAGATGATGGATGGTAACTCAGCAGGGCCAGGCACTCAGGGCTTGTCCTCTCTCTTCCCAACTGCACAGCTCACTTCAAATACCTGTTAGGTGGAGAAAACTATCCTCAGGCCCTGATTAATGCAGGTCATCAAATGAGATGTGGCTGTGTGGTACTCTAATTAAATCTTTCCTTCATTATCCCCCTGTCTGTGCCAAGAGGAGAGCCCTCAAGCATGATGAGTATGAAATGGTCGCAGGGCTTGCTGTGACAAATGGCCTTTAATTTGAGTGGCCACAGACCGGCACACATCCTGTGCCTTGAAATGGGCAGCTCGGGACACGTTTGGCTGCAGGAATGACAGTGCCTGGCAGAGTATGGAATTTCTTCTCTGGGGACCATCCTTTCTTGATGGTGGGGTGCAGAAGGGATGGATGGGCCCTTGGAGCCAGATGTACCAATTGTTACTCTGGCACATGCTGGGTGATAACCCAGCACATCCCTGTGCCATTTTCTGAGGTTCATGAACAAGAAAACGCTCTGGTGACTCACACAGGGAGTTTTGTACGTGCAGCATTTAGTGGTCTTTTCTGGTACCCTGCAGAGAAAAAGGGCTTTTCTATTTCCAAAAGGAGCCAACTCCCCTAAAATATCCCTTCTGGCAGTCTGGATCCTATCCCTAATACCCCTTCCCTGGAGCTGGTGGTAGGATCTTGCTGTCTGCCTGTGAGCTCTCATCAAGCCCAAGCTGCCACTCGGAGCCCCCAAGCCAGGCAGGACTCCCCTCTGGTTCTGCTCAGCAGGAGGAACAAGTGCAGACCTGGAAAAAAGGCTGTGAGGGAGAGAAGTGTGACTGAAACAAAGAGGATTTGCAGTAGGTATGAGATAAACAGAAGAAAGCAAGCTAGGGAGATGTAGAGCAATTCAGGTGGTGAGAGGAGAGCTTGGAAGCACCCTTCTGTCTTCATCAGAGTGGAGAAAGGTGGAGTGGAAAAAGTCAGTAAGACTGGAATAGGCCAGTGGTTTGAGGCAACACATGCAAATGACTTTCTAACCCAGGGAAAGTCAATCTGGAGAGAAGCTACAGGTGATCCCAGTTTAGCAATCCCAGGCCAGCAGCCAGTGCACATCACAGTCCCATGCAACTGCACATTTCCCTGCACTGCCCACAGTGCTTGGGAAGGCTTTCCAGGACCTTTGTGCAGACAGCCCAGAGGGGGAAGCTCCTCTTGGCACAGGCATTTCTGTGCATTCTCTTCATCTCTTAGAGCTGGGGCAATAGGAAACAGGATCCAGACAAGCACTGGGTCCCCAGGGATGACTGTCAAGACTTTCAAGGAAAACATCTGCACACTGCTCGTGGTTCAGCATATTTGCCCCTTGGCACAGTCCCACAGAGCAGTGACCTGGGGCTTTGCCTCAGCTCGTCACATTTTACCTGCTGGAAGCTCCCTCTGCTCCCAGGTCTGTGTTGGGCTATTTCCATTCCACAGCAGCTCCCAGGCATGGGGCCAGCAGAAGGCAGACACTCTGCCTGGAACAAACCCAGACCAGGGGAATTTTTTTTCTTTTTTTCCTTCTCAATCGAAAAAATATTGAATCTTTGTTGAATCCAAACTGGAAAAGCAGGAGTCTCTCTCTCCCCTCCCCTTATTTTTGTGTTTGTTTCTGAGTGAGTGGGTGACCTCATCCCTGCCTTGTGAGCCACATGGGCCCATCAGTCAGCAAAGGCAGTAGGCAGCTTGGCATGGCTAACCCAGGGCTTCCTTACCTCTATAGAACCAGAACAGAGCCAAATGCCACCAGGGAGAGCAGAGCCACACGCACACGTCCCTAGTGTAACATGTCCTGGCCTCTGCCAGGGAGCAAGAGCCAAAACTGCCCTTGAAAACAGGCATCAGTGCCAGCAGAAAGCATGCCAGGTGGCTTCTTTAGCTTAATGGAAAATGTATCATTCCCCCTTGGAGCTGCTGTGCTGTGTTCTCCCAGCTCAAGTTGCCCACTGAGCCCCATCTGTGTGGTTTGCAAAGCTCCTTCCTCAACTTGCCGGTGGGAGGGACCAGCCACCCCAAGGGCTCCCGTGGTTGCATCGAGACATCTAGATAGGAGTTGAGCTTTCTTGGGAAGGGTCACTTTGCACTTAACTGTGCATGCAGAGCTTAAAGCAACCTGGGCAGGTGTCGAGCTGTAGAGACCACCTGTTAGCCTGGGAGAAGTCAGAGCTCAGGAGTTAGGGATACTGAGGCCAATCAGATTTCACCATTCATCTGCCCCAGCCTCTCCTCCACAGCAAGATCCATCAAAAGTAAAGGCTCCCTAAAAGTAAGGGCTAAAAGTACTTTCCCAGCCCAGACCTCTCTTAGGCTATTTGTGCCTCGTCCCAGCAGCACATTGGGCTGTTTCATTTATTCACTCTTGGCACAGAAGTTCCCACTGACAGGATGGGAATTAAACCCACTGCTTTGAAACTTCCTATGACCACAGTTAAAAACAAGACTCAGAGAAATAATATCCCCACTGTTGGTGCCGTCAGACCTGAAACCTGGTCCTGAACGACTCAGTGGTGTCTCATTAAGCTGGGCAAGTGTGTGATCATAATGTCTGCATCCTGGGAGGGAGGCAAGAACATGGTTTCTTGGGGAAAAGTCCTCTCCTTCCCATCCCTTACAAGGCAACATCTCATCTCCCTGTGTATGAAATGGCAGAGGAGGCTTGAAGCAGACTGAAAATTACACTGCATCTCGCCTGCTCAGTTTTAATTGTAGAGCAAAGAAAGAAGCCCATCGATTCATCCCGCTGGGTAATTAAATGCTTAATGCTATTGACTATAAAGACATTATGGTTCAGCAGCCCAACACTAATGCATTAATAATCACTTATATCATGGCAAGGAAGGGACACAAGCTGCTCCCAAGGAACATGATAGTTACGTGGGATGGGAGCTCACAGTGAAAAACCTTCGGGACTGAATTAGTGCTGTGACAACCTGCAGAAGCAAGAGCTTTTCCAAGGAGGCAGGGGGACAGGGAAGAACAGGCAGGCAATCCCTACCCCAGGGAAGTCCCCCTGGCCATGGCAGTGTGTGTGCACAGCTCTAGGACATGTCAGCCATGAGGTCAGGAAGATAATGCTGAGCAGGACAACCCTTTTATAACAAGCCATGGCAAAGGCAAAACAAGGTCTGCCCAGCTCCTGCCAGGCTCTACATTACCAATAATTAGCTGTCTGCTTTAGCATATGTATTATGCAGATGATAGATGACATGGAGCACAGGGCAGATCCTGCACATTGCCTGGGATTAAGTACATCAGAACGGGACAGAGTGAGCACTGCTTCAAGCTGGAGAGGGTGATTTGCTTCCAGGGAAGAGTGGGGTCGACTCTCAGAATGTTTTGTGCCAGTGGTTACTCTGCACTTCCCGAGGGGTTCCTCACCCAGTGAAGGACAAGGATTGCTATGGTGGCTGTACAGCATACCCTGCTGAGGGGACTTCAGAGCCTGGCATGTGGCAGGAATCCCATGTCCCATGGCCAGGTGGGATGCTTAAGGCCTATTTACAGAAGGTGGAGGAGGGAAGGACCTGCAACAGCATGGGGAGAGGGCATCCTTCTCAAGACCATCCCCTGCTGTGATTTTACCCCCCCCCCCCCGCCCCGTGAGCGAGGCATTGCCCCTCCAGCCACACCACGCTGAGTTACCCCAGCACCTCACCTGCAGCCACTTGGCCTAAAACCCACCAGGGGTACAGTTTCCACCTAAGCTCTCAGACCCATGTCAGCAACACCCTGCCCAAGGATAAAGGGAGCCCAGGCAGCCCTTCCTGACCTCCAACTTGAAAACCAAAATAACTTACAATTTTCTTTGAGCAAGACCAAGTACAGATCATCCCTTATTTGATTTGTTTTTCTGGTGGCTCTGCACCATTTGCCTTCATTACTTTCTCTGCCCTGCCATAGTCCAGTAATGTAGCATCTGCCCGATAAAAGGTCCATGAATATAATTTACAAGTAGTTGGCACTTTCTGCCTTGCCTGTGAAGACTGGCTCCCTGGGTACGCTGTTGATTGGAGAAAGTGTCATTTTTTTACAGTCATTCTCAGTGGGGTAAGTAACCTCTGAGGCTGCTTATAACCTGATTTATCTCTGTGAGAGTGCAAGTCTTCCAAACATTTGATTCATGGCTTGAAATTGAACCCCTTTGACTATGTTTCTTTACAGAGTCTTTAAAATAAAAAAAAGTCTGTGAAGAAAGAGGAAAGGTGCTTTCCTACAGATGAGAGAGAGGATCCCTCTGGCTGTTTGGAAATGGATGAAGGTGGACACTGAGCCAGGGGAGGAGGAGTACTGGTGCTTCCAGCATCCCACCTCTCCAGGTAAGGCAGCCCTGACTATGTGAGCTGCTGCATTCTACTCTAGAAAAGCCTTTCTGAAACAGAAGATGGCCTAAATACACCTATGTTAGTACATCTGTGTGTTTAACAGCCTCACTAAGGGTTTGTTGAGATATTAGGAAAGAAATAGATTTCCTGAGGATGCTGTGAGGGTAAGGGAAGCATGTGACTGTGTCTCCCTTTGGTCTGATGCTTCAAGATGTGCCAGTGCAGCGATGGGCAGAGGTCAGACCCTTTTCTGGGAGCGGAATGAATCATCACCTCTATGGATGCCAAACCCAGCACTCTCTGGGCTCTGAGCCTTGTGCCTAGACTTGCTGAAATTGGTGCAGATGTACCTTCAGGCTGAGGAGTGCCCAAACTGGTCCTACCACCTCAACGGGACTCGTCCTGTGCCTGCATCCTCACCCTGGCTCAGGACATCACTCCCAGGAAAACTGAGCTCCTCCACACAAAGTGCTTCCTGCTGCAGGGCTTGCATTGCCCAGAACTTGAAGGTGATTAAACATCCCTAAGGGATGAGCCACAGCCTGGGAGGGAGCCAACCTGTCTGCAAAAGGAGATTGCACCGGGAGAAAGGTCCATAAGGGAAAATTGAATGGAAAGCCCACAGAGGTGCCAAGTATATCTATTTTAATGGGTTTTCCTTGACCTTCAATTTTCAAATGGCTCCATCACACTGCAGGTGAAGGCTGCCTGTGCACAGAGAGGAGACAGGCAGTTTCTGCCCAGGACTGGCCCGAGCCCTCACAAACACCTGCCACAGCAGTGCAGGGGTTAACACAGAGCTTGGTTTCACCATCAGTCTTCTGCCAAAGCTTTGGCCAAGTAAGGGATTGGGGCTATTGAAAAGATCCTGCAGACTGGGCAAGTGTTGGGGGCCAAGAGTTTTTCCTGCCTCTGACAAAGACAGGGGAGACAAGTGCCCCCCAGGTCACTGCCCCAGACACCGGCTTTGCTGGAAAAGCAGCTAAAGGCAAACTTTAGTGAGTCTAAAAGAGCACCAAGCTGTACTTGCACTGTCATTACTGAAGGATTGGTGCAGTGCTGCACAGCTTGAGCTTCACCCTCTTGGTATTCAAAGGTGCATTTAACACAGAAATGACCAGAGGGGGCAAAAATGCACCAAGCAGGGAGGGTCCCACTTTGCTTACTCATATCAAGCCCTATCTCTTTTCCCCAGTGTGTTGGACACACAGGATCTGTTTTTCTCCTCCTGCTGCCCTTGCTTTCACCTGCAGAAAGAAGATCCTTTTCCTGCCACTGAAACTGAAGTGAAGGTAGTGAACAGGGGGCTTAGAGGAACAGCAGGAATGTGGTGGCTCACTGCAAAGTGCCCAGCTGTTTTCTGGAAAAAAAACACTGAATCCTTCTCTTAGGGGATGAGTTCAATTTTGTGAGGCTGGCACCAGGCACAGAGTAGCCTCTTGTATGAAGGAAAATTAAAACAGAAGGTCCTGAAGATGCTGACAAGTGCCTGTTGGGCTACACCACACTCACAAGTGTCCCAGCTGCCAAAAGCAGTTACAGTGGGGTGATCTGTGAATTCACACCCACAGCTCAGGAGGGGACCTGACATCACCAGCAAGGAGGGGACATGGCTGAAGGGAGTCCCTTGGCAGAGTGGGACTGCAGTGGGACCATGTCTCCCTGCAGCTTGAGCTTGGGGATGCTTCAGCTTCCTCTGGGTGCTAAACTGAAAGGATACCAGATTGCTTAGGCTGGTCTTTCCTGCTATTTTAAATTGTTCTCCAAGTTCCTGGCTTGAGCATGGTCAGGCTTTGTGACCAAAATCATCACTGGCACAGAAAAGCCAGGTGTTGGGACCTCCTGAATGGGGCTGGAGATTCCCAAACCTGTTACTAGTAGGTCTGGGGGGCAGAAATCATGAGCCATGCACTGTGTGCCTCATTGCTGACCCTAATATCTCCCAACACACACCTGCAGAATAAAATTGCACCAATGTCAGCCAAAGAACCTGTTCAGCTCTGGAGAGCTGTTGTGCTGGGGGAGATGTTAAACTTTTGGGACAAGGAAGCAGGCCAGGAGTCAGGAAGACCAGCAAATGGACACCAAAGTCTGGTGCTCCCTGCAAAGGAGGAGATACTCACAACTATAGCCCATCAGACCTACTTCAGTTCCAAGAATGGGTGGTTTCCTACTGCAACTCGTGGCTTTTGGAACAGGGGTTAAACTCTGTTACATCTCCCAGCTACATCTGCACAGAGACAATCAGCAGAGAGACACAAATCCTATTTTAGGGGGGGAAACCTTCAAATGCTTCTATTGCCACACTCACTCACCCTCCCCACTGGGTGCAAATGGGTGCTTTTCAATGCAATTACCAGCATTTACTCAGTTTTCTTTCTTTCAGCTTTTTGCTGCCATATATCTAACTCAACCATTCAACACGCAATCAGTAGAAATGCCTCTTGTCTATCTCCCTTCTTCCATGGCAGCTCTTCTTGCAGGGCTCCCGGCTCCCACAGATGATGCTTTAGCACAGCACTTGCTGCTGTTGTGTTTCAGGATCTTGCCAGATGGACTCACCGCCTGGCAGCCAGGATTGCCACAGAAAAATAGGAATGAAACCCAGCTCAAGCCATTTGCTTTTCCATCTGTGCAAGGAGGTTGTTTAAATCAATCTCATCAGAGAGACTTAGAGCTGAGGCCAGGATAAGTTTGAACAAGTGAAGAACTGTAGAGAGATGTGGATCTCCCTTTAGCCAGAGCAGAAATCACTTGAAAACACCAGAGGAGCAAACCACTGCAATGCAAATACAAGGCAGTACTTGAAAAAAAGGCAGCTTCAGCCTGATATTGCTAACAGGCCCCCGGGATGGCTTGGGGCTATAGGTGTGGGAGAGAAGAGCAGAGCCGGCAGCAGCAATATCCTCCCTGTTCCTTATAAATACATGGTGAGGCTTGATGGGTCACCTAAATTATAATGTCTTTCTTGTCATTAACTTGATTTCTTTCTGTGACAGCAGCAGCAAATTGGTCCCAGCTGTTCTGAGCAAAGGATGAGAGATTAAAAGGAATTAAACCAAGCCAAGTGCTGGAGGGGTTGGTGAGCAGGGGAGGGGGTGCTTTGGGCGCTCAATAACTATGGGGATGGTGTGTGCCTGCAGTGATGGGAGTAGTGGGAGATGCCAGGAAGGGAAAAGTGGTGTCAGGGCTCACACTTCTCCCTGTCAGTGGGACACTGAAAAGCAGGTGTCTGCTACAGTGAGGTCTGGCTTGGGAAGGGACATCCCTGTGTGTGCTGAGGCCACTGCCATGTGAGAAGACACATGGAGACTGATAGGTTATGGGATCTGGCCCAGCCAAGGGAGAGAGGCAACCTGTAGGAACGTTGTTTGGGATCGACGTTGCCTGAAAGCGACTGGAACAAACCAAAAGCCTGCCCTGAGAAAACAGAACTTTGTCCACTGTTTGCCATAAAGCTGCAGCCCCTCAGGGATTCCCCCCCTCTCAGGAGCATCCCCTTGTTAGGGTTGTGCTGCTGAGCTTCTTTACAAGCCTGCACGTGTCAGGCAGCAAAGAGTTTTTTGCAGCTGTCCTGGAAGAAGTCAGGCACAGGAGCTGAGAAAAAACAGATTTATGTCTGTATTTTCTGTTGCCCATTGGCAGCTCCTGCCTCTGCAGGTACCTGCCTGCCCTGCCAGGGCATGGAGAGGGACTTGCCTGGGGAAGCCGCTCTGTCAGCCTCAGCCAAATACCCACTGGGAACCTGTGTCCTCCCCTCCTGGCAGCCTCGAGCTGATTGCTGTGTGAAATATGGCTTTTGGTCTGGCTTTCAGCCCCAGGGCCAGCTGGGACCATCCTGTGCCTGATGCGAGCTCCGGGGGCGGGAGTGGATGTCTCATGCTCAGTCTCAGCATCATTAATGTGAGAGGTTCTGTAATGTGAGACAGTCACTATGCCCGCCAAAGAAAGATAAGAAGAAAGATGTATTTGGCCTCCAAATGCCTCTCAGACAGCTTTCTCCAACATGCCACATTAAATAGTCCTGGACTGAGAAGACAAACTCTCCCTGGCTGCCGTGATAAGGACAAAGGGCGATAAACCCACATAATTAAAGTCTGCCGCTATAATAATGTTGCAGCAGAGACAGTTGGGGTCTAGCCCTGAGCCTGGGTCCATATCTTGGGTTTTCACTTGTTTTCATTCAAACTCATTTTCCAGGTACTGCCAGCTGCCAGGAGAGAGGGGAAGATGCCATTTGGGCATGGTGGAATGGAGGAGCAAGGGCTGTCATTCTGTTCCTGATTCTGTGACACAGACAGAAGCATATACCCTCACAACCACATTTGAAGAGAAGCTGACATTACAGAAAAGCACCTGAACTGTGAGGAGCCATTTCCCCTCAACAGCCTCCATCACTGCCCTTAGGGACCTGCTCAGGGGCAATATTCAGGGACAACGTGGGACCTTGGACTGAGCCAAATTCCCCAGTCCTGCCAGCAATCACAGCCAGTTGTTAACAGTCCCCATTAGCCTCAGAGCTCTGCCATCCAGCCAGCTTTAATCCACTTACTGCCGTGCTAATTATGCATCACTTTCATTTCTTAACCAAAGTGTCCCCATGTACAAAATTAAGCATCACACAGGCTCCTCTGACATAAATTCTGTCATCTTTAGCAACAACACAGTCACGGCGAGAGATGGCGTGGGCTAACCAGGCAGTCTCTCTCTTCTAACCCATTAAGGTGGGGTTTTAATCCTGCCCCAGGTGATGCTTGTGAAGGTACCCCATGACTTCAATGGGTTGGCTCTGCTAGACTGCACTGTGCATTGCACCTCGGTCCTTCCCCTCACCCTGCCATGAGAACAGTGGGATTTTGGACAGGGACTAACACAGAGACCTTAATTTCTAAGGGATGCCTTTTGTCCCTCTAGCCCTAGTGTGTTCCCTTCCTGCATGCCCTGAGGTGGGGAGAGGTGGGGTACAAGGACCCTATCCTTTTCCTGCTCCTGGCCTTGTCCCTGTTGGGTTTGCTGTGACATGGAGAAGACTGTCCCCAGCACAGGTGATGATCACACTGCACCACAGCTGAGTCAGCCCGAGCATCAGGAGCTGCACCTGAGCTCCTCCATTCAGAACCTTCAGTGGGCTGTGGTCCCCCCTGTCACCTCTTCCCAGCCTCCTCACGGTGCTGCCTGAAAGCTGCTTTCTGTGAGAGTCCTGGCTCTTTGGGAAGTGGGAGGAAGATGGGCTGCCTCTGGCATGGAGCTAAAAACTGAGCCCAGAGGCATCCCCAAGGACCAGAAACAAATTCTGCATATGTACACTGGGGTTTGAACCAGATGATAGTCAAAGGTTCCTCTGAATCTGAACTATTCTATGATCCTATGATCTTGCTGTGCTACCTGTCACCATCTGTAGGCAATGGGTGTTGGCTTTTCACCACCATCACTATCCTGGAATTCAAAAGAAATGATTGAAATATAGTTCAAAAAGCAGCCTGAGTTCAAACCCAGGACATCCTTGTGGTTTCCTGACATCTACATTTTCCTGCTCCCCTCACAAAGGCTGGAATCTTGGTGTGGGAAAGGCTGCTGTGCCACATCCATGGCTGTGAAACCCAAATCTGCCCCACTGCCCAGCCCCAGACAGGGACTGCTCACTCTCAGGAACACAAGGGCTTTGCTAAATTAACACTGGACAAATTTTCCCCATACCATGGCTATGCCAAGGAAATGAAAAACAATCCTTTTCTTAAAACCATTTTCCCTTGAAAAGGGGCAGAAAAAATTCTGCTGGCACACGCTGGAGCAATCTATCATGGCTACAAATATACAAGGCAATTGCTGTAAAACTTGAGTTTGGCTCTGTAAAAGAAAAAAACCACAACCCATGCCTGTTGCAAACAACCACAGCACAAAAAAAAAGCCTTACAAGGCTGGGGCAGCCTCACAGATGGATTGCTTTTTAATCCCCAAAGCTCTGGTGATAAATCTTTTGACTGGAAGCTCTGGAGATACTGTGTCATTCAGGGTGTGTGGCAGTGCTGGGTGAAAACAACTCCATGAGCTGCTGGGAGAGAGGGAGTCTCCTGTGAGCAGGGCCAGAGGTGATGGAGGAGGGACTGATGCTGACTATAGGGATGCTGAGTGGGCACAGGGGAGCAGGAGGGTTCCCTGCAGCCAGAAGCAGGTGAATAGGCAGGAGCTGGCAGTTGGACAGAAACTGATGTAAGTCTGAGATGACAGACAAACATGTTTTGGGGAACAGCTCTTCAAAAACTAAGTGTTTGGAGAGGACATGATGGTGTGGAGCCCAGCTTGGCCACGTGCTCCATAGTGCATGGATAGAGAGATGCTTCTCCCAGCTCCAAGGAAAGACATGAAGCAACAGCATCCACACACTTCCCGCAGCTCCTGGCCCCTCAATGTACCTCTGCTCTGTGCCCTCTGGGCTCCCTTGGGTCCTGAAATGTTTATTCGGTTGACTCCCAGGCAGTGTTTTGGGATGCTCCTTGCCCCCAACCATCCTGAAGTGGCAGCCATTCCCCATAGTCTGTTGCACAAGTGGAGCAGTGGGAACAACTTACTATCCCTGGCTTCTGCCTTCCCCTGTCCTGCAGGGCTTTTTTCTTCTATACCACCTCACCAGCAGGAATAATCCCTCTAATTTATATTAGGAAGGTGTCAGGGACCAGGCTGACACAGAGGGCTCAGGGCAGAGGGGAGCATTGTCCTTGGAGCAAACAAGCTCCATAATTCCCTTCCTGAGGTCTGCAATGAACCCGAGGCAGGCAGGAGCCATCGACCACTGCCTTCCTGGTGATGGAGAGGTGTAAAACCCTCTCTGTGAAGCCATTCTCCCTGAGGAGATCAGTTCTTTTTATTAGGTTTCATGCCCTGACTGCAGATTTTACTATTAATTATGGGATTAAAGGACTTGCCCGGGAGCCTTTGATTCCAGCATCTCTTGAGAGCCTGGCTGGCATCTGGTAACCAGGGATGTCTCCACACACTGTCACCAACACCACAGCCAGGGGAGCACAGTTTGCCCCACCTCCTCCACCCAGGAGGTGCCACCAGCTATGCTGCAGCTGCAGCTTTGCCAAGCTGTTGGGATGTTCCTCAGGGTGATCCTCGCCCAGCTGTGTGTGGGGTGGGTGGTGGGACAGCCCCCAGTATCACTGCCCAGTATGCTGGGGCCCAAGCAGAACATTCCCTTCCTCCATCTCGAAGAGAGGAATTCAGGGTAGCCAAGGAGGATGGGGAGTACCAGGTCAGGGTATGGCAGTGCAGCTGGGGAAACAAGGCTGGATGAAGGCAAAACCAATGCGTCTCATCTTTCTGGCTCCTCTGAACTTTACTCCAGCTCTGCTGAGACCCAGGACTCCCTAAAAAAACCCTGGGAACACACAAACTGTCCTCTGGTACTGACAAGAAGCCTGAGCTGGAGCAGCCACAGCTGCATCCTTGCACAGCCTGGCTGCTCATGAGCAGGGGAACATGTTCTCCCAACTGGAAGCACAAGGGATCCCAGAGCTCCACGCAGGCACCTGTCTGTTGCTGCATAATAAAATACTATTGACTGTCTATTAAAAAGCCATTCCCTGGAGATTTGTGGCTGGGGAAACTGCTGGGTGAAGCAAGATGGAGCAATAATGGCCATCAAGGAGGCATCAGTCACATCCACACATGTAACAGCAAGAAGAGGCCCCACATGGCAGCCAGGGTGCTGTCCCCTGCCAGGATCATCAGCAACAGCAGACAGAGAGGGATGGCAATGCCCTTGGCCACACTGACATCCTCCATGGATGCTGCGAGCAGTTGGCAGGACTGAAGTGCACTGAAGTATAGAATTACTGCAGCCCAATGCCCACCCTTGTTCAGCAGCACACAACAGGACCCCACAAGCACTGAGGAAGACTTTGTCCATGTCAGATGCTGCTGTGGGGATAGGAAGCAGGGGGGAGCTACACTGTCCCTGAGGCAGAGACTGGGTGGATGGAGGCAGGAGGAAGTTTGCAAACTCCAGATTCTGTCCGTTCTTACTCACTGGCCTGGCCACAGTCCTGTGTGATGTGCTCAGGAGGGGCTGAAAGCAGAGCAGCAGCTGCCAGTGCTCTGCCTGGGGCTTGCTCCTGCAGTAGGTCTGCCCAGGTCCCCTCGGGTCCATGCTGCCCAAAGGCATGGCCATGGGATGCTGACCCAAGGGAGCCTCTACAGCTGGCCCAGGGGAATTGGGGCTGGGGAAGTAGTGCAGAACAAGAGCTCAAGCTGCTTGAACAGTCCCTCACCTGCTGTTTCAGATCCTCAATATTTCATCCTGTGGGAGGACCTGGTGTACACCGGGAAGTCAGCAGCATTGATCTCGGACAGTAAATCGATGGGTGCTTCCAGCCCAGGAGAGAACGACCAGCCAGCCTGCGCTCCCTGGCATTTTCATGACATTTTATGAGTTGTGTGTCTGGGGACAGACTGATGGCCACCACCTTAGAGGCAGCTGTCCCTCTGCAAATGCCTCAGACCCAGCTCATCCTGAGCATCCTGGAGACCAGGAAGGATGAATACATCCCACTTATGCCCCCTCTGCCATGCCCTGAGTGTGCCTAGACCTGCAGACCCCCAGCAGCAGCAAAGCCCTCAGGGAGATCTGGTGTCCATCACCCTGGCACATGACTTTCAGGAGCATTGCCCAGGTTTAGTCCAGGGGGACACAGCAAGGGCACAAATCAAAGACTTTTTTTAATTCTCAGTGAGGCTCAACCTGTGCAGAGCAGGGATGGAGAACAGTTTCCCACATTCCCCAGGAGTGCAGAGGGCCACGTTGAGCAGAGGAAGAAGAGGGTGGCACCTATCAGATGGTTATCAGAGAGAGAGGGGACCATATTCACGGGGCACAAGGACAGGCATGGAGCTGTTCCTTGGCACTACAGGCAGCCTGGAGCTCCCTTTGTCCTGTATTTTACTCACAGACTCCAGCTCTGGAGAGAGCAGTCATACTCCCTCCCTTGCCCTCAAAGGGCTGGGAATGCAGGGTGGGGAAGTCTGGGATGAAGGAGCTGGACACCAGCTGGCACCCCTGAAGGGATGTGCCACAAAATCAGGGTGCCAATACAACCAGCCTTTGCATCCCAGTGGGATGAGGACAGAGAGGCAGGGACCCCTCCATCACTCCTGCCCCACTGCCCACCAAAGGATGAGTGTCACAGATGGATGCTGGTGGTGAGGAAAGCTGGTCCCAGTCCTTCCGTGTCCCCACACTTCAGCAGAGGGACATTCCATGGGTGGTGGCCTGGCCCCTCTCCATCTCCTCCAGCTCATACTCCTCGGCATCAGAGAGGTGCAGCTCGTTGGTGCCAGGCACGGGCTCGCACTCGGTGGTGCGGGTGGTGGTGTTGGTGACACTGGGCGAGTATTTCCGTGTCCATGGTGGGTGGTGGCCAGGGCGACACATCACCTCCTTGAACATCTCCCGGAAGCGGGTGGACATCAAGTTGTAGAGGATGGGGTTGGCAGCTGAGCTCAGGTAGAAGAAGACACCTGAGATGATGTGGATGTACTGGAACATGTGGAGCATGTTGCTGGTCCAGGTGGAGACAAAACTCCAGACAAGGCGGTCAGTGTGGAATGGAGCCCAGCAGATTCCAAACACTACCACCAGCACGACTGTGGGGAGATGAGGAGCCAGTGTTACTGATGGAACGTGGTTTACCAACCCCTAGAGACCTTCAGTCAATGGCCAAGCAGCTTTGGCCACAGCAAAGAGCAACAAAAAACACATGAAAGAGAGGAAGACAGAGAGGGGAGAGGTCCCTCCGGTGCCTTTTGGACCTGTCATGGAGGGGCTGGGAGGTCTAGACAGGATCTCCCTCCCTCCATCTCCTGCCAGGGCTGCTCCACTCCTCATCTGCAGGCAGATGGCCCTTCCACAGCCCTGGAGCCATGCAGCACAGCTGGGGGACTCCCTATTGGCATCCAGCCTCTGGGAACCTGCCATCTTCACTGGCAAAGTCCAAGGAGTAAGAGCTATTTACAACCTTTCATTGTGCTCTGGTTTTGGGGTTTAGTCTTTATAACCCAGCTCTGCTGATGAAAAGGAAAGTGAGTGATGTATATCCTGGAGTCACCGGCTCTGCCATACCTGTACTACGATGTACCTCTGTGGCATGCAGGGGCAGGTCCCCCATTGTTCCTCTCCCGGCCCTTGTGCCAGGGGAAATAGAGTTACCACTTGTCTGGAACATGGCAGGGAAGCAGCTCTGGCCCCGCTGTTGGGCTGAACTGGGCAAGCTCCCAAAGCTGTGCCATCACAGGACTGGAAGCATGCAGAGATCAGCATGCTGGGGAGAGACAGCTACCCATGGGCAGCCAGTTCCCACTGCTGGGAAGGGGGCCAGAGGCTGTGGGGACCATGCTGGGGAAGGGATCAAGAGAACAGAGCAGCGGGACAGAGGATGGATGCTCCAGTTCAGCCTTGGGTCACTGCCCCAGTACAGTCACAGAGGCTGTGGGGCGGGACAGAAATGGTCCCCCCTTTGGGAAATCCCATCATCTCCACCAGCATGTGAGGTCTGGCCTCAGGGAAGGGGAGCAGGTTCCCCCATCCCAACCCATCTTCTTTGCCTTTTTCACCCTGCACTTTCCTTGAAGAGGGGAGGTCTCATGTCTGGGAGGGAGCTGCCATGAGCAATCCTCACTGCTGGACTGGAACCACCAGATCTGCCTTTGCCCTGACACCTCACAAGCCAGAGCCACAGCCTTCCTCTGGGATGGCCCAGTCTCAGTGCTCTGGACTGGCCATGCCTCAGTTACCCCCCAGCACCCTCGGAACACAGCCCTGGGAGATGCTCCCTGGCTCTGGCATCCCCAGCATCGACTCACATAGCATCTTTGTGACCTGCCTCCTCTTGACTTTCTTCTGCCCCTGGCTGTTGTGGCAGTTGCGGCTGCTGCCAGTCTTGGCTCCCAAGGCTTCCAGCATCTTTTCTTTCTTGAGCTGCAGGCCAATAAGAAGGTAAAGGACACTGATGGTCCCCATGGGCAGAAAGAAGAAGATGATGGTGGTGATCTGGATGATGAGGTTGTAGGTCAAGCGTGGCTTCACCAAGGTGCAGATCTCTGAATCAGGCACCCGCCCCCGGCCTGGCACATAGAGAGGCTGCAGCCCATGGAGGCTGGTGTTAGGAATGGAGCAGATGACTGACAAGACCCAGATGGTCACAATGACCTTCTTGGCGTGGTTCCTGGTCACCACATACTTGGCTTTGAGCGGGTGCACCACAGCAATGTAGCGCTCCACACTCAGGGCTGTGACATTGAGGATGGAGGCGAAGCAGACGGCCTCGAAAAGCAGTGTCTTGAAATAGCAGCCACTGGCACCCAGCAGGAAGGGGTAGTTGCTCCACATGTCATACAGCTCCAGTGGCATCCCCAGCAGCAGCACTAGCAGGTCAGACACAGCCAAGCTGAATAGGTAATAGTTGGTGGGTGTCCTCATAAACCGGTGCCTGAGGATGACGATGCAGGTGAGTGTGTTGCCCACGGCCCCCACCAAGAAGATCAGCAGGTAGATGACACACACTGGGACAAAGAAGCTGGACCGTCGAGGTCCCAGGTACTTATCCCGCAGCTGCTCCTCTGTCAGGTTGGCATCCTTGGGGTCAAACAAGGTCTCTGGATGAGTCCTATTGCTGAGATCAGGACTGAAGGGCTCCACAGGAAAGTCTTGCTGTGAGACGGGGAACTCAGGACTGGAGTAGTTGATGTAAGGATTCATGGCTGGAGAGAGATGGGGAGGTTTGTGGGTTGCTTTCCTAATCCTTTTGCTCCCTCTGTTCCTCTCCCCATTGGTGCCAGGGTGCCAGGATGCTGCTGATCACCACAGCTCTGCACCCTCACACTGACCCTGCCCCAGCCACTGCCTTTCCTTTGGGAAACCACACAAAATCTCCACCTAACCTCCCTCCACGTTTCCCAAATGCTTCTTGCCCTGTTTCCCACCCCCAAACAACCCTGGCAGCTCACCAGCCCACCTTAGCCCCTTCACCCCATCATCAGGGACACATCAGTGGTGCTGTCCCCCTTTCCCTGCTCCAGATGCAAAGCAAGACACAGCCCTGAAAGCAAACCCCAAAAACCGCTCCTGGTTCCAATTCTATCAGCCATGGAGAGGGGCTGGCAGGTCAACCATAAAATAGATGAGGAAAAACTGATTTTCCAACACGAGAAGGACTTACATCTTGTTGGGAAGCTCCAGTTGAAGGCTGAGGCCCCACCACCCTTGCGCCAGACTGGGTCAGGCTGGAGAGGGAGTGTGGGAGGGGATGGAGACTTCACTGCCTTAAGAGGCAGGCTAATGAAATCCTGCGGCTGCTCTCCCCTCGGAGCTCAGCTCGGAGAAGCTGCCTGCCTTATTCACCTTCTCTCTCTGTCCTCTGTGAGCTGAGGCTGGTGGGTGAGCCGGGGGCGTCCTGGGGGCCTCCTTTCCCACCGCTGGCCAAGCAAATTCAGGTGCTGAAACCCCCACCCCTGACACGGGGCTGGCTCCTCATCTACAAAGCAGCACTGCCGAAAAGATGCTCCTCAGAGAGAGAGAGGAAATAACGTTAAAGTAATAAACTCCGTTGACTCTGAGAGTCCCAGGGGGTGCAGCGCAGGCGTCTCCAGCCCCGCCAGCAGCCTTCGCAACGCCGGCATTTGTCATTTGCGTGGCCCTCGGTGGTGAGTAAAGCATCGATCAGCCCCACTGCCGCCCTGGCACTGCCCGGCACGGGGGCCTGTGCAGCCCTCAGTTGTCCGGGCTCATCTCGGGGACATGCAGATGGACCCAGCGGCTTCCTGGGGTGTCCCCACTTCCAGATGTGCAACCCCTGGGTCACCCGAACCACTCCCCCGTCAAGCCGATGGTTCCAGCCGGCGCCTGTCACACTTGGTGCGAGAAGTTGCTGCGCTCGCAGCATCGCGCCTTGCTCCGCGCCCGGCTCAGCTCCCTCCCCGTGCCCAGGGTCTGCCTGCGCTCCCGCCTGTGCTCCGTGCGCTCCCCTCGTCGCGCAGCCCCCGCACCCACGCGCGCAGACCTCCGCACACAGACGTACTCACGCGTCCCTGAGCCCCACGGGCGCGTGTGGAGGCTGCGTGTCCCCGCTCCACCCGCTGCTCCTCTTTCCTCTACGTGCCGCACCTGTCCGAGACCCACCTGGAGTCGGCGCAGCCCACGGGCTCCCACTCCGCCTGCAGCGGCGAAGGGCTGGCGGCTGCGGGGCGGGGGCTCCCCGGCTCCGGGCTCTCTGGCCCGCCCTGGCCCCTCGGAGGTGGGGAAGAGGCGGCGGAGGGAGCAGGAGTGGGTAAAGGGAGAGGCGACTGTGAATCGCTGCCGCCTTTCCGTCCGACGGCTGCGGGCGCTGCCACCCCGCGGGGCGGGACAGGCAGGCGCCCGTGGGCACAGGGACACGCATCGGTCCCTTCAACACCTTCGGAGGGTGGCAGGACGCAGGTGGACCCGGTTCCCCCCGGGATGACACCTTGAAGGGCTTTGGCATCCCGGGACTCTCCTCATCCAGCCTGTTCCCGCACTACTCCGCTCTCCACAGAGGTCGAATCGAGCAGGATGGAGCTGAAGGAGGCTGCGGTGGGGTTAGATTCGAGCAGGCAGTATAGGGATCTTGGGGAGGAAGTGTGGAGAGACCGGCCAGGAAAGTCCTTCGCTCCCCACTCCCGCCCGGGCTGAGCCCCAGCACAGCTCACTGCACTGCCGAGCCTGGCGCCTGTGGCCAGGGTGTGAGGAGCTACCTGGATCCCGTCGCCTCCAGCACGAGGACACTGCTTCTGGGGTCCTGCACCCCCAAATGCTCCTCCCGATGCCAGAGCACAAAGCAAATGGGACCAGCACCACTCACCCTTCGATGCTTTTGCTCGAAGATATTCCAGAGCAGGCGAGGGATGACAGGGCAAGACCATCAAAGTCCTGGGCTGTCTTGGTAGCCTTAAGCTGGCCCTGCCTCTGCTCACAGCAGCAAACAGGCATCAAGTAGAGGGAAGCTGGCAGAGCAAACACATCAAGGGCTGGAAGAGTCCAAGGCTGCCCTGAGACATGACTTTCCTCAGGAAATCATGTTTTTCCCCAGAGGAAAGGAACTGTTGAAGCCAAAAGGCTGGAGAGTAAATGAGTGTAAACAAGACATTGCTTGAGGGAATAAATCAACAAGCTGGAAAGAGTATCTGAAACTGGGAGGGAGAGGGAGAAGAGTTGCTCCCTGCTCCTGTAGAAGTGAGGAAATAAAAGAAACTTTATCCCCTCTGGGGTCAGAGACACAGTAAAAGAAGGGTTTCTGGCACAGTGCTGGTGACAGCTGGGACAGGACACAGAGACAGCAGCCAGATGATGCCGGCAGGGGCTCAGCAGGGCTGGCTCGGCAGATGCCAGGTAGGGTGATAGTGCCAGGGAACTGGCACGTTGTAGGTCACAATGCCTGGGTGGCAGAGCCAGAAGCAATAGCTGATAAGGCACAGATTTCTGTCCCTGCTTCTAGACTGTACACAGGTTGTTTTCCCTGGGGGATGCCTAAGGCAGGGGACAGATCTGTGCCACTGCAGAGACAGGCTGTGCTGTACTGCTGAGACACAAGGAGCCTGAGCATGAGGCCACTTCAGGGACTGAAACAGGGAAAGAAGCATTCCTGGAAATCTCTCTCCCTTCCATCCCTCATCTGTCCCCTCTGTTTTCTGGCTGCCCTGATGAGCATGGTAACGCTCATCCTGATGAGGCAGCTCCCAGCACAATCCCAGCTGCTCCCCAGGCTCTGTGCAGTTACACAGCCACCTTCCCATCCTTGGGGCAGTTCCCCACACACAGCCACAATGCCCCCCATCACATCTCAATCCTCATCCCCATCCAGGCTTTGCTGCAGGGCAGCCCCTGAAGAGCCCCCTGAGCTCTGCTTCTGTCCTTGTCCCTGCAGGGACCCCCATGGCTCATTTGTCCTGCACTCCCAGGAGGATGAGGGGATATCTGTTGGGACTGAGGTGTTTGGAGGTTGCTTGAGTCGGGCAAAGCAATGGAGATGCTGCTGATCTCTTGATGAACCTCAGCATCTGTTCCCCCTAAAGTCTCCTTTCCTAACTGAAGACAACAGTCATGCAGTAAGGATGGTGAGCAAGGAAGAGACAGATCTTGGTTCACTCAGTGCTGAGCCATGGGTCCACCCATCCTCCCCAGTCTGTCAGATCCTGGCTTCCAGGTGGTGACAGACTTCTCTGTCCCACTCACCCACAGTCCAGCTCTCCCAGACCTAGTTTTCCTGGGATACCATAACCACTGGACATGGACCATTTCTACCTTTGCCTCCTCTTTTTCTCCATGATTCACATCAGCCTGCTGGAGCATCCCACATAAGTGGGGCCTCAACAGCTGGTCCCACCCTTCCAGCTGTCACATCTATTTGAGAAGAGTTGGTAGCTCTCGGAGATTGACTGCACATCACTTCTTTCCCTTGGATCTGTGTTTCTTGCTACACCCCACCTCTGAGTCCCCTACAGGTCTAACAGTCCTTCAGAATGATCTGTTCTCCTTTCCAATTTTCTGATAAACCAAATGACCATAAGGTGACAACTCCTCTTCCACTTCTGCTCCCCCACTGCTTAAAAGAGGGTGAACTGCACATGGGAGCATGATCCTTCAACCTATTCCCCTTATCGAGTGTTTTATTACAGTAACCCTGCCTGGGGAGGTAGCAGGGGGTACAGCCAGCATCACACCTAAACCTGCTCCTCCCCACGATCTGTCAGCCACACCCCAGCCATCTCCATGGCCAGAGCATCCCTGGGTTAGACTGGAATTTCAGCAGCAAGTAGACAAACTGGTGTGCATGAGGCTCCCTGCATAACCCCAATCTCAGTCTTCCTCCCAGCATCTTACTCCTGCTCCCTGCTGTACCCCCATCCCTCCCAGTGAGCCAGCCAGTGTGGAGGTTGTCCCTCCTGGTAGGTGGGTCCCTCCACAAGTGGGTTAAGACTGGCACACAGAAGATGAGCAAGCCCAGCTCTGCAACATTGCCAGAAGAATTAAGAGGCCAAAAGAGAAGACAAACAGCAGTTTTGAAGCTCGAGAGGCACAGCCCTAATAACCAACTACATCCACTCCTGGCTCTTTTGAAGAGTGCATCACAGTAATTGCAGGGCAGTCCAGCACAGCCTTTTAGAGCTGTCTCTGTGCTGTCCCCCCTTCTTTACCCACTTTGCAGTTTTAATTAACACCTTCTGGTCCTGAACACAAAAAGTCACCAAGCCACAGAGAAACACTGAATCCAAGAGGGAAACTGAGGCACGAACAGTTGCTTGTCCCCTTCATGCCATCCTGCAGCAGGCAAGAGCCCCCGGGGTGCATCCTTCTGCCACAGAAACAAGTGGATAAGCAGCCCCTTCTCAGGGTATTGCTTCAGCAAATTTTCCATGATAGGGATAGCCAGCACAGGCAGAACAAAGTCATGAAGCTTTTGGACAAGAAGGAACCCTCTCCCCTTGGAGAGCAAGCAAATATCTTGGTCATGGGGATATACAAGGGGCTTCTCTCCTTGCTGGCAGCTGCCTACTCAAAGTTGCCTCTCTTGGTCACCTGGAGAGGACGCATCTAGAGGATGCATTTCACAGAGCAGGAGGATGCTTATTTCAGTGCTCAAGGACAGGAAGGGTCCCTCAGACCCACAGGGAACTGAACAGAGATGGATCTGGGTAATTTTGCAGAAACATAGCTGGAGGTGAAGGTAAAACAGTGGGGTGGTCTTTTCAAAGCCCTGCTGTCATTTACCCAGCAGATCCCTCCCACCAATCAGGTCTGTGTGGCACACCCTCTTAAAATAATCTTTTGGCCATCACTATGCTGTGCATTTCAAGTCACTAACTCTCCAGAGGCCTTTTTCCACTGTATAGAAGCTTTATCCACTCCCAAATCTCATCTCAGGATTTTTACCTTCTCATCCCCTCACACACAGTCTAAGCAGGTGACATCTTAATCTATCCCAGTAGTGGCAGCTTCTTCTAGATCTCCAAGTCCCCTTTTCTGAGCTGGTTATAAATTTGCCAGCACCTTTTCCAGGGTGCACATATACAGAAAAGGAACCAAAAAGGAGCCCTCACTTCCCTGGGTATGCTGGTTTAAAGGTAAACAGGCAGGAGAAATGAACCCAACACAAAAGAGATTATAAATCAGAGTTACAATTTAATAAAAAGATTACCATAAATGCAATGATACAAAGAGAAATTGGTTTTAACCCACAAACCTCAGAAGTATAACCCAGCACCTCGGGGCACAAACAGAATGGTGTTCATTTGCCCCTGTGCTGAGCCCCACATGGTTCCCCTGAGTCCAAAGTAAAAGAAAGGGAAAAACCTGTTGGTGCAGATGATGGTCACAGTTCTGTGGAGATTCTGGTCCTCCTCTGGATCTGATGAGTGGTCCCAGAAGTCTCCAAACCCCAAGTTTATATACCTGCAGGTTCAGGTGGGAACACTCAGTACCTCCCCCAGGGCGGGGACTTCCAGAACCTCTTGCAGGTCCCCATCAGGCCGAGTTGACCAGAGGTGCTGCCTTGGCTGTGCTCCCTGTGCAGTGATGGAGTGGGATGAGGGCTGACTGCAGCCAGGGCATCCTGACAAGAAGCTGCACAGTCCCAACACTGCATTCTCCATCAGCACAAGGCTGAGTACCATGGTTTTTTTACTGAGGCCAGAATGAATTACCCAAGATCAAAAAAAAGTATCAGATTATTTCACCCCAAGCTGTGGATGTGTCTGTCAGCCAGGGCTTGGCTAATAACACACTGTTTTCCTGCCTCCCCCTTGCCGCATCTTTTGGCTCCTGACGCTGCTCCACGGCACTGCGCAGGGTAAGCCCAGGTGGCAGAGCCAATACTGGCATTGCAACCAGCAATGGAGATGGCATTTTGTACCTGGAGATGAGAGATGCAGCTGTAAGAAGAGAAATCCTATAGCCCTCAGCCCCACACTCAGGGAAGATCTACCACCACATTTTCCTTAGCCTGGAAAATTCCAGTTTAGGGAGGATGAGAGGCAGTCCACAGCAGGTCCCAGGGCTGTAGCAGAGTGCCCTGCCAGACCCAGAAGCAGCAAACAAGCTCTGATGGAAATCCCTTGTTCTGGCTGAAATCTGCTCTGTGACAAAGGCTGTGGCACACTTGGTGGGCAGGAGGGACTTGGCACGTGGCCAAACCAACTCTTCCCCTGCTCAGCAGCACAGCCAAGCCAGGAAACACCCAAAGGAGCATTTCACCAGCTGGAAACATCCTGGCCAACACATAATGAGCTTGGGACCACCTCATCTACAGCCAGAGCATCTCTGAAACACATTTAAATGGAGCTTGAGTCCAGGGCATTTACCCAAGCATCAAGAGGTCACTTTATGGGCTTTATTACTTTCCAAGTCTCCTCCTTTTTCAGTTATCACAAATACGTAACTACATGGTATAGCACAGGGATGGCCTCTCTCCCTTCCCCTTGGTTCAGAGCCACTTTGCATTCATAGGTTGATTTGAGGTACCCCCCAGATCTCACAGGGTTGATTGCCAGGACTTTTGTTACCTCTCCTACTGGGGCATGGTAGGTATTAATTCCCTGCCTCTGCACAGCTCTCAGCACCCGATTCATGCGTCTTCAAATGTGCCTGGGAAGAGGCTTTCAGCTGGAAGGAAAAGCAGCTGCTCAAGCTCTGCAAAACCTCATTTGCAAAGAACACCGTGTGAGGAAATGACATCTCTGTGATGGGATCCATTTGCCATGTAGTGACTCACTCTCCAAGTCAAGATCAAAACCTACAGTCGTAAAAAAACCCCAATCAGCTACAACAATATCCCAATGAAACATAGACATGGCAGCAAATACACATGCAGCATAGAAAAAGGGAAACTCATCACAGGATCTGCAGCACTTGCCCTTGAAGTAATTTCCAACAAGCATTTCCCAGGTCTGGCATGGAACAGGGCTGAGGGATGGGACCATGGCAATGGCAGGGGTAAGGTTTGCTGTGAGTGCCTTGTTCTTCATGCTGACACCCCCAGACAATAATTTAATCATCACAATAATGACACCACAATTTTCTTTATTGCTTTGTTCCTTTGCAGTGTGACAGCTGGCAGCAGGGGAGGGTGGAAATATCTTGCACTGGCTGCTGACACCTTTACTGTTCACTGGGAATAAAAAGGGCTGGGGGTAAGAGGGTGGCTGCTTTGGGGAGAAGGGCAGGGACCCCTCTCCACAACTGCAGCATCCTCCCGTGGGACATAGGAAAAGTTACATGGGGAAGGTGAGAGAGGTGAGAAAGCTTTAGAGAGGGTCACAGTAGCCTGATGGTCACTCTGTCACCTGAAACATCACACCCACAGCATTTCAACCAAGTAAGAACCTACAATGATGAAGTGGGGGGATCTCCTGGAAGAGCTGGGCCCAGGTCTCCCAGTGAGGCCTCACCATCTCCTTATCCAGCTGGCAGCCAAGGGTACTGCCAGTCCTCCATACAGACCATCCCACATGCCACAATATGCTCCCAAACCAGGGAACAGGTTTCTGGTGTGCCCATTTCTACCCAGACCCCATCACAGTCCTGCTGCCATCCCCTTTTCAAACCTGGAGACAACAGAATCCTGCCTTATTAGCCCTTTCCCCAGCCCCTTTAAAGTCCTGAGACCACTCACCTCTCCACCAGGCTGGGCAGCAGCTGGGTGAAGGGATGGGCTGGGTTAACCCTCCACTTGACAGCCACCAGCCTAATCAGCAGATCCACATGTTTCAACTGCCCTGTCCCACCCCATTCCCACCAATCCACTCTCCCGTGCCTCAGTTTCTTTCTGTGTCCCTGCCTGCCACAGCTACTCTAAGGAAATTCCTGTTTTCTCCTCTCCCCTCCTTGAGGTGTTTCCCAAATGGGCAAATGTCTTTCCCCACCACAAGGCTTGGGGTATGCACACCCTGCTCCCACCCAGCATCTCTGGGGCTGCCAGCAGGGCCTGGGGCACAAACTCTAACCCATATAAGGGTTTTCCCTCTGATGGCCTTGATGAGACTTCCCAGCCAGGCTTGGTGGCCTCCCAGATGTCTCCTGGCCTCTATTTGCTTCCATGCCCCAAAGTCCCCAGGAGCTGAACATTTTTAGCCGCTCCACCAGGAAGTCAGGATTAAATGCCAGGTCTGGCTGGGATTTCCTCTCCCTGACTGTGCCAGACTGCTCTGGCAGCAGTGCTGGTTGGTAGACTGGCACTGTCTGCCTGGATTTGGCCCATATCCCACTTATTCCATGATTTCCTCTAGTCCAGAGCCTCTCTGCTTCTTGCTAACACTGTGGCAGCCTCCTGGTGTCAGCCCCAGCCTCTACTGTGCCCCAAAATTTCCCTCATGCAGATGAGGGTCTGGGGATCCCAGATCTGGAGCAGTTTTTAGTGGAAAGCAGGAATTTGGAGAGGACTTTAGTGGGTTAGACACATGGTCAAAAAGTGGCACCTAATTCAGCCAGGATTGGTGTGAATCCCATCCCACACGGCTACCACTAATGAGGGCTTTAAATAAACAAGTAAATGCCGGGTAAATGGGAGAAACTTTCCTCTGATGTCACACAGCATTGCCGCGATATTTCTTCTCTGGCTCTCCCTTCACCCATCTCCCATCCCCAGCTGGCAGGTTATTGCCATCCTGCTCCCTTTTCCCACCAATAATGTGTCCAACACTACCCAAACCTGGGGGACGACAAGGTGTGAATGAGAAAGCTTCTGGTCTGATGCCACAAACTGCCATTCCAAGAGCATCAGGAGCATCATGTCAACCCTTCCCCTTCTGGTGCTTTATGTGTGCATTAATTTAGGCTAATTACATGCACTATAAAAAGACCAGAGCAGAACTGCTGCATCCCCGCTTTGGATTTGGATGTGGTGCTGAGTGATGGTTTGAACACTGGTCAGAGCAGGGATTTGGGGCCGCCCCAAGGTGAGGGCAGCACCGTCTTTCCCGCCACAACCGCTGTTTTCGGACACATCTGGCCTCAAATTCGCTGCACAGGGAGCTGGGCTGGAGAAGAGCTCTGGCAGGGGCCAGAGATCCCCAGGCCTGGGGCTGCGCGGCCGGCCGACCCATGGAGAGATAGACACGCGGATTTTCTCTCCTCGGGCTGTGCGGCGGCTGGAAGGAGGTTTCGTGGCATTTACAAACCTCATGGAGGGGTTCCAGCCACGCGTGTCCTGCCAGGGCTGTGGCGTGTCCGGGCGTCCCGACCGCGGTGATGGGCGGCCGTGCCCACCATTCGTGGCATTTGGGCTCCCTCTGGTGGGAATACGTGGAAGCTCCGGCGTGTACGCCCACGGGCCACCACTGGCCACCTCTCGGGGTGGCCTCGCTGCTGTGAGGCTTCCAGGCAGGGCAGGCATTCGCCCGCACCCCCGTGCTGGGCTGGAGGGGGTGGGTGTGGCGTTGTGCCCGGTCACTGCAGCCCCCAAGGGACCCCCCGTGGCCGGGCACGGGTTCACTCGGTGTGGGGACTCCCTGGGGACATGCTGACATGGTGACACCCTGGGGACAGGCAGGCCTGGCGCAGGTCTGACCTTTTCCATGGGTAAAAGTTTAACGGAAAATGCGAAACAAGGAATATGAAATGCAGGGAAAAGGCGTGTCAAATGTAGGGAAAAAGTTTCCCAGTGGCAGAGAACCTCTCTTGGGACTTGGGGGACAGAGCAGATCTCTCCAAGTCTCATCACGTCTTTCCATGTCTGGCCACTTGGAGTCATTTATTGTCCTACCTTCCCTTGCCCAGGGGACATGGCGAGTGCCTCACCAGATCAGGAGGTGCTTCACCCCTTAACGTAGTCACAGTTTGGGAGTGGATGAAGAGGTGGGAAGGAGGGCACAGCACTTGTGGCTCAGGGGAAGATGCAGGCAGAGGGCAAGATTTTGGGAGACTTGGGGTGGTGTGAGTACGACATAAACCACCCTGGTGTTCAGGACAGCCCGGGAAAGTAGCGCTGTCAAGCTCGGTCCCTCCACCGTAGAAGGGGACAAGCGGTTTGTGGAAGTGTCGTGTGTCCACACGATGGCACCAGACCTGGAGCGGTGTCCCTCTAGACGCGGTGGCATGGCACGGCCCTGTCTCCAAGCCTTCGAGCTGTGTGATCCTGCTGTGTGAAGGTGCCAGCATATCCTGCACAGGCTCAGCACCAGCAGGATTAGCTCCCAAACCTCTCAGTGGGCAGCCAGGTTCTTCTCCATCCCCAGCACAGCCTTGTGCTCTGGGCTGGCTGCTGCAGGCCAGGATGCCCTTGGCTACTCCACCTGCTGAACTCTTCCCAAGGAATACAGGATATCCTTCCTCTCCCTTCACTGTTGGACAGATTTTCCCCTGAGCCTCCCCCACAAAAGGCAATGTGCATTTGTAGGGGATGAGGCCACCAGAGGAGACTTTGCAGACCCCAGATTTTGCTCAGTGTCCCTCTGACGGAGTTTCAGCAGGGTGGGGGCTTCCTGCTGCCCCCAGCTTCACCTGCTACAAAGTTGGCACAGCCTTGGTGAGTTTTCCTTGTTGATCTCCGCAGTGGCCCATGGATCCAACAGAGCAGCAATGCACATGGTGCCATCAGCAAGACTGGCACGTGTCCCAGACAGGGCTGTGAGCCCTCTCCAACCCCTGCTCCATACCCCAGCCATAGCTCCAGCCAGACCCCTCATCTCCGTAACTTCAGGGGAAAGCCTTTCCCTGCTCTCTCCCCAGCTGCCCATTTCCCTTGGGAATCATCTGAGCTCCTTGTACCCCTTTTCTCCCTTCCTCACTCGAGTCCCACAGCTCCTCAGCCTCAGCAAGCTCAGCAGCTGTTTAACCAGCAGAGAGCCAAGAGCCCATCACAGAAAACAGCTCTTGGTGCAGCCTCACACTCCTCTGTCTGCCCGTCTCCATCTGCCAGCTCTTGTCAGTCATCTCGACTGGCAGTGCCATGCAAGCAGCATCTGCCCCTTCCCCAACCCACTGTCCTCTCTGTCCTGCCTGTGTAGGACAGACATTTGGCTCAAAGGTCTCCACAAGGCTTTGGAAATAACACCGAGGCCGAGGGCTCACCAGAGCAAAGGAAGACACCACAGGACATCCAGTCTGGCCAAACTCAAGGTTTCAAGAAGAGATGCTCAGCTACTAACCCCAGGAAACCCCTTTCACACTCAGCATCCTTAGAAGGGCTCAGGCCACAGATCCTGGCTTTCTCTGTCTCCCTCTCTCCAACCAGGCTGCTGCCTGCCTGGCCAAAGCTCTAAGTAGCTTTGGCTAAATCCCCATCCAGGGGAAGCTGCTAATCCCTGTGGCTGCATGTCCAGCAGGATCACTGGAGCAGGCAGCAGGCTCAGGGGTGGCAGGGTGGAGGGATGGGGCACATCCCCAGGGAAAAGGGGCAGTGAGTGGTCATGCCCACGGGTCCATTGTTGCCACCCCAGCTGAACAAAACCACCGGCTGTGATGGTGCCTGGCCTGGCCAAGGTCCTAGAGCCAGTGGCAGGACAGAAGCAGGGATTTGTGCCTCAGAAGGAGCAGCTCCATCGCTTTCAACGGAGCAGATGTCAGGGTTTAGAAATAAATCGCCTCCAGCAGAAATGCAAGCTGGGGAGATGTAAAATCCATGGCCTCTCAGCAGCCGCAGGGACTGAGACCAGAGTGGAAAATGGGCTGCAGCACCGGGACGTCGCCGAGTACCTCCCGGTGTGTCCCAGTCCCCAGCCCACCCGTGCCCCCTCCCCATAGAGCCCAGCCCCACCGCTGCCCGTTTCCACAGGGAAGCACATTTCCCATGGAACGAGAGGACGTTCCCGACACAGGCGGCTTTTCCGCCAGGATTTCTAAAAATAGTATCTCGGGACGAGCCAAAAAAAAAACCATGAAAGAGCTTTATTTTCCTTTTTTCACTGTTTAAATACGAAGCTTTTGCTGTTCCCCGGGGGGGACACCACCCTCCCCGCCTTCGTGCCCGCCCTCAGCTCGGGGGTACGTGGGGGGACCGCCCCCCGATCCCGGGGGAGGCCCCGCATCCCCCACCGCCGTCTCACCGGCCCGTCGTCATAGCGACAGTGACCTCACACGGGGATGGGCGAGCGGACCGGTCGCGTAGCAACCTCCCGGTGACATCAGGAGTCCGGTGCGGTTCCCACGGCAACCCGCGGGGTAGGGAGGGAACCAGGGGGCCGTTCGCGGGGGGACTCTGGGCCTGAGAGGCCGGGGCAGCGGAGGGCTCTCCCCGCCACCCGCGGCCACAGCCTCCCCGAGACCCCCCGAGAAAAGGGTTAACGTGAATAAATCAGCCTATCTTAGTGACGTTATCCCCGCCGCACCCAATGGAGGGGTGGGGGGGGGCAGACAGGGAAAGGAGCTCCCGCCGGACCCCACGGGGGTCTCGAGGGGGCAAAAAGAGGCAACACTCCGAAACACTCAGCGTGGCTCAGCCGCACCCCACCCTTGCCCGGGGGTACCAACCCCGCCCCGGGTCCCCCCCAGCGCTGGACAGGGGACGGAGCTGATGTACTGTGGGGGACGCGGCAGCAGCAGCTCTTCATGGAGAAGGACGAAGCACGGAAAGGTTTAGGCCGGGTTCTCCCGGGGTGCGGCCAGGTGAGTGCGTGTCCTGGGTGAAGCATCTGAGTGAGATGCTTCCTGCCCCCCGGCAAACCCTCATGCACCCTTCATCCCTGGGAGGTGCATCCTTCCCCCCACCCACTGCGGACACCCCTCAGATCTGCTCCCAAGTCTGCATTCTCTCCAGTGGTTCCCAGCCCTAGACAACCCTCCAGCCTCACGTGAGGCCGGGGCAAAGGACAGCAGTTTTTGACCCCGGATAAACCTCTCACCACCCTAGGCTGCCAGTCCCCGAGCTGGGATGGTAAAGTGACTCTAAGAGAGGTGACCCACGGGAGGCCTTTGCAGAAGTTAATCCCCAACATCACCAGTGCCTGTTCCCAGTGGGATTAGCCACTAGATCGCACTCTTGCTTTATGCATGGGCGAGGGAGCTGGCAGGTACTTGGCAGCAGGGAGCTGGAGGCAGCCTGTTCACCTAAGCATTACCCACCACGCAAGACGTAATTCCAAACGGGGTGCTCTGCAGCGGCTGGGAGAGAGCCAGCTCCTCCAGCCCCACTGCCAGCCGAAAATAAACACGGTGGGGTGACTTTCACCAGGGGAGTGATCTGCGTGGCTCTACGGGCAGGGTGCTGAGTGCTGAAATGCAGCTTCCTCCAGGGCAGCAACTGCTCATCCCTTGGGATGAAAGTGGAAAGGATTAGGGGATGATTTAGGTGGGGAAAGAGGGCTGGATCTGTTTTGCAGCTTGTCTGGATGCAGTCCCGTCAGTGGGATAACCATTCCTTCCTGGAACAGCTGGCTCCACCGGAGAGCACCTATGTGCCAGCCACTCACCATCACTGAGAGAGGCTGGATTCATCCTCATGACCCAACGTACGCTGCAAATTCCCCTCATGCATTTATTTCCCTCTTGGTCACTGTGACTCACGTTCTCCATCTGCCTGTTTATAGGCTGTTTTCCCAAGGTCGCTGCGGAGGCAATGACTGGTTGGGAAGAACTGGGCTATTTGCCCAGATACTTGAGGGAAAGCCCCCAGAAGTCCTGGGAGCAGGACCAAAGGGGCAGGACCTGGTCCCTCTGAAGGGACAGAGGCCATTGTGTATCCCACAGTCCAGCTACACCCACAGACTAGCTACACTCACAAACTGGTTACACCCAGGAGCCCACGGCAATGCTGGGTCTGGCACCACCAGGCTGCCTGGCATTGCTCTGGCAGCCGGGCGCCTGCAGGGCAGGGGTGGGTACCACCCACACCACTCTAGTTCCAAAAGGTCAAGCGTCACCAGGCTGGAAATGGTGAAACCATTTCCTGTGAAACCACACTGCTTCCCTTCATCTCCCATCAGTGGGTGTCCAGCGTGCCAAGCCCTCCTGGAGCAGGGATGGGGGGAAGGCCATCAACAGGGTCACAAAGGGACAGAGGGCTGATAGCAAGGGAAGGGCAGAAGGATCAAGGGAGCCCCACGGGCGGGCAGGCCATCCTTGAAATAGACCCCCAGAGGGAGGTTCCCAGTGCGAGCATCCCCTCCCTGCATCCTGGTCCTGCCTCCCTGGGGATGCTGAGGCACAGGGGAGGGGGAGTGGTAAGGGGAGGAGGCTGTGCTGTGTGGTTTCACGGTGCATCTGTGCCCTTTGAATTCCCATGTGAATGTGGAGGTGGTAAAATGTCACCAGCTGGGCCGTGGGGAAGGAGGCCGGGCATGTAAAACCCCAACAAAGGACGGGCATTGTCTGGGGAGAGGCAGCAGGGGTCCAGCAGAGGACCCCCCCAGCCCCTGCCACCCCACAGCTCAGGTGCTGATGAAAAGGCAGTTTTATCCCCCACAAGACCCTAGTGGGAGGCAGTGCAGATCCCTGGCATCTTGGGGCATAGTCCAAACATGCCCCCCCTGGGGAAGCAGGGGAAGGTGGAGGGGAGCACAGTGTGCCCCAGCCCACAGACCCTGCTCTGGGCTGTTGGGGCTGCTCTCCCCTATCCAGCCTCCCATTCCCACATCCTGGCAAGCCTGACCTGCGTGGGCAGATGGGATGATCCCGTTCAGGCTTGAGAACAGCCCAACCCCCCACCCAGCTCCTCCATTTCGGGGCCTTTTATGGCCATTGGCTCCGGGCGGGGCGGCAGCCAGGGTGACTTCCCAGCTGGCCGGATTCCTGCCAGGCAGGGGAAAGGGACATTGATGGAGTCACCAGGGGATGCCCTGAAGGCAGTTCACCCTTTGTAATCCCAGGCACCAGGTCCCCCTGTGGAACAGCAGTGTTGTGGGGGCACTGCATTCCTGTACACTGCCAAGTTTACTTTGTGCCTGCTGCCATGCACTGAGGTCAGTGGATCAAGGGACACTCCCAAATACTTGGCAAGGGGTTTGTGAACCCCACAGGGTCCTGACTGGAATAACTGTAGCACAAAAAGCCCCTTCCCCCACTATGGAGCAGGGCTGAACACCCCGGCTTGGCTTTGGGCTAACATGTTGGAGAGCTGGAAGGCGAGCTCTCACTTCCATCCCTGGGCTGTTGAGCTCCTGTGCTCCACCCTGGAAGTGGCTGCACACAGGCAGAGGTGAAGCAGTCCCCCAGTGGGGGGACAAAAGGTGTTGCTGCAAACATCACCTGTCATTTCCTCGTCTGTGGTGGGAGCTATGGAACAGGTTCTTCAGCAACCCCCTGGCACAGTGACAGGGCAGGGAGAGGCTGGGAAAGGTGCCAGCCAAGACCTGGCACTGTTGTCCAGAACCGCTCTGCACGCCACTAGGAAAGAGGCACCCCAAACCCTGGCCATCCAAGTGGAAAGCCAAACTGTATGGGTGCTGGAGGATGCTGCATGGGCCACTAATCTCAGCCAAAAACCCCTGGGAGACAGCCGTCGGGGAAAACTTGGATTTAGTGTGTCCACAGGTTGGGACCTAGATCTACCCAGCAGCTGAGCAAGGCAGCCAAGGCTGAGTCGGTGGTGAGATCCCCCCTCCCAGCTGTAAACCAGGGTCCCAGTCAGGGTTCCCATCCCTATTCCCAGGCCGGGAGCTGCTGGGGGCAGGGGGCAGATGTGCCAGCAGCTCAGCAGCACATGTATCCCAGTGTGAGCCCAAGTGTGGGAGTTTACAAGGCTTTGACGCAGGAGATGTGTGATGGGAGAATTGTTGCCAGGCTCAGAGAAGGATCCAATCGCACCAGGGTGCTCTCAGCAGATTAAGGATTGGAAAGCTCTGGTAATTACTTTGCAGTATAAAAATAGGCCTGGCTTTATCCCTCGCACTGATCTCCCGCTCTTGCCTCTGCCTGCCCCACCCAAGGGTGAGCAGATGTCACCCACCCAGCAAGCACAGCAGGAGGGCACAACACAGCTGCTGGCCTGGTGCTGGCATTTCTGGGTGGAGGGGGTAAAAAAGACAGAGAGGGGGTCCAGGATGGGGTGGTGACAGCAGCACAGCAATGGCATCTGGCTGGCACGTGCAAACCGTGAAGATTGGGAGGCTGGGAGAGGAGCCGGGGCACGCACAGAGGCGTCCCTGCATACTGTGAGGCATTGTGCCAGGGAGGGAAGGGCCCAGAGACATCAGCAGAGCAGATGTCTGGTCAGGAGAGGATCAAGTCTGTAGGACCATCTGACACAAAGAGGAAACATGGCTCTGGCTCTGGTCGTCACCACATGCGGGTGGCTCTGGGAGGACCCAAGAGGAGGCTGCTTTGCACACAGTGTGGAGCATTAGGGATTGATTTGAAGCAGTTCCTGGACCTCCTGTTTCCCTTTGCTGGGGTCTGGGAATACGCAGTGGTTGGAACCACAGGGACAAAGCATGTGGAAAACATTCCTGGACATGCAGTCCAGCCTGTCTTCTCGCCTCCTCCATCAGACTGCAATAGGTCTGGCCAAGCTGTGTTTCTCAGCAAAGTCAAAACACAGCCTCTCCCTCATCTCCATCCTTGCACGGTGTCATACTCCTTTGCCAGAGCTTGCTTGGCCCAGGCCAAAAGAAAAAGCTGCTCCTTGCAACCTTCCTGCAAGACACCCAGCATGCAGGCAGCACTGCATGCAGTGTTGCAGGCAGCATAGCACGCGGGAACCTGTAGTCTGGCAGCGAGCCCCAGCATATTCCATGCAGCTCGTTCAGTCCTGAGGGGTCCCACCCACCCAGCCCCACCGGGAAAACGGCTCAGCTTCATCCAGAGGCTTCTGGATGGAGGAGTGGCAGCTGCCAGCCCCATTCCAGGCCATGCAAACCTCGGGCTAGTGGAACAGCGCTATAAATATCTCCTTTTGCGAGACCCGGTCACGCAGCAGAGATCACATAAGGGGAAGTGCTGCCCTCCTGCAGGTCTGTGAGTGTTGGTGCCTGCGCAGCACAGCCCGGTCGCCCGGAATCCCCCCATCTCCAGGTTCACCGCAAGGGCACTGGATTGCAGAGCCCGGAGGTGGCTGGTGGAGGGCTGGGCGGATCGCGTGTGCAAGCAAAGGCGGAATTTCTGTCACCAGCCCAGAGAGTGGGCAATACCAGCCCCACGGACCCACCATCTGTCCCCCTAGCCACCCCTATTGACAACCCCACTCTCCTTTACAAGCGCAACACCCCTAAACCCAGCTCATACAGTGCCACAAACCTCCCGCATGGCAGCCCCACGTCCGCGTACATATTCACCCCTCTCTGCCGCACTCTGGGCACGCTACACCCCCTGACCCCTGTGCAAATCTTGCAGCCCCTCTGTACCTTGAAACCCGCGGCAGGATGGCTGGGGAAGCAGAACTTGCTCACCCGTCGGGATGGCTGCGATCCCTGTTGCCTGCTGAGCCCCCAGCTCCGAGCAGCCCCCAGCCCGGGTACGGGTGGGGAGTCAATGCTGCCCTGGCACTACCAGACCTCGCACCACGCACCGTCGCCCCCAGCCCAGTTTGCAGACGAACAACCCTCCCCTCCCGCCGGTACTTTTTCATACACACCCCGCTCGATCCTTTGTTCTGTGTAAATCCCGGATCTGGCCCGCTCCCCGCTTGGGGGTTGTATATATCCCCCGGCCCACCCCGGATTTACCCTCCAGCACCCCCTGGGTGCCCCGTTGCCCTCGGAGGGGGCGCGGGCGAGGGTACCGGGGTTGGGGGGCTGAGCTCCGGCCCGGCCGCCCCCGCCCGCTTGCCTGGCTGCGGCCGCTGCCTCCTTCGCCTCTGCCCGTAGCCGGGACACCGGAGCCACCACGGGGCACCGAAGCTTCCCAGGTGTACCGGAGCCTCCCTGGTATACCGGAACCTCCATGGGTACCGGAGCCGCCCAGGGTTACGGGCGGTGCTGAGCTGCCCGGGTGCGGAGCCGCCCGAAGGTACCGCATCGCCGGGTACCGACCCACTGCGGGGGAGCCGGTGTCGGTACCGCCGCTCTCCTCCGCTCCTCCCGCCCCGCGCCCGTACCTCCCGCTCCCGCGGGCCGCCACCGCGGGGCCCGCCTGGGGGGACCGCGTGCTCCCAGCCCCGCTCCCGGGTAACGGAGACCGGGACTGCGGCTGAGGAAGGACCCTGATTCCCATCCGCTCCTCAGTCCCCGCTGCAGTGGCGGAGCTGAGTTCGCACACCCCACTTCGCTGCAGGTCTTCCCCCCTCTCCGCCCCAAATATCCTGCAAAGTCTGCCCCCTCCGTCCCCCCCGCAAATACTGCTGTCTCCTGTATTCCCGTTCTGCGCTCCCCAGAGCATATTCCTGTACCTACGTGCACAGCTCTGCTCTTAACAGACCCCTTCCTTCTACCCGCCTTTCACTGGCTGCTTCCAGGGGTTCTGCTGGCAGGATGGCCCCCGGCTCCCCCCTTTACGGGCTGTAGATGACACATAGCCCAGATGCCCCTGCAGCAGCAGCATTCAGTCCCATAGCAGAGACACAGACCCACCGTGTGTCTTCCCGCAGGGAAGTGGGGCTGCCTGCCCCTCCTGAAGCAGGTCTCACCTCCCTTTCCCCTTGCCATGAGGATCTGCACAACCATCTGGGCTGTGGAGAGAGGTTGCTGTCCCCAGGGCTCTGCAGCCGAATCAAGCAGGACCCCGAGGTGAGAGTGGGGTGGAATGCTGAGGGGGGCATGGGGCAGGGGATGGGGGTGCAGAGCCACCCTCTGTACAAACCAAAAGGGTCTCCCAGTGTGCAGTAAAGGACATGCTGGGGCAGTTCCAAGGACTGGGGGAGCAGCAGGTACTTGAGGAGCAGAGCAAAGGGGTGACTGGTCCCTCCTGCTTGGCCTTAAGCAGATTGTTAATGGCTGGGTGCCATTGTAAGAGCAGTCTCCTGGTCCCGAGCTTCCCACATGGCAATAGAGGGGCACAGCCGACTGGCAGGGGAGGGATCCCAGTGGGAGTGTAGCAGTCCCGGATTAAGGCTGTGCTGTGAAATCCAAGCACCACCAGATAGGCTCATTGCTTGCCTTGGCTGTGCCCCCTACCCGGCAAAGCGCCCATGGGCAGCCTCAGCCCACCCACAGATCCAGCCTGTCTCTGGCCACCCACCTCCCAAGCCCAGTTCTGGGTCACTGCTGCCACCCGGTCCCTGCCCTGAGCTGCTGCGAACAAGCCATTCTGATCTGCTCTCCATGGTGGAGAAGGGAGAACTCGCCAGAACCCCGAGCTGCTCTGGCAGGGAAAAGGCAAGTTAACCCCCCCTCCCTCCCTGCTTTAGTGGGGAAATGAGCACAAATCCAGTGTTATCCCGGTGCTTTGGGGCTGGGGCAGTGCCCAGCTGCTGGCAGTGCCTGCACAGCCTGGCACAGCCCTCCCTGGCCACCCAGTCACCTGCACCAATTCATTTCACCCAGGGCAAGCAATGACATCTCCCTGCTGAGCACGGCTGGACCGGGGCAGCTTAGCAGCCTTGTTGGCTTTGCCTGCTGGAATGAGCCACAGAGGAGGGCTGGTGCCCTGACAGGGAGGAGGCACTGCCACCAATCTCCTGGTGACCACTTGGCCAACTCATTGCATCTGGTCTCTGCCATCCCTTTCCAGCTCCCTGGGCTGGACTGGAGCTGCCCGGATGGAGGCATCTGCCATGCGAGCCATGCATCCCTCATCACTTGTTTAGTGTGGATGGGCAGGGATGAGCGTGGCAGCTCTGGGCTGTTTGTGGGGTGGAAGAAGTTGGATGACAGCAGTTGGGATGGGGGTGGCATCATATCACAGTGCGCAGGAGGGAAACTGAGGCACAGCAGCTGTGCCCAGGGGCAGGTGGGAGGCCCTGTCCGGCTCTCCGGAGGGCAGTGCCTGGGTGGAGTGGGCACAGCACTTCCCGGGAGGGCAGCAGAGCCGATGGAGACTAAGATAATGCTAAAAATACGGCAGCGTCTTTGTTACGGGCAACAATAGCCCACAGTATTTTTAGCTGTTATGGCGTTAGCGACAGAGCAGCTTCTCTGGTCGCGCTGCTGCCCTATCCCACCCTCCATGTCGCCGGGCCCCCCAGGGCTGCTTCCCGGTGCTGTGGAAACCGTAACGTTAGAAACTAAACACAAACACCTCACCCGCCACCCCCGGCTGAGTCACGGCACTGCCTGCTCCCCTCGCCCCTGCCTCCTCCTCCCTCCCGCCCACCCCCTGCCCCAAAAGCAGGAGATGGTGCCCCTCAAGCTAGCCCTGGTTTTGTTTATGGGGTATTGCTTGTCCCAGGACCAGGCTTGGGGTTGGCTTCACTTTCCCCCATCCCAGGACTTCAACAGCTGCGAATTTATGGAGAAAACTCTGCAGGGTGACATCGCTGTTCCCAACTCCAAGACTTTGGGATGACCCCACTGCAGAGTCAGACTTCGAGTGGTGTCCGGCTTGCCAGTATGGCCCCATAGGGATTAAAACAGCCAGACAGGAGCAAGTAGAGGCAGAAAGAGAAGCTCTGCACCCCATGGCAAGGCCCAGTCTGGGGTGCTGTGCCTGCTCCCCTTATCCCATTGAAGGAGAATGGGGTGTATGACCAGGGGAAGAGGGTTTTGGGGTAACAGTGGTGCTGGGACATGGGAAATGGGACAGCCCTGCCTGATCCTCCAGGGAGGTGTCAGTGCCGGAGACCTGCCAAACCCAGCATATTGATGCCCTAATCTCACCTTGTGGGGGGACAAGGAATGAGTAGGATCCCCTCCCACCTCCCAGGGATGGCCTCCCTCCTTCACTATGCTGTCCCAGCCCGGATGGGGTTTTGGGGACGGTTTCTGGGGAGCCAGCAGGCTGCCATAGGGCAAGTGGGGCTGTAGCCCCATTGTTGAGGCCATGCACACTGGCATGGCTGCCCTCCCTCCACCACTCACATGCACCACTCCTGGCACCCAAGGGTGTTCAAGGGCCGGGAGAACAGCTGCACCACCTCTTCCCTAAAATAAGGCTGTGGCCAGCAGGCAGGCTGGGCGGGCAGCTGCGACCGTGACTATGTTGGGATGTTCTGGGGCTGAGGACAGATCACATCCTGGGTATGAATTAATTAATGCAAAACATTTTTGGATGGTGTCCCAGGCTTTTTTTTTATTTTCATTTTAGCAAACTTCAAGCCTGCTTGGCGTCTGCCAGGTCCTGGGTCTGGTGGGGAAACAGGGGTGGGAGCACCCATGTAGTTGTCCCAGCACCTCCAGGTGCTGGGAGGCATCATGGGCACCCCACTGGCTCAATGCCTTGCTGCTCCCCAAACCGTGGGTGCTCCCGTTGCCCCCAGGGCTTCCTGGCTTTGGAGGCCAGTGCAGCTGTAGGTGGTTTGCAGGGCCCAGTGTAGCCCCCACTTTCTGCTGTGGGTTTTTTTCACTCCCCACCCTGCCTGCAAGAGTGTACACACACTTCGTGCCTGGCTCACAGCCCTGAAAATTATCTCGGAAAGGAATTTTTAATAAAAGTTGTAAACACCCTCTAATAGCACTTTTATTACCCAAAAATGGTGTGAGGATGAAGGACCAGGGCTGCAGGGGTGAGTGTGTGTGTGTGTACCCAGTGCCTGGGATGAGGGGGGCTGGCCCCATGTCACAGGGTCTAGGGAGCATGTGTCCAGTTGTGCGTGTGTCCAGCTGTGCGTGCACACAAGTCTGGTTGGGTGTGAGCAGAACAGCTGCTACACAGCACAGGGGTCTGAGGGTGCTTGCTTTGAACATGTCAGAGCCATGCAGGGGAACGGACATCTCTGCTGGTCACACAGCACTGCTAAAGCTCAGGCTTCAGCCTCATTTTCCACTGATGAAACAAGCAATTCTACCTGTCAGGCCTCCGAGCCCCCAGTGAAAGAAGGGGTGCAGTGGCCAAAAACATGCCCATGCCTCACGCCTCCTGTGCAGGCAGCCAGAGAGAAGCCCTGTGCCAGCCAGCCTCACTCGGCCCCCCCAACACCTTTAAATTTATCTCTTCCGTCTCCAGTTGTGAGAGCCAGGCTGGCAGCCAAAACCTCTGCAGCCATACGCACCCCTTGGAGAGCGGCTGCCTGCCTTGGCAGGCTTCAGAGTCCTGGGAAGTGCCCTGTCCTTGTTCCCCATGGCTGCCTCCCCAGCACTGTGATGTCCCACACCTGTGGTCACTCCAGCCCCTGCCCTGGGTAAGCAGGAAGGGTTAAATTATATGCCTAAGGTCCTCCCCGGGAAGTTGTGGCAGTTGAAAACAACCCCTCGGGCTCAAAGCGGGAGATCCCTGCTAGAAATAAATCCCAGTCCAGCTCTGCTCTCTTGGAGGGTCTGGAATTTGTCAGGCATGCCGTGCACATGTCCTTACCCTTTTGGTGCTGCTGAAAATGGGAAAGCTCAGCACCACTCACCTCTGTGCACACACCATCACCTGTGTGTGTGTGCACGTGCTTACACACATGGCACACACATGGGTCTGGCTGTCCCGCTGAGCACTCACCCCACGCCTATGTGTGCAGCTGTGGGCTCACTTGTGCACCCACTTGCAGCTCTGCAAACATGGAGGTGTGCGTTTACACTTGGGGTCACGTGTGTGTGTTCAGTGCTCATGTGCACACTCACGCAGACACAGAGGAGTTATGGGCAGTGGGGTGCACATGTGTGCACACAAGCACAGGGGCCCTCACTGTGAGCGGGCGCGGGAACACGTGGGTGGGCAGCACGCGTGTGGGCTGGCGTGTGCTGTGCCCAGGCACCACCAGATGGTGCCCTGTCTCCACGTCACCTTTTGGGGACACGAGCCCCGCACCCTGCACAGGGACATGAAGAGGTTCATAAGGAGGACACTGCCCTCTGTGGGGTGGTAACACTGCCCATGGTGCTTGGACTGTCCAGCCAGGCAGAGCCCCCCACCACAGCCAGGGGAGAGTGACAGCCACGGTGACACATGCCTGTGCCAACGCTTTCTCGGATGATCAGGGTGGTGCATCAGCACCTAGGTGCCACTAGAAGAGTGGGCTTTGTTGCAGGGGGTGGCCTCGTGGCCAGGAAGCAGGCAGAGCTTGGGAAAGCTGCAGCGTCTGTACATGGTTTGGGGTGGGTGGGCGGGCAGGTCCCCGCTCCTGTATTGTATCCAGCCCTTACAGTGGCTCAGCCACACATAGCACTTTTTGGGTGTCAGTGGATTCCAGCCAGCAGCGACTTCAAACCTGCCCAGAGTAAAGATGCTCGACTCCCACCCACAATCGTGGGGCAGGGGCTGCAGGTTGCCCCCATCTCACTTCCACGAGCCTGAGACCTGAACAAAATCACCATGCAGCAGAGATGAAAGGGACTACTGAAGAGCAGTGAGAGCCGCAGTTTCTGGTCCATCTCCCTCCCAGCTCTATGGGCTTCTGTCCCCACACCCCCTGCCAGTCTGCCCCACGTGCGTGGGTCGCCCCCAGTCGCCCCAGCACGTCCCTGCTGTGGGTGTTGTGTGCCCCGGGGAGCCCCCACTGGGCCGGGCGGGACGCTGGGGCCGCCCACCAGCCTCCTGGTCCCGCGGCTCCTCCAAACCGGCTCAACCAGCCGAGGAGCCCAGACCTGCCGGGAGACCCAGGCGGGTCCGCTCCCCCCGCCCCCTCCCGCCCGGGAACGGCCCCAAGCACAAAGGCAGAGACGGGGCGCGGCAGCGCCCGCGTCCTCCTGACCCGGGGCTGGGCGGGGGTCGCTGTCCGAGGGGTGCCACTTTTTGGCCGTGTTCCCCTTTCGGACAAAGAGCCCGGCACGAAGCCACCCTGGGCCCGGACTCACCGCGTGTTCCCGCCCACCGGAGCGCGGCTGTGTCCCGGGACAAGCCCGCACGGGCGGGGGTCCCGGTGGCCACAGCACCCGCTCGATGGCTGAGCTGGACTGGGCTGTGCTGAGCAGAGCACAGCTGTACCGAGCTGTGCTGAGCAGAGCAGAGCTGTGCCGAGCTGTGCTGAGCAGAGCAGAGCTGTGCCGAGCTGTGCCATGCCGTGCGGCCCCGACGCGCCCGCCCCGGGTGCACCCCCGATCCCCCCCAAAGGGCCGGCCCCGTGGGCACGGGGGTGCGGAGCGGGGCACGGGGACCCCCCACGCGTGTGCGGGCGGCGGGTCACACCCAGAGCTCTGCAGAAAGGGGCGAGCAGGGGGTGCCCGGCGAGGCCGCTCCGCACCCCCCGCTGCCCTCCGTGTTTTCCCTGCAGCCTTTTGTGTGCGCGGCGCCGTGCGCGGGGAGGGCGCCCGGCCTTTCCATTCCTCCTCCCCCGATCCCGCCCCCCGGCCGCCATTTCGCAGCGCTGGCCTCGCCCGCGCCCTCTCCACATCATGGAGGACCGGCGGCGGGAGGAACAAAGGGCGCCATCCGCCCCTGCCCGGCACGCGTGGCCGCGGCGCCCCCGCCCGGTGCCGTGTGCGCAGCGCTTACCGCGGGCCCGACTCGGGGCCGCCTGCGATGAGTTTGGTCCGGGCTCAGCCCGGTGAAGGCAGCATCGGGCCTGCGCTGCCGCCGAACCTCCCAGCCCCGGGGCCCAGCCCGCCTTGGGATGAGTGCAAGGGCAGCACGGAGAGGTGCTGCGTGTGCACAGGTGTGTGCACGCCTGACCTGATGTGTGCAGGAGTCGTGTGACAGCCTGTGCACGTGTGGCAGTGCACAAGGGAGAGCTGTGCACTCGTGAGGGGTGCATGGGTGCCCGATGACATGACAGCTGGCACGCACAGCCGCGTGCTTGTGTGTGACAGTGCACGTGTGTCTGTGCACATATGCCACCATATGTGCTCACGTGGCACCGTGTGTGTGCACGTCTGTGCCAGGCTGTGACAAGAGTGGCAGCAAGAGGGTGTGTGTGTGTGCATGTGTGTGCATGTGAGTGTGGGGGGAGGCGGACAGGGGAGTCTGTGTGTGTGAGTGTGCATGTGGGGGCACACATCTGCCGCCCATACTGTATATTCAGGCTGTGGCCCCTGTTTCGTCCCCAGTGTGTGAGCAGGGGATTGGGGTGAGGGTGAAAGGAATGAGCAGGGTTCTGTGTGTGTGCACACCCACAACAGGAGGCAGCTGATAGAGGGACACCTCAGGCATGGTCTGGAGCACTGCAAAGGCCCCCCAGCCTCCCCAGGACAGCAGCCCTATCCCCCAGCCCAGGGGCAGCCAGTGGGGAATGCTGTTTTAGGGGGGCAACCAAGCGGGGTGCAGTGCCCACCCATCCGGAGGGAAAGGCTGGCCTGGGCCCACCATGGGCACTGGCAGCAGGGTCCCCAGGCACAGAGCTCTTTCTTTCCCCAACAGCCAGGTCGCAACTGTGTTTTCTGTTGCTGATCACACTGAAACAAGCACCGGGGCCGGGAGGGGGGCCTGGGTTCCCCACTGCCCTTTCCTGTCCCCCAGTGCCCGCAGGCATGGCCCAGGGTGCTCCAGGAAGGAGCAGAGGAGGGAGTGGTGGCGCTGGAGGGCATGTGTCTGGGAATGTGGAAAGTGGGTGGGATGCTGTTCCCTGTCCCTGCCCAGCCCTTCCCACCCAGCCTGGGCACCCCTTGCAAGAGCCCTGCAACGCCCTGTTGCAGACGCTGTTCCTGGCTTCTTCCTTCATATTCCACCTGGTTTTTACTCTGTCCCCGCTTTCAGGTTTATCTTGTCCTGGCAATGACAGCCCTGTCTCTTCTACCTCCCACTAAACGCTGGTTGTTCCCAATGCTCCCTGGCTTTGGGCACCACTCATTTTTTAAGCTGGATGCAACCAAAACATCTGTCCCCACATAGGGCTTGTATTGTCCCCCATTCCATATTCCTCCAAGGAGAAACTAATCCAAGCAGTGACGCAGGGCACAGCTCACCTGCAAATGGACTGGAGCCAGTGCTGGTGCCATCCTCTGTCCCACTGCCCACACAAGCCCCCAGCCCCTGCTGTGCCCCCACTCCTCTACCCCACAGTGCTCTTGCTGGGTACCAAACAGGGCTGGTGACCCATGCCTTCATCAGCTGAGGAGCCAAAACACCAGGGCAGAGGGCACAGGGGGAGTGCTGGTGCCACCCTGCCCTACACGAGCTGCCTGCAGTGAGCAGTACTCTGATCACGGCGCCTGTCCCCTCCCTGGCGCGTTCCAGCCACCAGCGTCAAGGCACTTTGCCGGCATTAAATATTCAGTTCCCTTCTCCATCCCCTCCCTGGGAAGGAGTTCAGAATTGCAATGAACCTGCTGGCCTGCCTGTCCCCAAGCTGGCGGGATGTTTCTGGGCAGACGCTGCATGCCAGCCTCCTGCAGAAACAGCTGGGAGCAGAGGAGAGGGAAGCCACATCCACCAGCACATGGACAAGTAGTGGCCCTGGGGACCAGGGTCACCTTGCCCCCTGCCAGCTGCTCTCCTGTGCATCCGCCTGCTGCAATGCAGGGCTCAGCTCTCCCTGCATCTCTCCTCCATTTGGTTTGGATGCATCCAGAGGTGGCTTCCTCTTCCCTACCCTCATTCCCCTCCACCCCTCAAGTACCAGCTGGCCTGTTTACCCAGTTGCCTATTGAGTGTGGATTAGTACCCGTCAGGTCCCAAACACGGTCACACGAGGGCAGCAGGAGCTCCCCGTGTGCCACGGTGAGAGCAGGCTGGGCGGTGGGTGGCTGTCCCCATGTGGAGATCCTGTGGGATGGCCAGCAGACCTGGGGTCTGCAAGGAACGAAATATTTGGGGGATCAGCCCACTTGCGAGACAATTGCTGGGGCATGAGGTTCCCTCTGTGAAGCAGAGCAGCAGCAAACTCTGACCCAGAGCCAAGATGAGAAACAGTGAGCAGATTATTGTGCATGGTGGGTGATTGGTGAGCACCGTGGCTTTGGAAGCCTGAGCGAGCACCCTGGGCTGCAAAGGTGGGAACCTCACCAAGAGCCATAATCCCCCAGTATCCACCAGGGGAAGTGGGAGCCCAGGGTGTCAGTGCTGAGATGGACAGAGTGAATGCAGTGGGAAGAAGCAGCTCTTAGTGGGGCAGGGACTGTGTTCTGCTGCCCAGAAGTCACAGGGTGATAGTTGCAGCAGGGATATTTTTCAGAGAGAAAAATAAGTATTATGAGTAGGGAAAGAGAAGTGAATTCTGGTTAAATAGAGGCTGAAAAGTGACACACCAGGTCCCACCACCACAGCTGTCCTCAAACCCCTGGGAAAATGCACCTACCTAAGGGGCTCATTTTCTTTTCACCTTCAGGTCCATTTTCAAGGTTCACTCTGTGACTGTGAAGGCCAGGAATGTGCTGTGTGAGGTCAAAATGAGAGCCTGAGTCCTGCTCACAAGCCCAAAACGGGCAGGGGACAGGTCACAGGAATGTCTCCACGAGGTGTGCCCCAAGTACTCTCTCACTGTGAGGCAGAAGTTCACTGTTTGCAGCCAGGAGGGGAAACATCCAGAGCAGCACCAGGCTGGAGGGCACAGCCAGGAAGATTTGGGACCCCCCATGAGGGCTGGGAGGACCAGACGCAGGGCACGGCTGGGTGAGGCCTGTCCCAGTCTGGTGGTTCGCATGAGCCCCAGGATCAGAGGCGAGCCACTCCTGCCATTCCTGCGGCGTGGCATCATTGCTGCACACGGTGCCGCTGGAGTAATTGCCGCTGGGCTGGGTGCCAGCACAGTGCTCGCCTTCGGCCCCCCTGACAGAGGAGATAACTCAATCTGCCCCCTCCTGCCTCCACACAGCAGGGGGGGCACCAAGCTCCCCCTGATCAGCCTGGGGGACCCCCCACCCAGGGTGAGGTGAGTGGGGAGGGAGGCAATGGGGGACACTGGGGCAGCCTCGTGGTGCTCAAAGGCCACTTCCTTGCATCCCCCTACTCTAATTTCAGGCATCTGCTTGGCACAGCCTGAGGGCTTCCTGCTGCAAAGGCCATCGGAACATTTTAATAGCGTGCTTTTGCCTGGCTTCCTTCCTGGGAATAAACCACGTCCTGGTGATACTGTGCATAAAAAAAAGCAGCGTTAATGGTCAGTGGCCAGAGCTGGGAGTGGGCAGAGCTGCACCCACCCCCCTGCCCGGCTCAGCCTGTCCTGCTGGAGCGGGGGAGACACAACCTGCCAGAGCCCTGCCATGGGCCCATCCCTGCTGCTGTTGCAAAACCGGATGCAATAAAACCCCATTTGGAGCCTGAGTGACAGTAGGGAAGGGCGGAGGGATGGCTGGCTCATGCTGGGTGGCTGCTGCGGGCAGCACGCATGGCAGGTGTGCCATGGAGAGGTGTGTTTGGGGGGGCTGGGGCTTGGCACATGGCTGCCCCATCTCTCTGTGCCCAGCAGTCCTTGCTCACCCAGGAGCACAGCCCCACAGGAATCACATCCCAGGAAGGGGCGACTGGGCCCCACTGAGTGCCTTCCCAGAGCAGCCACTGCAGCTTGGGGACAGAAAGGGGCATTTATCCTGAGGCATCCCCAGGAGTCACACCTTCACCAAGAAGTAAGGGTGCTTTGAGCCCCCAGACTCACCATGGCCAAAGAGCCTTGGAGGGTTTTGTCCTTGCCTGCTCAACCTAAAGTTCTTCCCAAAGTGTATTTTAATAATTAAACTACTTTTTAGACTGAATGAAGTGAAAGGAGAGCATCGCACAGGACACTGTGAGTTACCCACTTGTCCCCAGTCTGCAGGCAGCTCCAGTGCTGCCTCAAGCTCTGAGTGTGGTGTGTGCTGGAGCCCCCATCCCCACTGGCACCCCACTGCTGAGAGAGCACGGAAACACAGTGGTAACACCAAGTCCAGCAAGGAAGTTTCTGGAAAACTATGTCAGATAAGTCACTGCAACTCCTGCATTCTCAGCCTGAATACTGACTGGTGGATTTTTCAGGGCTTTTGGGCAGTTGTGGCTTTCTTTGGAGGGAAGATGGAGTGGGGGAGCTGTGGGATGAGTGCATTTGGTGGCAGCTTGCTGCTTCTGAGCTGGTGTAGCTTGGCTTCCCCTGGCAGCATCTCTGGAGTGTGTGGAGTGCAGGCTGAGACTGACAGGTCTGGGGCCCAGGCTGTGATGTCAGCATAGGGTTCAGAGCCCCCACAACTGTGGAATAAGTCTGTCAGGGCTCAGCCCAGGTGAGTGGGCTGGCAGTCATGCCATCAGTCCCCAGGGAGCTTCCACAGCAGGACAGCTCAGGTGTGAACCCAGATCAAAGCCCTTCCTGCAGGTGGGGTGTGCTGGGTGCACCATACGTGGGCTTTTCCACTGTCTAATAAGGGGTTGAGGTCTGGAGCAGCCCACTTCTGTGCTGAAGGAAAGGAAAGCCTCTCTCTCCCTCCCCTAGCTGCTCATTTTTGCCAGCCTCATTGACCTCAGAATGTTTGCAGATTGCCGCCCCTCTGTCCACAGGGATGGAAAAGTGGTCAAAGTTTATGAGAAGGGCGCCAGCCGCGCACACACGTGTGTGTGTGTGTGTGTGTGTGTGTGTGTGTGTGTGTGTGTGTATAGGCAAAGCATGATGGTGTGACCTTTGTTTTCTTAGGAAGTCACACTGAAAGGCAAGGCCAGGAGGGGAGGAAGCAAACAGGCAGGAAGGGGGGACGCAGTGGGTGTATTTTCAGCTGTGCTTTGCCTCCCTGCAATGCCGGAAGGTGGCTGGGAAGGAGGGCACAGGGACAAATGGCGGCAGCAGGAGCCAGAGCCCGGAGAACTGCACAGGGACTCATCCTGTGCACCCCACGTCACGGCAGCAAAACCAGTCACAGTGTTCCACTGGAGCAATGTGTTTTGCCAGTCTGTGACACTGTCACAAGGCCTTGTAGCACCTGGCCTGTCGCCAAAGGTGATTTCCAGGCTCATTATGGGGTATTTCTCCTGTGGACAACAGCATGGGGACTGTGAACACCCCATCCTGCTGGGATGTTCATCTCCCCAGCACAAGAACATTTATCCCTCAGTGCTTTGCTTATGCCAGATGGAATCTGTCTGTCAGAACACTTCCAGCAGGCACTGGGGCAGAGATGTGGTGATGGGACCCTTCAGCTGCCATGACTAATTTTCTTCCTCATGTCAGGCCAGGCTCCAGCTGGACTTGTCCCCTTCCAGCATACCAGAGGCTGCTCTGAGGTCTGGGCTCTGCTCCTCTGTGTTAGGCAGGTGACATCGCATACACTCACCTGTGGCTTGGTCTGCAGGAAGAAGGGATGCTGCTGAGCTGACCAAACCAGGGTGGTGTGCTTGGTGGTGGCCATCACTCAGAGCTGGGCCACTGTGTCCCTCCCGTGGGGAAAGGAAGTGGCAGAAGCCTGGGTGTGCTCTGTCATGGATGCTGGCCGCTCTTGCTCACACACACACATATTGCTTCTTTGTGGCAGGCAAAACAATGCCTTTTGTATCTGACACGAGGCAGCTGCCTCCAGCCTGGCCACCATCATGTGAAATCTCAGGTTCCCCAGTATCTGATTCCCAGGGGACAGAAACCACTCGTGCCCATCGCTTGGATCACCAGGGTGCAAACTGCAGGACAGAGTGTGGCAGTGATGCTGTGATGATACCTGGGCATGTGTGGGGCTGTGAGGTTTCCCTGGCAAGCCTGGGCAAGGACATCATCCCCTGTTCCTGCCAAGGGGGCTGTGATGAAGGACACTGCAAGAGGACTGTCCTGGGACAGAGCAGAGGGAACCAGACCCTGCCCTCCTTGGGGGATGGCAGCATCCCCCAACCCAGTGCTAAACCCCAGTACCCCACAGATGTGCCAAAAGGAAGAAACCAGAGTGACTTTCAGGAGACCAAACTGGGGCCAAATCCTTGGATGTTTCATGCTTGCAGCCACAGTGCCCCTTTTCCAACCACACCAGAGTCCCCTCCATCAGGGCTCTACAGCAGTCCCTTTGTCCCTTCAGGCTGTTATGAAGCCATGGGAGGAAGGACCCCAGGAACAGAAACTGAACTGAAAACAGCCAGAACTGGTCCTTTCCCCAAACTGTACCCATTCTGTCCCACCACCAGCCCCTTAGCCAGGCACCAACCCACATTGCTCCCAGCCCGTTCCCCGAACAGCTGTATGTCCTGGGTGTGGTGGCAGAGGCTGCAGAGCCCATCTCTGCCCAGCCACAGGGACAAGGACCAGCTGGTGCCCAGATGCCAGAGCAGTGCCATGCTGGAAGGACCCTGGCCAAGGCTCTCAGCAGGCACTGCCACAGCATCTTGGAGCCAGGAAAGTCAGCCCTGGTGACTCAGGAGAGAAGAAAAATTCATATTCTTCTGCCCTCTGACTGACTGGGTCATTTTCCTGGCTCCTCTAAATTTGCATAACAGCCCCTGGGCTGCTCCCTGGGGCCATTGGGACTCCTGCAGCAACCAGGCCTGCTGCGGCAGGTGCAGGCTCCTGCGGTCAGACCCACCTCTCACTCCTGCTCATGCAAACAGCCTCACCAACGGCTCCCTGCATATGGGGGCTGGTGAGCACCTGCCCTTGGTCCCCAGCCAGGGCTCATCCCCACCCTGAGTGTCACGGGGGACTGCAAGCTCAGCTGGGGTGCCTTGTGCTGCCTGGATGCTCAGCCACACTCCAGCCAGCAATCAGGGCAGAACAGGAGTGAGGAAAGGTGGCTCTGTGTGGTGGCTACGACCAATGTCTCCTCCATCTTCTGCTCATGCAAGGCTGATGGCTTTGGCACAGAAGCATCACTCAGGCATCCAAGTTCACCAACGGTTCACTGGGTGACTTCCCACGGTGCAAAGGTTGAGGCCCCTTTTGCTTCCTAGTCAAGCCTGATGCTTTCCCAGCACTCCTGGGAACCCACCAGGAGCAAAGAGCAGACTCAGGTGGGACAGCTAACCACCATATACCTGACCCCTCTCCTGCCTCCCAGCTCCAGACTGAGCCACCAGCATGTTCCCTTCCAGCCCCTGCAGGGGTCAGGGAATCAGGGACAAGGAGGAAGAGTGACAGGCCAGATCCAGTTCCTGTGGTGCTGTTGGCTGGCTCCAACCATCACTGCTCATCCCAAGAGGGAGCTTTTCTGCTTCCAAGGACATGGCACAGCTCAGGGACTGCAGCAGGGCTGTGGCAAAAATGCTGAGGTGGGACAAGGCTGAGTTGGGGCCTGGAGGGATGTAGGCAGGTCCCACTGCAGTGGGACTGGCTGGGCACAGAGCAGGGCTGCTGCTGCCCGAGGCCACTGCTCATGGTACTATCTGGTGACAAGGCAGCTACAGGGACACCCCAGGCCAAGTTAGAGTGCCCCTAAAGCTGGGGTGTGGGCTGTAGGTCTGTTCAGGGCCAAATTTCAAAGGCTTTGGGAGAGGTCTGCCCATGGGCACTAGGGGGACAGTCTGGAGGTGCCCATTCAGCACCCAGCTCGGGGGAGCAGCAACCTGCAGTGCTGATCTCACCCCCTCGAGAGACCCTACAATAACAGACAGACTCCAGGGAGCCGCTCTGTGCTCACCCCACCCCCTCAAGCCACCGGTGACACCGAGCTGTCCCCAAAGAGCCCCGACATCTCCACTTGCGGGCAACACTCTGGCTCCACCAGCAGCCCCCGTCACCTCAGCCTGCTCTGCTCCAGGACCACCATGGTGTACGACACCCCCCAGCCCCATCATCCCAAACCAGCGGGTGCGAGGGAGGGAAGAAGGAAAGCGGTTACAGGAGGAAAAAAAAAGTAAATCAATAATAAAAGCCAACCACCCCAGACCCGGCAAAACGGCGAGTGGGGCAAGCCGTCCTGCGGCACGTTTATTGGGGTGGAGGGGAGGGGGAGGAAATACCTGCCGAGGGGGATGCTCGGGTCGCGGGGCTGCTCGTGCATCGTGGTCCAAGGCTCCTCCCGGCGACGGCGGCGGCTGCCGGCGGCACGGCACATCCCGGCACGGGACTGCATGGCACGGCACATCTCAGCACGGCACGGCACGGCACGGCACGGCACGGCACGGCACGGCACGGCGCATCCCGGCACGGCACACCCCGGTCGGAGCGCGGCGCACAAAGGGCTCCGCTTTTAAAGCCGCAGCCCGGGTCTCCCCGGCCCTGCCGGGCTCGGATTGGCGGCGCGGGCAGCGCTGCGGGAGGGGGGCCACGCTCGGGGGACAATTAAACATAAAAAAAGGAAAAAAAAGAAAAGAAAAAAGAAAGAAAGAAAGAAAAAGCAAACACCGGAGAGGGAAGAGCAAACCAGCCCAAACACCGGAAAAAAAACAGACCGAGGATGCCCCGGGCACGACACCACCCGCACCTCCTGGCTGCGGGGGCTCTGAGGGGCCCCGGTGCTTAGCGGAGGGGCAAACAGGGAAAGGCTGGAAACTGCAAACCTCGTGTGGAAAAAACTTGCTACTGCCGGGCCTGGCGAGCTGGGGGCGGGCGGGTGTTCACGCGTGTTGCGAGCGACTCCCGTCTCCAACTCTTTGTCAGCGCCCGGCCCTTCTCCAGCCGCCGGCCTTCGCCTCGGGGCTGCCCGGCCCTTCTGGTTCTATCCTCTGGTTGTAGCTGGGTTGGGTTTTTTTGGAGTGGCGGGGAGGGTGTCCGGGGAGCTGTGTTTTTCCAGCTCGTCGGCAGGGGGTATGCTTGTACCGAATAATCCATCTCTTTTGTTCGGGATGCTCGCCCCGGCCCCTCGGGCCTGTGGGCACGCAGGAGCCCCGCCAGCTGCCAGACCCCGGGGCCGGCGGGGAACCTTCCCTGGCACAGCGGAGCTGAGCTGCTGCTAGGTGCACCTCACGGGGTGATGGGATAGGGAACAATCCTCTTCACCCCATTCTCCTCGCTGGAAGATGCCTCCAGCCCCACCAGAGCCGCTAGGAAGGACACTGGGCAGGAAGGGTATATTCTGGGACTCGGTGACCCTGATGGAGCACTATAGTGTTCAGGGTGGCTCTTCAGCCCTGGTACGGTCGGTGGTGTGGCTGCATGTTTGGCCAAGGGTTATCTTGGCTTCACAAGCTCTGGGCATGTGACTGACCCAGGTACAGAGAGGGAAACCTTGCTAAATCCCACCCTGATGGGAGAAGTTTCCAGCCCCATTGTGTTTCAGTGCAGTGGTACTTTTAAAGTTGTCCCAAGCTTGAGTCTGAAGTGTTCCTGATTTGTTTTCTTTTAATGATTTCTGGGAGTTTTCATGTGAGGCATCCCCCCTTGGTGCTGGTGCACCTTTTGTCAGTAGGACCAAGCAGTGTCCACATGGAAGTGGGAATTGTGTGCACACACACGTGTATGTGTATGTGTGCATGTAGGTGCATGCAGGTCAAGGCAACTCCAAGGCCCTGCTCAGACAGGATGGATGCTCTGGGGATGGCTGCAGGAAGGGGAGGGCTCAGTGGGGTCCTGAGGGGTCCTGGCATAGGCAGGAGGGTGGGCACCACTGGGAACACCAATACACAGCCCCTCATTTGCTTTGAATTTCTGCTGACACTAGGCTTTGTTCTTGGGATAAGAGTCAAATGCCTCACCAGGGCGTTCAGCCCACCCTCTTTGCTCCATTGCTGAGCTCTGCTCATCTCCCTGAGCCCTGGGCAACAGCGTGTCCGGACAGAAAGTCATGAACTAGTCAGTAATGACTTCCCTTGTTGTTAATTGGGCAGCCAAATTAACTCAATGACTACTCTTTCAATACCATGTTGTGTGGCTGCTGTCTCATGTCCTTATCAAGAATTTCCCCCAGCAATGCCAGCAGAGATAGAGTTGGATGCTGCGGCCTCTTCCTCTCTCTGCACATCTTCTGTTGATCTTGTGGGTAGCTCTGCCTGAGCAGCTGGCATCCTTGGGGGAGTGGGAAAGTGAGGCACAAAAGCCTAGCTGGCACCAGCCATCCTGTGTCAAAAAAAGGGTTTTAATTCAAAGCAGTGATCCAAGAGCCCTCAGCACTGCTCTTCCCCTCCAGCTCCTGTACTAACTCCCAAAGAGCTCATCCCCACACTGAAAGAGACCCACACCAAGGGGGTCCTGAGGCTGCTGACAGAGGGGCAGACCCATCCATGGCAAGTCACCTTGAATATCAGCAAGAATACAGGGAAAAAGTAAGGCTACATCATACACAGGCTGTATCCAGGCTCTGTTCCTTTGATTTAATTTTTTTATTTTCTTATAGGGAACTTGACCTGGCTCTGGATTTTTGCTGTTACTTTGCAGGTAGCTAAAATCATAGAGGGATTGTGATCAGGCTGGCTTTGGAATTAACCCCAGAGCTGAACTCTCTGGGTTAGCAGTGTTCAGAGCTCCCCGACAGACAGTGCTAATGATGACACAGCATCGCCCTTAAGACTTGTTAAAACCCAGACTTTAACGAGATCACCATGTATATAAAACTGCACAGCCCTGTCACAGTGCCCATGTGTGGAACCAGACCTGCTCAGTGGCACATCTGAAAACCAGCTCGTGGCTGTGGCAGGTCTCCAGGCTGCCAGTACCGGCACAATGGGTACTGGGGGTTCAAAGAGTCCTGAGCTCTACTTGGGTAGGGATGCAGGCAGGGAAGGGGGCATGTTGCTTTGAGATGTCCTGTCGCTTCCCAGGACTGACCTTGCTGCCTTCCTGAGGCGATGGAAGTCACTGCTCAGCTCAGGTCATGCACATTAAGTTCACCCTTATCCATGCATGGCCCAAAATGGGCTGGATCTCGAAGGAGACATATGCCACCAAATCCAACTGCCTTTTCTCTCCTAAAGATAAATGTCCCACAGCAGCCCAGGCAACGGGGATAAAATAAACACAAATACTGAGCAAGGAAATTTTGGCTGCTCAAATTTTTTTGCTGGAGCCGGCTGGAGCATCCTGGCAAAGCAAACACTCCTGCTAGTGTTTGTTCCAGCTTTCCTGTGAAGCCCCCTTTTTTATTAAACAAGGTTCTGGCGAGTTTGCTTTGCCGCCCCTCAGAGCAGCCCTGTGGGGCCAGGCTGGCTGAGGGAGGGAGATGTGGAGCCAGGAAGGCCTGACCCCACCCCAGACCTTATTGCTTCTTTCAGCAAGAAGTGTAGCAGCATCACAACCCTTGGTGACATCGACGGACTATTTGTCATCTGGTGAAATGCACAAGATGTCACTGGCAGGCAGCAGAAGGAGAGCCAAAGGCTACAGCAAAGCATGAGGCAGGCAGGGCTCCAGCATTCCAGCACCGTGTGTTGCCAGCACTCGGGATCCTGCCTTCACTGCCCTTGTGAGGTTGGCCACGTGTGGGATGAGGCTGTGCCTGCACACAGCGACAGACATGCATGTGCACCACCTCCATGCACCACCTCCATCAGGACACCATGGGTGAATTCAGCAGCCTGGCTGTGTATGCTCAGCCATGAGAGGGAACTAAACCAGAGCTGGCTGAACGTGGGAACAGGGTGACCCAGTGAGGAGCTGGGACAGGCATCATGTTTAGGACAGGTTTCTGTGTAATACCAGCTCAGCTTTTCCTCTGCCTGCACTGACACCTTCCCAAGGATCGCAGCTTCACAGATACTGCACTGATGGTGCTGGATTCCTCCCCTTCAACATGTCACAGCTGGGCACTGTTTGGGGAAACCCTGGCTTGCAGCAATTTTGAATCAAGAATTTAAAGCTGAAATAGCTGTTTTGACATCCTCCCAAAGCAATGGGGGGAAGGAGTCAGATCTGCTCAGGGCTTTTCAGTCAGATCCTGGACCAGTGTCCAACTCCACCCAGTGTTCTGAGGGATTAAAAGGCTGAGGCAGCCAGGAAGTCAGTTTGGAGATGGTCTTTCATGTTGCATACACTCCTGGGACTGGGTTAAAGCAGCCATGATGAAAATTCAATAGAAAGGGGTTGGCTTGAAGTCTGGGGTGGGAGTTGAGTAAGGCAATGATCCACCCAGGAGCTGGAGCCCAGGAGGGATCCCAGCCACCAGCCCTGGTCATGCTCATTCCTAGTGCATCCCCTTCAGGATGAGCTCCTTTCTCTGCCCTTAACCTGAACGCTGTCTTCCAGATCACTTAGGACATGTATGAAGTGTGTGTTGCGTTTCAGGTGTACATCCAGGTATGGACATATGGTCCAGTCACTGCTCCTGCTTGTTCCACGGTATCACTCTTCTCCTGTTATTTTTGAAGCAGCCTGTCTGGATGAGGCCCCTCACCAGTCTCTCCATAATGTGCACACGTGTTCCTGTGCCTTCAGCAGCTTCTCCTGGGCTTTCCTCCTGCTCTACTTAATTAGGCACCAGGGGAGAGGGACAGTAACCAACAATTAGGTGAGCTGGAGAAGTGCCCTGGTTTTCTGGCCTCGCAGCTCTGAGCACCTTGGAAACTACTTTCCCCCTGAGACAGAAGAAGGAGAGGGAGGGAGCCAAGACTCTCAGAAAGATGGAGCAAAGCAGTGTCAGTTTGGAAGAGCAGGCAATGATGGGATGAGGCAGGGGAGTCCCTGGGAAGGGTTGAGGCCGTGGGGTTTGCTCCTGGTTCTGAATCGGTTGGGTTATTGGACAGCATCACCTGGATAGAGAAATGCCCTCCTGCAACATGGATACCCCTGCAGGTGCTCAGGAGTGACAGGCCAGCACTGCTGCCTGAGCTTGGCTCTGAGGTCCCTGTCCACTGGCATGGCCAGCTTTTGTGGCTTTGATGTCCCGAGTCTGCAGGGCTCTCATCCATGGAGGTTGTGAGGTTTGTCCATTCATAACTGGCTTGTGATCATTAGCAATCGCCTTCCCCATGGCCACAGTGGCATCTCCAGGGAGGGATTACCTCCTGCGCCAACTGTGTGCCTGGCCCAGTTGGAAACAATTCCAAGCAGCCTCTGCCTCTCTTTCTGTTGCCAATTTAAGGCCTTAGAGCTAATCTCCAGCCTCGCCAAGAGATCAAGTCTTGGCCCTGCTGGTAATGGTGTGATCACAAAACATTTTGGGAACAGATAACTTGAGATGCTGAGCCAGATGCTGAGTTCCTGGAGAAGACAGAAGGGCATAGGGTATGTGACTGCATCTAGGTGAATCTGGATGCTGCATTTCAGCTGGTGAAGGTGGGGACTGTATGGGTGATAGACAGAGGTGACTCTGCCTCAAAGTAACCTGAAAATGCAACAGGAACCAGCTGAAGCACAGCAGCTGAAGGCTTGGGAGCATCCAGCTGCATTCCTTATGGGCTGAGACATAACCAAAGGTGCTGCAGGAGCCCCACGAATGGGCTGCTGCAGAGGAGGAAGATGATGCTTGGGCAGTTAACAAGGATGACTGGAGCCCCAGTACCTGCACCCCACTGGATGTCTGAGTGATCAGAGACTTTCTTAGTCCTGGCCTCTCTGAAATGTTCAGCATTGGCCTTGTCAAGGCTAGAGCTGTCTCTACATCTGACCAAGAAATTCCTGCCAAGACATTATTTGGCCAAAGTCCTGGAGGCAGAATAAATCACTCTGGATTTGCAAACCCCAGGCAAGTGGCTATGTGGATGCTCAGACACACCCCCAGGAGCAGCCATTCCTCATCTGCATCCACCTCTGCTGATCCCCCTTCCCTCAAAGTTGTCTCAGCCCTTACTCCTGCTCCTGGCTCAGCTCCCTTAGCTTCAAATCCCATTAGGCTTCAGCAGTGTTTTCTCAAATGGCTTTTCAGAAGGGTTATGCCCCATTCCCCCTCAACTGAGGAGCTCTGCTGAGTGACACAGCATCCAAGGAGTGAATGCAATACCAATCAGCCATTTGTCCCTATAGTAAATGGCTTGGCAGTGGCAAGAGGCTGTTCTGTCATCCACAAAGCACATGCAGCTCCTCAGGAACAGATCCTGCCTTCTCTGTCTCCTGATGGAGCTGGTCATGCATTTCCAGGTCCATGTTCCCCTCCATCTGAGGCCACTGAATATGAATTTCCCATCCCTGCTGCTATGGAGGGGAGAGCTACCTATTGCTGCTCTCTCACTCTGCTTCACAGGGAAACCTCTGGTGGGCTGGATGATCCTGGATTTGCCAAATTTTCCACTAGACCCCATGATATGAAATGATCCATGGAGCTGGTCCCCTGCTTGACCATCACTGCTGGTACCTCTGACTCCACTCATCCAGTGAGTGAGAGTCTGAACTGTCTGTGCATGATGCCACCAGCAAACAAGTGATAAGTGTCAGTGGGTCCAGCTGTGCAGAATGAGAAAGGCTCTGGGGGAAGGCTGGTGGAGAGGAGGAGAGTCTGTCTGGGTGAGATGCATTGATCGGAGGCATCCAATACATTATTCATAAACAACCTGGGCTGCAGCTCAGGAGAAAGTGGTAAGCATGCACTTCTTCCCTGGGAAATACGCCTGTGAGAGCTGAAGAGCCCTGGCCCCCAGCTCATCAAACATCCTGATAGGCAGTCATGACACACCAGCTTTCTTTTGGCTTTTCTTGCGCATATCCACTGATGCTCATGGCACCTAAGGCTGGCTGGTGAGTCCCAGCATGTCACATTGTACCAGGGAATGTTTCTATCCACAACTGCCATCTCTAAGGGCAGAGCAGCTTCTCCATGCTGAGACAGCCCAGCCCTTGTCACAAATACATGTCGCTCATTAAAAGTGATGCTCCACCTTGACCAGCAAGTTAAGGGTGTTCTGCTTCCCAGCCTGGACATGAGCACAGCACTCAACAGCAAGGGATATGGGCCCCATCTGACTTCTCCAAGAGAAGGTAATGGTGACAGGGAGGAAGGCAGGGGCACACAGTGAGGGCATCTGCTTGGCTTCACATGGGGCATGATTCAGTGTAGTAGTCCCGGGTGGGTGCAGTCCCCAGGGCAGATTGCATCTGGAAGACTTTGGGAGGAGGGTATTAAGAAAGGAATCCTCCTCACAAAGTTTCCAAGCAAGCAATGCACCTAGAGAGTCGATCTCTGGGCAGCTGGAGTTTCTCTTGGAACCAGGTCCCCTGCCAGTAAGGTGCAACATTCACATGGGCTTCAGCCCAGCTGTCCAGGGGATTGTGGTCAGGGCAGTGAGGTACAGTGGTGTGACAGTAGTGTCACCCATGGTACCTGTTCCCACTACTGCAGGCATCCTGTGGGACAGGAGGCATGTGGATGTGCCATGGGACATCCACTCACTGTGGCACTTGGCATGATGCCACCCCACTGTGGAGGGACCAGGGCTGGGAAGAGACGCTGAGCTGGAGTGTGTCAGGCTGGAAGTGCTTGGGCTGGGGGAGGTCCTAATGCAGCAAAATGGGTTTGTGAGAGTCATTACGGACAGCCACACACTACATTTTGAGGGGAGGCCCTGAAAAATGCCTGGCTCTGGGTTTCACACCCTTCTGCCCACAGCAGCAGGTCCACAAGACCCTACGAACATCCTCCATGATGCTGCTTCTCTTCCTGAACCCATTTCCTCACCTTACCCACACCCAGGAATGTGCTGCCTTCCCTCTCTGAAGGCTGCAAATAAACCTGCCAGGCCTGGGACACCGTCTTCCTCCCTGGAAACATCACTGCTGTAATTCCCAGCAGAGCTGAGGTTGGCTCCATATGGCCACAGGCTCCCCACTGCCCTGCTCGCAGCCTGCCCGGCCCGGCTGCCTCGCTGCTTCTCCCCAGTGCAATATGGTACCTCACTGCCCAGAGCCAGCGCCGGCGGATTAGCTCTTTTTCTCTTGTTGTTGCCTTATTAGCTAAACCTAACGAGGCAGCGTTTGTGCTGGCCCTTGAGGGCAGGTGGCCAGGATTTATGACTGCAGCGCTGCCGGGTGACCTGGAGTAGAAACAGTGGAAGAGACCAGCACCCACATCCCTGGGGATGCTGGGAGGACTGGGACAGCTGCGATGCCCAGAGACCTTTGCTGATACCGTGTTTGCATCCAAGGGAGAGCAGCCTCCTGTGATCTGGGGGCATTCGCTGGCATCGCTCACGCCAGAGCTGGCAAGGACACTGTGCCATGCTGAGAGAGCACCCGCATTGCGAGAGTCACAGCTGGCACGGGCACGGCGTGGCTCTGAAGGGGCATTTCACTGCTCAGACGGCCGCTGCGCATGAAAAGGGCATTGTAGGGGAGTGTGTGTGGCTGGGGAGCAGCTGGCGTTGGCAAAGCATCGCCGTGTCTTAAAGGGACACAAAGACCACCACCTCCTTCCTCCCACAAAGGGCATTTTGGAGCTGGGCTGAGGGGTGTGGGAGAGGGAAGGACATTGTTTTGGGGGCATCACCTCAGTGATGGGAGCACCCAGGGACAGCCACACAGGTCCTGGCTGTGGTTTGGGGCCAGATGGGTCCCTGCCAGAGGCACCCAAGTGTGTGGCATGAACAGGGTAGATGCTGCACTGTGCCCTGTGACGCTTTCCACCAGGTGTCGTGGGATGCTGCACCCCCAGAGGGGTGACACCCACATCTGCCTAGGTGGTGAGGATTTACTAAAAGCCCCTTCTCTCCTTTTCTTCTAAGCTAGCCATGGGGGGCCCCTGGCCGTGGTCCCTTGCTGAATTGAGGGCAGCTCTCTGTACAGCTGCCTCCAGCCCTGCTGAGCCCCTTTTGTGAGCACCCCTCCCATGCACTGCCCAGGGGTGCAGCATGCCCCCATACCTGTCTGCCTAGGCCTAGTTCACAACAAGGGAGCACACAAGTTTCGTCCTGAAACTGGTTTTTGAACGGGCTTGGCTCACCCAGCGTGAAGAGCAGGACGGGCAACGCTTTATTTCAGACGGCAGCATAAATCAGCCCATGGCTGGTGTCGGGCTCTGCCAGACATTCCCCTGGGGAAGCAGAGGCAGCCGCAGGGGATGTTTCTCCAACCCTGAGTTTGCAGCTTGGGGCCTGAGTACAAATCCATGGCCACATTCAGGTTCAAAAAAGGGACCAGAGACATGCAAGGGACATGCAGGACCCTCTGGCAGTGCAGGAGAGGAGCCAGCTGGATGCTGTGATGTCTCAGCTCACTGCTGCCAGCTTTCCTGGAGCCAGTTTGCCAAAACAGGGTGCAAAAAGCGGTTTGGAAAGGCTTGGAAGGAGGCACAACTCCCCCTGAGGAGGAACCTGAGCAAGACAGGGAGTGCAGGAAGAGTCTGGAGTCAGTGGGGTGAAAAGGAAGGAGCCACAGGAGACAAAAAGCACTTGAAAAAGTCCTCGGCAGCCAAACCCACGAGCCCAGACACGTCGCAAAGCAACTCTCACTGGAAGCCGCTGCTTGAAAAGAGCCTTTGAGGAAAAGCCGGGGAGCACAAACACGTTTCTCCTCCTTTCCCTGGGGGGAAAGCTCCTGCTTCACAGCAGGGTGCTGCACCCCACATGGAGAAGGACGCTAATGGGGAGGGGCTTGTCACACATCCTCGTCGGGGAATGGGGGACTGTGGGTGCGCATGAGAAACGGGATCCAGACTTTCCAAGCGGAGGAAAGAGGTGAATCTGCCTCCCTGCCCAGACTTCCGTCGTAACAGGTCTGCCGGGAGCGAGGCGAAAGGTTTGGGGGCGGCCGACTCTGCCCCCCCGCCGCCCCCCAGGCGCTCGCCCCTCTCCCGGCAGTGCCGCTCTCTCGCGACAGAGGGCGCCCCGCTCCACGCTTGGGATCGCGGCGTGGGGCGGGGGACGGGGGGCGGCCGGTTTCCAAAGCCCTGAGCGAACCCCACTGCCTCCTGAAACAGGAGCCCCGGTCACTGCCCCGAGGGGCTGCATCCCTGCCCCGTGAAGAACCAGGTGATTTGCAGCCTGCATCCCTGCATCCCTGCATCCCTGCATCCCTGCATCCCTGCCTGTGAAAGGTGAGGGGGTTTGCAGCCTGCGTCCCTGCATCCCTGCCCCATGAAGGGCCAGGTAGGTTGTAGCCTGCATTCCTGCATTCCTGCATCCCTGCCAGTGAAAGGTGAGGTGGTTTGCAGCCTACAGCCATCCATCCGTGCATCCCTGGCCCAAGAAAGGTGAGGTACTTTGCAGCCTGCACCCCTGTGTCCCCACCCCGTGAAGGCCAAGACAGTTTGCAACCTGCATCTTTGTCCTTGGTCCCTGCCACTCCAGTCTTCCTGTTTCCTAAGGATTGCCCAGAACTGGGTGAGGCTCAGAGTGGCTCAAGGAGGTTCTGTGGAGAAAACAGCTGTGATGTCCACGTGGATGAAGAGACTCCAAGGGGACATGACAGAAGGTTGAAATAGTATCCCAGGTGTTAAGGAAAAGGTGAGGAGGGGAGTTGGTTCCTGCTGCCTCCAACAGAAATTTGGGGCAGCAAATGGAGACTGAAGGCAGAGATGTGAAATGGGTGGTGTAGGTCACTCAAGGACTCCCTGGAGGAATCCCCACTGCAGGAACAAAAATCCATGGCAGACTGTTAGGTACAAGAGCTCTGACATCCCTGTGCTGACAATGGTCAGAGGTTAGAGAACCACGTGGTCCATCACATTCTGCTCTTGCACTGCTCCTTGCACACCTGGGAGACATCCAGGCTGGCTACCATGGGGCAGTGGTGGAGACAGACCTCTGGGTCTACCTGTCTTCCCTTCTTGCTCAGTCTGGGTTTCATCCTACCAAGACTCCCTCCACATTAAAAGCTAATGTGATTTTTCTGGGCTTTTTTTTTTCTTCTCTTAAAAGAGAGCAGTTGTTCTTACCCGGGAATACCTGTCCCATCTGGCTTCCGAGTTGCTCGTTTTCATTGCATGAGCAAAGGACCAAGAAATAGACCATAAAAATAACTGCCTGCAGCTGAACCTCTCTGGGAAGCCAGGATACACAAAGGAGGTGGATTTAAGGAAAGCTGGTGACATAGGATCTAGGCTATAAACCACCTCCTTCTGCTGCAGGGGCAGAGGCTGTGTTTGTGAGAGGAAAGATCAGTGCTGTAATTCAGATGCTCTTGCAATCGTAGAGTGTGTCAGTACTGGGAAACCCCCAAAGCTCATTGCCAGATTAAGAATTAGCTCCAGATTGTAGAGAGATGGATTGGCATCCTGGCATGGTACCCTCCGGCAGTCCGTCATCGCTGCTCCTGGTGCTGTTTGATGTGATCGGTCCTCACTGCCTAAGGGAAGGAAACGCTGGGGAAGGAACCAAAACAAGTGGATGAGGAACTGGCACTGTGCCCTCAGATTCTGTCCTGATCCCAATGGCCCGAGCCCTGAGCTGATTACCAGCAGCTTGATCTCTCCCCTAATGCCGCAGCCTGGTGCCCATGCAGGGCTGCCCGGGGGGAGCGGGTGCACCTGGCCAACAGCTTTTATGGATGCAGTCGTTTCCAGCTTGACTTTGCTGGCTCTGCATTGTGTTTCTCACCTTCCCCATCAATGAAGTGCACAGGGCAGGGAGAGAGAAAGCTTCATGCTAAGCCACCGTCCCCCTGCCTGCTCCTGTGCCCAGGCAGCCTTGCAAGCTTTTGGCTGGCAGCGTGAAGGCCAGAAGTTGCTCAGGAGTGAGAAAGGTCCCCTGGGGACAGCACTGGGGTGACATAGGACACCATGGGAAACGCCACTTTGCAGAAGGCAACAGCTGGGAGGACAATGGCTGGTGTCAGGGCAACAGAGTGGGCACACTTGGATGAAGGTTGTGTACACCCGCCAAACAAGAGGCCTGTCTGCTCTGTGATCCTCTTCAAACTCCTGTCCCTCTCTCAGGGCTGGGACACAGAAAAGTTTTGTTGCTGTTTTTCTTGCAGAACTGTTGTCAGAAAATTTTGCCAGGAACTAAACTTTGCAAAAGCCCCTGGGGACACAGCAGAGAGGGTGGGGAGGGGTGAAGGATGTCCCTCCTGGAGCCGTTTGGCTTCAAAGCAGAAGGATCCCACAGAAGGCCAAGCGGACCCCCCAACATGTGGGCTCTGGTGCCCCAAGCTGCCATCTCTGTTTGCAGAAGACAGCCCCCAGCCCTGGGGCTGTCAGCCTCTCTTAACAAGCCAAGGCACACCAAGCCTGGCCAGGCCAGGATCTGAATCACAACGGCCTCCCTGCTGCCTGCACATGGGGAGAGTGGAGGATGCTGCTCTGCTCCTCTCTGTGCTCTCCTGGTCTTCCTGAGCTGGCAGGATATGCTCTGGGCTTTTCCTCTCCTGTGTACCCACACAGCGGACTGCCTGCAGCTCCAGGTGACAGCCCATCACCTTGGCCTCTTGGCTGCAAGGCTGTGAGGTTCCCACACATCCTTTACCAGCCTGGGGCTAAGTGTTTTGTCCTGGAAATTACATGTTTTTCTTGTCCCCTTTCTTGCCCCGCAGTCCAGCCAGGTGGGTGTTCAACACCACACACCTCTGGTGCTCCCTATGCCATGAGGTACCTATGGTGTCTGGTCCAGTACTGAGACACCTCAAGGACTTCATGGATTTGAGACCCTCTGGGCACCCAGACAAGTGGTGCCACAGGCATTTGGAGAATAAAGATTATAGTTTGGAGAAGGTGAATTAAAGTCTGGGGTAAAAAGTAAATGGAGGCAATTAAATAGCTGAGGAGCTATAGGACATGCTGTGGTTTCTCCTTGAAGAAAGGATGAGAGATGTAATTGTGAGACCAGATGGAATTTTGTTATCTGATAAGTCTTCATTGTTGAACAACCTACTGGGTTTTTCAGAGAAACTACACCAGGGTGAAGACCATCTTGAAGGTCTGACACATCCACTAGTTAAAAACCAATGAAGGTTGCCAAAACTGTAGGTAATAATCTGACATGAAAGGAACCACACAGGACACAAAATAACGTGACTCCAGACTTTGTTGTGACAGATACAGATGAATTAATTGCTGGGCTGGAGGGCAGTGGTTGCCTTGGGAGTAGCCAAGACTTGATTCTGCTTGTTCTTGGCAAAAAAGGGCAGTTCTGGCTCATTTAAGTGTGGTGCTCCATGGGGTTAATTTTTACAAGGCTGAGAGAAGGTAGGAGAGGAATTCAGGTTGGGAGGAATAACTTAGAAAAAATGTGAGAAAATATTGTGAGCTCTTCAGAAAGAGTTTTTGATAGCTGGCAGGTCACAGTGCAAACAGGGAGGAAACGGGTTTGGCTACAAGCCCATTCTGATTCAGTGGTGAAGTGGAAACCAAAGAGCTACAGATCACAACTGGAGAGGAGGAAAGACACTAAAAATCAGTCCATAAAATGGAAACTGATTAGGAAAGCTAAAAAAACAAAGATAAAAATCCATACTGGACACAGGTGAAGAGAACAGAAGAGATGTGCAGGTAGATGGAGAAGTGACAGCGTTAATACAGTGCCCATTTAACATCATGGAGATGATAAAACTGACAGTGATATGTAAAAGTTGTTGCACTCAGTAAATAATTGCAGGAGGGGGATTTACTCATATCAGATGAGATATCATATAGACCACTGGAATCTTGGAAAGATATTAGAGCACACACAAGAGTAAACTCACAAGCCCAAAAGAGTCCTTGGAGAGCTGGCAGAGGTGTCCTGCCCTACTAATCTTTATTTGCAAGAAGATCAGAGACATGCTAATGTTCCGCCAGAATTTCTAAAAAAGGCAAATGAGATCAGTGGATAAATCAGACCTGTTAACCTGGCATCATGCAAAAGAGTGGAAGAGAATCTGAGTATTAACCAACATAGAGCTAACAGGCAAGAATGGAAATAGTGAATTGACTGGTTTTTGTGGCAACAATGTTTGGGACACAAAAAACGATCCTGGGTTTGGTGAGTGAAGGTCACTGACCATGTTGTTCATTTTGACTGAGAACTCTGAGATACAACACAATAAAGTGTTTCCTACAGGAGCCAGCTACAAATGAGCCTCAGAAATAGATGACCCCTGTAGATATACAGGAACCTTCCCCATGGAAAGGTGGATGTTCCTGAATCCTCCTCATGGCTGATAACACTGGCACATGGCAGAAGGATGGGTAGTGAGATAAGGACATCACAGTCCTGCTCAGTGGATTGCTCCTTTGGTGACCTCAACCCATTCAAACAAAACATCTTAGCAAGTCAAATGCAAGGAGGAAGGAACAAATTGTGGACTTCAGTTACCAAGTGGGTGGATGGAAAGGTTCAGAGCAATCAACTCAACCAGACCTCCTACTGTGATATGGGATTACAAGGAAGCACAATTTTTGGATGTTTAAATAGAAAGTAATGACACGGCTGATGCAAGTCCTGCCTATGATTTTTGGTTTTGTTTTGTTTTGATTTGTTTTGTTTTGTCTTGTATTTAATGGGGAAGAAACATGGGAGAAGAGGTAGAAAAGAATCACTGCAAGGAAGCCAGAGATTGGGAGAGAACGAGAGCACACATGCCTAGTCTGGTTATCTAAATGAAACAGAGATTAAGAGGTGTATGAGTGCTTTCCTAAGGCCACAGGAAAGTTAATTTCAGTTGTAGGTAACAGCGAACATTTACAGAGGAGAAACCAACAAGACACAAACTCCTCAGCCTGTTGCCGACATGAGGGACGCGTTCTGACAAAGTTAAACCTCCAGCCTTTTCTCATCACGTTCCCAATCTCTCTGGCTTGGCAGAAGAAAGATCCACCACAGGTGTCGGAGACCTCACCCTGGGAAACAAAACCCTCAGACACACCCTTCGATCCCCTACAGCAATCCAAACGTACATATTCATCTCAACGTACCCCGAGCAGGTATCCCACAGCACATACCTGGGATACCTACCCCTGCTGGCTGACATCACATTCGTATCAGTTCCGCATTAGTCGAAGCATTAGGGCCACTTAATGTGTCGTTATCAGTGCTTGATCTCACAAGTGTCTTAAAGAAGGTGGTGTTCATACAGACTGACTTTGTTAATGTCTTATGAGAATAGGCAATGCTAAAATATCCTTATTGCTCCTTCTACACCCATTTTAATCTAGGACCATTACACATAAAGAGATTTATCATTTTATTGCTCCATTAACAAAATTGCCCACCTTCATCTTCATCTGAGGTCCTGTGACCCTTTTCTTTATACTAACTGAGAAAACCCTTAACTAGGGGTTAGCATTTTTTAAGTTAAAACTCTCTCAGGAGTCTAATTACTTCCATTTCAACGCTAAATGGTTTAATATAGGCAACAAACCAATGGCTAAATTCCAAAGCCAGGGTAAACCCACATTAGAAATGATCAGGCTTCCTCCACAAGAAGCATGATTAATCACCAGAACCAAACAGCTAATGAGAGCTCAAGACTCCATGTGTTTATCTCCAGATCAGGACTTGGTTCTCTCCTGGAAGAGGTGTTTTATTTGGCATCCATTGTAGGAGTAAGTGGGCAAAATACAATGGCATGTGGTGTAGAGGAAGCCACATGGGAGGGGTAGCCATTCTTTCTGGTCTGATCCTCCCAAGTGCACTACACGTCCACCTGCTTCACCAAGACCCAGAGGTGAGCAAATGGGCTTCCTGAAATCAGGGCTGAGGAAACAGCTCACCCAGCCCTTCCTCCTCTCTGCCTTCCAGGGATCCCTTGACATGCAGTATACAGCAGTGAAGGGCAGAGAGCCAAAGTGTGGCTAACCCCAGCCCAGAGTCACCAAGGGCCTGGGAGCCTCTCTGATACATAAAACTTTGACATGTGTCTGGAACTGTCACCAACCTGAAAGACTGAACAGGGGCTTCCTTGGAGGTCGCAACTTGGGGAACTGCTTCCTACTTAAAATCCTCCCCCCAGCCCAAGGCTGAGCCCACACATCATGTGCTTGAGAGAAGTCCCATTAGATTGGTGCTGCTTATGTGCCTTATGGTAGCTATGCCAGGATTGTCCTGTCACAAGCAACCCAACAGGTTGTCTTGGGATGTCTTATTAACTGAGAGGCACCTCTGGACACAGAACACCTTCTTTTCATTGTTACATGGTGGAAGGCCACTAACACAGTGGGATGAGTGAGAAGTGGGAGGATGAACTGTGCTCTGAAGGTGGTTCTCCACCCTGCTTAATGATAGTGGGCATCCTTGGTAATAGCTGGGTAAATCAGGGGTGATAAAATCTCACCTTCAGTTATCACCCTGAAACATCCCTCAGAAACCTTTGCTTCAACCGGAAGACTTCATCTTGTCCCTCTGGGCATGGCCACATCTCTACCATTTCCTCCCCTTCTCACCACCATTTCTGACTGCCCCACTGCACTACCGTATGTTGGGTGTGAGGACCTTTGCTGTCAGGAGATAGCTGTGAGCACTCAGCTTTGCCACATTTATCTCCAGCGACCCATGCAAACTACATCAAACTTGCCCTATGCTTCCCATGCCAGCATTTCTGGTTGGAGGCCACAGGGGCTGATGAGGGTGAATGCTTTGCCCCCGAGGGTGTTATGGGAATGATTGTTGCATCTTTGAAATGGATGCAACACCCTTGATTTCCAGAAAGAGGGACTTTTGACATCTTTACTGAGGTGAGTTCAAGCTTTCTTTGTCTTTGGGTGCTCCATGGTGTGAGATTGTGGTGAGCCACAGTTAGGACCATTATCTGTTCCTTTGACTCAAAAAAGTTGAGACCAACCATAATGATCCCCAGGAGACAATCCAGAGCAGTGCAACCCACTTCTCCAAGAGGGACAGGCTATTCCCAATCTTCCTGCAAGCCTCTCTGTTTCTGCAGTCATTCATTTCTTGCCACATGTGCACAGAGCAAGAGGCATTGCTGGGAAGCATGGGCAGACGTGGTCTATCAAAACACAACTCTTTTCCATGGACTTGCCACTCCTGAGGAGCACATGGGAGTGGCAACCAAAGCCATAGCACTCTGGGGAGGGTCTCCCAGTTCCCACTGGTCTGCCGAGAAGGGGAACATGGATAGGAGCGGGTGTTCAAGGTGGGGGTGGGTCAATCTGCAGTTCTTGGGAGCAGAGCTGCCCCATGTGCTTGGAGGTGCAGTCCCACACACTTAATCAGCACCAAATGTGCATAAAATGATCAGAGGGAAAACCTTTGTCAGGCAACAGCAGTCACTGCTGCTGTGGAAACAGTCAGAAAACCCTTTCCCCTTTAAGTTTACTACTTTTACTACTCTCCTGGTCTGGAAGCCTTTATTGCTCCCGACAAAGCCATGACTTTGCTCTAGAGCCAACCAGTGAGCAGCATCAGAAAACCTGCATGTCTGTGAGCCTGCGTGCACCTTTGTGTCTGCATTCCTCCGTGTGTGGGTGCCGTGCGTGTGCGCATGCCAAGGGTGTGAGCGTGGGTTTGGGTGGAGTGGGAGCACACCTCGCCCTCCCGGCTGCTGGCGTGGGGAGCCAGGCAGGGGCTACAGCTGCAGAACTCCTCCTGCTGCTGGGAGGCTCATGGGGGGAAGTGCAGTAGTTCTGCAAACAGAGGCCTCTCTCAGAAACGCCGGCAGCCACTTCAGGGACAGGTTTGAAAAGGAGCTCAGTGCCCTATTGCAGAGCTGGAAGGAAGCAAGTGGCTACTGCAGGGAACCTCTCACTTTGAGCCTTTGGAGGCTACAGGCTCTTTGGAGGGTCTGCCCTCCCAGCATGTCCCCACTGTGCCACACACACACCTGTGCAACTCAGAAACTTTGGAGCTGGAGCTTCTTGGAGAGCCCTGGTGAAGCTGTTTGGTGTTGACATCTGTTTGCATACGGATGTGGATCCTGCAGGTGTGGAATGGCCCAGGAGGCAGGGTCAGTGGTTGAGCTGCCACCAGAAAACCCCCAGCAGAAACTGCTCATGATCTCCAGTGAGCCCCAGCCAGGATCGGGGTCTCCCAACCACAGGGAGGTGTGAAAGGTGTTCAGACTGTATGGAAAGGACATTATCTTTTTGATATGGGTGGCAAAGCTCCCCCAGCTCCAGGGGAGCCACCAGCAGACATGGAAGCCAGAGTATCATGACCATTGCCCTCTGGCAGCTCTGGCTGCCTGACCTTTGCCAGCACCAAGGCAGGTGCCTGGTGACTCTTGGCTGAAGGATCACTTCTGCAATTTGAGACTCCATAGGAGTCAAGCCATGCATCCTGTGTTCTTGGTGGGAGACCCAAAGCTGGAGCATCCTGTGGGGCTACGCTGCCCGATGGGCATTTCTGCATATCCTGACTCCTGTCCTCAGGGTGCTTCTCCCAGGACTGACACCAATTGGTTGTGTCCATGGTAGGTGGAGGCACTTGCCCACATTTCATCTGCTGGTCCAGGCTGGCAAGAGAAGGCTGAAACCTGACCTCTGCTGCCTGTGGCCCTTCCCTAGCCCACAGTGTCTGGGAGCTGTAGCAGGCATGCCTGCTGCACCACACGGCGTGTCTGCAGGCGAGGAGGCCTTTGAGAGGCCAGGATAATGGCTAATAGTGCTGTTTTCCTCTGCTCTGCTTTCCTTCAAGTGAATTACCAGGGTCTTGCTGGGAATTATCCTGCCATTACCCAGCGCTCTGGGGAGCTGCCAGTGATTTACTTAACAGCAAACAACACAAAGAGCCGGACACGGCAGGAGCTACGCAACTGAACAAGCTGGGGAACGTGCAACTGGAAGAAAAATGCTGTAACAGCAGCCAGGGTGCAGGGATCTGGCCAGGGCTGCCAGCCAGTGATGAACACAAGGATGTCCCCAGGATCTGCCCTCTGTCTGCATGTGGAGTGATGGAACTGTTCTCCCCCCAAGGGTAGATTTTGTCCATGGTGTAGCTGAGTGTGATGGGAATGTCAAAGGGTGGTGGCCCCATGGTTCTGGTCCTGGCTGGCCAGGGGGGAGCCCAAGGCTATGGCATGAGAGGAAAATCCAGTTCTCCCTGCTTCTGGAGAGCCATAGGACTCAGGGATGGTTGGAAGGCTGTGAGTAGCTTGGCAGCAAAGCCAGGACTGACCCCACACTCTGCACCAGGACCCATCCAGTGCTTGCAGAGGGGGTTGACCAGGGACGAAGAGTTCTGACACCCCTATTGCTTCTTTGAATCTTCCAGACTTTGTAACCCTGTATTGTCCCATAGGTGAGCACAGCCCTCGGACACTCACAGCCTGCAGTGTCCCAGCCACACTACTGCCTGTGACAGCCTCGGCTCCAGCAGATCACCACAGTGCAAGTCTGCCATGGGCTGCTCCCTCCTCCCTCCAGGAACTGCCCTTTGCACACAAAAGGGTGCAAACACCCCCACAGACATGTGCCTCCCATATGTGTCCCCACCACACTTGTGCTGCATCCTCCCCACAGGCTCTCATGTTTGTGATTTCCCCCCTCTCCTCACACAGGCTGCCCCTGCACAGCCACCACTTGTCCCCTCCCTGGTACTGTGCTCCCCCAAATTCCCCAGCACACACATGAACCCCCCTGTCCCCCTGTCCCGAGCACAGCTCTGCACACACACACTCTCCTCTTGACACTTCACAGGTGCTGAGTGAAGGAGTGGCTCCTCGAGTGCTAGAAAGTTGTTCCTACTCTGCGCTGGAAGCAACCACATTACTCACGAGTCCCTTTTTGTCTGGGTATGTGTTTCCCCCTTCCATCTCCAGTCCATTAGCTACTATGGAAACAACATGTCATTGCCCGGAGGTGGAGTTCAGCCACAGCCAAAACAGCCGTGGATAAATTCCAGCACCCAAATTCACATCCTGGGGCAAAGCCCGTGCAGTTCAGCCGGGGAATGGGAGCAGAGTCCTGGCTGTGCTAAAGGAGCAGATCTCAATTTGGGCATACTAGCTGCAGGATATGTCGAGTGCAGGAAGAACTGGTGGGGATCTCATTGTCCCAGCCAGAGTGTAAAAGGCATCGCTGGGGAAGGCTGGGGTGACTTACTCACCTGACCAAGGATTTGTGAGTGGAGATAAACAGCAGATCCACGGGGCCTTGGCTGCTTCATGACTACTGTCCTGTGGCACCTACTGCCAGGCCTGTGACAGCTCTCAGATGTGGATTTTGGCTGCTGCAAGGTGTCCAGCCTATCTCACCCAGGCCCCCATCACAGGGGACAAGAAGCCAAGGCCACTGATACACCAGGGCAGCCAAAGTTCTTGAGCTAACCTGCTGCAGGTGAGCAACGGAGAGGAGAACACTGGAGGCTGCCCTTCTTCAAACTCTGTCCCCATACGCTGAGTCACCTGGATCTGGGGAGGGACCATAACTGTCCCAAAGCCTGCCCAGCCCCCTGCATGGGATATAACCCATAGTTGGGCAGGAGTTGTAAGGACCCCAGGGAACTGTAGTTTGAGTGTGTCTGGTCCTTGTCATATCATCTAGGGACCCTGGGGAGGAGGAGGGCAGGAAGAGACAGTGGCATGTCCTGCCTAGAGGCTTTCCTATCTACCCTGGTTCCATTTACCCCGGCAGATGGGAAATACTGGAGACAGGAAGCAAAGCCCTTGGAAGGAGGAACTTTCCTTGGTGGCAGCCAGCAGTCCGTGATGGACCAGTACTGCCCAGCTGCCTGCCACTGTCTGTGAGCACTCTCCCAGCCTGGACTGCCCAGGAGTTTCCATGTTCCTCTCCGGTGGCTTTGCCACCCTGCAGTGCCAGGACCTGGGGACAGCAGTGTCACATAGAGTAGGCAATAACTACCTCAGCACCTCCAACAGCTCACCCAGGGACAGGCACCAAAGCCAGCTCTGGCCATAGCTCGGACACTCCCTCCCTTCCTTAGCTTCTTCAGGAGATGGAGCAGGAAAACGTGTTAGTTTCTGGGGCAGCCTGGGAGTGATCCACTGGCTTCCGAGTTGGAGCAGTGACCCACGTAAGTGCCTGTCTGGATCAGGGCCAGCAAGAGTAAACTCTGACTATGAGGCTCCTTTGGAGGAGGGAGGGAGGGAGGGATGGAGGCAAGCTGGGATGCCTTTCCAAGCAGGCAAAGAAACTGCCTGACAGCAAAGCTTCTCCACAAAGAGGTGAGTTCTGCCTCTGAAAAATAATGGAAAAATATTGGGAGGAAGTAAAAAATAATGCAAGTTTCCAGAGCAGGAATTTTCAACCTAGTTTGCTTTGCTGATCTCCAAAAATATCCCACCAGAGATAGGAGTTCCTTTGTAGCAAACCCACACCACGTAGCAAGACACTTCCTGGCTCAGTTACTCTTCCTTAAAAGCAGCCACAGAGCCACGGGGATCTCCCAGCTGAGAAAGCTGAAGCTCTAGAAAGCACTGGAAACACAAACCACGTGGTTTGTCTACACATGTGGGAGGCCCATGAAGCAGATTGCAGCCCCAAAACTCCGGGGCACTGTGTCGCAAGAGTGATGCTTGTCCCACTCCCATTAAGAAAGGGGCAGGAGGGAAAAGCTGTATTGCAACCCTAGGGATGAGCAGCACTGGGGACATTGCAGCCTCAAAGCCATGCTTCAGCCATGCTGCTTGTTGTGGATTCTCTGGTGACTAATAAAAGGCCTGAGTTTGCAGTGGCCAGTCTCTCAGCTGGGGTACTAGTGAGTTAGAAAAGAATGGGCAGCAAATATGGGAGAAAGGCTCCTATTATTTGGAAACTAGTCTGGACAGGAGCTAAAATAAATGCTGGGCAATGTGGAAGGGTGGAAAGGAAAGAAGAATTAGGAAGAGAGTGATCCTGCTTTCATAAGAGGAGGCTGAAATATCTCTCCTCTCCAAAATCCTGCTTACCACAGGTGTCTCTACTGAAGTAGGATGCCTGAACATCCTGGTCTGTCAGGGAAGAATCTGAGATATAGATTGGTCCCAATGTCCTCAAACACATCATCATCCAGGATCTGAAAATTACCACCCAAGAAAATCCCTTCCCAGGCATGAATCTTCCTTGTGTTCCCATCCTGGCATTAAGGGTGTGAACACAAACCCCTGACTCTGCAGCTGATCTGTGTGACACCAGGAACACACTGTTTCCCCATAGGGATGGCATTTCACCACATAGCCCCTTTTTCTCTACTTTTAGTCACTCTGATGAAAGGAGTATCCTTATAACACACCTCTCAGATCAGACAACCTCTCTCTCAAGGCTGCAGAGCCATGAGACGAGTTGGCCAAAATATCTGGATGAAAATGCACCTCATTCTACAAAAGAGAAAAAAAAGAAAGGCAGCATTTGTTTTGATCCTTGACCATTCCCTAATCCGAGCTGGACGGCTCCTTTGGCAGCAGCACAGATTTCAATCGACTTGAAGTAATCATGAAACTGCAGCCTGAACTTCCAGTGACTCACCCAGAGAAGGGAAACTTCCTGGCTTGTGTGTTTGAGCATTTCTGGAAAAACTGCTATATTTGGCATGGAAAATAGGAAGGATTCCTCCAGTTGCTTGAAACGGGAGCAGCAGAAATGAGTCAATAGGCAGTTGAAGAGCATTGGACAAGGGTGCAATCTAAATTATTCATTGCGACTCTCCACGTTGTGTATTTTGCTCACAACAGGCTCAACAGTGTTGGTGCACACGATGGTCCAGGCTCTGCCAGGAAGATCCATGATTTATTGCTCCAACAGTCACCCCACCAATGCACACTGGCTGTGTACTATTGACTACGGACATTACAGGCTGCTTCCCATCTGTTTACCAACAAATACTGCTCCTAAAGGTATGGCATTTTGCTTATCGCTACACATTGACCCAGCGTGAAAAATCTGCCAATTTATATTTTCATGACATCAGTAGCTAGAAATGCAGTTCTTGCCAGCTTCAAACACTCTCAACTGTTTCATCTGGTATGCTGAGGGGAGAAAAATGAAGGAACTGCTCTTCTGCAAATTACTGAAGTTTGGGGGGGGTTATTTTGGGGGTTTGAAATGGGGTCTTCTTTTCTCCTTTTTCAAACATCTTGTTCATTAAACTCCTGAGTTGGTAAAGGATCTGATTTTCAAGATGTTGTTACCTAAAGGGAAAAAAAAAGGTATGAACGAATCCCAAGACAAAAAAAATCAACACCTTTTCATAAAAAATCAGTTGAAAAGAGAGATAGAGAGGGCAGCAGACATTTTCCATTGAGTGAAATGCCAACCAGCTCCTGGTTAGTGTATATTAAATTAAATATGCAATTTGGTCATGCACTGCTTTTATTGGTGGATTAAATATTGACAAATATGTCTAATGCAGAGAGATGCTTCACGCTGCAGCCTGGCAAATCCTGGCAGCTCTGGATCAGCGCTTCGGGTGGGAAAACCTCTTCCTCCTGCCGCTGCAACCCTGCAAGGCTGATGCCCAGGATCCATGGCCACTGCATGGGGGGTGCCCCTCTCATCTTGTGACCCCCAGTGCCCCATCTGGCTGTGCCAGCAATGAGTGACTGGCACCTCTGCCATGATGTTGAGGGCAGGGAGCAGGAGGGGGGCTGTCAGGCTGTGACCCAATCTCAGCCACTGAGGCTTTGGAACCAAGTGACCTCCGACCTCCAGAACAGAGAGTGGGACCATTGGATTTAACTTTTGATTCCTCTGCTGAATTTATTAGTTGCTTTTTGCTTGTAAATTTTTAAGACATTCTCCATGCTCCCACAGCAAGAAGGCCACAGTTTGGCCATGGCAGAAGAACTGTTCCTTTCACTGAAGCGGAGCTTACTGTTTTCTGGTGACCCCACACTCTTGTACAGAGAAGAGCAGAGCACTCACCTTGATTTGGCAGACTTCCTTCCTCCTCCCTGCTTAGCCTGCTCTTTCTGACAGTGCTGCTCAGTGGGAACCATCCCGTGCAGGAGGGTTTCAGCCTGGAAGCAGCAGCCTCCTTCCTCTGGCTCCTCCCTGCCTGGCTGGCTGGAAGGTGGCCAGTCCCTCCAGAGCTCCAGCAGTGCAGGGGGCAAGCTGGGAGGCGAGGCAAGTGGAGGAGCTCTCCTATCCCCAGCACCCAACATCTTCAGCCCACCAGAAGCCCTAGGCGGGAATGAGATCCATCGGCATCATATCAGAGAGAAGGGTCTTGTCCGGAGATCTGCTTTGCCTCTCGAATGCTGCCCCTGGAGATTCGGTATCTGCTTGAGACTTCTGGCCCATCAATTATTTAATTCCCTCCAGCCATGTGGTCTCCAGCCCTGAGTGTTCGCCTTCTCTGAGCACACAAGGCTGCCTGTGGGGGAGTGGGGTTGGGCAGGGGAATATGAAGTGGGGTTGGGAAGAGGATCCTCACCGGGAAGCAAAACAGAGGCACAGGGGACAGGTCCCACCAGCCAAAACATTGAGCTGAGCCCTTCACCTGGCATCTTCTTTCCCAGACACACATCAACGGGAGGGGTGGGCTCTTCTTCTACTCTCTGGGGATGACCCCAGCAAAATCACCTCTCTGCTCTGTGCTTTGCTTTCCCCACCTGTAAAATGGGGCCAAGGATTTCACAACTGGTGTGAACTCCGGCATCTCAAACGTGTTTTGCAATATCCAAGAGTGTGATTTCCACTCTTGTTTACAGGACCTACACCACCACAGATGTGTTTTAGTGGATCATGTAGGGCTGGTGGTCCCTTTTGCTGCTGCTGCCCATGCTGTCTTGAGCTAAAGCAGCATGGAACAGCATGGCACAGCACGGCACGGCACGGTGGGTGCTGCTGGGTAGGCAGGACAAGCCATGACACGAGGGCAGCAGGCGGCTGGAGCTGGGTAGGTGTGTCACTGTTACCCAATAAATAACTCAAGCCCTAAAGCAGCCCATTGTAATTACAGGGGCCCCGCACAGATTGAAAACGAAGAAGAAGGAGGGAAAAAAGGAAATCGAGGTTCAGTCTTCCCCAGGAGGTAGCGCTCCACGGGGAAAGCGATAGAGGGGAGCGGTGATTTATATCTCTCCTGAGGAATTCTCCTTTCTAGGGCCGCCCCAGGCACTGCCAGGTTCAGCTGAGTTTCTCATCTGAATATGCATGAGCCAGTAATTAATTCTCTCTGATACTGATCCAGATTTGGGGTTGGTTTTGTGAGTGTGTGTGCGCACATTGTGTGTCTGTCTTCTCCCAGGTGTGCGGACACGGCAAGGAGGAATGAGATGAAGGAGCAGTGGCTCTCCACACAGTTGTCCCTGTAGGGTGATGGCCATGGACACCCCATGGCCAGCTTGGGCCAGAAGGGTGGCCCTGGTTGTGTGGGGTTCTGGGTGGTGTCCTGCTGGGGACAGTGGGAGGAAGGGGGACAGAGAGCAGGGCAGGATCAGGGTCATGTGCCTGGGGCTGGCCACAACATGTGCCAATCCCTGCCCAAACACACATCCAGCCTCGGGCACGTACAGGGGTTGTTTTCCCTCCTCCAGCAGACATTGCAAAGACGTGTTTGCAAAGTGCTGGGAAGAGGCAGGTAGGGAAGAGAATCTGGACTTGTCTGCTCCCTCCCACCTTCCTGTCTCTCTCTTTTAAAATCTCTCCCGCGCATCACTTCTAGCAGTGGGATGGGAGCACTGAGGAGAGAAACCATGTCTCTGGCCCAAGGCCCAAGCCTGGGGCAGGGTGTGGGTGTGTAATTGCCATGTGATGGGCCTTTGCCCTGGGTCTGATGCATGGCTTGTAGTCACAACCAGTCTTCAAACCAGGGGAAACCCAGAAAACTTTAATAAGAAAGACAAAACCGTTTTCCAACTTCACTGAGTCCGTGCCCTGGAGCACAGGTTGTCCCAATGGTCTCCTCACTTTTCCCTTGAAAGAAAAGCAATAATCAGCTTTGCTGCCTTTAAAGCTGGCCATGGGGTTCCAGCAGCCTCTCAGCAACAAGTCGAAGTTGTCCCAACACATAGGCAGGGAAGGGCAGGGATTTGAGTGCTGGCTTCTGGGCGATGGCATCAATGGCACTGGCCCCTGGCAGCCAGGGAGGAGATGCTGGATTCCCTCCCGCTGTTGTAGGCTCCCTGGAACAGCCAGCATCCCAAACAGGAGGCTTCCCTGGTCCCCCCCACCTGACATATCCCTATTCTGCCCATAGCCAGAACCAGGATTAGGAGTAGTGCTGGGGTGTAATGCTGCCCTCCACCTGGACCTGGCTCCTCCCAGCACACATCTGAGAGGGCTCCCTTGCCACCACTGCTCAGCAAGCCGGGGCGGTGGCTTCCCAGAGTCATAGAGAAGCCAGTGAGCATTCTGGACATCAGGGGATCATGGTGGCATTGCCTGCTGGGGTCAGGGAACCCAGAGAGGCCACATTTGCTTTCCTGCATCTCCAGTCACAGGGGATAACTCCGGTTAGAACACTGTCCTCACCCTGGGGGCTCCACACAGATGCCCAAGGGGGATGTCGGGGCATTTATGCCACGTCCTGCTCACCACATCCTGCTCTGAGCGCTGGCAGTGCTGGGTGCAGAGCAGCCAGACTCCCTACATCCCTCTGAGGGATCCCTACAGTGTCTCCAGGCTTCAGGAGCAGCAGGCTGGGAATGGGCGGTGAGTCAGAGCCCTGTGTTGTAACGTGGGGGGCAGAGCGCGTGTCGGCGCAGGGATGGCTGTGAGCTGCACTGTGGGGCCCGCCTGGGCCTTTTGCAATCTTCTGGGGAAAGGCAAAGTCGATGTCTCCATCCCTTAATTAGAGTGCGCCACAGGGCTCCGCTCCCACCTGTTTACGTGGTTCGTGGGGATGGACAGATGGATGGATGGATGGATGGATGGATGGATGGATGGATGGATGGATGGATGGATGGAGAAGCAGCCCGGGACATGGGGAGGAGGGCAAGCCTCATCAGACCTTCCCTGGGCTGCGGCAGCCAGTGCTCTCCAAGCACAGTCTCTGCGTCCTGCAGTGAGGACTCAGCCTTGGCCCCACAATCTCACAAAGACGCTTTTCGGGCCCATGAGTCGGCTCCAGTTCTCTACACACCTCCCTTCCCTCCTATGAGCACACATGAAGCTCCTTCCCACCTCCCCTCCAGCCTCCCCAGCAATGCTCCTCCAGAGCAAACATCCACCAAGCCCCGGCCCCCGCGTGCCACCCTCGGCCATCGAGGAACAGAAGGTGACACAGCCAGGGTGTCATCTCTGCCGGCTTCACATCCCGCATCACCAGCCTGACCTAGAAACACTACCACGTCTCGTGCGCCGGAGCCGGGGGATGCTGCAGGCTCATCCCTGTTTTTCCAGAGCAGCTGAGTGACAGTCGCCCCTCCCTTGCCTCTCCGAAGAGCGTAATGAGAATTTCCTCCTAGGAGCAGTTTGCCGCGATGAAATAATCGCCCGAGCAGCACGATCTTCGCCGGGGATTAGAAAGGCTGCTACTTGCTGAGCCAGGGAAACGGCCGGCGAGGAGGGGAAACTCGTACCGCCTCCTCCAGCTCCTTTGCCAAAGCGATCGCCTGCCGCAGACGGAGAGAGGTCCCAGGCAAAGCTCAGCACTGGAAACTTCTGTCCCCGATGCTCGGGCACTTTCGCAAAGTCCCCTTCCACCCTCCTTCTCCTCTCTGCTCCCTGCGGAGCCGCTCCCCAGCTCTGGCCGCCGGGCGGGGTGGAGAAGAGGTAAAGCAGCAGCTGCCTTTTACAGGCAACAGTTTTTGTTGCTGTTTCTGTTTGGACTGCTGAGGCATAAAGTGCCGAGCTGAGCCTGCCTCTCCCTGCCTTACGCGGAGGGCACTCTCCAGCCGGGTTATCCCGCTGCTGGAGGGACAGCAGCGAGGGCTATACATGGATTTCCGATGCGGAGTGGTTTAAGGCAGTTTTGCTTCCACTCCAAGCTTGGTTGGGTTTTTTCCTCCCTCTCTTCCCGCCCCCGTCCTCTATGAGATCCTGGTGTGACCATCCCTTGAGGATTCCTAGATTCCAAATTTTCTTCCTGAAATATCCCACATCTCATTTTCTTTTTTTAACTCTTCCTGAAACGTGGGAACCCCAAGCTCAAAGAAACATCCCTAGTTTGAGGAGAAGACACGCATTTAAGCCAAGTTATAGCAGAAGTGCTCTTTTTTCGGGCTGGGCTTGGGAGTTTTTTTTGGTTGCGGTTTTTTTTCGGTTGCGGTTTTTTTTTCCCCTTTCCTCTTTCGGACGCGTTTCCAGACTCGCCGCCCGCCTGCTCCGGCTGGGCTGTGGCAGAGGGCGCTCTTGACTCCAGCCCTGCAAACAACCTGCCCCGAACGCAGAGTCGTCTCCGGGAACAGCAGCTGCCCTTGTCTCGAACACTCCAAGCGGGAGGCGCAGCCAGCAGCGACCAGAAATCCCGGTTTCCACAGCCCTGTCCCTCCCTTGAGCGCATGGAGAGGCTCTCGCCTTACTCCCGCCCCGCTCAGAGCGGGACATCCAACGGGAGAAATCAGTCGTCCCCAAAAAGTCCCAACGTGAGAAATCCATTATCCCCAAAATGCCCTAACGTGGGATATCCATCCCCAAAAACTCTCAACACGGGAAATCCATCATTTCCAGAAGGTCCTTCCTGACAAGACGCCGGCGGTGCCCGACAGCCACGAGCAGGGCTGTGTGACCTGATCCAGAGCCAGATCTGCTCGCAGGGTCGCAGCCCGCGGGCCCGGGCCCAGCGGGTGCCACAGGGGCTGGGCCGCCGCGGTGCTTCCCGCAGCCCCCGGGCCCTGAGCCCCGCGCCGGCATCGCCTCGGGGCTGCCCCTACCAAGGGCAGAGCACGAAGGCTGAGGGGAAAAATGCTCCATGGTGCGCCCAGGCACACGCCAGCCTGCTCGCGGTGCTGCTGTGCCCTGTGGGAGGGACATTGTGTGCCGGCAGCGGGGTCCCGTCTCCGTGCCCACCCGCCGGGCGCATGTGGGGATGGGGCAAGGGATGGCGGCGCCATGACACCTCGTGCCGCGACGCCCGGTGCCAGGCGGCGCGGGAGCTGCCACGGCTTCTCCGCAGCTCTCCTGGAGCCTTGCGGGGATCACCCCGGGGCCGCCGGGCTCCGAGAGCTCGGTAGCATCACAACCCTGCCCGCGGCTGCGGCCACCCCGAGCCCCGGCCGGACAACCCCAACTCCGCTCCCGCGCTCCACTCCGGGTTTTCAAAACCACTCGGCCGGAGACAGACGGGAGTCGCAGCCAATAAGAGGCCGCAAAGCGTCAGCACAGCGTTCGCCCGGCGCCGCTGACCAATCCGCGCTGCCTGAGCCCGATGTCCCGCCTTCCGAGGACAGGCTGTGCCGCGGCACGGCGGCCATGTTGAGTGTGGCACCCGCGCTGCTCCGTCTCTGCGGGGCTTTTTCGCACCCCTTCGCCCCCTTCTTCCCGCTTTCCGCACCAGGGACCGCTCCCGCGTGGCGCTCCCTCGCTCGTGGGGCTGTTGCGGGAGGCGAAGCGGCGCCCTGCGGGTGGCAAAACCGTGTGGTTGCCCCGCGAAGAGCTGCTGGCGCCATCTTGAGTGTGGCGGAGCTCCCTCAGTCGCGGCGTCGGTGCCCCGTTACTCGCGGCGGGGAGCGGCGGGGCTCGGGCAGGCGCTGCCCCGGGGCCGCGGCGGCGGCAGCACGGCCGTGTATGACAGGGGGCTGCGGGTGAGCAGCGCGGGGAACCTCCCGGTGCGCCCCGAGCCCTGAGCTCTCGCAAGACGGGGGAAGTTGAGGTGCATTGGGTGCGTGGTTTTTTCTGCCTTTATTTCCTTGTATTACTGTAAAATAAGCACACGGGTGATAATCCCGCATTTCTGCGCGGCGGGCTGGGCGGGCCGCCCCTCCCCGCTGCCCCCGGGGCGGCCGCCGTTGTTGTGGCCAAAGTTTCTGCGGGGCGCCGAAAACACGGCGCGGGGCCGGGGCGGAGGGGACGCAGAGCAGGGCTGAGCGGGGACGGGAACACCCGGGCCCCGCCGGCAGCCCCGCGGGAGCGGGGCGGGGGGCGCGCAGCGCCGGTTCTCCCGCATTACTGTTATTATTTTTAACTCTTGTTATTTCCCCCTCCCCGCCCCTCGCGGGCGGGAGCGCGGGGTGTGTATGTGGGGAGCGGGGGGGGCGCTCCCGCCGCCTCACAGGGCGGGAGGGGCGGGGCGGAGGCGGCGGGGGCGGGGGCAGCGCGCGCGGAGGGGGCGTGGCCTCCGCGCCTCGCCCACACGCTGAGGCCGGGCCGCAACTCATCGCCGCAGTGGCGCCGCCGCCGGGCGCCTTTAAGCGGCCGTGCCCCATTGTTTGCGCCGCGGCCAATGGGCGCCCGTCCGCCGCGGCGCGCGCGGCCAATGGGGCGCGGCGCGGGGCAGCGCGCGCGCCGCCCCCCGGCTCTATAAGAGGGACCGGCGGCGCCGCGTGAGTCCCCACTGGCTCGCGCAAAGCCATCTTGGCATTGTTCTGCCCGCGCCGCCGCAGCCCCGCGCGACACAGCCCCGCACGCCCCCGCCATGTCCGACGCGGCCGTGGATACCAGCGCCGAGATCTCCGCCAAGGTGAGCGACCCGCTGCCTCGCCACCCGCTGCACGGATTTTTCGTCTTTTTGTGGTTTTTTTTTTTTTGGTCCTCCTCTCTGTTTTAATTTTTTTCCGAGGGGTTTTGGACAGTGTTTTTCTCCTTTGGATTTTTTAGGGCTTTTTTAGTGTAAATTGTTTTTTATCCCCTGCCCGTCCCGCCCCCTCCTTTCCCCTTTCTACCTCGTCCCCCGCGTTCAAGTTGGCGGCGCGGCGCGGGGCCGCTGCCGCTGTGCTCGCCGTGCGGGGCTGCCAGCGCCGTTCCTTTGTCTACAGCGTGCGGGAAACGTGCTCGCCGCCCTCGCCGGGGCTGCCGAGCCCCGCCGCGCCGCGTCCCGGTCCTTCCTGCCTTCCCGGGGACAGCAGTCGGTTGTCCCGCCGCCAAGGGGCTCGGGGAGCCGGGGGGGCACACGCACGGCCGTGCCTCGGCACCCGGCAGCGCTCGCTCATTCAATCTGTGGTGCGGGAGAGCTTGACAGCCCCGTCAAACTTGGGTCCCGCTCGGCCCCGTCCCTGCGGGGGGGCGCGGGGGGAAGCGCTCCGGAACACGCACCGGAGGGATGAGGGGGGGGATGGTCACTGTTGTGGAGTTACTGCCGAAAAGCGGGGTGGGGGGTGGTTGCTATTTCGGAGTTGCACCCGGTTGATGCGGGAGGGGCGATTGCAATGTCGGTGTTAGCCCGGGGGGGTGGGGGGGGCAGTTGCTATTTCGGCGTTGCCCCCCGGAAGGAGGTCGGGGGAGGGCAGTTGTTGTAACAAGACTGCCCCAAACGGGGGGTTGTTATTTCGGAATCGCCCTCCAAGGTGCGGTGGGCGGAGGGTGTGCGCGGTAGGTGCCCCGTGGGTCCGTTGCTATTTTCGGAGTTGCCCCGACGGGGGCACCCCCGCGGTGGCGATGCGCTGGGGGTTCCGGCCCGAGCTCCTCACAGCAGGATAACTTTGCGGCTCGGTGCCGGCGGTGACGGGAAGCGGCTGGGGAGCTCCGGTACTGCCCTGAAGAGGCTCTCCCGCGAGTCTCCGCTGCGGCTCCCGGCGCACGCCTTTGTCTGCGAGCCGCGGTGGAGCGTCCCCCGGGGTGACTGCGCTCCCCGAGCGGCCGCCGTGCGCCCCGCCGAGCCCGTGGCCGGGAAAGTTAAAGGGGAACCCAACGCGGGCCGGGCCGGTGCGTGGGAAGGTGGCGGGGTCGTGCCCGGCGGCCTCCTCACCCTGCTCCCCGGCCGGCCCGGGGGAAGCGCGGCTGGAGAGAAAAAAAATCCAATGGGGAGGATGGTTTATGAAAAACAACCAACAAAACGCCGTTTCTGGCAGATTTCGTTTTCACTTCTGTTTCCCGCTCCCGCAGCCGTGCTCCCAGCCCGCCTGCCCTGCCTTCGCTCTGGGGCCGCGGCTCGGTCCCCGCCGCCTCCGGCTCTCCCTCTGCCGGGAAGCGGCGAGGCGGGTCGATCCCCATCCCTGCCTGGGGGAACGGGGCCAAGTTCGCCGTTAACCTTCCCCTGCCCTTTACCGCGTGCGGGAAAAGGGCTTCGTCCCCGGCTCGCCCTCCCGGGGGCGGACGGGGGTCCGCGCTGCAGAGCGGGCGGGCGGAGGCGCGCACGACAGCAAGGTGACCCCCTCCTTCCCCGAGAGGCGCGGAGGCACCGGGGCCGTTCGCCGTCGTCCCGCCTCGCCGGCCGGAGCGCTCCCGGGAGGCGGGGATGGAGCCGGGGGGTCCCGCCCCGCCCGAGCGCCGCCCCCGGCCGGTGCCGCGGGGCGCCCACCACGTGCGGCCCTGGGAGCCGAAGCCGCCCCCGCCGGGACTACAGCTCCCGGCAGCCCACGGGGCGCCGCGCTGGCCGCTGGCCAATCAGCGGGGCGCGGAGAGTGGCGCGCGGTTTGAACGGCGGCCGCGCGCGTGGCGGCGCGGGGGCGCCCCCTGCCGGCGGGAGGCACGGGCTGCGGCGGGTCCTGATCCCGCCCTTCCCACGGGAATTCTGCTGGGAGAAGGTTCAGCTTCCCCGACCGGCGGTGTGTGGCTCCACAGCGCTGCTATTTCGTAGACAAACAGCTGCACCACACCTATAATTAGAGGCTGTGGCCCTGTCTTGGCGCTGGAGCAGCGCTGCTGCTGCGCCGGCTCCCGGTCTGGAGGCTCCTGCGCGCATCTGTTTGTGTTGGACTTGGACTGGGAAAGGGAGAAGCTGTGGTGCTCTCTGTAACCCTGTTGCTAGCACAGACTTCATGACCTGGCATCGTGATGGTGGTTAAATTGAGAGAGTTTTCAGTGGTGCAGGAAAGGTCAGGGCTGAAGATCTGTCCAGCTAAAATGCCCAAGAGTGAGTTATTCCTTCATCAGGAGAATTGCTTACATTTTCTGAACAACTCCTTCTAAAAAGAAGTTATGGGTACAGATGTGGAAACTCTGACTACTTTATTTGCTCTGTGTTTAACTTGGGAAATGCTTTGCCTCCCTCGTGCCCGGTGTGAGGCAGTGGCTGCAGTGCGACGGTGTATGAGCGGCAAAATGGTTGTGATCAGTCTCTGGGGAATAGGGGAGCTGGGGCTACTGACAGTGGAAAACTGATGGGAGGAGATGGCATTAGTGAACAGTGCAGGGAGGAGGGAACTTGTGTGTTTGTTTTGCCCCAGACTCGTGGGTTGATTTTCTTAGGTGAGGTTCAATCAAGAGGTGTTGCCGCCCAAAGCTTTCTTACAGAGAAAGTCTTTCCTCAGCATTCTGGCAGTCCGGGTGTGGCATCTGTGCGTTTAAGTACCTCGGTGGTCTGAATGGCTTGTGCTGCCCCTCCTGAGCAGCCTGTTAAGGAGGAGTAGAAGCTCTCCCAGAACAGGCCGGCAGTCTCGGTAGTGGCCAGGGAGGGCCGTGCTGTTCCCCGCGCAGGCGGCGCCTCCGCGGCAGTGAAAGTGCCCGCTCGCCCTCCGTGGGCGGCGCGGCCGCGGAAAGGGCAGTCCGGACGGGGCGCAGCGGAGCCGGCAGCTCCCAGCAACTTTTAAACACCTCGTGGCCGCTGCCGAAGCCGGTTGTTGCTGTGCTGTGCTGGCCCTGGGGAAGGGCCTCTGTTTCCCTTGGCTGGGGTAGCATTCCGTGTGCTGAAGGATCTCGCTCCAGCTGATGGAGGAACAGAAGGGGAGGAGGATGCAAGCAGAGATGCCAGTGTTAAATCCAAGTGTTCTTTATGCGGGAACATAAAGTTGGATCCTCTCAGCCTGTTTGCTGAGCAACTTGGCATGACATTTTGACAGTGATCAATAGCAAAAACACACAAGCTCCCGCTCTCCTCTCACTCTGCTCACTGTGGAGGTTTGAACTGAACTAGCCAGGCACTGCTCTTGGAGCAGTGTAAAAATAGACTTCTTCCCCCACCCCATCCTGTTACACTTAGAGCTGCAAGCTGGATGCTGGAGCCTCCTCTCTGCCACTGCGAGAAAGAGAAGGCATGTAATATTTCCCGTGTGATTTTTTTTTTCCCCAGGCAGCCCTGGCTGAGTCCCTGGGATTTGTCCCTACCGTGAAGGTACCAAGGTACCAAGCAGCCATAGACACCCGCAGCCCCAGGGCAGTGGAGCCCATCCCTTGGACAGGGCTGCCAGCTCTCCATGGCATTGCAGGAGCTTGCGTGGACTGTGCTAAGATGGGCAATCAGCCAGCTCTGCTGCTGTTGAGCATATGCAGGCGGCCAGCTCTGTTTGGGAACTCAGAGGTGAAACAGAGCAGTCTCTTTTTTAGATAGCTGCTCTCTGGCAAGGCTGACTTGGATTGAGATTCGCCCCCATGTTTTCCCGTTCCTAAGGAGGAACCAGAACGTGGCGACCAAATCACAGAACAAATTGGTGTGAAGAGAAACCAGCTCCTGCTTTCACTCTCAGACTTTTTCACACCTGATCTGCAGCTTCTCTGACCCAGGCACATGGAATCAGGGTGACTTCTCTGCTTTTCTGCTTCTTCCAGGATCTAAAAGAGAAGAAGGAAGTTGTTGAAGAAACAGAAAATGGCAGAGATGCACCGGCCAATGGCAATGCTGTGAGTATGGCTGCAATCTGCAGGGAGAGGCAGCTCTTACACCAACACCTTTTCATTTCCTCTCTCTTCTTCCCTGCTTTTTCTGCAAGTTTGTCCTCAGCACTGCTGAGGGGACCCCTCTGAATGGTAGCACTGACCCCTGCAGAGCCCTCAAGCATTTGACACTTCATGTTACACAGATGCTGCTCAGCCTGTGGGCAGTTCATGTGTGTGTGAAGTGAAGGATTGGGCTTGGATCCTTGATAGCTGTATGAAGTTGTCCAGTGCTGCCACCTCCCTGGGGGCTGAAAAAAGAGGGGTAAAAAAATTTAACTCCCTTGGATTTACAATGTTAAAACTATTTGAGCGGGGAAACACATTGTGTACAAGTAAAGTGGTTGGTTTCCTATTTTTAACATGCCAGGGGAAATTCGTTGTGCCACATTTCAGAGGTCACCAGACCTCTTGCAGTCTTTGTGTCAAAGCTGCAGCTCCAAGTTACTGTAGGCTTGATCCTTCGTGCTTGGGGTGTCTGGGTCATGTGGAGGCAGGCAGCAAGCAGAATGCATGCCTGGGGCTCCAGTGGGCTGGTTCTTTGCTTTAGGCAGGAAAGGTGGGAACACGCACTTGTGCTGAACATCTCTTCCCCCTTCTCCCTTCCCTGGTGCATTTTTTTAAGTGATGTTTTGTCTTGCCAAGGAGAATGAGGAAAATGGAGAGCAGGAGGCTGACAACGAAGTAGACGAAGAGGAAGAGGAAGGTGGTGAGGAAGAGGACGAGGAGGAAGAGGGTGATGGTAACTTTTCTTTGTTCCCCTGGCCCCATCCCACGGCTGTGTCCTGCCCTGGAGAGCGGGCTCCCGGGAAGCGAGCAGGGAGCAGCATCTCCCCCTTGCGGCTGCATCCAGGCAGCTCCTGCCAGCCAGACTCTTTCCTCACTCTCCCAGAGTGCTGGGAGTGAAGTCAGCCTTGAATCCCTTCCAGCAGGTTGAGGGCAGATTCCTTCCTTCCTCCCTCCCTCTGGCCAGACGGCACCGCACCGTGGCGCTGAATAAGCGCATTAGCCCTTTCGTGCGAGTAGTAAAATCTGCCCTTGACTCCTGTGATCGCCGTGGCTGCTGCAAACACGAGCCCCGGCCAGTGGGACAGGGACAGCACAGCCCTGGGTGGCTGTGCCTTGGCACAGAGGATGGCTTACCATCCTTGTTCATGGAGTAGCATGCTGAGAGGCTCATGTGGCCCCCTCTCCCACGCCTTTCCTGGGCTGAATGCCATGTGGAAATGGGCAGAGGAACCTGTGGCTCTTATCTGCTCCTCAAACAGGAGTAGACGAGCTTGCTTTGAACCTTCCCTGTCTGCAATGTCCCGTGTCTGTCTCCCTGCCCTCCCTGCTTCCTGACCTGACCCAGCCTGGAAGTGGGTTTTGGCAGCAGCCATGAGAAATCCAGCAGTGACTTGCCGAATCACTTCTCACCCTCCCTGCTATTATTTTTTTCTCAAGGATCTGCTTGGATGAATAACATTGTTTATTTTTATCTCCCGTTAAGGCTGTGAGAAAACCATTTTTGTTATGCTAAAATGAACTTGGGGCCCTTGATTAGCTGTTACTGGGTTAATCCCCTGTGAGTTTTTGGTTTACGTGCTGACCTACTAACCTGATGGTTAGTTTCAGAAGACAGGGACAGGACTGGAAATTCAATGACCATTAGTCCAGTGCCTGTTAAAACAATGTGAGCAGGGAAAGCTGCCTCCTTTGGGGTAGTGCTCTCAGCAGCCTGCTGTGCTTTTCAGTAGGAATTGGTTCACTAGGAAAAACTGGGAATTGTGATCCTTTTCATACTTGAGGTTTTAACCCTTGGGGACAGAGTGCAGTGCTGCTCTGTGCTGTCCTGAGTCCATCTACTCCCTGCCCTGCTTTGGGGTGCAAGAGATGGGGTATACTTGCCTTTCCCCTTGGGCAGGAGCACGGAGGATGCATATGCTGCAGGTGCAAGTGTGGGGTGGAAGTGTTGCTTGGATACTGCTGTGACAAGCCTGGGGAGCTTCGGTCCCGCAGTGCCAGCCCTGCCTGCTCTTCCCAGCTCGCTGAGCACAGGCATGATTTGGCACAGAGTGCCGGGAGATGCTGGTGCCTTGCGAGGATCCGGCACAGGCTCTGACCGCTGGCATGGGCTCTGTCTGTCCACGCTTGCTGCCCTCGGGTGATCCCTGCCTGAGAGCTGCACCTGAGCGCTGCAGGAGAGAGATTTAAAGGCAGCCAGTACAGCTTGTGTCAGCTGTTTTGGCCAAGACTTGCAGCCAAACTCCTGGAGTCTGACAGCAGAGGAGAGCTTAAGGGTATATTTTTCTAGCCCATCTCTCCATCCCATCTCATTATTTGCTTTGCTTAAAGCAGCTCAAAGAACTAAAAATGCTCCCAATCAGCTTGGCACTGTCACCTGACCTGCCGGCCAGCCCGGTGCATGTGATGGCTGCCGGGGTGTTGATCCATCACCGGGAGCTAATCTTGGCCCTTCCCACCACATGGGCCACGCCGTGGCTGGGCACAGGAGAGGAGAGGGGCAGGGAGGATGGGCTGACCTTAATCCCCCCCGGCTGTCCATACGTGTGGCTCGTGGCAGTGGTTTAAAGCCAGCTTACTGGTCTTAACGCTCTAAGTTTTAGTAGGGTCTCCTGTTACACAAGAGACTTGTCTCGGCAGCTGAGAAGTTGTTCTGCCTCTGGTCTTGTCCCAGAGCCCCCAAAACTGGCCGAAGGAGATTGACTCAGTCATTCTGATCCACTGGCCTATTTGAGCTCAAAGTGGGTCAAAGCCCAGAGCTCACTGCTCATCTCTCCTGGCTGGCTCTAAGATAAGTTGGAAGCATTTGTTTGCTGTTCTGATAATTAGAAAGTGTTCTGACTCAGAACTAATGCATTCTGGCTCTCTTAACTCATTAAAGATGGACTAATAGCTGCAAAAGGAAGCAGAAGTAATCTGGATTGGTTGAGCAGAACAGCCACTAGAAAGAGTTCTTTCCTCTCTTTTTTTACTTTTTTGCCACGATTTCAGTGCTCATGGTAGGTGGTGGTTTTGCCATCCTGTTGTGTGTTACAAACACAGCATGAGCCAGACTTGATGCTGCCAATCCTTATTTTCCTTTGTTGGGTCAGGTCAGTTGGGGGATGCCAGGAAAGGCACTGTGTCCTTTGTCACCTGCTGTTCTGAGTAGGGTCTCCGTCCGCTGGGGAGATGAGACATGGCTTTGCAATGTGGGGAGCCAGGATTAAACTCAGAACAGGTGCATGGTACTGGAATTCTCACATTCCTCCCTTTCTCCTCCTTGTAGGTGAGGAAGAAGACGGTGATGATGACGACGAAGCTGAGGGAGCCACAGGCAAACGGGCAGCTGAGGATGATGAGGTAGGAAGAGTAGGCAGCCCCTTGGAGCCACCCGCTCCACTGAGGGCTTAAAGGATGTCAGTGGGGGCAGAGTGGCTGGGTGGGCTCTGGGGCTGAGATGCCCTGCCTGTGTGCTCCCTGTGCCTCTGGGGGCACAGCCCAATTCCGTGTATTTATACACTGGCCTGGTTAGTGGGGTGCCTGTTCCTGCTGAGTGGAGCTGCTGGTCCTGGGTTGGGAAGCCCCGGGGTGCTCATGGCAGGCTGGGACAGGGGTATTCAGGGGCTCCCTGAGTTGTCTGTGAGAGAGGATTTTGCCCAAGGAGGGGGGGAGACACAGGTGTTTCTCCAGCCTTGTCCCCGAGTCAAAAGAGGGACCGAAAACCCTCCCCTGCCTCTCACACTCCCTGCCATGCTGTGGCTCTCACCAGCCCCTGGCAGCCCCACTCCCCATCCCCTCTCCTGACAGCTTTGTTTTCCCCTCAGGATGATGACGTCGATCCCAAGAAGCAGAAAACCGATGAAGATGACTAGGCAGCAAATTATTATTATTTTTTTTTAAATACGGAGGAAAACAAACCAACAAAAAAAGGCCAGCGCGTCCTCTTCACCCTTGGGTCCCCTCCTTGGGACTCCTGTTTGCAACCCCCTCTCCCACACACGCCCCCCTTCCTCCCCCCTCCGCCGTGGTCATCCTCACCAAGTAGAGTGAACCCCGTTCCCGGCCCCCCGGCGCGGCGCTGCCACTCAACGAACATGGAATGATTCGCCCGTTAGCGGGGAGAGAAAAACCCCCCTTCCCCCACTGACCCCCTCCCCCCAAGCACCAAAACTTCAAGGCCCTGCTTTCTTTCTTAAAAGTACTTTAAAGGAGAATTTGTTTGTATTTTTTATTTACATTTTATATTTTTGTACATATTGTTAGGAGGTCCGCCATTTTTAAGTGATCTCGGATTGACCAAAAGGGGGGCTTTGAAGTGTATATCTCTTGTTACCTATCTCTGACTTTACTTGTGGTGTGACCAGGCCCAAACCATTATCTCAAAGGAGAATAAAACAAAACCTTGTAAAAAAAATTAAAAAAAAAAAGACAAAAATGCAAAAAAAAAATTTACAATCTTATTCTGAGCATTCCAGTAACTTTTTTTGTGTATGTACTTTAGCTGTACCATAGATCGTGGTTTGTATGAGGTGGCAAGGCCAAAGATAAAAAGGTTTTCTTTTTTTTTTCTGTCTATGAAGTTGCTGTTTATTTTTATTTTTTTCTTTTTTTTGGCCTGTTTGATGTATGTGTGAAACAATGTTGTCCAACAATAAACCGGAATTTTATTTTGCTGAGTTGTCCTAACAAGGCTGCCTCCCAACTGCTGCTTTTTGTTTTGGTTTTCATTTGTTTTAGTTTTTTATTTCTTTCTTCCCTTTCTCTCCTTTCTTTCTTTGCTTTGGACTTGGGTTGGGAGGAGAGAGAGAGGGTAGAGGGGTGTAGGGTGTTGATGGGGATGGCCTGAAGAGCCCCTACTGTGGTGGGGGTAGGGAAGGCAGTGCGTTTTCATGTCTGTGTTCCCATGGAGAGCCGCAGTGGAGTCTCCAGCATGGCCTCTGCATGATCCTGCATGATCTGACTGCCCTTGGCAAGCAGTAGGGATGGGTCAGGCTGGGAAGCCACAGGGACACAGGCAGTGAGCTGGGGTGTGGGGATGAGCTGCTCAGCAGTTCTGTCCCTCTGCATTCAGACTTGACTGTTAGCCTGTGTAGTGGGGATGAGAAGCCCATTCAGAACATCATTCTGTGCAGTATCTGCTGCAGGTGAGTGACCCCCTGTTCGTGAGGTGACGGGTGCTCAAGCCATGCAAGTGCCTTCCCTCCCTGGGTGCTCATTTACAGCATTGCTGGAAGTGGGGAAGGAAGTGAGTGCTTAAGGAGGCAGCGGCAGCAGGGCTTGAATTTGGCCAGAGCTGGTCCTGGTGGGATACTGCAGCCTGCACTGGTCTCCCAGCAACTTCTGGGATGCCAGGTGGGAGGTTTGCTGGTGGGATGCCAGGGAGGGCAGGCTGGGGTTTGTCTGCTCTAACCAAAACGCTGTAACTTAGACTAAGCCTCTGCTGCTTTGCTCCTAACCTTCCTTCAACTCGTTTTTCCTACTTCCTCTAGGGCATTGGAGCTTGGGGAACGCTCAGCCAGCTCTGCCAGGTGTGTGGAGACCAGGAACCTGCCTTCTGTCTGTGCTCCCAAACCTTTGCCCGGGCTCCAGGGAGTTCCCTTTCCCTGCTGCTCTGGGCTGTGCCAAAGCCTCACCAGATGGTCTTGTTTCCTCCTCACTGCAATCCCAGCAGTCAAGATGCTGGGAGATGATTCCCATTTTACATGTTTTTTTAAAAAATGAGGAACCAACTGCCTATAATGCACTGGCTGCAAAGGGTCATGGCCATCTCCTGATCCCTGGGAGCAGCCAGGTCACTTCCTCTGTGCTTACACTGGGGGCAAATAAGCTCAAAATCTGTCTTGTCCTTAGTTATCCAACTAATCATGGTGCTGGTTGATGGCTTACCAGGTTTGCTGCTGTATCCAGCCCTGCCTGGGTGATGGGGAGTCCCCAACAGGGCTGGAGGCAGGTTTGGTTGTCCAGTGTTCCAATGTCCCCAGTGGGATGTAACATCATGGGAGTGGCTGAGTGTCACCGTGCTGCTGGGTGGTGCTTTGTTGTGCAGCGCTGGCAGTTGTGTCCATGTCCTCACACCCTTACCATGGCTGCCCCACATGTGGCACCTGCATCATGATGGGATGGGCTCTGATGGGATGGGCTCCAGTGGTGCAAGATTCAAGCTGGTACTTGCAGGTTTGCAAGACAAATTATTCAAATAAGTGTCTGCACCCAAGTAGATGAGAGCTGGCTCTAAGTGTCACGGAAATGTGGGAACCCTGCAGACACAGCTGGAGTGAGGCTTCAGGGAGGAAATTTTGAGGGACCAGTGGCCCTACTGCCCCCATTGCAGAGCAAGACCTGGCTCTGGCCTGCAACCCCCCAAAACCTGGAGGTCTTGGGTAATGGGATCCACTTTGGTCTGGGGAGTGTGGGGTAAAACTGAAGGCTGCCCCTGGCCTTGCAGTTGGACAGGCTGGTGATGGGTAGGACATGGAGCAGCTGGGGGCAGGTTCAAGGGACCCCCAGCCCGACAGCTCATGGTCCCCACTGGGCTGCCATGAGCCCCCACAGCCACTGATGATGAGGAGGGCAAAGCCTGCTCCCTTGCCTCCAGTTGCCCTGGTGTTCCTGTACCCCATTTCTACCCAGTCATGGCTGGGTCCCAGGGGGTCCAGCAGGCCCTGCCACCCTGTGGCCCCCAGATGTGCTTCCACAGAGAGGGGCTGGGCTAGTCCCAGCGCTGGGGCTAAGAGGGGCACAGCTCAGTGCATGGGACACTGCAGGGGTCCTGCCCCAGCCAATCCCTGTGCAGGGCACAGCCAGCCAGCCAATCCCACACTGCCACCTGTCCCTCCCTCCACCAATCACAATCAAGTAGCACACAGGCCCAGCAATCACATCCTGGCACTTCGCTGCAGCCAACCACGTGCTGCCACTTGCCTGTGCTGCTGCCTCGCTTTTCACAGCAGAGCCCACCAATCACAGAGCGAGGGGCGCTGCTCTGAACCAATCCAGAGCTGCTGCCTGTGAGATGTGCCAGCCAGTGAGGGGCAGCCACGGCCCTCCAAGGGGTATAAAGGCCCCTCAGTGCTGGGCCCTGTGTTTGGGGTTGGTTATCCCGGAGTGGACGGTAATGGTCTGTGTTTTATCTGGTGCTTGATGCCACAGAGGACACCTGGGTGAATCCACAATGCTACAGGGAATGCTCACCTGGATGATGTCTTGGGACAGGGACCAGGAGCAGCAGGTCCCCATCAGCAGGAGATGGCTTGCAGGAGTCATGCCATCTGAAGGCACCTCTGAGGATCCTGGAGGTGGTCTCCTTGGTTGAGCCAGCCTCCTGCCAAGGGCAACCTATGGAGACCTGGGGAGTCCCACCTGCTTCTGGTGTGCAGGAGATGATCCAACCACTGCCTGTGGGCCAGAGCTGGGTTCTGTGGGGGCTGATGCCATGGGACTGGTGGTGAACAGCATGAGCCATCGTGTGCCTTCATGTGTGAGGTGGTGCTGGGCTCTCACCCAGAGCTGTGTGACAGGTCTGTGTGGAGCAGAAGAGCTGCCTGTGCTGCCCCTTGCCCTGCAGGGAATGTGCGTCTAGAGGCATCCAATCCCACTTGGGACTGCTCATCCTGCTGGTCCTGGAGACCACGGAGGCAGATGGCTGAAGCTATTCTGGCTCCCAAAACTAACATCAGGAGAGCTGCAGTGAGCCTTGTACAAGCATGGACAAACTTGGGCTGTGGCAATGTGTTCTGGTGGCCACTTGGACCAAGGGCAGCCCTTCTCAAGGATTCTGCTATGGCTGGACCTCGGCTGGAGCCACCTGCATGTGGCTGTACATCCAGGTGAACTGAAAGCAACTTCCATGCGGTTTGCCTGAGATGCAACACACAAGTGCAGCTGTTACCAGAGGTCCAGCCCATGCCCTGCGGACAACTGGACTGGGCCTGGGCCAGCAGACCTGTCCCCAGTCCTGACCTGCCTGTGGTGGGTTAGAACCTGTTGCATCAGCTCAAACTTGTCCTGCACCAGCTGTTGGTTTCAATTAGCCTCATCTAAAACTTCTTGTTGAATCTTGACAACCTTCATGAAATTTGGAGCACTTCAGGGGGCTCAGTGAAGAACCTGCCTCTGGGGAATACAAGGGCTTGGACTGCACCTAGACACAGGCTGGGCTTACTGATGCAGTTTGTGTCTGGGCAAACAACTGGCATCTACTTAAAGAGTTGGATAAGTGAAACAACCTTCCAGGCATGACTGCTCAAGATTACAAACACAGAAGCACTTTTGGGTGGTTGCTGTTGAAAATAGACACAAAGAGCTGCTCCTCTGGCAGAGCAATTGCCACCTGGCTCAGGATGTGAGCTGTCCCAGGGGACCAGACCCCTCAGGAGTGGGATTGGCCTGAGAGCTGCCTGGGGTGGGCAGGAGAGCCCAGGCCAGGCTGAAGAGCAGGTGTAGGACATCTGGTTGCTGTCTTGTGCCTGGCTGCCACATCCCCCTCAGTGAGCCCCAGGGCAGGTCTAGCCCTGGGTCCTGACTTGGCAGTCAGAGGGACCTGGCAATCCCCAGTCCAGTGCATGTCCCCGAGCTCTGAAACCCACCTGGATGTTAAATCCCGGTTGCCAGGTCTGCCTGGGGCCACCACCCCAATCCTTCCCTGCTGTGGGGCAGAAGCCTTGGAGAGGGAGCAGAGATTGGGATGACTGGAGTCATCTTGTCGTCTTGTCATCTTATCTCAGCCATCTTGTCTGGCTGAGCTGATCCTCTCCAAAGGGCAGGAGAGCAGGAGAAAGGACCGTGAAGTGCCCTCTGCTTTGCTTACCCCGATGATGAGGGCTGTGGCTCCTGCTCACAGATGTCTGGGGAGCCCCAGAGGGAGAGATGGTGGAGGTAGAGTCCACTGCACTTGGCTGCACTATATGTGGCCCAGGAGGAGACCTAGGATGAAGCATTGAGTGCTGCCCTTCAGAGCAGATGGGGACCTGGAGAGGCTTTTGCATTCCTTTTGTAAAAAAGCACAGTACAAGAGGGGCAGCTGGGGGATGAGAAAGCGCAGCCCAATTAGCTCTTGGAGTCTCCACAGGAATAGAGACATTAGGCTGTAAATCCAAAGGGATGGAATCTTCACGTGTCCTTTCCTGTCCAGGAGGGAGGCCTGAAGGTGAGGGGCTCTGCCTCTTCTGTGTCCCAGATGGGTGTTGGGTGGGGCTGTGTGTCCTCCAGCTTGCTTTGGGCACAGGGGTGCCCTGGGCTCTGTGGGCACCGCCCTGGGTTCCTCTCTTTTGCTGCAGGCAGAACAGGCTCTTGGCCCTGCTCCTTCAGGGAGATGGAAACCAGTACCCCTCTGTCAGGGCTCAGAGCAGGAGGTGTGAATGCTGCAGCTTGTGCTGGAGACCTGGGTGCTCAGTGGCCCATGGGCCCCACTGAGAAGGATGACAACCCACAGGGTATGTAAAGCTCCTGCTCCCCAGACAGCAACCTGGACACTGCCAGACTCTGGATCCATGGGCAGGGAAGGGATGTGGCTCCACATTGCCTGGCTGAGTGGCAGGCAGTGTGGTCCTGCATGGGGATGGGGATCATGCCTGGGGTTGTCTCTGCCACCAAGTGAGGCCCAAAGGCTCACGAGGGCTCGGAGCAGCTGCCGTGGGGTGCACCCACCCCACAGGGATGGGTGCAGTGAGGGGCACAGAGCTAAACCCCAACTGCAAGGATTGCCTCCCTATTGTGGGACAAATCCCCTTAGTGTTGTTTATCTCCCCCTCAAGGGGAGGATGTGCTGCCTCCCAGGGGACACCTCCAGTGCAAAGCTCCATCCCTGGGATGTCCTGGGACGGTGTCCCGGGAGGTGAGCAGTGGGCAGGAGCGGAACCATGGGACTCTACCATGGGAAGGGACAAGCATGAGGCAGCTGCCCCCAAACAGGCACTGCAGCTGGTGCTCCCTGCACCCCGTGATGCATCATGAGGTGACCGTGGGGTGCTCCACAGAGCAGGCTGGTCTGGACTAAAGCCTGGGAGCTGCGTTTGGCCTTGGGGAGCCCCACTGGGCTGTTTGCCATGGCCTTGGGCTCGAGGGACTTGTGCATCCCCCATTTGACAGGGATAGGGGTGGAAGAAGGATGCAGGCAGGCATGGGGCACAGAGGTGCCTGTGGGGACGCCGGGACACCTCACCCCGGGGCTCAGCGCGTCCAGGGTTAGGGCTGGTGGCACTTCCCATCCCGGGTGACCCGCCAGCCTGCCTGGCGTGGGGCCGGCCCTGGGTGGCCCTCGGTGGCCGAGGCGGTGACCACAAGCAGAGTCCTGCGCTCGGCCACCCGCGCTGCTCAGGTACCAGCGTGTCTTGTCTTGCAGCACCATCTAGTGCTGCGGGATGGGGAAGCCCCGCCCTCCCCGCGAGAGCCGCGGCAGCACCGTGGGGAACAGGTCATGGCTGTCCCATGTCCGTGGGTCCTGCTGCCAAGGCGAACCTGCCAGGAAAGCCAGCCAGGCTGCTGGTGGTGGGGATGAACAGTGTGCCTGCTGGCCTGGGGCAGCCGGAACCACCTCCCCCGTGCTCCTGCTCTGTGCCAGGGAATTTCCTGCAAGGATTCTGGGAAACATCAAGGGATGCAGACGTTCCCAGTTTCTGAGCCAAATATATCTGGCCTCAGCTGCTGGTTTTGCCACCTCCTCCCACGGAAATTGGAACTCTGCCCTTTCCTTGGTATACTTTTGCTTTTCCATCAGCCAGGTGACCGTGGCTCTGTCAGTCCCTGGCCCTCAGGGTCTTCACAGCACTCTTGTGGTTTCCCACTGCATTCCCAGCCATTTCTTGGTGCTCATCTTCCATAGCTGGTGTGATGTGAGTGTGATCCCTTTCTGCAACTTGTCGCTGGTTCCCTGTTTGCACACCTGGGGCAATATCAGACCTTTCCATCCTGGCTTTGGGGACACCAGGATACCGGCACTGTTACACTGCCCTCTCCTTTCCTTGCTCTGTGTCTCCATCTTGCTCCTTCTCAGCTTGTCATCCCTCCTGGGTGTCTGCTACATTCCCTACCCTGCCTGGCACTGGGGCGCTGGGAGAGCCGACAGGATGACTTTGGTGTGGGGAGGATGGTGCAGGGAGGACTTTGGCACAGAGTTGGATGCCGTAAGAACTGAATGCTCTTCCAGAGTGGCCTTGGCAATGGCTGGCCCTGCTTGCAGAGCCCTGCTGTGGATGTAGATGTCAGATGTGAAGTGGGGTGAGGCAGCTGCTGAGCCCCAACAGGGATCACACCCAGGTCCCTTGGCATGCAGGAGCTGGTGGCCAGACTCCCTGGGGCAGCAGGAACTGGGCACTTTGGACTGATAAATGGCCCTTTGAGTCCTGTTTCTGCCTCAGCTGCCCTCCTGTCCTTGGGCACAGTTGGGACTGAGCCCAAGTCACCTGGCAGTGCTGAAATCCCTGTGTCTGAGCAGTTCAATGCCTGGCTGGTGCTCTGCCTGCACGGTCATGGTAACTGAAGGGTGTGCCCCACAAAAGGGACAGAGGGACTCAAACCTTCCCAGCTCTCCTGTCCTCCCCTCAGTGCTGCTGGGGAAGGATGGAGCTGGGATGGAATGGTACTGACCCTGCAGGCTGCCTGCAGCTGCCATGCTCTGCCCATGCTGCCAGTGCCCGCAGGAAGGTAAGAGTAGCAAAGCAGACACTGAACATAACATGGCCCTGGGCTGTTTGTGTGCCTTTTGTTTGGCAGCACCTTTCATGAATCAGCTAATTAACCACGTTAGGACCGCTCTGCTTCCCTGCCTGAGCTTTATTGGGCAGGGCAGATCTGGGGCACGTGCCAGTGGGAGCCCCGGTCGGCTTTGCCAGTCAGTCAGGCAGCTGAGGGCTCCCACAGCAGTCGGAGTAGGTGACACCCTGAAGGGATGCTGGCGATGGGCAGAGGGTTTGAGGGCCCTGTTCCCCCTGACCCTCATTGCAGGCAAGAGCCCCACGCACTCAGGACCCCACTCTGCAGCCATGCCTGTGCTTCAGGGAGCCTTATGGTGTGATGGACCCTAAACCCTGAAGCCAAAAGGGTTTTGTGCACTACCCTCCTCCTTTACTTTTACTCAGCAGCTGTGCAACATCTCAGCTTCGGGGGGAGGGGTCCCATGTGGAGACACGGCTGGAGGGCAGTGAAGATGGAGCTTTACCCCAATGTCTCTGTGCCAGCGCCTGGGCTGTGCACAGCTCTCTCCACTTCCCGATGTGTCTCTGTGTCCTCTGGTTGCATGTCCAGGCACTGCAGGGCTGCCCTGCCCTCTCCACCAGGTTTCCACAGGCTGCCAGGGGCGCTCACAGCCCTCCCAAAGTGGAGCTCTCTGGCTGGCAGGGAGCACCCTCTGAGCACATTCCCTGCCCCGAGGCTCTCGCAGGACAAATGCCCTGTGCCTGCTGGGTGCTGGAGGGCACTGGTGCCTGCCATGGGAACTGCCAAGGCCAGAACACCCCGGCTGTGAACAATGAGCCAGGGAAAGCTGCAGCTGTCGGACAGGATTCAGTGGCTGCTGCCGAATCCGGCCAGTTCCTCTCCCAGGTGCTGCTTGTTTAGCCAGATGCCAATGGCTCCAGGTGCCGACAGCTCCAGCAAGAGCCAGGAGGCAGCAGCTCCAGGTGAGCCAGGGTTTTTGTGAGTGGCTGGGCTTTGGGTAAGGCCCTGTGTAGTGAGAGACTCCTCATGGCCCAGCCAGGCCCTACCCCTCCAAAATTGCCCCTCTCCCACTATACAGCCCTCCCCTCGTGCAGAGTCCTGCATGTGGACCAGGCTGGAGGAAGCTTCCCTGCCAAGCCTGTGAACTTCCAGGTGGAAACTTTTTTTGTAATTAAAAGGGGGAATTGCGGTGTTGGTCTCCACACCGCTTTCTCACCCTCAACCTTTGCACTGAGGGTGAGATGGAGCTGCCTTTGGGTCATGGCCAGAACCACCCCAGGGACACGGATGGGTGGTGGCAGTGATGACACATGTACCCCTGATCTGGGCTGCTCCTGCCCTTTCCAGCCCTGTTTTTCCCTTTGCTGGCACCTTTGCTGCCTCAGAGCCAACAGCCCCGTGCAAGGGGACCAAAAGCTGCCTGTGCTGTGCTTGGGCCTTGAACATGGGACATGTGAGGGCAGCACACTGCCCGTGTTTCCTGTCCCTTCTGCCAGGGCTCCTAAATCCTCAGCCCCACAGGGAGGGGACCTGCGGCTCCTGCTCTGGGCACCCCAGGGCGCTTTGCCTGGGTTTTGGGTGCTGTCTGCTCAGACCCCACTGTCCTCCCTGCCCCAGCGGGCCTCTCTGCCGGCTGCCTCCGACCCCCTGCTCTGCTCCCGCTCCGCCAATATCGCCAAGGAGGCAGATCCCGACACTGGGAGAAGCTGGTACAGGACCGGGAGCGGGTGAGGGGCTCCCAGCTATTTCCCAGGAAGCCACTGGAGGGCGGCAGTGACCCGCCGCAGAGGTGCTGGTGGCGCATCCACCACCTCTCTGGACAACCCGTTCTAGTGCTTCACCACTCTCATTGTAAAAAATTTCTTCCTTATATCTAGTTTAAATTAACCCTCCTTTGAAGCCATCACCCCTTGTCCTATTGCCACGGGTCTTGCTAAAAAGTCTGTGGGTGCCCTTCAAATACTGGAAGGTCACAACAAGGTCTCTCTGGAGCCTCCTCCAGGCTGAACAACACCAGCTGTCTCTTCACAGGAAGGCTGTTCCTCCCCTCTGATCATTTCCATGGCCTCCTCTGGACCCCCTCCGACAGGTCTGTGTCAATCCTGTGCTGAGGACTCCACAGCTGGATGCAGCACTCCAGGTGAGGTCTCACAAGAGTGGAGCTGAGGGTCACCTCCCTCCGTCTGCTGGTCACACTGCTTTCGATGCAGACCAGGATACAGCTGGCCATTAGAAGAAAAGGCACCCAGGGTAGACTCGGTCTCACTGGGAACACCTATCCGTCCCTCTGCTCTGAGTCCTGGTTGTAACTGAGCTTGGCAGGAGATTCCTGGTCCCTGTCTCTGCTGGACACCTTCCGTGCGGGTCTACAGAACATCTGCCCTAGAACACAGAGGTACCTGCTCTCAAGACCCTCAACCCTTTTATTTTTCTTATTTGGATACCTTTTGTCTCTCCCTTGATGGAGGTGCCACCCTCGCTGGGTGTTGTTCATGCTGGGTGCAGTCTCAGTTGATGTCTTTGAAGGCTGGCCTAGGATGGGTTATGCTGCTGCCAAGGCTCTGCCCTGCAAGTGCCACAGGCTGGGATTCATCCGTGAGGTTTTGTGAGAAAGCTGTTACAGTGATTAATGGGGATTAGTGGTCCAGCTTCAATCCTCCTAAAAAATATTTACACTGTGGCTGAATCCAGGATCTGAAGTGATGACTTTTATTTCTCTGACTCTCCTGAGAATCTTAAGCCCAGACACAGGACAGGCTGACCAAGGTGTCAAGTGATCATACAGCTGTCTAGATGTCCAGCAGCAGAAGCTGGAGATGGCCCTTCTCACGATGTCCCATGTGCTAGAGCTGGTTACAAATGACAGAGGCAGCAGGGCTGGAGAATCCTGTCACAGCAAAACTGCTGCCCTGTGCCAGGGAACACACGTGGGGATTGTTGGTGTCGGCAACCACAGCCCGAGCGGAGCTCCAGGGAGCTCAGCCCAGCACGGGACAGACGCTGGCGAGCTCAGGGAACACAGACTTTCCCAAGGGGCTCGAGTGTCCCCAGGCACTTCAGAAAGCCGAACAGTGTGCAGTGCTGCCTGACAACTGGTGACAAAGAGACAAACTGCCCCGAGGGATAAACAGATGGAGGGGAGGCCAAGGAGAAGCCTTAGTCAGAATAGTCAGGACAGCGTTTCAAAGTGGCCAGCTGGAGGAAGAGAAATTTAGCCAGGATATGGGGGTTACAGAAGAGCTGTGGAAAGCCCTGTTCTGATGCTTCTGATGGGAGTTTGTGCCTGCTGAAAAGTACTTTTGTAACAGAAAGGAAAACACAAAGAACTAACGTTTCTTCTCTTCTTTGGACAGTAGGAATGTTTTAATTGAGAAATTTGTTTTAATTACATTAGGTGATATCAGTCTATTTTACAAGTTTGGGGTAAGAGGATGTGTGGACCAGTTACACAGAAACCCAGCAAAAGGATAAAAACCTACAACATGAGAAAAACGAAAAGGTTAACTTAATCCCAAAAGAAAAGCATTGAGTGTTTGGTGTGAGTGGAAATGGGAGATTACACCAGGGTCCAGAAAAGTAGAAAGGATGAGACTAATATAATTTACAGTATTGGTTCTGCATGATCATCATTTGCCCGTGTTCAGAGACAGCCTCTCTTCCCCAGGGCATCTCTGACCAGATGGCCCCATCTCTGAGGGTTTGGTCTGGTCTTGTCAGAGGAGAAAGCAAAATAACTGATGGGCAAAGGTCACAACCCACGTTGAGCTGGTCCCCAGGGTCACCACCTACAGGAGTGTCTTCCACTGGATAGTCAGGGGGTTCTGCACCAAGAACTGTATGGAGGAAAACTAAAACAGCTCCAAAAAGCCCCATCTCAAACGTAGAAAAGTCTCACTCTGGAAGTGCTTACGAGAAGATCGTCATCATAGAATTTGGTTTCTATAATAACATTACCACTGCGGGAGGAAAGGAGGAGAAAGAAGAGGCATTAGAAGGACACACAGACAGTGGACAATGACGACTCCTCTCTACACTCCAACAGGCTCACACCATATCCACCCCACAACAGTGCAGTGAGCACTGCATCCCGGGTCAGTCAAGACTGAAGGATGTCCCAAGCATTGCTACTGGAACGTCCTCTCCATCCCTCCCTTGTCACTCCCTTTCTGGGCACAGTACTGCTCAGGCTGCAGAGTGCTCAGACAGCAAAAAGTTCTGCTCACTCCTATTGCTAAAAATAAACTAGCAGTCCCAGCACCTTCAGGCCCTTCTCTCCTGCAGGAATTGTGAAAACCAATGGGAATTCTTTTTTTATTCCCCATCTCAATTCTCTAGTGCTGAGCAAGCTACATCAACCAATCTAACAAGTCATTTCCCTTAAGAAGTGCTTTAATGCAAACGTGGAAGCACATTTTGTACAAACTGCAATGGAAATGTGGATCTGCGTGTGACAGAAGCTCTGAGGATTTATCTTGCTGACTTTGGAGGTTTTGGTAGACAAAAGTAGAAACTTTGGGTCCATTACAACACCTGGACACCTGAGCAGTGTGATCTGACCATGTCTAAACAACCCAGCTCTTGAAAACCAAAGCAGCAGCTCCACCTCTGCTGCGGCTCTTGGTGTCTGACTGGCAAAGCTGAACCTGGTCAGCAGAAGGGTTTTGCTGTGGGTTGGACAGTGCTGGAACTCAAATGTCAGGAGATGATCTCAATCTGATATTTAGTCATCCCGGAACTCTTCATGTAGCGTGCTTTGGTTAGCACCAAGTGTCACATCTCCATTCTCTCCTGCTATGGAAACAAACATGAGTCCTTGGGAATATCAGAAATTGAGGTGCTCTCTAAGTCTTGGCAGCTGAAAAAGGCTGATTTCTTAGGGTCACAAATACTCCTTTGGATTTCTTTGGGTTGAAGGTTCTAGTTCTAGTGAAACACCTCAAAAATTACTTCAGGACATCTCCATGAATAGGAGAGATCTTGGCTGCCCACTACAAGTGGACATACTTCAGGGAAGGAATGGGACATCTGAGAACTGCAACATCTTGATTCCCAGTCCTGAGGATGTGATTTCCTGAGATGGTCAACCCAACTAGTCAGATGTCCTTGTTTCTTTACTCTGATTCCCAAATCTGGCTCCCCCTGTAGTGACTGACAGCCACCAGCTCTGGGAGCTGAGGACACATGCAGCACCTCCGAGGTTCTGAGCAGGCTGTGCCAGGAGCATTTGTGGGACACTGCTGCTCTCCTGAGCCCAGTCTCTTTGGAGTATGCTGTGAGTGGAAATCAGTGACGGCAGATCCCATCCCAGTACCTTCTCTATGTGATTGGCTTTCCTCCAGGCAGGGAGCCAGAGGGAAAACACTGGAGAGGGAGGTCTTCCAGAGGACACGGTGACCTTGCAATGAAACTGCTGCTCCCTGTCTGCCTCTTGTTGGCAGCAGGATTCCCAAACCCTTCTGTCTCTGCTGGCAGCGTGCTCCCTGTGTGCTTGCCAGCACCCATTTAGCACTGCAGGGAGGGTGGTTACCCTTCCCTCCAGGAGGCTGTTCCATCATCCCACCCAAGCTGGAGCCCTGCTGCCCACAGTCAGGACAATGCCCAGCACGTGTGACTGTGACACATGTCCGAGGGATCACGGACCTGCTCAGGAGTCCATGTGCAAACAGCAGCCAGGACTAGACCTTTCTGAGGAAGGTGTGTGAATCTTACTACAGGTGACTGTAAAATGACTGTTTCCTACCTGTTAAGGATATTTTAGTCCCAGATACAACTCTGTGTGACTAAATGCACAGTGTATGAACCAGTGTTAAGAGACACAAAGCTCAGCAAAAGGGTACAGTGATGAAACAAGTGCTACTACAGGTGACACACTGCATGAACAAAACCATCTTGGACAAGAGTCAATGATCAATAGCTGATTTGAAAATGGCCCAGACAGCTGTTGGGCTTTTTTTTCCCCCCTGGATGTACAGCACATTAAGCTGTAAAACATTTTAAAATCCTTTCATGGTTCACCTTTCAAAAAAATTAAGGAACTCTAATAAAGGATCAGTTCCACTTTCTCCAAACTTTTACTGCCATATTAATGCAAATTGGACCTGTGGGAAGGAAGGTAATGAGGTTGGCTTAGCCCCTTTCATCTCTCAACAACTAACAGTAGTGAGGTGATTCGGAGTTGGTAGCAGTTCCCTCTCCTCGTTCCCACTGTGGCCCCCAAGGAAATGCCACACACTGCTGCTGCTTTGCCTGCTCTCAGAGTCTGGAAGCCCAAGGCACTCACGTTAAAACGTTAGCTGGCATCATCTGTGATTCAGGTGCTGCCTCTATCAAGGACTGCCAAGTGTTTGTGGAGTTAGGAATCACAAAACCGAATTCAAAGAACCATTCTGCAAAGCAAAAAGAAGATCCAGAGACATTTGAAAAAAATAAAATCCACAAGGGGTCCTTTTGCTTTTCAACTGACAGGCTGGGGAACTCCCTAAGCTGTCCTGCTGTGCTGCCAACATTTTACATTTAAATTACTTCATCAGCTTAAGCTGCACTGAACTCTGCCCTCCTCTTAGAGCAGATACTCCCTCTCTAAAATAGCTGATGATACTGATAAGGTCACACCACTTCCTTAGCATTCAGTGGAAATTTCATCACAGGGAAACCACGCTCCTCTTGCTGACATCCCTGGGATCCAGTCAAGGTTAAGTGCACAACTAGTTGCCCAAAACATACAGAGCTCAGTGTTTTCTCTGCCCCTCCTCCAGCCCAGATTAAGAGTGAGGGGGGTCAGCTGTGTAGCCATGGAGTCACAGGCAAAGGTGGTGGCACTGCTGTAACCTGGCAAACCAGAGGCTCTGGCCTGGCAGTGGCCAGCACTCTGAGGAGGACGCAGGAATTCCAGTAACAGACAACTCTGAAATAACCTGTTTCCTTTCCTCTGGCAGCCTGTGGTGGATTCATGTCCTCAGGCACGATTACCCAGCTTTTTTGCTTACATAACAAAGTGTTAATACACTTATGAAATGCTATCCCTAATACTGTTGCCCATTAGTCTTGACAAGATGAGTGCTTCAGTCTACTCTGAAAAATTAAAATCACCATGTCCAACCCATTTTGGTTTCTCTAATCCCCCACGCCAGGTCAGTCCCTGTGCTGCAGCACACAGAGCACATCCATACCTTCTAGACACTGCCCTTTGAAATAAACTTTCTGTTCCAGTCGGAATTTCTCCATTTGTTCTGCTGAGGAAAAGTTTAACTCCCGAGACACCGCTTTGCATTTCAGGATTTTTTTAGGAACTCGAGCTGTGATACAGATAAAGAAACGTTATTTGGACACAATAAAACAAACCCAGCTGCTGCAGGAACTATTATTCTATACTTTGAAATAATGATTAGTGCTAGTTCAAAATCACAGCAGCAGGAGAAATGCAAACACAAAGCACTTTGTTTTAACATTTGCAAGAGTGAAATCCAGGATGTAAACAGGTTAAGTACCTTGCCCAGAGCCAGGAATGAAACTTGTGACAGAACCAGGGATACAACGCTGATCTCTCAGACTGCTGGTTCTTAGTTGTTTGTTATTTAACCCCACAACTTTTCAAGCTCAAATATGAGAAGCAACTTCAGTTTTTACTTTGGGAAGTGTGCTGAGGATCACAGGCAGCCAAAGGGCTGCTAAGCACACCAGGCCTGTGAGCCCTTCTCACTTCTCCTTCCCTTTCATACTGAGCATCCCCAGTGAACCACAAAGGGGTGTTTCTCACCCCATAGCCCTTCCTCAGCCATCTCAGAGCTCTGGGAAGTTGTCCTGTACAAGGACACAAAATGCCTGTTCCCGAAACACTGAGACCTGCACAGGCTATAAAGCTGGTACCACATCAGAGAGTTTGAGAGAGCAATTTGGCAATCCGGGTTTCTGGGCCTTTGCAATGGTCGGGACACCAACACCAAGTGGCAAACTGTACCTGTTAGATATTTCACAACATTATTTTCTTTTAGAGTGGAGGAGTAACAGAAGGGAGAGTTTGGGAGCACTGATTGATATGCTGAAAGGTCCTAATCAGGAGAATATGGGGGAGAGTCAATACAGTAAAAATCTCCCAAGCCCCTCATTTTTCAGTGGTGTGGATTGTGCATAATCCTTCCTGCATATTGGAGAATGTTTCATGTAACTTTATTAGAAATAAAGAGGGGAGGGAATACAGCTGGCATGTGCGTTATGAGCCAAACTGTTCCTAAATGGAAAGCATATCAAAACATCCATGAGCAGAGAGCAGGCTGGTGTTTAATAAGAGTCTATCCAACCCCAGGCAAATTCATCTAATGTAGAGCAGTTTAATGGAGTAGGACCTTGATATGAAACCAATCTCAAGAGCTGTAGGGTGAGGGAATGTAAAGCAGCATCCTGTCCCATGGAGGAGTACACAGCCCACGGTTTGTAAGAAAAAAAAGATAAAAAAGAAAATTAAAAGTGTAAGGGAAGAGTGTTACATGTAAAAGCTCTCTAATTATTTTAGAAGGTTTTTTTACAGCATAGAGAACTGCATGGCACCAACCCTTACAAGTACAGACTACAGGCTGTTATGATAAACATCCTTTTGCAGTTAAGTGTAAAATGAGTCATTAAAACTATTCTGCAATTTAGTAATTACAATTCTTTCATCCCCAAGACAGACTGCTGGCATGTTTGCTTTAATATTGTAAAACTATAAAATAGAGGATTGCTTTTAATAAAAGTAGGACTGTGTAGTCTTTAAATATCTCATTTAAGATATTTTAATTTATATTTACACTTTCAAGCAGAAAAATTCATTGAAATAATTTTTAAACTGATTTTCCTTTTATTTGTTTTTTCTGTTAAAAAGATAGAAAAGAAAGAAGTTTAATTCTCACCAGTTAGGTCCATTTTAAGACAATGCTGGAATGCAGCACAGACTTAATCCTAAATTTACTCCTGCTTTTTGTTAACTTCAGGATGTATGTGCACATTTATTTAAGCACCTACAGAGCCAACATACATTTAGTCAGATACTTTATGCTGATTAGATTAGAAAATGATGAATGACACATTTCTAATTTACCAAGCAAGTAATTTTGTGTCCAACTATGTTTAGTTAAAAACTGAAATTCAATTAAAATATCTGTATCATTATGTTTTCATATGTTTAATGCAGCTACCTTAAACATGGAGAAGTAAGAGAACAAGCCATCCGTGCCAGGCTGATCTTACATTTCAAACTACAACTTTTCTTAAGCAATGCAAGGACTGTTTGTAGTTCATGAATGAAGGCTGGCTGTGGTGATGGGGAACACCAGAGGATTCTGTAAGTGCCACACCTCAGCCGCTCGCTCCAAGATTTGCTTATATATTGGAAGAAATGAAACTTTACAGATTTGCATCTCCCAACTTGTCTCCCCGTCACTGAATGAGCTGATGGGAAAAGCTCCTGCTGTCAAAAGCTGGTTTAGATGATTAATTCCAGTTTCAGGTGCTCAGGCAGTGATTTTCACTACTTAAGGCAGTTTAACGTTAAGACTTCGGCACCAATCCAATACCACATTAATATTGTTTTTATTCCATCTAAGTGGTAATAGTAAGTTAAGGCAGTAATACAGTGTCATGATTTGAAACTTAACAGTTCATTTTATAAAGAAATCTGTACTTAAATCAAATAGAAGTCGTTCTTAAAAAGCAAATAGAAATAGTTTGAAAGAAATATATTTTATTCACTCTACTACGTATTTGGTTCTTTGTTTGCTCTGTCTAGACTGTCATTTGCCCTCAACAGCCACAGAACAGACACACACACAGTACTATGTAACGAGTTCAAGCCACATATGGCTTTCATTTTACAACAATTATTCTGACTGCCCTCACCCTTCTGTTGCAGGGCTGTACCAGAACTGCATTTCCCCACACCTTTTAACTCACAGTCAGATTACCCTCCTCTGCTGGACACCTCTCCCCTTTCTCAGCCTATTTACTTATTGAACATCACCTATCCATCTCAGCTTTCTTTTTTTGCTAAGCCATACAAGAACGCCTTTTTTCCTCTCTTCTCCCAAGAAAGACCATCCTCCCATACATAATCTTTCCAGCGGCTTCTCCTAATAGCTCTCCTTTGCATCTGTTACAGTTTGCAGTCATCCATCTTCTAGATGGATGAGTGAACTGTGCTCCAGAAAAGGTCTTAACAATTCCTTGTACAACGGGCATTAATCTCTAGCCACAGTATGTTTTAATTAATTCCCCAGGCTGCTCTGATGGAGATGAAGGTTCCATTTTAATATGTGAGGAAAGGTGGTAAGACTTGCCCACAGATGACATCTTCAGAGCAGGGGTATCTTTGCAACTCAGAAATGTAGCACCACCCAGCCCCCAAATGCACAACAGAGTCACACAGTACCTTCATGCTCCACTCCAGGTACAGACAGATCTTCTGTTCCTTGCCAGAGGATTTTCCCTGTTTCTGCATCCCGAAGGTTCATCCAATTTCTGATTGGGAAGCAAATTAAGGAAAACAAGCCATCTACATCCCTAAATGATGCATGTAGTATTCTCTGCTAAGCTCTGAAATAGGCTACTCCAGCTGAGTTTCAATCACGTTTTCCAATTCTCAGGAGGCCAAGGAAAAGAGATGCTTTTTCCTAGAAAATAAATGAACAAACCAACCCCTGACCAGAATGAATTCAACAAGAGTTGTATAGTTATAGATTTAGTTTTCACTTCAGACTGAAGCTTGTTAATCTCATTTATCATTTTGCATTGCTTCTAGAGGATAAAGGCAGTGTCACTGTGCTGCCAGAGCTTTGCTAACAATAACAGATAATTCTACACAAACTTGTTCTCCAGCATTTGAAAAATCCTAGAAAAAGGAGTGTTTCCTATATAATGTTAGGAAAAAAGTAACATCCCACCAAGCTCGTTTTCTTAGCTTACAAAATATTAATATCATGGGTTGCTCTACTGCTGCTGACCTTGTAACTGCCACTCATGGGAATTCTCTGCTGTCGAGTGCCATGCAGAGAGATCTTCTCTTTCCACTCTCAGCAACTGAGGCTGTGCCAGCTTTCAAAAATCCTGAATCAGTGAATTAGTTGTTAAAGTTATAGGCAAGTAGGAAATACTCGTATTTCCAGAGCAACAATGAGCAATGATCTTAAGCACAACTTGAAAAGTTGTTCCCACAGGACGACTCAGACACTGACATTGCAGAACGAGGAGCCTGCAGAGCTGCCTGACGCTCCCCTGAGTGGGGACACGGCCATCTGTGAGCCTCAGGCCCTCCTGCTCCAAAGCTCATCAGGGTGGCTGCGAGGATGCACCAGGGTGAACACCAGAGACTGAACAGAGCAGGATCTGTGAGATGAACCTACACAAACCAGCATCTTTCCAGGAGTTTCCTTCAGCTGCTTTATGGCAGCACACCCTCGGTACTCAGCACTTCCCAGAGCAACTGCTCAAGGAACTGACTGGGGAGCAGAGAAACAGCAGAGGGACAATATGGACCTTGACGAGGGTATAAATAGGAGCTGTCAGAAATTTGCATGGTGAACTCATCCTCTTAACACACACAGTTTCCAGGCAGACTCACACAAACTCGTCACACTGATCACATTTTTCCAGAGCTCCTGGGAAGAAACAGATGCTTTAGCAAATTTTGCATTACAGGGCAACATTTGTTTTAAAATTATGTGTGTGGAGGAAGGAAGGGAAAATGGCTGCTGCAGCACAGATGTGAGGAGTCTCTCCCTTCCTGAAGACTGGCCAGACTTTCCATGTCCCACTGAAAGGACAAGAGGGAATTGCATGAAAAGGTTCTGTTTACACAAAAGTTAGCAACAACTTGGAGCATGGAAGAGGGAGCACAGGGCAGCCTGCTCATGTCCTTCTAGGCCTGTTCTAAAACACATTAACACTTTTTCTGGAATTAAGGCAAAAGGGAGAGAAGACGAAAAGCATCTTCATCTGAATGCCACATATGCCACCTCCATATCCTGGCAGTAAGCTGGAAAGTGGAGCTCTCTCCCCAGCTCACAGCCCAAGGGAGATGGATGGGGGCTGACACACCAATTAGAGAGAAAATGAGCAGCAGAACGGCAAGAAGAACCTGCAGCAGGGCTGGGCACTTCACGTGGTGCTGGCTGGAAAACCCAAAGGCCTCAGTCAACACAACCTGCAGGATGGAAGTACCCCAAAGGTAATTTAAAATGTCCAAAAAAATCCACCATTTTTCCATACATCTTCCCACGGGCAAACATACACAGTAGCCAGGGTGAAGCCACTTGCATAGAAAGCAGAGTACCACCTATCAAATGCCATGTACAAGGGGAAAGTAACAAATGAGACAATCTGAGCATCTCACCAACAAACCCATTTGTCTTCATGACACTCTGTGATGCAAACACTCTCGACTATGAGCTGTACAGTAATTCAGCAAATTGGGCATTTGATTATCAAAAACCTGTACTACATTTAAAAAATGACCCCCTCACAAGTATTTACTTACTACTTGTTCACCATCAATATCAGCAGGAGTTATGAGCTCATGGGTTTGGCCATTGGCCGCTTGGTGCCAAACTGAGCAGCAGAAAAGTTCCTCTAAGCTGGAGATGAACCACCAACCAGAAGAGCAAACCCAGCTCTGCACAGGAACTGATCCAGCCTCCCAATTGCTGTATCAGTACTCTGACTAATAGACTATTCCTTTCTCTTACCATGACTTGCCTTGTCTTCCTGTCCCTCTTCCCTTATCAATTTTCAGAGCACTCTGAAGTCACATTTACCATTTTCAAAAGTATTACTATATTAGAAGTGCCCTCCAGAGAGAAGAGGCCTGACAGCTTAATTATCATTCTTACTTGAAATACACAGTAAGAGAGTATTAGTGACCTACTATTTCTGGTGAGAGAAACACTACTGTGGACTGTTGACCTCTGCCACTTCTCCCTATCAGGATTTATCTCTCAATCCATTCCAAGGAACATGATACCAGTTATGCTGCCATGCTGAACCATCTTGGATATGTTAACATTTGGGGTGCTGGACTTGTACAAATTGCTACCTGGCTATATTATATTTTATTTTGATGTTCCACTGTAAATCCACGCAGAACAGCGTGCCCCATGCTTTGGGTTCTGACTGCCAAATTAAAGATGAAGAGTAAATAAAAAGCCCAGGGCTATACCTTGCTGCTGAGAGCCTGCCTCATGTCACAGTACCCGGAAAACTGAACACTGCTAACCTGCAGGAATTCCATATCAAACGAATACAGCTTTGGTGTCAGTGCAGGCAAAGCCTTTCTGGCCTTGACAGCTGCATGTGTTGGTTCAGGACATGCTTTTCCAACTTCTGCAAATGAAAAAAATGAAATCAACCTGCTAATCACAGTGTATACACAAAATTAAAATAAGTGGACACAGACACAAGTTCTTTCCCAGTAACTAAGCATTATTAAAAGGGAGGAACAAATAATTAGATCTTAAAAGTACACAAGCACAACCTTCTTCAATTGGAAAAAACACTTCATGTACATTAAAAAAATATATGTTTAAAAAGACACAGGCACCTGAAAAAAAATTCTAAGTCAAAACTGAGATAAAACTGTAATGGGATTAAACAGAGGCAGAACCCACCACAAGTGATTTCTTGACAAGGGAATACCTGACAAAGCAGCAGCTGCACTGCTTACCTAGTTAGCAGCTTATCACACTATTTCTGTCACCTTGGATAGAAAGGCTGGTACCAGGACGTGCCCCCGAGTGAAGAAAATGGAGATCTTGAACCAAACCCACACACACTGTTATCTTCTAATGTGTTTAATTGGTTTAAGATTCTTCCACCCCAGCATGACAGATATTGTTACTAAAAATAAAGAGTGCTGTGTCTCCTGAGCAGCAGTGGAGACCTGCAGGCAGGATGAAGAGGGCATTTTAAGTATTATTGAAAAGGAGAAAATAAATTAATATTGGTTTAATACAATTACTTTTTTTGAAGAGGCTCATGTCAAGCCACCTGGCAGGGGTAGCTACAAAGAGCAAGTAGAAAGTCAGGCAGTTACAGTTTTGTGAAGTTGGTATGTGTGGGGGTAAAAAGGAAGGACAACAGTGTATTTTTTAATTCAGTTTATCACTCTCAGTCACAGGAACACTCTTACACTTAAATTTTCATTCACCTGGATGTTGTTGGGTCTGGTGGTTTTTTGGAAACAATGTCTTATTTAAGACTCAATAGATCAAATACTCTTCAATCCTGAAGGCAAGAAAGGATTAGGTAGAACAGCAGAAGGAAGGGTGTTCTGTTGATCTATTTATATTCCACCACCTATTGGGTCAGCAAAGTCTTACATAAAAGCTTTGTAGTAGCTGGAATTCAACTTGCTTTATATACATGACATGAATTAGCTTCCTCACAGACCCACTTTGCTCAGCCTGATGAAGGGAAATGGCTTGTGCATTTCTAAATCCAAATTTTGCTGTCTTGAATAGCTCTGATGTCAGAAGTTTTTTCTTTTTTTTGTATCTGTCGTAGAGATCACTTTGTTCAAACAAATTAAAATGTACATCCTTATCTTTCAGTGCTTTAGCATTGCAAAAGATTCCCTTGTATTACCACACTTGTAATTAAGAATAACCTTGAGGGAAGAGACAGTACAAACAAAATTAATCATTAAAGTAGAACAGAGTTAAAAGTTCTGCCTCAATCTCCCTGTTATTTGTGTGCTGTAATGTTTAGCACTTCTGGAGTATCTCAGGCTGCAGCAAACAGTAGGTGTCATTTCTTTCATTAAAACGATCCATTTTTCATTTTATTCCTTGCTGTCTACACCCTTTAAAAACCTTAGGAACTGCTGCACTCTTATCTTTCATAATAAAAGGAACCCTAATGTTCATAACCCCTCCAGAAATAAGGTCTTTCAGCATCTTTGCCAGCTTTTATTTTTTTTTCCACATAAAATGAAACATTAAGAGAGTTGTCCTATGGGACAAATGACAGAGAGAAGGTGGAGCTGAAAGCTCTGAACAATTCAGACTTACATCTCTGCTGTAGACCCAAAAAAGCCTCTGATCTGGACCGACCAACTTTCACTTCTGGTTTTACATTGTTTGCCATGAAAAGCAGACACGAGCAGGAGTCATGACATGGGTGAGCAAGTAAGTAAAGACCAACCTTCAGGATTTACATTTTATATTATCAGACATATTTTCCCAAAAGAATATTTGCACCTCAGTTGTTTAATCCAGTCTGAGGAGTAAGGACCAATATAAGTTACCCAAAATAACTACCAAACTACAGGATTATGAAGGAAACCACCCAAATGGCTTTATGTTTCTCCTTCACTTATACCATTCATCCTTTAATCTTTCCAATCTCTAATCTCACTTTTTATTACAACTCCCAAATCCCTCTTCTGCAGAACTCCTAATTGTGTGCTTAAATTTAAGCATATGCACAGATATTTTGCTCCATCAGCCTCTTGAATTCCCTCTGTTCACACTCAAGAGAAATGCTGCTGTTTTGTGTTTATAAACAACCAAGGGCACACACTGGCAGTGTGTTAAGAGGAAAGGACACTGTCCTCCCAGCCTAGGGATGAAATTCAGTGCAAAATCCTACCTACTGACTGAGCACCCATCCATTCTGTGTCGTAATAGAAATACCAAAACAAACACTCCAGCTGGAAGCTGTTCCTCAAACATTGCTGAGCCTTTGGGTATGGCACTGTCAACTTTTCCTGCTTTCAGACAGCAGCACATTCTCCTGAGTTCCAGATAAGACAGAAAACATTCTATGACAGCTCTTACAACAGCAGGCTTTTTAAAAACTCCTCTATTATAAACTAACTTTCCTGGAGTGACACACAAGATATGGGTTACTGTGCTTCTCCAAATGATGGGAGGTGCTGGGGACTGGAAAGGTGCTCTGTTAAATCCTCAGATGGAAGGAAGCCAATTATCCCTTCAAAGCACTCCTGACACTCCTGTACTCGCTGTAGAAGAGCCTGCTTTTAAAGTCTCCTGCACAGAACAAATTGCTGTGCAGCAGAAGCCAGGGAGATCCACGGATTAACGGGAACCACACGACAAAATGCAGCAAAAATCCTCAGCAACCAACAAAGTAATTGCACAGCAAATTATGTAATCAGAGGGATATATTTAACAGTTACAGCATTATAGCAAAAAGATCAACACAATATCATATACTTGTATAGTTTGTACTTCCCTTTATACTTTCTGCCTTACACCTTTGTGTGGTATCACCACAACACATTTTCATTTAACATCCACCAGACAGTCCTGGGTTAAGCTGCTCTTGGCCTATACTTAGAATGACAGTCACACAAGTTACTGCACACCATGCCAACCTTACCTTAACTGTAACAGAAACTGATGCTAAAAGGGCAGCAGTTAATTGTGAGGATAAAAACAGGTTTTTTGAGTTAGGAAAGGTTTTGAGGTTATAGGCTAGGCCTAGTAGTACTTTTTGGTCCAGAGATGAGAATACTGAAACTTAATTAGTCCTATGAGTAAAACCAGCAGGATAGCAAAACCAAAATGAGATAAGAAGGTTTGGGGAGAAGATATCCATGAGAAAGGAATGTTGAAGAGATAAATTTCTCACAGGAGAGAGACATCTGGGCAGAAAGTGACATCCAATAAGAAGCTGTAATAAGGTTCACAGACACTGTGATACAACATATGGGTGGGATTTTACAATATATATTGTGTAACTTGTAGTTATAGAGTATCTTTTTCTTTCTTGCTTGCCTTTTTCTTTTATTTTTCTTTCTTCATGGAGTGGTTTAATAAAATATCTCGTGTGTGATACCTGCGAGCTGTGTCCCCTTCTTTTGGCCCCCACGACCTCAAGCCATTCGCCCACAGTTCATGTTGCCCCACTGTCCTGTGTGAAGCAGGCAGAGCTCAGACCATTCCCCCCAGGCAGTAAGGCTGGTCCTGCTGCCAAGCCCCAGTGTCACTGCTGTGTGTCACTGCTGTGTGCCATGGTCTCCCTGCACCTCGGGGGATCATTGAGAAGCTGAGCTGTGTTCCCAGCACGTATTTCCTGCTCGAAGCTCTGAACAATTCTTAACTTACCAGGGCTCAGGTTGACGCATCTTGCAAAAGTCTACAGTGAAAATGCAGTCCTGGTCAATTCACAGTCAGATCAGCTGCAAAGGGATGTCAATAAACCAGAGAAGTACAGAAGCCACTTAACTCTGCACACACAGGAAATGCAGTGAACATGTCCAGCATTTGCTAATAAAAAATTTATGCAGACTATCCCATTAAAAAATTGTCCTTTCAAACGGTTTACATTGAATGATACAAGTATTATTCACTCTTTTCATCAAAATGAACAGTTAACGCACAGCTCTACTCCACAGCATCCTGGTGATATCACACAGCAGAATAAGACATGGAGTTTGCTTCAAGTTAGTTTATATTTAATTTTCACTGTTGTCAATTAACTGTCTGAAAATATTCAGTGAAATCTTTCCAAATCTTAAATATTTAAACCAGAATCGGTGAATAGTTACAATAGTCTAAACAAAAGCAGTTACTTTGTATAAAAGCAATGAGACTGGAGAGCTCCTAAACTCTGGAAGGAGAAGAGTCCAGTCTGGGCATGCAGGGTGGGAGAACGTTTTGCAATATTGTAAATGAAGCCAAGCTCTCATTTCATTGGCTCTTCCTCTCTTCCTCAAACTAAAGGAGCAAGAAACAAATGAATGTACATTTAGAAGGAAAGAGTTCAGATGAAGCTAAGGGTCATGAGGAGGGAAAAAGGTAAAAAAGAACAAATGACAGTGGTTTGCAAACAGCTGAATGAGGGACATAGACATGCTGCTTCAAGGCTGACACCTCTGTCCAGGTGAGTCTGGTGTTGCAGAAGCCCAACAATTTTTGTCACTGATGAATATTAGGAACCAATTTAGGCATTTGCAAGTTATCTTTGATTTGTTCAGACAAAAGCAACAGGTGACAGTGCTGAGCAGCTCCTGCCTGCAGCAGAGGACACTGCCGTGTTGTTACCCTGATTCACCAGCAAAGGCCACAGGACAAGGGTCCTGGAGCACGTGCCAGGCACAGCTCTGGGAACTGAGGCCAACCCAAAAAGAAAAATCACTTACAAGTTTCGAAAACCCCACACCCCAAGATTTGAGATGCATAACAACAAAACTTACAGTAAATCCCAAAATGTTGTTTAAAGTGGGAATTAGCTCCAAATCAAATCCACACACAAATCAGCAGCTTATGGGGTGGGTTCCTCTCACAGGGAGCAAACTGCCTTCTGTGCCAGATCTGTGGAAGGGCTTTGTCTGCTGCTATTAGAAATGTGCTTTGTTTCCTCTAGAAATAGATGTTCAAATGGTTCCTAGAACCAGATACCAGTGCCAAATAAGAGCAAGCTGAACCAATGCAGTTGTTTTATGCTGCTTTCTGTTGCGTTTTTAGGCTTTTCTTTGGCTTCTCTGAATAGCCTTGACAGAATTCCTTTATACCAATTCCTTAGCAGGAAAAACAACATCAGATCTGGAGCATCTGGAGATTGCTTTACAAGCTGGGTAGTAAAATAATCAATAACTTAGAAAAACTCATCATTGCTTGCAGGACCATCTCAGAACCGTGAATAGCACAAAGAAAATTATATTCTCTTTTCCAGTTTCCAAATTGTATTCTCTTTTCCAATACCCAACTCCTCCCCATCTTCTCTGCATTTTAAATGGCTCTCAAAAATTAGCATGTTAGAAAAGCCTGAGCTTGTGCTAAGAACGCTTTGAATATTAACATAGTTAATGTCATCAGTAATTCTCTGAGTTTGCAGTAACAGCAGGTGAATCAATGGGGATGATACATTCATCCAAGAAAATAATGTGACCTTTAAAATCCATAGGGCTTTACCAGGACATAATTTTAAAGTGGGTTGCTTGTTGCTCAGTGGAAAGAACAAAACTAAACGTAACTAGGGAGAAAGTTAATAGTCACACCACATATACAAGGGAAAACGAAAACAGAAATGAAACATAATGGAAACATTATGGAAGGTGCCTGATCTGTATCAAAAGGTGAGACAGTTTGCAGGACACCTTGAGGAGCCACATCCAGAATGCTTAAAATTGAGTAACATTCTTTAAACCTCAAAACAATTTGGAATAAGTCTGTCCACTTTTTAATTTTAGCACAACAAACAATTTTCCTCTCTGCAAGGGAACACTGGAAGTGATTCAGTGATTGAAACAACTTCATTTTGTCTTAACTACTTCAGAACAATCACTTCATAACAGATGAACTATTATGGTAAAATTTCTAGGTTCTCAGCAAAAAGTGAACTAGAGGGAGTACTATGGAATTAATGCATCTAAGGCTTCTGGTGAATAACTTCTTTTTCAGAGATAAGGTTGCAACCAGAAGCCCTCAGCGGAATTTACCTCTCTGTAAATTGTTATGGTCTATTGTTCTTTACACAGTTGAAACACAGGACACCACAACAGTCATGCAACAAAATTAGCTTTAGTGGAATGAGGATTTTAAACCTTGATATGTCTCTTTATTTTATAAAATTATTCAATGGTTTTAAAATATGCATTATAGTGGCTTGCTTATAAAAGAAAGCTTGGCTCGATTTCCCGTCATTTTTGCAACACTGAAGGATTGGATTTTTTTTACATGTCTAAAAGGATCCTCACACTTCCCCACACTGACAGGGCACAGACCTGAGCAGGGGAACAAAGACTTCTTTGACCAATTTTTTAAATGGGATAAACATGGCTGCTTAGCTGGCATTTTCATATAGTTTCACTTGAATGACCTGTAGCCTGGTGTGAAGAGTGGGGAGAAAGCAAACCTAAAAGGCTCTAAAGAAGCAGTTTTATCAGCACTGCTTGGGGCCAGACGATGCCTTTGTTCCTCAAAGGCCTCTGCAATAATTTCTCTATTGAGCAAAGTGATGTTTATTGAGAATGGCAAAGCTGAGCATCAGCAGGTCCCCCCGCTGTTCTCTTTATCCATCCCCTGCACTCCCAGTAATATTTTGGACTGAAAGTGTCCTCCTGGTAGAATAAGGAACCGACAACACAAAAAGCCTCGATGACTTCCAACTGCCACTGCTTATCTTGTGACTATGTGCTTTTTTCCCCATTAATGTTTAATTTCTTTTTTCTCTCCTTCACTTCATGTCTTACAGAGCTCTCCAGCACATCAGCCTACTGAGCTCCAAAGGCCACTCACCTCTGATAATCCACCGATTGATCAGCTTCATGTGCTTTAAAATTATATGTAATTTACTGGAATTATTATTATATCATGTACTTCTAAGAACAGATCTGTAGACTGGAAATTGATGAGCGATTTGGATTTGAATGAACTATCCTACCAGTTTGCACAGCTTCTCACTGTCACTGTCACCTGCCTTGGGCCACCCCAGACAGGAGGCAAATCCCTTCAATTAACTAGAGACAGGATGTCCCACTGAACAGGCAATACACTTACAGCTCAGTGATTAATAACTTAAACCATTAACTGTGCTTCAAAAACTTCAAATCATGTTCTCAAAGTAGCTTTTTAACAGCTGCCTATTGTGGAGACTGGGAAATAAGTATGAAGACTTGCCCACAGCCACACAATGAATCAGTGAGAGAAAAGGGGGAGACATCACAGGAGGTGGTTTCAAGACTTGTGCTTCAAACAGACAACCCTGCCTCTCTCTTTAAGCAGCCAGGATCTGTGCTCTCAGGCTGATGGAAACTCTCACTGTATCTTGGAGTGACTGCAGGAGCAGATTGCTGCAGTCAGGCTGTGGGGTGGGTGCCAGTGGTTCCCTTCACTCCGTGTGTCTCTTGCTTTTGGTGGTTTTTCAGTCACCCTGTCTAAGCAGGGTGATTCTGAATCACTGCCAAGCATTACTCATGGAAGTGGGGAGCAGGAAGGAAATAAAGAGGACTTCTTGCAGAATTAGAAGGGCTTTTTAGTATCTAAAATGGTGTTTTAAAGCAGGACAGCCAAATGGCTGTATTAGCTCAGACAATAAAAGCAAAATAATTCTAAGCTAGAAAAATGCTTAAACCTCTGAAACTTACAATTAACATTCTCATTCTTTAAGACAACTTAAAGCACCAGAAATATAAAATAGGTAAGTCATGGGGGAAAATACCACATTTGTTCCTGCCTTGCTTCATATTAATTCAACCAGAGTTCCTGTGAAAATGCTTAATTTCCTTTTGCGTTTCAAGTCTGGACACTCAAGGATATTTTGAGCTGGAAGAGCTTCAGTGAAGCCCGTTAAGGGTCATGCTTTGGTATCACAGGTTGCTTCTTTGTTCACTTAAGGCAAGCAGCCAACTAAGTTAAAAAATCTCCTCCACTTTAAAAATTAGCAATGCCCCTGACAGTTTCCAACCTCCTTTATTAAAAGGTTTCCTTCCACAGCATTTCACTGGATGTAAAGGGGAGCCCGGTGAATGACTGGAAACACAGAACTACTTCATGTATTGAAATTGTCCTCAGAATTGCCAGCTCTGGGAACTGCAGCAATAATTTTGCAAAAGGCAGTGAGCAGTAAATCTGAAAGGACAAAGTCTTGTGACAAATGCTCTGGCTGTTCACTGCTGGCAGGGACAGGCAGGCCCCACTTGCACAAAGGGACCATCCATTTTGCACAGAATGACAGTTAGAGATGACTGACTAAAGGACTCTAAAGAAATGAACCAATATAAACCAAATATTTTGCTTAAGTAAGTCCAAACAGCCTGGCACCGCTTCACCCCACCTGACCCCTCAGATTCCTCGAATACAGAGTGTCAGTGGTCAAGGCATTAACCTTTAGAGAAATTGCTAAGTCTTGAAGCTGTTTGGTTAAAACACTAAAAATAAACCCTCTGTGCTAGGCAGAGTTGTGCTTCCAAAGTGAATGCCACCAGACCAGCTCTATTACAAGGGGCCATGAATAAGACACATAACACTGAGACATTTCCTTACACGGCATTGTAATGGAACTGTAGTTTGGGATTAGTTCTTTCCATATCCACTGAAGGTTCCCAGAGCAGGACTGCAAGCAGGAAGTCACTGCATGGAAATGTCCACTCTGTTCCATCGTGCCTTGTTTCCTTTTTCATGACATTATTTCAGAATCTTTTGGGATCAGAGCAGGACAAAGCATAAGCAGAGTTCTGGAAAAAAAATCTGGCAAAAAGCAGTAAGTTCCAGCAGCAAGCTTTTCCTAAGTTAACTTTGCTTGAAAAAGTTTCCAGCAGTTCCAGCCTCACCAGATCCAGTTGAGAATGGGCAAGGATTCATTTTTCACTCAATTCTTTTCATGCAATCTGTTTTCACAGGCAGTGTAACATTTTAGTGTGAAATCTTTCAAATCTTAGATACCTACCTGTAGCTGAGCTCCTGAACATCAGGCTGCCATTCTTCCCTCCACAAAATGCCATGCAGAAACATGTCCTTGTTTTGTTGGATCTCCTCTATGTGAGAGGAGTGTGTGAACATCTGACAGCCCTATTGCTCCACACAGGGCAGTTCTAAGGATAAAGAGCAGACCTGTCAGCAGTGACACTGTGACTGTCCCTGGCACCTGCAAAGACAGAATCAGCCTGGATGGGTCTGGCAGCCCCTGCCCAGACCAGGTCCAGTGTACAGGCCAGGAATACAGGATTAGGAATACAGTCAGCCCAGGAACAGCAGAACTTTAACTGCTCAAGCTCCCTACTGAACCTCCTCAGTGAAATTTTCAGCCTCTTTGCTGTCTGGGAGCCATTGCCCTTGTCTGCCTTCTCCACCGGAGGAGTAACTTGTAAAAAATACTGTTCATTGAGTAACACAGAGAGGTGAAACAACATTAAGAAAAGGATGCAAATATACGTAGAAGAGACTCAAATGAGCTGTCATGATACTCTGCAAAATGGGAACTGAATCTTACTTAGGAGAAACAAACCTATGGGGAAAGCAGTGTGTGTGGAGTGCATTTTAGTTCAACTAAGATGAGCTCCTTGGCTTTCTAACACTTGTTCTATTTATTCCTCTACTCCAATCTTCTCAGTGTGACGTCTTTAATGAGGAGATCACAACATCCTCTGTGCTGGCCAGGGAGATTAAACAGCACACAGACACACACACAGAGCTAGAAAGCAAGAGTCTCTGAGATTTAACTCAAAGTCTGTTCTGGTTTGCCATAAAGATTTGACATTTAAATGACTGAATAATGTTAATCTTCCACTAATATTAGACTGCTGTTATGAGTAGGTATTACAGGATAAACCCAAGCCATTTTCTTTTGAAACTGTATTTCCTTATCACTATATAAAAGATGTCTGTTGATTTTCCCCAGGAATTTTCTGTTCCTGGGAGATACGAATTAAATGGTGGACCTGCCTAGGTGGCACTTAGACCACAAGATAGGGAAGCAAGAGGTCTGGTTTTCATTTTCATAAAGCTTGATAAATACACAATTCACTACCAGAGTATCAACTGATATACACTGAGAGAAAAGTCCACCTATTTTTGAAATTACCAATACCAGACTCTTTACTATTTCTTTACAAGATTCACCGGAATACCAAGGATGCCAAGAATACAACAGAGATAATTAACCTCTCATTTCTACATGCACATTCATCAGAGATTGCTTTAGGATGAGAAGCAGGAAGAGAGAAAAGACCACAGTTGAAACAAAAAGAGAAAATTCATCTCCTGTCAGTAGTCTGGCCACAGTACAAGTCAAGTACAGAAAGTAGCAATAATTTTTTTAACAGGAAAATTAACCAACAATCTTAGCCAGAGTGCATAGCTGAATGCTCAGATTTGTGGCACTTCAATGACTCTGCTTTAATTGCTTTTTTCTATCTCTTTCCATTTTAAGACAAACAAAGATGCCATTGAGGATGCATCTCCCCTCATAAGGCACTCAGAACATGAGCCTGCAATTACAGGAACATTTTGCATAAAGGCTTCCCCTATTAATCCAGAAGAGCTCTATTTCAAACCCCACTATTTTCCTATGCTTCCATGATAAACAGTTCAAAAATTCTTCTGGATTCTTTGTGCCTGAATTCCAACCAACTCAATTGGGCTTCCCCTCTACAAAGAACCTTTAGTTGTTCCATTTCCAAGGATAAAATAAACACAGTTGGGTGGCATCACCAAATGCCCAGCAGTTTAACAACATCTGGTTCTTCATCGTATCGTTCCTCTGCTCTGCTGTCCATGTCCAAGATCAGCAACATGCAGTTCACACAGACAGGATGGACACACTACCCAGACATCTCTCTCTGTAAAGCCTCCTGTCAATCATTCCTGTACTGCCATGAATTAATGTTAAGTAGGTGGTTGGAATGTTAGCAGGAAACTGTCCTGTTAGCTGGGTTACCTCTCTCAGGTAGACACTGTTTACTCAAGAATTTTATTGTAATCTCTTTGGCAAAAAATATTCCAGAAAGAACAAATATATATCCCATCTTTTAATGGAATCCTTTTTCTCAGTCCTCATTAAACAACAAAACCCAAACAAACCAACCCCCAAACTTAGTGTTTGACAGGACAAAATGCAGAGCCGTATTGGCAAGGACTGTGACACAGGTCCTTGAACATCAAATCTACCAACTGGGAGGGACTGTCATTTTTTAACATCTTCTGCAGCAGAAAGACTGGCCAGGGCAGAGTTGACGAGCACAGATTTTGCACAGTTGAAAGACTTCTCACTTCTGGTGAACTTCCCAAACACTGGAGGAGGCTACAAGGACATTGTACCATTAATGGGGAGAGATCCAGTTCTGAGCTGGCTTTAACACCCCCCCTCCATTCACAGAGGGCAGATACTCTTAACTCTGGATATACAAACAACTGCAGCTACCACAAAAACCTTCAAGAGCCGTAATTTTAGGGAGCTGTCAAGTGGTAGTTCGTTATTCTCCAGCAATCTTACATAATTGGTGAATGTTTGGTACAGGAAAGGTGGCATCTTTCCTATCAAGAGCTGTTCACACCCGCCTGTTTTGCATGGACAGGTAAATTGTCCCTAGAGGGAAAGTCCTGACCTTGAGTTTCTATATTTCTGATAAAGTTGGTTTGGTCTCTTGCTTTTCCAGGGAATTGGGAAAGAGCAGAAATAAAACTGTGTTCAAGAGCAGACTTCACCTTGTGCTGCTGAGAACAGAAAGTAGGTCAGGGGAGATTTCAGTGTTACTGTCAAGTGAGGCTTCCACCTATACAGAACAAAGTAAAAAAATCATTATTGAAAAAGACTGTTTGTAAAAACTTTTGGGGAAAATCTGTAGCTCAGTCTTCACACAGACATGTCTCTGTTTCAGAGAGGTCTGTAAAAAAGGAAGAATTCATTTGTGCAAAGGACTTTAGGGACTCATGGATTTTTGTTTGGCCATGGGAACTTGAGGCTGTCTGCTGGCCCTCCAAATCCCCATCAGATCAGTAAGGCCTCCAGTCATTTCACCTGATCGCTCTCACCTCCCAGGAAATGAGCTTGTGAGTTTGATTCTAATTGTTAAAGGGCAGGTGTTCACACACCAAAACCAACAGCAATGGGAGTACTTAGAGATTCCTGTTGGCAGTCTCATGAGAAGGTATGAATGAAAGGATTTCTCTTGCATTCACACACTGATTCTGTCTAAACTCCCCTTAACATAATGTTAATTTTTAAAAAGTACCTTTCTCTGGCAATTGAATTACCCAGGAGTTTGTCAGTGCACAGGAGTCAATTTAGATTAATGCACAGAGTGAATTTAGAGCTGAGCTAACTACCCTTTATTTAACCTTTGCCTGAATGTTCTTATTCTGCATCAAGAGAGTCCAATTCCAAAGCTTTAAAGTGACTTGGAACTGGCCACACTCAGCCAGGGATAAAAGGGATGCATCGTGGGGAAATCAAGTAGAAATAGTTAAACTGGAGTAAATTCTAAGCATATAAACCATGTGATTTTATCAGATTAGAGCTTTTTGCAACAACATAGCCCTCTTCTATGACACTGGGGAAGAAAAGTACAGACAGTGCTTTATCTCAGTGCAGTCCCTTTACACTGTGCAGCTACAGCTGTTCCAAAACTCCCAGCGCTGACCAGCTCCACACTGACCAAGCCAGCTGGCAGAAGGATGGTGTGTGTTCCTGCAGGGGGGATCACAGCTCTGTGTGCTATTCAGGAAAATAGGCCAAACAATTGGATCTCCTTTTTCAGGTGGGCTCATATGCCCTCTCTCACAATAAACAAAGACACAAATGAAAGAAATCCTGAAAAGATCCTCTTTAGTAGCTTTGAAAGCAAATGCCAGTTGCAGCCTTGGGAACAAGTGCTACTGCTGCAGTGTGTCTGTTAATGAGTCTGTAAGGATTTGTGTTTATGACAGGAGTGAAAATGAACCATCACAGCAGAGGAAACACTGACTGAACACAGACCTGCTGCTCTGTGCAGTCTCACAGCTATGCCCAGCACACCTGGAATGTGGCACTGGAGTTGGGAGGGCAGAAACCACGGTTCTACTAAAGGTGGTTCACTCAAAGCACTTGATGCCTTGTTTGAACATCTGCACCTCTAACTGCCCCACAATCTCTCACACAGAGCACACCCCTTGCTGTTTCTACTCAGTTGTTCTATAACGTGGGACACATCTAGAAATCACCACAAGTTCTCTGGGAAAGCAGCTCAGTATCCTTGAAATTAATTAGAGAATCGAAGGGTATTTAATCTCATTGAGATTTCACATAAAACAGCATTTAGCCCTGGCACTCACACTCTACGTCTAATAAACAAAATAAAAATTCAAATCAGCGACAGAAACAGCTTTGACAAGCACTTTCATAAAGTCCACAATGACAAATGCCAATCTCCTATTTGCTGACATGGCACAGCAGAGGAACAAGCCACTGTTTTCCTGGCATTAACTTAAATGGTCCTTGTGGATAGTACTGGCCTGAATTTCCCTGGAGCTACAAATACTTTAGTTTTGTTCGCTGTTTTTTTTAACTTGGGCTGTGTGTGCATGAGAAGTGGGCATGTTTTATCTTTGCAAACTCTACAACCCTTATAGCCAGGGGCTCCTTGACAAACTAAAAGAGTACCCTCAATGCCAGTTATTTTTCCAGGCACAAACTGGCCAAAAAATGATTATGAATCCACTCAGTGCCAAGCTGAGGGAGCCAGTAAGGGTGTGAATACTTAGGCTGGTATCACTGGTCCTCTACACTCAGGGGACAACACTACAGTGAGAATCAGAAGTGGTTATCAAAGGGATAAGAGGAAAAAAAGTTATAGATCTGAGACACTAAAGCAGTTCTGTGTCTGGAGTCCTATGCAGGCAGGACCATGTGCTGCAATACAGATCAAACCATTCTTGGTTTCCATTTAAAACTGACAGGACTAAGATTATTCAAGGAAAACAAGCTCATAGCCTTGTCTCTTCTAAGGAGGGGAGGAAAACTTAGAGCATACAGACCAAGTGGATAATCAAAACAAAATGAAAATACTGTCAGGAGGGAATGATTGGCAGTTGCATGAGGAAAATAATCTTGCAAATGGACCAGAGGCTGCTGAAAGCAGAGGCAGAGAGGAGAATCAAGGGGGATTTATGCAGATTGAGGCAGAACTCTCAAAACAAGGACTCTGTATCAGAATTACTGTGCTTTTTTAGGAACCTACCAGAATATGAGAACTGCTTCAATTTGCAGTGTGGATTAGGGATTTGACAATTTAACCATCCAAACTTCACAGTGTTCAACTTTATGAAAAAAGAGTGAGTTTTTTGGAAAAGCACTACAGCAAAACAAGGGAAGTAGAAGGAGACAATTCAGTTCCAACCTAGTTGAGAATATGTAAAATACTGCTATTTTATTCTGAATGCTGTACTTTAATCAACCTTTACAGATTTACAAATGCAAAATACACTGATGTGAAACTCTGAGCATGTGACTGTGATCACTATGACCTCTCAAAGACAGAGGATCTGTGCCCAAACCAGCATCTCTCTGGATTCAGATGAAAAACATTATTGTGGGGACACAGTAATGAAACCTCTACTACAATGACAAAAAAACAATGACCTCTATTCCTCTGCTCTGCTTCCAAGCACCTCTTACAGCTTTTGCTGTCAATAAAATCTGTAGTCATGTTTATACTGTTTTAAATTTTATTATTTTAACAAGTTTGTAGCTGTTAAATTTTCAGAGCACATTAAATCAGATGTTTATAATTCCAATCAAAACTATTAATGTATTTTTCAGCTGAAGCAATGGAATATCTTATTTCTGCTGGGAAAAAGAACAGCATGTATAAATGCAACTAGCTGTAGTCCACAAGTTGATTATTTCAATATAGGTATTAATAAGAAGAAAATAATAAAAATTTAGTTATTGAAAGGCTAGATTTACACACAGCTGATAGAAATACTATGTTTATAAAATATCATTTGGGTGTTTCAAAGTGTAAACTTTATAAGCATCTACATTAAGGTAAATCCTGATGTGGAGAAGCAATACACAAAAAGCTCAAAAATCCCACAATCAGCATGATCTGCACCCTTTACAGCTGCACCTACATTAAAACATTGCATTTTTTAAAATTTGAATGTGCACCTTCCCAAACATTCCACTGCCTCAGTCACTGCATTTACTACATCAGAACTGGCAACATTAGGACTTGTGCAGGCAACGTTACTAAGCAGGAAAAGAAGGAATTACTGTGTTATGAGTGCAAACAAATGCAAGAGACCACCATGAACTGTGAGAGATTTTCAACTGGCCACTGGCAGGGCTGCATCCAAGTGAGAGAGGACCTCACCCAGGGCAGTGTGGCTGGAGGTCTCACAGGAGCAGAGTCTGTGCCACAGCTGCCTGGCCAAAGCCTCACCTCTGATTTGCATGGATGGGGAGAAGGTGGTCCTGGAAGGATTGCCAGTGGTGAGGGAGCTCTGCTTGTCCTCTGAGAAACAGACTTTGAAGAGGTAAGGTTAGAACTGTTCTTGGGCAACCTTTGCTTTTAAGTAGCACTTTGGTTCAGGTAACTTTAAAACACATCTATAGGTTTGGGGGGGTTTTTTGTTTAAAATTCAAGGAAATTATTCTAGTGGCAGAATCAAAGAGGCTCAAGAACGAGGGAACGAGTTTCTTTTCTATGAAACTCAAGCTTAAGGTCAGTGTGATAGTAGTATAATGCAGTTTCCTTTGAAGGAATTATATGGGGAAGTGCATAAAAAATTCCTTTCTGGAGTTGTAAATGCCACATTTTTATGGCAACAGTGTAACTATAATGATTCCTTGTGGATTAATGAGGGTGCCATAAATGAACAGCCCAAATCAGACTGAGAAACTTACTGGCTTTTCTCTCTTTCAGGAAGAGTATTTAAAAAAATAACATTCATGGGCTCTCCAAGGCTGCCTGGGCCTTTTAGCCAATGATTTCCTATGTCTGGTTCCATCAAGAGCTGCTGGAGAACAGTCTCTAATGGCCCTTGCTGTGTGGTCCCAAACCCTGCTTGTGACTTTGCCTGGTGACTGGGCTAACTTGTCACACCAGCTCAGCCAGTAAACCTGAGAAAGAGGTAAGTGGGGATGGTAACCTGTGCCCTGCACAGCTGCTGGGACAGAAGCTGCATCAATAATGTACTGGCAGTTCTTTCTCAGATGTCCTTTTTGCCCAGAAGCAACATACCACTTCCTGGACTGAGCTTCTTTAAATGTCACAAAGGCTTATAAGGTTCAGTAAAATAACAAACAGAAGGACTTTTCACCTCTTTATTTCAGCTTCTGGGAAAAGAAGTAACTTTCCTAGAGAAACAGTGAAGTCTTATGTTGGACTGTGACTGGCAGGCAAGTATTCCAATGCACTGAAGAGTCGACCTTAAAGACTTAAACTGGAAGTCAAATATCTGAAGTACCTTCAGAAGATCCCGCTGTGTTAAAGGCTTGTAGGTATTTCTTGGTGTCCAATTTCCAGATGGGTTGGTCTATCCCACCACACTCAGGTACATTAATGGGGGCAATGGTTGTTCTAGAAACCTCTCTCTCAGCAAAACTCTTCCCTCAAGAGCAGCTGAGGGTGTTGCAGAACTCCCTTTAAGCAGAGTTTGCCAACACTGAATGAAAATGGGATTTCCCTTAGAGAGGGTTTTTCTTAAAAGCATTTTCCCATACACAGAATTTTTATTTAAAGCAATGCAAATACCCAGTTTTTCCCTTCCACTGCCTCCCAAAATAGAATTTCCTTTGACTTTCAAAACCAAAGTGACTTGATATTAACTCTCTGCTTGCTCAGCAAGCTGACCCTGATCAGCAGATTCTGACCCTTAAAACATCAGATGATTTCTTGGTTCCAGGCACATGTAAACTTCCTTTTGAAAAGGCTTAGTTCTAGTCATCTCAAGAGAGGAAGAAAGAGGCATGCAGGCAATCTGCTTAGGTGGGGTGTACAGTCTGGTGAGGGAAGTGAATGACCCTCCCCATTTTATTGATAAACAGGAAAAGATGGATATAATCAGCTGTCCCAAGGACCAAATGAGCTCCTGACTCCCTGCAGATGAGGGTTATGTACAGGGTAACAGACAGACTGACCCATATAAATACTCCTCTATAAAATTACTAACAATAATGCCCTGCACTCTCAATCTCTCTAATGGAAGATTACTGCTCCTAGTTAGTTATGCACTCCTTTCAACACACAAGTGGATAAATTAAATAACTCTGCTTTTCTGCACTGCTATTCCACAGACTGACAGAAAATAAAAAAATATTTCCCTTTCTCTTTTTATCTAAGCCCACCATTCTCCCAGAAGAATGTTGCCTCATATTCCATCATGAACATAATCAGTTGAAAGGCTCACTCAAGGCTGAACTAATCTGATACTGTTCCCCTAAGTCTCTTCTATACAGAACACTTCTGTCACAGTAAAAACTGTTCAGGAGAAATGTGACAATGGAATCTCAGGTTGATAATCACAACTGAAAATCCTGGCTGTCAACTAGGATTTAGCAATATGCAGTTGAGACCTGGTTCCTATGAGAACCTTCACTGCTGTCAGGGGTCTTCTGGACAGAGCCTTCCAACAGTCCTACTGAGTCTACTTGGATATGAGACTAAATGGCTTTGGAAATCCCACAGGAATGCCCAACAAGTGTATGGGGATATTCCCTCAAACTGCTCTGGGAGTGACGCTCCACAGATGACAAACCTCTTGTTTCTGTGGTGCTCCTGATGCAGTGTCAGGATAAAAAGGCAACACCTGAGAATGGTTTTTACTATTCAGTGCTTGCTACTGTAGTTTATTGTGCATCAGGAATAAACGTATGATGTGTCCTTAGGATGTGAGAGGAACAGATGTGGAAAAGACACACTTCATGTGCTTAAATAACTAAATTTTAAAAACTCTGTCTTACTAATATGCAAAAAACCAAAAGACAAAATTCAGTGTTGCCAAGTGAACCTTAACAGACCAAGCTGTTTTCTGCTTGTTGCCTGTGCCTGGGAACCCAGCACACCTCCTGCTTCTGTACAAACTTTCACTACCAGATGTAAACAAAGCATAGGTTTATCTTTAATGGAGGTTCTGAGCTCAAATTTGAAGCTGCTTTAATTTCTCAACTTAGAGACAGACAAATAGAAGAGACTTATCTTACATAAATTGTGAAATTCAAAGGTAGAAGCCAGAGTACAGCAGCCTATCTTAAAAATTCACTTAAAATTCTGACTCAACATTCTTTCTGGATCAACTTAAATGCAGAGATAAATGTGTAAGAACAAGTCAAACCTGCTGCCATACTAAGGCTGCTTTAGCTAACAGAAAACTTTTTTTTCAGACACACAGGAGACACATCAATGTCTGTATAAAAAACCCAACTATGAACAGTATCTGTTTCATTTGAGGATTTTTGGATACCTCCCCTGCTTGTCTACATCTGTGTAACTTGGCTTTTTTCCTGTGTGTGAGCTGTGAAGATGAAGGGGGTGTGAGGGGTGTGTAAGAAGCTCTATCCATTCCCACTTGATGGATTAAATTACTGTCTTCTGCTCTGTGGAAATTCAAATACTGTAACAACAGCTGAAGCATAAGGCACAATGACGTTCAAGGATGCAAAGAGTAACTGATATCTTAATATGATATAAAGGAAATAAGGGAAAATAATTTTGCTAATGACAACCACATTATTTTAAGTACTTCATTAGGCTGGCACCAAGCAAGCAATTAAAAATACTGAGCCCATAATTCCAGTGAGATGCCGGATGGAAAGGCTTTGGAGAGATGAAAGAATGAATCTCAAAAATAAAATTCCAACTATAAAGTGCTAAAGCAATATTGTTGATTAAAAAGAAAAATCTAAACTCCAGTGTCAACTTACACTTTTAATTTGATGTTAGATGTGTTCTCTGTAGCACCTGGCAACTCCTTTGTGTGCTGTGATGGTGGAGCTCTGGATGCCCCTTCCACTGCCCAGGGCACAGAGCCCCAGTTCCAGCACTACACGTGGGTTGTGTTATATCTGACATTTACCAACTGACTGTGGATCAGTCAGATATCAAGTTAATGCAAATCACAAGCTAAGAGTAGTTAAATATTTATACTTTCTCAAACAAGAGCTAACAAGGGAAGGACATGAAGTTTTTGGTGTTCACTGAGGAACCAGCCAGGCAAAACCAAACCTTGTGAAATTGCTCCTGTTTTGTCTGCAGGTGTGTCTCATGACTCAGGCATAAGAAACATTAAGAGTCTGTGTTTAACATGCCAGAACTACAGATCATTGCACACTGCAGAACTTCTGACAATGCTGGAAACAATTCTGATATGGTAAAGGTACCTTGACCACAGTGACACACACTTCCAACCTGGCTAAAGCTTCTGTGTCAAACTCTGGCCTCTAAACAAACACCTCTCAATGCTGTCAGGATGGGAACTTGTTCTGCATCAGACTAACTGGGAATGTGAACAGGTTTGTAAAGTTTGTAAAGAATTCTGAGTTTCATAGAAAGTAAGATGGCTCTGAAAAACAGAAATGTGAATGGTGAAGCACAAACCTGTGTTTTCCAGACTGTTTTAAAACTGCATTGGCACAAGCCACATCCAAGTTCTGCTTTGGCTCTCTACAGAATACATGGCCTACCTTCCAGGCAGTCTTCTTCCTTCTTTTAGCTGGCCACTGCCTCCTTGTAACCCATGAATGTGGTTGTTCATCTTTCTACTACACTGCAGGAAGTCTAAACAGAGTGAGATCTGAGGAAGTGCATGGCGGAAACCTCAAAACAAAGGGGAATTTTAAGCCAACTAAAGCTGCTACCTTGTTAGTTCTGTGAACACTGCAACAGATAACAATTTCAAGTGAATAAAAAGCTAAAGATCTACCAGCCTACCAATAAAATTGGAAACTCAATTTGATGTGGCTTCCACTTAAGATTTCTCAACTTCAGAATGCTGCACCAAACTATTTCAAAACTTCAGTGACTGTTCTAGAAACTGATGGACAAGACTGTCATTGATTACAGTTCCTGTGTGTCCAGCAGACCAGGTAGACACTGGAAGTCTCTGCAGAGTAATACAAAGCTCAAAAACAATTTTAATGGTTTCTGGTATAACTGTATTTTCACTATAGCTCTATCCATCTTTCTAAGAGGGTAATGCTCTGGTAAAAAGATTTCCTAGACAGAAAAAAATGGTGAGAAATAGACATGAAGAAACTCTGTGAGCTACGACTGTGCTGCACAGGGAACTTTGAGGACTGCAGAAAGTAGGCCAGTCTTTGACATGTGGAGTTTTGCCTACAAATGTTGGAGTGCCTGAGCTACAAGTGTATGTTTATACTGACCACAAGCACCAGTTCCATAACCCTGTAATTGTTCTGACCTACAGTTAATATTGTCTTTTCATGTTCATGTTCACCATAGTGACTTGTTTCAGGACACTTCTGAAGGACAGCAAGATGCTGCACAGCCTTAAATGGAACTTCATGGAAAAGCTTATCTTAAACTAATAAATATTTACAGGGCAAGTAACAGCACAGAAATACAATTCTGATGAGACTCCTCTGTACAGAAGCAAATAAAATAGGTGATATATTGTTTGACTTGTAAGATTTAAAATAGGAAGTGGATGTGCTTACTCGTATGTTGAGAAGCAAGACATGGCACTATAACCATGCTGGGAGAAAACAACTGAGCCCTTTGGGTTTTCTCCTCTTCACTGTTCTGGCTGAAATACCACAGAAAAAAGTGCATGAAGAAGATGAAATGTGGTCCCTGAGAGCTGGATGAGAATATGTTGCAGCAAACCATGACTGGGTATTTCTAATCTACAGCATGGATGCTTTCCAAGTGCTGGCAAACAAATTAAACAGGACAACTGCCTACAGTGTCCTCATTCCAGTGAATCTAAGTGCATAGAAAAAAATTCTGTGCTAGTTCATCTCAGAACAAAGGTACACAGGCAACCCACAAACTGTCAAGGGAGTTGCTGGGGGGAAGCCATAAAAAACCAACAGCCCTGAGCTGGGTTCCCTGTTAGGGAAGGATATCATTGGTGTTACTTTCTTATGATAAAAGATGCTAAATACATACATTTAATAGTACACACTAAAGACAAAATGACAGCCTGAGATTTGAAGAATGTGTTGAAAGGGTAAGTGAGGGTCAAGTGAAATGCTGTTCTGTATCTTGGCAGAGTAACTGTCCCATCTTCTGGAGAAAAAAGGCATAATCTAATTTCATGCATTTGAGATCACACGACCAGATGTGCACAAATACTTGCAGAAATAAGACTTGGCTAATACTTCACAGGGATGGAACTTCAGTTACCAAGTGAACTGATGGTGCTTACAGCCAAACTACAACTGCATTTTCAGAGTGCTAAACCACCTGTAGCTATTCTGTTGGGTGTAGCAACTGCTGTCCAGGTGAGGTCCTTCAGAACAGGCAGCTGATGAACAAACTTACAGGCTCCATTAACCAATAGTGTCTCTGAAGAAGAAAAGACAAGCTGTGTTTCCTGTCTGCTTTCAGCATTTTCCTGCACCATTCCTACTGGACTGTTGGTGTTCAATATTAACTGGAGCCACTAAAATTCTTAGGAAAAGTGTAATTAAGTACAATATCCTCATTTGCAGGCAAGCAACAAATATTTTTCCTTTGGTTTTAATATTTTAAAAGAGCAAAATCCATTAGAAGAGGAGGCAGTCGTTTCTGGCTTGGATTTTGGGACATTAGCCACAGCATGTTTCTGCACTGGTGTCACAGAGGAAAGAAAGCCTATCTTTGCACTGAAATTAGAGGGTGGATTTGGGCTATGATTTCATTTCCACAGCAGCATGTCCCAATCAGTTGAAAAGCTTGTAATTAACCTCTTCTGAGGAACCATAAGTAAACAGAATTGTTTGAGGGAACTCGGATTACTCAATGTGAACTGGACTTCCAGCCAGAGCGCCTGTTCCTGTGTTAAAGTCAGCAGAAGCTGCTTCCCTCAAGGATGCTTCTGCCCCAGCAGCTGATCTTGCCACACAAGGAATCCAACACACACAGCCCCTGAGGGCAACGCTGTGCTTGGTTCTTGTGCTAAAAGGAAGTGCAGTTGGAAGTGCCAAGCTTCCAGGCTGTGCTGAAGTTGGTGGAGTTGAACTACCACGCTCCTGGGAGCAGAGGAAAAAGTTTTCAAGTACTCAAAGTACAAACTTAAGAGATTTTCAGAATATGTTTCTCTCTTTGTTTCTATCAATTAAATGAGCACACACAGCAGTGGGGTGGGTGGAAGGTAAAGCACCTCTGAAATGCCCTGGTCTCTGGAACACACACATGGCTGCTCTCAGACAGGGAAGGGATGTCTGAGCTGAGTCTGGTTACAGGGAGCGTGGCCACAGCTGGGCAGGAGCAGTTTCCTGTGGGGATGGAGTGTTGTCTCCAGGCTGTCTCAGGAATGCCTTCCCAGACACTCTTCTGCATTACTAAAGGCACACACTGATGTTTTTCAACTGATTCAACTTGCTAAAAGTTCCAGCTATGAAACATTTCTCCAAACTTTCCCATTTGTCAGGCTGTGTACCACATGGCTCTATGGCAACTATCAAAGTACTCCAGCATGTTTTGGAGAAACACAGTCAGGGTTTTGCCTAAAACTGTCCTGTCAGGAGTTAAATGATTTTTTTTCAAGGACAAGCAAAGAAGACTAACTTGATACACTTCAAGACAGCCTGCAGAGTATTTCTGATAAAGCTTCTTGTCCATGCTACCACTGCTTGAGATCACAGAAGGTGCTGTCTAAAATCCTTCCTCTCAAAGACCAAAAAGCATTTTCTGCTTAAGCCAACAAACAACAAAAATGGTTATTTAATCCAAAATTGGACACAAAGGCCTTGATGTAAATTCTGCTATCCAGCAAAGACTATGTACAAACACATGCAAAACACACTTGAAAGTTTGCTCCCTAGGCTTAACTTTCCAGGCACTCCCACTTCCACCAACAGCTTAGTCTGGTCTTGTCAGAAGCTTATTCTTCTTCTAATTGCCAGCACAAAAGGTTTTTAATTTCTGTTTTGACAGCTAAAACACTACATCTTCATAAATACAAAGAACTGTCAATAATGCCAGTGCAGAAGCAGAGGAATCAGATGCAGCAGTAACATCTGGGAGAGACTGCAGTGATTCTATAAAAAGACAAGAAAAGCATCTGCTTATAGTTTGATAACAGCTATCTGCCTAAATCCAACCTAGAATATCAGATTCTGCTACAGCTGGCATAGAGATTATGAACATCTCACGGAACAAAAAAGCCCCAGCACCCTGTTTAGAAATAATAGGTTTAGACCAAGAGGATATTCCCTTCATTTCTGTCCTTTTCACTGTAAAAAAGAAAATACAAACCAACCAACTCACAACAATTTTCTTGTGTCTAAAGGTCAAGCAGGCTAGCTTACATTTGCATTCTAAGCTGAGAAGAATTTACCACAGTAAAATAAACCACATGTAAAATAAAGCAACTGTATTTCTCCCATCTGAGTTTGAACACAGGCCTTTAGATTCAGCCTTTCTCTACTGCACTGAAATCCTGGGTTGAAAGCTCCTCTTCCAAGCTCAGATCTGCCTCACTTCATCAGCATTAAATTTGTATCCAGATAACACAGACATGAAATGAAAACGCTTTTTGAAAGCTGCAACATGAAAAGTTTTATAACGAGCTGCACAGAAAGGCATCAACACCTAGAATATGTCAGCGTTAGCAATAAAAGACACTGCACGACCAACACATGTGCCAGTACCTCGCGGTATGACAAGGAACAAGGTGTTCAGGTGCTCCTGGACCTGACGACCAGGTATTTCCTTTGCCGGCAGAGGTGCTTAAGAGGGCAGGGATCAGATCCTCCTGGCGAAGAGCTACTTCACCTGCCGGCAGTAAAGCTGTTCTGCCTGCAGGCGGGGGGCTCCCGCTGCTCGGGGCCGCCGCCCCCGGCCCAGTCCCTCTCATGGCCGGTGGGCGCCGCCGCTGGGACCCCCCACCCCGCCGCTTCCCAGGGCAGGGACGGGACCCCGGCCCGGTCCCTCGGAGGCTCCGTCCCCGCTCACCAGCCGGCCCAGGGGCGGTCTCAGCCCCGCGGGACCCCCCACCCGCCGCCGCCGAGTGCCGACACCATTGAAAACCGCGTTTCCATGGCAACTGCCCCTCCCGTCCCGGGGCCCTCGCCACAGCGGGACAGCGGTCCCCGCGCCCCCCGCCCCTCCTCACGGCCCCCCGCCCGGAGGATACAGCTTGAAGCCGCGGAGGATCTCCTTGGCCCGCTCGTCCGTGGCCGACATGGTCCTGCCGCGCCGCGGGCGGGCGGACGGGGCTGGGCCGAGCCTGGCGGGAGCGGCGCTGACAGCGGCGCCCCAGGACCCCTCGCCCCTCCCTGCCGCGCACCCGCCACTGCCCGGCGCAGCCAACCCCAGCGGCCGCCGCCGCCGCCACGGCCAATCACCCGCGGCCGTCCCCTCTCGCCCCGCCTTGAGGCGCTGAGTGACAGCGCGGCTGGCCAATCAGGCAGCGCTCCCTCATTGAGGGTGGGTGCGCAGCGGTCGCTGGGACGCCGTGGCCGGGCCTGGCGGTGCCGCCGCCGTAGGACGGGCCGGGCCGGGCCGGGGAGCGGGTGGTCGGTTCCCGCGCCCGGGAGGCCTCGGCCGGGCGAGAAGCTGCGACCGGCCTGGTCACTGCCCGCCTGGCGGCGGCCGAACGTCCCCCGAGGCGCTGGAGCGCGGCTGGCGCTTGTGCTCCGGCTCGGCGGAGCTCCAGCCTTGAGTTCGGGGAGTGCCCGGCACTCGGTGCTGCACCCAGGGCGGCTGCTGCTGGGGACATTCCAAACCCGCCTGAACGAGCTCCTGTGTCACCTGCTTCAGGTGCCCTTGCCTTGGCAGGGGGTTGTCCTGCGTTATCTCCCAGCCCTGAGAGTTCTGTGATTCTGCATGTCCCGAGGCCGGAGCCAACAGGACCAGCATTGTGGAGAAGGTTCAAAATAAATAGTGTGCCTCCCCTCGAACAGAGGCAGCCTTCACTGTGCTGCTGCAGAAGTTTGAATCACGGAGTGGTTTGGGTTGGAAGGGGCTAAAAGACCATCCAGTTCCAGCTCCCTGCCATGGGCAGGGAAACCTTCCACTAGCACAGGTTGCTCAGAGCCTCATCCAGCCTGGCCTTCAACACTTCCAGGGGTGGGGCATCAACAGCTTCTCTGGGCAAGTTGCGTCAGTGCTTCACCACTCTCATAGTAAAAATTTTTTCTTTAATCTAAACCTGCCCTCAGTTTGAAGCCATTCCCTTCGTCCTGTCATTGCATGTCCATGTTAAAGGTCCCTCTCCTGCTTTCTTGTAGGACCCCTTCAATAAGATCACCCTGGAGCTTTCTCCAGGCTGAGCAATCCCAATTCTCTCACCCTTTCCTCACAGGAGAGGTGCTCCAGCCCACTAACCATCTTTATGGCCTTTATGTTTGTGTAGCAGAGTCAGTTGTGAGGGAAAGTATCAGGTTTTTTAGTACATCTCAGGAGCCAGGCTATTCTTTAATATGAACAAATTAACCCCTCTGTTAATAATCTGAGTGCAACTGGTACAAAGCAGTAAGTCATGATAAAGGCAGCAGTTGTAATTCAGGCTCAGAGCTAGTGAACAATCAGGTGCCAACAATACACTCACTTATGGCTTCACTTGCCTCCAAATCAGCCACTGTACCAAGCTGGACAACATGAACATTAATAAAGGCTGCATTTAATGTATAAGTACAAGGCCACTGCCAGTATCACCAATAAGAGAACTTAATAAAAGTGGGCAGCATTTATTTCCATGATGTCTGTGATTCGTGCTCAGTTCCACACCACTGGTTGAAAGTGTATGAAGGGATCATTTTGAGTCTGGGCTGAGTGCCAGGGGTGCACTATGCTAATACATATCTATCTTGTGTTAGGAATCTTTCCTGGCTTCTCCCTAAGCTGTGGAATTGTGTGCTGCCTAAGGAGAAGAGACTAAAGGCCACTGAGAAGAAAAGACAGACAAGGAGGAAAGGTAAGAAAAAGCAGACCTGAAGAAGGCAATAAAAATGGTTGTGTGAGGAGGAAGGGCCTGCCAGGTGAGAATAGGACATGCTGGTTTAACCAAGGCATAGGGAACTCAATCCTGATGCTGTTCAGGCTCCTCAGAGATGAAGGTGCCAGAGACCAAATGGGTTTTGTGGTGAGGAGCTCTTGAAGTGTTTAACGGCTTCTCTAGCACAGGGGTAGGAAAGTTTCTGGAATTTTGAGCTGGAATCTGTGATTTCTGGCCAAATCTTAGGATTCCCAAGTTCACCTTGCTGTGTAGGAAAGCACAGACCTCTCATTTTTGAACTTCTGAACATCACAGAAGAACTCATGGCTGAAGTGTGAAGCTCTTGTGACTGCTCTGGGCAGGAGCAGCAATGGAACATGTAAGCACAACTCAGAGTGACAGAAACCCTGGGATCTCCTCTCAGAATCCTTGGGCTTCATTAAAACTAACAGCACCTGTCAACAATCTATTTGCAAGAACGGTGCTGCAAGTCTCACTATCCCTTGGTGCCACTTTGAACCAAAAACTTCACCTTTGCTTTCACATCTCTGGCAGGTGTGGCAGTTTCTGAGCTGCTCTTGCAGGTGAGAAGACACCTGCAGTCTGCTCTCTGCTTTCCCAGCAGAACCAGATCCTAATCCCGGTGGCTTAATTTAGTCTAGTGTATGAATTCTGAATATAATGTGGCTTATTGGTAGGGTTCTCTGTTGTCCTAATGTACCTCCTTTCACAAGAGTTTTTTATTTAAACCACTTCATTTATGACAGATAGGGAAAAATAAAAGAAACCCAAAAGTACTTTCCCTGCCAGCCCTCCCCTTGGTGAGGCCAGGGGGTCTCACAGTCTGGGAGGCCACAACCCCACTGCTTGGGGACATTACTCTGGATTTATGGGTTCTTACCCAGGCAGTGCAAGAGGATAGGGTGAATTATCTGCTGCCTAAAAGAGACCTGCACTGCAGAATCACAAGGGGAAGAGATGGGGTGAGTCAAGAGATAATGCCAACATTAAAAGATAAAATGGATTAACATCTCCCTGCGTGCTGAAAGCTGCGTGGGTAGAGCAAGAGGTTGCCATAGCTGTTTAAAAGGGAATGAGACAGCTGGACAGCCACATATTTTGCCTTTAAAAAAAAACCAACAAACCACCCCAAAAGCTGAGCTTAGCTGATGCTGTCCTCCAAAGTGCACGTGGGCCAGCCAGGCTGGCTGTCAGCCATCAGGAGGTGCCAGGACAGGCTCTCCTGGCTGACCTACATGGGGCTAACAGCTGATTTTTACCCACAGGCTCTAGCAAGAGGTTGCAATGGAAAACAGCTCACAATCATATGTTTCCATTTCTATTTTAGCCTGGGATCTGAGCTTTAACGAGGCTTGAGACAAAGGAGGCCACACAGAGCTTGTCCAAGGCAACTGTTCAGCAAGTCTGCAGGGCCACACAGACTGTGGGGAAGGACCTGGTTAGGATGTGATTAAAGAGGTAATTCTCCCTCCCTGTGCAGATGAGAGCTAAGTGTGGCTTAAGTAAATTACTGAATGGCTTGTTATAGCCCTGGCTGAGTTCCCTTGCTGCGCAGGGCCTGTTTTTTTACATCCAATTTGCTTTGAAGACCAGAGCGTCACAACAGCATTCCAACACCTGCATCTCTGTCCTTGCCTGACATCCCTTCTCTGCACAATGGGACCCTGGGGAGCTGCTGTGGGTGGCTCTGAGGCACAGGCTAAGCCCCATCAGTTTCCTTAATAGTTTCTGATGTTCATGCCTTGAAAGCTCCCCCTCCTAATTGTGCTGGTCCATGATTTGATCTTCAGGGACTGACTGTCTGAAAGGTAGAATCACTTTGCTCTTGGCTGAAGGATTTTTAACAGAGGCACACTTTATTCACAGCATGGCATGGATGAGCCTACAGGTCTCCAGGAGGGAATAACCCCTAATTCACTTGTTTTCACCCTTGCTTTTATACCCTCTCAAGAGTCTTCTGGCTCCTGACCTGTGCCCTGGAGAGGATCTGAACCCTTCCAGCTCCCTCCCTGCTTCCCAACATCACAGCCAGAGCTCTGCTCTCTGGTTTGTCGTTTGTATGGACATTTTCCTATGAAATTTAAAATCAGTTCTGGCACCCTGTGATCTTTCATCCCATTTCTTGGCATTTCCCAGGACAACTGGCCTGAGAGGCTCGGCTGACAGAATCACAGAATATCCTGAGTGGACAGGGACTCACATTGTCAAGCCCAAGTCCCAGCCCTGCACAGGGCAACCCCAGGAATCCCATTGCATGCACATTAACCTCCATCACAGGATCACAGAATAACTAAAGTTCGAAGGGACCCCTAAGGATCGTCTGGTCCAAATCCTCTCCCTGCACAGGACAGCCCCAACAGTCACACCACGTGTGGTGGGAGCGTTTTCCAAACACTCGATGAGCTCTATCAGGATTGGGGTTGTGGCCACTTCCCTGGAGAGCCTGTTCCAGTGCCCCGTCCAGCCATTCAATTTAATAACGGCCCCACTTTTAATAACGAAGTGACCTTACGACGGTGACCCTTTGCACAGTTTATTTTGGGGTGCACCTCCCGCGACGCCCCCACTGCACCTCGTATCCCCAAAAACAGGGGTGGGAATTCCCCTTGCCTCTGCTGAAAGGAGCTGCTCGGCGGGAACTGCAGCAGTTTCAGCACACGCAAGTGAAATTTGCTCCAAGGGCTGCGGACCACGGCTCTACAGCCGCCAGCCCGCCCAGCCCGCCGTGCCCAGCCCGCCCAGCCCGCCGTGCCCATCCCGGGACCCGCGGGATGCCGGGCCGCGATTCCCGGTCCCTGCGGCCGCGCGGGATGGGCGGAACGTTCGGCGCGGCCCGCGCGTTCCGGGGGGGAAGGGGCTGCGCGCGGACACCGGCGCCACCATCATGGCGGCCTGAGGCGCGGCGGGCTCGGCGCCGGGAGCGGCGGGCGGGAGGCCGGGAGCGGAGGAGCGGAGAGGTAATGCCGGGCACGGGGGAAATCTCCCGGGAACCAGGTCGGCGGTGAGGGACCTCCCCGGTAAATCAGCCCCTGCGGAAGGCCCGGGGGCTCTGCCGGGGGTCTGGGGAGGGCCGGAGAACCCCCGCCTGTGTGTGCGGGACTGCGGGCCGCTTCCCGCCCTGAGACCCCCGCCGGTACCTTGGAGAGGCCTGAGCGGGAGAGAAGCCCGGGTTATCCCCGGGCATGAGGCGTTGTAGCCTTTGGCCAAGCTCCGTTGGAGTGTTTTGTGTATTTCAGTCATTTCTCACCGGGGTAAGTCGGCTGTGGAGGCAGCGAGGCATTCCCGGTGACACGGGTGTGCAGACAGGTTGCAGCAGCACCGCAGTTGCCTGATCGTTTACTTGGAAAGGGGCAGAGTGTTGGCATCCCTAGCGGGGCACGGATACAGCCAGCCAGCCTTTTGTAACCTCACACTGCAGCGTGTGGTTTGGTTACCTGCGAGGGAGGACAATAGAACAGGGGAATCTGAATCGCATCCCCAGCTCAGTCAGCCCGAGTGCTCTCCTAAGGAAAATGTTCTCTGTGTTTGTTCCTTGTCTGTGCGTGGGGAGAGCAGCACTGATGTGTGAGGAATCCCTGTATGGCAGGGATTTCTCATTCAGAACTGAAGCTGTTCAGCCAGGCTGTTCTTGTGCCTCTGATGGAAAGAGGCTTTACCCTGAGAGCTGAGACATCTCTGTGTGCAGAGTGTGAAGGGTTTCCTGCTCAGATGGAGACCATTTGTACCTGCAGGTGTAAAGGAACAGAGCAAAGTGTATTTTTAGAAGCTGACTAATACAGGAAGCTGCAATGCCTTCACAAACCTTAAATTGGGTAGGCCTGGTGGAACTGCAACCCCGTGTGACTGTGCTCCCCCCACAGGGGAGGATGTGGGCCCGGTGGTCACAGAACCAGACAGGTTCTCTGCTGTTTGGTTTTCTTCACCAGAGTAAAGGTTACACCCTCTGCTTGATACAAACACAGCACAACTCCCTTCCTTGTCTGCTCAGTTCTTTGTTTGGCATCTTAATAACATGCTTGGGAAGTTTTTTCTCTGTTGTTTGTAAACAAACAACTCATTTTGTGGGACTTGTTAATAAATAGTGGTTTACATTTCAAAAGTAACATGTTGGTGCTGGGAGACAACATACACATCAGAAATGTCAGGCAGCAGCAGAAGACAAAGACCTCTCTTTACACTGACTTAAATAGAGCCTTTGTAGAAAGGGTATTTTTATCACTGGAGCTTTCCAGTTAACCCCAAACACTTGAACTGTAGAATGCAGACTGGTGAGCTGCTTACAGGCCAGTTCTGTTTGCTTTTTGGGCTCAGAAAGCAGTAGGAATTATGTACACACACTTTATCTGTAGCCAGTGTCAAAGGATGTGGGGGCATACAGTGTGGCTCAGTCCTTCACAGGCAATTACATTAATTGCTGTTCTGGGGGTGTGTATTGAGGACAGAGGAAGTCTCAGCTGACCTCCAGGAGGTGTATCAAGAAGCATGTTTACAGTTGGCACTATTGACAATATCACTGTAAGGAAAAATCTGAAAACAGCATGAAATCTAAACTCCTTTCCTACTAGCAAGAGAGGATCCTTTCAGGGACCTGACCAGACAGGAATTTTGCTCAGATACTGTATGAATTGTTTTTGCTCTCCAGATAAATCAGCAGTTGAACCTGCTGGGTTTCTGGCCTGTCCGCTGGGTGCTGAAGAAGAGCCTGGCTCTGCTGACACTGAAACATTGCTGTGCTCTGCACCTTCTGGTCCACTGCCAGGCAGAACTTGGCAGAGGAGAAAGGATGTATTAATATTATGTTATTTTATTGACAGGTTGAAAACCTAGAATGGCAGGAGAACAGAAACCGTCCTGCAATCTTCTAGAGCAGTTTATTTTACTGGCCAAAGGTACAAGTGGCTCAGCTCTGACTGCTCTTATAAATCAAGTGCTGGAGGCCCCTGGGGTTTATGTCTTTGGAGAGCTGTTGGAGTTAACAAACGTGCAGGAGGTAAGAGATGAGTTTCTATCCTAATGCCCCTTCTGCACTCCTCCAGTGTCAGGGATCCCCAGAAGTTTCCACACACAGGCTGTGCACGGAATTTCTGTGCCAGGAAGGGCCTGATGTGACTGATCTTGGTTCTGAGATGTTTGTGTAAGTGAGACTGATGTTCCTTTTGCCTTGTATATATTAGGTGTTAAGAAATACCTGTATAAAGCTTTGCTACCTTAGGGCAGTTGCTAAGACAGCAAAAACCTGGCAGTAGCACAGTAACAGTTGGAAGGAGGCACTTAGCCAGCCAGCAACAAAAAATCACATTCTACTCCTTTGCTGTCCTGGAAAGCAGAACTTCAATGCTCTCCAAAAGTCTTTGTGCACAGATCTCTCGTGTATCAGGCCTGGATGGTAATCAAATCCAAACCACTTCAAACCAAGATGGAAAGTAAGTTCCAGAGCTGTTGCTGAGAATGCCTTGCCAGCCCCCACCTCTACTACAATGAGAGGATGAATCTAAGCTGAGTATCTCTGCAGCTAGTTTGGCTTTCCACATGGGCTTTCAAATGTGCTTTCAGTGTTCTATGGTTATTCACCATCAAATCACAAGTGCTCTCTTTTCACTGGATTTGTGTGCAGCAAATGGTATTAAAAAACCCAGTCAATGAAAATCACTTCTTGGTGCTGCTGTTACTCCAGTGAAGTGTTTGCAGGCAAGGAGTGCTGTTACCTTCAGATGCACTCAACTCTCTGTTCCAGCGTGCTGTGCTTTGAAGCTGTGGTGGCTCTGCAGGTGAGCTGTCTTGGCTTTCACAGTAATAACCAGGATGCTTAACCAGCCATCACCATTGCCCGTTTTCTTATCACATGATGAGAAGAACTGGCCCTGTAGGTTGTCAGCTGAAATTAAGATTTGCCTCTTTCTTTTACCCCCTGAGGTGCCACACAAAGCAGTTGACAGTCCAAACTGTAGTTAAGTTCTGGTGCATAGAAATGGCTGGATCTTCTTGACTCTAAAACTATTGAAATTTACTGCTGCTTATGGGGCCTTAGCAAGGGTCCAACTCTTTAGGATTGTGTTGTAATTGCTTTTCTGGTACTTCTTGTGCTATGCAGGCTTAAACCATTCTGTTTCCTGTCAAGGTCATGTTGACTGTTCCTGTTTAATGTGAAATTTCTTTTCTCCCCATCCAGCTTGCTGAAGGGTCTAACGCTGCTTATTTCCAGCTGCTGAACCTGTTTGCGTATGGAACGTACCGGGACTATGTAGGTAAGGACTGCTGCCTGCCTGCAGAGTGCAGGGCTGGGCTGCCCTGGGGGATTGTCAGGGGCAGGTCTTTGCTTTATGTGATGCCTGGTGTAGTTTAGCTGGGTCAAAGTGTCCAAGAATAGAATTTGCTTGGGAGGAGAATCATCTGTAGGGGTTCTCTGGGTCACAGGTGCTTTTTCGTTGCTAAAATTAAAGGAAGGGTGAGAGGCTGTGGTGTGTTCCTGGTTTGGATGGGACTGCAGCACTGCATTGAATTGGTGTGTAGCAGAATTCATTGACGTTCACAGAGCACTTACCTCTGCAATTTCAGACATCTCTTTGGAAATTTACATGACACTGGTTATGGAAACTGCAGAAAACTTACCCAAAATTGTTCTGCATTATTTATAAAAACCTACATAGTTTATGAGATAACGTTTTATTCTGTGACAGCGTTGCTGAAACAAAATGAAGAATTTCTTAGCTAGAATACAAGTTGAAATAATGACTTTTATACAGCTTCAGAAGGACTATGTGTGATTCATTTTTGTATCTGTCGAAATGAGCTTTTATCTCTGGTGCTGATGCTTCAATTCTGCTGCAATTTAATGCTTCATTTGTGGGTAGCAGCCTCATCCAGACCATTATAGGGTGTGACAAATAATTCTGTCATAGTGCTGGCTATCACTGTGTGGATGAGCTATCTAGTTCTGTAAGAAGTGGCACCTGTAAGTGCAAGGACTGGAAATTCCAGTGGCTGTGTAGCAACATGAGCCTCATGAATTCTGTGACTGATGAGACGATGTGTTTGCTGTGCATGGCTCTTGTGTCCTGTGTGTGACAGCACAGTTTGTTCTTCCTTTTCTAGTGAAGAAAGAGAAATAGGTAAAAGTAGTCAAAATGTAGAGCATTGGATGAGGTGGGATGGATGGGAGAACTTGGGTGGCCCTGAAGCATTAATTTCCATTAAAGCAGATATTTTAAAGAGTTTTTTTGCTTTGGAGAGCTGCCAGTTTCCTTTCTGTTCTTAAGTATTCATGAGGCACCTGGATATAATACAGTGACAATGTGGCCATCTAGATTAGTAATTTCTCCTCTCTTCCTCAGCCTGGTACTTTACACTTGTATTTTACACTTTAAATTCTGCAGCTCTTCAGAGAAATAAAACCAGCTGTATTTGCAACCAGATTGGCCAAGGGGGAATCTTTTATTCTGTCAACTTGTTAATGAAATAAAAATGACTTTTTAGAAACAAAGCATAGACCAACTGTTTTGGCAGGGCACTACTTGTGATTTACCTTCTAGTTCCAGAAACAGAATTACTAAAGAAGCAGAGAAGAATTGAATTGCCAAGTTGGTTTTACCTTTTCTCCTCTCTCCCTGGGTGAGCAGCAGCACCCACAGTATCTGGAGGAGTTCAGCCTTTCAGGGTTTAGTGTAGCCTAACTGGCCTGAAGTTCTGCAGCCTGATTTTGTAATGTTTGAAGTAAAGTTCTGAATCTTGTCTTTTTGACATTAACAGCAAACAAAGACAACCTGCCTGAATTAACAGTGACTCAGAAAAACAAGCTGAAGCACTTGACGATCGTGAGCTTGGCCTCGCGAATGAAGGTAAAGCGTGTGGTGTGTGACAGCACTTGTCTCTTGGGTTTGTTTTAGAAAATGGCATCCATTCCTTAGCACTGAAGTTGTATCAGACTGCACAAGTACTCAGAAAAAATCCTGTACTAGGAAAGTACAGTGTCCTCTCCTGGTGCCTTTGGGAGATGAACTTAGTGGACTTCCATGGATGAGGTGTGAGGGTGTCCAAACTGATGTGCAAATTGGTCAGGAAGGCCTGGGAAACTTTGTATGGCTTCTTTCACTGCTGGAGATAGAGAATCATACTTAAAAACACTGACTTTTTGTTCTAGAGAAAGCTAAGCAACACTTTTAGTTTGTTCTACAATCTCATTACCTTTTTTCTTCTAGAATGTGCTATGTCAAAGCTTCAGGAATTACCAAATTGTGTCAGAATATTTCACAGAAAGCCTGGCAGGTGTTTGTTCTGCCACCATCAGTCACTGCTGCACATGCAGGTTAAAGTGTAGGAAACAATAGACATTTGAGCCTTCAGCTTTTGAGACTTAGCTGTTCATTTTTGGCTCCATGACTGTTAACTTATTCTTGGTCTTGCTGTTTTTAGTGCATTCCTTATTCTGTGTTGCTGAAGGACCTGGATATGAAGAACCTCAGGGAGCTGGAAGATCTGATTATTGAAGCAGTTTATACAGATATTATCCAGGGGAAGCTGGATCAACGAAACCAGGTGTTAGAGGTGGATTTTTGTATTGGTAGAGACATTCAGAAGAAGGACATCAGTAACATTGTCAAAACACTCCAGGAATGGTGAGGCAGTCTCTCTGTCTTTCTTGTTGCTTGTGCATAGCTTGCCCTGGTTTTTGCTTATCCTCGGATTTTCAAGTGCTGGCTCAATTTCACCATGTTCCATTATCAGGAGTCTCATGCTATAAATCAGCATGTGGGGGAGGAGTCTCTTGGGCAAGTTTTCCAAGATGCCATTTGGGATTCAATTTGTGTTATATCAAGCCAAACTGCACCACACTGTGAGCTTCTGCTCTCACTGTAGCTTTGACATGGTAGGATCCCAGCGAGGAGTCAAGGCCTTTGCAGAGAGAGGTGCCAGACTGGACTCAAGGTCCTCTGCTGGGAGCTACTCCCCTTCCTGCTGTTACACTTGATAACGAAAACAGAACTGTTGCTTTTCGGCCTTTCTCACTGTGATGAGAACTCTGTGGGCAAATTCTAGAGAATCACAGCTCCTTGGAGGGGATGGCTCTTCAAGCTTGAAGCTTCAGGTCCCTCTGTCCTCTCTTTGTTCCTGCAAATGCAGGTTGTCTGCAATCACAGTGAGGCTGGGGTATTATCCTTTTATACCTTTGCCAGGAAGTTGATTCTCATCTTTTTATAGAACTCCCTTCCCACCCAAAGAAATTCCCCTGTAGACTGTTGAGCCTGTCTGCAGGTCCTGAGCTGACTGGGAGTTGCTTCCTAGTTGCTATGGTAATGAGTGCATGAAAAGTACTTAAACTGCTGGGCAAATACCCTCTCCTGAGGTGAGGGCAGGTTTTTTGTTTCTCTGCTCCAACTCCCTCAGTCCCATCATGGTGGGGGGGCTCTGGCAGCTTCCAGGACCTTACAGGACTGTTTGGAAGGTAACAGTGAACTCACTGACAGTTCTCTCTTGGTCTTCTCCAGTTCTGAGTTCCCTGTTGAATGCTCTTGTCAGTTGAACATTTAACAGGCAGGGGGATTACCTTAATGTTACTTTTTTTGTTTAATTTTAAAATTTTACTTTTAAATACTGTGTTGCATCCCTGTTGAAGCTGTAATTCTGACTGAAAAGGAAGGTGGAAGTAGATTGAACCTGCCCTTACTCTTTGATTGTAAAGAGTAACATGAACTCTCTAGGGAATGCTGTGAAATGCATCGATGCAGCAAAGCTTTTCTTGCCAGTTTTCTGCAACTCTAAGCAGGAGGTATAAATTTAATAATCTCTTAAACTTTTGGATGAGTGTGACTTTTCCATGCCTGATGGAGCTGCTCTGGAGAGAACTCGTGAACACTGACATGGTTTGTATCTTGCAGGTGCGATGGTTGTGAGGCAGTTCTTCTAGGAATTGAGCAGCAAGTACTTAGAGCCAACCAGTACAAAGAGAACCATCACCGAACTCAGCAGCAGGTAGAGATGGAGGTGGGTACAGAATCATTTCAGCTCTGTGCTGTTTGATAAATGTTTGCACAAGAAAATAATCTGGTAACACCTGGTTGATTGTGAAGGCTGTGTGAAGCAGGCTAGCAGTCATGCAAATCAGATGTGGGAGAAGAAAACACGTCTGTTTCTGAGTGCTAGTAAGGCCACAAACATCAAATTTGCCTGCTCTGAGCAGATTGGACCATTCTTGATACATTTTTTATAAACTTTAAGGGTAGGTGACAGGACTGGTTTTTCCTGTATTGATTTTTGTTGAAAACTGTGCTTTTAGCATAAAACTTTGATGCAATTTATAAATCATAGAATAATAGAATCGACTGGGTTGGAAAAGACCTTCAAGATTATCAAGTCCACCCCTTGGTCCAACTCCAGTCCCTTTACCAGATCATGGCACTCAGTGCCACGGCCAATCTCAGTTTAAAAACCTCCAGGGATGGGGAATCCACCCCCTCTCTGGGCAGGCCATTTCAATGCCTGATTACTCTCACTGGAAAGAATTTTTTTCTGATCTCCAACTTAAATTTCCCCTGGCAGAGTTTGAGCCTGTGCCCCCTTGTCCTTTCGTACGAGGCAGGCAGGAAGGAAAAAAAAGAACAGAGCCTGAAAGTGTGGTTAACAAAAATCTCTGGAGCCTCGTTTCTTTTGCAAGAAGCGTCCCCGGCAGGTTCCGCGGGGGTCGGGGCGGGCCCGACCGGGCCCTGGCGCGCTCCCGCCCGTAGGTGGCAGCACGAGCCCGCGGTCCGGCCTGGCCCCTGCGCCCAAACCCGCCTAACGCCGCCGGGAAGGTGCGAGCGGACCTCCCAAGGCGGTGGAGCCCTGCGGGTTGATGTTTGCGTGTGCTTGGCGGCTCGATCGGCATCCATAGCACATTTTGTTTGCCAGGTGCCTTTGGCCTGGAGTTGGCACACCTGACTCCCAGAACTCTGGGGTTTTTTTAAGATTTGCCTATTGTGTTTGTTGTGAGGCCTGCAGTGTTCCAGGGGACAGAGGATGGTGCCTGGTGATGTATCTCTCCTTTTCAGCCAGAGTAGCAGAAACACTAGTGCTGCCTCCCATGAAACCAATTTCTGTTACTGCTTCTAGCAAATACCTGTGGCTCAGACAGCCAACTAAGCCAAATGGCATTTTCCCTTTTCAAGTGCTGTCCTAAGAGTAATTTTTTTTTCACAGTCCCTTTTGCCTTTCCCGCTTCTGGCCAACAGAATGGTGGGATGATTGCCTTCTGCATCAAGGCCATAGTAGGTCCCTCCAGCCAGGCAGAAAGGTGGTACAATATTGTGCCATTGTCTCTTAGGATAAAAAAAAGTAAGTCCTAGGTATTCCATATTGGACTCAGACTAGAAATATTAACAGGTCTGGCTGTAAGTGAGGATAGAGCATTACTTTTAATAAACTCCAATGCAGAGCATGTTACTGCTGGGAGAGTCTCTTTGGTAATCTCCATTCTATACTCCAGGTGATTTTCAATATGTTTATGAACAGAGTTTCTGCTACAAGGGAAGGAAGAAGCAGGTGCTGATTCACTGTCTCTTCTTGGCCAGGTCACAAACATAAAGAAAACATTAAAAGCTACAGCCTCATCGTCGGCACAAGAGATGGAACAGCAGCTGGTAGAGCGAGAGTGCCCTCCACACACAGAACAAAGGCAGCCCACAAAGAAGATGTCCAAAGTCAAAGGGCTGGTCTCCAGCCGCCACTAGAACATACCAATTAAGTGTCATTCAGTTAGGAATGACAACAGGAGGAGCAAAAAGGGCCTGCGCCTCCTTTTTCAGTGGGTTCTGGGCCAGTCCCTTCCAGGCTGGCAGATAAAAGCCCTGTTTGAATGCAGCTCCCAGATAGCAGCACCTGGCTAAGTTACACTGTGCAGCCCCTATGAATTTTCAGGGTGTCCTTCTGGTCCTGTAAAGAGGGACTTTTAAAGAAAGGGACTAACCAAAAGGGGCAGAAAATAACAAAATATCTGTGGACAGTTTTGCTCCCTCCCAGCTAGTTTTTTTGCTGCTTAACCTTGAGGAAGCTGCTGTACTAAATCAGATCTTGGAAGAGCTTCTATAACAAGTGTTTGAATCCCAGGGTTGAAATGTGGCTACCAAAGCCAGGCTGGGAGTGAGGAAGCCATCAGCACAGATCTTTTCATTCCCAAAGGGAGTGCAGGAAGGTTTCTAGGCCGGGAACTGCTTTACGTGGAAGTCTTCAGCCTTTCTGCTACCCCTGTCTTATTTTAAACTGGGGTGAAATTCACACTACCTCGCTCTGTGAAGATGTGATCCAGTGCTGGGCTGTTTACTTAACTGCCTGTTTACTGCCCTTACTAAGCCCTTTAATCTCTCACAGATTTAAAGCACTGTTCTGCATCTCTGAGGCATCAATACAATAAGGAGGAATCAGGCTGCTCTTTCACGCCTTCCTTCTTGCAGGTGGTTAGGGGCACGCTAGAAACTGTTCCTCCTGAATGTGATGTGACCTCCCAGAGCTGCTTGTGAGTTGTTTCCCCCACTGATACCTTTGAAGGGTAATGCATTCACTCTTCCCTGGATGCTGGGGACAGTGGTCTGCATGGGAGTGGAGCCTGTTTGGCATCGAGGCAGGCTGGTGGCCCAGGACCCACTGGCAGGGGTCGCAGCAGCATCCCCTTGCTGAAGCAATGGACTTGACTTGTCTTTCTGAATTTTGAACACGTTCAGGTTGTATTTTCTTCACTTTTTTTTGTACATTGTTGTGATTCTAAAGCATTTCAACCTTTGTTTTGTGGGTTTTTTTTATTTGTTACAGACTAACTTCAGGTGATTTGCACCTAGTTTGTCAAGGTGTGGGGGTTTTTTTAAGGGGGAAGCATTGGAACTGCAATTCATAAAAAAGCACATTTTAGAAAAAAAATTAAAAATGCTGATTTAATGTCAGAGTCTGGAGTCTTGACTTTGAGGCTGATTTAGGCTTGTAGTCCAATGGCACTTGTTGACTTGAGAATTTACTTGATTCTTGGTATTTGTTATCCAAAGATCTGACTGAGCTTCCTTGTTCATCTGGGAGGCAGAGCAGTGTTCTTCACATTTTGTCAGTAGTTCATCTTTGTTCAAATTTGTGCAGAAGGATCTGTGGCAAAGCTGATAGCTGAGCCCGGTGTCCTGACCCTAAACAGCTTTGGCTGGCTGTGGAAGGTTTGTAGTTGTGCTCTGTCTTAGGCCATTCTCTTCCTTCCTTTGGGTCTAGCAGAGTGCTTCTTTGTAGTTTGGCCCCCTCATTCCACTTCTGTAAAGAGAAGAGCTTTGTGTGAGCAGGCAGGGGAGCTGTTCAAGCAGAGGACTGTGACAGTGCTCCAGTCCTGCAACCGGCTGTCACCTGCACTTGCTTGTACAACGCACGTGCCTTCCTCTTAGTGCTACCAGGACCCTTTGCCATCTGCGTGTTTGCAGTCCTCAGTCACAGGAGTTGTTCACTTGGGAAAGTAAATCTCTCCTTCTCCTGCAGTGCAGGCACACCAGCTTTTAATCTGGAGAGGTAGATCTAAGTAACCCCTCTCCAGCTTTCTCTGGGTCAAGTCCCAGAGGCTTCTGGTTCTGATCAGGCTTCTGATTCTTTACCAGCTCTGTTCCCCTAGAAATGCAAGCTAAAAAATGCCCAGGGAAGGATGTTAAGTGAATAAGCCCAGAGCTCGAAGCCCTCCCCTGTATCTCAAGGGAGCTGTTCCCCAAGTAGTGGCAGTACTAGTTCCTGTCCCAGCTTCTCCCAGTGTTCAGCTGACAGCTTCTGAGAGGTGCAGGTGGACCTTGTGTGCCCAAATCTGAGTGATGAGGGTGGACTGCGTCTGTTTCTGGCTTTCTGTGTGGACAGCTGCAGTGTACTGCTCATCCAGTTCCTCACTGGGTTTGACTAGTGAGGATGGGCTCTGTGGTCCTGACTAGCTGGGTTTTTTTGCTTCCCACTTGTAATATCAGTTCTGCAAAGAGGCAGGAGGAATACAAATGCCTTTGGAAATCGTTTTTAGCTCCTCAGCAAGCCACAGTCTGGTGGGGAAATAGATGTGAGTTTGGCACCCTTGGTATTTATTCCCTGTCAGTTACAGGAGTCACATTAGTTTGCTGGAGCTTCTTTAGTGTGTTGGAAGTTTTTGAGTTTGGTCTTACGTTTTTGCTGTTCTCAAAGCCTAGCTGGGGGTGAGGATCTTATTTATGCTTTGGTACCCATTGCCTTTGATCAGCAAAGAAGCAAGGGAGGAAATAGCGCTGAATAAAGAGCTGTCCCGTGTTTGATGGCGACAGAGGACGGAGAAGGGATGGGGTATTGGAGAGAATGGAGCTGTTTGCGTGTTTGGCTTTCCTGGTGTGCCAGCGACGGGCTTGGTGCCGCAAAAGGAGGGGGGTGTCTGCAATGAGCCCAGGCTGAGATGAGTCATTAACAAATGACATGCATAGAGTACCTGGGGGAGGCAAACAGCTCTGCAGCAGCTGGTTAATGAATCTGGCTTGAAGGAAAGAGTTAGAAGCTATTCCGGGAATGAAGCAGAAGGCAGAGTTGTTAACAGAGAAGGATGCAGGAGGTGCTATACTATTGGAGAAGGACAACAGATAAAGACTGAGTTGGCTCCCTGTGACTGCAGGAAGGGCAGCAACTCAGAGCAGAGTTGTGTGAATTAGGGGCTGAATTGTAGAGAGCTTTGAGTGGGGATTGCCCAGGGAGCTTAACTGTGCTGTGGGGATGGGAGAGAGGTGGGAACAGAGGCAGATTTGATGCAAACTCACATGTATTGGTTGTGCCTGCTGGAGTCAGTTGAGGCAGCTTGTCAGAGCACTGCTGGACTCTGCTGGATGCTGCTCCCTGGCGTTGGGCGGGCATCCTGCCCTGCTTTGGTTTATGGCAGCAGAGGGCTGCTCCAGCTCCAGCTCCCTCCACGATTGCAGCAGGACAGACTTTTAGCTATTGAACTGCTGTTCGCTGTCTCCTCCACTCGGAGGGAGACAAAGTAGATGGAGCTGCCTTCTCTCTGCTCTTCAGGGCTTTATTGTCTAGCTTTGTGTTCTGCAGCTCCACTTGTACTAGTGCTTGTTTAATATGGAATTGAGCACTGAGCTGGAAAATGGAAGAGAAGATCTCAGCTGATTGCAGTGCTGGTAGGCTGCCCTAGCCCTAAAGCTGTGCCTCATGCTAACAAATATCCCTGGCATTCCTGCTGTGACTCAGTTGATACCAGCTAACATCAGGCAATTCTGGAACATGATAAAGCAATGCTGATGTCAGTCTTCTACAGAAAAAAAAGGCTTTGCTCAAAATCTATTCACCTTTTACTTCCCTCTTCACCTTCTCAGGTAAGTTGAATGCTAGGTTAGTCTTGTGTTGAGAGCAGGAGGGAAGATCAGTGATGCTGACAGACCCTTCCATGTTGACATTTGAGACCCATCCTGCAATCGGTCTTGTGCAGACTTCTGAAATCGTGTGGGTGCTTGTGGAGCTGCCCACAGGCTTGCAGGTCTCTCTCTCTGCATCATGTGCAAGAGAGGACCTGCAGAGCTGCTCTCCAGAGTGGAGCTGGGGAGAGCAAAACTTTTGTTCTTATAGGGGCAGTGCTGGAAAGAGGTGGCCATTCTACCATCAGCCCTGCAAAGGGAATTTTGCTGAAGAGCTGCTAGTTCCTGGAAGAGTAGGAAATGATCAGACCTCAGAGGGTGGTTTTGAGTTTAGTGTTCCTGTCATATGAAGGGAATATGCGTTGGTCCCTGTGTGCAAAGCAGACTTGGATTTACTCATTGCGGGGGGAACAGAAGGAAGAGTGCCCTTAGCTTTGATAGCTCTATTAGAATGTGACAAATTATGTGGGTAAACCAGACTTTTCCTAAACTTTCAGTTCTGGACAGTGAGTGCAGCTAAGCTGGAAACCACACAAAGGCACCCCGGTGGGGTAAAACAGTCCAGGCTTGTGCATTTGTAGGGCTGCTGTGCCAGTTGCAAACTGCAGTGGAGATAAACAATCTTGCTCTTTATTATTCTGAATAACGGGGAAATGGGGAAATAGAAGAACCTGCCCCACAAGTATAGAGACCCAGCTAGCCTGGTGGACACCTACTCCCAAACAAAGTGACTTGGCTTTTTCCACCCCACTAATTCTTCTATACCATCTGACCTAATGCAAGGGAAGCAAAACCTGAATCTATGTCGCATATTTTTGTGTAATTTGGAAGAGAGTAACCCAGGGGCATCAAGAAAAGTAAATTAAAGTTTAGAGGGATCTCAATTCCTGCTTGTAACCTCAACCTTGTATTCTTAATATGAAATTTTAGCCTGACAGTCCAATTGAATTTCTCAGCAAAGTTTTTAGAAATACGTCATTGTTTCACTCTGCTCCATGACCAAGGTCAGTGTCTATCAGGGACTGTTGACATTTTGTTGATATTTCATCAAGTTTGGCTCTACTACAGAGCTACCAGAGGTAAGTGATTGAGGTGTACTGTAAAGAGAGTGTGTGTTTACCCCCTAACCTGGGCTGATCCTGCTTCTCAGTGTTCCTGTGGTGGTATTCCCCTCTCTGGTGAACTGGGCAAGGAAAAGGCAGAGCAGCACTTTGTTCCCTGTCTCCAAATCCACAGGTACAGATGCTTCTTTTTCCCACAGTGTGTGCATCTCATGAGATACCCTGTTGCAAATTGCCTGGATGTGGTAGCTGTGACCACAACTTTTTCTTGTTGATAAGCAAAGATGTTCCTGCTCTAGTGAATGTACATACACACTGGAAAATCCAGGCAGGATGCTGTAAGTTCATTTAACAGTCCTGAAATGTGTATTTCCCCACGGAGCACAGTAGCCCTTGCTTGGTGTGATTGTAATAGAAGATGGGACACTCTTGCATGTCTCCAGGTCTCCTATAGAGGCTTTGAAATACCTGTGTCAATTCTAAAATGATGTAATCACACATGATACTTCTGTGTTTCCAGGAAAGCTGTTCATGGTGGGTAAGCGAAGCCTCGCTTTATCAGGGATCGGCCTTTTTGTGAGTGTTTGGAGCTGGTCTGTCTGTAGGCTATATCTTCATGGGTCTCAGGTTTGGAAGTAGTGCTGCCTAGCCCTCCAGACTCTTCCCAAAGATGCTCTGTACCTCAGCAGCCCTCATGGTTCAGTCAGTATCTCAGGATTACCACAGTCCTAGGGATGCTGTGTGCTGATGCAGTAAGTAATGTTTCAGTGTTTCATTGTCACCTTCACAGCTGTTAGAGAGCAGCAGTTCCTTCAGGATCACCTGCCAGCTGTGGTGCTGCACCTTTTACATCACGGCTGTGAGATGACGCCTCTCCTTGCTGGCAGACAAGCCAGGTGGGAACGCGCAGACCATTGCCTGGCTTAGCATAAAGGAAGTCAAGGACAAGGACAGTGTTACGAATACGGGGCAGAGCACAGAGCTGCATCCTCTTCCAGCTCTGCTGCAGAGAGTAACCTTGGGCAGATCAGCTCTCTGCAGCTGAGTTTCCCAGGACAGCCTTGGTCCTGCATGCTCACTGAGACAGGGGTTTGTGAAGGGCTTTGGTCTCCTGGCTGGGCAGAGGTTCATTGCTGATGGAATTGAAGAAGATGCGTATGTGCAGTAGGGGGGAAATCTTAAACCTTTTAAGCTTTTCCAGAAGTTATCTTCCTCCTCTGTAGCATACCCTTCTTTTCCCCTGTTGCAGATAAGGTGGTCCATTGTGGGAATATCAGCCTGGAGTATTATGGGTAATATACCAGGTTAATTATGGAGGGGGCAGGAAAAATAGCCTGTGCCGTTTTCAACAATATCAAAGGGATGCTACCTAATGATTTTCCTATTAGCTCTTTTCCCAGCCTGCCAGAGTTGCTGCAGAAGTGTCATTTACAAAGGCAGTTTGCAACTCATTACCCTGAATTTTCACTGTAGTTCTGCTCCAGAGAGCGTGGGCTTTTGCTGCGTGCCCCAACCAAATGAATTGCCTGATTTGGTTAGTGCTGCCATCCCTTCTGACAAGGTTAGTTGCTGACTGACAGGAAAGGGGCCTGAATTCAATTCCCTTCTTGTTTTCGACTCACACTTGTGTCAAGCACAGGCTCCCTCTGGAAGCTGCCCTGTGATCCCTTCCCTTTGTTTTTCTGCATTCTGAAGGAAGCAGGCCATGCTTGGAGAAGTTCTGCAGCAAGTGGCAGGGGCATCTGTGCTACTGCCCCTGGCAGTCCCTGCTCAGTGCCTCAAGTCCCTTTCCAGCTGGAAAATTCCTTTGCTCTCCTGTTCTGGGGCTCTGGGTTTTTCTTTTTTTCATTGCTTTGGGATTTGCTGTCACCTGAGCTGGACTTTATAACCCTTCAGCAATACATACCTTGGAAAAGTTGCAGTGTGGGCTGAGAGAACAGAACTAATTTCCCACACATTAGAGGACAACTGTGTCCCTGTTGTTGGAGCTCCAAGGTCTGCTCCAGCCTGTTTGGGCTTTGCCAGGCACTTGTACACCAGTGCTGGAGAAAGCTTTTTGTCCTTTTTCACTAAGAGAGCAGTGTGCTTTTTCATGCTGAGTGCCTATGGCTCAACTCCTGCTAGGAAGAGCTCCTGGAGAGAAGAAATCAAGACTGGTTCCTATGTCATGTCACAAGTGCTCCCACTTGGAAGCTGAATGTGGGTACTGCTCATTGAGCTGGTGGCACAGGAAATGTGTAGATGCTGAGAATGCTAATTTGACCCGAGTGTGACAGAGGAGCCTGGGACTCCTGCCTCCCTCACTTCCGGGTGTGTGGACACACCTGCTAAATGCTGTTCCCTGAGCCTGCAGTTGAGATGTCAGATGCCACCCTCAGAGACTGCAGCTTGCATCCAGGATATCCCTTGTTTAGTTACTCTGTCTCTGGGCTGGGATGAGAGGGAAGCTTTTCAGTGCTAGCCCTGATCATTTTACTGGGTGTCTTGAGGATCTCACCTAGCTGACCCACAGGGGAGACAGTGATGTGAGATCAGTTTGTTTCTGCTGCATGTAATGCCTCCTCCACTCTTGATTAGATTCCTGTGGTCCCTCTTTCTTGCTGCTCTTGTTTGCTGCTGAGCACCTGTCAAGGAGATACACTTGTGCCTGTCCATCCTGCCTCCTTCCCTCCCAGGGTCTTGATTTTGTTCCCCATAGGCAACATCTTAATGTGGTCCTTCAGCTGCTGCTCCCTTTGCAGCTGGACTCTGGTGGCAGCACGAGATGGGTACCTGACTAGGATGGAGGCTGTGCTCATGCAAGGTTAGAAATGTCACCTGTGCACTCCTAACCTGATGATTGAGCTGTTGGGTGTCTGGATGAATCCTCTTGTCCTGTGAACCTCATGTTCTCCAATAGTTGGGGTGAGTCTGGCTGAAGGTTTCTATGGTTTCCTGGTGGTTGCTAAGGAAAAGAACTGTGCTGCTCTGGGTCTTGGTGACTTTCTTTTTGCCCTGTCCTAGGCACTGGAGCCCAGCAGAACATAATGCTTGTTGTTTCTCAACCCACTACAATGGTCAGGGCATAATTTGTGACTCCTGTCACAGCTGGGCTGGGTGCCTGCCACTCTTTTTCTAAGGCCTCTTTGAAGAATGAGACCAAAGAGCCTTCATGCAGGAGTTTGCGTGTTTGCTGCACTCCCCACCCCCTCACTTGCTGTTTCCTTTAGAGCTCCAAGTCATTTTAATGATTTATTTCTGCACTTTACATAGCAAGAAGCTGTAGCAACAGCTGTGTCCGTGAATCCTTACCAGGCAGCCCTCAGTATATTTTGGTCTGTCTACGTATTGTCCCAGGCACACTTAAATAAATCTCTGCTGGAGGAAGGGACTTTACAGCTCAGCAGTGAAGGGCTGGAGAATGGGAATATCAACAAGATACTTAGTGAGCTGCTGGATCCTGGAATAACAGCACCTCTTGCATAAAGCACAGCTGGGGGCCAGATCCAGCATGGGCTTTTTGTTGCTGTCAACAAGGACTGTGTTTCCATCCACCACCCAGTGTTAAAACTATAGTTACAGGATGAAATTTGGACCCAAACCTGCAGACTGGAAGCAGTTAAAACATGTCAAGGCCAGATGCTGCCCTTGTTGATCCAGGGCTCGGCTGTTGGACATGGTGGGCGCATTTCTATGGGTGCCATTTGGGATCTGGGCATGGATGAGCTCTCACAGGGGGCTGAGCTGGGTTCTGCAGAGGTTTGCAGCTGCACACAGCGCTGGGCAAGACTTGGTCCGTCAGGGCATCACAGGATTCACAACTTTACTTTTGCATACAGGATCAAAGCTTAAAATATCAGCTGGCCTTTCTCTCACTCCTGACTTTTCTAAAACATCTGAACAATTTCTTCTTTAGCTCTGTTAAAATCAATCAATCCGACATTTAAATTGTATGTGAATTTGTTAAATAAAGACAGGTTACAAAATGCCACACGGAATGATTTTTTCTTTTAAAGTTTTTCAACTACTTAGGACAAAAAATGTTACAATGCTCGACTTTTCATTTAGTTACATAAATAATTTTTTTATAAATATCTCTTTATAAACAATATATAAATAGCTTTACAACATAAATACATTTATGCATGACATGAATTTACAAACAGCAATGTTATACAGCTGGCTTCATCAGTCTCTTGGAAAAGCACTGTCCCTTGTCTCAGTGAGTGTTTGTATATATAATATATATAAGATAGAGAGCACTTGTTAAAAAAATAACAAAACCAAAACAGTTGGTGCCATGACTCCTCGTACCAAAAAGAAAAACACAGCCACATCTTTTGTCCATTCCAGGGGGGTGTGCTCTTCTAGGTGTTGCCTGGGGGATGGCCATGCCTGGCCGCGCGTGGGAGGAGAAAGTGGACTATGGATTCAAAGCTCTATGAGGAATGAAAACAAAGTGCCTGTTAGTGGTTGCCATACAACACCCCTTACCCATCCCCAGCTGAAATCCTTGCCAGAGTAACCCTGGCCTTGGGCTGGGGGATGCTGAAGTCACAGCAGCCCCCCTTGAGCTTTTTTGCTTGTGCTAAAGCAACGAAGAAGCTCACCCATCGCTCTCTGGCTTTTTGGTATTTAGGGGAGAGCCTGAGGAAAGCTGCTGCTCCTCCTGCCCCTGCCTCTATTGGGAATCTTTTCTTTCCTAAGGAGAATTTAGCAAAAGAATGGATGGTGAGTTGGCTTCATGAGGTGCATGTGCAAGTCTTGGAGCCCTGAGCTGGGTGATTCCTTGGGAAGAGCAAGAAGTCTCTACATGAGGGAGGAGGGAAGCAGCACCCATCTGTCCAGGACAGGCTGGGGAGCAGCCCACATCCCTCTAGGACAGGCCATGGACCAGCACTGGCATCCTGTAGGCACTTCTGGGCCATGCTTTTCCCACTGCTCTGCAAAGCAGCAGGATGCTGGATCCAGTCCCCTCTGTGCCTGGTTGTGTTACTGCAGGGCCAGGGCATGTCCCTGCGAGTGGGGCAGTGCTGTGCCATGGCAAGAAGAGTGGATAGCCTGGGCTGCAGCAGGCAGGTGCTTCTGTTTGTGTGAGCTCATCTGTGTGTGACCTGTGGGGCAGGGTCAGGCCAGAGCCTCACTGCCCCCAGCACCTTCAGAGAGCTGGCAGGGAGGCACTGCCATATTTCTTCCAAAACAGTCACTGTGGGGAAGTGACATTTCCTTCACCCATCCATCCCTACGCAGTGCCTGTGGAACACTGTGGGAAGAACTCCCAGATTCCCGTAATTTGCTCAGATACAAAGCCAGTGTTAGGAAGTGCAACTCTTGGCTGTCACAAGTAGAAGGCACCTGGGGAACTTGTGTATTGTTCTTCCTTACATTAAAAGCACTGGTGTATGGCTGAGACAAGCCTCACTAACCCTCTCACTGCAGGAACACAGGGTAGTCTGCCCTCCTAACACCTATCCATGGGTCACAGGTCTATGCCAAGCACAGGGAGCAACTGGGAACACGTGGCTGCACTGGACTCCCCAGAGCCTACGGATCTAGCTCAAATTAGAGGGAATCCAGCTTGAACTGCTGCGGGAGCAGCTGGGGGCTCTGATCCTTCTGCAAGGCAGCAGGAGGTGTGATCAATGGTGGGATGCAATCAAGGCCAATCATGGAGTCTTTCAGCCCGCCAGCGAGGCCGGGGGTTGCGAGGCTCAGCGGGGTGACCCCTCGCAGTACCGCCCGCTGGCATCTCGCGGGGCAGCGCATCCCTCGCATCCTCTGCGGTGCCGGAGCGCAGACCCCATCCCGGCCCCATCCCGGACGCATCCCGGCCCGGCCCGGCCCGGCCGCGCACTCACCGCCAGGGGTCCCTCAGCATCCGAGGCCGCTCATGGCGCCGATGCGATCCAGCTTGAGCCCGAAGCAGCCCTTGCCCAAGCCCTTCTTGTGGAGGCCCTTGTGGCGGCGGCCCGGCGGGTCCTGCAGCAGCCGCGCCCAGCCCGCCCGCGGCCGCGTCTCGGCCCGCGCCTCCCGCGCCTCCCGCGGGCCCGACCCGCCGCCGCTCCGCTCCTTCTCCCGCTCCTTCTCTCGCTCTGCCGCCTCGGGCGGACCCGCCGCCGCCGCCGCCGCCGCTGCCGCCCCGCGGGACGTCTGTGGGAGAGAGAGGGTCAGAGCGCCGCCGCTCCCAGCGACCCCCGTCGGTGATGACCCCCGTTAAGGACCCGCAGCGGAGTCGGTGCAAACCCGGGACTGGGGTCTGTGCCCAGCAGTGCAGCCGATCGCCCTGCGGCTGTACCCAAGGCATCTGCTCCCCTCCCTAAATCCGTGCTCCCATCCCTGGGGTCAGAGCATCCCCCTGACCCACACCATAGCGGTGTTTTCCTGCCCTCCCTCGGCAGTGCCCCCGCCACTGCATGCCACCCCAGAAGCACTGGTGGTGCTGAACTCCCCAGCTATGCTGCTGTCACTATCCCGTTGTCCAGTCCCCCTGCCCTCTGCCCATGATCTGAAGGGGTCAGAAAGCTGGAACGTCCTTTCTTTTCAGGTCCCTTTGGTCACTGCGTCTCCCACCAGTTTACAGAGCTCCTCAGACTATGGGGGGGTCCTGCCCCACAGCTCCCCCTTGCAGAGTCTCCAGAAGCAGTGGGGAGATCTGGGCTTCCTTTCCTTGCTGCTCCCTTCCTTGGTTAATACTCTCTGGGTGCCCCACTCCTCCAGGTCTGACCCACATTTACGGGGTCACAATCTCTTTCTTATTGCCCCCCCCTCCCCCCCACCTCTCCCCCAGGCCTCCCATCTCTGTCCCTACTCGGAGCTGCTTCTTACTAAGCCCTGGGAATGTTCACCTTCATTCATCTCCCCAACAAGCCACCTCATACCACCCCTTTCTGCGCAGCCTACACCCCAGTTCCTTACAGGGCAGCCACCACTCCTATCACACTGCTGTCCTGGGGCACCCCTAATTCTGTGTCCCCATCTCTGTGCCCAGCTCTCGGGGCAGTGCCACCCAGTGTTGGTGGCCTCTGGTGCATCCCTCCGTCTCAGCATCTCGGGACACCCAGGTCCCAGGGACACCCCCATTAGGGGTACCTCTTCCCCGCGGGACACCCCGGGTGCCCCTGCTTGGGCTGTTTGGTCAGAACTGCCCAGAGGGTTCTGGCCTCACACTCTCCCCACTGTGCACCTGCTGCCTGCCCTGCTCCGGCTCTGCTCCCTTTCCCAAGTGCCCGGCACAGAGAAGTCCCCAGGGTGACATCGAGTAGCAGACTTGCCACCCTTCCTGGCCCTGATCCCGTGCGGTACAGGGCACACACTGTCCCATCCAGCCTTTGGTTTTGGGCTGATGTCCGCAGACGCGCGCGTTCGGGACATCTGGGGAAGCAAGGAGGAGTCCCCTTGCAGTCAAATAGCCCAGGGGGAAAGAAGGAACCCTCTTTGCCACCCCACAGTCGCCCCGCGCCCCCGCCCTGTGCCGTGAGGACCCTCAGCGGGACGGGGAGAGGAGGGAGAGCCGGTGGCAGCGCCAGCCGTACCTTCTGTGGGAGCTGAGACGCCGGCTTCGCCTCCAGCCTGACGGAGAGCAGCGCGAGTAAAAGTCCACCAGCCAGCAAGGGTGAGATCTGCATCCTGCGGGGCCGAGCGGGAAAGGAGCCGGGGGGGGGCAGCGGGGAGCCGAGGGCAGCCCCGGGGAGAGGCCGGGACCGACGCGAGTCAAAGTTCAGAGCGGAGCCGCGAGGTCCCTCCTGCTGCCTGCAAAGTGCCGAGCTTGTGAACTTGGGCTTTCTGCTTCATTCATTTTATAACCCAACCTGCTCGGTGATGTCATCTAAACAACCAGGTCCAACCCGGCCTCCCACTCCACAATAGCAGGAATTTAAAGGGGGGGGGGGGGCGTGTGGGGGTGTCCCCTCTTCCCTGGCAGGAACAAATGACACATCAGCCCAAGGCAACCAACTCTGGGACTTGGAGAGCAGAAAGGGAAAGCGGGGGGCATTTGGCTTCATGCCCCCGTGCTCCCCCAATTACCACTGGGCCCCCCTGCAAGCCGCCTGCCCTCCCTTGGCACGGCTGCCTCACGGCCCCTCTGCTCCCCCCACTGACCCAGTGACCCCCTGCGGAAGAACACGGGCTAAGTGGGATGGGGGGGTGGGGGGTGGAAGGAGGGTGTCCTGGGTGGGAGATTAAGCCCAAAAGAGAGGAATGAGCACAAAAAGCACCTTTCTTTTTCACATCCAGAAATAAATCGGAAACTGTCCCTCCCACATGTCTGCTTGGCAGTAGTGGAGGCACTGTCCTCCCTGGCACAGACACTGGGGACACAAGGGGATTGGAGGGGGCAGTCGTGCTCCTTGAGGGCACCTAAGTGGCACCTAACCCCCTCAGCTTGGAGGGGGTTACCTGCTCCCTCTGCTTTCATGAGGAGTTGGATGGTGCCCCTGGCCCTGGAGATAGGCTTTTCAAGCACCCTGATGATGTGCATAGTGTCACAGGGTCCCTGCTGCAGACAGGACCCCACTGGCTGATCCACCCCCGGGCTATGCAGCCTGGCCTTCTCTGACCTGCTCCTGTGGAACTGAAGGGTGCAGGAGAAATATGTGAACCCAGGATTAATCCCAGTGGATCACAGGGGCTCTGGGTACATTGTGGGGGCTCCCCCTGCCCTCACTCTTCCCCTTCAGCATCTTGGAGGGCAGGATTTGTGCCTCTGCTGCTGCTGTTGCTGGCACTGGGCAGCTCTGGAGCTCCAGTGGCTTTTTGCTGATGGAGCTGAGCACCATCCCTGGCACTCTGTCTGGGAGGGATGCTCTTATTGGGATCAGGCCAGAGGAAAGACACCCCCCTCTTTGCAGAAGCATGCCGGGCTGAATTGCACCAGGCTGGATTTGCACCCCAGCTATCTTCCCTGGGACCAGGGAAACACTGTCTGCTATTTCCCCTAACCCTGGGGCCCGTTCCAGTCTGGTTCTTTTCTCCTGCTCCATTTCCTGGTCTTTCTGGGCTCTGCTGCTCCACAAATCCCCGGGGAGCTGCTCCTGCAGGGGACGATGGCTCTTTGGGGATCCGTGCTATCTCTGCTCGGTAGCAGGGAGGTATTTCCTCCTCCACAGCCCGGACTACTGGGCACGGGACACTTTAAAGAAGATTGGCTTTTCGACTCCATGTGAACGGGAGCTGGAAGGTGCAGGTCTCGGTGGTTTTTCCATTGTGCCTGCCAGGTGGAGACAACTCGGACTTTTTGGAGTGTGAAACTGTGCTTGGGCATTTGTCTGCGTGCAGGCAAGAGCGAGGTGATGGGATTAGAGCCGACCCCGGGAGCCAGGGAGCCGTGGGTGCAGGCAAGGAGCAGAGAGAGGCCCCTTCTCTTGGGGTTCGGCCCTCGTCCCACCCGAAGTGTAGCTGGGATGTGACATCCAACCTCTCTGGGGTGCAAAGAGGGGGGCTCTGCACCACTAGCCCCGCCAGCAGGGCTTCTGCAGGGGAAAAGGGGGGCAGCAGGCAGCTGAGCCCTGAGGCTCCACAGTCTCGGGATGTCGGGGTGCCCCAGGTCACCAGCGGCTCAGCAGACCCCACAGGGTCCTGCCATCCCCGTCCTGCTTGTGCTGGCTCCTGCGCTGATGCTACGGGCAGCCTGCCCGCGGCTCCTCACGGGGGATCCGAGATGGGGAAGGAGACGGGGCAGAACGCTGAGGGAGAAATGTCACAGCGCGGGGAGGAAGGGCCGCCTCGCTTGCACCAGCCCCCTGTACGCTGCAGGACGTGGGATCAGTCCCGGCGCTGCTTCACCAGCCCCTCGCCCCGGAGTATTAGAGCGTTGCCACAAATGCCACAACGCGGTCAGGTCTCAGCCAGCGCCAGCCCTCAGGAGGCTCGTCCCTGCCCTCGGCTCTTACCAGAGTGGTTTTCATTACTGTGTTTTCTTTGTCACACTGTGCAAAGCCTCGGGTTTGGGAGGCGGGGGCGAGGAGGGGCTGTGCTTTATAAATCCAATTAGTCTTGTTATTCAAATTACTCTGCCGAAAGTCAGAGCCGGGCGCACACAAAGCCTTAACTCAAAACAGATCGGATCCTTTGGGGTGGCAAAAGCTCAGAGCAGGGAGAAGAGGTGTGCAGGAAGGGGTTAAAAGTATGAAAGCCAGTTGCTTGGTGAGATGGGGGTCTGAAAGCTTTTAACCCTTAAAGGGATGTGCCTTCATTAACCCGAAGCCCTTTGGGATGCTCACCATGGATGAGAACTGTCAGACTCGGGCCATGTGAGAACATGGAGCGAGGGCTGGGCTTACTGGGGCCTCCCCCTGGACACTGGAGAGCAGAGAGGATCCTGCACAGCTGGACAGAGAGGGATGGAGACCCATGGGATGGGCTGGAGGGGGTGACAGTTCTCCCCATTGCACTCAGGGGCCCAAAGAGAGCTGTGAGGAGAGAGGGGTTCCAGGGGAGGCCTCCTTTTGAGGAATATCAGCACTGAACTGGGGACTATGGGGATGGGCTGCTGTGGAGATAAAAATACTCAGATACTGCTGAGTCTTGGCAAAGTGGGGGTGAGCCCTGAAAAGAGGGAATTGAGTGCACTGTTGGCATGTAGGGAACAGAGAAAGGAGTGGAGAGTGGATGTGTGGGAGAGTCCTCTGCCTGAGGATGGAGAGGGATTCATCAAAGTGTGACCAGTGCCAGCATGATTTGGAGGGTAGGAGGAGATGGGTCATGGGGGTGTGACAGCAGCACTGGGTGTTCCAGCCCCATCACCAGGAAGGGGTGAGTGATGCCTGTGGGTGAGGCTGGATCCTGCTGGGAAGCACTGGGGCCCTGGCTATCTCAGCTTAATTTAGGAGCTAGGTTTCAGGCACCTTCCAAAGGATGATCCTGAGAAAGTTTACAGGACAGAAATGTGGACTTTGGTATGCAATAAGCTACTACCATATCAGTGAACAGCCATCCATCCAACCCCTTTTTCTTCCACTCACTCATCCTTAGGGAGCATGTTTCTGTATTGATTTTGGGAAATCACCACCCAATTTTTGTCTCTGCTGCTGCCATGGGCCACATAGCATTTCCTGATGGAGTGATGGATTACTCCAGTGTGAGGATTTCCAGGTGATGCTGTGTGAGGGTAGTCATCCCTTTGCAAAAGGAGACATCAGGAGGCTGAGTACATGTGATAGTGATGCCAGAGTGGCTGATTTCCCACAGTGGCCAACCCAAGGAGCTGTTGGTTAAGCACCATCCCATGCTGGATGGAGGAGGTACAAGGATGGAAAAGCTACTTCTCCAGTGCAGCCAACTACCAGTCCCCAGGAACATGATGTGTGCTCTGTTTGCCAAGAGAATGTCACCAAGGGTTTGATGTCCCATAGCAGGAGCTTTTCAAAGTTTTGTTTTGTTTTTACAGGTTTTAGAGTTCCTCTCTAGGGGTCTGGGGACAGCAGACTCGGTGAGAAGCAGTTTAGGGAGGGGTTTGAATTTTGGTTATAGGGATGGATGAGCAGCCTCTAGTGCCTGCAGTGGCAGGGAATCATCTGGTCCTACAGGATGCAGCAGGCAATGTGCCTCTTGAGGATGCTTTGAAGAAAGCTTTTCTGGGGAAAACCCCTATATCCCCTTAGAAGGGACCACCTTCTGGAGGCTCAGACCTGGCCACCAACAGCTTTGGGGTCAGGCAGCGACTAGGCTGTCATGGGGATGAGGCAACTCCACACACTGGAATGTGATGCTTCTGAGCTGCTGTGCACCAGCCCTGGTGGCTGTCTGATACTCTAATGGAGATTTTGGCCTGTTTGAACATCCCTAGAGTTTATTTTGGATGCTGCTGCTGAATGAGGCATTACAGGAAACACTACATGATTTTACTATTTCCCTTGTCTTCTTTGGGTCTGGAAGAGGGCTCTGACTCACAACACATGTGTGGCCAACATCCCCTCTTCCCAAACTGGGACTGGAATGGGGAGAGGCCCTGCAGAGCTGCCCTGATGGGGCAGGCAGGGGTAGGGCTGCAGGTGCAGCAAAGGCTTGGGGACTGAAAGAGCATCTCTGTCCCTTCCCAGACCTCCCAGAGTGGTGAAAGCAAGGAGACAAAGGCTTAGCCCTAGGAAGAGACTCACAGGTCTTTGCTTGTGAAGTGCTGACATCCTGGCAGGCACAGCATGTGTCTCCCCCAGGGGTTCACTGTGGGATTTGCCTTTGGGGATTTGCCATTTCCCCTGCACTTCCCGGGATTCTCCAGTCTCCTCCTGACTTGCTGGGTGTTTTTCCCAGCACTGCACTGGGATGGCCATGCTGTGGGGCTGGGATGTCTCACTGCTCTGGTGGGAGCAGAACACAATGTCTCAGGGTTTTGCTAAATGTCAAGAAAATTAAGCAATTCTAACACACAAGTGAGTCCATGTCATGAGCCTCCCTCTCTGTCAGTCCTTGGAGGAATTGCATTGCCTGCAGTTCCCAGCAGCCTTGGCTCTGCAGCTGACACAAGGGCAGGTTGTTGAGATTTTCCAAGCTAAATGCCATGGTCTTCTTTTTCCTCATTTTCTCAGATGTCTTCCCCCAAGAAATGGGGATCTGGAGACATTTCACCCACAGCCTGGGGTCTCAACATCAGCCCAGGCTTGTTGTTTTTGGCACTGAGCATCTCTTGGGAACAAGCACTGTGAAAAAAAGGTGATGGTCTGAAAAGGCCAAAGGATGAAATAGTGACCCCACATTTGACCCTACAGAGAGCCATGCCTTGTGCAGAGCCTGAGAAAGGATCCAACAGACCCCCAGCCTGTACCTAGGAGGTCTCCATCTCAGTGTTGGAGCTGGATGCCACCACCACACACATCACTCTGCCACAGCCCCAGGGGAATGTCTGTGCCCTGATGTGCTATGTGCATATCCAGGCCTGGCAAGCAGGTCCTCACTGGCCCCATGGCTCTGGCAGGAGTGCACGTTCTGGCTTGGCAGGAGCCTCTTCCACCTAGTTTGGCTGTGGAAGCCCTGTCATCCTCACAGAAGCCATCAGCAGCTCTCTTGCAGCCTTGCTGCCAGCCCCAAACACCCTCCAGCTCCTCTGAACTGTTTTCTTGGGAATCCAGCACCAAGTGGTGGGAAGTCCCTTTTGGCATCGGTCCTCCAGGGCAAATCCTTTGGACTTCTTGCGCCTTTCCCTGGAACATCCTGTATGTGGGAAACTCCAGGATAGTGCTGGGATACAGGGAGCCAAATACAGGCTGGTCTCAGTGATGCTGGTGGTCAAGTCCTCAACCTCCTGACAGGGCTGTGATCCTGATGATGCCAAATTTGGGATTTCTGCCCCTTTTTTCCTTTCTGGAAGGGAGTCCATCTATCTCCTGCAGGAGGGTTTGTGCAGGTGCCAGGCTGAGCACCATGGGATGACCCTGGCCACAGCAATGGCTGGTGTGGGAAGAGGGAGATTTCAGCACCATGAACGGTGGGGCAACCATGTGGAGCAGAGAACAGTCCAGCCAGTCCTTGGCCATGCCTGGGAACAGCCGGGGTGGCTGCTCCTGTGGCCGGGGAGCCCTGCTGGCTGCGGAGGGTCACGGTGGCCCCGCTGCCACCCCACAGGCAGCCTCTGTGAACGTGCAGGGCTCCACAGCCCTAACCTTTAGCAACCAGACAGAATAACAATGCCAGCCTGCTGGGGTATAATGGCCGGTGTTTGCTTGAGATACAAAGGCACCGAGCTTTCACATGAGGTAATACTGATAAGTTCCGCTCTCATTCACTGCTCCGCCTGCCAGGCGGCAGCGGGGCCGGCAGCAGCCCCTGCCTGCCCTCACCGAGCTGCTGGGACGTGCCCACCGACCCCTTGGCCTGTTGTCTCTGCTGAAGCACTGCCCTCTGCTTGCCCTTGGTGTGCTGTCCCCACTCATCATCCAGCTCCAATGCGGCCCCCGCAGGGGCTGTTCTGATCCCATCCTGCATGTGTGGGGTGGGAGATGCAGGGACAGGGATGGGGGCTTGTGGGATGAGTCCCTAACCCTGTGACTGCAGAGCAGCACAGTTTCTTAGTCCCTGCCTTCCTGGAAAGCACCTTTTCTACCTTCCTGAGAATATCAGGTGTGGCTTGAACTCAGGACACACCTGTTGCCCCATGTGCCCTGTCCCCCCTGTCCCAGCCCTGCTGCCCACAAGCTCAGTAGGTGCAGGGCAGCTCCTTGCCCAAGTTTTCTGAGAGGACCCATGGAGCTTTGGTGTCAACCAAAGCCACTTTGAGCACCTTTGAGATACTCAGGCCTGGCAGGGCAGGAGGATGCAGGGAAACTGAGGGCTGTGTCATAGAAGAGATTTGGACACTATAACCAGGCAGGATTACTGTGGAAGAGACTTAAAGGTATCCAGGAGACAAATTTAGGCAATGCCAATTAAATCAGGTGCAAGACACTAACCCTGATGCTTCAGCATCCTACCCTGGTACCCCACCTCTCTCCTCCACTGCCTCTTTCACCTATTTCTTGTCTGCCCATCTGTCTTTGCTGGAGTATGACTCTCTCTTCCTTTACTGGACAAACACAGCCAAACCAGACCTTCCCTCCTGTCTGGGGCAAGCTGCAGGCATTTCTCCAGGCACTGATGGAGATGCGAACCCATCAGTCCTGATCTTGGGTGGTGTGTTTCCCAACCAGAGGTATGGAGGGCTCAGGAGGAGACTGGAGAAGCTGAAGGACAAGTGGGGCAAGACCACATGTGTTGTGACACAGCAGATGGTATCTATTGTGGATAAAGATGGTTTTTAGCTTATTTATGGTAATAAATCTATCTTGCTTCTCTCTATCCCCCCGAGCATGCCTTGTGTCCTCAGGTCAAGTGCCCAGACGGCTCCCAGTGCCTGAGGGATGTCAAAGGGAGCAAGACTCTGGCCTAGTGCTCGGTGCTGCTGCTGCAATCAAGAAATTTCCAAGGGTGCTCAGAGGCTCCAGAGCAAACCCCTGGCTACACTTTGCCTTTGAGTATGTCCTTGTGCCATGTGGATCTATTCTCTAGACAACAGCAGGGAAACAAGAGGCAGAGCACCCCGCTGCCCTCCATCCCCCTGCCATGGTCTGCAGCCTGAAATACTATTGATAGGTGACACTCAGGTTGGCAGGGGTGGCATTTTCATGTGCAGTGTCAGTTCACACCACGTGGGCTGCGGGAAGTGGATGGAGTGTCAGAGGAGCTGCTCTGCTCCCATCCAGGGTTCCCTTGATGAGTCATCTTGGGGAGGCTCCAGCCCCTTGGCCAGTCACTCCTGATTAACACTGATGTAAATGAGCACCGGGCGGGCCCTCACTCCATGCTGAAACCGCAGGCAGAGGAGCCAAAGTCTTCGTAAGCAGGGCACTCCTGGCCAAGGAGTCGAGTGGTGCTCTCACCTCGGCCGAGGTGCCGCAACACGTTCCAGCCTCCAGCGTCGGGGAACAGCTACCAGTTACTGCCCGGGGGAAGATAGTGAGATAATCAGGCACTGTGGGAAAGCAAGCCAGGGCATCGGGCTGGGCTTGCTGCTACAGGACCCCAGGAAATGAGAATGCAGGGGAAAAATCTGCCCAGGGACCTTCCCCTTTTGGAAAGCCCATGAGTCGCCATGGAGAGTCATGGAAGCAGCAGCAAAGCAACTGCTCCTTTCTGCTCAGCAGCCAGGAGGACAGTGTGGGTGGAAGATGAACCAAAGGCAAAACTGAAGCAGTCTTGGCCCTTTCCGATGAGGGATTGCGTTTGATCAGGTCCTGCATGATCCTTTCTGCTGTATTTGCACATGGTCTCTTCTAAAAGGTGTGAAGAATGGGCACACAGCTGGTCCCAGCCACTCAGGATCTGCTGTGTTCCCATAGGACACTGGTAGGGTAACACATGTCTGCTGTACCTCTCATTTGTCTGGGACAGTGATGGGGCAGAGCAAAATGGGGCAAAAACGCAGGCTCTACTCCAGACCAGATTTCCAGATCCCTGGCTGCTACCAGGAGAGGGGGGTTGAGAAATGCTCTGCCGATCTGTTGGGGCTTGTGGCCCCTTGTGGAGCAGGGGCCCAGCTGGAGGCAGGAGGCGAGGGTGATGGAGGCATCCAGCTGTGGAGCCGTGTCCTGCTCACCACGCACGATATCACTGCAAAACCACAGAACCCAGCACTGGCAGCGGTGCTGACAAACACTGAATCCCCCCTGCTTCCTCCCCATCTGCGGAAGGAACAGGGCACGCTGAAGCCACTGCAGCTGGTGGCACCACCTGGTGCAGGGGGGAGTTTGGCCAAACTCCTGGCTCGGCTTCATCCCCACGGGGGTGAAGAAGAGCAGAGACACAGTGTGACTCAGCGACGTGGAAAGGAGCTGCTGCTCTCACCTGGCTGGCACAGGTAGGGGCACAGTGGGGCTCGAGGCTGCTGAGTTCCCCTTGCCCCTTCCCTGTTCTTCCTCCTCACTTCTCCATGGAGCAAGGGTAGCCTGGAGGGATGGCCTGGATCATCCCTGCACAGCTGGGGATATGCCACCACCCTTCCTTCACAGAGATGCTGATCTCCTCACCTTGGCAGCAGCCAGGGGAGCAGGAGGAAGCAGGGCAGCACACACTCTCCCACTGAAAGGGTGATCCCCTGTAGCCACACTACCTCCCCTAGGGGCCAGCTTCAGGAGAAACAGCATCCCCCCCTCTGTCTCTGGGGCCTGGGGGACCAGCTGCTGTCTGTGTGTCTGATGTGGGGCATGTTGCTGCCTCACAACCATGCCAAGGCAGAGCTGAGTCCTCACTCCCCTCCTTGAGGTGGCCAGAACTACCAGGGTGGGGCAGCAGATGAGCTGGCAGCAGTGCCAATGGATTGTGGGCAGAGGCTGCTGGCTCTGCATGGTTCATGTGAGCGAGATATTGCCTGTGCTGGTGGCATCCTGGCAGTAGGGTGGATGTGACTGTCCTTGTGCAGGCAGGTCTGTGCTTGCTGCCCCTGGTCCCCAGCAAAAGCCAGGTACTTTCAGGGCAGCTTCCTGGACTGACTTGAAGGCTGGAGCTGGGGTGGTCTGGGCTTGCCATGGCTTTGTGGAGGCTCAGTAGCACTGGCTGTGGGTATGGCTGGGGGGCCAGTTCATGTCTAGGAGCTACAGGTGATGCTACACACTGAGCAAAGGTGGCCTCATGGCCTTTATGAGGTGACTGATGCCAGGCAGTGTGAACACTGACCTGCAGGGTGCAGGATGAGGAATAAGGAGTGGGGGAGAGGTGTCTTCCTCATCCTAAGGGAAGGGGCAGCATGGGTAGCCTGCTCAGATGTTCCTGCCAAACTAGAGGCTGAACAGAGTCTTTCCCCACTAGAGCTCTGCTTGGAGACACCAGCTCAGGTCCCTTTGGGCCCTTCCTTCACCTGCACAGAGGATGCTTCAGGCAGAGTGCTCAAACAGGACTGACTGGGGGTCCCATGAGGCCAGTTTATTGCTCTCTAGAATTTCTTCTGGTTGAAGTTCTTTGGCAAACCCAGCCTGAGTATGCAGGTAACACCAGGGTGACCAAACCACATACTCCCAGTCAGCCAGACCTTGGGTCTGGCTCTGCCATAGAGCCCGGTGGGAGGTCTGCAGTCACAGGAGGAGCGGGGAGGAAAAGCCACAGCTCCTGGCTCTGGTGTCATGCTGTAATGTCACGCTCTGACATCTCCTGGAGGAGATCAGGCCACTGCTGCTCAGCACCGTGAGCTGGTCACTGAGGGTGCTGTCCCATGGAGGGGTCAGCAGGTCTGCTGGTGCCCAACCTGCAGTGCCAGGGGAGTGCCCAGAGCTGCGGGATCAGATCCCGGGATCCTGCTCTTCTCTGCAGTGATGGTGAGGCCACGCAGGTCTCGGAGACTTCCCAGCTTTTGGAGGGACAGGTGCCTGCAAAGCTCTGAGAGTTTCCACGGGATCACCACCGGTCTCAGACCCCCACACTGATAACTCAGCCCACCTGTGCTGTTTCACCCACGTGGCCGCAGCTCTGGGTGAAGCAGCAGCGCTGGCAGCGACCCAGAGCGCCCCACGCCGGGGGGATGCGCTGCCCTGGCGGGGAGGGGGTGGGCGCTGCACCCCCGGGTCGCGGTGGCCGCAGAGCTGGCGGCGGGGACAGCCCGGGCGGGGTGGCAGCACCTCCTGCTCCTGTCCCCGCAGCGCCCGGTGCTCCAGCATACCCGGCTGGGCTCCTGCCCTGCCCCGCTGCGGCCGGGCGAGGGGCGCCCAGCGCTGTGAGGAGGCTGCCCTTCTCCCGGCAGGCTGTGGAGACCCCGAGGGGCTCGTCCTGTGCGCGGGGCGGGGCTGGGACACCTCCTGTCCCCTCCCGGGACCCGCCGTGTCCCGGAGGTGCGAGCGAGCGCTTCGCGCTTCGCCCTTCTGGGCCCCGCCGCGGCCCGTAGGCGCCGCTGCCCCGGAAGCGGACGGGGCGCTGGGACATTCAAACGGAACGGAGCGGCCACGGGGCCGGGGCCGGTGAGCGGGGCCAGAGCGGGGCAGGAGCGGGAAGGGCGGGCGGGGACGGGGTCTCGGCCTCGGCCTCGGGCTCGGGTCCGGATCCCGGGCAGGCGGGGGACAGCAGCTTTCAGCCCGACCCGACGGCGTTCAGCCCCGTGGCAGCCGCCGCGACCGGGCCCGGCGTTTCGCTGCCCCGTTCGCCCGCGCCGGGCCCGGCAGGAGGGCGGGCTGCGCTCCCCGGGGGGTCGGTCCGAGGGGCTGCCGCTGGTGCTGGGGGTGCTGTGCCCTCTCCAGGCGGGCACCCCCGGGGGGCGGTGCGGGGCAGCACTGCCCCTCGGAGCGGGCCCGGGACACGACGGGGCGGGTTCCGTCCTGGGCACAGCCTGGACCACCGTCCTCCTGCGCGGCCGTTTCTCTCCCTCGTCCCCGTCCCAGGCACGGCGGGTGAGGCCGTGCCCAGCCCTGCCTTCCCTCTGCTGGGGGTATTTCAGTTGCCCGCAGAGGCTGATAATGGAATGTGGGGGCTCGTAGGTGGCTGTGCTTTCCCTGCGCTGCCGCTCTGACTCCTACCGTGGTCAGGGTTGCAGGAACTATAGCGGAGGCGAGGTGTGAATGTTTATTCTCCACTTGTAAATAAAGCTGACAAAACTCCTGTCTGCCGGAACCAAACCATTGTTTGGTGAGTAGTCTCGCTGGCTTTTATAAATGTTATCTGCTGCTGTTGAGTTGGCAACAGGAGAAGGTGACGTTTAGAAAGACCTACCCGTGTGAGGGTTTTGTAAGAGCTCAGCAGCAGGTCAGTCTATTAGAAGAGTTCAGCTATTGGCCAGCACCAATGGAAAATCTTAAAACACAAAGAATCACAAACCACACAAAGAATTTTTCCTATTTATTCAGGGATTTTTAGTTTTTGCTTTGTGTTGTGAAGCCTGTTCACATCCGTGCTCAATTACTTGAGTAAATCCCACTGCAACACGTGTTGTTTCTCCGAAAGGGCTGAGCAGGCCAGGGGAGCTGTGTCTGCAGCCCTTGGGCCCTGCTGGATAATGCCCTGTTCCCAGGCAGTGTCTGCATGGAGGAAAAGCCCTGGGTGCTTGTCCTCTGTAACTGCAGTGAAAGGAAGAAGAGTGCTGAGTAGAGGCAAAGAAAACTTCCAGGCATGATGGGAGTAGGGAAGGGAATGTAAATTTCTCTTTTGCTGAGCTCTGTATTCCATCCTGCCAACACCCCCATGTTTAGAGGAGTGAAGAGAGGGGGTTTAGTGGGCAGTTCCTTTAGTTAAACTTGAGTCCAGTGCCCCTCGGTTCTGGCATAGAAGAGATGAAAGTGAGCCCTGAAATTCTCACTGTACCAGCTGGAGTGAAATTCAGCTGTTCAGTTTTAAGCATGTCTTGAAGTAAAGAAGAGGCATTTTTATGAAAACCCTCCAGAAGACAACAATTGCACTGGGCTCCATTATCAAGAAATTCTTATGTTCCTCTTTCATGTCACAGACAGCAAAAATCATTGCTATGTCCTGTCTATACCTATAATTTACCTTAACAGTAGCTGAAGACAATTTACTAGATTGTTTTGCTCCAAAAGCTACAAGCCAGAGCAGCTGAAAAAGGATTGAAAGATATTTGATCTGCTCGAGCTCCACACTTGTGCAATAAAAGTGGAGGTGTGACACCATCTACAGAAACTGGTGCTGGATGGAGCTGCAGCCTGTGTGTCTCAAGAATTGTGAGCTCCTGTAAGATGTTATTTTATTTCTGCCACTCTGGGAGGGAGTTTGTGGCTAGAAGGACAAGCTGAAATGGGTAGTCTTGGTGTTTGAAGCAATTGTTCTGTGGGAGGGAGGTGACAGGCAGTGTGGCAGCAACAGTGAGGCACTTCATGGGGATTCAGCTGGTTTTGAAGACTCCAGGTTGGACATGACAAGGCTTTGCTTCTGATAACCACTATACTGATGCTTCTGGTACAGTCTGTCAGTCACTGCTTTAATTTTCCTGGCTTTTTCAAAGGCAGGGAGGAGCAGGTTGAAGGAATCCCTTGTATTTGGGGTGTCAGCCTTAGGACAAAATCCCTGTTTGATGTGGCATATGGGCAAGTACAGCTTAAGGGCTGTGGTCACTCCTTGGTCCTGACAAGGATTTGGTGCAGGGCAGATGTTGAGTACATTGTGAACCCCCTTTCCCCCCACTGGAGTACCTTTACCAACCCAGAATTCCTGTACATTTTACATTTTTGTGTCTTTTAGCAGAATGAATTATTTGCCGCTTTGTTTCAAGGAAATAACCCTTTTGTCCACTTGTGTCTATTTGTAACTCCTTGAAGTGTGGGCTTTTTACTGCGCTATGGATCAGCTGGGGCATGTGAGAGGTGCTGCTTCTGCCCAAGGTGCCAAGGAGGGACTGAGCAAGCCCCCTGCCCCCCAAAAGAACGCGTACGCGAGGCTCGTGCAGAAGCACCACAGCGGCCGGTTCCAGTCCTATCTGAATCACATTGCACAGAAGATGCAGCTCGATGAAGGCACCCCCAGTGACCCCAGCTGGAATCTGGACCCCCCTCTGAGGAGAGGACTGGTGAAGGATAATCCAGCCAGGAATGGGTTGAACATGCACAGCTATTCACCAGTCAGAACATCTCACGTGGACCAGCCCCTGCCTGGATTTGAGAACAATAAACTCCAAACTGTTCTGAACAGATGTCCTTATAAAAAAATTGCTGTTGAAGGAGACTTGGAGGTTGAGGAGGACTATTCTGTGCATCAGCGTGGAGCTGCATCTGACTTGTTAAATGTGAGTGATGGTCTGGGTGGGAGAGTGTCAAACAGCCTGAGACCCTGTGGGGCTCTGCAGAAATCTTCTGGTTCTGATGAGAAGGATGAGGAGGACACATGGAGGAAGAAACATAAGAAACGAGGCAGATGTCCTGACAACACTGATACAGCAGCTGGACACTTGTTGACTGAACAGTTTGGTGATGATGTGCTGGCAATAAATGCCAGAAAAAACAGTCACTTGTCTCCAGGTCAAGTCCAAGGTGAGTTCACTCTAATGAGCTGTTGGGTCCATTTGCTACAATTACTGTGGAATTTAATGTGAGGTGTTAATCACAAGTGTGTTAGCATGAGCCAGTTCTACTCTGTCCAAGTTAGTCAGCCCTTGGTTACCTGTGGGTGGCTTTGTCCTGGTTTACAAGTCAGCCATGTAGGATGTGCAAATGGCTTCATGTGCAGCCAGCTTGGGGCTGGCAGGACATAATATCCTGGCCAGATCTCTGTGGATGTGGCTGTGCTGCTTCCAGGATCAGCTCAGATCTAGGAGAGCCCAATTTCTGTGGTGTAGATTCCAAGTTAATGAGACCACTGGCTCTGAGCTGGCTCAGGCCAGTCATGCTTTTCTTTGCTTCTTGGAATTGAAGTTCTGGTTTGCCTTTGGTCCAAGTCCATCCAACACTCAGGGGCTGAGATGCCTTTGTAATAGGCAATCCTGAGAGTGTTGACTCCAGGACATTTTGCTATTAATAACAAAGACACCACATCTTGCAGAACTAAAGTGAATGTGCCTCTTTAATGGGATGTTCAAGTCTACTTGTGGAGATAAATACAATTTTTTATTAAAAGAAAAGCCCACTCAAACACAGTGTCAACAAACAGCCAAAGCCAGGCAGTTTTGATTTCTCAGTGTCATGGGTTAAAACTTTCTCTGAAAGTTATTTATGATGAAATACTTTGATGGCCTGATCTTAGGAGCAACTACTAGAGGAACTCATAAATGTCACTGTGTTAAATTCTCTAACAAGTAGAGAAGGGATTGATTTCTTAGCTGGGTAAGATCAGCCTGAGGCCCATCACAGCTCTTGAATTGGAAGTCAAGTAACTGTTTAACTAAATCAGTCTTAAAAACTAAGCCCTATGACTCAAGAAGGGCAAGTAATATGCTTTTTTCTGGTTTTGTGGTGTTTTTGAGGTTGTGGCAGTAGATAATGTGCTAAAATTGGTAAACTTCCATGAGTTCTTGCAAGACTGATCCCAGATAGAGATGTAATGCAGATTATGCTAAAATGTGTTGATGAGCTTGATTTTTGTGAGTTTTTTTTTTCATGGTTTATTGTAACACTATTTATTGTGCTAGGCTGTTTTAACAGACTTTGCTACCTTCAGCTTTTGAAGCGTAGGAGGAGCAGCTGAAAGGGATGTAGAGTCTAGAAGGGATACAGTTTATATCCATGAAAATGGTAGGTGGTGCCTACATGGACTTTAGTCTAAAATAAAAGTACCCTGGCTTTCCAAAGCAAGCACCCACTGTGGCCTCCTGCTCTAGTTAGGATTGAGGTTGCACAAGGCCTTTGAAAACTAGGTGTTTGTTTAGTGTAAAGTTCTAAAGCAGAAAATGTTGACCCTTGTGTTTGGCCTTCCAGGTAGAAAACTCACACTGTGAGAAAGATTATTGGAAAGATTATTGCTCAACAGTGACACCTTCCTCTTCTTTCCCCACGTGCCTCCCCAGCCACCCTCCTGGGTAGCTGGGACTCGTTGTTCTCCAGAATGCTTGCAGGGACATGAAAATAGTTTCTCAGGGAGGAAAGAAATAGAAAAAACTGTCAATTCAGAGGAACATCTGTTCTACTGCTCAGTCTATTTTAAAACTTTTTAAAGTGAAATGAAGATTTTGCAGTATGCAAGTGCTTATGTATAAGAAGACACACATCACAGTATCAGATTAAGATTTTCTCACTTCAAAGCTTGTCTTTGTCTCTTGATGCTGATATAAGTCATATTATTTTGCATAGGCAGGTGTCTGGTTTGATCAGTTTAAATCAAGGCTTGTGAAACTGTGATGGCAAGAATTGCTTCTGTCACAGCAGTGAGGCATATCATCTTTTCAGGAGTGACATTTCGTCACAAATTAGCTCTGTTCAGACTGTTGTAGGCTTTCCAAAAGGCTCTTTGAGCTAATCTCAAAGCCAAGAATTTCTCTTTATATCATTTAATTTCATTGTCCTCTTCTTAGCAGCTCTTCAGCTCAGGCTCAGCCAAGGGTGGGTTTGCAGTGACCCTAAACTGACAGTACTGAAATTGGAGGCAAACATGGAGACCTGAGAAAACCCTTTGAGTGCCTTGGGACAGGCAGTGAGGGCCTGGTCCCTGTTAATGTCCTTCCAGTGGCAGAGCAGTTCTTGTGGCTTTGGGGGAAAGCAGAGTGGTTAATGGAGGCCCAAGCAAGTGTCACTGAGCGCTGGAGCTGGAGCTGCTGCTGTGCTCTGTCTGGATTTCCACACAGTAACTGCTTTTCCTGAGTATTGGAGGCTTTGCAGTTGAGAGAGCTGAGTGTGAACAAAACTGCTTTGTCCCTTGTGTGAAATGTGTAACCCAGTCGTGAGACTACAGGTTGGATTCACTCTGTGGTATCAGCACTCTTGGATTTGGGAAGACAAAACTCCACACAGAATACCACAACTTGTTGCTCTTTCTGTGCAGTTACAACCTCTGCAAGGAGAATTACCATAAAACCTCCTGTTCTGAAGTTTCTTCTGAACCAAACCCCAGTAAACCAGAAAATAATCCCAAAATGCCATGTGATGCTTACAGTTTTTCATCTAATACAATTTTCTCCTTAAATCTTCAATCCTCTGGGTTCTTTGGGTGCTAAAATCTAGTTAAACATCCTTAACAGAAAGTTGTCAAATCCCTTGGGTTGTTTTCTGGTTTTGAGCAAAGGCTTTAAGGGTTTTCCCACTTCACTCCAGAGTAAGTAATCAAAATTTTTCCAGACCAATTGAAGTTTGTGTCATAAAAGGGCTTAAAGCCCCCTATTCCTTGAGGACAGGAGTACTGACTGTTCCTGTAGCAGTTCTCTGTCACATGCTGCAAGTCAAGATTTGCATTGGCTGCCAAGTGGAACTTCATCTTAAATATCTGTGATGCTTTGCTTTGCTTTGCTGTAGGTAGTTTAGACCAAGCTATGTGTTTTATTCAGCACAGCAAGGTTTCAGCTGCATTTTGAGTATGTGCCCTTCCCAGCCTGGTTTTTGAGGACATCTGCGGAAAAGGACTGTCCTCCAAACGTGGGGTGCAGCATGGACTTGATGATCTTGGAGGTCTTTTCCAACCCAATTGATTCTGTGGTCTTTGGGAACACCATTTCCCAGCCACACTTGATTTCAGAGCATCCCAGGAGCTAAAGTAGTTGGGAGTGAGGTGGCTTTATGTTGAAAGGTTGGGTGGAGCAGGATGCTTGTCAGGGCTGATTGCTCTCAGGTAGGTTCAGATTTTGCAGGACTGGATATGCTGTCTCAGTCTATGCTTGCAGCTTCCTGGGAAAGAGCACCACTGCCAGATTCCCTGGGTATCCTTTTGAGGCTCCTCTCACTAAAAACTTGGTGGGTTTATGGTGTGATGGAGGTATCCTGCCCATCTGTCAGGGTCAGCATGCCCTCTGAGCAGAAACAGGCAATTCCTGGGTAACAACATGCCTTGTCTGAAACAGCATTAATACTTCCACAGCCCTTTCTGATTTATCATCTGTCTGACACTTGGCATTTGTTTGCCCAGCCTGTGGTACTTAACCGACTTGGGCAGCTTCCATGGAGGAGTGTCACTGGCAAGCAGGCTGGTGTTCAGCATCAGAGCTTTAAAAACAATTGTTGCTGTTGGATGGGGGTGTTGTGCTTGTGGCTGCAGCCCTGACATTTAAAAGGTTCATGACAGGTAAAGCAAATATCCTGGAATGGCTTTCCTGCATGTTTGATGGGCACAGCTGCTCAAGAAATACCAGCCTTAACAAGATGGCAAAATCTCAGGCATTTTGTCTTCCCATGGTACACTGCAGATAATTTTGTATTTGCCTTTATTTCTCTGAGGGAGCTTTGGAGGAGGAACCACAACTTCTTCTTTTCCCTTCTTGTAAGGCAAATTTAGGATAATGCTAACTTTTAGTGGCGAGTCTTCCAGTTCTTGTGTGGTGAAATTCAGTTCTGAAGAATGCTGTTATTTCCCTATCTGGCACCAGCAAATATGAGCCAGCAATCTACTAAAGGCCACAGAATCTGCTCAATAAATGGAGAATGTTGGTTGCTGTGGAGATCTTTAAAATGTAGCTAATCTTGCCAGGTTCAGTGTAACATTCCTTAGGTGGTGTTAATCATAGTAATAAGATATGGGGGAGGAGGGAAAACTGGATTTACTGTATGGCCGCGTCTGAGAAACACATGAAAAATAGAATGCTCCTTTCTCCAATGGTTTAGCAGCGTCATCATGAACATAAATTTCTCTTGCTTTTGATAGAAAAAATTGTTGCATTCCTGAATCTTGTGCAACTGATGTTTTTTGGCTAACATAAGCTATAGTATGTGAGTTAATATCTGATGTATCCTCTCTTGGGGAGATGAGATCTTGCCCCTGCAGGGACTGTGTTTTTATATGTGATCTAATAACTGTCTTCTCTGCCCTTTACCAGAGTCCTAAGCACACTGTGCAGCAGGAGCCTTTGCATTTGGCAGCAAAGCTTTCACCTCTTGTGAATGAAGGAGTTTCCTTGACCTGCTAGTTCTCATGTGAAAATGTTCCTCGGTGGAAACACTTGTTGCTGTTAACCTGCCATTTTTTTAAACTATATTTTTTCTACTCTTTGTCCCCAGTTATGTAGTTCAGGTAACTATGCCTGTGAGTGTGGTGTTGGTTCTAGGAAAATAATAGGCTAATACAAGAATTGAATCGATTTTTATTTTGTTTTATGTCTTTTCTTTCATGTGACTTGTCATCAGTTTATTTAATGAAGGTCCTGTCGAGCTCCTTCAGTGTCAGTTTCTTATGAGATTAAGGGTTTGATGGCAAAGATGGGAGGGGGATGTGGTGTGTGAGCGTAATTAAATCACAGTGCATGTGCAGTGGTTTAATAGCTGCTTAGTTGAGCTAATTAAATGCAGCAATAAACTGAGAATTGCCACCAACAGGTGTGTCTGGTTCCTGCAGTGTCGTGTTCTGACCCTGTGCTGTTTTAATACTTCTGTTAATCATTGGGAAGAAAACACAAGTAAGATTGAAAGGTTTTTTTGGATGACTTGGAGAGTATTGAATAATGGGAGCCATCTGGATCACTTGGTGGATTGGGAGCAGGCAGAACAAAACCCATTTATCGGGTTGCCAGCACAGAGCAGTGTGAGGAACCCAGTGTGGAAAGCAACAGCTTGGAAAGAAGTTTTCAGGTCTTGATGGATTAATCAGCTGAACATCCCCCTTCTGTGAAACGCAGCCAAAAGGGTAATGTATGAGCATGGGAATTGGAAGATGGAGTATGGACTGCGTGTGTCTTTGGCATGGCGGCAGCAGCTTCTGGAGTGCTGTATCCTGTGGTGATGCCCTCTGCTTGGGGTGGGTGGTGATGAATTGAGGAATACCCAGGACAGCCACTGGGAAGATTAAAATACTGGGATCATGAGTGAGTGGTTTGAGGAACCCTGCTTTACTTATCAAAGAGATGCTTGGAGGAGGGGAGTTTTCAGTAAATTGCCTACATGGAGAACAGATGTTCAATAATAGGCTACTCAGTTGAGCAGATTATGATATAATGCATTTGAGGCTAAACAAATCCAGGCTTGAAATACAGCACAATTTAGCAGTGAGGGTGAATGACCATTGGAACAGTTTTACCAAGGCTTGTGGTATGTGGGCTGTCACCGGCATGTTAAAAAAACCCTAATTACAATTTCTACCCATGAAATACACTGCAGTTCAAAGAGGAATGAATTTGTATAAGCCCTCTGTCCTCTGCTATCTGTGAGGTCAGTCAGCCCACGTACCCCAGCCAGGTCTGGCCTGTTGTTCGGGTAATCTCCAGGTGTCTCGTGTGCCATGGATATCCAGGGATGTAGGTTGGGTTCTTTGCACCTGAATTCAGTGGCTCTTGTGATTCCTCTCCAGGCTGTGGCTGCTGTGGGGCTTTCTCTGCTGCCTTCCTCTCCAGCTGTTCTCTGCCTCTCCTGTCCACGGTGCTGCTGCCCAAATTTTGCCCTCCCACCTCAAGCTGGTGATGGCCATGAAATGTTGTGGGCTGGAAATCTTCAACTCCCTCTTGTGGGGAAATCCAAGCTACAGAGAGCTGAAACTTGGCTGGAGCAGGATAGAAAACAAAATGTTGGGATCTACTGCATAAAAAAATGTCTTCTGTGACAAAAATAAAAATTTCCAGGGTGCTGAAGGAAAATGTCAACACTAGCAGCTGCAGTCCACAGATGTATGGGGCAGGTCATGCCTTGGAGAATATTCCAGACTCTCTACAAATAAAAGGCAGCAGCCATAGTGTGTGTTTGTTCAGTTTGTATGTTTTTAGTAATTTCCCCCCCACACTACTAGGGGTTGTCATTTACATACCTATGACACTGAATGGGCAGTGTGGGGAATGGTTCATCAGCAGATAAACAGGTTCTGCATCCCATGGGTTACCTCGGGATATGTAGGAATGTAAAGGCAGTTCTTTGATTTCTTCAGCTATTAATGTCTTCTAGTATGTTAGCACCTCCTATCAGGTTTTTTGCCTTTCAAAGCTTCTTGGCTTTTTCTGATCTTTCAGCAACTTCCTTCTCTCAAACTACTGAAGCCCAGAGAAATCAGAGAGAACTTCTGCAGTACTGTGTCTTTAAAGTGTTTTTCTTGAAGAAGCCTCTCACAGCGTAGTTGCTGGATGAAGCAAAGAGCAAAAGGTGTTGTGGAAGACGCTTTGGGAAGATGAAAAGATGAGGGGGAGTGGAAGCAGCCCTGACCCACATCCTGTGGCAGGAGTGGAAGTCTGGAGGGGTGCAGTCATCAGGCGGAGTAGGTAGCGAGGAGGTCATGAGCAGGGTGGAGCAGGTTCACGGAGAGTCCTGAAAACCAAAAGAGATGTACCCCCTCCCTGACAACACCACAGTGCTGCTGCACACAGCTGGAGCACAGTAACTATTTTGATAAACTTTTAGTCTATTGCTACTAAATGAGTTTCGTCACCAGCCCTTCGTTCAGAGCCTGGAATGGTATCTTTGGCTCTTTCACTCATGTAGTATTCCTACAACACAAACCCTGCTGAGGAATTGAATAAAACTGCAGTTACTATCTGACTTACTGAAGTCAAAACTCTTGCAAGCATGAGGATGCTTGGAAGTGTTTTGGAAGAGGAAGTGTGGTGTCGTGGGCACATGATCTGGTGGTCAGGAGCAGTTTCCAAAGTATTGTTTTCTGCAGCAGAAAGAATCCATTGTGCATATTTCTTCTTTTCAGTTTTTCAAAGCCTAGGCCCTTTCTGAAAGCCAAAATCAGCAAGAACATTTTCATTTTCCCTAGCTCCATATTGAAATCTAGGGACATGCAGCACAAGAATTTTCAATAAATATGTGCAGCTTAAAGGAAAAGAGCAGTGGCAACATGTGCTTTCCAACAGGTGCGTGCTTTCCACCTCATTTTCATGAATCTGGAAATGACCATCTGTCTCTGCTCCTGACTTTCCGTACCATCCGTGGTCATGTCACTTTTTTGCTACCTCCATCTCTAAACAGGAATGTTTCTTCCTCAATATTTCATTGTAAAAATGCTGAATGTCTGAATCTTTTACAACTGCCTCCAAAAGCAGCTCGTGGCCCTACAAACTCCTTCAAAAGCCTTGACAGCCTCTATTTTCCCATCTGGAGTCAGTGGCTGGAGGACAAGCTGCGTGTCTGCAGCCAGCTTGTCCCCTGCGTGACAAGGATTCCCTTCATGCTTTTTTTGTTGGACATTGAACTTTTCTGTGCAGATTTTGGAAGACTTTCTGCCAAAATAATTTAGAAAATCACCTTCTACAAAGAGGCAGGGAAAGAGCTCTCTGGGTTTGTTCCCAGATGGGTACACAGATGGCTCGCAGTGTCCTGGTGCACAAACACAGTCCTGCCCATAGACAAGCTGCTGGCTGGCACAGGCAGAGCTGTGTTGTAGAGGGTTGGTGGTAACTAGTTGGGCTGTACCAGTTCTTTGGATCACTCCTGAGCTCATGTTTTAAGGCTCTGCAGACAGGCCTCCACTTTAAACGCTGTCTTACCATTTTACTTTGGTTTGTATTGATGGTGGAAAGTTACCTTTAGATTTCCACTGTGGCTGGGCCCTGGTGGCCCATTGTAATGGGTCGGTTAGAAAGGCTGGTGGTCATGGGAACCACTTCTGACAGCTGGATTTCAGGGCATCATCTCCTCAGTTCAGGACATTTGCATAGAATTTACATTTTGGCTGAGCCCATACATGTAAATGTAGGTCTGCATTGTTTCTCCTCTTTGAATGACTGTTTAATTAACTTTAAACTTAATTATGCAATCTGCCATCTGCCTAAATCCCTGCCGTGCTGTTATATTACCATCCTATTCCTCTTCCACCAAGATGTTCCCTTTCCTGGAAGTTTACCCTTACTTTTCAGTCACTAAGGTGATTTCAAATAATTCACTTCCTTGGCTATTTTTGAGGAGGACTCACAGCAACATTGTAGGAACTCCTTTTAGCTCTGTGGTCAGGCTTGGACCAAGCACAGGAATGTGCTGCAGAACCTCCAGTTTATGATTCTTGGAATTTACATTTTAAGAGAGGAGAAGGACCTTTTTTATTTGCCTGTGATAAGGAGAATGTGCTCTCAAACTTTCTCCTAGACCCCAGATTGAGCATCTGAAATATTGCCTGCTGAGTTTATCTCCTGCAGGTCTCTTTGCTGCAATGGAACCTCACTGTACTGATAACTTATCTCCAAGTCTTGCCTTTCCACTCCTACATCTCTAATGAATTCTTTCCCATGACATCCTCATTTCTCTCTATTGCTTTATCTTTAATCTCGAGCCATCTACTTTATTTAACCTCTTTTCTGCAAGATGCTGTAAAATGCATGGAGGTGGTTCTGTTCCAAGGCTGTCCAAGAACTCTGAGCTCCTTTAATTCTTGTTGAGAGCAGTGTGGCAGCGTGGCTGTTCCCAGCACAGTTTGGAGCACGGCTGTGCCTGCAGGGAGTGTGGTGGATGGAGTTTGGTGCTGTGTGTGTTGCTGGGGCTCCAGCACAGAGCTTTGTTTGAGACAACTTCCAAGGAGTGTCTTTTTTCTTGCCATACACAACTCCTTCCCCAAGCAACTATACCAACATCTGTCTTTGTGTTTTTTCCTTTTAAAACAAAATAGAACAAAAACCTATTTGGCTGTTACCATTAGTGGGACATTTAATCTCTTAAATCCGCAAAATATTTTGCAAAACATAAATAGCTTGTTACTTCTGGCCTGTCTATGACCAGTGTTTTTGTTGACATAACTTGCATTTGAGATCACTTCAATAGTGTTTGTTGGTTTTGCCTGTTGTTTTTGCCTGTGTGTGGTAATTTGATCCCGGATATTGTAGTAGTCATTTAAGTGCCTGGAGATTTTTTAGTTAGTCACTTCTATAATATGACATCTATTGGATGTCACTGGTGTATTAGAAATTCAAAACAATCTAACAAATGTATTTTGGCTTTTAAAATTTGAGAGGGAATTATTTTAGAGGCTTCTCTGAGCTGCAGAAAATATCAAATAGCTTTGAAATTGGCTGTTTAAGCACACAAAAGGGGCAGACACAGGGATCTGAGCAAAACCACCCTGATGTTAGTGCAGTTTGTACTGGCAAAGAGTGTTCCTGCTGGGAGAGTTTGTTTGACTTTGGAGAATGAAACGTTGCCTGGTACAACAGTGTCAACACTTGGACTGTGCCCATCCAGTGCTCCCAGCCAGGAGCTGCATCCCCCCAGCTCATCAGAGCTGGATAGAGAGAGAGAGATTCGTGAAAGTACCTGGGGTGAGTTGTTCAGGAGCTATGTAGGATTTGGGATTTTTTAAGTCCCAGACGTCTTTCTAAAACAAGGCAGAGTTTGTGTTGGCTGAACTCTGGTATTGGACTATTAATACACCCTGTTACACATCAGCATCCATAGTGGCTCATAAAGTTGCAGATAGGACTTCCTGGCAGCTTGTGGAGGGTATTCATTTGCTAAGAGACCAAATTTGATGTTTCTAAAATTTCCTTTGCCAACTCCGCCAGGAGTCAAGGGCCCACTGGAATTTACACATCTGTGAGGTGATGCCTTGGGCTGTCACATGATTGGACTCTAATTCATTAAGTCTTTAGTAAGGATGAGCAGGAACATGCTTTATTCAGCTTTCTTGCCATGTTTAACCTGTTTTTACTTAAATGAGAGTGTAGGACTAAGGCTGGGCTGGCATCATGGTAGTTCTTGTTGCCTTTGGTTGGTTCATTCATGCTTTTGGAGCTAGGACAGTGTTGGGTGGCCCTTCATTTGGTACTGCCATCCCTTCTGGCTCCTGGGTGTATCCCTGCCATGTTTTACTGTGTATAGCTGGGTTGTCGTGAAGAATTACTTGGAATTCTTGAAGGAAATTGGTTTAAGTAATTGAAATGAGTCAGCAATGAAATGGAATATTGTAGAAATGCGGACAAATATTTAGTAACTGTGCGCTGAGAGTGTCTCATTAACTGATAACAAATTGTTCTATTGCGTGTTATCAGTTCTGGGGTTATGCTTCTGTTTTCTTCTCACGCATATGCTAAGTGGAAAACAGGGGTATTTGAAAGATTCCTCTCCATATCTAGACCATGATCTAATTCTGGGAAGCAATGGAAAATCCTCTATGCAATAGCAGAGTTAGGAGGAGTTGTTGTCCAGTTATGGGACTATAAAGGTAAATAGTAGATGGAAATATTTTGTGTTGGAAAAGTTTGTATCAATATTGTTCTGTCCAGTGCTCTCAACATGAATGCCTTTTTTAAACTGTAAAAGGAATCATTACATGCCAAGAGAGCTGTCGGTGGGGTCAGAGTCCTAAACCTGTAGAGGTGTTACCAGCAGAGTCGTTGTGATGCTCTCACAGTCCTGCCCACCCCAGGGAGCTGCAGAAGTAATGTAGGGATCTTCATAAATAATGTAGATGATAACAAAGCTGGAAGTTCAGTAAGAGGTAAAACTGTCAAGTGACCATGTTGGTGTCCTTTGACCCTTCTGTACTAGGAGGCTGTACCAAGATCTCCATATCTGGGAATTTACTTGGATCTCTCAAATAAAACTAGTTCTTGCTGGATCCTGACTGGGAGCTGTCATGGATGTGCTGATGAAAAGTCAGTGAGAAATACTTTCCTTCTCTGCTGATAGTAATCAAGAGGTTGTCAGATGTTACAGGGCAGTTGGAATGTTTTATTTTTGGTAAATAAAATTGAGGGTCTTGGTGCTTTCTTATGTAAAGCAATATGCAAATTTTAGTATAAAATTAAAGACTTTCTGGTCTTGGTAACTTCATGTTTAGTTGAACATTTCAGTTGATTTAGTTGATCATCTGGTTGATCAACTGACTAATAGATGTAAGTTTAATTAAATGCAGCACTTTTCAAAAGCTAAACTCTAGAGTGATTTTGTATAAATTATGTCAAAATAAGCTGATTTAAAACATCTACCCTCTCTCTTACTGTAAGCCAGATCAATTATTCTGGGAAGCTGCCTGTGTGCTTCTTTTTATTCCCAAATAAGAGAAGATTAATAGGTACTTAAGTGTAAAGACCAAAATGTGCCATTGTGTGATGTCATTGTTGTGATGGAGATGAGGTGTGATGGTTTGAATTCCAGACTGAGTTCCAGCACTGTCCTTCCAGCGGAGCTCAACCAGCCGCTGCTGCCTCAGTGCACCGAGTGCTGGACTGGGCTCCTGGGCTGGAGCCAGCCCCCAGCTCCATCCTTCCTGCTCATTTTCCTGGTGCCCATGTTGAGAATAAAAGCGAGTCACTGATTGTGAACTGTTCTGAATGCCCACGAATGCACCCGCTTTTCTTTCATGGCTCACTTGCTGTTTAGGTGGGAGTTGTGTGTTTCTGCTTCCCTCAAGTACTTCCCCTTGGCTGGTTTGAAGGGTTTCCCTGCTCTATGTGAGGAATAGCTGGTCCTGTTTAGGTGTGTCACTGTCACCTTTGCAGGGAACTTCCATTGCCTGATACCTGTTGGGGTTGTTCCAACCCAAATCTCCCTCCAGAGGACTCCCAAGTTAAGAACGATCAACCACCATTCCTCAAATAGTCACTCCTTTGTTATTTCCCATTAGAAATGGCAGAATACCTAGAAATCCCAAGGGAGAGAGAGAGCAGAGAACATCATCTGTGCAGCCAGAGAGACATACCCAGGCTTGTTGCATTTGCTGTGTGTGGTGAATGTTCGTGTCTCGCACTAGGATTGCTCTGCATTCCAGCCCCAACGGTTCTGCACAGCAGACCTTTGCTGCTCTGGGGTTGGATGGATCAGCCAACCTCAGCTCTGTCACTGCACTTCATTCTCCCTTCTACTGAAATGATTTTTAATTTGTTATCCTATTCATTTACTTATTTGTTTATTTAGTATGATTATTTTAATGCCTAGAATGTGTTATTCCTTTGTGTGATATCTTACCCTGGGGGATTTTGTTCTGTCTTACAAATCACACAACTGTAACACCAAAGATAAAGGAAGACTCCCAACAGCTGGTGCTGGAATAAAGTTTAACTAAGTTTGTGATAGTTATTTCAGAAAGATTAGTCTCAATATATCCTACACTATCTGTAGAGTAGTCAAGTTACAGTTTTCTCTGTGAAATGATGTCTGTTTATCCATCTGAATATGAATGCTGGGCAGCAGGAAAGCCCATCATCAGAGGTATTTCTAACTTTCAGTTTTAGGGGACAGGTGCATTGCAGAAGCAAATATTGACTTTAGTTGAAACAGATGGTGACCTGTGGTTAGTTCTCTTCTTTTAAAGGGAGAAATACAAAAAATTACAGTTATGCAGGATTTGGTGTGTTCCAGTTGAATGCTAATTGTGACAGTTGTCTGTGGCTTTGTAGTAGGGTGGTTTTGTTTAGCTATCAGTGTGGCCAGTGAGGTCAAACACTTCCTGAAGTGGCTGTGTGTAAACTGCCTCACAGGCCAGCTGGGTCGAGGCAGTTTGTTCTTTTGAGTAAATTTTTAATTTGAGTTGGTGTATGACTCTGAGCAAATCCCACAAGAGCAAGCCCAAGGCTTAAGTGCTGGAAACATGCAAATTTCTCTCTGCATGTCTACCTTTCAGCACAGAAAGGTGCTGCTCCACTCTTTGCTGTTGCTGTGCAATAGTTTTGGCTGTAGTGGCCTCAAATTTTTGAACCAATGGCCACAGTAAGTGCTGGGACAACTCTATTTTGCAGTGCCTATTTCTGCCTCTCAGACATATTTTTTCAGCTCACTAGGCATATTTATTCTCTTTTCCCTCTTCATTTTAGTTTTCACCTCTTTTCTTTTTTCTTCAGCCCCTCTTTAATTACATATTAAGATTTAGCCTCCTTTTTATCCCAGGTTCTTTAGTTCATAGTAGTATTTTCTGTGACTTGCTGTCATAGAAACAAGAGCTTAGAGGACCTTGTGAGCTCTTGTCATCCATTTCACTACCTCAAGGAAAAACCTACTCTTTTTAGACCAACTCTGGCAGATGTCTGGCTCACCTATTTTTAAGAACCTCCAGCAAAGCAGATTGCATGACCTCTCTGTGTGATCAGCCTAGTGCCTTGATTATTTAATAGTGTTCCTAAAATTCCACCTGCTGCAGTTTAAGTCAGATTCCTTCACCAAAAGGCCTCTGAAAAAACCCTATTAGAGCAAACTGTGTTGCCAGTTCTCTAGTCCATACTTTTGGTATCTGTTTTTAAACTTAATAACTTGACCCTAAGGGTATTTGTAAATCAGTTTGTTAGGCATTTGCAAATCACTTAATTTTACTTCATCTCACCATGTGGTACATACACAGGTAGTGTTTCCTTGGTTGCTTCAGTTGAAACCTAAATTTGGGTCAGTGCTCTTGCCATGTTACAGCTGCAATCTCCCTCAGACAGTCCTCTCCCTCGAGGTGTGCACAGAGTGTGAAAAGCTTGATGGTGTAGAAAGAGCCCAAAATATATGTCCCTCATCCTCACTGAGCACAGAGGCCCTCTCTTCAGCTTCCTGTTTGGAGACACCACTGTGACATGTAATCTCTTCCTGGGCAGGTCTGAGGTGGCACCTTGAGCCGCCCCTCTGCCTGTCTCGATATCTGCTCTCCCAAATCAGAAGGCTCCCTCCTTCTGCTGACTTTCCTGTTATTTATTATATATATATGAAAGTTGCTGTTTGTCTGTGATTGGGTAAAGTAGCAGTTTTCTCTTACTGTACCATATTTTTAAAGATGTCTGCTTAAGTACAGCTTTGTAAACGTTTTTTTCCTCGCTGCTGTGAAGCAATCTGTGATTTCGTTTGGGAAGGATACCATAGGTAAAAAAATTTGCCTTGTAACTTGGATAGCACCATAGCAAATAAGTTGGCGTTGCACATTTTCTGACTTGCAGGTACAAGCTTGGACCCAGGGAGCGTAGCCAGGAGGGGCTGGAAGGCAAAGCTGTGATGACATGTTCAGTATCCAGGTGGAGGGCCAAGAGGGCAGCTGCGCGGCGCTGGGTTGCATTCCAATGTGCTGATCCGTGGAACAGCGTTGGCATACGCTTTGGAAGCTGCTGCTTGCTCTCCTGGCTGTAGGGAAGGGGCTGAGGTGATGGCAGGGAAGTAAGGGGTGAGTTTTTGCAGAATATTTTCATATGATCTTGGCCTATTCTGAACAGGCTGGACATTTGGAGCCTTGGCAGTTGTTTGTGGGGTGGTTGTGTGCCCTCCTGCCTCTGGTAGCTCCAAAGTTAATTACTCCAGCATGGATTGTTAAGAATTTTTTTTTCCTCCGCGATTCCTGAACTGCTTAATTAAGTTGTAGGGAAGTTACATTTTCTCACTACTTGGGGGCTTAATGGGGTGGAGGCTTTGGAAACAGTTGAACAATTTCACATTTTATGTGCTCTAATGAATTTCCCAGGATTTTGGACGGGTTGTATCCAACTTTAGCATCGTAATTTCCAGAGTTTTATTTATGGTAAAATAAGTTAGTGGTGGATTATGAGGCCCAGAGAGCCAACAGATTACAAATGAACTAATGAAGACATTGTTTCTCTTGGATAAAGGGAATGACTCACGGTTGTGACTTGTACTGAGTACTAGAGACTGTGAACTTCACCAGGACCACAGGCTGACACTGGGGTTCCTCTCCCTCCCCTGTTATTTCAAAATTGTATTTGGTTTCAGGTGCGGAAAAGAGAGGGTTTGCAAGGACCAGAAACAACTCTGAATCTGCAAGAACTCCCCAGAACTTCGATAGGAAGAGGCAACTCTCTGAATCGCAGACAGAAACAATGAACAATTCAGACAGCAGAATAAATCCTAGACAACTGGGAACTCCCAGAGGTATTAAAGCAGAGTGTGTACACGCTTCAGGAATAAGCTGCCTTGAAGCTTGTGCTCAGCAGTATTAAAAGATGGGCTGGGATGAATGCTATTGACTTTAAAATGAGCTGTAAGAGACTGTTGATTATTGTAAAATATGATTATTCCAGGCTTTTCAGTGCTCTGAAGTTGGGTGCCAGTATTTTTAGGCAAACTGTTCCCAGAAGTTCAACTCTGAATACAAAGCCTCTGTACAGCTGCTGTTAAGATGCACAGACATGTTTGAGGGACAGGGTAACACTTCTGACTTTTTGTTTGCAGGAGGATCCTATGCTGCTGTCCCATCAGGTGACAGAAAGAATCTAAATAAGCCCACTCGAGGGAGGAAGAAGAGTATATTTGAAGCCTACATGTCAAAGGAAGATGTTTCAGCGGGACTGAAAAGGGCAGAGCTAATTCAGGTGCCTGAAACATACACTGTCCATGCTTTTATGTGAAGTCTGTGGAGTCACAGGTGGTTGTTGGAAACCAATGGCAGCTGATGACAGGGAGTTGATGTACCACTTGTAGATGCCAGAGAAAGATACTTTCCCTTTCTCAGGACCTTCTAGAAGTGGGGTGAAACCTTTTGCACTCATCTGAAGTATAGTTTTTGGTTTGCTTGCATGTTTTGTAAAAACCCTGATCCACAGTAGTGATGAATTGCAGATGTCTGGTTGGATGTTCTGCTGGCCATGGTAGTCATTACTGGGGAGACACTTCCTCTTACAAATGATGCTCAAAGCAACAGCAGTTGCTGGCAGCTTCTGTCTGTGTCAGTTTAAGTAAAATCCAATGTCCTTAGCAGGGTACTTCTTGCTAAAACTTCTCACAAAGATGTTTGTGCTTCCTTTTGGAGCAGAAAACCCACAAACCTATTAGGCAGCAATTCTTTTCTGAAGAATGTGGGGTGAACCTGCTGCTTGTGTGGGTAGCTGGACCTCAGAAGGATATTTGCATAAAGGCAGGCAGGGCTGAGGTGAAGAAGAGGGCAGTGTCCTCGAGCCACATTTGTGGTACAGTCCTCAGCATGGTATAATGTTCTTTCACACACACATGGCATCCCAGTGAGATCAGACTGGCTGGGGAAGAAAGGCTGGTGGAAGTCGCTGGGGGCATGGCAGCCATGCAGAGCCATCATTTACCCAAACACACACTGGTGCATTGCCATTTAATTAGTATTGTAATACTGATGAGGTTGTGATACTTGCTGTCATCAGTGCATTGAAGTTGCTAATGACATCACCTTAGATTTTGTCTGATTTCTTGTTATATTTGTATAGTAATTCTCGTATAATAATATAATGGCACAATCTCTTGATCCATGGTGAGGATTTCACATATCAGACTGCCTGATTCCATCCTGCAGGCCAATCTGATGTGCTCTTAGCTTTCAGGAAAATGGCTCTATGGCATATCCCTGCTGATGAGCAGCATAGTCTGCTGGGCTACTTGACCTTAGGCCAGTGCCTTTTTAAAGGCCATCATAGACATCTGCAATGGGAAACAAATGGTGAGGGAAGAAATGGGAGCCTCAAGTTCTGACTCCCTCATTGCTGCAGTGGCATCACCTAAAGCTTCTGCCTTGCCTGCAGGTGAGTTTTTGGCACCCATTTTTGATAATACAGCCTGATAGCATTAAGTGTAGTGTGTGGAGCCTGCCTATGAGGTCAAGTGCAGCTGCAGATGAGGCACATTCAGACAATGACTATTACCTGAGAATTCTGTTGAAATGCTGAGTCCCTGTGGACCTGTGATTGCATGATTTTTGGCAAAACAATCCCTAATTCTTGTAAATGTGTAGTGTCTACTCCAGGTCATGTGCTGCATAACTGGAAGAGTCATACGTGCTTCCTTAGGCTGTATCTGTGTTCCTTTCATCCAGTTCCACATCTCAGGGAAACAATTGAGACTGTAGAAGTTGAATGTAATCATTTAGAGCTGTGTCAGATCATGGACATCCCAGCACAGTATTTCTCAATTTAAGCTCATTCACGCTTATGATCTCTTTGATACGATTCATCATTGCAGCCTCAACTAGGATGAGATCCTGAATGCAACTGTGGCAAAGGGACAAATATTCAACGTTGTTCTGTAGAATGGCAAGACATACTGAACAAATACCTGGTGTGTTACTCCCCAAAAGCAGGGCTTTGGTCTGGCATGGTAACCTGCAACAAGGCTCCACAAGAACCTGTGAAAGGGGAGATTCCTGACCTAGTGGTCTGAACTGGATGGTCCTGAGGAAACTGGAGTGCTCCCACACAGAAGTATGACTCTCTGAGCATGGGCTGTCCCCTGGAGCATCCTGGAAATGCTGGATCTGCATGGATTTTTGTGAGAATTTGAGACATCTGTTATAGAGAAAAGAGCCTACCATGAGCACTGAGACTTTTGCTGGACCCTGGCAGCTAAATATTCCTAAAAGCCCAACCCACAGAAACTACTGTCAGATGTGGAGATCGCTCAGATGAAACATGAGTTCCATGAAGATTAAACAGTCTTAGATCAGGAAGAACGAAAGGTTATTTTATGGGCACTGACATCTGTCAGTAATAACAGTCTTCGTGACTTCTGGTACTGTATCTGACATAACTGTTTTTGATGAGTAACACACAGAAAATGCCCTGTGGATTCCTGGATTCATTTCATTGTGTGACGTGTGTGGAAGTGTCCTTTCACAAGAGATGGGATCTGTACTTGGGCCCTTAAGAGTGCTCAGAATTCCCACTTTCCTGCCCTTAAAACCGCAGGGAGAAAACACCAAATGTGTCAGGTTTGTTGGAATCAGTTGGATGGTCTGAAGGCAAACAAGACAGAATAACTTCTGCGTAGTTACGTAAGCACAGGATGATGGTTGTACACAACAGATGAAATTGGGTTGTGTATTAAAGAGCATTGACCCAAAGGATCATAATCATCCTGTGAAGCATCAGCCAGAAATTCATGTCTGCTCCACGCCCCCAGTGTCTCCCAGACCCTCCCTGCAGAGCTGTCGGGGTCAGGCGGAGTGAGAGTGTGCAGAGAGGCATTTGCTTTGCTGGTTGAGAGGGTGTTTTCCCTTGGAAAGCTCTTCTTTTGTGGGTGTGAAGGATGGGGTTTCCCTGATTTTCATTAATTGTTTTTTCCAAGAAGGCTTTGATAGCAAGCAGGTACTTGTGAACCCTAACCTTTTTTATACATATGAGTGCATCTGGGCATATATGTTATGATAGCTGTTATAAATGCTTGATTTGGGATACTGAAAGTTTAGTCTGAGTATTGCCTGCCCTGGTTTGAGCAGAGCAGCTTGAGAAATCATGACCCTTTTGTGTCTCACTGAGAAGCTCAATAAGGTTAGGAACCTTTTTGGCAAGTATGTATGGAGCTGACTTGAATCATCAGAAAGTGTTTTAGAAACCTTCCTGCAAATCTTTTTCTTGCCTTTCATAACAGAGGCCCTACTGACAGAAAAACACTGATAAATATAGCAGCTATTATTTGCAAGCTATTGTAAAGTAATACAACATTAGTGTGACATCATGAGACTCTGCAGCCAGATCCTCACCCCTTAATACACATATGAGAACAGTTGTTCATTGCAGATGGGGAGAGTGACTGGTTCCAGATATGATATCACACCATGAAATGTACAACATTGTAAATAGGATTTTCATAGGCACAGATAATAGGCCCCATCTGCTTTCTAAGATAAATTCTGGGAGTTTCTTCATTAAAGGAAAGAGAAGAAGTATTTTAATGCTACTTGATGTAAAAGTTCTAATGCTGATCATAGCAGACATGCTGCCCCATAGACACCATAACGCTGTGCTCCTCTGCGTGTGCTGGAGCTGAGCATTCCTGTGCATGTTGCCGCTCTGGCGCCTGCTGGGCCATGGACACAAACCCTGATTTTTCATGCCCATGATGGGCATTTGCACCTGACTGATTGACAGCTGTCCCAAACTATTCAAGGGGATTCTGCAGAGGAACACACAGGATATCCCCTCATCTGCTTTGTGCTGGTGGGTAGATGTGGGTATGGAAATTGTTTGACTCGTTAAGCAGAGCAACCATCCCTTTCCAATTTTTCCTTTTTCTCTGTAGCAGCTTCCTTTACTCACAGTGTGTTGTTTTCAATGACTGATTCTGGGAAATAAGGGGAGAAAGACGACCATTGGGAGGTTTCCATCAGTGGGTACCAGTGCTAATAGAGGCTGATGACAGTGAGTCAGATCTCACTTGGCCTAAGCATAAAATATCCCCAGGTTTGCTCTCAGTGGGTCATCTTTGTTTCCATGCTGTTGTCTTGGGTTGTGACTGCCATGGAACTTGTATGCTCGTTAGTACTAATTATGTAAGGCATAAAGTCAGATATCACAGCAAAGTATTCAAATAACACCTAAAGAGTGTAGCATACATGCTGCTGGTATTTTCAAGCTAAAGCAAATAACTACTATGGAAAACCTTCATAAATCTGCAAAGTCTTCTTCAAGGCAGCAAAAATTTCACATGTAATCAGCTCTATTTTCATATTGTCTGAGTGTTTCCTAGACTACATAAAAAAATTATTTGCTGCAGTAAATTTTTAAGGAAGCAATTCCTGTGAGATGTTCCTATGATTGCTTAAGACAGAAGTGCAAACAGATGGAATCTGTTCGTATAATAAATTGGCCCATGTTACTTCAAATACACAAGTGGAGAAATCTGTAGAGTTTCAGCCCAAAGCAGAAGCCTGTTGGAAGGCAGATACCTACTTGTATTCCTATAGGAATCTAATGCTGCCAGTTTCAACTGCAGTCACCTAAATCCCAATTCCCAGGACCCTCTTGGGAAGAGAATGGCACTGCTATGTAGCTTGTAAGGCCTTGGTTGGCTCTGCCTTTCTGTTGGGTGGACCTGAGCACAAGCAGCAAAACTGGTTGGTTTACTTTGGAAGAATTTGATATGAATTTGCTGCAGGTGACTTGGGCTTTGAGTTGGCAGATAACAAAACAGAAACAGATAGACCGTGGAGTTTCAAATGTATTTAAGACAGTTTGACTTTAAGCATGTTTAAACAGAATTTAATCCTGTAGACTTTAAGTGTTTGTTTTTGGAAAATCCTTTTGATTCTTTTTTGGAAATGATCTTTGTTATCACAGAGTTACTACTGCTGTCTGTTTGCAGGAACAGCTTAAGCAGCCAGAGCCCCTATAAGAGTGATGCCTGCTGCCATGCAAGCTCAGCTTTTCCTCTTTCCTTGCGTCCTTCAAAATAAGCAAAACCAAGATTCTCCTTTTCCAAGACAGAGCAAAGCAAGTTGTTTCTATTGTCTGTTTACTAGTGAAGTTGGTGGATGCTTAGTGAAGGGAACAGTGGGGCTTGGGTCCTCAGTTCACCCAGTAGCAGCAACAAGTAATGATTCAACATCTCTTTGATGACAGACTGCAGTATATCAGCTTCAGCCTATCATGAAACTGCCTCTTGGCTTGAAATTGCTTGGATGCTAAGTTGTCAAGACTTGAAATGTATAATGGAAATTTAGATGTATCTCTCATGTTTCACAGTAGATATATTACCCACAGCTCTCTAATTTAACTGGTGTTATATAAAATTAATAAGATTCGGGCATAATCTTTCTCCTTCTTTTATTTTTTTTTAGGGGCCCTTGAGAATAAATCCTAAGAACTACCATGAAGCCTTCATTCCATCTCCAGTAAGTGTAATTTTATAATGCTTTAAAGTTCATAAGTAAAGGTGCATTAAGATAGGAGTTCTGCTGTGCACAGAAGGTCGCTCAGAGGTGAATGAGTTGGAATAAATGAACATGATCTGGATTTTCTTTTATATCAAATATTCCCAAACAAATCCTGCTTTTTCATACCTCAAAGAAGTACTTCTCTTGTGCTGAAACTGGGGATACTGCTGGGTCCCACAGAGGCCAGCTGAAGTCAGGTTTTGAGGACCACCAGATAGCGTAATCAGAAACCCTCGGTTTATGGCTGCAGAGGTTTTATAGATTTTCCACTGATTTAAGTTAATCTTCCCTAAACAAATATGCTCTCCATTTTCGATCTGCTGCATGAGCTAATTTGAAAAGTCATTCCAGAAATAATATGCGTGATTCCTTTTCATGTGCCCGCTTTGGCGTGAACTGTATCTTGGTTGGCTTGGGATGTGCTTCTGTCACATGGGACTGGCTCACACCTCTTCTCTCTTCTTTCCTTATTTTGACAGAAAAGAAGGGCTCTTGCAATTTCAGGGCCTTCCAGTCGAGATGGTGACCTCACAGCTGGCATGGCCAAAGCTTTTTATCTGGAACTGACTTGGTCAAAATGTTACTGTCAATGAGAGAGAGTTTTATATTGGAATGTTTTGCTGGTGTGGGGGAGGGAAGGCAGAGCCTGCCCTGAGACAGTGAAACACTGATTCTGTTGTTGTCCCTGCTACTGACAGCACTATTGTTTTGGGGTTTGGATTAAAAGCCTTGAAATTCATGGCATTGTCAGTTCATGTTGTTGATTTGTGATAATGTTTTGGAGCCCTCTTTTTTAGAGAAGGTTGTCATTACAGGGATGGGGAAAGGATGAGGATGCACAAAGTAGACTTAAGGTGAACTAGAGGAAGAAGTACAGAGCAGCTCTCTGGTGCACCAGTAGGGCTGCACTGTGTGTGATCCTGTGATCCTTCATTTACAGGTGTTCTTGTAGGTGTGGTAAGTCTAAGCTGTTAAGTATATTCTCTGAAATTACAAAATGTGAGGTTAAAAGAGAAATCCAGCTGCTCACAAGAGTTAATTGGGTCTGAGGCTTTACCCCTAATCCCTGCTCTAGTGTCCAGCTGTTGCCTTGTGCCTGTTCTATGTGCAGGAATACATACATTAAGGAGGGTTAGGAGGTGGTTATCTCAGCTATCTTTCTACTTTTCTGCCTTTTATGGAGCTGAATACCAGAACCAGCAGAATCCACACCTGGATGAAGATGAGTTTGGCTAGTGTGAGCACAGCCCTTTAAGGCAGATGCTTTAGGAAGGTCATCCTTTGTATAACATGATTTGCCATAATGGAGGGTTTGCAGCCTTGGTGTTCTGCAGGACTTCCCATCATTGTCAGATGCTGCAAGAGCTGCAGCTGTGAAAAATCACCCTTTCTCTCCTGCTGTTAACTAAGGCACTGTACCCCTTTCTCTTCAGCAATGACTTGGCCAGGGCTTCGTGGAGTTCAAATGCAACAGCTGTTCTCCTTCTGACACCAGAAGTCCCAGAGTGTTTCTTGCTGCACTTGTGCTCTGTCTGCTCTTCTCATTGTTGCATGAAGAGTTGAGGGGAAGGCCCAGGGTTTTCTCTTGAAAGCTACCAGAGAACTAACCCAAGTATTTAAATCTGTGCTTCTCATCCTGTGTCTTCCCTGCACAGGGTAGTGTGGTTTGAAATGCCAGCATTGTCAGTGTGAAGGATGATACTGCTGAGCAGGAGTGATGGAGTGACTGTAGCTCTGCTGTGCTTGTGGGAGACACTTCCAGAGCAGATGGAAGTACTGCAGATCTTCCTTTTATCAGAGAGGGATAGTGAGCACTACCAGTGAGATTCCCAGGTGGACACAGAGCAGTGAAATCCTTGTGCTCCCTGGAGTCTGAAGCCATTGTGGCAAATACAGTATATGCACCCCAGGGGCAGCTGAGACTTTGCAAGTAATTGTGTTTTGTTGTCATTCAGTGCTGTTTTAATTGCATTAGTAATCTGAAGTGCCAGCTGTCCAGAGGAAAAAGTGGGATGCACAAATGTTCTTGGAAGTGCATAAGTTTGCGCAACAATTGTGAGTCTATCACAAGATACAGTGGTGTTTGGTTTTGGAGGCAAAAGCCAAAACTGATGGCAATTTTCTCACTGCAGCTTTGTTGCAGACTTGAAATTAACTGCTGAAAAACAGGTGTGCATACACATATATATGCAAATGTGTGTGTGTGTGCACATATAGTTTGGAATGAGAGTGACTGGCTGCAGTTAAAGGCAGGACTCTTGCAGAGTGTGGAGGTGCAACTTTAGGTGGTGTGACACAACAGGCACCTTTACAGGGAGTGGAAGAAAAGGTCTGCCTTGTGTTTTGTTGGACAAAGGAGAGAAGGAGAAAAGGTATAGAACAAACAAATTTTTGTGGATGCCAACCTGTGTCCTGCAGCACAGAGCAGCTACAGGTACAGAAAAAAAAAAGAACCCAAACCAGAAATTTGCCCTAAAATGTGACTTTGAACTTTTAATTTTTATGTATGTGGTGGATTTAGATAAAGAGTTAGGGCTGAAGGGAAAGGGTGGAGAGTAATAAGGAATAAGACCATGTGTAAAAAATCTGGCTTTTTGAAAAGAACAGCTTCCAATTTGAATTATGTTGGTCCAAGAGGCTTTGCAATTTTTCTGCATCTTGTCATGGGAGGCAGCTTTTACACAGCTGTTGAGCTGCTGCTGCTTTTCTTTCTAAGAGTAATTTGGCCTCTTGGAGGACAGCCTTAGTTTCACATCATGGCAGGGTTCTTTCTTTTATTGTTTTGGTATCTAAGCAGACTAAGATATTTATGTGATATTAGGGCTTCATGTTTTCAGGTTATAAAAGAAGTTTTTTTTGGAAACAGAGCATGCTGGTAGTTCTGATTGGATTTACTCACGCATATGAGACTCAGGAGTGTGTATCTGAGAAGTGACTAAAGTTGTTATTAAGGTCTGATCCTTGTGAGACAATGAAGTACTAGTCTAAAGAAACTCATCCTCATTTCTTGTAACTCAAAACTATGGAATGAAACCTCTCTTTAGAAAAACTATGTTGACTGCTCATTAATACTAAATGCTCACTGTTTGACATGTTCTGGTGGCACTGTAAGCAGACACATGGCATTTTTCTTATACTGAATTATGGGAAAGCAGAAATTAAAGCAGCAAGAGCACTGTCAATAATAATAAAAAAACACACACAAAACCCAAACCAAAACAAAAACCCCAAACAAACAAACAAACAAACAAAAAACAACAAAAAACCCCACCTGGCAATCCTTTAAAAACTAAAATCTTTGTGTTGATGTCTTCAGGAAACTTTATTCACCCCATGAAGAAAATCTTTCAAACGAAGTCTAGATTAATTGAATGCCAAACTTGTCTGGAGTGGATAATCTTAGAGCATGCAATTAGTAGAGGCTCTTGTGCAAGGATGTTAACCCAGACTATTCAGAGAAGGTGTCCCGACATGTCTGTTACAGTAGAAGATCTCCTGGCTTGCAGTTGGCATCTGTAGTCATTGTTATGTGGAATATCTTCTAACATTAGTTGTGCCAAATGCAGAATATATGGCGTTAACTCATTTGAAAAACAAGGCACTGCATCCCCACATCCTTCACAGTGTGTCCTGCTGATCCAGGAGCTGTGTGTCCCTGCTTTCCCCCTTAGCAGGAGAGCAGCAGGAGCTCTGCATGGAGACTGTCTTGTAAACATATTCTGAACACTGGCTTTGGGTGTTTTGGGTGCTTGAGGTGGGAAATTACTGTGTCAGAAGCTGTGACTGAAGAAAACACCCTACCCATTCCCAAGAGGAACTGAGCAGAGCTTGCAGACGACACATCTTGAGGGCTTGGCTCTGTCTTGGGTAAATAGTGTGTAACTACTGTACTGGCACATCCATACAAAGGATTTCTTTTATTTGCTGAAAGATATTTTATGTTGAAGGGCACATGGTGAATCCATTTCATTCCTGTGCACAACTGCAGGATGTTTGTCTCACCAGGGTGTGTGTCTTTTTTGATGGCAGTGTTTTAAACCTCATAACAACTGTAATTTAATATGTTTTGGTCTGGCACTTATTTTTCTTCCCCTTTGACTAGGACGGGACTCGCGATATCTTTATTGATGGAGTGGTTGCTCGCAACAGAGCCCTGAATGGTGACATCGTGGTGGTGAAACTGCTTTCCAGGGATCAATGGAAGGTCAGTTTGGTATATTTTTTCTGTGATTTGGGAGAAAGAGCTTATTACTATTTTTCATCACTTAACTTTTAGGGCTTGACACAGAGAAGAGACAATTTCCTACAGATCAGTTATTTGCAGTTTATGCTGCTGTGGATTAAAAGACTTTATCCATTAGAATATTTGGAAGAAGTGATACCTGAAGTGTTGAAACCTCACTCTTTACATGGAATGGCCTTCTTTATCACTATACGGAAGTCTGATGACAAGGCTGGTTCAAAGCTCAGTTGTCAAAGGTGACTTTTGGTATCTGTTATTTAGCTGTCTTCATGCTGTGGCTTTGGATAGCACTGTGTAGGTGTTCACAATTGCTCATGTATTTGACAAGTGTTGTTCACAAAGCTTTAGTAATGATTAACTCTCTCTAATTTGTGGGTCCTCAGTCCATGGGAAGCTTATTTTGTCACAGCTCCAGAATTTGTGGTAATGCACTTCTTGACATGAATGAAGCATGTGTGAAATGACTGGAGCAATGCAAATGTGGGACAATTGCTTTTCATGTCTGAGAATTTCACTAAGATCACTCTGGGTTTTTTCATTCACTGATCAAACCTAAAGTCCTTTCAAACATCTGGATAATTTTATCTTGTTTGCAGGTTTATCTTTTAACATTGCTATGCAAGGGAAGTTCTCACTCCTTTTCTCTGGGTGCTGGGAGGTGAAAGCTACAGTTAGCAATTTTAACATACGTTTTCAGACATAAGTGTGACAGAACTGCCACAAATTGTTTTTCAAACATGGTTTTTGAAATATTTTTGAGAGTTTGAAGACTACTGTATATATTTTCAACAAAAGTAATAGTAAAGGTGATTCCAGCAGGGTGGGGACTGGTCTGAACTGATCTGGCCTGGTGCTTTTTACCCAGTCCAACTACTTCTACTTGTCTTTGTTTGAAGTTACATGTTTTTAGGCTTGCAAATGCAAGATCTTCAGTCTGGTCGTTTGCTGAACCTTCCACCTACTCTGTTTAAATCTAATAACAATGGAAATGATGGTTTCAAACATAGTAGAACTTGTCTCTTCCTTTTAAGTATACCTAAAATGAATAAATTACCTGAGTATTTATTGGTTCATGTAAATCCAAAACTACCGTATACAAAAGGCAATCAAAAGTGGGCTCTAAGTATTACAGGTATATCCATATGCAAATACAAAAAAGAAATCTGGTGCTATGTAACCTCTGAGAACGAGTTTCGAGGGTCAAAGCAAAATTTCTTTGATAGCTGTTCAAGACTTCAAATAAGAGTTCACAAAAACTGTGTTGATGACTATATGTTTTGATCACCAAATCTATATAAATAAGTTATCTTTTGTGTTAAACCATTTTATTTAGTCAGAAAAATGGAATAGTTTGGATGCTTAGGTGCTTTGCCAGGACGTGCCAGCACAAGGGCTTTTTTTTAGGCTTGACAGAGATTGCCTGAGTTGGAAGCTTTGTCTGTAGTTTTCTATTTATATCTGTCTCTAAATAAAGATAACACCTCTCTTTCTTGTACCCTCATACCTTCATATGTTCAACAGTAATGATATTTTATGAATACAAGAGGAAGGGTTCCAAATGTTATCCCTGTCCTGGGAAAATGCTGGAATAAATAGAAGTTGAGAAGTGTTATCTGACTGCAAGGAGGCAATTCAGAAGACTTGAGTGTTTTGTAATATGATTATGATTCTTTTGTGGTGAATTTAACCTTGCCAAATGAAGTAGCTGGAACATGCCAGTCATGTTTTTCAGCCACACAGGTGCTGCCCTATGTAGTCTTCATTTTTTCTTTCTTACCATCAGCAACTCAATCAGCAATGACATCCCTTTTCCCCTGCTCCCTGAATCTCTTGCTATGTGCTCATGTTTGTATTAGTTCTTTGGGAAAGGTGCCACTAAGTTGCACTGAAAGATAACTGCATTCTGCCAAGAAATTCATACTGATTAATGATAAACTGTCGCAACCTATTTTAGGTTTTTCCATTTGTTTAGTCTCATGCTGCTGCAGAACTGCCACATAGATGTCTTAAAGGTTTTCTCCTTCCCACTGGGCCTTTGAAACAAGCTGAAGAGCTTCTGTTATTTCTTTGAAAAATGTAAATCAGACGTATGGTATAACTGATGCTCTCAAAGGAGACTTTACAGGCTCTGTACATACTGGTTTGTTAGGACTAAGATATGTGTGCTGATTGTGGTTCACTATTCCTAACACATTACTGGGCTCCACTGAAAGCTCAGCTGGGTTTTTTTGCTAGTATCAATAAATATATTTATCAGTATCTTGCACAAGATAAGGTAGTTGTTTCAGCAGCATGGTGACACTGTGCCTGCTGAGTTTTGAGCACCCTGGATGGTCTCTGGGTGCTCTGGGGAAAGATCTTCCCATTGCTAGTCCAGGTGGTTCCCATGATGGACCTTTGCCTGCAGTCACAGGGTAATGCTGCCTCCCTGCAATTGCAGGGCTTTCCTGGCACCTTGGTTCAATTTATGTGTAAATGGGAGGAAGAGGGAAAACCTGACACTGGTAACAAACTATCAATTTTGGATAGGGAAATCTGTGTCTTTGCGTGAATTGTTGAGAAAATTAGGAGCTGCCCTGTCCCCAGTGAGTCAATCACTGCAGGTGAGGTGCCTGTGAGGGAAAAACCCAGCAGCTGGAGAGCAGTTTCTTCAGGGATGTTCTGTGTTTCACTGAGCTTTTAATGATGATACCTTACACACAGGTACAAATGCCACAGTGAAATGTGAGGGGATGGTGAAATACTCTGGGTGTGTGGTTATACTTTATGTAATACTTTCTTGAGAGGGACAGCAATATTTTTTTCCTCTGGCCCTTCACTTCTTGGCTTAGTGGAGGGAAATTTATCAGGCTTGAATTTCTCAACATCGTGTCCTTCCCAATGTGTGCATCAATTGCTTGGATGAGCTACTGTGGTCCTCCCTGTGCTAATTCTGTCTGGTCTTAAAGCTGTTTGTTCATCTGTCCGCCGGGAGAGCTACGTGCTCTTCAGCCATCATCAGCTTGTCAGTTCATATTTCTGTGCTTACTATTAGTCCTGATCAAGAGCCAACAATTTCAGTGTGGCACCACCGACTTGAAGGAGAGATAATTTGTCCTTGGAATTTGCTATCTTGCTCTCCTGAAGAAGGTGGCCATCGGCTTCCTGCCAGGCCTTAGCGGTGTGCCTTGTGGTGACCACATTTGGAGGCTGTATTTCAGAAGTTCCTCTCCTGTCCTCTTGTGTTACATCTTGGGAATATTGAGGTGCTATGGTAACTTTCAAATATTTAGCTTTTGCAAAGTAAGGTATTTGACTTAGGCTGTTTTTCCAGGTACTTAACCTACTCTTAGTGAATGAAGTCAGAGTGTCGTTGCAGTTAGCTCTGCTGTCTCCTTACTTCAAGCTGTAGGGCATCCCTGAGTCTGTGCCTGTATCTTCTGGAAGAGCATCATGATGAAAGATAGCCACTGACAGGGGCTTTACCTCAGTCCTTGTCAATTATTCTGATAAAGAAGAAAAATGGTGCTTTATTTCTTGACTGATTTTCACTGCTTTATCTTCCTCCTGTGGGTTCTTATTGTATTTTATAGAGTTGTTCTTACATCAGTTTCAGAAGCTTCAATTATACAGGGGGATAATTACTGGAAGGCAAAAAAAATGTTGATATGATGATTACAGCAATATTTTGCAGGCTCATCACGGAGGGAAAGCAACCTGTCAGTAAAGAGGATAAACCTTAACCCATCTTTCCTCACAGTTGCTTTTTGCTCTTTTACCGCCTGCCTAATTGCCAGACAGAATTTGTTTAATTTCAGGTATCTGTTTTGGTTTTTCTTGCAAGATGTAATTTCTTTGGTGGAAGGAAATAGCATAATAAGTCATTTGATATCACTTGGGGCTTGGATTCCTGGCCCAATCCCTGGTGCTTTTAGAGTAGTAGTTTATAACGTGGAATGTTTTTCATGACAACCGTCTCATGCATTGCACGCTATGCCTGCAGTTCTAAGTCTTGGTCTGAAAATAGAACCTAGACAAGGACTTTGTGCTGCCCAAAGCTTCCTCAAAAGAATTTTGGGGTCTAACCCCATAATGCTTGCTACATTTTGCTGGAAAGGTCTCCAGTTCTGCATAAATATATTGTATATGTAGATAAAGACAGGTTAACCTGCCAGTTTCTCAGAAATGAGTGCAAATCAGTGTCTGCAAGTGGTCTCTGTTGTTGTTGTTGTTTTATGAATAATTTCCTTCTCAGCCTAAAGTGCTTCTTTGCACAGTTGCCAGTTTTTTTGAGCTTGTCAGAAGGTCTCTAAGGCCAAGGATGTAGAGCTGTTCATTTATGTACAGTGTGTGTTGCAGGATAATATGATAATGGGTCCAGCATTTTAGTCACAAGGTGTCCAAAAGTGATAGAAACAGTAATTCTTCACAGCTCATGAAAGCACATGTTCTGTTCAACACTGAGCTGTCAGATGCAATACAGTGCAGCAGGAGATCTTCGAGCCTCTTCTGAGCCACACATCAGAGATAAATATTTAAACACTTTCTGTACAGAAGACATAAAATGCAATCACTTTTCTCCCAGCTGTGACTGTTGTTGGCATAAGTACAAACAAATGCAGAGAAGGAACAATTTGGTTCAAGCAGTAATCCCAAATATCACCGTGTATAGTTTGAACAGAGCTACATATTCTGGCAAGTCCCTGCCTCCAACTGTTGGTGAAACCCTATGAAGCATTAGTTGTCCAGAGGGGATGCTAGCTTTGGATTTGCCCTGCTGAACAATAATTCATTTCAACCAAATTCTTCTGAGAGTCAGTTTCTTCTTAAAATCTCGCAGCTAATATAAGGATAACAGTAACTCAGGAGGAGATGGGGTTCTTAGAGGGTTATCACAGCAATACTGTTGGAGTCCAACAATCAGGAATGTTGTTTGGAAACATTACATTCATAATAATAAAAAAAAGTTCTGGAGAAATCATTATTGAAATAGTAAGTGTTCTGGCATGCTGAAAACGTTCAAGTGTAATTCATGATATTCAGGAGTAAAGTGGGAAGCCCAAGAAGCCAGCTAGGAAGATGTCCAGAAAAGCAGGGCTTTAGCAGGTCTGAAAGGTTGATGGATGCTGTAGGGAGGAAGGGTGGGTGTTTTGGTTTCTTACTTGTTTTGCTGTCAGCTTTGCAGTGAGGGCTGTAAGTTGATGGTCACACACATGTGCATGCACAGCCCTCCTCATCTTGGCAAATCCCCAAACCACAAATCAGTGGAATCTGGAAAAGCTTCATTACATGCTTCCTTTCTAATTGTGCCATTCTTTGTGGCCACATGTTGTTCCACACTGCTGGGCCTGATGGGCATTCTCTATGAGCTGGCATGGCTTTTTCCAGGCTTTGCTTAGCTCCAATCCGACTGGATGTGGAGTAGCAGTGCAGTAAATTGATAGCAAAAAAGCTGAGAAAATGGGGAATTTTGCTTGCGGAGACACGTGACGTTACATTTTCTCTTCTTGCAGATGTCATTTATCACATTTTGTTAATCAAATATCACTTGAAGTGAATGAACTGATATCTTAACACAATGATTTTTAATAACAAGCCCTGGCATGCTTTTTATGGTGTATAATGATATAATTACTGTAATGATCTGGGTTGTGTGAGATTGCCATGACCCAGTGCTGCGTTCAGCTCTTGGCTCCCCATGCGTGTGTAAAACAAGGAGGCAAAAATACCTGATTTTTGGATGTTGCAAGCAACCATACCTTCCTGAGAAGGGCCTTTCCTGTCAATACCTGCCTCTGTCTCTGGGATGGTAAAGCCAAAACCAGGATTCCAAGTAATAAAATCACAACAAAAGTACAGTACAGAGTTTTTGAACAATCTGTTGTCCTTTTTATTTTCCTCTAGCTGTGCTAGGTTAGAGTGATATTAAAAGGCAAATTGTTTAGTTAGGTAGGAAGGCAAACTTTTTTTATTGAGGGCTTGCATCCTGTCCCACTAGTGCAGAGTCCTTTTGGAGCTGTGGTTTGGCTGCACAGACATAGAATAAGATAAAAACATTACTCTTGGGGCAACAATCAAGCATTAAATAATCATTCATTACACATTGTCAGTTATTATATCCCCAGTGTAATAAAGGCAGATAAGCCCCTTGTGATGGGGGAGATTTCAGGTTGTGTGAGATACCACTGAATTTCAGTGTGTGTTGCTGAAAGGGCTTCATCTTGCACAGAAGGAAGTGCTCTTGGGGCATCTGATCTTACTTTCAAAAAGCAGTCAAGACAACATTTAATACCTGATCTCTGCTCCTGCTCACTTCTTTTTTCTTGGTCTTATAACTATAATCTAGTACAGCAAATTGTATCCTTTAACAACTAACCTTTCTTCAAGTGATTGTTTTAAACTCTGTTCTTCCAAGTCTTCTGTAAATATGCACACATCACAGTAGATTATTCTTAATCCAATCTCTTATATAACCACTATCATTTTGGGTTGTTCTTGGTTCCTGTGGAATTAGTGTTTCTTAGAACTGTTTGTTTTTTGCCAGTTTGGAGACTTATTTGGTGATATCACATGAGTATTTGGAGCCTACACCTTATAAAAGTCAGGATACCTGTTGTTGTGATGGGATTGGTTTTTGGAACGTCACGCACATTAAACTCACTTAACTTTTTATAAATGTTTCCTTGAAAGACTGTCCAGATTTTCTGTAGTCTGGGTTTCTTTCAGATCTGCATAATTAGGAATAAGTTTAAATAACGTGCACTGATGATAAATGTCCAGACTGGCCTAAACTTTGTACAGTGAATGTCATACTCTGTTTTTTTCAGGAGACTGTACCCCTAATTTACCTTGAGAGCTGGTGAAATGAAGAGCTACTATGACACTAAAAACCTGTTAATCTTTAAGTCCCTGGGTGAGCTGGTTTGGGCCATATCCTCAGTTCTGAAGAAAAGGAAAAGTGCTACATGTCTATTTGCATGTTTGTTCTTGTTATTGGCTGGCAGAGAAACAGCAATCGCAGCACTATTTACATGTGGTCAGACCTACTGAGGCTGGCACATTAACTCTTCTCCCTTATTTCCTTAACTCATGTTTATTTTTCTTAGAGCCATAAATCAGAGGGACAAGGAATGTAAAATAGAGGTAATTTATGTAAATGAAGAATTGCAGCAGCTGCAGGAGTGACAGGGACTTTTCTACAACAGGTTCTTTAGGGCAAGATGTGGGACCTTATTCAGAACCACGTGGTTCTTGGAGATAAGAAGGATGTTTGTCATCACGATTGGGATGCATTAAATTTGTTGTTAGCACAGTGTAATTTGTAGCTATCTAAGGTAAAGGTGTCTGAAGTCTAATAGTTGTGTTCTGAGTCCACATGCTGCTGCTTCAGAGAGCTGGGAAGGTTGTGCCTTCTCCCAAATACTGTTCCTCTGTGTTCTTTCAGATGAGGGCAAGTGTAGCCAGGTTGAGGAGACCTTCTGGCCTCCCACTCCCTCATGTGATGTTATTTGCTCCTCAGATTTCTGCAGCTTATGTCCTGACTGCTGTGCCTGTCACAAGAACTGGGCATGAGTCTGGTCTTGGTGCACTGTCGCGCAGTGCAAGGTGGCCAGTGATTTATCTGCATCAATAGCAGTTTTCATAGCACTGCTAATGCGGGAAGTCTTACTTGCTGCCACTTGGTATTATCTTTCACTTAATTAATGTACAAATCAATGCCCTGGAACCTGTAGCTCTGTCAGTGTCTATTTCTGCAGCATCTTGAAGAATTGCAACTGATACTTTCAATCAAGTATCTTATTTAAGAGCTGCTGCTCAGAGCACTGAAAGATAAATTAGAATTCCTCTTGATTATCTTTTCTCGCAAATTCCTCACTGCAGTTGTGGACATGACATCATTTCTCAGCACGTGCTCACTGATAAGACAACTGGTGTGGGTTTTTGAAGGTCCCAAATTCTATCTTCACTTTGCAGTTTTTATCCCAGCTTTAATTACCTGGGGGCTTTTTAAAAACTGTTGGTAACAACTCTAGGAAAATACTGCAGGACAGAGAGCTGATCTACTAACTCTGCTGAAGAAAGCAAAGTTTTCTTATTTTCTCACTATTTCTGTTGGTTTATTTTTGTTTTCTGTGTTCTGTCATATCAGACAATATTTGTTTCATGAAAGTAGGTCTGTCTGTTGCTTAGGAGTTTTGTAGGTTTCTTGTATGCTATTGACTCATCCATCTTCAGCTGTGTCACCTCCTGGGGTTGAAGCATTTCTTTGTTTTTAGCTTTGTCTAAATTGTTTTGAAACAGAGAGCAGTGCCAAAATACATACTTTTAATTGAGCAGCTTTGGAAGTGTGAAAATGAAGACTTGGCGTGATCTAATTAGCGCTTGTGTATTTTAGTTGCAAGAAGTGACTGGCAAAGAATTCCCCAGACACCTTCTCTGTTCTGTCTGAGAAAAGTCCTGCAAAAGGTTGTATATCCTGCTTAGTTCTTGTTGGTGCTTGGAAGTCCTGACTGTAATGCTGTCGCTAATTAGCTGACTGCCAGGACATCCTTCTCTTCTCCTTGCCTTTGGCTAGTTTGTTGGAATGAACATTGGCTTCCTTTGCTGGCAAGCTCTATAGAAATTGGCATCTCCTTTCTTGTAGTTTCTTTAAATCCCTCATGGCACCATGTTTGCCAGGTTGGTGCTGTCTGGGGAAAGTCCAGAGGAGCTGTGTGAAGTGGGAGGGTTATCACAGCAACTTCTCTTTCTCCCTGACCTAATGACTGCTCAGGGTGTGGGGAGGTCTGGTAAAAGCCTTAAGGGCAGTAGGTAGGTAACTCACTTCTATGCCCTACTTGAATTTTTTTTTCCAGTAAAGTGAATGTCCTCCATGTCTTATCACTCCTTTTGATGTCAGATTGCCTGAGGGTTTTTTTCCTTCTGTGCAGATCAGGTCTGCAACTGTAGCCCCTCTCAGTAACTACAACTGCTGTGATGGTCTGGCTTAGGTTTAAATTTGTAGTTTGTCTTCTTTCAGTGTGAGGATGAGAGCTGGTCCAGTGACAAGCATTCTCCCTGAATGGTCTCATCCATGACAAATCCAGGCAGAGCCTGGTTGTGTCTGACAATCCTGTGGGACCCATGCCCTGCACAGCCTGACTGCCTTGGGAACAGGTTGCTGCCCATTTGAACTGAGTCTCTGTAATCGAGTGCCCTCCCCTGACCTTTAGGCTGCTACCCTTGGCAGAGCAGCCCTGCAATGCAGAGCTGTGCAGTGCCTTTCCCATCAGCCTTCCCTGCAGCTGTCCCTTAAATGTACAACTGGTTTGCTGGTGTTAGAGAGGCAGCATATGACATGACCTCCTGGCTAATTTCTTGCAGTATCTCCATATTAGAGCAGCATCCAGAGGGAAAGTACCAGCGATCCTTTCTGGCGCCTGTGCCCAGCTGTGTCACCTGGCTGGGCACAGAGGTGTCACCTCCTGTACTGAAGAGCTGGGTGAGGATAAATGGCTGCTCTGACTCTAGTTTATTTATCCAGCTGAGCAGGGGAGCTGATGCCATGAGTGAGTGCTGCATTGGCAAGACATCTGGTGCCTGAGCTCCTCTTCTGGTCTGTGTTGTACCATGTGGACGTACCCAAGGTTAATGCATGGCCATTAGTTTAATCTGGTTTAATTTCATAGCTGTATATCTGAGCAGTGTTTTGTCCAGCATGGCATTCATTTATCTATTCTTCCTGTTCCCCTCCTCAGTATTCCCAAAGCTTTCTCTGTAACAGTTTATTCTTTTTCTTCTTTGCACAGTTGTTGAACTATGGATGTAATATGTTTATCAGCTCAGATTCATGTCTTGGAAACTTAATTTACCTTTTTATGTAAGGCTTTATCACTAATGCATGGTAACATTTCCTGGCAGGATATGCATTGTTAAAATTCGTTTGTAGGAAAAAAAAAGCCTAGAAGCGGATGACTCCCTTTCTGTAAGGTTCAGAAGTTTTTAAAGTGAAAAAGGAAAATGTTCTTCATTGTACCTGACATCAGTCTCACGATCCTGCTTTCCCATGGGTTGACTCCTATCAGTGCTCAGATATAATGGAGCCCAAAGACTAGGTGTGGTGGCAGCTGTGGCTGTCAAATAAAGGAAAAGCTGGGAGGGGAAGGCTGGCCTTGTCAGGGCAGTGTCTCCAGCCACACAGTAATTTCCTTTGAGCTGACTGAGACCTTGGGCAGACGTTTTGCTAACAGAGTTACTACCACCTGTCAAACTTGATTTTTTATTTTTCCCGCCATTGTCTTTTTGTCACTGAAGGAGTCGGCATTATCCAGTGGTCAGCTGTCCAGCTGTCTGCCCTTTGTACCAGCAAAGCTACTTAAGCAAGTTAACAATGCTGTTTTTTTTGGAGATGAGTGGCACATCACTGCAGCAGCCAACTTCAGTGACATGGGAATGGTCCTGGGGCATGAGGTTTGTCTTTGAGCAATTAGTTGCTATGATCACAAATAAACAGGGAGATTGTGCTTCAGAGTTCCAGTTCCCAAGCACTGATTTCTCTTAAGTACTTCATGAAAGAAAGTAAAAATAATTAAAAAATGATCTGCAGTTAAAATAATCTCCTCTAACAATGTCTAATGTGTTCTGAGGACCAGTGCTTGAGGGAAGGGTGTTGAACAAAATGACAGACAACAAAATATACACAACTCTGCAGGGTTTTGTGGTATTGGGAAACAGAGCTCCCAGCACTGGCACATCAACCCCTGATTAAACACCGTGGTTTCGCCAGCTCAGAATCAATGACTTTAGAAAGCTCTAAGTGTTTGTCAAATACTCTTCCTTCGGATATTTGACATCCGGATCCTTTTGTCTTCATCAACGTGCCTCAACACCTCTGCTGCTCAGCGGGCTGGGTGTGCTCCCTCCTGCCCCTCCTCCTGCCCCAGTGCCATGCCCTGCGCTGTGCCTCAGCCTTAAATTCTTACACTAAAGTAGCTGGTTGCACTGGTTCATCCGTGTTGCTTGGGTAAGTGAGGGAGCGGGATGAGAGAAAATACTTGCCTCTAATGAGCAGGTCTGTGCCCTTCTGCCTGTTAAAAAAAATCTCTTCCCTTTGCCGAAGTGAGGAGGGTGTAGTGTGTATGGTTCCTATGTCCTGGCCAGCAAGAAACCCCGGGAAAGGCTCTTTGTTTAAACTCCATTGACCATTTCTAGTGTAAAGTGTTTATCCAGCTGACTCCATGACTGGATGTACTGTACATGATAGGATTATGTTACTAAAAAAAGTAATGAAAAACGTCAACATTACATTTTAAATTTGCCACAGGTGCTGCTTTATTAGTTGCTGCCACCTTTTAAAATTGTTCAAGTCTGTTTTTCAGAGTTAGTGAGAACAGCATTGGAATAAATGTATTCTTGTTGTATCCCCTCCGCTCTGAAATGAAAAGTAATGTGGGTTTAGCAAAATCTCTGCTCTTCCCCAAGATATGCCAGGGGAAACTTGCTTTACGTCTTTACCAGGTGTACATAACCTTTTCTTAACAGTAAAAATATACCCTCCCAAACATTAATTTTCTTTAATCCATGGTTGTGAAAAAATTTTATGCAAAAACTGCCAGATTTTTCCAGCACAGTTGTCCTGGTAGTCTCACTGTGCAGAAGTAAATACAAAATAAATGAGTGATCTGAGAACAGAGAATCCCAGTTCATGTGTCATTGATAGATGAAAGTGAATACAAAGAGACAGAGATGTTTTTTTTAAATTTTCACTGAAGAAGGTTGACATCATGCCTTAATGCATATCACATCAGGGGATATTTATGCCTGTGTAAATACCGTACTTAAAGCTGAGGTTAATCAACCTTTCTGTGTTACAAGGTTACTGAACTGAGTACAGGTTGACAGTAAAACTTGTTTGGGGCAGAAAACTAATGTAAGAAATTTGTTTTGAAGGCAGTGTTTTTTGGACAAAATTCGGTAAGTCTGTTCAGGGATTCTTCTCAAATTACAGTGGAATGCTGAGTGCTGAAATGGTTTCATTTCATCGTGTTGTACCTGTGGAAGGACTTACCTGAAGAATTTTCTCTTACGATGGAACTTTCCAGTTGATGACTCCAGGATGAAATTTTGACAGATGTGTTTCCACTTGGCTGTGAGGGGAGTGAAAATGGGAAGTACTCAAGAGTCTTTAGGATGTGTTTAAACTTCTGGAGGTTGCCTTGGAAAAGGTAATATTTATGAGAAATGAAGACCTTTAGGACCCAGTAAATCATACAAAAGTACATGTGGCAATTTTGGTATGATAGATGAGCGTGTTAGGTCAGTGATGGGGAAACTTCAGCCTGAGCAGTTGTTTGCATGTTAGATGGGAATGAGCCACTCCCTGTGCAGGTCAAGAGTATGTTGGTATTTGTGTGGCAATTTTTGACGGTTCAACAAAACAAGAGTGGTTTAAATTCCCAGGTAATTCATAATTACATGAGCTGTAGCTTACAAGGTTTCGAGCTAATACACTGGAGGAACTTACACTACTAAAAAGTTCAGTGTTTTATCATTAAAGAAAACAAACTACTTTTTGTATTGGGAGGGCTGTAGCAAGCTTGTTTCACAGTGGCTCTGTTGCAATATCCATATGTTTTATATGACTTGCTGCGAAATATTTTTACAGGTGAGAACAGTGTCTGAGACTGATTTGTTTATTAATTTACTTTGACCTCTAAATTCAAACCCCCACAGCAACTTTCTGTTTTTCTTTCAGATCAAGTCTCAGTGCTCTTAGGGCTCGCTGATCCTGGCTCATTGTTGTGTACTATTGGCAGTTTTGAAGCTATTAATTGTGTGAGTCGCATCTTTCAATGATGAATTCATGGCTTTCTTCAGTGTCATTTGAAGTGTAATTTTGTGGGAGCAGCTTATAAAGTCGTGATGAGAGGATAAAATAAGAGGCATACAGTTGAATGGTGTGAGTGTGAAACTGGTTTTCATCCAGTTTTTTAAGTACTTCCTTTATTTTTAACAAGCCTAGACTAAGTTTGATAAATTGGGGGTGTATGAACTGTGTCAGGCAAATAAAGAAATACTCTTTTAAGAAATTATGAAAACAATTTATATTGTTGAGCTCAGGTAGAGCATTTTAATTGTACTCCTAAGACTGTGCAAAGTGCAGTAAAATAACTTCTGGGAGGTTTTAAGGCAACTTTACAGTGTGGTCAAATTAGAAGGAAAATTATTAGTTAAGAACTGAGAACTTGCTTAGTTTTATTTTGGTGGAGTCCTGTTGGTGTTTTAGAAGGAAGCAGGTTTGGTTGGATCATGTGCTTGGTGTGAAGTTTGCATTGCAGATCCCTTTGTTCTGCAGAAGCCTCTCTGGGGTGGTGTGAATGTGCTCCTTAAGGAAAGCATTCCTGTGGTGGAGGTGACTGGCCTGTCTGCTCATGGCTGGCAGCACAGGTGCGTTGTCCTTAGAGCGGGAACTGGTCCGTCCCTGGAGCTGGAAGACATCGTGTGAACTGGTAGGACATTGATAACCTTTTGTGTGTTTAACAAGACAAATCCTTCCGTTCAATTGTTTTACTGTGAGCAGGCGCTTATCACCGGATGATTCTGTATACCTTGTATCCCTCTTGATTTGCTTTGGATCAGGGACTGTAAATGCCAGTGTGTGCAGGTGGGTGTTGCAGGGATGGAGCAAGTATTCCCTAGCTTGTTAGAATTGCTTAAGCAAGAATTGCAGTTACTCCCAAGGCCTAAAGTGCAATGTCCTGGTGTCATTTGGCTTCTCCCAGAGCTGTGTAATTGCAGCACTAGGGGTTATAAAGTTCTTTATTCTATGATCTGTGGGTGTGGATGGGTACACTGAGGTGGGGAGAGTGTGTGCACACTTCAGCTCTTCACATGGTCCATCTCTACCCCTGTGTGACCCCCTTCATTTGCTTTCTCTGCACATCCTCCATCCCTCAGCATCAGGGCCCAGTGTAGCCAAACTGTGGAGGTGGAAGTGGCGATTTTGGTCCCAAATGGAGGAGTGGGATTACAATTTGGATCCTCTGTACCTGAGGACAAACTGCTGTGTGAAGTGGTTTCTTATTCTGATAATGGTGTTATGGCACAGTCATTGCAGGGTTCATGACAAACAGCAAATTAGCTTGAAGGCTCAACAGATATTTCAAAACAAGGCAGGGTATTTAAGGAGGTTTTAAGAAACAAGGAAGTAGAGGACTTAATGCTTTACTTCAGAGGGCATTAACTTGCTTTTCACAAGTCCTTCTTCTTGAGACAATGTCGATGCTTTGGGTACTGATAGTCTTCCTTGTGGTAACTTCCATTGATGGGTAGAATGGCAGCAGGCAAGTGGGAGGTTTGCCATGTCAAAGCCAACAAATACACTGGTGAGAAAGGAAGTGGAAGGGGTTTCCTAAAATTGTGGGCTGCCTGGGTAGGCTCTGAGAATTTGCTTCTCTTCCTTTTCTGTTTTATCAGCTGAGATGAGTCGTGAGTCAGTGTTAGCTGTATGGCATGTTTCATCATTGGAGACCTGTCAGAAGAGTTGATTAATAATCCAGAGCATTTGGATTCAGTGTGATAAAACCAATCATAACAAAGTACTTCATGCCTAACTTGAAGCTCTGAAGAAAATCCTGTTATCTTAAAAGTATGTGTATATGAAAGGGCTAATTTTTTCTTTCTTAACAAGATAAACATAAACTCAATGGTGAATTGCAGAGCAGCGGTACTGTTTCCAGAGGCTGCTTTCCAAACTTCCCTGAGATGAAGTGAAGCTGAGATTTAGGGTTGTCACTTGTGGAATTTCAAGAATATACTTCTCAAGACCTCCTTAGTTATATGGCAGAAGTTGTTATGGAACCATCTTATTTAAATGATATATAAATCATTATAATGAATCCAAATTTACTTTCTTCACTTTTTGGAACAGCCTGCCTTTTTGCTGGGTACAATTTGCCTTTTTTCTTTTGTGAAGTTGATTAAACAATTTATCGTTAACACATTCACTGTATGATAGTTTAACATTGTAAATATTATTCAAATAACTTCTGCCAGGTAAGGAAAATTGTTAAATGTGATCCCATACTTATTTTTACCCAGAGGGGAAGACTGAACAAGTGAAGGTTGCTTTGAGTTCAGCTGATCTGTATGAAGCAGCTTTGAATTTCCTGGGCTTGTTTAATGAGCATATTGAAAGCCCAGTGTAGCTGCCTGTCTCAGATCCAATAATTGTACATAATGTACTGCAAAGGAGAGAGTCTTTTCCTTTCTGGTTAAAAGAACTAGCAATCTGTCATTCTTTGTAATGAATGTTTTCAGGTAGCACAGCCCAGGCTTAGCATTTGAGCTGGCTTCCTTGTAAAGATTTGATTTGATTTCCTTGTTCTGTAATTTCCAGTGTTCAAGTGAGAGTTCTTGTTGGATGACTAACACATTTCAGCGCTGGTTAAGGCACTTTTGGAGACCCAGTGTTCTTCATATATTAAATATTTTATTAATGACATAAGCAGGTGTCAAGGCTAGTTCACAGTCACATGTTTTTGAGCTGTGCTTCTGAATTTTGCCATTCTCAGATTCATTTTGTAAGATTGTTGAATGGGGTTAGCCCTTGATGTTGTGCTGCTTCCTGACGTGGTTAATTAGCACCTTGGCTTTGTACCTCTTTAACATAACCAAATGCATAATTTTTCTTGTATTTCTGCTCTGCCTTGTAGTCTTTGCTGCGTGTTTGTTGAGAGAATTGCAAGTGTGTCCAGAATATTAAGAGGAATATATTGCTGCAGGTGAGCGGTTCTGTTTGAGGTGTGACCCCTCTGGGCAGTGACACAGGTCACCCATCGCTGCTTTTGCACAGCCTGAGAGAGGCAGCCTGCAGCCATCCACTGCTGGCACACAAAATGTGGCCTGAGGCAGAGAGGAGAACTCAGGGTGAGTCTGGGACAGAGCCTTAGTCTGTGAGTCGGGAATAGCTGGCTCTTGGTGACAGCCTGAGCCACACACGTGTGGGGGTGGTGGGCTCCATCAGGCTAAACCAACACACAAAACTGAACATAAATCCTACACTACTCATACCTGGCAATGGCCAAGCCATTAGGATTTGGAAACACAATTCAAAGATTTGCCAAGTTAGCCTGTGGTGATCACTAGAAGAGTTTGCCCAGGAGAAGTGAGTTATAAAGTAATTCAAGACTTTCTAAAAAAAGTCTTGCACAATCAGAGTTTAATGACCAAGGAGATGGCTTTGTGCTGCCATCATCAGTGTTTAAATCCTCAGCATTTTTTATTTGCACCTGTTTTTACTGATCTCATAACTGGCCATTGTTGCAGAACACATATGGAATTTGGTTGAGAGACCAACTTTTCTTTTCCTTTTGGATGGGATGCAAACTACCTATCACAATAATGTTTCTGCACTTGTGATTATGGGCAGTGTCAATATTTCCGTTATAAATTTTTAGATTTTTTTTTTAAAGGGGCTTAAAACTAAGTTGTAAAAATTTGTTCTTGGCAGAGAACTTGTGTACAACATCTCAGCTTGAATGAGACTTTTTAAGGAATCTTGAGAGAGGGAAGGAAAACTTGAACTGCTTTGTAAGTTGACGTTACAGAGGTGAATTATACGCTGAAATCTGTTGTTAGCAGTACTTGGCTTGTACAGCAGAAACCCCCCAGTGTTAGTCCCTTTCTTTGCATTACATTTTAAATTGAGTTATAACAATTGAACGTAACTTTTGATTCATTCTGTGGAAAAGCTTTTGGTAGACCACCATTCATTTCCAGGCAGGAAAAAGAGACTGGAGAATACCTGGCATCAGGAAGCAGGGAACTCTGTGGTGGCCAGTCCTTCCCACTGCTCACTGCAGGGAGAGGCTTTGTTATGGTAATGGTAAATCTATTTCTGAAGGAAAGAAGTAAAAATATGCCATTCCTGCTTACTGCATTTTTCAGTGCTGCAGGAGATGCTCTGAGACCACGTTTAATCAATGTATATTTTCACTGGATTAAATAAATCTGAATATTGATGTCATGAAAATAAGCTGAGAAGCCTGGTGGTGGATGCTGATGTGTTTTACTCTTCCAATAAACACTGCTTCAAAATTTAATGAAACATGCCCTGTTGCTAAAGGTAAATGCAAACAAACTGAGCTACAGACTCTGCTTGAGGTGTTTGCTGTTTAATGAGATTCGTCACTAAGTAATGTGAGCAGATCCTCATGACGCAAATGCCCGCGGTCGTTTCCCTGATGTCACTTCAAGAGGAAACCTGGTGATACTGATTGTTTTCACTGGAAGGAGAGAAAACTCTGCAGCAATGTAAGTCCTCAGCAAAATGTTGAGCATCACTCCTCTGTTTCCTGAAGCATCTTTGCCACACCTTGGGCCAGTGGTTTGCTTTAACTTCCATTAAGATGTGCTCCTGTCAAAGGCAACCTGTGTGTAACCTTGTGCTCATCTATTCACTCCTGTTAATGGACATTGCCTTTCACAGAAGCTTCCTACAAGTCCTGTTGAGCAGTCACAATGTTGTATCTGGTTTGGTGCAGCACTCACTGTGATCTGCCCCTGTTCCTGACTGTGGCAACTGAGCACAACTGGAAAACAACCAACCATGGAAAGGATGCATTTTGTTAGAGATAGTGGTGTGTGGAACCTGTACCTTCAGTGGGTGTTTCTGTGCCTTCCACAGGAAAAGACATACCAATTCCCTGGGGACAAACCAGTGACTGTGTTCTTGTGCCTGTCCTTCTAGAATATTTCCTGTTGTGGCAGATTTGTGGCTCATTTTTTAAAAAGAGAATAGTTCTTTGGTATTGTTGCTGTCACTTGCGTATCGATGAACCTGCACAACAAGAAAAAGTTACAGCAGAAAGGTGGTTCTGGAGAGCACCTTGGTGAGCTGGTTCTGCTGCTGGAGAGAAGTTCAGTGAAGAAATGTTAATGAAAATTTCAGAGTTTTTTGTTGTTACAATAGACAATTACCTAAACATTTTTGAATCAGATAATTTGGTTCTAAACTAGGTGAAATTTTGGTTTTGAATGTTTTGTCCAGTATATGAACTGATTTTGGAAAGGCATGGATAGCTAAATTGTGAAAAATTCTTATTAGTAAGTGCCTGAAATTTACATAGAGGTAGCTTTGCTACGGTCATAACTGTGGAGTCATTCATGATTTGCTTCTGTTTTGCTGTTCCAATGATATTTTCAGGTGTGATACAATTGAATGATGACTCAGGTCATCTTTAAATAGGAACTCAATAATTGGCTCTGATTAGTCTGTTAGATTTGTGTGTAGAAGTAAGATTTTTTTTTTATCCCAACAACAGAAAAAAGAAATGGTGTTTTGTTTTTGGAGCTGTAGGACATTGGGTCTATCCTGACTTGATTTCAAGCAGCAACTGAAAATAAACTAGTGCTGGTCTTTGATTATGTGAGTTCCCACTGTGAAAGTCAGATCTGTGATTGTGAAACCCTGAGCATGGTCTGTGGTTAGGCCTTAGACTGTGGGAGAGAAGAGGAGAGAAAGCCTCCTTCTGTCTTCATAGAAAGCTCACTGGTGTGTTTGTGTCTCTGATAAGCCCTCAAGAGTTAAGTATTGCTTTGAAGCATTTGGAAAATTAATCTTCACATGTAAACCAAATGTCATCCCCTTTTTCTGAGTGGAGAAAGCCCCCCCCTCTTCTGGCACACCTGCCTCCCCAGCTGCCTTAATGTATTTTTCCTTGGTGTGCACTTGCTTTAGTACCTGTGAAGCTGAGTGGGACCCAAGATACTTGATACTTAATACATGAAAATTGTTCAGGTATTTGTGTTTGTTGCTTTACCCCGTGTGCCTGCTTTGCTATTTTCAGCCTTCTGTTCACACTTAGACTTGGCCTTGCCAGCTGTGTGAAATTCACTTACAGCATCTTCAGGACAGGCTGTGCAGCTCTGCCTAGCACGGTGTCAAGTGCTGCAAACTGGGCAACGTGGTTTGAATGACTTTCCAAAAGTCATGGGCAGCTGTGAGCAGGATTATTTTCCTTGAGCAGGATTACTTTCCTTAGACATTTTGTAAGGAACTTGTTGAAAGTCTAAGATAGATATGAAAGTTTGGGATTTCCTGGCTGTAATAGTGATTACCATGAAGTCAGTGCCATCTGCACTTTCTAACTAGGTATTCAAGGATTCCTTGCCCAAATAAATGGATTTGTAGCAGGTTTAGGTCACAAGTGGGGAACCTTCCCAGTCTGATAACCCAGTCTGTGTATTTGCAGGAATCTTGGAGCAAAATTTTGCTGCTGTCATCTCCTGCTTCTCCTCCACAGTCTCTTGGTTTTGTATGTTGCAGGGTCAGGATTTACCAAGTGTGAAAGGAGTACATTTGCCTCACAGCTTGTCTTCTCTTCAGTAGTAGCTTTAAGGTACACAGAAAGATCTCAACAGTGGAGGAAGCTGTTACCTTTCAATCCCCAGTGAATCATCTGATTTTTCTTTTCCCCCACTCACCATATTTGCAGGGATTGTCCCCTCTAGTTCCTTTCCTCTTCAGCCCTGCCTGCCCCTGTTCCATCACAGCTTCCCTTAAGCACAGATATTTTCCAGTGCTTGTTCTGGTGTGATGGGAAAGGTACTGAATTCACAGTGCTCTTGGTGTGCCTGACTGGAGCTGGCAGCATCACAACACACAAAACACAGTTAACTCAGTAGCCAGTTGGTATCTCAACCCATTTGCTGGAGGATGGAGCCACATAGTGAGAAGCCACTCTGGCAGGTGGTACCAGCTGGCTCCTGCATGGAAAATGTGGTGTTAAAGTGGACTTCCCAGTTTTCTGTTGTTATGAAGTTTTCTGGGATGTGTCTCTATCACCTGTTACCAAATCTCTTCACCTTCACATCAGACCATGACTCTTTGCATAGGAAGTGCTAACTGGTTTTGTGCAGGTGATGAGTATCATGATGGGCTTGGGACAGGCAGTTGTTCTTAATTGGAACCATATTTTAATACAATTAAAACTGGTTTAGAAATAAACGTAGATGCCAGTTTGCCTGGTGTGACAAGGTAGAGACCACAGGAGTTGGATCTAACTTTGCCAAGCTCATTTGATGGGATCGAGACAGGCATTGTGGGATGCACTCAGCCCAGAGCAGCTTCATTTTGCCTTTCATGACCTCAGAGGAACAGTTGATCACAAAAGAATTGCAAGAATGTTCTTCCAGAAAATAAAAAGAAATAAGGACAGGGCAGTCCAGCTGTTGACTGAATGCAGCCATGAAGATGGATGACTGGAAAGGCTAAGGAGCTAAGAACTGTCTGAAGCACTCCTAGTGTGGGAGTCTCAGTGACGCTTCAGTAGTGACTTGTTTAGGTTCCTGATGGGCCTTCTCACACTGTGTGAATAAATAAGCAGACGTGGACTGATGGAACACACCAGTCAAAGGAAGTTCCTACTGGGGCATACATGCTCTGAAAACTTCCATAAATTGTTCTGTAATGTGACAGTTTCCAATTATGGGTTTTCATAATAAGAGACTTACTGGCAACCAGTAATGCAAGTTAACAGTGGAAATTTCTATTGCTTTTCTTGGCCCCTGTGCATTTCCTGGACATTGTGTGTTTTGTCCCAGGTGTGCCATTCTGGGCTTTGAAAGTGTGTCAGAACATGTGTGGGGCTCCAGCCCCTGGGAGGTGGCACTCAGAGTCCGATCAAAAGGAATAAAAAGAGCAAGTGAGGGGCTTAAGGCATGAGCCCCAACATGTGAACTCTTGGTTGATTTGTTTGTTTCCTGCCTTGATGAGTTAAAGTGTTGATCACGAGTAAGAGATTTTCTTAGACATGTGGGAAATAATTTCTGTAGAGTTCTGTAGAAAACTTCAAAACATTGGGAGGCATAGGTATGCAAATATCTTGGATAGCTCCTCCAGTGCTATTTGATTAGTTTGCATTGTTGACCCACTTGCCTCCTATGGGCACGTGCGGGTACAGGCTTGTTTGGTTTGTGAAATGTTGAATAAGTCTTCAAAGAGTATCACTGTTTCCAGGAAATATGTTTCTCCTACATACTTGTGTTGTTTAAACAAAAAAAAAAAGGAGGGCAGTAATGGATAACACTTTGGTTTGTGCAAGCCAGCAGTGTGGATTTGCTTGGCATTGCAGCTTTCAAATGATACACACTCAGCACAAGTAGATTCTTTTCTGATTACATGCAAGCAGTGTGTAATAATTACATCTTTTAAAATATGTATTGATTAGTGGTGTTGTCTTGAAGTTGCAAATGATCCAAAAGGCTGTCTGCTTCTTTACATCAGATACAAACTGGGTATCTTTCTGCACTGGTTTGCTGAAAATGCAGGTATTTCAGAGAATCATACCTTTGAAGATGTAACCTTATGTTATTCTCTTCTTCTAATCCACCCCTCTTGAGTGATTTATTCTGGGGACTGTGCATCATAAGTTTTGTCCTGGCACCCATTCCTGTAGTGTTGCAGTGCCTGTGCACATTACCAGAAAAAGATGGCTGGGAGACAGTTTAAAAAAAATATGTTAAACCAAAAAGAAAAGAACACACACTCAAAGAAAAGAAAATCAGTTCCAGTTAGTAGAGAGGATTTTGCTACCAATGTGGATGGGGCATAATTTGATTTAAATGACTTTTGAAAAACAGTTCTCGAAATTGTTCCATGCATTTTCTTCCTGGCTACTGTTGAAAATATGGAGCCGAATATTTTCTGTGATGTTTCAAACCAATATGTTCTGGCAAGCTCAGAGCTGGGCCCTGTGCATTACACTCTTGTTTCCAGTTCGCTGTGGCCTGGAGTGCAACACTCAGCTCATGAGGTGCACCAAAGTGGGAGGTCTTGCAAGGAGCAGGCATTACAAAGACCCAAGGTACAAGGAACATTTCGCTGGGGTCCAGCAGGGAGGCTGCCAGTTTTAAGGGCCTCATTTATGAAAAGAATTTGCTGGTAGGAGATGGAGAAGCTGTGTGTGCCTCTTTGGATTTTGTGACTGTGCAGGACGAGGTTGATTCCCAGGTGTTGTTAAAGGCTTGGTGCTGAACTGAATCTTTTGCACTTCCCTGGGGCCAGAATTTTCTCACTGGAGACATTTGTTGCACAGATGATGGGCTGTGGCCAGGTATTCATCTCTGCTTTAAGTGTGCCAACATATCGTTGTATGGAGGAATAGCCTGTGGGTTGGGAAGCTGTATCATTTCTGCTCCAGAGGCTCCTGTGCCTTGGGGAATGTGTGTGGGAAGGTATTCTGAAAATAGAGGCTGTTTTTTTAGCACCAAATCAAATCCCAGGGGTGGCAGCAGGGGTGGAAGTGTGGAACCAGTTTGTTGATCTGGCTATAATCATACACAGCTCCTTGTGGTGCTGTCGGGAGTCCTTACCAGGCTGGCTTGCCTACAAAGGCAACTGTCCCCTGCAAGTGGATCAGAGACACTGTCCTTCCTCACTTCTCTTTGACACCATTACCCTCAACACATTAAATATTACTGAGCTGCTCTGGAGAGTGAACCCCCTCAATTCAATCCTAGAGTGATATCTCTTAGAGGTATTCCCAGTTAATCCTTGGGAAAGGCTATACAGATCTACCAGGGCCTATTAGGAGCCTTTACCAGCTCTGCTTTCCAAGCACCTTGGGACAAGGGGTCGACTGTGAGCTCACATATTTTTTCAGCAGGCTGCAGGTTGGCTCCTTTTTGGAGTTTCAGAGTGGTGTGATCCACAGGAAGTGGGGAACCTGTGCTGAGCAGGGGATGGCTGCTTTCAACAACTTTTTCTTTTCCTGCTTCTCAGCAGTTGTTCAAGAGTGCAAAAGGCAGGAACATACAGATGGAGCTGTTTACCCTGTTAGGAGAACCAGATGAAATGAACCTGAGGAAACCTGGTCCTGATCCTAGGACTGTGTGTCTTACAGGCAGTGATGCAAAAGCCAGACTTGGGAGAGGTGGGTCCAGGGAGACCACAGAGAGGTGGCAGGAGCAGACTGGAGGAGAGACAGGGGGCAGAGGCAACTGTCTGCTGGTCAGTGATAATGAAGTGTAGATAAACATGTTTGGAAGCAGACTGTAGGTGTCCAGGGCAACAGGAATGGGGAGCTTTCAGAGGCAAATGACAGGTCAGTGACCAGATAGGGAGTGGAAATACATCGTGAGGAGACAGTTCTTGTTTTGGCTTTAGGATTCAGAAAGGTCAGTCTTGAGAAGTTTCCCTGTTGATGCTTTTCCACTTGTTATTGTGGTTATTTCTGCAAGGTGGTAAGAGAAGGACTTAAGCTGGACTTGGAGGGGGCACACTGTGACCTGGGATGCTTAGGTACAACCTGAAGCACAGAGAGAAGTTGAGTGACCAGCTCTGGAAGGAGGTTTATTGGTGGAAGCAGAATCCAGTAGTGAGAAAAGGTGGCTGTTCGAAGATAAAGGTTTTTTTCTACAGTTAATTATGTTACTTGTGCAGCTGCCTGACAAATGTGGATATAGGGCTGTCTGCTGTGTCTGCTTGGGTTGAACTAAATCTGGATGCTTAGTCTGGCTACTTGAATTAACTCTGCAGTAAAAACTCACTTTGTGGGTTAGGCTGAGAAGATGGACTGTAGGATGCTGGGGAGGGCAGCTGAGATGGCTTTGGGGTTTCAGCAGGTTTGGTGGCCTTCTGGTAGATCTGTCTCTATGTTTTGTTTTCAAAACACAGGCCTCAGATTTTGTTTGTTTCTGTCCCACTTCTCACCCATTGCAGAGGGTTGAGTCAGAGAAGACAGAAAAGTCACTGTTTCCAGGAAGCCTTTGTGTACTCGGATCATTTGCCCTCTGAATCCACGAGCAGGATGGCATTGTAGCAACTGCTGTGCCAAAACTGTGTGTAACATCTGGGAACAACAGAGCCCACTAGGGAGGAGCAAGTAGCCTTTTCCTAATCAAGAGGGAGAGATTTTAATATGGATGTTTGTATGGTTATTGCATCCAATGTGATGCCTGAAATGTAAACTGTAATGTGCTGTTAATATGAAATAGCTGTCCTGTGGGCTGTTAGCAGTTGTTTCCAGTGATTTAGAGTGAAAAGATTGTAACAAAAAAGCCATCAACCCCAAATCACAAAACCCCTTAGCCTAACATTATTGTTATTTTAACAGTAATACCATAACTGCTCCTCCTGAGACTCATCACCTTTACTGAGCTATTGTCTTCTCCAGAGCTCTTTGGTTTACATGAGATTATGAAGAGAAGAAAGGGGAATTGAAGCAGGTGTTTCTTCTTCTATTGGAAGTGCCATCCTTTCTTTATCCAAGGAGGAGCTAGAGCGAGCCAGCCTTTGTTTGGTTACTCTTTTCAGTAAAGCAAACCTCTTCCTCATGGTATTTATGGTAGCTTGGCTCTAGCCCGTTTGTGTGAGGTGTGACAGCATCCTCATGTTAGCTAGGCTCTGTTCCTACTCCCTTGTGAGGGAACATTAGGGAACAGGCTTTAAAGTGAAGCCTATTTAGTATGGCCAAAGCTGGGAGACTGATAGATGCAGGTGTTCTCAGCATTGATATGAAATGTGGTGTTTGCTTTAGTGTTGTGGTAGCAACGGTCCTTTTAACGATGAGATGGTAATTTGGTCCCAAGCCCCTGTTTTCAGCTGTCTTCCTTTTGAAATAACTGCTTTCAACCTGTTTCTGAGACTTGTTGCTCAACTGCAGAGAGGACCAACAGATCTGACCTGAACTTTGTCTCCCTACCCAATATTGAGCATAATGACTTGTGTATGGCTAAAGCCGAACTTGTGTTTGACCGAATGGTTTTCTGGAAGAAAGGCATCTTACCTTGGTCTGCCAGCCTCAGAATGCAGGCTTAGGCTAGCACCTTGTTTTCCTTCTAGCAGTTCCCATTTTCAGTTCTCCCTGTTTAATGTGAGCTCCTTGCCCACTATGAACCTATTTTCAGCTCCCACTCACTGGTGAATTGACTGCACCTTTCTGTAGCAGCGTGAGGAGACCTTTTATGATTGTAAACCAACTCCTACAGTGCATTGTTTGCCCCCCCCAGTGAAAAGACTTAGCATTAATGGCTTATCATTTCTAAAATCTTTTGGGCTTGTTACATGTTTTGGGCTTGATTACTCATTAGTAGATATTTTACTGGGTTTTGACTGAGTTACAGAAGTTGTTGCAGTGTTGTGTTATGTAATCTCCATTCTTCCTTAGTATCCTTACAAAAATACTCTTCTTAATATCAGCATTTTGAGTGTGATGAAGAATTTGATTTTTACTGAATCTGTGTCCAAAACAGCTGATGATGATGCTGCCTCCTCACCTGCCAGATGTTTTCAGTGAAGGAAGTCTCTTTACACAAGGTTCTGTGGAAAGCAGTGACCCTCAGTGGAGAGTTTTTAGGACTTCTTAGCCATGCAAGGTGTATTCATCCAACTCTGTCTAGTTCAGCAGTCATCCATGTCTCACCTTCAGATCTATGAGGATTCATGGATTGCTTGTAAGGATCAGAGATAAATAAGAAAGAAAAGCAAACCCTTTGGTGTCAACCTTAAATGCTCTGGGGGCTTGGTGCATTTATTGGAAAGGGCCTTGGAGTCAATAGCTAAAAATTATTGAAAATCACTGATCTGGTTCAACAGTTTGAGATTATAGGCTGATGTCTTAGTTATTGTCTCTTGCCACTGAGGAAGCAGCAGCAAAAGCCTCACACCTGATCTGAGACTAAACAGACCAGGGTTTGTCCTTGTGTGGATGGTAAGTTTGTGAAGAGCTTGGATCTAGCAGGACAGATACAAGATTGGGTCTGGCTGAGAAAGCCATTTCTCCTGCCGCTCAGGAGGTAACCCTTGTGCTTGCAGATGCACAGGTTTTCAGTTCACTTTTCTGTTTGAACAAGTTCCTCCTGAGTGAGGCCATTTCATTTGATGGCTACTTCAAGACGGGGCTGGATGCTCTGCTGTCCAGATTGTACTTATCCATGCCAGGATGTTCTTGCCCACTGGCTGCTTTTATGGTTGAAATGAGATTTTCGTTCAAAGACCTGGTGTTCAATCCGCTATGACTTTACAAATGAAACCAGTCACTGTGGGGCAGAAACTTGATGCTTGTTCAGTGATAAATGTGTGTTTAAAGTTGGAAGAAAACTTATTCAACCACTGTCTTAAGGATCAGATATTCAAATTAGCACTTGTCTTTCATCAAAATGCTTATTAAAACTTTAAAAAATCATTATTAAAGAGCATATCAAAATAACAACCATAAGGTTGACCTCTGACTTCCCATGTTGGGAAGTTAAGGTCCTTTCAGGGACTTTAATGATGCATCCTGGGGTGTTTGCATGGCAGTGGGGTCATATATTTCATGCATATGGAGCAAAGGGGAGTCCCATCTTTCTGGGTCCGTGCAGAGTCAGCTGCATTTGCAGGGTTTGGGACTGTGTACTGCACATTTGACTACATGATGGACTGAGCCAGTTGTCTACTTGCTTTATTCTGTGTCTGATCAGTATCAACGTGTTCTAGATCTGTGCATTATGTCATGTACAAACTGCAATATCATAAGAAGAAATAGAGTGCAATATCATCAGTTTCTTGTTTCTGAGATGCTCCATGTAAGAAATGCTTATTCTGTCATGGTTGGATTTGCTGCTGCTCATGGACAGAAGGATCGTGCTCCTTGGAATCCGTGGGATGAGCTCGTGTTGACCGGTACCTCTGATCATCTTAAATGGGGTAATTGTATCCACTGAGCTCCCGGTTTTGTAAAGTCTTATGCAGCTTTCCAGTCTTGTGATGTACAGCTTTCCTAAATTTTTGGTGTGGTATGAGAAATCTTGGGTGAAATTTCCTGCTTTGTTATGTATGAGGTCAGCCTAAATGATCTGTCTTGGCCTTAAAAAGGAAACAAATCCTATTGCCCATGCTTGCCAGACTCTGAACATTTTGCTGCTCTAGTCTTCATGGAGGTCATGATTTTGTGGACTCTGGAGAACTTTACTTAAAAATCCATTTGCAAATCCTTACGGAAATGTGCGACTGGGGGCTTAGGTAGTCACAGCTGGAGTGCTGTGCTGCTGGTGACAGCAGTGTGTGTCCTCTGGCTTGGGGGAAGCATTGCAAGTTTAGCATATAGCATTTAAAATTAAATCTGAATCTGTTGCCTTCTTTAATGCCACATAAACTGTTCAAGCATAACCTTTCCAGTGCTGCATCTTTAAAGAAGCATTTCCTATCATTAAGATATATTTGATGTTGTTTGCTGCTCTACATATAGAAAGCTTATCAATTTAGCACCCAAAACACATCCCACACAACTTGGGGAGGAAAAAAAATGCAGGAAAAGCCTGAAGGGGTTGAAGCAAATGAACTCCTGCTGCAGTTGCACACTTGCACACATCTGGTGCAGTTGAAATTTGAGAGCTGAATACATCCACATCTGACCATGATAGGGTCCAAACATTACTGTTGACACTGGTTTTCTTTTTGGATAGGTACACTGGCAGAGTCAGTAGCGTGTGGAGCCTTGTCAGCTCTCTAATCTAATAGACTGTTCTTGCCCAGACCATTGTGTGTCAGTATTTTATGTACCAAATGCAGCCAGGTTTAATAATCAGCCATTTTCCTACCTTCTGCCAAACTTTTTCCCTTTTTTGTCACAATTTAATGTTTGAGTCAAAATCTGCTATGGTAACAAATTATATACATGTTAAAAAATGAAAATAAAGATGGAAAGCAGAGTCACAAAAGGTAACAGGAGTTCAAAGTAATGTCATGTGAGTTTTTTATTTTTAAAGACTTGAATTCAGCCCCATTTTAAAATTGATTTTATTTCTATTTTGTATTGTGAAAAGCTTACAGAGAAATGGATACTGCTTGAAAGCATGGCTGTAGCTCTGAATATGTAAAGCTGTGAAAGTATTCCCTGTTCAGGTCTGATTTGATCTATTTTATTTTTAGTTACTAAACAATAATTTGTGGATCTTTCTGAAACGTATTTTTCTTACTTGGAATGGTTGCCTTCAGCTAAGACTTGTTGAGGCTATTTATGTTATTTCTAGCGACTATATAGATCATATAAACTGTTACCAGAAAGTTGTTTTGCTTGTTTTACTGCATTTTTTAAAGAGCCCTTCCCTTACCTGGCTGGTGCCATGAGTTGCTGCTCTCAGGTACTGGGTTAGTGATGGTCCTCAGAGCAGGGACCTTGGAGGAGATCCCTGGGGAGTTCCCTGCCTGGCAAACACCTGCACCAGCTGGAGGGGAGCTCAGTCACTGGAAGGGCATTGGAATGGAGTCATCCAGTTTCTTTGTGATTTTAATGTTTAGTAGGTTATTTATTATTCTGACCTGATTTGAATCTCTCACTGAAGCAGCACAGCTTGAGTGAAACTTGAACATTTTTGTAACTAAAACCTGGATCTCAGTACGCCAGCTGGGTGGGTGTTTGCAGCTCACTGTTAGTTGCATGCAGGATGCTGGTAAAGGCCTGGGGCCCAAGGTATCATCCAGTTCTGTCATTATATCTGGTTACCTGCAATGGGGGAGCCATCCAGGTTTGCTGTCTGCTTTACTGTGGCGTGGGCTCGTCATGATTTTGTCTGATGTGATTACATGTGTGGTTTCTCCTCCCCTTGTGCTATTGCTGCACTAAAGTGGAGCCAAATCTGTAGCAAGACTTACAGTTACTTACCTGATATCAATTAGTTAATAGTTAATTAATTTGCACTTCAATTCATTTCTCTTGGTAATTTAATTGGGATATTTGTATAATTAACAGCAATAAAGTGCCTTTAACCAAACGACCACGGCCTGAAATAAATGCAAAGCTTGGTGCCTTTCCAAGCTGCCACAGTCCAGTTCCCCTGCAGGTCACAGGTATTCTCTGCTCTCTGCTTTCTGAGTCTCTTCCTGATTGTGTATTGAGGAGCTCTCCTGGAGATGTGCTTTGACATGATCCCAGAATTCACTGGAACTGCTGGAGTTTCGAGACGTCCCAGGATGATTAGTGTTTCTTGGTGAACAATGGTCTGAGCAACTCATGAAATTGTAGTGTATCCTCCTCCCTCCCTGTACTCACTCTGAACTTCTGCAGAGCTGATTAGGGGCTTGGCAGGAACTGTATGGTTATGCTCTAGGTACACTTTGGATACATTATTGTCACAGTTGAGGTATTGCAAAAGCCACACTGTTCCTGTCTTTATCCTAGTGAGGTACCTCTTTTGATTGTGCAATATCTGTGGCTAATTACATGGCAATTGCAGTGTGCCACCAGCCACCCATAATTCACTATCAGCTCCTTGGGGATGGAGATGAAAAAGGAAAGATAATGTTTTCTTTCTTCAGTCCAGTGATTTAGCTTGCCTCTGTATTTTTAATCCCCTGCTCCTTCAGGTAATAAAGCCAGATGGTAGTGACAAAGAAACAGAAGTCACACATGAATCAGATGTCCCTGAGGATATGTTGGGAACTTGCATTCCTCAAGAGACAGCGAAAGGCGATGCTAAAAGTCCAGATGTCATTATAGAAGCTCAATTTGATGATAATGATGCAGAGCATGGACAAGACCACTTGCAGGATACGGTGTCAGATGACATTAAGAAGCTTTCCCTGGATCCTGGCGAAAAGGGTGAGTAGATCAGATTGCTGATTTAAGCCTTTATTTGAGCAAACTGTTGAAGTATTACTTGGTTGCCTTGCTTTGCTGTGAGATATAAAATGCAGGCATAAAAGCTTAATGTCTTATCACTTCTATCCCTTTCTGTAAAACTGCCTTCATAGTTTTGAATGGATATTAATGACTGAGTTTTATGTAGTTTTGATTGGTACAAAGAAGATCTGAAACAGAAGTCACACCTTTAGATTTCCAATTTTCAGGGCTATCTGGGGACTGCTGGTTGCTGTTTTATTCAAGATGGTGCTGTAGCAGTTTCCTTCATTGCAACTTGGCTGGCCAATCTGTGTCTCAGTTTGGGGATAAGAATATATTTCCTTGGGGGCAGTTAGGTTTGTTGCTATTTTCAAACAGTTGAGTTATGAGCAACTTAAAGATTTGGTCCATTTAAAAAGAAAATTGCACTAAAACCTAAAGCCAATTATGCGATCTGTTTTGAAGGCAAACCTATTTTATTCCAAATCTGACTTCCATCCAAGCCATCGAGTGTTGCTTAGGGCAAAATACAACAGGCTCCCTTGTCCCAAACTATGCTGATGCTGCTCTTTGCATGTCCTTTGTAGTACTAAATCCCTTCCTGAAGAACTGTGTGTTGAAAGGGTTCTGACAATTGGCACATTTAACGTGGACCTTCAGCTGGTCATGAAAATTTTGCCAGGGCAGATATTCTGGTGTGTTCCTGTTTCATGCCCCAGTTGTCCAGGAAAGATGGCAAAAACTCAAGGCACAAGTAGATGTTTGACAAATCTTGGTGGTGGTTGTAAAGCTGTCCTATTTAATACCTTATGTTTTCCTGAGAGGTTTCTTTTGAAGATGCTCAGACCCCTGCCTGTACTGTTGGTTGACTTCCATTTTTCACACCCATATATTAATAAGACTGGAAATAACATTTGAATGGAAGTGTTGTAGTTTTTATGACAAAACATTGGTTTCAGCTCATGGGTAGAGCTGCCACCTCACCAGTTTGTGATGCCATTTCCTTCTGGGTACCTCCACTGTGTTTGAGTTCCTGCCAAGGTATGTGAACCAGCTCGCATCTTGTTCTGTTCCTTTCCAGCACAGGACTTGAGTTGGAAGTTACTCATCTTGTCTGTGGGTGTTTTACACAGGCAGTTGTTAACCCCACCTGTACCTGTTTTCCAGTTCTGGACATGGTGTTGTAGCTGCACACTTCTGAGCCGCTTTGACTCAACAATTCTAAATCTCCGGAAATGCTCCTGAGTCATGTGTTGTGTCTGTTGCATCTTTATTGCTTCTGAAAGCAATGCCAAATTAAACTTCAGAGACGTATGCCCTAGTTTGATACCAGCATCTCAAATAAAGTTTGAGCCAGTATTTTACTTTAGCTGTGTGACTGTGCTTTAGTGTGAGGACTTGATGAGAGTTACTCCTTGAGTTCCTCACGATGCTCTGGAGTGACCTGTGCTGGAGGTTATAAAGTCATCTTTCAAAATCTGTGCCATCTGAGTAGGTTTTGCCATTTGATTCTGTCTTGGAGAATATTTGTAGGACAAATGTGAGATCAGCTTATTGTCTGCACAATTGAAATCCAACTTACTTTTCCACTGCAGTTACCTAAGCCAGCTGTTTTCTTTTGTCTTCAAGGCCTTTCCTTGTTCACCCTTCACAAGCCTTGTTGCTGGTGTGGATGTGCCAGTTGGATTTCTGCTGAGTTTGCATTTTGCTATCACCTCTTTTCATACTTGCTTCAGCTTCTTTGGCCATATAACCCATATGGAGTTTTCCCTAGTTTCTTCTTGCTCCACTTTTTAATGCCCTCCTTTTTTAATACATATAAAGTTTACGATGCTGCTTTTTCTGAGGGTGTTTTTGAGTAGTTGATGATTGCTTTGGCTTGTTTCCTGTCCTTCATGCAATTTCTCATAACATCACTTATCCAGATTTTAAGTCTTGCCTGGAAAACAGCTATAGTTATTCTAGCATCACTGATAACTGTCATGGAGAAAGAAAAAGTCCTGCCAAATAGAACCTTCCCAGGTGTGGCTCAAAATGCTTTTTTAAAAGGACCAAACATATCACTTTTTTGAGGCAGAACTCAACCTTGGAGGGCAATATCTGCTGGACTTCCTAAGGCCATCCACTGGAATGTGGAGGAGCACCAGCAGGCAGAGTGCTTGGTTGGACTGTGGTGAGTGGGGGTGCCTTTCCTTCCCTGTGCCCCGTGGGGATCTCCTGGGAGAGCTGCTTGGCTGGTGCTCCTGGTTGAACTTCTCTTTCCAGCAAACTCACCTTTTCTTTTATGTTACATCCTTTCTGCTGGAACAGCTACTGCTGCAAAACAGCGAAGTATGGGAGCTGGGACCCATGGGGGGATTTCTTCCTGAGCCACCAAACTCAGTGTTTTATTTGCTGAGAACCCTCTTCCCTGAGAGAATTCCTGTGTCTCACAGCCCCATTGAATGGCCTTATGCACAAAACTGAGCAGAAGGAATTTTCCATGGCCGGTGCAACTCTTAAATGAGCTCTTGTTATGGGCTTGCTTCCTTTTCTGGAAGGTTTTCTTTGAAGGTTTCAGGGTAGACAAAATTGCCATCAAGGATATTAAATGAAATAAAATGAAGAAACAGTTTATTACATTCTCATAAGCACTTTGTCTGTGTGTGCATTTACATATGTGTGTGTATATGTATTTGGAAGGATCCATATATACATAAGAGCTGGGCAAAATTAAAACTAAACCAAAAACCCACCAGATTTCTGGAAGTGAAAAATATCTGTAACTACTGTAATGAGTCAAAAGTAAATTTTGCTTATTCTGGGCAATAAACCAGAACAATGTTGAGATGGTCGTCAAATCTTTGTGCATGAACACAACTCTGCAAATTGCTGCTCTCAGTTGCAAGATGCCTTTCTGACATAGGAGTAGAATTGTGCAATATCTCTGCTGGCTCATTTATTCTGCTGCTGATGGTCAGAATGAACCATGAAGAATAAAAGTAGATGTGTCATTTGAATAAGAGCAGTCTGGATCATGCTGAGAGTGCAGCCAGTTTTGATGTGTTTTCTGCTCTGGCCTGTGTCCTATTCCTCACTGTGGCTCTGTTCCTCTTCAGAGCACAGTCACCCCTCTATCTCTAGTTACACGCTGGGGCAAAGAATTTTGGGGTTGGCCCTTGCTGTGAGAAGCTCTGAGGCATGAAACATCATGTACACTGATTACAGCCCAGATTTGAGGGACTGAATTTCCCTGAAGTCATTGTATGTTGGACTTCTATGCCTCTGTGGGGCTCATGGCAGACTGGTAGAAATGGTTATTGTGCACAAGTCTACAGGCTGAGACTCAGATGTTGGATCTGTCTTCACTAACTACTACTGTTATGAGAGCTGTGATTCCTGCCCTTCTCTTCCTAAGACCCCAAGAGAAATGGGATACAACAAGAGAGAAGTCCACAGGAGGGAAGAGACCTTCACATTCAGCCTAATTCTCAGCCCATGTACTTTCTGAAAGTTCTTGTCCTCATAAAAGCGTGTCAGTCTTACTTTGCTCAAGGATATTTAAGTAGAAGTTCATATATGGTGTCACTGCCAGAAGTAGTTCTGGTCAAACGAGTTTGCTCCACTTTTGGACTCTTCTTTCAAAGAAGTTGGGTTAAAGATTATCTTCAGAAAAGTCTCTGGTCTAGGAAGTGACAAGCCTTTTTCTTCCCCATCACACTGTTCTACACAAAGAGCGATATTGCCCTGTTCCAAAGTTCAATTGTCTGAATGTTAAGCTTTGATCGCTGGTCTTTCCCAGCAAAGTTTAAAATCTATTTTCTCTTGCATTTTCAGCTCTGTTTCCAAGGTGTAAATTTTTATACATTCTGAACAAACTTTCCCTCTGTAGTTTTTCCTTACAAAGACAGTAAGAATGAGCAGTAAAACTGAAGAAAGTTTCTCAGCTCCCTTAGTAGTGTCCTTCAGACCTTCTCTGGGGCTTCTCTGCTCTGTTGAAATGCAGGCAGACAACAAGGCAATAGTAGCATCCTGACACTACTCTGAACACCAGTGTGTACACAGAAAAAATTAATTCCCTGTGCTTGGTATGGACATGCAAGTCCTCTGTGTTTTACCCCGAGACCCCAAGTTACTCTGTGTCATTGCCATCCACAGGAGTCATCCACCAGTTCACATGACCTTTACTAGGCTTGTAATTCTTTCCGTTAATGCTCATTCACATTGACTGCTGCAACAGAGGTCATGTAACTTTTATCACTTAGTACTGAGCTAAATACATTATTTCTATGACTTCTCACTGCAGTAGAAGGATTTTCTTTATGCTCTATTTCAATATGTATTAAAAATTAGAAACTTGTCTGTATCCCCTCCACCTGGGAAAAGTGCAGAATGTTCTGTGCAGAATGCTTTATGATGCTGCATCCCTACACAGTCTTGGGTGTCACACGAGTTTCATGCCAGTGTGAGCTGTCTCTTGTTAAATATTGGCCCCAGATCACTCTGATAAAGCACCGTCAGTCATTGAACAGTAGCAGCTACTTGCACTCGTGAGAAGGGCAGCTGAACTCATAAAAGTGTCTCAGCCTTTCTTAGCAAAAAGATATTCAAATAAAAGTTTGTGGAACTGTGTGACTATGCCAAAAGCTGTCCTTGTCAAACTAGTTTGCTCGGCTCTTTTCGACGCTTCTCATGGGAGATCTTACTGTACCAGATACACAGAATATCCTGCTTCCCACGGGGTGGAAGTCATCAAGCTGGTGCACTGGCTGCCCTGGCAGCAATCAGTTGTGTTTGTTCAGGATTTCCACTTGCACCTACACTTCTGCAAATCAGAGTTGGGATATCCGAATGTCCAAAGTTTGCTCATTACCTTGACGTAATGAAGTTTGAATAGAAATGGCTCATTTGTAGGCAGAGTAAACTCACATGAACTGAGTAGCTGATGGATAATGGATAGAGTTAACAGAGCTTAGGTTGGAGCTGCTGCAGAACTTGCACCTGTTCCCCTGTCTGTTCAACATTTGCCAGGTGGACACTGCTCAGTCTCTTTTCAAGTCAAATGTGACTGTTGATGTCTAGTAGCCCTGGTAAGGTCAGAAATGATGAGTTTAAGTTGGTTGGTGTCCACAGTGCTGCTGACCAGAGGCTGTATTTTGTGTATTTCAGGGTTGTTTGGCTCAACATAGGTAGTGGCATTTGGTAACTTCACTATGGTTCAGCTGCAGTTGGGTAATAATGCATCAAGCCATTCTTTTCTCAAGGTGATGCTCTACAGTCAGTGCTTAGAAATATTTTAGGATCTTTCTAACAAAGAAGAAAAATATATTTATAATGTAAATATGTCTCTGTTTTGGGCTTCTGCTCCATCTCATGCAAGTCCATGTCCCCTCTTGTGTTTTTGTGTCCCCTCTTTTCTTTTAAGCTTGACAAAGTGCCTGCCTGCCTTTTGTGCCTTCCTCTGGCACCTGGAGTCCTTCTGCAGTTATCAGTGTCTCACATTGGCACAGGCAGAGTTCAGAGAGTTACTACTATTCCTCCGCTTGACCAGGTCTGATAGGGAAAGGATGATGGGGACAAAAATCTGGACCACATGCTAACCCTCTGCTCTGCTCAGGTTCCCCCTTCTTTCAGTTAAGCTGCCTTAAAGTCTCTGGCAAATTTAAGGGTCCACCAACATCACTGGCCACTGGAAGGAACAAGTGTTCTACTCCTCCTTCTTCAGAGGCTCCCGTTCACTCTGTGCTTTTAAGGAGTCCTCACTGTTCTTTCCTAGCCTGCAGCTTTCTGGAGATGGATTGTCTGCATTGCATAGCTCTTAGCATTTCTAGGCCACAGCAGAGTGAAAGCTCACCAGGAAATCTTCTCAGTTACACGGCTTTTAATAGAAATCCTTGAGGTGGAACTGTCAAAAATCAGATCAGTTTCACTCTGCTGAAGCCTGGAAAGCCAGCGGAGAAGCTGGAGCCGATTCAGCTGCTCAAGACAGCTCTGTATTAGTTTATCCCAAGTTCATGTTTGTGGGTCTCTGGATCCAGCTCTTTTGGTTTGTTGCTATAACTTTTCTTAAATGAGAGCATAGATTTCTAGCAGAATAAACAGTATAGCAACTGAAGAAAAGTGTTCTACTGGTGTTGAACAAATTGGGCTTTATGGTTGCATTGATTAAATGCTACAGGCTGAAAAAGCTCCAGTTATTCTTTTGTTGCACAGCTGAAGAATGCAATGGAAGTTAATGCTGGGAAAGTTCCCTATGCTGTTCTTCCCTAGTTAATTATCTTGACCCCCAAATGACTTCCTAAGTATGGCAAAAAATAAATGACTTAGGCAATTAGGTAACAGGAATTAGATTAAGTTCACACATTACCATATGTTCCTGAGTTCACCTATGTTTTTCCTTTGAGTTACAAGTTTAGGTCAAGTAAGTGAGAGGGCCCAACACTGAGAGTGAATGGTGGGTGTGGAGATAAACAGAGTATGGCCATTGTTAACAGCAAGATTTCCAGGATGAAACAGATTAGGATTCACTCAGCTAACATATTTTCCATGGAATAGTAATATTAGACACACAGACTTTAGGAACAAATGCACATGCAGGAAGGAAGAATATTAAGTAAATAGGCAAAATACTCAATGGAATTGTTTTTGTAACATTTTAATTTTTGCTTGCCATTAATGTAATAAAACTGTATTTGTGTAGACTGCAACATTACCTGATTTTTTGTAGGTTTAATTCTGTTGCAGTAAAACTTCCAACCCCTCTGTTGACTGGCAGCTTCTCAAGGCCATGTGAGGGCCAGGAGCTCAGAGTATCCCCATGCTGTGGTCGTGGTAATGTTGTGTGGCTCCTGAGACAGCTGTGATCTGATCTGTTGGGGTAGATGGCAGCTTCCCAAAATCATGTTGATCTTAGTTGTGGATCAGGCTTGCAGGAGTCTAAGGAAAAGTGACACTCTTGTCTCATCATTCTGCCATCTCCTCCATCCCTCCTTGTGGAGGTGGCTAAATATAAGTAAATAATTACATGCATGGCTGCCTTGCATGTCTAAGGAAGCCAGCTGTACTCACCTCTTCACATTGCCTTTGCTCAGTGTTGCTGCAGATGCTTCTCTGGGCTGTGCACATCTGTTAATATGCCTTTTCTTTCCCTCTTTGAGAGTCTCCTCTCGCTTGTGTATCTTTAAAAATCTTGATGCTAATCATGAGTCTCCTGGTCCTCCTCTTCAGTGTGCCCTTGGGCAGGCAGGTGTGTGAGCTCAGGTGTTAAGATATGAACAGCTGTGGCAGGGTGATTTTGCTTAAATGAGTATTCAAAAATAAACACCTCTAAGGAGGTTAGTCCTGTTCTTTAGACACACAGCTCTGGGATGAGACAACTCAGGAATGAGACAACTGCATGTTATGGAACTGCTTTTCTTCTTACCTGCAGAGCCTCCTTCCACTACGCATGGGAGCTCTTAGGCTGATTTTGGACAGGCTGCATGTGTTAAATTCCAAAGCTGTTGTTGGTTTAACACTCTCATCACAGTGAAATACTTGTCTTTCCTCCATCACAGGTGGAAAGTTCTGTGTCTGGAGATGTCAATACTCAAAAGGCACTGCTTCTTGCATGACGTTTTCCTTACTGACCCTTCTTGTAGCCTGTTTAAAATAGATTCCAGTTTTGGATAGTACCTGATATGAAGTGAAATGGCACTTTCCATCCTCCCTACCTTTTGCAATGTTTGTCTTCTGGAGGAAAATAACTGTTCTGTGCCAATACATACCAGTTACAGAATGTGAAGAGGCCTTGTACTTCCTTCTGACAGCAACATTTCCCTCTGGTTGTCCCTAGAAAGGAAGATTGTAGCAGAATAGGGTAATCCAGGGCAAATCAGGGCATGCATGCGAATGTATCACCTTTTGGTTGGAGGGAGTTTTCATTTCCCAATGTCTCTTGTGTTACTGATGTAGACAGAATTTTTGAGCATAACACACAGTCATAGGAGATATTTACAATGAATTGGTCTGTTTTACACTACTTATGTATTTGGCACTAAAACATAGAATGCTGAAAACTGCTGCTTGAAGCAGATACCAGAGAACCTGAGTGTCGTTGCTTCATTAGTGAGTAGTAGACTTTGCCACTGAGACATTGACAGTTGTGCTGGTATCTGAGCACTGAGCTGAGGAGCAGTATTCTTTTTTAAACAGCTTTGTATTAATAATGCCTTCTGATGGGATTATTAAATACTCCCATGTAGAGAAACCCAACTTTTCAACTACAGTTTTTTTCTAGCTGAAGTCGCAAACGTACTATTTTCTTAAAAAAAACTTGGGGTTTTTCCATCCAGGGAAAGATTTTTTTTTGTTTCAGTAAGTTGTGTTTGAGATCTGAAACTGTGATATATTTTCATTTGCAAGTGGATATTGCATCTTTAGTTGTATTCTTTTTGGATAGAATTGCAAATTTCCACAGTGACCAATGCAAACCTACTGAAAATAATTTTGGATCTGTCACAAGTAATCAGAATTCTAGTCTGATGATTTTTGGTCCATTTTGGCTACCTTTTAATGTCATGGTAATTGAATTGTGGAAGGAAATTTGGGGGACTTTAAAAAAAGTAATGTTTGACCTAGGAATGCCTGTCAGGCAAATCTAAGTATGTATTGGAGCTGCCTTAAACTCATCTCTTACAGAGGGAGGCAAATTCCAAGTGTCCTGGATCTACTTTGTTGGTAATAACATAACTAATTTGAGTTGCTTTTTGTATCTAGTGCCTAATTTTTTTTAAGTAGGACTATTACAGTTTTGGTTTGTCAGATAATCGCTGAAAGGAAAACACTGAGATTATAATGCAGTTTCACTGGATCCTAGTTGCTGAAGTGTGTTTTCACTGTAAGATAAGCTTGTGAAGTATTGCCCAAGCTAACATAGTAAATCTTTCTCAGAAAACATGTCTTTGCCCAGGGTGGAAATATTGAATGGTCATTGGATAACCACTGCAGTAAAGGGGTCAGAATAATTCATTTTTAGTTTGGCATGAAAGGAGTTTCTTCCCACCTTCTCTGCTGAAAATCCTGCTCCTCTCACAAATTAACTCTCCTTTAGGATTGCCTCCATGCCTCTGCCCTGTTGTGGGAGATGTTTGTTTCTCCCAGCTTAGATTTTCTAGACTTCCAGTCTGTCCCTGTTAACCTGCCCTTTCTGCCCAGCCAGCAAGTTCCAGCTGCACTGGAGGGAAGGAGAGAATGTGCAATCAAAGAGAGGGACTGTCAGGTTTTGTGACAGGGAGTCCTCATTTCTGGTCCTCTGTTATTGTAGCCCTCTGAGCATTAGATGTAGTCCTGGTACCTACAGAATTTTGACTTCCAAAGGAGCAGCTGCAAGCTGCAGAGAAGTCCACATCTCTTGGCTTCAGGGAGTACAGAGTTCCTCTTGTCTCTTCTTCCCTGTCCTTTGTTTCAGGAGCATTCCCCATTACTAAATGTGTGTGATGGCATTTCAGATACTGAAGGTGATTAAAAAAGATGGGAAGGAAGAAGTAGATGGCTGGGATTAGCTTCCTTCTTTCTTGCTTGCTTGCTTTCTGTTGATGGAATAGTTGTAGATCCCAGGCTCTATCTACTGGTGGCTCTAATAATCCCAGGGTATTTGCTGAAATTGATGGGACCACTGAAGAGGCAGATACTCTCCAGCCAGCCAAAGGCCCTTAGTTGATGTTGGCCATGAAGGAAAAGGCAGGTTCTACCATGTGCCACAGTGGGAATTTAGATGCTTTCTGGTATCTGTACTGGGTTCACATGGGGTTCATCTTCAGCAGGATGGGGGGCAGTGCCCCAACCCTAAATGTTCTTCATCCCAGCAAAGGGAGGCCTGGTCACCCATTTGCCGCGCTCTCTGTGACAGCTGCATCCTGGTGTCTCTGTGCTTTTGCATGTGTGTGTGTGATACTTCCCAAGGACATCACTGCTGGCATCTTTTCGACAGGGAAAGCCGCTTCAGTGAAAATTTCCAAGTGACTTTTTGGAGCAATGGGAGTTGGAAGGATAAGTGGAAAGAAGGCAGTGCTAACAAGGACATGTTCCTCACATTGCTCCGAGTGCTTTTTTCATTCATGCCTGCTGGACCTTGAGTCACTGCTGCTGTTCTATTGCACTGAGAAAGCAGTGAATGCAGCTCCTTTTTTCCCCAATACATTTAGATCTGGTTTCTCTTCCAACCAATATGTGCTGTTCCATGGGGAGAGTTCACTCCAGTAAAGCCCTGGGCTTGTGGCAGGTGTGCCTGGAGGCATGGTGTTTGGAAGGCTACCAACCTTCCCTTGTCCTCTCCCCCTGCCAGTGTTTCTTTGTTCCAGATCATCCTGTTCTTTGTCCAACCTTTATGGTTGGCACACCATAAACTGTTAACTGATCCCTTGACAAATTATAAGAAAACAAAATGGCTCCTTGCTTTTATTCTTTTCTAAATGACTGCCTGGTATGACCTTTAGCTGGCAGAAACATTAGAGGAGGTAAGCAAATGAGATAACCTTGGTATCCCCACTTTTTAAACTGCTTATAATTATCCAAACAATTTTTCTCTCCAAATTGTTTGTCACTGAACCTCTGTGTGGTTTTATCCCTTAGTAGTGCTGGTTGTGACAAGTCTGAATTCTTTTCAGCGGAAGTAAAAGAGAAATGGTTTTGCTGCTTCTATTACTGGTGCTTTTTTAGGAAAGGAGATTTTTATTTAAATCCCTGAATACCTGTTCATTCTCCTCTCAGTCTTGCTAGCAGTCCATAAAAATAAAAGTAAAGTTACTTAGAAAAAGATCTTTGGGGAGAAGCAAAGTGTGAAGAGCTTTGTATCAGAAGGCAAAGCTGGGGATAATTAGCAGCATATGCAAACCAGAGTTTGTCACTGTCGAAAAACTGCTGGGGTCGAGTTGCCCGAAGGCAGCCCAGGCTGTGCCATCTGTGAGTGTGCCCTGGTGATGGTGGCACAGCTGTGCCCCTTGGGGAAGCTGCTGTCCTGCTGTCCCCCAGCTCCCCTGAGCCCTGGTCCCAACACCCCAGCACTGCTCAGCCCCAAACCCTTGTCCCAACACCCCAGCACTGCTCAGCCCTGCTCCCAACATCCCAGCACTGCTCAGCCCTGCTCCCAACACCCCAGCACTGCTCAGCCCCAAACCCTGCTCCCAACACCCCAGCACTGCTCAGCCCCAAACCCTGCTCCCAACACCCCAGCACTGCTCAGCCCCAAACCCTGCTCCCAACACCCCAGCACTGCTCAGCCCCAAACCCTGCTCCCAACTCCCCAGCACTGCTCAGCCCCAAACCCTGCTCCCAACTCCCCAGCACTGCTCAGCCCTGCTCCCAACATTCCAGCACTGCTCAGCCCTGCTCCCAACATCCCAGCACTGCTCAGCCCTGCTCCCAACACCCCAGCACTGCTCAGCCCTGCTCCCAACACCCCAGCACTGCTCAGCCCCAAACCCTGCTCCCAACTCCCCAGCACTGCTCAGCCCCAAACCCTGCTCCCAACATCCCAGCACTGCTCAGCCCTGGTCCCCACACCCCAGCGCTGCTCAGCCCCTCCTGCAGCCCCTCCATCCATCATGTCACCAACAGCCTCCCTCGAGGGCCTCCGTGGGCCAGATGGGTGCCATCTGGGGGCCAGGTCTGCGTGTCCCTGTGGCTCTCCTGGAGGTTTTCCACATGGGTGAGTGCTGCTGGCCTGCTGGAGCACAGCCCTCAGCAAGAACTTTCTTTATCTCTTGTCTTCTAAGGGAAGCAGTGACAGCTTCGTCCCTTGAAACTCGCAGTCAGTGCCACGGTCTCTCTTTAGGAGAGCAAAACTTCTTTTGAACGCTCGAGGCCTGACTTTAGCACATGTGCTTGAGATGGATGTGATTGCCATACAAATGGAAAAAGGCAGCCATCTTCCACGAGCCCTCCAGACAAGAGCACTTGGATGCTTCCAGCCGGAAAATGCTGGCAGAGCAGTAACCACACGCTCTCAACAGGAATGCAGCTCCAGAAGGAACCAATCCCAGCCTTCTCCATCACAAAGATCATTTTGGATGTTTGTAAACACTAAATGCCAGCCATCTGTAGCAGATACTCCCAAACTCACAACTTGAATATTTGAAAATTTCATACTAGACATTACTTGACACTCAATTTTAATATTATCAGTATCTGGTCCAGAGATTTCAAGGGAAGGGAGCTCTTGGGCATATACAGTGATTACTTTTATAAGACTTTTCATAGTCTTGGTCCACAGCTGAAGAGGATCAGCTTAGTAGATATGGTTTCAGTTTCAAAGATAAACGTACATTTTATAACCCTGCATAATGTTTTTTAAAGGAAATTGAATATTAAATGAATGTATGTACTTAAAGGACTACTTATGTAATGTTAATGACTTCAACTAAGAAATGTCAGGAAATTCATATAATTCTTAATATTTAATATACAGAATGTGTTTTCCACCATTTTATATGTTATGACTGGTATAGTCCTACTTGCAAAGTTGGGATTTATTTTGATTTTTGTTGCTTTTCAGCAGATGTGCATGGTAAGTGAACATATATCTGCTATCTGTTGTAGTCTGGAGAAATAATAATTACTTCATGCTTGCTAATTCTAACACTTCAGGTTCTTCTTCCTTTCAAAAAAGTGTACTACATGCACCTGGTATTGTACCTTACAGCAAAGGCTCAACATAAATGTGTCATGGAAATGTGGTACAGTAACTGCCATGTGTGCTTGGTGCAGGTAAGGCCGATGGGATCAGCGGTGTGCAAAGAACAAAGCAAGATGATGGACCCAAGGTGAATGATCCCAACCTCCTCCCAGATGAGTTTCTCCAAAGAACAGCCAAGGTAAGTCCATGGAGAGTGACAAGGGAGCACATGTGTGCTCCCAAAGGCTGAAGAAGACCAGCCCTGCCCTCCCTGTAGTCTCCATCTGTTGATCTTTGAGTCTCATTCCCCATTTCAGAGAGAGTAATTGTCCAATCTGATAAAAATCACGTGACTTGTTATTTTTACCAATTGTCCCAGGTTAAATTCCCTTTGTTTGTCATGCAAAATTGCTTAGCAGGATTCAGGAAAAAGATTGGATACTAATATGAGTGTCAGGATATCCAAAGTTGTCAGAATTAATTCTTACAGACTTTGGAAAGGCTGCTAGTGCTGTTGATTCAAGATCTGAGTCAATCTCTGAATGTTAAGAGACCAGAAAAGGACTGCGGGGTCAGACTGGGTCAGGTCTGTTCCACGTCTTGTGCTTTCCCTTGCAGTCTCTGATTCTGGTCCCTGTAATTGGCTGGGCAGCTCCAGTCTAATCCAGTGTGGCAATTCCAGCACTGGGAATCGTGCAGAGGTGCAGCTCCTGAAACCTTCTGGAAGGACTCTTCTGTCTAAGCTTAGGAAATCAGCTATAATGTTTCTGTTACCCAGTGATTTATTATGGTCTGCAAAAATATAGCTTGGATGAACACCTCTCTGGAACAATTATTTAGTGATATTGTAATTTATTATTCTTTTCAAAGCCATCTCGTATAGAGGTAAAATAACCCCTAACTTCAGAAAGCACTGAGAGGAGGAGAGAACTGCCAAATTCCCAACAGCACATCCTTTCCTGTGGTTAGCATTGGATCCGCCAGCGGCACCGTTTTTGGACTGGCCTGTTCTGTGCTGACTATTGAAATCACAGGCCGAGGATACAAATGAAAGATTTTACAGGAGTTGCTTGTGTTTTGTGGCTAATTCCCTGCATTTGGAAGCATCTGCTTCTTGTCTGGTTTTGTTCTGTAATCAAGAAAATTGCAGTCGAGAGCAGCACTTGGAAGGCACTTGGCTCTTCTATAGCCATGAGCAAGATGGCAAGGAAAATACATTGTAAATAGGTACTCAGTTAAAAAATGCACACACACGTATACACACACAGGGCAAACAAAATACAGACCCTGTGACTTTTCCAGATACTCTGCTAAGCCTCTGCATATCCATATTCTGTTAAAGAAAATAACTTTCTCTGAAGGTATTAACTGTAGAAACTTTTGCCTCTCCCAGGTTGTCTTTATTTTGGAAAAGAAGCATTCCCGAGCAGCTACAGGTTTCATCAAACTTCTGGCAGACAGGAACAGTGAACTCTTCAAGAGGTGTGCCATGTTCTCACCTGTGGACCACAGAGTGCCCAGGGTCTATGTGCCCTTGGCTGATTGTCCTCCAGACTTCGTGACCAGGCCTGAGGGATATGCACAGAATCTCTTCATCTGTCGCATTGTGGACTGGAAAGAAGACTGCAACTTTGCAACAGGGTATGTGGCTGCCCTTGGAAGTGGAGATGACTGAGATTTCTAGTTGGAATTCTTGGTTTCACTTAATTTGATACAAGCAAGAGAGACAGAAGTCTCTTGACAAGACACTTGTCTTGTATCCCTCTCGTATTGGTTGGATAAAGTATGATGAGGCGAAGGATAGTTCATCACTCACAGCTACAAAATATTAGGTTTTTTGAGTGTTTTCTTCAGTGTCCTGGCACATCCCAACATTAATAAGCACATGAACACACACATGGTGCTGAGCCTGACCAGCACAAGCACTGTGGGGTGCTAGCAGCCTTCCTGTCTTTCCTTAATATGTGTAAGAATAGTACACTGTGTGTAGTCCTCTCAATTCTACCACAGGAAGATCAGTAGATGTAAGGCTCATCTTTAGTTTATAAGCCTTTACTGATAAGCAGTAGGAAGAAGTCACAGGTTGTTGAGATTTTAAAATCACATTGTTTCAAGGAAGGATATGAAAACTCACGATTCATTCCCTCCTGAAGTATATGAGAAGGGTGTTGCACTCTGTGTGTTTCATCAGGCACTGTAGAGCCATTGCTGTCCAGAGTTCAAAATGCAGGCGCTGCTCTGAAGGAGGAGGTTTTAAGCCAGGGCTACACAAACGTCCTGTGCTGGTCTGGATCCAGACTGCAAGTTCACTTTGCCTCTCCATAAGGAAGACTGTAGTTTTCACCATTTTTGCACTTTGAAACAGCTGCAGCATGCCAAGCTTTCACCTGGAGTGGCTACGCTGCTTCTGTTGAGTGGAACTCAGTAAGAAAAGGTGGACATTGATAAATCTGTTCAATTATCTTAGGGAAAACTGAGTAGCCCTGGCTTAGCTGATGATCCAGAGTAGGTAACTCCGACCTATGAGAATACTGTGGTCAAATTTTACAGGTGGTAGGAATTTGGATGCAATCTTTGGAGCATGTGCAATACTGAGGTTAGGGCATAAAGCCCAGCTTTCTCTTCCTCTTGCAAAGCAGTTCTGATGAGGTAGCAGAGCTGGTACCATCACTGCAGGTTTCAGAGTCCACAGCTCAAACTACTGGTAAAGCTTAAAACTTACAGAAAACCTTTTTAAGAATAAGTACCTTGGTGCAGATCTATCAGCCCTAGAACTGAAATGAAACTAAAGGCCCTATTTCTCAGAGTTTGTTTGTTATCAGCTGTAGCTGCTTTGTCTGCCCAGTAATAGCAAGTTTCATGTGTATTCCTTGAGAGCCACATGAGCCATGAAGTCACTCAGTGTTTCGTAGTTAAATTGCAGTGCATGAACTGCAGTGGCCTCCCTTTGAGCCCCAGTTAACCAGGGGCTGGCTGTGCTGTGAACTTTACTGTGACTAAGTTTCTTACTGGCAGAGATTTTCTTTGTCTTCCTTGACTCCAACTGAGAAAAGACTGGAGGGTAATTGTACTGCTTGGCTTCTTGTCATGAACAACCCCCCTTTTCAAGCAGGAACAGGAGAAATGAGGAGGATGGGTTAATGTCCTTTTTATTGGCTAATGTGTGTATCTTTAATCTGTCCTTCTGACAACATTGGATATTCTCATCTGTCTGGTTTGGTCGTTTCCAAGATGTAAAGGGTGTTGTCAGGAAAGAAATGTCCACGATTGTCTTCATACCATAGCTGTTTCCTCTGGGAGTCGGTTGCACTTCAGTAAGTGCCTTGTGGAATTGGGAGCATAAAACCTTGGTGACCCCTTTTGCACTTAACCATAAATAATGCTTATTTAAACACGGAAAGACAAGGAAACCTCTGGAAGGTCCCAAAAGTTTGTTTGCTTTTGGGCTCATTTATAAGTTTGTTTATAAGCTGTGTTGCTTGTTTATAAGCTGTATTGCTTGTCATGGCCTGAAGGAGGGAAGAGTAGGTGATGTGCAGCTCATTACGTGCTTGGTTTTCTGAACACCTTGTGCATCACAGGGTTCTGCCCATAAAGTTCTTAATACCCCTTTGGCAGCATTTCCACCATGGTTTTGGAGATGTCTGGACAAAGAGCCTCTAGGTCATCACCCTGCATTGTCTGCTGGAAGTGAGACAAGGGAAACTCCCTCCATAGTTGGCAGTCATGTCTCCTGGATGCCTTGGGTGTTTCTAGGTACTCTCCATCCTGCAGCTGAACTCTCCCAGGCTGGTCAAGCACCTTCCTCAGCTTTCCTTTATTCTTGGGAAGTTTAGTGCCAGGTTTCCAAGCACTGTTAATGGCACAGTTTGGTCTTCCCAGTGACCATGTGTGGCTGGAGCGACGGGATGCCCCAGCCAAGAGCTGGGTGGTGGTACTGGCCACTCAGGGTGGTCACCTGGCACCGGGGACAACCTGACAATCCCTGGGGAGGGGGTGCGTTTCTGTGTCGTGATTGCCACCTGGTGGTCACCAGCGTGACACTGTCCCCTCCAAAGGCCATCCTGGCACCCCGACTATGCTGGGAAGCAGCAGGGAGGAACTAATGGCTCCATGGCCTGCTGGTGATGCCCTGACTGTGTTGTGCTGTGCTCTGTCCTGAATGTGCAGTGATTTCATCTTGGCTGTGAAATGCCATTTAACTGTTCCTGCTGCAGGTAGCAGGTAAAGCATATTATCATCAAAACATTCTCCTTTTCCAGGTAAGTATCACAAGAGCTGCCACATACTGTTATTTTTTGGGGACATTTTTTCGGTCTTGGGAATCCAGAGTTGTTTGGAATATTAGTCCAGATGTCTGTGCACTTTTGGATATGGTTAAGGTGGAATGTTTTTGTCCCCACATATGATGATAGATGAGATTATAAAAAAAAAAGTAGTAGTAAAGCACGGAATCCCTGACTCCCTCTATGTCACATGGGGCTTGTGGCCCTTCTAGCTCACGGCCTCAGATACTGTTCAGTCAAGGTGATGAGATTTGTCCCAGCTTTTGCAATAGAATGAAATGCTGCAGGATGTTATTTCACTTGACGCTCTTTCCAAAGCCATCCAAGTGGCTTCAGTTCTTCTCATCTCTGACATTTTACTCTGGTTTTTTTCAATTAAAAAATGTATTTAGTGGAAAGGGAAATGACCAGATACCTTGGGTAACATACTGGAAGGCTTGAGGGAAGGTCTGATCCCCTCAACAGAGCAGTGTAGCACCTTGCAGATGTGAGTGTCTCTCAGTAAAGCCGTGTTCCCTTGGCACAGCTGATCACTGTGTGGCTCTGCGGTGTGGGATGGCCCCATCCTTGTGGGGAGCATCATCCTGCCACTGTGCTCCGATGTGGGATGCCCTGGAAGCTGCAGGGAGCAGGGCTGGACTGTGCTCCCAGGTGTTGGGAGTTCCATCACAGCTCTCTGTCTCTGTGATGCTCAGCCCTTCAGCTGTCCTACCATCTTCACTGGGACCTTTGGCCTTTCCCAAGCTTGTACAGCTTGACATGTGAGCTCCAGGCCCTGTGCTGTGACAGCAACCCGGTGGGCCTCTTTGCTGTCACCTCTCCTGCTCCTGTACAAGCTTCCTTGAGGAGTGGTGGCTTATGTGTGGGATGTTCTCCTGCTGCTGAAAGAAATCCCCCATATGGGATAACTGTGGACAAGTCTGCTCCAGGAGAGACAGAGCAGAGGTGTTAAGTTCCCAGTGAAAGTTATTGACTCCCATTTGGGCGCCTGCCTGGCATGATGTAATTATACTTTGTCATTTTGAAGAGTTCTTATCATGGAACCTTCAAATATGTTGGCCAGTTTTGACTGAGACTGGGAAGTGGAGAGAGCTCGAATGTTCCTAGAAATGGGTGGCCAAATAGGTGTGATTAGTGTCACCATGAAGGGTACAATGGCAGCACAGGGGTGGCTCTGCCCCAGGTGCATGTACGTGGCAGGTCAGGCTCTGGTGAGTGGGCAGCTTGGAGCACTTCAGTGGCCTTGCAGCTTTGGCTGATTTGGAGGAATACGCTGTGCTGTCCCAGCCATGGCATTTCCAGTCAGTGCATGCTACCACCCTGGCTGACATTAGTGCAAGGGTATTCAAGGAATTCAGAGTAATTGTCCCCATCAACGTCACAGAAAAGAAGTGTTTACATCTGTAACCATTATAAATTTTTTTTTACTTTTGACATTTAAAAAAAAAAGAGATACACGCAAGCCTGGGGTGTCATAGGTGCTGTGACTGCTGGGAATGAACGTCTGAGTGCTGCTGGGCCCTGTGCCTGTTGTTGTTTATAAGTCTCTTGAACTATTCTTGCTACCCTTGGTGGCCGCAGAGCCCCATGAGTGATTTTGCAGCCTGGCTGTTACTCCAGGGCCATCGGTGATCCTATATGCATTACCTTTGATCACATGCTGTCCTGTCAGATCTTGCTCTGATGCAAGTCATCATTCCTGCATGACTGTAACATGGCCCCAATTAAAGTCAGTTACACACTTTTCATTTCAAGGTACTTGGGAAATGGGAACACTGTAAATCAAATGTTAATTACTATTAAAAAAATACTAGTCCTATATCAGACCTCTGGGTAAACCCCTTATGGTTTGTAATCTAATTTCAGTAAACGGATCAAGAGGAACATGGGTTTCAAGAGTGAGCTGAAAAGCACTCTGGCATTCAAAGGTGCTTTCTGTGACTTGTCCTGCAGATGTCCAGCTGCCCTCCCAGTGCACTTCCCAGCTCTGCACTGCCAAGAGAGGGGACACCTAAGACTCAAACTCTTGACATTTCTTCTGGGTAGGGCAATGTGTCCTCCCTTTTCCAGTTTTATTTTTTTCAGTCCGTCCTTGGTGGTGCTGGTGGGCCTGTAGAACTGAAGGCTCGTTCTTGCTTGGTCCCAGCTCCGCACTAGACGCTGGAAATGAAGTGATGATTTCTCTGGTTTATTGTTACTGCTGAGAGAGAGAGAGATAAAACTGATGCCTCATTTATTTACATTAAAATAAGGATTAGACTGGGACCCAGCTGCAGGAACAGAGAACTCAGCCACGATGCCAAATGCGCACGTATTTCTGCCATACAGTTTGTACATAAAATTGAAACAATGGAGGGAAATATCTTTTATCCTTGTTTTCATTTTTATTTTAAAGCTAGACGATGTGAACTCTACAATTTACCACACCACGAAGCGCACAATCCTTTCCAGCATATTACACAATGTGACAGGTTTATTACACAGCCCTTCCCGTTGTGAAGAGAGAGCTTTGCTCCCATAAAGAAGATGGGCTTGCTTGCGCTGCAAATTTGGGGTTTGTTCTGTGGGTTTATGGCACATTTGAAGCCTTGAGACCATCTTGCTCATCCAAATAACAAGTGCACTGTTTTGGCCCCAATTTAGGAAAGTAATTAGTGTCTGTTCTCACTCACTGGAATCAAAGCAGAAGGATCAATATATAATGATTGTGTATTTTATGCAGTGGAAAAACACTTATTAGAGTGGCTGGTTTTGCTCTGTGTTATTATCCCTCTCTTTTGTGTCATATTTTGATAGATTTGCCTTAATTTCAGTTGTAATTTTCTTGGGTCAAGAACATTATCTCTGTTGACTCTAATGTGCCATTTGCCCTAATGGAGGTATATTAAAAAATAAAAAATAATTTCACTCTGTGTACTGTAGAGCAATAAAGAGGTGAGAAAGAGGACAAGGGGAGCCACCATGGGGTGTAGGTTCTCATGGGGTATTTGTGACCAGCTGGGGAAGGAACAAGTGTCTCTCTCCTTTGGAGTCCTGTTTTGCAGTGTCCAGAGCTGAGTGCTTGTTTGACTCCAGAGCTGCCAGACAAATGTGTCCTGGGGTTTGCACTGGAGCAGATGGAAACTTTCTCTAAGCATGACAGAGCAGCAGCCTCATCCACACGTGTACAGAATCCTTCATCAAGGACCGGTTAGCATGGCAGGGACAATTTCCCCTGTCTGTGACTTGCTTCTAGTTCGTTGACTCCTCTCCAGTCAGGTCCTGGTTCAGAGGCTTCTGCTTAGCCAGGAAAGGAGGGACAAACTACTGGGAATGCTGAGGTCCTGGAAAGAGCCTGGAAAATGGTTGGAAAAATGATCTGTGGGCGTGTCTGTGTGTGCGACTCTGGTAAGGAAGGCAGTAAGGGTTCTTCAATCTACTGTCTTCACAGGGCATTGATTTGCCCAGGCATATCCTTTGGAATTGAGAGCAGTGTATGGAGCTCCCTGGGAGCTGACTTCCGTGGAGCTCTCTGGGATCTGGTGTGAATCTGTTCTTCATTTAGGGTAGTGGAGTGAGTCACCTTTTTCAGCGGTGAGGAGAGGAAAGAGAATCTTAAAGGAGCCAGCTGTGTGTAAAGCTGGAGCTGCCCATGTGGAAGGCTATGCTTTTCTTAGCCCTGCTGGATGTATTTTTCTCTAAAACTGGAAACTTTCTCATCTCTGCAAAAACCTAGTATAAAACATCTTCAGATGAGATGGATGAAACAGCCCAGGGTACTGTCACCTGAGAGGTTTGCATCTCCAGCAGACACAAGTCTTGGTACGGTTGGAATTCCTTCTAAGTCCTCTGCCAAAACTCAGGGAGAAGTAAATGGGTGACAGAGTGTATTTGAGGGCTCAGCAGCCTCTCAGTGGGGACAGCAACAACATGATAGTAGTAATTATGCACTTTAAAAAAGCATCTCTTTTTTTCTGCAGGCAGTTGTGCAAAAGTCTTGGGCAAGCTGGGGAGATTGAGCCAGAAACAGAAGGGATCCTGATGGAGTATGGTGTGGATTTCTCTGACTTTTCTCCTGAAGCCCTGGAATGTCTTCCCCAGAACCTGCCCTGGGTTATCTCACAAGAAGAGCTGACCAAAAGAAGAGATTTAAGGTAATGATGAAAGGCATGGTCTAACACTCCTTCTGGGGTTGGAGCAGGGCTGTGCTGTTTTGTTTTGCTTTCATCACACTTTGTAGAGGTACTGACATGTGCTGTGTTATACCTTACCTGTGCTAGAAAGCATGGAAACAAACTGCTTTTCAAAGTACCTACAAACCCAGAAGATCAGTTATTTGAAGAAGTGTTTTCTGAGGCAAAGAGACTTTTTCTCAAAAGTACTATTAAAAACTGAAAATTTCGTGTTTGGCACCTAATCTGAAAGGTTTATGTTTTTGTCTGGAATGTATTATGTATTTTAGTGGTAGTTTTATAGCAGAGATTTTCTGAATGCCTGGCAGATCAAATGATCTTGGACATTGTTACTTTGAAACTTAAGCACAGGTAGAGACTGTCCTCTGTGTTTTCCTGTCTAGTCTCAACGTATTTCCCTATTTTGCGGAGCTGGTGTCAGGTAGAGTTTGTGATGGCTCTAGATCAGGTTAGCAGCTGGCAAATGCAGTCTCTCACTGCAGCTCAGCAGCTCTGCTGTCCACCTCCTTCACATTAGCCATCCCTGCAACTTGGTGATGCTCCCACCAGCTTTCAGCAACTCCACAGTCTGTTGGGTGGTCGACACTCTGACATTGCTGAACTACCCAAAACTAGTGGATTTGCTGCACTTCAAAGCGTCAGATTTCAGAGATGTCCTCCTAGAAAAGATGTAAAGACCAAAGAAAAATGAAATGTTTAGAATCTCACTTTGCAATAAAGGAAGAAACAGGAAAACAAAACAGTAAATGCATTATTAAGAAGATATGGTGTGTTCTACTCCCACCCTTGTTTATACTGGAACATCCTGTCTAAGTTGGAATGATTAATTACTTTCTTGTGTATTGCTGAGATGAAGCAGCCCTGTGAGCCTAATTCCTCAAGACACTGCACTGGTGCAAGCACCTGCCTGTGTGCAGCAAGCTCTGCCCCCCCTTTGTTTATCTGTGTTATTGGCATGGACATTAGCAATTTGAGCAGATCAGTTGATAAACTGCAGCCGTTTGTATCTGTACCTGCACTCCAGGTGTTACTTTGGACCTCATCCTGTTCTGGAACCTGCAGCCTCCTTCCTGCTTCAGCTTTCTGGATTTCCATTGCCATACAATAGAGTGATTTAGAGGAGAATCACACTCCTGATTGACTTGTGCTAACTCAGGTACCAGTTCCAGACTGTAGGCTTCGAGTAGCTTAAAAAAAAAAACAAAACGATACTCAGTGCTGCCATTCAGAAGTCACTGAAAAGTGCTTATTTTTATATTCTTCACTACAGTTTGGTAGCATTCTCTGTTTCTTCTGACCAAGTTCTTTTAAGCAAATAAAGAGCTTGACTTGTCTCCAGTCAGACAATCGGTTTTGGAAAGAAATTGCAAGTGCATTTCTTGCTTTTATTACTGAATTATTACACTGGGACTTATCAAGGTGATAACAGTTTTGCAGTTAAGCCATTTAAATCCCTCTCTGCCCCTTCCTGACCACAGTACACACTACAAAGTAGATTTCCTTTTGATCCTCTCAAATATAAACATTTAACACTGAAAGTTTTTAAGGCAATTATTTGAGCTGAATTTACTAATCCTTTTAATGCCAACTGCCACACTGCTGACTAAACAGTCTGTGGTCTAAAAACATATGGAGATAACGTGAGATTTCTAGTTATGAAAAGTAAAATACAGGTCTTCCTTGTTGTTTCCTCACAGAAAGAGGTTTGTCTATCCAGAAAAAAAAGGAGTTTTATTAGTCAATGCACTGTGAATTCTACAGGTGATGGGTCCCACCCATCAGACCTTGAGAGACTGTTCTTGACAAGTGCCAGGGTCACGTGGCCTTATCTTGCTATCAGATACTGGCTTTCACATTGTCAGCTGCAAGTGTTGTGTGGTCTGCAGTGTCCTAGAAAGAGCCAGCACACAGGGCCAGGCTGGCACCTGAGCCTGGGCATCTGCTCTGGGTGTACACGGGAGTTGTGCCTTGTTTTCCAGGGACGCCCACACTGTGTGATGACACCCACCCTCTGAGTGCCCATCTTTGCTGTGCTTTGTGCATGTTGGTCTCTCAGGCTCCCCAGATTACAGTGCAGTCTGAGGGTATGATATCAAATAAATTACTGTGAAATACTCATCTTTTCTCCTGAAACTACAACTGTGTTAACACTTTTAAAGAGCTCATCCTAATTCAGTTTATACATTGCTCACCTGACTACTGTAAACACACATTAAGTTTGGCTTCAAGTACTTCCATCTCTAGTAAATCCTCTTCAGTTCTGTACACAGGGCTGTAAATTTTCAGCCATTAGGATTGTGAGATTTGGAACTGAGACACAAGGAAAGTCTTGTATTTTTGTGTGTTTCCTCTTCCGGAGATAACTTTTCCTGGTTTCCCTTCATCTTGGGAAATGACTCTTTCCTCCTCAAAAGGCAAAACTTCTGTGTTCTGCCCACCAGTGTCCTGAGCGTGACTGGGTGTGTGTCGGTGTATGGAGCATGGAGGTTCTGCACTGGAGGTGTTTGTGAGCACAGTTTGAGAGGAAAGTGAGACAATGTGTTTCACCAACTGCTAAGGCTGGGCAAGAGGGAAAGGTATTTTGTCTGTGCCATCTTGTAAATATGTTCCTTTATCTTCCTGCAAGTCTTTCAGTTTTACAGGAAGCCTGTTCTTGCCATGGGTATTCTGCTTGTTTAGCAGCTGTGATCTCACCTACACAGCCTTGCAGAATTGCCTCCAAGAGGTATTTTTTCCCCTCATTTCTCCAGCAATAGCTGACAAAGAAAGCTTTCCATAATATTTCAGTATTACTTAAGGCAGAAAAGTTCCAAACCTCGTGCATGGTTTTGAAATGTTTGAGCTGATTTAACATTCTGCTCTGCCACTTTTGCACAGTTTTGCCATGGACATCTGCTTTTTACCTGCAAGAGTTTATTTTTGAAATTGGAGGAGTATTTCATGGACACTTCCAGCTTACTTGTTTCTAAAGAGCACCCAAAACTTGCAGTGAAAAGCACTAGGCCAGTATTAAGTGTTGGCTCTGCATCCTGCAGTTGGTTTTACAGAGAGCATGAAGGTTCCTGAAGTATCAAGACAGTGTGATTGAGGAAAGTTTCCTTCCAGAGACTTTAAATGTGATAATACAGATAGGACCAGAGTTCTCATTTTATTGTTCAGGTTGACTGGAATTGGTATTTGTTTCACTAGAAGTTTGAGAGTGTTTGGTTTCTGTTTTTAGGGAAACACTGGAGGATTAGTGTCATAGAGAATGTTGACGGGTGCAAAGTTTCAGCCATTTTCCGTACTTCTCCAGTGTTGCAACATGTCATTTTCATTTCCTTGTTTGCTTTCCACAGTGTTTGATGGTGTGGTACAAAATACAGCCCCTGAAGAGAAGAGAGGTCAGGGCAAAGAAGGAAATACAAATTTCAGAGGTGGTTGCAGGAGCTGGGGGTAGAGGAGGAGGAGGCCACTTGGAGAGGTGTAGCCAGGAATCTAAGAAACCCAAAAGCTATTTCTAAGACTCATTCCAAATGTTTCTAATTTCATTCATATCTTTTTGTTTCCTTTACTGCTTAACTGGGGCAAGCAACTAAAGCCAGGAAAGTCCAATCATAGTGGGAAACAAAAACCTAAATATTGGAAAGAGAAAAAAGGCTGTTCTTTGCAAAGCAGTTCTGCCTTTTGCTTGTCTCCCATTGTTGGTGTTACTGTGGAAAATGTATAACATCACTCTTTTGGAAAGCATTAAAACCTGTTTAAGAAGAGATGGTTTATATAGTCTAACATGGAAGAACCAGAGGATATCTATTTCTTTACCATTTGCCTAATAATAAGTGAGCCTGTTGACCTCTGCTGGACTATTACAAATGTGAAACTTGGCACTCAAAATTGCTTGCTCTAAATTTTCCAGTTGCTTTCTCTTTTTCCATTTGATGTCATCCTGCCAACTAGTGATTTTATTATTATAAACAGGACATTGTATTCACTTTTAAGAAGAAATATGAAGCTGAAGGTAAAATTACAAACTGCAGTTTCTCAGCTGGCAAAATACAAAACAATGAGCTAAAAATACTGAGCAGAGAAAGGGTGCTGTGGCAGGGAACTCTGAAATACCTACAAGATGGATGTGTTCTGAGGAGCAGAAAAGAACTGACTTCAGCTGAGCAGGGCTGAGCTCCTGAGAATCACCAAATGGTTCAGGTTGCTTTGGAGATCATCAGCTCCTTTGCTGAAACCAGGGTCAGCTAGAGCAGGCTGCTCAGGGGTTTGGATATCTCCAAAGATAAAGGTTCCACAACCCTCTGAGGAACATGTTCTGGGGTTCAGAAAAATGTATATTTTTTCACCTTTAAATAGAATGTTTTGTGAATAGAGTGTTTTGTGCCCATTAGCTCTTCTCCTGTTGCAGGATATGACTGAAAACTGTCTGGCTCTGTCTTCTTTGCTCCCCACTGTCAGGTGTATTTTCATGTTGAAAACGTCTCCCTGCCTGAGCCTTTTCTTCTCAAAGATGAACAGTCCCAGCTCTCTCAGTCTTTCATTGTAGGTTGGATGCTCTGATTTCTTTATCAGCATTAAGGCTCTTCAGCAAACTTGCACCAGTGTGTTGATGTCTTCCTGGTACTGGGGAGCCCAGAACTGGACACAGCACTCCAGCTGTGGTCTCACCAATGCCAAGTAGAGGGGAAGGATTGAAGGAACACGTGCTTTGACCTTGTGGCAGCATTTCCTAATGCAGCCCAGGAGGCTGTTGACCAACTTTGCCACAGTGCCATGTTGGCTCATGTTTAGCTTGTTCATCAGGACTCCAGGTCCTTTCTTGCCAAGCCACTTTCCAGCTGGTTGTTCCCCAGCCTGTACTGGTGCACAGGGTTATTCCTCCCCATGTACAGGACTCTTCCCTTTGAGCTTCATGAGAGTCCCATCAGCCTGTTTCTCTGCTGAGGTCCCTGTGAGTGGCAGTGTGACTGTCCGTTCCTCCCACAGGGCTAAAAGGCCTGAAAGGCTTCAGACCTGGGGACAGCAAGGATCCACTGCACTGGCAGGAGACAATTAGTGCTGACTTGCTTCCCTTGCAGGGCAGAGTTAATGAACTTTGCTCTTGGCAGACAAAGTGCTCGAATGCAATGAAGCTTTCAGTTAAAATTTGTATCTTGGTGTTTCAACATGTGACCTCAATTGCAACTGATCCAAGTTATTGAAGGCTGAATTGTAATTTTGGCTGCCCATTCAGAAATGTGGTATCCTTCCTTTGGTTGATAAGGGAAGAAGAGCAGAGGTGCTCTGGCCTGGCAAGGGAAGCTCTGTAGCACTGCTGGTACCTGCCCTGCAGTTCTGCCCACTATGTATTTGCTTCTTGAGGGGTGTTACAACTGGTAACAGGGATTAGCAGTGTGTACAGTGAGGGTTTGTCAGCATGGCCTTTGCTGTGGGTGCCCAAGAAGATTACTGGCTGATAAAATTAGAGGTGATGGTAAAAATGTCAACCTTGAGCTGTGCAAGGGGTGTTGAAGGAAAGCAGTCAGCCTCTGAAACAGATGTCTTTTCAAGGCAGGTGGACAACTTTAGTTAGAAATGAGTACAAGTCAGATAGAACATCATTAAAAAGCTTGTTTCTTGGAGATTTTCCACTACAAAAAAAACTAGAGTTAAGTAGAGCAAGTCTTACTCAGCTATAATAGGATATGTAAAAATGCTCTGGTTTCTGATGGAAACTAAGAAATTACTTATTTAGCAAACATTGAAGCAACATTGCTGCAGAACTGAGTGTTAGTGTGGAGTGGAGACACAAACAGGGACAGATTATAATCTCTGCTCTCTCACTGAGCTGTTCTGTGACTAATTAAATGTTCTCCATAGAGAGATACATGGCATACAAAGGATTACTTAGTGGTGTCTAAGTATATCAGATCCAGTCCCCCTGTAACAGGGCTGATTCCAGAACATGGTGATGATGATTGTACCCACTCTGGGTACTTCTGCTGTCCAGGCACTCTGGGGAACTCTATCCTTGGACCAATGAGGAAAGTTCACAATAGCTCCATTCTCTCCCATTAGCTGAGTAAAACTGTGAGTAAATATGGTGCTGCTGTCAGAGTGATGTGATTCAGCTGCTGGTTGGCTTCTTTGGGTCCTCTTCTCTATTTTCACAACACTTTCTACTACTGTATAGCTACAGCAATTGTGGTGACACAATTTTGTACAAAATGATGCATGGTCTGTGCTTTCAGACACTGTTGTTACCAGTGGCTGGTGTACACAGACATGTTGGCAACTTCACCTCTCTTTTTCCATACAGGAAGGTGCATGTGACCATTGGAAGTGCAGCTTCAAGTAGAATTGATGGTGTGTGGTTGGACAGGATTATTGCTTTCCGATCTTGTAGGCCATCACACCTGAGCTTGCTTTCTTAGGAATCTGGTTAGTTATGGAAAACAGTAATAACTTTTGTGCCTAGGTTGTGTGTTCCTCCCTAGGTGAAGAGAGAACAGAGAGAATAACAAGGGAAGATGAGGAAAAAATCTCAAATAAATTTGAGAATGTGTCTGTTCCTTACTAGATTCCACTGGATCACAGGATGGGGTTTTGATGAGCAGAAGAAAGTGTTGAGTCCAGCTCTTATGTGAATGGCTCATACAGGGATTGAACCCACAACCTTGGCATTACAGCACCGTGTTCTAACCAGCTGTGCTGGTTGTTACAGGGAACAATGTTTTCCTCATGGCTCCACTCTGATGGAGCAATCTAACCATGCTTTGGGCTGTCCATCTGTCCCGATGTTTTTGGGTGATTGGATCTTTGTGATCAGCTTATTCTCAGATCCTCATTCCGTAAAAAAATAAAAAGCCCAGCAACCCATAAATCATAATATAGATGGCACACATGCAGGTGTATGAGGCACAGTTGTCCTGGAGATATCACAGCCTGGATTAGAAGTGGGACAGTCTAGAAAAGACTAACAAAAATATTCTGGGAGATAAGGGATTGATTTACAAGGAAGGATTAACTGTTCAATGTGTATTTGCCAACACTGAAACTAGGAGTTCGTGAAAGATATAGTAGTTGATAGTTAAAAATATGTGGACCAAAATGAAAAAATGAGAATCATTTATGGTGGTGGGAAGATAGAAAGGGGTGTTATGAGGACAAGTAAGGTGAAACAAAAAGGAAACCTTTCCTATCCGGCCCAAAATAGAATGTAGTGTAGACTGCTAAAGAAAGCACTGGAAACACCATCACTAAAGATGCTTAATACCATACTGGAGAAAGTCCTTGCAAATGTATTGTCATGAGTAGCCCAGCTCTGACCTATGGGGGTTGGATGACCTAATGTCTCTCCCATTTCTAGCTCTGTGCATCTATGATTAAGGTAGTTTATATAATGCATTTTCAATTACACTCTGCCTTCTTGCGTGGGATAGTGGTGGTGCAGAGAACTCATTATATTTGTGGCACAATTACTACATGACTTGTGGGAAATACTGCTGGTGCTTGGTCTCCCAGAGACTGATCTCGTTTATATATATGTTGGCTGCTCAAGCCATATAGGTATGTTACCATACTGCAGTGCTCTTTTTTTTTCATCTTCCCTCTTACTTGGAGGGTATAAATATAGAGGAAATGTTAAAAGGATAAATAGAAGGAATAATTGATTCTGGTTGTTGGAGATGTGTAATGCATCAGGAGTCATTGTCAGCTGCTCTCTTGGACTGAGGTCTATTTTGTGAACCAGAACAGGACATTAGCTAAAACATAAACACAGAGAAATTAAAAAGAACAGTACTGGCTAAATGTTGGAATTTGGGCTTTCATTGCATTTTATGCTGTGCTGGATTTTTGTGGGGCTTACAGCACTCAATGTTTGGAGGGGGTAGTTTTTGCTTCCAATTATTTTATAATTTTGGTTCATTTTGAAATTTATGCACCATGCCAAAAGAGTTTTGTGATGTGTCAAGTATCTTTGTTAGTGGGTTGCAGGGCATTCAAAGTGCCATTGGGGATTTGTCAGGGTACTTCTGTTGCAGATGTGTTTTTAAAATATATTCCTTTTAAGAGGCTGTTTTGGAAGCAGCCACTCCAGGGTTTTAAATAAAATTTGCCAGTATCAAGTGTGACAAATGTGGTAGACACTACACGTAATAGATGTCTTTAGAAGTGGAATGTTGAAGTCTCTGAAATGTTCAGGCACTGATTGGCCTCTGAAATTTCTCTCAGAGAAAGAGGTCTTCATCCCATTTGAGTGATGAATATTGGCAGGATTGGTCCCATGCTTCCTGACACTTTATAACAAACCTGCACAGTCACCGTGGTCGAGCTGGATTTACTTGTGATTGAAGAACGAGATTGATTTTTTTTTGTGGTTGCTATAACGATTGGATTGTTGTGTGAAAAAATGTTAGTAGCATTCACTGGAGTGAGTTGACAGCTCTAGGATACCTGTTCCCAAATCAAAACAACTGTTTCCAGCTCTGAGAAATGGTGTCTGTCTAACTTTGCAAGATGGAGCTCAGCAGGGTCTTAGAAACGACCTCAAGAGCTTAAAGATTCTAAAAGTGCCTTTGCTATGCTTAATTTTAAAATGCCATCTCTGAGCTGGAGTTAATAAGGGTGGACCAGGAGTCTGAGCTTTCACTCCCACCAGGCTATTTTATGTACTCAAAAAGTGGAGAGGACAGGACAATCTAAGGAGTCTCTAGAAGAATGTAAATGCACTGCAAGTGTCTAGACATGCAGTCACTTGTACTGTACCACTGACATACTCAAATGTAAAGAAGGCTTGCACTGCCGAAACTTTAATAAAATTATGGTCATTGCTGTCTCACCTCCAGCTGCAGCAGTCTGGGCTTTGGAAACAGGCCGATGCCCCTGCACAAGATTCAACTCGGTGCTTCAGGATCCATTGGATGACAGGAGGACTGTGGGCCATGAGCACCCAGTCTGTGGCAGGGCAGGGCAGGATGTCACACGTGGGTGTAGGCCCTGAGCTGCTTGAATCTTCTGTTGTGCAGTGCTTGAGTGCTGGGATTCCAGACAGCAGGTTTCAGTCACCTTTTCCAGGCTAGTGAGTGCTGTGGCTTCTGGTGTATTCTTTGTTCTCTTTATAGTTGTTTTGGGTGTGCTGGTCTTCATGAATGACCAGTAAACATCTTGGGAAACTTCTTCAATCTGAAAGTTCTCCATGGGAGGGAGTCGTGGTGGGGAGCTAAATAAGGTTCAGGTACCTTAGTTCTATCAGCTTCCTGAGACAGAAGGGGAAAGGGAGGTGCTGATCTCTTCTCCTGGGTTACAGGATGTGTAGGAGAGGTTCTAAGCAGCACTGAGGGAAATTTAGACTGCATGTTAGGAAGCATTTCCTTACCAAGAGAGTGGTTAAACACTATAACAAGTCTCCTAGAGAGGTGGTCAGTGTCCCAAGTCTGCCAGTGTTTCAGAGATGTCTGGAGAATATCCTTGACAATGTTCTTTAACTTGGTCAGTGCTGAACTGGTGAGGCAGTTGGACCAGATGATTGTTGTTGGTCCCTTCCAACTGAAATAGCTCTATTCTATTCCATTCCCTTCCCTTCCAACCCTTGTGTTCAGGTTTCTTGTTGGAATACTTTTGGTGGATCCCTGCTCAGCCCATTTCTTATGTGCTCTGGTTTTCTTGCAAAGGCACCCAGCTCTTTTTCTCTTGTGAGACCTGGCAGCCTAAATTCTGCCCACGGCCTCAGCCCTGAGCAGTCTTGAGTTCCAGGGAATGGGGAAGTTGGGGCTTTAGCCCAAGTGACTTAAGTTGGTGGTGACTGCACCCAGGACCAGGAGTAGTGATCTGTGGCACATGGTTAGGCTGCCCAGCTGACCTGTGCTCACAGTGCCTGGGATGAAGTTCCTCCATCCTTTGCTTTCCCTGATTCCTTTATAGCTGTGTCATGCTTACTTCTGCCTCCTGCAAATGGTTGCATCAGCTGGTAAGGACAACATCTTGCTTCATGAAAGGTTTTCTGGTGCTCTAGTGTGTACATACAGTTCTCTGGACTGATCTTTCATGGTTGTTGTCATTCATTAGTGGTGAAAATCTGGGCTCCGCTGGTGAGTTGACTCATCTGTGTGCTGCTGGCTGGGGTAAGACCATGGAGTTGTTTCAGCAGAATCTCCAGGGTGCTGCTTTGTCTACTGTGTACAAACTGGTGCTTTTCTCTATTAGCAGCACCAAGCTGCTTTTAGAGAAAATCACAGTGGTAACACCCAAACTTTGCCCAACAACCAGCCATGCCAGAAACTTTGCCTCAAACACAGCCTGAGCCCATTGCTTACAGTTGCAATGCTTCATCTTTATCCAAGTAGTCTTCCACTCAAGCAAAGAAGTGTTTCTTCACCCTGACCATTGGTACTTGTAATTTCTTTGTGCTGTAGGTGTTCATATTCTGTGGTCAAACTAACTGATAATGTTGAATTATGAACATTTTAACTGACAAAAATGGATATATTGTACCAAACCTCAGAGCATCAACTCTACAGTATTTTCTCTGCTGATGTTTGTGAATACCTTTGCATACAAGTATGTATTTGCACAAAGGAAAACAAACTGCTGTTGCGATCCTGTGATCTGTGAACGTTATAATTACCATGATGGTAATTCCAGCTCACCAACAAACTACTTATCTTACCTTTACTGCTGCACTAGCCATTTATTTTAGGTCCCGTTAAAGCTAAAAAGACTAACTGCTCTGCAGACATGCTTGTCCACTTTAATTAGTCTTCCTGAAGCTGTGCGAAGAGCAACTGCACTTAATTATCTTCCCTTAAGTTAGGATTGATATACCAGCCTGTGCATGTTGCCACTGTCGTTACTGTCTAATAAACTAAGTGCTCTATCCTGCAATTTTTTCCCTGGGTGGTTGATTTGCAGGGTGGCAGAGCTGGCTTTGGCCGTGCCCTGGCCACTGCCCTGGGGCAGGAGGTGGCTGGGTCAGCACTGCCAAGGGCAGGAAAGGTCTGGGCAGTCTGTGTGGCTCGTGCTTTCCTGGCTCTTGCTTGCCACATCCACCATGCTCAGTGCAAGTTGTTCACCTGATCCTCCCAAAGTCCTGCAGGCATTGCCTTGCTTCAGTGCTCGAAAGCTCTGGCCACAAGGAGGGAGGAAACATTTTACTCTTCCATGGACAGAAAGTCCATGCCAGAGCAAGTCCACCTCTGCAAACCGGCATTTTAAACATCTGTTTTGGATGAAGAGGGTACTGTAAAAAGTGGAAGTTTCCACACTGAAATTGTTGTTTTCAATCAGTGCTAGGGGTTTCTTAAAGGCACATGTTCATCTCTAGTTCTTTCCAACATGAAGACCAGAAAATCTCTTAACTCTGTGTGTCTCTGTCTCCTAAACTGTTTTCCTTTAACCAAATTGTGTGTTATATTGGAACAAGTGGACTTGGATCATCTCTTTACTTTTACAAAGTATGTCTTGACAATTTGAAATGAATAAACCAGACTTCTATTAAGTGAGATGCCAGTGAGAGATGGCTCCTTTGGGGCCTTTAAAGAAGGGGGAGAGGAGGATAATCAAGCTCCTTAACCCATAAGGTCACCTTGGTAGCCCTTCCAGAAGCTGGAGACAGCTGACAATTTGTATCTACCCATGGTCAGTGCAAATGTGCATGTATATAGCTCTGGGCCTAAGCAACATCTTAGCAGGTGCATAAAAATCTGTTCCTTGCAGTTGAATCATACAAACCACTGCAGGTTGGTCTTGTTATTGATGACAGTCAGAAAAGTGGTCTGATCTCTCCAAGATCCCTCCTGCCACAGCCTTTGGGGTATTGCACAGCCAGACGGTTTGGTCAGGGGAGGAATTTGAATGGCTCCTTCCTCCTCACAGGGCTGACTTGCCACATAGCTGAGAGCGATATTGTTTCTTCACCCAGGTGGATTTTGTCAGCTGCCTGCAGGGTCCTCCTGGGGGTGTGTGCAGGGGTGGCTGTTGTGGGTGCCAAGGGAGGGGACAGTTTGCAGAGCAGTGGGGAGGGTGCATTGCCCGCACCCGGCCTGTCCTCCCCTTGCTTCTCATTGCCTTGCTGGATTCTCTGGGATGAGAGATGGCCCTCTGCAGTGTCCCAAAGATAAAAGTGATACCACTAGGCCTGGAGGAAAAGCAGGAGGAGCTAGTTGAGAACATACCCTCCTGGGAGACCTTGCCTTGGTGGAGCATGTGTGGGGTGCTGCCCTCGGGCTCAGCACAGCCATTCCACCACTCAGTGGATCATTTGCTTTCCCACATGCCAGCCCCAGTTCCTGTAGCCATCTGAAACTTCTCCAGTAATAAAAACTGAAAACCAGAAATATAATTAACTATACTTTATAATGTAGTCACTGGTGAGCATAATTCACTTAGAAAACTTCAGTGAGGTGTTTGCCTGTGCCAGGATTATCTCACTGCTGTGAACTTTGAGCCCTGCTTGCAGATCAGCTTTTCTTGTCCCGTTGACTACCTGGCCATGGGCTCTGCAGCATCTCTATGCCAGAGTGTCATTCCTTGTTTTACTTGCTCAGTGACTTTCTTACCTCACCTTGCAGTCTGTGCCTAGAATAAACTGCCTGTGACAAGCTACAAGTCCAAGTCCCTTGAGTAGTTTTAAAGGAGAGGCAGATCTGAGCCTGGTGGTTAAACATATCTGAGCTGGTGAGAAATACTAAATCAGAATTTGCCTGCACTTCTCTTCAGCTTTGCATCTGTGAGTTTAAGTATCTCAGAGAGCTGTGAGCTGTCTGTGCCTGCTGTTCACCTGCTGAAAGGCTGCTCAGAGCCTGGCCAGCTTGTCCTGAAGGGCAGCAGCCTGAGCACAAAGCACTGCCCAGGGAGGCTGGGACTGCCTTGCTGGCCCCACAGGTTTGAGCTCTCTGAACTGGGGCCACCACTGGCCTCTGTGATAGACCTTACTGGCCAAATACATCTCAGCAAAGCAGCCAGTTAGTTGCCACCATTGTATAAATGTGTTCAGAATTTGGCACCCCTGTATTTCTCCTCTCTTCTTTCCAGGGCAGGCTGCAAATGTGCACTTTGTTGAAACCAGTCTGTTAATTTTTAAACTGCCTGGAGCTGTGATTCGCAATGGGTGGCAGATGCTTGTGGTAGCAGGCCCCGAACATCTGGGATAAACTATCTATTCCCCTGACACAGGAACCCACATTCTCTTTGAAGAAGCTCTTAACCTTTTTCTTGTTCACCTGTCAGATGAAGTAAGCTATTCGTGTCCATTCAGTTGCCTCTTTTAAATGAAGCAACTTAAAGAAGATTTACTGGATGTGGCTGATGGGATTTTATACCTTGTGCATTAGTGGGACCTGCTGTAAATACATGCAGGCTGGCACACATGCATGTCCTCATCTTACTTTTATTTTAGAAGTGCCTGTCTGTGTCTGCATGGCTCCTTAAAGAGAGTTGCACAGTGTTTTGGAGTGGAAGTATCCTGAAATTCCATCATTCAGTGGAATTTTAAGGAATTTATATTTATGGAAGTAAAGTTGTTTGCAAACCTTTAAAAATTGGTTGATTTCTGGTGCTGGATAGCTAGGCAGCAACAGATCAAAGTCCCGGTGTAGTTGAAAGATTTTATATCTTTCAGTGTCACAGTCTCTTAATTTGTTTAGTTGCATGCAAAGGATCAGAAACTTAACGTGCATCTGGGGATTAAGGCAGCTTTGCTATCCAATCTGAAAGCCAGCATATTCCAAAAGATTTTCAAAGTCTCGGAAGGCAGTGAAGTGCTTTGCTGATTTTTATGTCTTTGAAAATCTCTGTTTAGTGTGCCTGGTGGAATTATATAAATACACACTGCCAGCTGTCTGACACCAGCAGCTACCACCCAGAGCATTTAAGTACTGAAGTGGTAGGTCTGTGAAGAGTTGGGGACATTACTCTCACTGTGCGAGCACCTATACAAAAGGAATAAAACTTGCTAATTCCATATGACACTTACTCCTTTAAAAATTTGCTGCAATTTTTCCCTTTGCACCTCTCCTACCCCAGGAGTATAACAGTGGTTATGCTGTAAGAAAAATAATCCGTGTGTGCATTATGCATCTCTAGGAGGGAGTTGGCATTGTGATATGAGTCTTCCTGTGGCAAAGAGAAGACAAGAAAAGCAGCAGTCTGGTCTCTTCCTTGGCAGCCTTGGCCTGTACCATTGTGCTCAGGGATCTTTTGACTAGGGAGGGGCTGAACTTATTCTAAAGGTTAAGCTGAAAGCAAAATAAAGCAGCAAACCCATTCCTGTACTGTTCTCACTGCTCTTCAGCTCCAGTCCCACATTCACAGTGCTTGGGTGAACTCTGCTATAGTCCAGGGGTCTGGCCAAGAAGTTGCAGTTGGGCAGCCCAGGATGAAGGCAGGCCCTGGAGCAGGAGTTCAGGAAGTTTTATTTGTTTAGTGCTTCAGATTTTGGGTCTCACAGATGGCCAGACTCTCCTGAGCCAGGTGCTTTATTTGTCCCATCTACATGACCCTAGACAGTATCTGTGGTCCAACTTTGTGTGTTCCCAGTGTTCCTGCCACCCACTGCTACAGGACATATGCATGTCAGCCTATCAGGGCAGGGCTGAATATTCCAGGTACTGCCAAGTACAGCATATCTGAAAGGATTTTCAGTTTTCCTGAGCACCAAGTTGATTTGTAAGGTCTAATGAGCTGACGTGGAGCTCACTCTTTCTGCGTCTTTCAATCTGCTTTTCCCTTTGGTGCATAATTGGCAGTGTAGGTGTTATAAAGTACTGCTTCTCTTGGGTGACTTTATGGTGACCAAAACTCTCAATTTTGTCACCGTTCAGCTCGGTCTGTACAAGTTTCAGTGCTTCTGCTCCATGCAAGCTGTGCCTGTGGAGTGTCAGATGCTGTGACATCCACTCTGCTGCGTGGGGATGGGGGTTATTTGTGTTCCATTTAGCTTTGCAATTAGGAGCAATCTATTTTTACTCTGGCTGCAAGGCATCAGGACTTTTTCCTGCTTGTTACTTTGTAGTGAACCTGATGGGCTAAATTGTTTAGCTTTTGTGGAGGAATATGTGTAATGAAATGAAAGCTGCTAAGAGCAAGCAGTTAAACCAAAAAGAAAAATGAAAAATACCCAAGGAAATTGACTTGTCTAAATCCATTTTTTTTTTAGGAGATTAGATACAGACTTCAGATGAGATGTGAAAGTGTTTCAGCAGAGTCTTCTGAAAACATCGTTGTTATTGTCTGGATGTCTCTGATGGGCTCTGTGTTTTGATACCTTCTTCATGACTGGGAGATAAATTTTCCTTTTTTTTCCCTTTGGATAGGAAAGAATGCATTTTCACCATCGACCCATCAACTGCCAGAGATCTTGATGATGCTTTGTCCTGTAAACAACTCCCTGACGGTATGAGCTATATTTTACAAAATACTTGTAATGTTTGTATTCATCTGTTGACACATTTGTATCTATAATTTGCCCTGAGGTATTCTTTACCAAATATAAGTAGAGCAATAAACTAATTTTTCTCTTGTTGTTTTAATTGCCTGTTTTCAGAAACCTTAGAGCAGACATCTTCAAGCTGCACTCAGTCTTGGTGTCAGAAAATGCAGAGCCAGAGTGTTTTGCATAAACAGAGCTGTAATTTGATTGGAGCAGATCTCAGCTGTCTCCTGTCATTTTGGGAGTTACAACTGAATCGCTAATGCCCCAGTCCTGCAGACTGAGGTCTAGTGGAACTTTGACCTTGCATACGCAGTCCATGGATAAAGGATCCAGTTTTTTGGAGGTCACTGGCTGGATTGTTTTTTGGTGTTTATGGGATGCCGGGAATTGTCAGATGAGCACAGTGTGCCTTATAAGTTGTGTTTTGATTCTCAGTCCCTTCTGAGCTTTCTCTTCTGCCTTATTTGTACTTTTACAATGCTGTAAGCCAACAGAACAGAAAGTGAAGCTCCAGAAGCCAAATCTTGATGATTCCGACCAAAGGAACTTCTCTCTTGTAAGCTTACTTTGCTATCCAAGTTCTGCTCATTTAGTTTGAATACTGCATGATTAGATTAGCCTATCCACCACTAATACTGAAGATAAAGTGATTTTTTTTGGTGTGGGTTTAGTTTGTCTTGCTCTTGCTTATCATTGCAATATGATGATATCAAAGACATAATTTCCTTTTTTTTTGAGTTGGTTTTATTCTGTGCAATGTGGCCAATGAATTGTTATGTCTTTTAGACCCAGGTACAGAGTAGTACTACAGTGCTGTAAGACTGATAAAAAAGCAGAGGTGAAAGAAAATTTGAAGCCAACAAAATTAATTGTGCTGTACAATAGCAATTTTGAGGCAAGTTGAAGGAAAAACTGCTGTTTTGTTTCACAGAAGATTGGAACAGTCTTCCTAAGAGATCCTAAGCTCAACTCTGTTCTTCCTCTTTCCACTTTGTCATCTGAATTACTGTAGGTTTATGGCAGTGTTGTTGTCCACAGGTCCTCAGATCTAAAGTGTTGAAGCTTTGTCTTCTGAGCCTTTACTGCTCACATGCACGTGGGTTTTAGTGCTGCAAGAACCATTCACTGAGCTGGTTTGTGGTGCAACATCTACATTGTTCCTCCATCCATAAGCCATTTGGAGAAAGCATTCAAGGAAAATATGAGTTTGAACAAGAATTCTTCTTTCCCAGAAAGTCTGCAAAGCCATTGCAGAGCTGTTACTCATACTTGGGCTTGTGGATATATTTGCTGATCAGGGTTGTGGCCACCCTTGAACTCTATCTTGTCCTTCCGACCCCAGCAGAGTAGAAAATCCAAGAGGCAGAAAAGTGAATGCACCCACTGGTGGCTGTTGTGTTCCAAAGGCCCTTTTAACTCCCATGTATGATTTTCCACGAACCATTTGGTGGGAGTCTGCTCACAGCAGTCCTTTGTGTGCCGGGTGTCTCCTTTTGCCTGGAGTTGTACATCGTCGTCCACCCTGGTCTCCTCTCAATGAAAAGTTGTTCTGAGGTGGAGCCTTCTTTAAGAGTGACCTTCTCCTTGCCTGTCCTGGGCATTGTGTGCTCAACCTTTCCTTTCAGCCTGTGATCTGCTGTGAGAGTGGTGCCCACACTCACAGAATTTCATATGGCAAGTTTCACAGAATATTCTGAGTTGGAAGGGACCCATAGGGATCATTGAGTTCAACTCTTGAGTGGCCCATACAGGGAGCAAACCCATGACTGTGGTGTTATTACCACCATGCTCTAATCCTACTCCATCACTGTCTCAACCTCTGTCTAAGGAAAGTCACACCCTCAAAAAGCCATTTTTGATGCTAATGAATCCCAGGGACCAGGTTTTAAAGCAGTGTGGAAAGAACTGGCATGGAAATACCTTTTTATTTATTTTGAAATCTCTGGTCTTTATTCTGAAGAGACCTTGTGGCTCAGAAGGGAGTACAGACAGAAAACCAGGTGCTGGTGGTCTTGGATGCAGTTCATGCTCCATCCAGGAGGGAGCTGAGGAGCAGAGTGGGAGCACCTGCAGGAAACCTCTCTGCCTTCCTGGAGTAGGTGTGATGGGTGGCTGGCCAGCTCAGCCTGGGTCCCTGAGCAGGCAGGGGAAGGAAATCTCAGTGCTGTGTCTGTGCTTCAGTGTTTATTTCAAGCATGAAGGGTCTCTGAAGCAGAGATGTCCAGTCTAGTAGTTGGAATCATCTCCATTTTTAAGGCTCCTGATGTCATGCAAGGAGATGCCTGCAGAGTCTTTTTAGTGAGTAATAAAAGCAAATAATAACTGATGGGCTCTTGTCCTTTATCCTCTCAGTGTGCTGCTGTTTGAGGCACAAACTTGATGCAGCATTTTGTGGACTTTCTCCTCTGCCCACTGTGGTTCAGTATTGAAATGCTTAATTCCAAAGGTTAAATTTTTCAAATACTTCCTGATCTGAAGAACCCAATCAAAACATTATTTTGTGAGCCTCCTATAAGGGATATCTGGCTCACATGCAGTGTCAATATAATGTGTTTTGTGCCCATTTGTCAGGTGTTACCTTAGAGATACAGCTACAGAGTTTGTTGTCCAAGAGATGAGGTTCTGAATCCTCAGGCAGGGGATGAGCATCTAAAAACAGTACTGGGAGTCCTTTGGGGTGACTTCTTTGTGTTCACTTGCTTGGAAAGCCATGGCTGTTCCCAGCAATTCAGTGTTTAGGAGTGCCCCTATGGGAACCTCAATCTTGTGCTTTTGACATGTTTTGGAGGTACCCTGAGGATTTTTGGCTTTAAAAGTTGCTATACTCGCTGCAATTATTATGACAGAGAGTTGTTTTAGAGGTAAGAGCTTATCTAGACCTGGCAGGGCTGCACCTCTCATGAGGGCAAAGTTGTGTTAAGAGTTAACGCAGCCGTTATTCCAAATGTAAATGTGGTTACCAGAAATTATTTTTTCCATCTCTTTTGCCCATATGTAAAACACTTAAAAAAACCCCACCATAAAATCCCAACATGAGCAAACCACATATCTTGGCATCCTCGTGATATGAGGAGATCTCCAAAAATCAACAGAGAATGCAGAACCCAATTCAGAAACTGTCTCTCTGCTGGTGTATAGCACCGTGAGTTATTACAAAAAGACCCAGACTCATTGCCCACACTTCTTCTCTCAGACAGGTAAATCAGGGCATTTCAGAAGATGTTGGATAATGAAATTGTCTTCAAGCATTTGTTGCTAATTTATTCAAGATTGTGACAGTTTCTTTGCCTTGAAGGATCTTAGGCAACAAGCAGAGAGATAAGGGACTGTCTTTGCACCTTTGTGAAGTTTTAAAACTCAGTGTGACCCCTGTCAATGGATGGAGGACTCTCCCATGCTACATCCTCAGTAAAAGATGGAAAAGAATTTTTTAGCCAAAGCAGTCCACAAATCTGTCATGAAGAACTACCCAGTAGCAGATTGTCACTAGCAAAAGAAGCATGGGATGGCTGTGGGAAGAGCTGTATTTTTAATGGAGCTTGCAGTAGGATATTGCAGCAGTTGGAAACTTTTCCAGGGATATATGTCTTAAGTGGGCCAGTCCGGTTTTGAGAGGATTTTATATTGGAGTCTGTTTTTGATTAACGGTCGTGCTCCTCGTTATTGTTTAATGATAGCAGTAGGGAGGTGAGCTTGCTGTTCACATTTGTGAGTGTATATTTTAAAAGAGATCAGCTCCAATAAAGAAGGAAAATAGGGTTATTTATGTAACAGCTGCAGAAATATGAACAAACTGTACTCCATTTAGATGACTCAGCATAAGCTTGGAGTAAAAGATGGCTCTGGCCTGCACCTAGTTTCTGCAGCCTTTGTAGAGCTGTTTCAGGTTAGCTTGAGGTTTTTTTAAGCAAGTTCATTTCAGTCAATGCTCTTTTGTGATCCTTTCTGCACATCTTCTAGCAAATTGCTGCAGCCAGGAGTGCAAGCAGAACTGTTCTCAGGTCATGCAGATGTTGCAGACTTTCACGGAAAATAACTGTACTGCTTTTAAGCCTGAATGTTTTCACCCAAGGCTCAGAGGTTTAAAGATCTGTTCTGGTCTCAGCATGTAAGAGCATTGTACACAACCTGTGTGGCACCAGGCAGGTTTCTCACACTTGCCAAACTTCTTCTGGGAATTACCTGCCAGTGGTGTTTGTATTTCTGGTAATGTACCTCACTGCTGCAGTTGTGTTTGAGAGCTACTGACTGGTAGGAACAGAAATGAAATTTGGCACATTTCAAGGCAGACAGTTGCATATAGTGAAAAATCTGGCTGTGATGGGAAAGGATGCAGCAGAAATTATTGGGATGTGTTTCTGGGGGGTTGTTTTAACCTGTGTGCGGGTCTTTTGATGCTGATTTCAAAGCAGTGCTTTGGGCCATACTGACAGAGCATCTGCACATCTTTTTGTGTGTATATTGATAACTAACATGGTTCTCACTGTAGTTCTTTCATTTCGGTATCCCTACAATCTTTACAAAGTAATTCAAATTTAAGTAATTTAAATCTTTTTCTAGAAAGACTTGTACTGCAGAATAGGAACATATTCTACAGACTGTTTGCCCCAGTTTCCATGTTCTTGGTGACACTGGTTGCATTTTGGAGCGAGGCCATATATAGAAACATTCATTGACTCATTCCAGTGTTTATCTTCCTCTGCTTTCATCCTCCTTCTTTACTGATGTAAGTTGCAAACACTTGGGATGTTTTAATGTTGCAAAGTTGTTTGCACTTATATTTCACTTTTTAAGAAACAAATATTTCCTCTTCTATTCGGCTTTGTCCCCCTGGACACTTCCAGGACTGTAGGGGGACAGTATGTAGGTCCAGGACCCTTCAGCTGATCCTCTTGGTCCCTGCAGGACAGAGTAAGTAAGGCCTTGCTGGGCTGACTTGCCTAAAATAAACACTGGAGTAGTGTTAAATCAAAAGTTATATTATGAAATTACTGTTTCCTTCTTTGTAAGATATTTAAGATGAACAGACACCAGACCCAGAGAGAAAACAACAGGAACACATTGATATATGAGTCAAATATAAAATGACGCATAAACTGCAATTTATTTAAATTTACTGCAGGAGTCAAATATGGGAAAATTAAAGAAGACCTACCAGGAGTGGGATTGTGTGTAACATTTGGTTAGGTTTTGCTTTAGTATCAGAAATAATTAGCTGGTCTCTCCTGTTACCTGCTGATTAGCCTGGTGGGGCTTTGTTGTGTTACCAGCAAAGTGAAAAAGACATATTGCAGTGATTAAAAACAGGTACATGTTCCCTTTTTCCTCTTGAGGGTCTGTGGTTGCAGATTCTTTGAATGTGCAAAATGCACTCAGGTCTGTGCCAGGTCCAGGTCCCTGCTGTGTCCCACAGTGGGCTCCTGTGTGACTCTGGGAACTGCAGCATGCACAGTGTATTTTGCCTCCTCATTTAAAGTAAAGTGGAGTTGTGTGCAGAAACACACATCACTTCCAATTTCCCAGTGCAGGGATGAGTGGAATCAGAGGGTTGAATTGCGTCACCTTTTCTCCACCAAACATCTCTCTTGAAATCGATGCAACAACTCACATAGAGCTCCCCTCAATTTCTGGGAAAATAGGACTGCTTGCTCCAGACTGCTGGTGTTGAAAGGGAAATAGATGAGCCTAATCCCCAGACAAGTGCATTAAACTGGTTGATAAGATATTTGGGTGATTAAGAAAATTTAGATTTGGTTGGAGCATTGATTGCTGGAACGTGATTTGTTAAAACATTTTTTGCATATATTTCAGAGCTGCTTGTGAGAAGGTTGATTATAACCTTGGTTAAGCAAAGGGGAGCAGGATTTTTATGGTAACTTATATTTATTACATTGGAATTTTGTATCAAGTATAGATATTTTATAAACATTTTATCCTTATCCCAAAAGCTCTTTTCTTTTTTTTACGGTATACAAAGAAAGCAGTGTGGGAAAAAGACACAGAATTAAAATAAAATAAAAGGTAAATTGTCTGTAAAGGACTAACGTAATGAAGACCGTGGGGGCAGAACATGCAAACAGATTTGCAGACACCAGGAGAATTACTCATAAAAGTCAGTTTACTTTCCTGCAGGGAGAAAGGATGCTCTGGGCAAAGGTGCCTTCCGGATCATTTCAGTTCATAAATTCAGGACCTGGGACAATTCCCCAAAGATGCAGAATTTTGTGTCCTGGAGGATCTCACTGATATTTGTGGATAGAGACTTAAAAACAAGAGTGTCTGTATGTTGAAGAAAGAAAAAAGTAAATGCCTTTAAGGAGGTGGGTAATGGAAAAAGGATCCAGAGATTCTTGGACAAACAGATCTAAAAGAACTTCGCTCAGGATTTCTGTTTATTAAAAAGGACCTCAGGGACCAGGACAATCTTTGGAGATGAACCAAAAATGATAGGGGATGACCAGGTAGAGCTAAGGAAAACAGGATCTTTCAGTAAGTTTAGCAGACAAGAGTCAGAAGATACATGAGGAAGATAAACTTTAAAAGGTTACAAATAGCTGGGAATACTTTCCCACATGGTTATCATCAGTCATATGTTCTGTTACATGTTACGGCTGTATATATTCTTTATTATTAACTCTCTGAAATGACAGGATCCCTCAGAATCACTGGTCAATTGTTTTGACTTCTAATCTATTGCAGTGCAGGGTTTCAGAACCCAGGTGAGCAGGAAAAACATCTTACACTGTAATCTACTACAGTATTTCTTGATTGTTGACTATTATGCCAGTTACACAGGAAGAATAAAACCAGGTGCAGATGGGAATGTTTTGGAAAGCTTTAAAAAAATAAACAAAAGAGCTGGATAGCTAAAAGTGACATCTCAGCCACTGCCTTCTGTTCCCAAAGAAGCTGAAATGTCAAGGCTGTTCCATGGAAGGACATTGTATATGTTTGGCCTAGGACTAAATCCCAAGGTCTCTTTGAATGCCTGGGAGTGCTCAGTGAGCCTTGGATTGCTGTGTGCAGTAGAGATATCACAAAAGGGACTGACCTAGCAATAGAGACAGGCTGGTCCCTCCCCACCATAAACCTTCATTTCAGGAACAGGATGACATCCTACACCCAAAATTCTTGTAATTCATCTTGAAAGCTGCTGGGTGTCACTTTCCATCTCTTTAAATTCAAAGACTGCTGATTTCCTGATAGAGTTAGACTCTTGAATCACTCTTGAAATAGTGATAAAAATAATTAATGACATGAATACCCAAAATTGTCCTCTAACTTTTATCATGTTGGCTGAAAACGTCACTGTTAAGAGACTGCGTGAGAAGACTAAGCACAGTCTGCCTTGGTGACTCCTTCCCACCAGCAGAGAGTGCTTTCTGAGCCAGGAATCCAAGTCACAGCAGCACAGTGTTGCTGTGATTGCCTTGGTGTCCTGCTTGACATCTTGTCTTGATGAAAGGGTGAAGATCCATCTGCCAAGTGCTTGGGATAGACTCTGTATAGCAAAGATTCATTTTGTGTCTAAGTCATAAGTAATTATCTAGAGGTTCTCCCAGAAAAGACCATATAAGAAGTACTGGCATTGAGTGGATAAATCTGATTTTGAGGTTTGTAACTCCTCATCATGTTGCTCATTACACTTGAATCTTGCAAAGAAATAAATACAATGTACAAAACCTCCAAGTGGAACTTGCTATTTTGGCACCTCACAAGGTCTGTTAGGTATTTGTGCAAGCACAGAGGAAAAGAGCTCTCCTGTGACCCTCTGCAGTGTAAGCAGGTACCAGCACAGGAGTGGGGAGAGAACCTGCGTGGGCAGGAGGTCAGACACAGGCATATAAGGAACCATTCTATCTGGTCTCTGTTTTCCAGTGGACACCTTTGATATATCAAGGAAATGTCAAGTTCTCTTTGTTTTCCATCATTACCCTGTCTCTCCCCAACTGTTCTGTGCTCTGGCCTGACTTCTACTATTAAAATACTTACGCTCTGCTTTTATCTGTGTTTTTCTGCTTGCATCTTGCTCAGCAGCGTGAAAGAATCTGTATTCCATGTGGTTATTCTGTTGGATATCATTGCCCATGTCCTTCAGCCTGCAGTTAAATGTTTTATCTTGTATATGCTATGCAAAGTCTGTCTTGAGTATTTAGTGTTTTTCCCTAGGGAGAATTCCTCCTTTGTGTAAGTATCCAACTTAATGGTGCAGCGGTGAACCACTTGCACAGAGAGCTCTTTCATTCCTATCCAGAGTTGTTGCTTTAGGTTTTAAGGTAGTTTTCAGGACGGGTTTAGGTAGTGGGTGTCTTCTGAGTGGCAACATTTTCTGTCACAAGGTGTTGAAGAGCTGATCTGGGTTCACTGGCAGCTCACAGGAAAGGAAACTCGTTATGTTTCTGTGCCTTGGTGACATGATGTGTGATCTTTGAGGTCTGGAGACCTGACTTCTGATTAATATCAGCTTAGATGTTTCCAGTTCTTGAGAAGTGGAAGTTGGCAGAACACTCCCAGCACAAAGATCTACCCTGTGTTACTGTGGGAGGATTGACCTTCCTGCTCTCCTGGGAGCCTGGGAATGCCTGGTGCTAACCAGGAGCCATCTCTGAGCACACTCTCTAGGAGTGTGGGAGCACTTTCCTTGCAGGGGCTGAGCCCAACCAGAGTGTTTCAAACAGGACTTAACTAGTTTGGCTTGTGCTGGTTTGTGTGTCAAATTCAGGGCTGTGTAATGCACCACACATGAATTGCCATCTTAGGGAGAGATCCTGACTTGTTTTGAAGTATAAAAGGTGGCTTTTAAAGTCTAGTAAGTGGGTTTAGGACATTGCTGAATTTATTAGCTGCTAGAGACAAAAATTTTATGCAATTCGCATGAAAGACTTGCTCCCAGCATATAATTTATTAATAGATAAAGTCTCCTCATAATTCGGGAACTATTTAAAGAATTGCTGATGGCTCATGGAAAACTCGAGGAAGTATTTCTGCTTTTCATCTTCACTTGTCCTTCATTGCACTTAATGAAGGGATGAGTTTTGGACCTCTCCTAGACCCAACCCCAAGCTGGTTTGTAAAATTGTGGGTTGTCTCTGTAACGTCCAGTTCATGCAAGGGACAAAATGGCCAAAGTCAGGGTAGTTTAGATTCGAGTAAAACGGCTTCAAAAGTCAGTACAAAGCAGCAAGGACTTATTCTGAATTTTAGACTCATTGATGCTCCGCACGGACCTTTTATCTTGAAGAAAAAAAAGAAAATAACAAAAAACCTGTTATCCTTTATTTTTGTGAAATACTCTGAGTATTTCCTGATTCTCTTAGGATGACTAAAAACATCATTTTGCAATGTCACCCTTCCTGTCAGTGGTTTCCCAGATACTTCCAGAAGTCAAGGAAGTGACAAGACTTTCAGTATGGGAAGAGTTAACCTTTTAAGATGTTTTTATATTTAATTTTTTGCCTTCTCCTATGATCTTACACTGTTTCTTAGTTTGAAACAACTGGGGCCCATTTCAGTTCTGCTGTCATTGAGAGTTTGGTCCATCTCCCAGCTCCTGAGTTTGAGCAGTTAAATGAGAAAGGTCACAGCTTTTATTGTCTTTTCATCAGCCCAGCTCCTGAAGGAAAGGATGTAAATGTGAAGGTTGAAGGTTTTAATTGTGATTTAAGAATCAAAGCAAAAGCTCAGACCCAGCCAGCACTTTTGCAGTGACTGTGCTGACAATGCTGCATGTGCTGGCTCCCTCTCTCCTTGCCCCGTGGATGTTGAGGGCCTGACCTTGGCCACATCTTCAGTGCTACAAAGCCCCCCTAAAGTGACCAGTCATAATTTAAAGAAGGGTTTAAATTCCCTGAAACCTTGGCCAGGCTATTCCTGATGGTCTCAAAGTCTCTCTGTGGCTGTTGGGTGAAGGGGGCTATTTCTGTGGGACATTTTTCATGCAAACCAGTGGCAGAGGGGTTGGTGATATGTAGACTTTAGTGGATTGTTACCCTTTAGAGATGCTTGTTGTTTGTTTGGGCAGACAGTGTCTCCTCTTCTGAAGTTATTGCAACATTTACTAAGTCATGTTTATGCTTAGAGGGAAAAGTTGCTGCTCTGCACCCTGGGGACTTGTCCTGCCCTCTGGAGATACAGGATTCAGATCCTTTTGCTGGTCTTTTTGGGAGGTTATGTCAAGGAAGAGACCTTTAGATAAGGAAAGAGCTATTACTTGCTTAAGAAAAGGTATAATTAGTTGCATTTCAGTTGGCTGAAGGACCATCATGTGATAATTTAAAAAATTTGGTTTCTTGGTAAACAAGTTAATGAATTTATGCTCAGTTGCACTGCGCTTTCAAAAAGCAAAATGGCCCTAGGGCACACAAGTAAAATTTAAGCACTTCCCTTGTTATTTTAAAATAAGTAAAACACACTGATTTTCTGAACAACAGCTTGGCTTCCTGTGGTGGAAAAGTAATCTCAGATGAGAATTAAAGCCACCCACCTTTGTCTTCAGGCTCTAGAGCAGACAAATAACTCACTCTATCTGTAGTTCCCCATTTATATTTTATTAAACTCTTCCCTTCTTCTCTGTCTTGCACTTTCTTTGCTTTCCCACCTACTCTTTTCTCCCTATCAGTCATGCTCTTTTCTGTCTCTTGTTTCTTCTCTTCCTTTCCCAAGACAGTCACTTCTGTAGCCCTTGAGCTGTAGATGTACGTCCACATGCCAAAGGGAAGCAAAAATATTTGGGTTTGGATCAGGTTCTTCCATAAAAGCTGTGTGTTAAAGATCTGTGATGACCTCTGCCTGGTTCCTGCAGCTTCCTCAGGTCTCGGTGCTATTTTCTGCCTTGGTGCGACTTCCATTTGTTTTGTGTCCACCCTTATTACGATCTGCAGCCTCTGCCTGTCCCTTCTGTAACTGGGACCCTCCATGGCAGACACTGTCCCTGCCCATTTGCCCACAGTCACATGTCAGAGCCTCAGCCTTGATGAAGACACGAGAGCATGTTCTCTAGAACTGCCAATAGCAGCAAAATGTGCATGTAGGTTAAAGGCCTCATATTTTTCTCCTTATGCAAGCTCTTCATACTTTTGCAAGATGCCAGATACTGCTTTGCAGGAAAGAGAAGCAGTGTGATACACCAGGGCAGGGGCATGGGAAAGAACTGTAATTATTTGCTGCAAGAGTTTGGTCTAACCAGGGAACAGCTGACTGCCTTGAACTGCTGGCAGCAGGTGGGTAGTTGGCTGTTTTCTGGCTAGAGCAAACACTTTATATCTGCTTTGAAAGCTTCTGTATTTCACTAAAGGGGCAAAGACGGTGTGAGAAATGGAGGTTAACACAAAACCCCTGATATTCCATTATAAGTTGATTTAACATGTTTGCTCGTGTTTGTCTTCCCTGCTGAGAATGATGATGCTTGAAGGTGAGATGGAAATAAAGGGGAGTGTGTCTGCATGGTAGAGAATGACTTTCTGATGTTTTATCCTTGAAGAGCTGAATTTTGAAATTACATGGTCCTAAAATTCACATGTGCTAATGTATGAAATGAACTTGCTTGGTCTGTCTCTCTGGGTTTGTGCTATGACTCAGTAGGGTTGCTGAAGAAGGGAAGAGGGATTTGTTGCCAGTGTGTTCCCTTGCATACTATTCAAATGCAGTCAACTTTATAATTCCTGGGGCAAGTGATGTGAATTTCTGGGTTGGCAGTTTTTATGGAGCATTTACAGTCTGGAAATACCTTTTCCTACTCTTCCAGCTCTTTCTTGCTAATCCTTTCTTGTTTACAATTTTCCTCAATAAGGAAGGAAAAGTTCTCTGAACTGTTTTGTCGTAGAGAATGAGATCATCAGTAAAAAAGCAAAAAGAAAAGGAACAGCTTGTTCTTTGTTCTCCTGCAAGGTGCCACTGCTCTCCTTTGATTTTAGCATCATATCGACACACACATGAGGTTTTGGAGTGGGTTCAAACAAACCAGATTTGCCGATCAAGGACCTGAATCTTCTCCAAGGCAGCTGTGCCTGGTGCAGCATCGTGCTGGGGCAGACCTGCCCTTCCCAGCTCCGTCACTTGCTGAGCTTCGAGAGGGGACCCAGGCAGCGAGAAATTTGATGAAATACAGGCCCATTATGTTCTGCTGTTCTTGCAGCCTGTATGGTTGTAAATAAAAAGGGGAATGTCTTCCCTGAGTGCAGCACCACAAGGGCATCACAGCTGTGCTGTTTGCAGTAAGGTGGCAACAAATCCTGTCCCACTTGCACAGAGCATTGGCCCAAGGGGAGTTTTGGAGGCTGTGCCCAACCCTTTCCTTGTTTCTATTTGCAGACCCTGGGAGAGCTCCTCATTGCAAAGGGCCTCTTCCCTGGGTTTTGCAGTGCCATGGTGTAGTTTCAAACAATGCTCCTGTCTCCCATCCATCTCTGTCGCTGCATCTCTGTGGTTGCAGAAAGGAGCTAACAGGGTTCAGCTGGTTAGTAAAACACACATTACTTGATTCTAAACTGCGTTCCCTGTTGCTAAACATCTCCCACAAGCAGTTTTATAGTAGTAGAGTTTGAATGGCATAATAGTTTTGCACCCACTTTCAGATGAGATGATGTTAAATGAAAAAGTCCCAGAGATCCTGAGTGAATGAAGCCATCCAAGTGCTTTCAGCATTTTTCATTGCAGTAGATGGTCCCTGAAACTCTTGCTTTAATAGCAGTGTATGAAGTATGTGGCTTAATCTCCTGTACATTGTCATGTAACTTCCTTTTAAAAAACCCAAACCTTAAACTGCTGGTGCATACCTAGCTTTAGGGTTTGTTGGGCAGCTTTGGGATGAAGCAAGTCTGTGGTTTGTAAAGTACTTGTTTCTCTAAGAAATTTAGGGCATAAAAGTCTATTATGATGGAGAGCTACATGGCAAGGTTGGGAGGCTCGAATTTGCTTGGAAAAGTAGATTTTTTCATCAAAATGAAGGTGGAGCCGACTATGAGTAGTAGTCTGTTTTGTGTGATCCATGTAGTGTCCACCCTTTCCCCCTTTGCTCTGACAAGACTTTTTAAGTTCTTGAGTTCAAATTTAGCTTTCTTTTCATTTCATTCAGGCCATATTTTCTTTTTTTTCCTTGGGAAATAACACTAGACTTACAATGTGAAATGTTTCTTTTGTGCCTTTGTCATAAAAATTAATGAGACTAGAAAAACAACTTGTGGACCTGGAAGAGAATCATAGTGAATAGTATTTCTCTATCCACAAAGCTCCTCCATTTTAATTAGCAAATAAACCAGCAGGCAGGTATTTCTGTGCAGGCTTAGGCTGGTATTTTGTCTAGCATGTTCAAAAGCAGTGATTTGAGAGAAATCAGATTGGTTGATCACTGTGCTCTATCTTCAAGTTCTCTTGGTCTGAATATTTTGGGGGTGAGGGAGATAGGGTGATTCATACTCGAGCAAGATAAACCCAAGAGCTGCCAGTTTGCATTATGTCAATGTATGTAAGAAAATATTTATATAGAATTTCCATTAAAAGTTCAAAAGCAAGGGGCTCACACTGACCGTGGCTTTTAGAAGCTCTGGTGGGAAACCTGAATGAAATTTAATTCTGCGCAGTGTGTTTTTGTTGGCTGACTCCATGTTTTATTATCTCATGCAATGAGATCTTTTTGGTTTGTCGATTTTCTATTGAGGACAAAAAGTTCATGTATGTAACAGTGCACATATTGAATTAAAGTACGATTAAAGGCATGATGTAATGACCCCCTCTCCTTTTCCTTTAGTCAATATTTGCCTGCAGGGTCAATACATTACAATATTGACTTCAAAGTGTTCAATATTTTTTTACCTTCTGAGTGTGTTGGCTTTGAGTATGTGTAATATTAAACCCGTTGGTTGAACTGTTGGTCTAAGACTTACTGTCTAAGTAGTTTCAGGCTTGGCTGCCTAATCCATGCAGAGCAGCTTTCAAGGCATGTGATAATATCACAACACAGCTGTAGGCAGCTTTCTGAGGTGAACCATTTAATCTGCAGTTGTTGCTCCCAGCTTCCTAATGGGGGGTGGAATTTGTCCCTTGGTGTGCGGTGGGATTATTGCCCTCTCTGCCTGCTGCCATCGTATTGACTCTGCAGGGCCTTCCAGTGAGTGGCTGGAGGTCATGTGGGCACATCCAAGCCCCAGCACTCCCTCCTTCCATGTGTGTTTCTGCTGCCTTTGCATCTCTGCCCTGTCAGAGTGTACAAAACCCTCTCAAAAGACAAGATAACAGTTTATGTTCTCAAAGTGCTGTGCAAACATGGCTTGATAAATTTACAATGGTCACAAATTCAAGCAGTTGTGCAGGGTGGGCTCGTTCTCCCTTCCCTGAGCTCCCAGTTGGGGCACAATCTGCTGGGTGCCTCTCCCAATGTGAGCTTGAGCACACTTCCTCTTCCCCTGCACATATTTCCATTCCCACTCTGCTGAAATCCTGCACCATTATCCATCAGAAGGGCACATGGGCAGATGTACTGCTTAATGACAACAGCAACAAACCATTTTTCCTTCAAAAACGTGACACTCTAGAGAAGGGCTTTGATAATGTTCCTTGCAAGGTGTATAAATATACAGGATTGACACTAGCATGGGATCTTATTACTTTCTCTCCTTAAAAAAATTAAGGAAAGAAAAAATATTTATAGATACTCAGAGGTTAGTGAATTCCTTTAAAGAAGCAAATGTTATAATTAGGAACCCACTGCACTTAGAACTATTCTACAAATAAGCACCTCAAATCTAGCCCAGTCCTTCCAGAGAAAACAAAGGTCAATAGGCTGCTTTGAGGATTAGCAAACCAGAATTTCTTGGACCAAAGTACTAATTACTTCCAAAGCTGAGGATGATCGCTACTTCCAAATCCGAATTACTGCCAAAACCTCATGATAAACCTCAGTAGTGTTCCTCTCCAGCCTAACTTTTGAATTAAGATACTTCTAGATTGGGCTCTAATTAAAGGATAAAAAGCCAAATCTGAAGGCAAGGCAGGATAGTGGTGGGAATATTTTGTTAGTGGAAAGCTGCACTTTTTCATAGCTTGGTCAAAAGTCATTGAAGACTTCCCAGGTCTCCAGCAGCAATTTGGGCTCAAACAGGTTGAAGTGAAAATAAGTGCAGCTCTGAGAACCCTAAAGAAGGTGTGACCAACTGCTCCATACCTGGGAAATGGGATCCTGCATTCCCTGTGTGCTTGTAAGGTTGGGTCCCTTTCTTGCATGCCGTTGTCTGATACCAAAGGGATGAGGACTGAGCTCACTATTACAAGCTGCTAACTGGAAAGTCTTATCCACATGGTTTTTAAGAGTTTTCACACTTCCACCACAGTCCTTGAGGATTCAGTTGTATGTGTATTCACTTGTATGCTGTAGCCACACTGGTGGTGATTCTGGGAGTGTCCTGAGAGACCACAGTTTTCATCTCTGATGGAAGAGGTGGAAAGACATACCATTTTACTGGCATAAGGCAAAAGGGTAGCGCTGGGGAGAAGGGGAGAGGAGTCAGAGTTAAATATGTCATCAGCTCATTTCTACCTGCAGTCTCCTACTGATTTCTTGTGCCATTTCAGGGAACTTGGAAGTGGGAGTTCACATTGCGGATGTGAGCCACTTCGTACTGGAAGAAACAGCACTGGATAAGGTAGCGAGCGAAAGGGCAACGAGTGTCTATCTAGTGCAAAAGGTAAGAACAGCTTCTCCTTTTTTCATCTGATCACTGTGTCTTACATTTACCATAAATTGATTTTCAAGGTTCATTTCCAGATGCTCACAGTCAAAATCTGAATATTATTGCAGGAAACCTACAAAAATGAGTAAACTGCTGCAAACACAAGAGCTGACATACAGGGAGAGCACAGGGTGGAGCAGCAGTTCATGACCCCGTGTCTATGGTCAGAGACCCACATGTGCCAGGGCTCACCAGCTCAGGAGCTCAGTGCTGGCCTCAGCCAAGCCTGACAGACCCAAGCTGGCTCCTCTGCTTTGCTCTTGGGAGCCTGAAATCGGCAGATGGGGTGGAGAGTTTTGTCTTTGCCTTTGGTGCAGTACTACAGCTAATCCTTCCCAGAGGTGGATGCATGGCAGAGTAGGGTTTGAAACACCCTAACAAACAAACATCTTGAGGTAAAACAGAAGGCTCACACTCTTATCACAGTACTGGAGGAATGGTGTGCTTTCATCACACAATGAAAAGATAGTTGAAATTACACAGATTCTAGCATATCAGAATCAAATGTTAAACTCAAGTTGAAAGTTGACTTCTAAACTTGAAAAATGAACAGGTTGAAGTCTAACATGGCTGGAAAGGAAGCATGTAGGTTTTGTCTGTGACTGTCTCATTTTCAGTTGAACATGCAGAAACACTTCATAGTTCATCAGAACCACTGGCACCATGCTGGCAGGGAAGCTAAAAACCTTGTCTGTCAGTGTCCTGGGCTTGAGTTACCAACTGCATGAAGAGAAGTGTTGAAGCAGTCTCATAGAGCAGATTAATCTGCCTCTTCTCACACTTGAATTCCATCAGACTGAAGTCCTTGTGTCTACAGCCATTTCTGGGATGACAGGACATCTTTTCTATAATAAATAAACATATCCTACTTACCACTTAGTATTAGAAGTGATTCTTCCCTTCCCTTCCTGGATTTTGTCAGGGTTGTTGTCTGGGGAGGGGTTTGTAATGATGCTTACTCCAGTAGCTTCCTATGTCCTCTCCACACTTTCAAGATGATAAAATAATTTATGTTACACTAGTGGAATCAAATCAGTGGGGTTTTTGGATAGAAGCAGCAAGACACATCTTTAGAGGGTCTCAGTGAGTCTGGTGAATTTCAGCTCCCTGTGGAACAGCTGTGGTATCAATACCAAAGTGTCCCAGCTGGATTGGTGGTAGTGACACCAACAGCACCCAGGTACCACATGGTAAATCCCAGTTACCAGTGACTTGCTGTTCTCCAGGAGTGGGAAGCAATGCATATCTCGTGGAAACAGCAGTGCTGGCACCAGTCTCCCCCAGTCCTACAGTCTCTGCAGTTATAAGCCCTTGGCTTGTGCCTTGCTCTGCTTCCCCCTCTGATGGATGACTCGATGGCTGTAGCTCTGTGGGGTGGGGGCTGGCCAGAGGGGACATCACCAAGGGCAGCAAAGCTGTAGTCTGGGAGGATGTTGTGGCAGTATTTCCAAGTCAAAATACTGTGGTTTGAAGGCAAGTGATTATTTTTTAAAAGGAAAAGAAAGATTTTTATAAAGAAAGAAGACATTTTTCATGATAATCCAATTGAATGCTGAAGGTAATTCAATTTTTTGCCAAAGCACCTTTCCCCCCAGCACTGCCAGTCAGTCCTGTGCAATGCCAACGTAAGTTACCTGCTGCCCCTAGTCTTCAATTGCTCTTCAACCACTTGACCTAGCAGTCAGGATTAATGTTTTACCCACACTTCTGCCCTGCAGAAAATATATTTTAAAATAGAAAACTGGGTTAGATGATGAAATTGTCAATATTTTAGTTGCAAGAGATGAAAAGGAGCGAGGGGATGACCAAAGGAAAGCAGCTGGCTGTCTGAAACAAGATGGTAGCATGACTCTTGTAGAAAATATGCTTTCCTTTGATGGAATTGTTTCCTAAGACAGCTGTGATTCTGTGAGAGGTTAGCACCATGCTAATCCTCCCAAAGAAGTTAAATAAAGCCACATATTTAATTTTCCTCAACCATGTATCCAAAAGGGGAGTTATTGTGTAATTGATAGCGGTCTATTTAATAGAAGTCCAAAGTTTTTGAAATAAGAATGTATCAGGTTTTAAGAAGCAAGAAAACCTAAACAGTTTCCTCTTTTTTGGCACATCTTATATTGTTATTTTAGGTGTGAAGCAGCTCGAGTGAGAGGTCAGCCATAAATCCCTATAATATTTTACTGGTCCTATTTTACACTGGAGATCAAAGATCGGAACTGTAAGCCTGTCTTCATCTTGAGTCCAAGGGCTTCAAGACATTCACTTTTGACACCAACAGGTTGTCTGGGTGTTGATATTTTGATAATCTCAGACTGAGTAACAAAGAGTTGCTCAAAATCTGAATTCATGGAAGTGTTGATACAACTTCTGAGCAGAAGTCTTGGCTCATAAACAAATTGCCTATTTCCTTTGAGTGTCTTTCAGTGTATAAGCAAGAGACTTGCTGAGCCCACTCCATTGTTCAACTTTAGCATCCTCCTCCCAGCTCTGGGGAGAGCAGCTGGTGGAAACTCTTGGCTAATACACAATCCCTCCCCATCAGACAAACGATGGGAGAAGGAGTCCCCCTGGGAGTCAGAGGTGGTAGTACCCAACCTGAACCAAGAATGAGGGGCAGTCACAGCATGATGCCAGCAGAATGGAGTTGTTTGAAGGGAGTAAAACTGTTCATGCAGCTTTGTGGTGATAAGGGGTTATTCTTTCAGGCTTTGTTCCCTTTTCCCTTTGGTTGACTGGCCAGTTTTCCTTGCAAAGCTGCTACAGTGAATGCATTGGTGAGAGCCCCTCTGGATAACCTGCTCTGAACCTGACCAGAGTCAGTCCTGGCTGCAGCAGATGTTTCTGATTTTAAGGGGAACAGGAACTTTTGTCATCCCAGCATGTGTGTGCTCCCTCCTACTGCCCTGCTCCCTAGGAATGACTCTGAGACTGAAAACTCAAATTTGGTTTCTGGAAGCACTTTATTAGTTGAACAGACAAAACAAAACAAACCCATGGGCTCCCACAACCAGGAGGTTAGATCTTCCTGTGCAGAAGAGCCAGATGCTAAGCAGTGTGACCAGCCATAGTCACAGGTCTGTCTGTTTTATAATACCAGGAGGACGATGTGTAGGAACCACCCCAAGCCCCAGCACTGCCTTCTCTCCCTTTGGTTTTCCAGTTGTGCCCATGGCTTTGGTGGGACACGTGGCTGCCTGTGGTGGGAATGGCTGTGGGGCACTGCTGGTGCACTGAGTCTCCAGGGCAGTGCTGAAGATTTTGCATGTAGGACTTGGAAACAGGCAGAGAGAAATCCTCTGTCTGTAGTTGTGTTTGAAATGCAGACCTGCAGCTGCCAGCATTGTGGATATCAGCCTTTCACTCAAAGAAAGTGCCCTTTCCAGTATCTCTTGAGCCCTGTTAGGCTTATGGGGAGAGATGATGTCTTTAATTAGTCTGACTGATAGAGGGGGATGACAAGCAGACAAAGCTCTCACCACTCAAGCCTTTCTTCAACCCTGGTTTCTATTACACATTCATTAGAAGGCATTTCCTTGGGGGATGTAGGCCCTTTCTTACATTGGAAAATTCTTCTGCCTAGCCTTGCTGGGCCTCTCCCACTGCCTTTCTGGATTCAACTACTTTTTATAGACCCCTTACTCCAGGTTTATGATCCCTGTATAAGCCCAGGTGACTTTATTTCCACCTGCCATAAAATCAAACTGAATTGATGTGATCCTCAAGATAGATGCACCTGTAGCAATTTGCCAAGGAAACCACTTCACACTGGAGGTGCTATCCCTCGGCAGTGTTTCATCTCACTGGCTTTCTGCATGCCATGGCACTCCACAGGACAGCTGGCAGGCACCACTATCTCTTGGCAGACAGTCACGGGAAGGGCAAAGCATTTAAAAGATGCTGGGCAACCTCTGGATTATTTGAGATGATGCTGCACAACTCTGGTATTTTGCAAATCTGGACATGAAAGGCATACTTAGGGAAATCTCCTCTCATCCTGTGTCTCCGTCAGAAAGAGATGGAGATAATCCTGTTGCCCAAGTTCCTCTGGGCAGCCCCTGGGATCACTCCTGAAACATCTTGCTCTCTGAGTGTGACACAATTGTGACATCTTTGTATGTTAAATGCTGCGCTTGCAATTACTAGGAATCCTTTCAGACTGAGACTGTATCGTGTTAAGGAAAAAGGAAATGTGTATTTATAACTTCAACTTCTGTGCCTTGTAACAGTTGGTTTATTCCCCATATAGAGAGTGAAGAGGAATCGAGATGTTAAAGCAAAGGGAGGCAGTCAGCCAAAACTATTGTGGTGTTGAAAACAGGTTTCTTTTAATTCAGTAAGGTAGATAAAATTGAAATACCTTCAGTGCAAGGTCACATTATGTTATGTATGTGTTTGCTGAGACCAGGAAAATGTTGATTCCATTCTTATTCTCTCATGAGAATTCCTCAATGACTTGGGTTAAGTTACTTTGCCTAAAGTTTCTCTCCCGTAAAACAAGGGTAACACAGGTTGATGCTTCCCTATTTAACAGTAGATTTGTTACAGCTAATTGCTTGGTGAGTGTTTAGTGCTGTAATTATGATCTGAGTTAAAGCTTTGCTTGTGTTTCACGTCATTGAAAGCCCTTCCATTGAATTATAGCCTCTTGAATTGGATATTAATCCTGTTCAAGTACACTTAAAACAAGCATCGTGTTGTTTAGTTTGGGCTGTTCTTCATGGATGGGCTTTCATGTTTTGTGTAGGCATTTTTCTAGCAGACTGGCATTGCTGCAGGAAATGTGAAGGGAAAGGGGGCATGCTAAGGCAAAGAAGTATTCAATAAGTACAAACCATTATCAGATGATCAATCACAGAGGTAGGAAGAGAGAGAAAAGCAGCTTTTAATTTGGGTGGAAAAGGGCATGGGAGCTTTTATTAAATTACTGGCACTTTGTTCACTGTGACCTGAACTTCAGGGTCTCATGGTGGTCATGGGCGATCTTAGGCAGGCAGGGATTTCCGATAGTCTGTAAAGCTATTTTCTCTCCTTTCTGGTATGGGTTGGCACCACTCACGTTGCATTTATAACCTTGTGGTGTGGGTCCTTCCAGGCAGCATGGCTGAGCTCACGTACTGGATCTGAGTGAGTTATGAATGTCCCAGTATTGTTAACGTTCTGTTCACAACTGGAATAACAGAGTTGACGGCCTTTGTGTTGTGGGAAACAGCTTATCATGAGCTGTGCCCTTGTGACCTTCCAGGGCTGCTGATTCATGTTGTGACTCCCTGACAATCCCAGATTGTACAGTTAACGTTTTGGCATTAGTATGCACTGCAGTTAGAATGGATTTATAGCCATCATCTGGTGCCAAACCACAAATGTGATTAAATATTTTAAGAGTCTTTCCTTCAAAGCAAAAGGTAAGGATAAAGTGTGTGCACTTGAGAAGAAAATGGACACCTGAGACTGTTTTTTCTTACTATTTTGAAGAGCAGTTATTCCCCTGCATCCAGGTAGAAGAAGTTACCTCTGAAATCACTAAATAGATGTCACAAAGTTTGGAAGAGCTGGGATTTGTATGCCAGTCAGCTTCCTGCTGGTCCTGTATTTACAGGCTGGCACTCAGAGCAGTTAAAACGGAAACTAATTAAATAGCTAAATTATTTTATGGCAAGCAAGTAGAGCATTTTTCTCTCTGTGTTTTCTGGAATGCACCAGCCCATGTTGCCACTGAAAATAAACAAGAGGAATAACATGGTGGTTCTTTGAGGGCATTTACAGCTTCTTCAGAAAGGTAAATAATGAGAAGGCAAATAAGAAGTGAAACTCTAATAATTAGGTTTGCTTCATTTAACAGCTGCTGAAGATTATCTTTACTGCAGAATTCACTGGAGAAATAACTCAGGGATGGTAGAAACACTTGGAGCTGCTCAGGTTTGCTCTAACATGAATATGCTCAAAAGCTTTAACTTTGTTGGTGTAGTCAGGTGAATAATTTGTGGTTTGGTAATTCAGCAGAAATATTGATCAGTTGTAAGGAGTTAGGACACGGGTTAAAAAATCCTGCCAGAAATTTATGTTGGCTGACATTTTGTTTAAAAAGAGTTGAGTAAAATAGAGCAATAATTGTTCTCCATTTGCAATCACCATGGTCAATAATCATAAACCAGGCACTTTTGTTTATCGCAGCAGCATCTATCCACATTCCTGTCTGTGCTGCAAAGCATGGGGGTCAATCTTTACTGAAGCCAAGCATGACTCCTGTGATGCATGGGACAAGTTTCATTTTGCTTTGCAGAGAGCAGGCTTGCATTACTTGCTGGATTACATGGTATTCAGTGGCAAAGCAAGAAACACAGTCCCCAAATCCAAGCTCTTCAGCTCCTGACTGCCAGAACCATGTTTCTTCAACATTAAGTTTCCTGATGTGCTGAGCCTTCCTCATTCTTCCAGTGCCAGAGCGGCAGTGGGAAAGAAGTGGAAAACAGAGCACATTTTGTGACCTTAAAAGCTGCAGAGTAAGTGTTTGCATAAGCGAGGATGCAGAATGCTCCAGGATGCTTACTCCATTCTTCGGAGGGGGGCACTGGGAATGATTCCCAGTTGGAGACTGACAGCTGCCTCTGCTCTTATTGAGGGATGTGAGTGTTGGTGTCATGTCTGACTTCCTCTCATTCCAGAGGGATTTGGTTTACTTGTTCCATGCCAGCATGTTGTTTTCCATGTGATACAGCTCTGGCATGGATGATGCATCCCAGAGCTGTGGTGTAGCCACTCCTGCCATAGAGAACGTGATCCTGACTGTTTAATGCATTTTCTGCTTTTGTGCATTGTTGAGCCTGCCCTTTAACAACTGGTCAGGGAAGTTTGATCACACTAGAAGTTGTGTCTCACCAAGGCTCTGTTCTCTTCCAGGTGATCCCAATGCTTCCCAGGCTGCTCTGTGAGGAGTTATGCAGTCTCAATCCTATGAAAGATAGACTGACATTCTCTGTGATATGGAAGTTGACTCCGGAAGGCAAGGTACCTCCTCCTGCTAATTTGTCCTCCCTTGGTCTGCCCCTGCTCTTACAGAAGAAGTGATAAAAATGCCACCCCTTACCACCCAAGTGGACAGCAAAGGTGAACAATACGGGAGGATGTAGGACTGTCCCTGTATCATGTCTTGCTGATGATATACTGTGGAATTTCCAGCTGGAGTTATTTCTCAGCATGGGGAAAGGAGGAATATTTGTATTAAGCCCAGGAACAGAGAATGTCCTGCTCCTTACCAGATCACCCAACCATTTAATGTCTTACTTCTAGCAGCATTTCAAAGCTAATGCTTTGGGTGGTACAAGATGTGCCCCCGACTCCAGCCCTGCCTTGTGCTCACAGGCAGTTGTGCAATGCGGTGGATGTGGGCAGTATCCCTCTGTGATCTCTCCGGTAAACAGACTATTTAATTCTTCTTCAGAGCTGCAAATTACATCAATTCAAATAAAGCGTGATAGCCCTTCAGCAAAGGCACAGCTACATCCTCTGCATGTGTTATTTCCAGGGAGCAGTTGTGGAATCTGTCAGTGCTGTGAGCTGCCCTCAGCTGCCTGCCAGCGCTCCCCACGTCTTTATTTCTGTCCCTGTTCTTTTCCCACAATCTTTGTAACCCTAAAATCTCCTCTTTGATGATCACAGGGTGTCCCCTCACTAATCAAGGGGGGCTAAAGACTGGCAGTACCAGAGCATCCTCTGATCACTTTTTGTACTAATTTTTTTAAAACTGCTGTTATGCTCATATACAACTCTTTCCGTAGACTGTATTGTGCCAATTTGGTAATTTTTCACAAAGATTAACTTTATTTCCTTATTATTGTTCCAGCTGCTCTAAAGCATTCTGAATCTAACTTTTGTGTTTTAGCAAAATTGAGTTGCAGTCCTGATTCTGTATTTCTGCATCAAGTCCCTGCTCTGGCACTGAGGTGGATTCTATTTCTCTGCTGTGGAAAGCATTCCCCTTCCTATGGTCACAGAGTGGTTACTTATGAGACCTTCTAATAGTAGCTGCTTGTTGAGCATTTTATTGACACTGAGTCACCTTTGAACAGCTAATAGTCAAGTCTTAATTAAAAGAACCCTTTAATTATATCTTGTCTTTTGTCCCATGCAATATGTCCGTTATTTGTGTTTCAAACAGTGCTCAGTCCAACCCTGTCTGAGCAGTGACAAAGTAGAGGAGCTGTAGCATCTGCCTTCTCAAGTGGTCTGGGCTGTGGCCAAGCTGCCCCAGGGGAGCAGACTTTTCTGTGGCCATCTCAGCAAACTGGTTGCTCCTACAAGGACTTTCAGGGTTGCAGTCTTAGTTGAGGTCACTTGATGTGAGTATCAGGTGAGGGCTGGAGAAGAATTTACTCTTTCCAAGAGGAAAGCACTTGTAGGGCTTCTGCCTAGGAGGGCATTCTTTTGAGAGCTTGTATTTCTAGGTGTTACTATGTCCACATTTCAGTGTAAACAGGATCACATGCTCCGCCACGCTCTGCTGGGTGAAAGGGAGCTGAGTCAAAGCCCCAGCACTGCCCTTGAACCTCAGCTGTTGGTGGAGAGCCCTGAAAGCTCTGACATTGAGGACAGGACATTCACAGAATCACAGAGTATGCTGAGTTGGAACAGACCCACAAGGATCATTGAGTCCAGCCCTTAGCCTTGCACAGGACCATCCCCAGGAGTCATGCCATGTGCCTGAGAGTATCATCCAAATGCTTCTTGAACTCTGTCAGGCTTGATGCTGTGACCACTTCCCTGGGGGAGCCTGTTCCAGGGCCCAACCCCCTCTGGGTGAAGAGCCTTTTTCTAACATCCAACCTAAACCTCCCCTGACACAACTTCAGGCCATTCCCTTGGGCTCAGTCACACAGAGCAGAGGTCAGTGCCCCTCCTCTTCTCCTCACAAGGAAGTTGGAACTGCAGTGAGGTCTCCCCTCAGTCTGCCCATCTCAAGGCTGAACAGCCCAAGTATCCTCAGCTGCTCTTCCTACGGTTTCACCTCAAGGCCCTTCCCCATCTTCATGGCCCTCCTTCCTCAGAGACTGAAGAGCACTTCGTTGCACCCCAAGTAGTGCTGTAACCTTGAGCCTGCAAGGCAGACCCAGCAGCACTACCACAGGTGAGAGCCCCTCCGAGCTCCCAGTGTTCCTGTTCCAAAGCAAGTAAGTCTAAAGCCTATGCTTCTTCCAAAGAAAAGCCATGCAAACTCCACACTTCAGTGTGACTATTGATAAGACGTTGGGATTTTTTTCTCTGCTATTTTCCATTGGCTGTAACAAGATGTTGCCTGAGCAGCACTTCACATAGCTCCATGTACTCCAGTGGGATAGTGTGACACGATGTATCTGAAACGACTGTCCAAGGACAGAGGCGTTAACCATATTGTTACATCTGTGCTGTTCTCTGAAGCAGAGCTGGGCGTTTATAGGAACAACGAGATACAGTCAACAGAAAGATATTTGAAAACAAACAATGCAACGCTTCTTTTTAAGTTATTGCCTGCTGATTTTTGAAGCACAGCCCTGCTTCTAACAGTGCAGAAGAAAAATTGCTTCTGTCTCAAACACCCGATACAACCTGATACAAACACTGCGTATTCCAGGCTGAAAACTGTCGTCCTCTCCAGAACGTGATACAAGACACTGCCTTGTGTGGAGAAAGACCTCAGCCCCCTGCACAGCTATGTCACACCATGAGAGAGACTTGCACCCATAGGGGCTGTGCTTTTGGGAGGGTTTCAGCTGAGCCACACTGGCTGCCATTACATGCTGTGCTCAAGAATTGGATCATCTAAAGAGCAGTGCAGCCTCTTCCACACCAGAGATTGTGCTGGCTTGGTATCAGGAGATTTCTTGGGTCCAGGAGATTTCATCAGATGTTACTGACCTACCAAATATGCATCCCCCATCACCACAAGAAGCTGAACCATGTTTAAGGGGATGCAGCAGAGCACAGAGCAGGTGCTGCCAGCACTGTTGCAACATACCTGTTCAGCTTTGTGGCTTTCTCTTCTTTTCTTTCTCCTTGGCATAGGGGAGGAGACACACAGAACAACCATGAGCTGAGGGTCAGAGCACTTTACATTGAAAGATGCCATTTGCTGCATCTCCACTATTAGAACACTTTTGAATTAGAAATTAGCTTAAATGCCCTGTAACTTTCAGAGCTCTGAGCTGCTGGGTTATACTTCACATACCCTCTGTGAAGCATAAGGGAGGGAGGCAGCAAAGGTATTTTGGGGATCAGTCCTTTGCTGCTAAGCAGAGGGCTTGCCTTTCTGAAGCAGCGTCCTTGTTGAGGTTGTTCTAGAGATCTGGCTGTTCTCCCCAGACACCATCACTTGCAGAATTTACCTTGTCCTGTTGTGCTGATGAAGGGGTAAGGTGGCACTTGTAGCTAAGGCAGAATTGCAATTCTCCAATCATTCACTGAACACTTGTGCTTTGAATGGTTTATCACAGACTTTGTCTCTCTCCAGAGCCCTCATGCCAATGCTCTTGACTTTTGTGAAGAGCCCATGTCCTTCTGTGCTTTCTCACTGGCTTGATGAGCTGTTAATTTCTCTTATACATCTCAGCTGAAAACAGATTTTCCTTTCTGCTTTAAGAAATAATTCTGAATTGCTGCCTCTACATTGATATTTGGTTAGGGAGTTTAAAATGGAAGTGACTCCTGGGTTAAAGTAAAAGAATTTTATAAGCAATTTATAGAGTATTTTCCTCTTGATTCCAAAGGAGTTTGGAAGCCCAGAAAGGTTCCTGGCTTGAGTTTGGGCCCAGGACCATAGACATGATTAGGCAAACAAGGGGTCGGTGACTGTCCATCTCTCCTCCAGTCTCACCAAAGTCCTACTCAGGTACTTTCCCAAGTGATAGGTAGACATTGGGATTCCTGCAATACTCCTGAAAACAGAGTACTTTAAGGCCAGCCCCTCATACCCTGGTGGCCACACTTTAATCAAAGAGGTGGAATTCATTCTGCCATGTTTTAGGTAGGAGATCCTGGTTGACATGTGTGTATCTGCCTGCTGCCTCTCCCTCACCTGGTAACCTTTGAGTCGTGGACTGATGTCAGCTCCAGGATGGGCTGTAGTTTTTTGAGTTCTATCAAGGAGGGAAATCAGGTAAAGTAGGGAGATCCAAGCAGTTCCCTATGTATCAGCACAATATATTGTTATATATATCATGCATGTAAGTGTTACTTTATGCTAGACAACCTATATGGGCACAAGGCCTGAAGGTCTCAGTAGGACAAGATCTTCACCTGAAGATCACAGGCAGTGGTGAGGTCTGGTGTCATTCCTTCTGATGTTTACATAACTTCCCAAGCTTTTGTGCACTGGAAGAATGAGTCCTCAGATGAATTTACACTTTCCAATTTTGCAGATCCTTGACGAGTGGTTTGGGCGGACAGTCATCTGCTCCTGTGTGAAGCTAAGCTACGATCATGCACAGAGTATGATTGAAAGCCCTGGGAAGGTGTTATCACCTGAAGAACTGCCCCCTGTCTCACCTCAGCACTCCATAGCTGAGATCCAGGCAGCTGTGCTGAACCTGCACCGGGTTGCCCAGAACCTGCGCAAGCAGCGCTTCACCGATGGTGCCCTGCAGTTAGACCAGGTGAGTAAGTCCAGCCCCTTAAGGGGCTCCCGCTCCTCCAATGCAATTTCACCTTCTACTCCACAAGAATTTCCTAATGAGTCTAAAAACTCAAAGGGTGAAGTTAAGGCTGGATTAGAAAGGCGAGTTTTGGTGCCAGTGCCTTCTTAAGAGCAGCATCAAATTATGTACCAAAAGCACTAAGTAAAGTAGGATTAAAAGAAAAAAAATTCCTGTTTTTTAAGGAGTGGTCCATCTTTCAACATTTTTCAAAATCCTAAAACCCTGTTGGGCTGGGTATGTAATTCATGCAGTGAAACAAATCATCACAGTGTTGTTAATTATCATGCAGTTCAGATATCCTTAGTGCACATTTCACTGTGAAAGGCTCATCCTCCACATTCATTTCTGTGCTTGCAATGCTCTTGTTTTCCACAGCTTTCATAGCAGTTCTCTGTGCTGGGAAAATGGCTAACAGTTATCTAAGATAATACTTAGAAGTGTTGGGTGTGTTTCAGGGAAAGAAATGTTAGTGGGGAGGTTTTCTGTCTGAGGTGATTTAAATAATCTTGTATCAGTTGTGGTATGTGTCATTTCTATTTTACAAGTAGATCCAGATGTTTTAGGCTATCACAGCAAAAATAGTTTTGCATATGATGTTCAGCTGCTATGAAGTGGCCATTGATAGTTTTTATGGATAGGAGGTTCCAGTAATTTATAGAACCCAGTGGTCTTTCTGAGCAGGACACAAAATAATCTTTTAATATAAGGAAGCCTCTATTGTTTCATTTTGCAAAATGAGCATGAGTCAACATAAGGGTATTGCTAAGAAGGAAGCCATGTAAGAGGTCTAAATAAGACTATTGTATGTAAGACATATGTTGTAACCTTTCCATTTTACTCAGCATGTAGCGTTTTTTCCAGTTGCAGGAAAGGTATAATTTTAGAGAAATCCTTGCAGAGCAACAGGAGCAAAAGTGTCTGTAGTTTGTGAGCTTCCCTGACAAAACACATGGCTTATTGTGGTGAGGCTGCTGTAAAGAGGAGACAATGTGCTTTCTTCCATGTCTAAGATGGACAGAATGACACATTTGTATCTTGAGTTTCAGTAGAGGAGATTGGGGTTTGGCTTTAGGATAAAATTTCTAGTGGCATTGTGGTTTGTGGGGCTACCTTGCCTACATCTGTTGTAGGAGGTCTTGGAGGATTGGTTTGGCACACCAGTGAGCCTGGAGCAAACACATTTGCTTAAGGTCCTTGCTCAAAGGAAATAGTCATTCTTAAAATTATATTAAAATAATTTTTGGAAATCATACTTCCATTTTGAAGTTTTCTTAAAACCTCTTTTGGAACAGAGACTTCCCTCTCTGAGGTTTAGCATGCAATGACTAATAAGTTGGGCCTTTGTTTCCAAGCACTCTCTGAATTGTAGAGAAACATAAAAAAGCCAGGCTTTGCATGGGATGAGCTAACTGGGAAGCCTTGGAAGCGTCTGGCATGGAAAAACAGTCCGAGTGACTGGGAGCTGTGGGCCAGAAAGTTCACAGCTGTGTTCCAGGACTCACTGTTACAGTGTGGTGCTGAGCAGTCACTGTGTAACCCTGAGTCGAGTACCTGTTACCAAACTAACCTTAGGGAAAATAAGTTTTTAAACAGCTGTGACATTTCCAAGGGGAGGATTTGGCCAGGGAAGCACCTGGTTCCAGTGATACCCCAGAAAAGATTAGTGGTGTTTTGTTTTGCTCTGTGCTGTTACAGAGGAGCCATTAAAGAGAACACATTGGAGCATCATTTGTGAGATTGGTGTTAAAAGCCATAGCTAAGGGCACCAGAGAGCTCTGATTCTGCTCAGCCTTGTTGCTAACCATCATGATAAACTGAGTTATAATCTCACAAGTGGCACTTTACACTGTGCAGAATCTCTCTCCCTTGGCAAAACTGTCAAAGTAACGGTCTTTGAGAAGGAAGCATATTTTAGATCAAGGGACACGTCCACCATACTTACTCTTTTCAAGTACTGCCCTGATAGTTGTGTTTTGATAAACTACACCCTCCACAGCCCATGGAGAAAGTGGTTGCTGTAAGGCCCGAGTATGAGCAGTGTGTGAGGGATCAGTTTGTGGACATGGCCCACAGTGTTTGGCCAGACAAAGCAGTCTGTGTCTTTTCAAAAGCCCCTCTACTTTTGCTCCCCCACTTTCCTGAGTTCCCATGGACACAGCTGTGCTCCGTGTCCCACTTGCAGCCCCAAGTGAGCAAGCAAGGGTGGGTCCGAATGGAAAACACACCTTTCTAATCACTGGACCTCTCACTGATTTCCTGTTGAGTAATGTAAATCCTGAACAATGGAAGACAAACTCCAGCAGGAAACCAGGGACAAAGAATTATCGAATTCCAAATAAATACATGAGTGAAGGAAACTATCACCCCACAGTCTTATGGGAGGGGATGACTGAGCATAGATGACTCCTGCACTTTTTTTGTCAAGGGATATGAGCCCTCTTCCTATATATTGCATTATGTTTGAGAGGTCTACCATGGGATCACTCCTGACTGAACAGTGACAACTTTTTTTTCTTCCTTCCACTGCCATTTTTCAGTGTGAGATGCTCATGTGCTTCTTGTTGGTATTAGGAAAACCATGGGGAAAAGAGTCTGACATCCTCCTTTGCACTGGCTGTGGTGGCCTTGGGCTGGTGTTTTCCCTGTTGCCTCAGTTTTCTCTTTGGAATGATATTGGTCTCCATAGTATCTGTATAATTTAGGATTTATTCCCCAAAACCAAGAACAACTCTCAGATTAATCCATTCATGGGCATATCTTTATAACAGAAGAAATACTGGTTGGCCAGGGAGTTCTTTGGACCTGACGCAGGATGGCTCCAGTAGGATGCAGCAGTGCTGGGCTGGCTGTGCTGCTCTGAGGGGAATGTTCCTATTTGAATGTCACTGCTGAATTTTTATGACCCAATATGAGAGCAGCATCTGCTTGCCCATGGTTTTATCTTTTAGGAGCAATTTTAGAAGAAGGAATCTCTGTAACTCAACAGATAAAGAATATATTACTTTTTTTAATAAATTAGGAATAACTTATCTGGCTCACACAGAAGACCTTGAGACATTATGGAGATAGCATATGGTCCAGAAAGCTTAGGATTTGTGGGTTCATTGTCAGTATATATCTATTTCTTTGGGGCTGTGTAATTTTTAATTCCTGCTTCAGTTTAGTCCTGGCTGTGGCAACTTTCATACCTGCAACCCACTCCTTCCCTCCCTCCCCAGTTCCTTTCATGCTTCTGCAGAGGTCTGGGAATCCTGATGGGATTGCAGGGAATCCTGCTGCACTGTACCTTGGGTGCAATCCGAGCCACACATTTGTCACTCGGTGGGATCCAGCTGTCTTCGCAGGCCCCTTCTGGGGCTTTTCCCCTAGAATACAGTTTCCTGTGCTGCCCACCAGCTCCCTACCTTGAAAAAGCAGCTGAGCTGAGTTTTAGAGGTTTATAGACTTTGCACCTTCAGTGGCTAAGGAGCTTATGAAACTTTGTCCACACAGAGAGAGATTAATATATTTCTTTTCTTTCTCATTTGGAGCTGCAGCTTTTAGATGTAAAGGCAAGAGGCCTTGTATGTGACTTTAAGAAAAAATGTTCAGATATTTACAATATTGTCTTCCCCTCCACATCTCCTCCCTGCCCAGGACCATGAAATGCCACCCCTGTGGTGTCCTCTCACAGCTCCTGATGTAGAGACCCACTCTACAAATTAGAGCAGGGATCTGACCTGGTTTCAAAAGCAAAATGAGCACAGCCCACAGCTTTCCTTTTTTCCTGGCCAGGTTACTTTGAAGCTGGATCACTTCCCCAGCCCGCAGCTTTTAGAAACAGTAGCCAGAGAATCAGATAGAAACTTGCTTTTAACAAAAATCATCAAGTTTGCAGAAAAGCTCCTTAGCTCCAGCCTGCCTAGAGGAGACGTGCTGATAAATGGTTCTCTTTTTGGCCTCAGCAGTTTATAAATGAATCACAAGGATGGATGCCTACAGGAAGACAGGTTAAAAAGGATTTCTGTGTGTATTTAAAATGAGAATACCCCAGGATGCTGATCTGTCTCTATGACAACTGTCTGTGAGCTGAGCCGTGCCTTTTGTTGTGCTGGTGATTCTGCCCTTGTCAGCACACTTATACCTGGGTGCTCAAACAGCAGCAGTAACCAAAGTTTCTTGCAAGAACAACCCAAAATGCATCTGCCTTAGACCAGTTAATGACTGAATCATTTGGTAGAATAGCTTCTCTCCTTCTCTCCTTGTTTTCTGCAAAGCATTCAGCTTTGCAGGTGTAGGTGAAAAGGGAATTAAAAAAAATTACAAAAATTGCAAAAGATGAGAACATTACATAAATGTAAGGGTTGACTTGGTAATGGATGATCTCACTTCTGCTTGCTCTCAGCCTGTGTACCATGCCACTGTCTTGTGCAAGGGTTGCTCTTCCCTTTGGTTCTCTATTGTTTTGAATAACTTAGAGGTAGTAAAAATTGTGTTGTTCTTCAGCACAATGGAGACCTTACCTGTGGTCCTGTCCCATGGCTGCTGGGGATAAGGAGATGAGTGGTCTTTGAGAATAGCTTTGTTTATTTAAGGCTGATGGAACTCCTAAAGTTGCAGAGCATTTCTGTCTCAGGAAATACAGGGAAACAAGCACAGAGATCCCAAACAAACACCAGAATGTGTGCAGAGTGCCAGCTCCAAACTCCCCAGGTGTGTGGCATACTGTGTACAGTAACCAGCTCTGTATAGTTCTTGAAGCTTTGAGAACTGAATCTGCCTACTTGGTGCAAACAGCTTTGAGAAGTTGACTCAAGCCATTCACACAGAAAACAAGGAGGAGGAAGGACACTGTAGGTGCAGGATGTGACGTGGTATGTTGGGAAACTTCATATTTAGCTGTGGCTAATGGGATAGGACAGAAGCAGGTAGTTTTAGACAATTGCTGCTACTAATGCTATTTAATTGGAAAGCTCAAGAACCACAGATTAATTACTATCACTGTTAAACTTTTCCAGTATGAGCGACTGCTGGAAATAATTATGGGAAATTGTTTTGTTGTATTTCCTGCCTGGTATCTGTATAGTAAGCATTCAGATCTTTTATTATTGCTACATGAAAGTAATAACTATTTCTGTCCTGGTTAAACAGTCATTGTATGCAAAATACAATATATTAGTAAATGAGTGGAAGACCCTTTGGGCTGGAACGACTGTCTAAATGGGACAGCAAAGGGTTTTTGCAATCGACCTCAGTTAACTGAGTGTGCCTATGTTTCCCCTAACAGCATGTACTGAATTTATGTCTTAAAATGCAGTTGGGGCAGAAAGGTCATCCTGGCCTGAGTACTCCCTGGAGTGATGTTTAGGTTTTCTGTTCAGAGCTGCTGTGTGTGCTACCCCTACACAGCCTCAGTGCATGCATCTTTCTGGGGAGCAGTAAATAGCTTTGCTCCAGCCCCTGACTCTTGGCTGCATCTCTTGGCCAGTCTCAAAAAGAAGGTCATCATGCTTATTGCCTGAGACGTGACATTGGGGTACCTGCTCGGGCACTTGCTTTTGCTCAGGAGAAAATCCCACAGGCCCATTTATAGAATCCTGAAAACTGCCATGATACCTCCCTAAAGAGGCTGCTACAGGAACTGTGCATGAACGTGACAGCAGAGGCAGGGTGGGCTGTTTGTACAGTGCTGTAATATAAATGGAAACTCAGACTGACAAGAAGCTTTCACTATTCACTTCCTATCACAATTCCACCATTGTCTGCTCCTTCTCTTTGATGTCTGGTTAAAGAGACATCACTGAAACCCAGAATGAGGACAGCAGGTGCTATACGATCATTATGGACAGTTGCTTATACTGTGTGATACATAAGGCAGCTGGGGGAATGTTGGATGTGTTTGGAGATTAATTTCCTTTGGAATTTTGTCTTTTGCAAAGTCCCAGTTAAAATGTCAGAACATGCATCTGAGGCCACAGCTTCCTACTGGTGGATGCTGCTCTAACTTGCAGGAGTAACTGAAATGCACGTGCAAAGGTGCATCAGCAAAGTTGGAATGATTTTCGGCATCTCTTTCCTACAATATCACAGAGGAACACGGTACTTGGTAGGCAAGCGTGAAGTGTCACCGTTGTGGTCAGGAGCAGGTAATGGCTCAGCTCAGGCAGTCTGAGGATCCATGCAGGACGTTGCGGGATTGTGTTACGGAGGGAAAGTGCATTGGCTGAACATCTCTTTGCTTGCATGGAGATGTTTGAATTGCCAGTAGGTTCTAAAGTATTTTGATTAAATTAGGATTTTGAGTGGAAAACTCTCTGTGTCTAATCTTTTGCCCTGGGATTTTAATGAAGTCTTCCCAGGGGTGTGAGCAGGATTGATGTCCTTGCACATGTCCCGCCGTTCCCCAATCGTTCTTTCAGAGCTGAGCAGCTGTGTCCCAGCAGGAGCAGGTGGTGAAGTGGTCGAGCTGTCTCCAGCAGGAGGGGAGAGTCGGACACTGGAACACAGGGCTCGGCTGTGGAGCATCGTGCTGGGAGCCACTGCAGCCAGATGTCTGGGCAAACACAGCCAGGAAGGAGCTCCCCACACAGTGGTGCTCTGGCATTAATTTACCATCAGTAATGCAAGAGTGGATTATGACTTTATTCTTCCTGGAGTAAGTATTCCAGCCGCTAGCTCTGATGTTCAAGTCCTCTGGTGATGTATGAGTAGTTTTCTTCTAAACAAACACAGCTTAACTCTTGAGTTTTATTAAATCTGCCACAGACCTGCAAGGTGAGAAATTTCTCCATGAAAAAGAGGTCTTATGGTTTAATTTTGGAATGCTGTTTGACACAGCAGCAGCATCAGTTGTTCTTTCATCTGCTAGCCTAAGAGCAAGTATCAGAGGGGTGGCCGGCTCCATCCTTCCAGACAATGGGAATGGAATGAAGAGGTGAGACAGTTGCCTGAGCTCACATGCTATGTTGGTGGCAGAGCTGGCAGGTCCGATTCCTGATTCCCAGGTCAAATCCAGCACCTTATGCCAAGGCTGACCATTCTCTTCCTCTCGTGTTAATTATTGACAGTTGTTGAATAAGAACTGGTGATTTTTGTTTCTACTGTGTATTGCTGGCCCTTTTAAGGACACGGGGTTTTTATCCTGGTCCCCAGCAAACACATCTCACAGTGCAGAGCAGAGAAACAAGGCACATCAGCACAGAGGGCTGAACTGTGACCAGCACATCTCTGCAATGCAGAAGCAATCAGTGTGTTTCACAGGTGGTCTCTCTCCTCTGTCTTGTCAGTTCTCAGGCTTTACCCATGTGTGTCATGATGAAGCCAATGGGCTGCTGTCCCATGGAAGTCTCAATTGCCTGCATGGGACAGAGTTGCAGTGGGCAGTAAAACATCAATTCCAAATTGGTTGGCTTCTTCTATTGAATCCAGTTAGTGATCAGCCTTTGTAGAACTGGGGTGAGCTGACAGTCATCACCTGGTGACCTGCAAGCAAGGCTGAAGGTTTGTGCAAGTACTCCAAATTCACACATGAAGTACACACCTCTTGGTTTCCTGTATTAGCTGGACACAGATGGGTCTTGCCTGTGCTTGTGAGAGCCTGGGGTCACCTGCTCATAGGGACCTTAGACAGTGCCACAAAGCATCTCTAGGGGGAAGAGGGCATCTGTGGCAGGTGGTGGCTTAGTGTGATGATGGAATGTGTCCCAAATGTGATGCTGATAGTTCAGGTGAACAGAGGATTCAGTGCTTCATCCAGCTAAGCAAGCCACTCACTGGTATTTTTGAGGGTGATAGGGAGAGTAATGGCTTCTGATGGCTGTACTGAAAGATGGTCAGGATGGAAAAACTGGTTCTTAATGAGGCAGAAATAAACTGGTTCTTCAGTGTCTCTGATAGCAAGAGAGATCCAGAAAAACTTGTGTTTGTGTAGAGGTGCACGTGGGGTGAGTCTTGGGAGGAAATTCTTATTTTACATTTTCTGCTGAGGAAACAATCCTTGCTTTGAGAGTCTTGCCCTCCAGTTGATGGTGTTTTTCTTCCCTGCTGATGAACAGACGTCATCAGAAAGTCTCTTGTTGTTCCAGATTCTGTTTATCACGTATTTGAACAGAAGCTTGACAAGGGTTTTTTTCAGGTATTAATTATAGTTGACTGCATGGCTAATCCATCATCCTCTTTAGATGGAGTCACTTGGTGTTGAGTGATGTAACTTCAAATGTGATCCGTCTGCCATAGGTGAAGATGTAGCAGCTCTTTGTCAGAGCCATTCTGTTTTCACCCAACAGTATATGGAAGAAAGGCTAATTGTATAATGACAAAAGACAACATTTGGAAGGAGATGAAAGATTCAGACATTACAGTTCTGTGATTTCTCATTTCAATTCCAAAGTGAGAAGGGAAAACATTCTTGCTTTGCATGACCACAGTTCATTTTATCAGGTGTTTCTGGGCACAATCACTCCTTCTGAGTCCTGGGATGTGTTATCTTTTGTGATCCATGGCATACAGATGCTGAAGTACAAAGAAGTTCAGAAAGCACCTGTGGTTTTCACAGCCCTCTGAAATGAGACTGAAAATGGCTTAGCCAAGATACCACAGCTGAGCTGAGGATGGAGCTGATCCTGTCCCATCTGAGGAACCAGTGCCTGCTGGATTTATCTTTAAACAATCCAAGTCCAAGCTCACATCTTCTGAAATTATATGCCCTGCTAAAGTTTGCAGTGATTCATTTGGAGTGCATTTTATTGAGCAACCTCTTGGGTTTATTTTGAAAGAAAGTGGCTTTGAATCTGTCTTAAGTAGTCTGGATCATTTATCTTGCCCTTTTCTGCAGCTTCATGTGGTAACAGGGAAGTTTTTTAAGCAAGCTAACATAATTCAGAGTATGGATTTCCCCTGAAAATAGAATTGCGTAAGGCAGGAGCTTGAAGCATGACATCTCAGATAAGGTTGTTGGTCCACGTTGCACTTGTTTCTGAGATTTGTCCATAGCTGATCAGATTTGAGAAAGTCCTCCTCCCTGAGTGTGCTCCTTCTTTGTGCAGCACTGCATTTGCCTGTGGGATACACTGTGATTCCCTGGTGCTTCCTGCTTCCATCCTGAGGCACAAACATCCATCTCTCCCCAAAGATGAGTATGCACAAGTTGTTGCATTGTCTGTGTCTTAAATCTGCCAACACTATTAAACTTTGCCCTCTGAAGGAAGCACATTCCCAGTTTGGATCTCAGCTGATAGCAGATATCTTGCATTTGTGTTCATTAGTTGCCAACCAAGCTGGGCACAGTCCATTGCCCATCTGTGATGAGCTGCCATTATATTGATGGTCACATGAAAACTAGAGCAAGAGGCAGCGAGCAAAGTAACCTCACAGGTTTGTTGGACTAGAGTGGTGTGAGGGGCTTGAGACATCTGGAAGAATCCAGCCATGGAAAATCCCTGTTAGGGGGGTTTTGTGGGTAATTTCTTTAACTGGACTTGGAAAACTTGTTTCTGTCACAGAAATACCAACTAACTAAGCAATCACTGTTGCTTTTCATTAAAAAAAAAACAAAAACAAAAAACCAACATAGCCTGAATACAACAAAATTTAATTTATGTCTTCTCTGACAGTCAAAGTAAACTGGCCACCATGGGTTTGATCCATCTGATCCTGCAGAGGTGAGGGTTGCAGAGCTGTAGCTTATTGGGTGTCTTCTGGCAACTGCTGAGAAATTTGCAGTCCCATGAGTCAACGGGAGGTTTTGCATTAGCTTTAGGTTTGCAGTTTCACCTCAATTTCAAGGTCTCTGTTTTAATCTCAAGACTACCTTTGTTTTTCTGAGAAAAAAGCCCACTGATCCAGCAAACACTTTACTTCTGATTAGCATGTTAGAGTAGAACCTGACCCATGATACTAGGAAATAAAATGCTTAAATAGCTAAAATGGGATTTAAAAAAATGCAATTTATTAAATGATTTCTCAGTTGGTGATGTGTTTAGCAGGTATAGAAGGCAGAATGAACTAAAACAGACTTTGGCACTTCAGAAAGTGAGTCATTTTTTCTGTTGCATCATGTATAAACTTTTGCCTTCTCATGTATGTATGGTTGAAATTACTTTGAGGTTTTGAATTCTCACTTCAGCTCTCTGTTTTTTATTATTTTCAAACATTACTGAAAATGATGGTTGATAGTCTTAAATACTGTACTTGCATTGCCTTTCTCTGTAGTTTTGGTTGTTTGGTTTTTTTTATTTAAATAAGGCAATGGGCAACATGTAGGTGTTTAAATGATCTGGGGAGTTACTGGTGTCTCATGTTTTGGTAGGAGTAAGAGGAAGATGTATGGATGGATCCATAACATTGTGCTGGGGGGAACTGCTGACAATTATCCTTACCCTTGGGGACCAACCTAGAAATCCTTTTGCAGAGTGGTCATCTCTTTTCAAATTCTCAAGCATTCGTAGAGGTTCCTTGAAATGATTCAATGAGAGTCTAAGAGATACACTAGAAGGATCCAAGGTGACTCTGTGGGATGAGATGGTAGGAATCTCCCAGCTTATGGAATGTCAGCTGTGACCATGCAGTGCCTGGGCTGTGCTAGGGCAAGGCTTGAGCTGCAGTTTTGGCATCTTGGAAATGTAAAACTGGAAGGGGCTTTAGGAGGTGATCCTTTCCTTTTCCTGGCAGTATCAGGAGCTCATCTGGTAGCAGCCTTGTATGGTGTTTGTTTGTTGATGAGACCTGTGTAGCAGAGTGAGTTCCTCCTGGCCTTGTCACCATGACTTTGACCCTCCAGCCACGCAGATACAAAGTGTGTGAAAGAAGTTGCCTTTGAGCCTGTCCCTCACGTGTCTCCAGTTAGTCATTGCCTGGAATCTGAAATACTTAAAGCCCGCAGAAATCTTGCTAGGAACTCAGCTGAGTGTGCCAAGGTCCTCTGGGGTAGAGTTCAGCAATCTGAAGGTCTCACCTGATTACAGCAAGGTTGTCATGCAAGGTGACTCACATGAGATTATCTTTGATGTCACTGTTTCTTCCCGTTACAGTCAACAGGACAACCTGCTGGCTGCAGTTGTGACAGGGTGTTACTTGCTGGGTCTGCAGAGCAATGCTGTGGTGTGAGATGCCCTCTCGTGCAGCCCGGGCAGCACAGCTCGGTGCTCCCATTGGTGGCATCCCCAGGGGCGAGTGGCATGGCTGTGTGCTAACCAGTGTGGGTAAAGCCTAGCAGGGATCTTTGCTTTTCAGTTTTAACTGGGGATTTCAGCCTTAGGTTGGGTTTATGGAAAGCAGTGTGAGGTTTGGTTTAGAGAAGGGAAAGAAAAGTCTTCTCAAAAGCAATTTGTTTCTGCTTTCTGTGAGAGAGTCTTCCAAATGGACTTGGTCAGTTCTGCAGTATGATCAACAGAACTGGAAAAAAATACCAAGTGAAGTAACACTGTGGCTGTGGTAAACATGAACTGGGGCCTTGGAAGTAGCTAATGGCATACCACAAAAGAGTCTCCTTTCACCCACCACGTGCTGTGCCAGCAGCAAACACTGCCAGCGCTGGCGTCTAGCAGAGGAAAGCATCATTTGGCTCCCTTTTGGATTTCATTACTCTTCCTGCACTCCCTCCTGCTCACAGCAAAAGCCTTTCCAGTTGTAAAGAACTGAATTAACTGCCTTCGTGTCAGTGATGGATGAGGCGCTTTCTCCCCCTTCAAAGGGGCGAGCCGTGCCGGGGAATGTGGGCCAGTGGAGTTGAAAAGTCCAAGCAGGGGCAGGAGAGCCCGTGTGGTGACCCAGCTGTCAGGCAGGACACCCTGGGGACGGCTCCCACCAGTGCCCTGCGAGTGGGGAACAAAAACTACTCCCAGTACACTCAGCCGGCCTCAAGGCTCCTTTTTTTGTGTGTCCTTCTTTCAATGGACTTGGGCACATCCCTGAACACACAGCGGCCGTTTGTGCTGGGTTCACAGAGCCTCAAAGGCTTTCACAGGGTGCTCAAAGGAGGGTTAGCACACTGGTACTTGGGAGATCTCCTTTCAGGCGTCCATGGATAATCATATTAAAGGTGACCTTGTGAGCAGCGCTTTCCATTGTTGCCATATGTTTTGTCCAGTGCTTGAGTGATGTTGTGCATTGGAATGTATTCATGCATCGCCTAATTTAATCACCAGGCATAATCCCCTCTCCTGTTCTACACCCTTAGAATTTACTGGCTCCTTTCTAGCCTCCCCATGCATTGTCTGGGTCTCCTTCACAAACTAATACAGATGCCTGGAGATAATTTTATTTATTTATTTACTTTCAGAATGTATTTAAAAAATATAATCTCAACCACAAACCCAGCAACCTCTCCAAAGGGAGAGCAAGCACAGTGCATGCTCTAGCAGGCTGATCCTTCTTCCCTGTGATCCTTTTCTTCCAGCTTTTCCATAGAGAAATTAAGGATTAGGCTCATGAGTTTAAAAAACAGAAAACAAAATACTACGAATGGAAAAATGACTGAGAAAGTGGTGTGTCTCCTTTTAGTATTGTTGGAATGAATAACTAATTTTACAAACTTGACTGTCTCTGTAAAATATGGTGTTGGTTTCTGCCTTTAAAATTTACCACTTTGGTATGGACAACTCCTGTTCCAGGGCTGACTGGACAAAATTAACCCAACAAAGCCCCAAGTCCATCAAGCTGGGGAACTGGAAAACCCGATTTATGCAAGACTACTGCAAAAACCAGAGAGTTCTGCAAAAGCTTCCATGCTCCACAGCAGCCAGCCATTTCTAGGGAGAGTGGCTCTACAGAATGCCTTCTAAGGATAATTTCTAAAGATTTTTCTAAGATTTCCCTGCCCCAGCTGATGCTGCCATGTGGAGGGGTATATTAAAAATGGGAATTTGAGATTCGGTTGTGTTGTGACTTGCTTTAGGAGTGGATGGGATCAGTCCTGGCAAGGGAAGGCTGTGATGAGATTTTAGGATGATACATGATCAGGTGCTAGTATGCTGAACTCCCAGGGGCAGGAAACCTTACACTTGCTGAGGCAGATTGTTAAATAAACAACCTCATGCTTTGGTTCAGCTCTTAGATTGTCTTGCTCTGCATACAGTGTGTTGATACCCACAACTCTAAACAGTGGACTATATCCTGGATGTCTTTGAAACCTTAAACGTAGATTGTACCTGAATTACAGCTTTGAGTTTCCCTCTGTGTGTGTGTGCACATGCTCACATGAGATCCTTGCAGCCAAATTCTCACACATGAGCTCGCTGATCTTCTGTGACTGTTTTGGGTTTGATAGGAGGAAGGAGTGATGATGTAAAAGATTGCAGGTTTGTGACTGGTTTTAAAAATAGTTTTCAAATATTATGTATTTTCATTTTGAAGAAATGCAGTACTGCTTGGAAACCACAGCTACTGTGCATAAACCATGTTGAGCCCCTTACACATGTTAAATAACTGTGTGAAACAAAAGGTTGTAACAGCCTGCTGTGTGTCCATGCTACAAGAAGATCACTGATCCTACACCCCCACACTCCAACCCAGGGACTGATGGCAGTGTCACGGGCTCTGACATCAATTTGGCTATACAAAAATGCTTTACAGTTTACACCTCACCTTTTCAATGTGAACCTTGCCATAGCCCTTTCTGAAGCACCTACATGCAGAAATTGCTCCTCTGCTGAAGTGCAGCTGTGTTGGAGCTGGAGGAGAACAGTTGGCCATGGGTTAGCTGGAGGGCAGGGTGCCCGTCCCGCTGCCAGCAGGCTCTGGGCTCACTGGGACAAGTCTCCTGGACCCCATCCACTCCTGCTTCCTTCTTTGCCTGTCACAGAGGAGCTGTGGGGTCCATAGGGAACTGTGAGCAGGAGCAGGTGGTTGCCAGAGGAATTCAACTGAGCCACAGCCAGCCCCTTCCCAGGGGAGCCCAGCAGTTGTGGTAACAGCAGCAGCTCTTGCTGTCCATGGAAGTGGGCAGGAATGTCCTTGGAAAGCTTTGGATTTCCTGCTTCTGCATCAAGCAACTGTGCTTAGACATGCCATGAGATTTGGTGAAGTAAGGGAAAGGAGGTCCTGGCACCCACCTCTGCCCAGGGAGGAGGGAGTCAGCAATGCCTGGGTGGAATGCAGAGTGTTTTATGGCACACAGTGTTCGAGAAGATGCTGTGCAGCAGACAGTGGGCTGAGTGTGTAAGGCAGGAGAAGTCTTTTCATCTCCATGCTGCTAATCATGTCAGAGGATAAGGTTTGGCCAAGGACACGGCACAACTGCCTGCAGTCCTGGCAGGTTGTAACATGCTGCCAGAAAGTCCAGATTATCCCCAGAAAATGAGCAAAGCTGGAGTCAGCAGTGTAGGCCTGGACTTCAGGACTGCCAGGTATTTCACAGTAGCACCCCAAGGGATGGAAGGGAATGGCATGTCTGTCAAACTGAGATCAGCATGATGTGAGCAGGATATTCTATGTCTTCATAGTTCCAGCTCCAGTTTAATGGCAGATATAACAACCTAGAAATACTGTTGTGATCTCTGTAGTTACCTGGCAGAACCCTTATCGTGTCGGCACAGGGACTGTTCATATTTTAATGGGTTTATCTCTTGTATGGAGGGTATTACAAGCTTTCATCTGTCTTCAGTGCAACTCTACAGAAATCCCTCCAGGCATGAGGCAGTACCTGGGTGCTGAATTAATCTGTGCTCCTGGATTCTCACAGCTCCATTAATGGCTTAGCAGGGGAAGCAGCTAGCATTAACAAACTTAAGAAAATAGGATTTGCTGTGTTTGATCTGCCCTCAGCTCCTTGTATCCTCCCAATACCAATGACAAAGACTGGGTACATTATGGGAAGGCATAAATAGTCATAGAGAAGACACAAAATAGGCTGATTTGTAAAGTGTGTATCAGCATTCTCCAGAGCTCATAGGGTAAGGGAAAGTTGTTCTGTAGTCAGGTGCAATGAAAGACACCAAACCATTTTTTTCTCCTGCCACATACACAAAGACATCTGCACCCACAGCTCTTACCTTGCCTTTCCCTGTGACTTGAGGTGTTTGAAGACAGCGTGGTGTCACATCCCCCTTCAGGTAACCACTGCTATGTGCTCTGTCGCTGGCTTGAGGCTGGGGCAGCTCTCATAAACCATGTGGTGCTTTGAGAAGGGCTATTTGTCCACTCACATTTCATCCAATGAATGTTTACTGTTCCTGGTAGTTTTGACCTGTTTTCCATCACAGAAACTGCCTGGAAGGCACCACCATGTTTCCCTTCGTGGAGCTGTGTATCCATCATGAGCATCCGTCAGGTGCTGGATCTGCCCAGTCTTTGGGAGCTGCCAACTTCTGTAGCATTGTTCTGTACTGACCATGGGCTCTCACAAAATAGCAGGGTCAAGCTTGAAGTGAAATTTCAGGCTGCTTAAATGGGGGTCAGTAAGTTAAGACCTGTTTTCAGGCTTACTGTCAGGTGTCAGAAAAAACAGCAGTTGGGGATAATGACCTGTTGCCTGTAGTACCCTCTAATAAGAGCATACCAAGCAGTGGGTTTAGAGAGGGTTTCTACTTGGTTGTGTCACTTCTCATCTGATAAAAACATGGAACACACCAATTGCTTTTCCTAAGTCCTCAGACTCTTACCATTTTGGGACAGAAACTCCTTCGGCATCTCCTTCTGGTCTGGCTTTGCTTTTTTCCATCAGATCAAGATAGCATATACATAGGTTTCCATACTGCCCAACCTGTGACAAAGATGGTGTAGATCCCACAGACCCCTCAGGTCCTGGCTATGACTGACCGGGTGCTGTGGCTGCACAAAAGTGCCCATTTCTTTGGCTGCTGTCATTGGTCAGCTTAGAAGAAATTTCACATCGGCTGTACACCTAAAGTTCTTCTTCTTGTTAATTGTGAGAAATATTTCCTTTTTTTCATGGATACTCCAGCTCTCTTGGTTTGTCTGTTTACTGCAGGATTTTCAGAGCAATGGAGGTATTTGCTGCTCTGCCAGCCCCTGGTGGACGAGCCAGGTATTAAAAGGCCCAGGGTCTCGCTCGGTCCTGGGTGTCCGTGGGTGCTGCTGGTGACATTTGCTGCTTCTCCAGGCTCTGCATCAACTGCCGGTGCCTGTGGCTTTGGAAGGGCAGTGTCAGCAGCTTCCCCACCTCTCTTCTCATGCAGCAGACCCAGGTCTTGCCTGTTCCTGTTCACACCAGTTACAGGTCCCTGTGCTGCTCCCTGGCCTCTGGCTGTTTGCCTCTGATCTCTCCTGGGGAATTTTAACCCTCTGATAAGGTACATGATGTCTGAGTGCTGCCCTCCAGCCATCAACTTAGTTATGAACAGGGAACCTTCATTGCCATCAACTCTTAATTGCTTTGAGAAGGGTGTCCTGCCTTCCTAGGAGTCTCTGCGGTTGTTTCAAATTCCTGATTGCAATCTTAACTTCTTACTAGAACCTGAATCATCCTCCTCTCCCAAATTCCTGCTTTCACAAGTGAATTTCCATATCTCTCCAGTGAGGAAGAGACCATTGGGACTGGGCAGGACATAACTGCTCCCCAGTTAACTGTCCTGCTAAGACTGTAGTCATCATCAGTCTTCAAAATGCAAGAATGTTCTTGCAGCCCAGAATCTCTCATCTCTATTGAGGTGTCCAGCTTGTGAGGACTTTGTTATCGCACAAGGTGAAATCAGTGAAACTGTCTTTTGTCAGAGCATGGTTGGAGCTGGGAAAGGTGCAAGAGTCAGGAATGCTTTAAGGAGAGGCTGGGAGACTCTTAGTAATAGAAAACGAAACAGCCAAGCAGTGAAAGTTGGCATGTATCTTATTGTGTCACAAGTTTTTTTATGTGGCGTTTCCTAGGGATGTTTTGCTTCTATTTTCAAGTTGTTGTATGTGTAGAAAATACTTTTAACTTCATTGACAGTTCTCTAGTGGTCTGGGGCATGTGGTGCACTGTCACAATTTGTTAGCTTCTGAGGAAGGTATTTTTAATCCACAAATTTAAACTCTTTGCAATTGTATAATCCATATTTTAGTTCTGTGGTTTCCTAATCGTGCATCTAGAGAATGAGCTCATCAAGTTTATAAAATGAACGGAAGTATTCAGCTCTTCTTTCTAAATAAATCTGGATCCATTTCTTTGTGGATTGCATCTGAAACCTCTGATGCAGGCAAGTGTGAATGCTTAAAAATAAACTCATTTGCAGTTTATATTTTTGCCAAGTGGTGAAAGTTGTCTCGTGCCTTGTCTCTCTGGAGAGGCTCTCCAGCTTTGAGTTGCAGCAGTAAATACAAGCCAAGGGTATGATGCCAATTTGCCATTTTGGTGTCAGTGCCTGCCCGTCTTTGCAAAGGACCCAGCCACGCTCCTTCCTGGTTTTCCTGTACTCCTGAGCACCTGTAGCAGAGGTTTTGGGGGCCACTGAATATCAACAGGGCAGCCCTCTTACGTGCTAGGGAACATGTTAGGGTGACTTTGCTCCTGTGATAGGAAGACCCCAGGGTCCTCATTGCATCCCAGAGCGGATACTTGGAGAGCAAGACCTGCTTCAGCCTGTGGGATAATTTAGTGAGAGCTTAATGTGGCTTTGAGTCCCATGCTGGGAACCTTTGGGTTTCCAGATTAATTTAAGGGGTAGCATTATCTGCTATCTTCTGTCTTCCATGTCAGGGATTCACCGCTTTGCATGTTTTATGCAGTTGTATAATGCAGGCAGCAGCAAAGTAAATGATAGGATTTTAAAATAGTAATCTAAGATTAGCTCAGTTGCTTAGAGCATGGTGCTATTAACACCAAGGTTGTTGGTTTGGTCCCCTTAGGAGCCATTCACTTCAGAGTTGTGGTGATCCTTGATGATCCCTGTGGGCCCCTTCCAACTCAGAATATTCTGTGATTCTGTGAGTGTATCACCTGTAGAAGGAAGCAGAGGCATTCACACCAGAGTAATACCCCAAACGAGTTTCAGCTCCTTCTCCTAGGCTGGATTGGCATTTGGGTTGACATTGTTCTTAGGCACATGCATGGATTTTGTAGCATGTTAATAGAAGTATTTTGCTGAGGACACAGAGCAGCAGAGATGGCTTTGGGAGCCTCCCAGAAAATATAAACCTTCCCCTGAAAATTGTGCTTTTAGGGATGGAGAGAAGGAATCCTACCAAGGAGGCAACAGTTATGATCATACCAGTTTAGGACCAATTCATGACTTCCAACCAGTAGCAACAGCAGTCTCATAACAAGGTGCTGAGATTGGCCAAAAATTTGCTGTCTGCAAAGCCAGAAGGAAAGGACTGCTCCCACCAGTGTGAGAGGTAACTAGTTGTGCTGGTAGTAAGTTTCCTTGTCTTTTCTCTTTTTCCACTGTAGGACTTTTCGTCTTTCCTGTATTACCCCCATCCTGTCCTTATGACATGTTCTTCAGCTACTACCCAGGGTCTTTCTGCAGTAATTCTGAGCTGCAGCACAAATAGCTCATGGAAGAAGTGCTTTGGTCTCAAGAACAGCTTCTTTAAGTGAAAACACAGCTGTGAGGTTTGCAGCCTGTGCTTCTGTAAGGGCTTGTCCAGGCGGCACAGCCAGCACCGCTGCTGTCCTTCCAGCACGCAGGAATTGGGAAATCCATTGTGAACAAGATTGAGTTTGATGGCCTGCGTGGAGGCAGATGGATGTATTTTTAAGGGATGAAGTGCCAGAAAACTTTGTGATTACGTTACTGGAGCATGGCTCGTTTTTTGTGGTTTTAGAAGTGTGTGTCAGGACTTCAGGACTATTTTCTTTCTGGGTCAAACCCGAAGTGTGGGCGGGGCATAAAAACCTGCTTGATGAGTAAGTTTATTCTTAAAAAGCTTTCTAGAGCTTGCTGGAGAGGGGAGCCTTTATTCCAAGAGGGAGCAGTTACCAGTCTTTTTGGACTTCCATGAAAATCGGGTTAAAATTGAATGAGTGCCAAAGGTTAAAATGAATCCCTGCCTTTCAAGAGACTGTTTTTAGTGTAATCTTTAGATCCAGTTCCCTGGGTTTTGTCTTGGAGGCTCATGTTCTGCCTCGCCTCCTTGCCCTGGGTGAACTCTTTCTGCTTGAATACCCCATCACATCAGTGGAATTACCTTGAACAGTTCTAACCAAGGCTGGCCGGAGCATGCCCTTACAGTGCCCTACAATTGGGACAGCTGAAATCTTTGACCTGGTTGTTTGGCTGAACCAGTAATACCTCTCTGATACAGGGCGTGTGTAGAGAAAATGCTGCATCTCATGACAAAGGTTTGCTGCTCAGAGCCGAGGCTGGGAACAGGGGGATCCAAGCCAAACCATTTACTCAAAGGGCATGCAGAATTTGCCTAGTCAGGTCAATATAGGTACTGGCGGCGTTTCAGCAGCCAGGAGAGTGCTCCTCATGCTCTCTCCTTTTTGGAGCTACCAGGCTTTATCACATGACTGAGCCCCTGACTACTGCAGGTCTAAAATACTCTTTGAAGTGAGGTCAACTGCTGGCTACACTGAAGCCCAGGCAAGCCTGGATGTCTATGACAGTGTGAAACACTCCCCCCCTTCTGAAAATCCTCTTTTTAGCCTAGGTGGAGAAAACTTCCTCAACACCCTCACCAAGGTGCTGTCTCCCTGAGCAGTGTGTGGGATCTGCACAGGAGTCAGGCAGCACAGAGCTGTCAGTACACTGAGGGGCAGCTCCCTGAGCCCTTCTGCTTTCACTGGTGTCTCGTGTCTGTCCTGTGCGCTGATTTGGTGTCTGCTCACCTCTGCCAAGGGGGGTGGGAACCCTTGGGAGAAGATGAAACACAAACAAGTGTTACGTGCACATAGCCTTCAGTGCTTGGCCAGGAGATGACTTTCCTTGAGGTGGCTTCCCTCAAGGTTGTGGCATTACCTTCTCCTTGAGCCTGCAGTACATGCCAGCAAAGTTCACCAAGGATCAGCCATGTGCTGTGGGTACATTCCTTTGCTCCACTGACCACTCACAGGACAGCACACTCATACCTGCTTGATACGTTGAATGAGATACTCCCATCCTCAAAGTCAATGGTGTCCTGCACATCAAAGAGCCAGTCCTAGCCCTGTTGAATTTCAGTGCCCGGCTCCTCTTCTGTTTGGGTGTATTGCAGTTGTGTCTGGTGACAAGCGAGCCTATCCATCACTGTATCCAAAGAGATCCCAATTACTCCTTTTGACAGGTCTTATTCATGCACCTCCCTGTGCCTCTGACATCTCAATTATTGATGGAACTCTCCTGGTAGGCAGCACTCTGTTCTCAGCATGGCTGTGTTCCAGCTCCCTTTCCTGTTGAGTTCATGCACACACCATGCTGAACGCTTCTTTATTTGCAAAGCCATTGAAGTGGAAAGGGATCTTTATTAGCATGTGAGCTCCAGGGCTACAAAACCAAAGGGGGCAGTGCAAGCCAAATCACACCACAGTTCAGCGATGGGAAATTTCCCTCTCCTCTCCCAGTGAGGCCCAGCAGTGTCTTGTAAAATGAAATTATCTCATATGTTTAATGGCGAAAATACCTTGATGTGATGAACCTTCCTTGCGATGGGGTCACTCTGCCCTTGCATTTCTCTAAGAGACTTAGTTCCCCATTGCCCCTGCAGGCATAAAATGTGGTATTTTGAGGAGGAGTGCCCTTTCCTTTCCCATGGCATTAGTTTGTTTGCTGGTTTTAGAGCAAGCTTCTTCTGACAGGGAACACTGACATGCACGAAAAGGAGCTTCAAAGCAGCAATGTTGTCTTGGAGCAATGTTGTCCAATTGGTAAGAGTTAAAGCTGTGCCACATGGAGGATTGCAAAAGGCTGCTTGTTTTGTAGGGCTTCGTGTGTCCAGGAGGCTCTGGATGTTTTCTGATATTAGTGCAGCAGAATTCAGATGGAAGAATGATGAAGTGATTGATCAGGTCCTGACATCTGCCCCAACCTTGCCCTGCGACCTTCTGTAATGCACAAATAACCAGAGGTTTTGTGTGAATGAAGACAAAAGGGTGGCTGCAGGAAAAGATTGGAGCAGAGAGAAGCAGCAGCACAGGGATACAGAGAGCTGGGGAAGGACACTTGAGTCTGTTCTTGAGGGTCTATGACAGCAGGCACTTCATAGATTAGCTTTAGCATGAAAGTAAAAGTCTGTGCTGATCTTCCAAAGCACTGAGGTGTTGGGAAGTGTAAGTGTCTTTGCAGTGAGCACGACCATGCAGAAGTGAGCACGTGTTGGAGAGTGATCTGCGGAGCTGTCCTGTGACTCCAGTGACAAAGAAGATGTTGAGTGGGTGTGGACAGCCTTTTTATGCTTAGTAGGAAGCTTACAGTCTCTCCATCCCTCTGTGCCTCCTCCAGTGCTCAGGCAGTTCTTCTCTACCTGCCTTAGCTGCTCTTTTTCCACCCTGTGATGAGTTTTGCCTGGGGGCTCCGTGCTCCCTGCAGAGGCCAAATGCCACCAAATGAGCTAAGGCAGTCGGAGTGTTGCCAGAGTGCTGCCGGTGGCCTCACAGTCAGAGCCTGGCTGTTCATTCAGGGTCTATAAGGACTCCTGGTCTGGGTGACAATCCCTCTTCCCCCTCCTGGCTGACCATGACAGTGCATCAGCAGGCCAGATCTGCACAAGAGCATGGTTAGTGCATCAGTGACAGCATGGAGTTATACATCTCTGTGTGACAACCTGACCCTGGCATTTCTCTGAGTGGGGTCCTCTTGTCACTGTGGGTTATGGCAGCATCATCTTGTCTGACAGCATTGCTCCAAATGGTCAAGCCTTGTAAAGTCCCCATTACCCATGCCTTGCCAGCACTGATGGGTAGCAGAGATGGCTGAGTCTGCCAGGTAGGGTGTGTTTTACTTGTCTGAAATACCATGAGCAGACAAAGAGGCATTAAAATAACAGAAAGTTGAAAACCTGTTATCTTTGGGAATTGCGAGCTTTCCTTTTTGAGTAGGCAGGTTCCATGGGACCCCATACCCCCAGATGGCGGAAAGGTCACCTTCCCATACCTGATTACTCTACAACTTTCCCTGGCACCCTGTCCAGACAAGACTGTTTTCCTTCCCAGCCCTTTTCCTTCCTTTCCTCACCCTGGACTTATCTCCTTGCATGGGTCTGGCTCCAGCCTCAAGCTATGCTCAGGACTCAGAGCCCAGGTGAGCTGTAACCAGAGGTGCTCATTTATTGCAACCCCAGGGCCCATTTAGCTGAGAGCTGCAAACCAGAAACAGGCATTCCTGGATTGTCCTGCTCAAAATTATTGTTGTAAGTGGCTAAAGTCACAATTTTCCCAATTATGCACTTTTCTTCATGTTTTGTCTACACCATTCTGTAGTGCCATGCCCATTCCACAAAGCAAAGGATCTGGTGGAGCTGTGTCTGAGATAACTGTTGTACCTTTTGCCTCAGAGGTGCTTCCTGATGTTCTAGCAGGAAGATTTTGGAAAACCTGTCACAATAAAAATGGTTTTGAGCATTTCCCAGTTTCTCCTTTAGTTCCTCAAACCAGGGCTGGTCCCTTGGGAGGACTCTGGTTATGAACCACATATGGCCAGCAAGGTGATTGCTTGTCACCCTCGAGGAGGTTTCTTTGTTTCTTGCTGACCTCTTGCTCCTGTGGGGTAGCTGCCATTTGCCTTTATAGTATCTGGAGAGGCTGGATCCACAGCCAGGCGTCATGAATCTTGGCCAAAAGAAGTGTCCCCAGCCAGCTGTACTCATCCTGCCTTAGACTGGGACTGAATGATCTGCTAAGCTGTTGTAAGATCAAGATTTGCAGGAAGAGATGTTGTGGTGAGCATAAGAGATCACTGTCTGGACAGAGGTATGAACTGTGATATGTGTACCACAGGCACATGTGTGACATGGTGTTGCATGATCATGTGTTTCAGAATGGCTTCCAGGGTTAGGGGCATAGAAATTAAAGGAGATCAACAGAATTTGGCATTGGCCAAGTTGGGTCTTTACTGTATATTCAAGATGGTGAATTTTTCAATGGTTTCGTGACATGCAGTTTTATTTGGTCAGTGAGAGCACAGCATATGACTTTGCTACCCTTTAGGGAAGGGAAAATCAGTGCATCATCTAGTGACTCAGCACACAGGGTTTCTTAACAGCCTACGGGAGAAAGATATTTTAATGTTGTGTTCATTCCTGAATAAGCTGTTAATTCTGTGTTCATTCCTGAATAAGCCATTAATTTGAGTTACCAATTTTCTTGGAACCCAGAGGAGAGGAGTCTGTGATCAAATGGAGTGGCTCAGCACTGCTCTCTCCTCCTTTCCCTGTTTAAAAAGGTTTGATCACCATGACAAACCTCCTTCAACTTTTAGCCCTTCCCAGACCATTTCAAGAGTCCTGGACAATCCAGCAGTGGCAACAGCCAAGCTGGTAGTAATCTCTGTCACCCCCAAAAAGTGCATAAAGACTTGCAGCTACCTCCTCAAAGGATGCTGTCCCTCTAACTCAGACTCCTGGCTCTGGATCAGGGTCTGCAGTCCTTTTGCTGACTGAGCCCAGGGGCTGCACCTTGTGGCTGTGAGGGCTTGTGTGACACTGATCTGGGAGCCAGCTGCTTTTCCCTGGGAAATGAGGGGCGGCTTGGATATGCAGGACTGTTGCAGGACTCAGTTCCGTGCTGTTTTCTGTTTTCTAGGCAATTCAGTGTATAAAATCACTGGAGACATTTTCAGCAAAAAAGTCTCCCCACAGAACCATTCCGCTGCTTGTTGAAAGAGGATTAATTTTTCCCCCTTAAATAAAATGAGGCATGTTTGAAATCCAAAAAGCCTTGCTGAATGCCTTCTTGGAGCTGCAAAGAAAGCAGCTTCCAGGTCCCATCATAGCCTGCTGCCGGAGGCGGATCCAAACTGCAAACCCTTCTAACAGCTCTTTAATAACTCTGCACAGAAGGAAAAATCTGTCACCTTTCCCTCTGTGGTTTCTCCTCTCTTCTAAGGCACTGGAGGAACGATATGGAACCGGGAAAGTTTTCAGAGAAAGACTCGTGGGAACTACAGCTGCCGATGGAGAAACTCATTTCTTTAGTGTCTGAGGGGAACCGCAATCGCTTTGGTGAAGGGTGGTGTGTGTGTGTGGGTTTGGAGGGGTGAGCTGTTATGACCCATGCATTTCAGAAGAACCACGAACACTTTATAGTAACAAAGGGTGGAAAAAGCAAGAGGTTTCTGCAATGCATGTGACTTTTCCCTGAGGTTTGGAACCCCACGGTATGTTCCAGGCCATGGTGTTTGCGTGTCAGGCTTGGTGAGTTAAGCTTTCCCCCACAAGCCTCGCTAGAATTTGCTATGATGACTGAGAGCCTAAAATGTTGCTTTTTTTCCTCTCTCTTTTCATTGTGCAGATGAAGCTTTCGTTTACCTTGGACCAGGAGAGTGGGATGCCTCAAAGCTGTCATGTGTATCAGTACCGGGACAGCAACAGGTAAGTCCTGTGGAAGATTACATGCAGCAAATACAGGAAGGTGCAGTGAAAGGAGGCTGCCCTGCCTTCTGGCAAAGGGATCACAACTGCTTGTACCACTTAAAAGTAAATTAAGGCAGGCCTCAGGCTTGACCTGAAACTGGGAGCAGCTCCTGTAAAGGCCAGATCCTTTAAAATACATGAGGCCCTGCAGCCCCCTTTTTCCTGCAGCTTTTAAAAGCTGCTTTATTTGTCTAAAAGGCCTGCTCTTGGGTATCTCAGGCTATGGCAGAGCTCACCCAGGCTTTGCCATGGGGTTTTTGCAACTCACTGTTTTGTGCTGAGGTCATTCTGGGAGCGTGGGCTGGGGAAAAACACCCAGAGGCTGCTGAAAAGGGCAGCCCTCACTTCTGCCCAGCTGGACCCACACAGCGCCCCATTCTCTCTGCTAAAGCTCATGCTAAAGTTCACGGAGTAGCCTTTGTGGTACTGTAGCTCCAGTGCAGCCACGTGCTCTGTTTTTGTAAGGTACTATATGATATTCAAGCTTTGGATATGTTCGGAGCACAGAGTCCTCTATTTCTAGGTATTCTGCCTATTTTTACTAGCTGCTGCAGTGAATTGGCACCCAAGCTGTTTTTATATCAAATCACATTCTCATTATCAAATTGACAGCAGCAGCAGCAGAATACCAACATGTCATAAATCCATGGTCTGTTACTCCACCCATGTAGTTCTTCTTCTTGCCAGTTATTGAAGCTAACTTAAAAAAGGAGGGTATATGAAATTGTCAATGAACAGAACAGTCTGTAATTAGATCTGCTCTGAAACACCGACAAGAACAGTCCCAGTGAGGAAGAGGGACATCTGCAAACACACAGATTCCTTTCTTAGCCAAGACATCTTAATATTTAAAAAAGAAAGATCATTTGTGGCACAGAGTCCTTCCTGCTGGTGGGTGGGTGATTAGCACATGGTCCCATCCTGACTGTCCTGGCCCCAGAGGCTGATATGAGCAGAGTTGGTACCTGCAGCACCACCTAGCTCACAGGGAAATGTGCAGTTCAGTGCCAAAGCATAAAATCAACAAGGGAGGGATGTTTGTTTTTGAGGTTTTTAAAGGCAGCAGCACACAATGGACAGCGAGGAAAACGAACCCCCCAGGCCTGTTGGGGTGTGTTAAGGTTGTTTATAGACCAGTGTTTCTAATTGTGTGGTCTATATCTCAAAAATCAGTAGCTGTGGGGCTTTTGCCACAGACCCTCCTCTCCCCAGGCTCTGGTGTTTTGTGGCATTGTTTGAGGAAACTCCAGGGATGGGAGTGGAGCTATTTTGTTTAAACTCTTAAGGCCGACAGCAATTCCACTTGGAACCCTTGCTCTGAACTGTGAGGGGTCCAGTGTGTGTGACAAAGTAGCTGTGGCATGTTGTCAGCTGTTGATTTAGAGATGTATGGCTGTGTCCTGCGTTTCTGGCAAGTGTGAGAGCTGAGCCACCCTGGGCCATCATGGCTTGGAAAAATACAGGGCGAGCAGGGTGATTGGAATTGCAAGTAAACCCAGACTTCACGCATGTCCAATGGATCCGAACTGCAGCTACACCTCCCTGCAAGCCCCCAGTACAATGCTTTGTATTTTATAACTTGCTTGACCAACTTGGAGGAGCAGGATCCCATTTTCCAGGGAGAGCCTGGCTAAGGTTGCACACGTGCTTATCCCCCTAAACCCTGTGCATGCAGCCCAGCACTTCCAAAAATCCTTGGCCAGTGAACTGAAGCGTGAAGGTCTGTGTTACTGCTGACATATTTTTGCAGGTAAAACACTCTTGAGCCAGACGTGTTTGGTTCTCGCTGTACGCAGGGTGATTTTGGAGGAGTTCACGTGTGCTGCAGCTTTATTAGCAGCAGAGGTTTGCATTTGAATAGTTTGGGGAAGGACTGGATGTGGTTCCTGCTCAGCCAAGCAGGAACAGTTCTTCTCTAACACTGGACCTGTCATAGGGTTAATTTGACATCCATAGAGTAACATGGCAGTCGTCTTGATAGTTGTTACTTATAGCAATTTTCCAGGGTAAATTGTAGGGCTTGTGTTCTCCTGAATGTAGTCAGGACCCAAGTGGGTTAACAGCTCTTCTGCCTCCTTCTAAAGACGTAGCCACAAGTTAGAGCTGTGTAACCTTGGTAGCTACACTGTGTTTTGAAGCCGTTTACATCCCAGAAAAGAAAGGCTGGTGACATACTGCAAACTCATGCTTGGGAAAGACTGGAAATGTGCACCCCAGAGCCTTTGTCAGAGCATCAGGCCTGGGACCTGCTCTGGGGAAAGATGACAGGAGTGCAGGTGTGTGAGGCTCTGGAGCAGCAGCAGTTTTACCAGGAGAAGGCTGAGGGGATTCTGATCAACAGAAACCCATTCTGACCTGGGGAGTGTACCTGATGTCCCAGAGATTTGTGTGAGCCAGGCTGTGTGTGCCAAGGCTTGGTGTCACCCTTGTCACTGAACGAATGTCCCTTCCCCTCCAAGTGGCAAATGCTGTTCCAAGCTGCAGCCAGACGGGGCCAGTGGAGATCAGCGGATATTGGTCTCCTCACTTGCAGAACAAAGGACTGCGGCATTGCTGAAAGTGTAATTACCAGAGCAATTAAAATTTCTATTGCTTAGGCTAGAAGTGCAAGTACCATGCAGGCTCTTACAAGGGCAATCAATTGGAATTTGTTCCCTTTAAAATGATAAAACCCTTCCAAGGAAATCTCACCTGCCCCTAGCGATTACCTGCCTGCCTGCAGGAACATTCCCAGGCCCAGCACTCACCAGGTTCCCACTTGACTATTACACCCTGGGTGCTGAGCACTTCGGGTAGACCAGACTTGGTGGAGCCTTGGAAGCTTTGGATTGAGAGCAAGGCAAGAGAGGTGCTTGGAGCTATGGAGGACCGAGACTGCGGTCACAGGGCTGAGACCAGGGGACATCACCTCTCCTCTTCTTCCTTCTCAGACCTAGACACTTTCATCCCCATGGCTGCCAGTCCTTCCTGGCCTTTCAATCCTTCCTCACCCCAGAAGAAATGGCTTGACCTAACAGCAAGCAATCTGCTTTCTCATTTTTAAGCCATGTTGCTTAAATTCTCCCTAGTGGGAACCAGCAAGTGTAACACAGACAGAGCCCTGCTCTGGGCTCTGCAGGACACTGCCCTGCAACGGGAGCACTGTGCCATGACACAGAGACAGCTGGTGGGGATATTTGGAACAGAAAAGTACTGTCAGCCTTCACATGGCCCCAGAGCAGTGACATCCAGGAGAGGACAGCTCTGCCAGCCATCCCGTGGTGTGACTGTGACACGCATTGGGTGTTAACAGTGGGAATGGCTTCTGTCACTGCCTCTTAACACAGGCTGGGTTTCCCTGATCCTGCACAGGATCCCATTGCAAAACCCAACTAGGCAGTAAAGGACCATCAAGTCCAGTCACATCCACTACCATGGCTCATGAATCCTGTCTTACAACACGCAGTCACCAGTCCCCACTTTAGGAACATGATTCTGACTGTGCTGAGGAAGCGCTAGCTGCCCACTCTGGATCCTGCCCAATGGGACCAGTCCTGCTCCTGTGGGCTGCCAGGCAGCAGGAAGGAGGAGGTCTGTAAAGGTTACAGGTGGTTGTGTGAGACTTCTTCCAGCCTGTGTGGAGGAACAGCCAAAGCCAATTCAAGATCCCCCTGGAAGAAATTAATTGTGAGAAGTCTAGTGTCTTTTGGATGCATCCAAGAAATAGAAAATTCAGTCTGTTTTTCTGCATTCACTGTTGCTATCCAGACTTTTCTCTGGAGACCTCCTATGCTCTGCTCACCTACCCACAGCAAGTCTGATCCTTCAAATGCCTTTGTCTTCCCTTCCAAGACTCTCTGATTACTACCACCTTTCTCAGATGATGCAGTGCTCAGGGTCCCTGCCATCCCAGACCTTCTGAGAAGCAGTAAATCCCTGTCAAGTGTGACATTTCCTTGTCCCCAGCTGGTTCTCCTCTAATATGGTTTTCCTGCTCCCTCAGTCTCCAGGTTTTGATCTATTTTTAAGGTCCCTTCCCACATCCCAGATTCCGCCTTTGCTGATAGACCAGCTTGCGGCTCGCCAATGAATTTCATTTTAATTCCTTGCTGCAGCTGCGGTTTGTGTCAGGATTATGAATTTGCAGTGGGGACTTTCATGTTCTCTTCAGAGTAATTTCTAAACCCAGAGGAGCAGCATCTCGCATGGAAGCACTTAGAGACCTCTTACAAAAGCAGCATTGGAGTATTGATCATTTTTTCTCTCTGGGGACCCGGAGTGTTGCAGATCGAGCTGCTGTGCAGTGTAGCCACTTGCGGGCAGCACCACACAACTCTTCAGAATGAGAAGTGAAAAATAGCTCCAGTTGAAAGGAAAAGTGGTGCCCCCTTTTATATGGAGATCAATGATGCCTGGTACATTGGATTATCAGTTAAAACACCAGGACTTCAAATGCCAGGGTGCATGCACTCCTAATGCTGACAGGCTCATGATACATAATGCTGTTTGGGTTACCAACTGAGCTCCTCTGTGCAATCTTTTCATAAGGTGACTGTGATATCAGCAGTGATGTACCCAACGTTACATCAGGAGAGCCAAACTATAATTATGCTGGAATTGTTTGAACGGGTTATTTGTCACTAACATTATCTCACTCCATTTATTGCTCCCATTCAGGACTGCAGCATATTTGGTGTAAACAGAGCTGGGTGGAGGTTTGGGGGGGGTTATTTTTCTGAAAAGAGCAAAGCAGAATTGTTTGGGATTTATTCGTTTTTGCTAGGAGAGCTATTGAGTGGCAGTGCTAGGAACAAAATATGTAAAGTAGCTGACACAGCGTAAGTGATTTGTTTTCAGAGGTCCTTCCCAGGTGCACGGCTCATGTGTTGGACTTTAGCACAGACCTGGTTGCTCTGCAATGAGCTGGCAGGTTTACTGTAAGGTGTTTTGTTCCTTCTGAGAAATTGAGGCTTACAGAGTGAGTTGTTTGCACAAGGAGCTGCTGCACAGCTCACACAGTCCTTGGGTGCCTGACCTGCCTTATTACATGGTTGTTCCATGGCATGCATCCCAGTGGAGCAGCACTGCTTGTGTTGGTGTAAAGGAGCTCCCCTGGTGGCAGCTGATTTTCTGGTTAGTGATCAGCAAATATGTGCTCTGCCCCACTCTGACCTACAAGGCCAGGGAAGTCTCTGAATGTAGCATCTTCTCATGTTTGTCTTGTCTTGTAGGCTGGAATTTCATGGGGAAAATCCATGCACGTGTCACTTGACATCACAGAGTTGGATGGATGCTGTCTGGTGTCAGTTATGCACCTGAAACTTAGGAAATGCCTTGTTTAGATTTCAGATCAAAATAAAATCAGTGCAATTTCCAGAAAAAAAAGAAGTAAGAAGAGTGAGTACATTGGAATTTTTCTTTTGATCCATGTCTTGTTTTTTGTTTGACTTACTGCCACTAAACTTTACTTAAGTACATCCTTCACCTTGCAAAGCTTACACGGGTGGAGTCGAGGCAAGGCTGGTGAATTGTTCTGTCACGGTACATGGAGATAAACCAGTCTTCCTGGTTTTGGCTTTGGTTCAGTGAAGGGTAAATTGTCCAGGAGAATAAGTCTGGAAGATGACCTTTAAAACTTCAAAAGATACGTAATGCTTCCTGCCTAAGGCATGAGCTTGGTTTTCTGTTTGCCACCTCCAAAGGCTGCTGGGACATGTGCTGCAAAATAGCCTTTGCCACTTGAGACTTTGAGGAGCAGAGAGCTGTTCTTTCCTTGCAGAACGGCCATTCCTAGCTGGGGAAGGGCTTTCACAAAAGGCTCTGCCCAGGTACTACTTTGCGGCTTTTCTTGACACATCTGCTTCCACCTGCCACCCTGCTGCTTAATAACAGGTTTCCAGTCTGTCAGAGCTGTAGAAATAGTAACTGCCAAATCCTTGGAGTGTCAGTGCTGGGGTGGGGGGGATGCAAATGGAAAAGGTGATCAAGGAAACCCACCTTTCCCTTGAGCCAGCACATGTGATTTAGAGATAACTTCATCCCTTCCAAACAAATGTTTGAAGCTATCTTTGATGGCCTACACAATATTCCATAGTGACCAGTAGCCCTCGCTAAATCCTCATGAGGTTTCCAAAGCAGGCAGTGCATACTCCCACCCTTAAGGGGCAGAAAAGACTGAGATCTTAAATCCCAGTAAGTGTGGGACCTCCCTTCTCTCCCTGGATTGAATCAGAGGAGTTTGTCATCTTATTTGTTTTCCTCTTGGGGAGGAGCTGTAAAACCTCCTTGTTGTCAGTGTTAGGTGTCTGGGTATTTGGCGGCAGTCAGGTAGGTGAGAAAATCATCTGCTGCTGTAATTGAGTCAGAGATGCTGTCTCCATGTGTCATCCTCCCAGATCTGTTTACGTATCCATTTGTTTAACAATAGGTTTGAAAGCCCTCAGCAGCATTTCAGCACCATTTCCCTGGCCTGTGTGTGTCTGACTAATGCCAAAGGCAATGAGCTATATCTGGACTAGAATTATTAACCTATGGATGTGGGTTTCTTAGCCGCCCTGAATTAGTTGAGTCTATGATTAGCCCTTACAAACACGGGAGAAGACAGATCTGACATGGGAAAGAATGAATAATAGTCCTTCCATAAGAAGTACCTCTCAGTTTCACCTTGAACCCAAGTTGCTGGCTTGATTTTGTATCATGGAAGGCCCTCTCCTAGGCTGAGATCTGGCTAGAAAAATCACCCAACCCCCTAGCTTTCCCTCTTCTAGTAGGATTTCTAGACATACTTTTAAAATAACAAACAGGGAGTCCTAGTTTTGACTTGGTGTGTGTGTCCTTGAGTGTATAGGCATAGTGCAGAGTGACTTCTCTGGCCACTCTGTGATGTAACAAGCAGGGAGCACTGGGACAGCAGGTAAGTGCATGTGCCACCTTCTTTAGCTTTGTCAAGATGTTCTTTAGGTACAAACTAAGGATGGAGAATTGCTTGTAGTGGCAGACAGTGGGGTAAGACTGAAGGTGATGAAGAGAATCCTGAGTATTTGGAGCTGACAGTGATGACAGATGCTCTGCTTAGAGATAGACCTGCTATTCCTGCTTTCCGGCCTTGGAGGATAGACCTGCTGTTCCTGTCCCCCATCCTGCTGTTTGATCTGTGCTTTCTGCCTGCAAGTAGTGAGGGTTTCAGTTTGCCGTGGGCAGGATCTCTATGGTCTGTTCAGCACTAAGTACCTTCGTTCCCCAGGGGATTGGCAGTGTAAACTGGAGTAACCGGGTGAATTGTCAGCCAGCTGGGATTGCTCTCTCATAAAGAGCCACTGACTGAAAGCTGAAGCTTTCATATTAGAAATAAAGCACGCATTTGAAAGGCAAGAGAGATTAACTGGCAAATTGTGCCAAGAGAAGACCAGGGAATTCTCTTTCAAGGACAAATGCAGTTCTGGAAGGTGTTTTAGACCCTATGTGTCAGTTTATTTGACAGAGCAGTAGCAACCTGAAGGCCTCCAGGCACAGGAGATCAGCTGATGGAATAATCCTCCCAGTCTGAAGTTCCTGCCACATTGCTCTCTGTCAATGTAAAGGATCAGCTTTGCACTGACACCACTCCTCTCTCCATGTACTCTGTCGAGCTGGGCATTCCATGTACCTTATTGTGTGAAATTATAGCCTCACAAAAAAGAGGGTGAGAGTGGAAGTATCTCTTCTTATCCTATCCAGGGCAAGTAGGGTGGCAGTTCTACTTTTCCAGCTACTGCTGTGCTTTGTTCTGGATCCTTCTGCTTTTTCAGTGTTTTTTCCACAGTTCAGAGCAACTAAATCAGTCCAGCAATGGACTTTGCTCCCTCCACACCTCCCTGCTTCTTCTCCACAAAAAAAAGGAACTCCAAGTCACAAGCATGTTTTGTGTGCTCAGCTCCTCACCGTGTCAAGGTCACCCTGAGTGGGGTTCCTGTTACAGCTTAGCCCTTTCACCTCTTTCAATTTGTCATGCATTAGTCAATCTGGAGCCTAATGGATTTGTAACCTGACTTTGCCTGTATCATCTGAGCCATTCCCAGCAATGTAAGAGGATTTGGACACAACTTCCTTTCAAGTTAATGGAAAGATCTTGCTTGGAAAGAACCTGCTTGAGGATCTGAGTGTACTTTGCATTAATGTTTCCATTAATTTTAATGGGAGATGTTTCTAAATGCCTCAGATCAGCTTTGAACATCTTAAATTTTGTGTCCTTCACCTGTCTCATCTGAAATGCAGCACCCTTAAATGAGCAGCATCATTACTGGCCAAGATGTTCCGCAAGATTTTTCTGCCTCTGGAAACGTTCTGTTATCTGGTGATCCCACTGGACCCCTCACCAGCTCACCACACATAGGGCAGGATGTCCAGGGCCAGCTCCCAACTCAGAGGCCCTTGCATGGTCTCTGCTCCACCACCACCTGCAGAGCAGAAAAAAGGAGGAATCCTCAGTGGCTTTTTTATTAGCATTTATAAAACACTTTGCCATCATCAAACAGAAGGAGATAGAGAAAGCAAACTTTTTTTATTGCCACTCAACTCTCAGTTACTGCAAAGCTCTGCTGCTTTGGGCATAATTACCTGCACACAGCGTTTGTCTGCTACACTCAGGTGCAAAGTCCAGCCTGGGTAAGGTTTTGTGTGGCTTTTGTGCTTCTGCAGGGCCGTGTTACTCTGGGCACTGGCCTTGTGAGAGGAGCAGCGCAGTAACCCCAGCTTCCCCTCCTTCTCTCCCTGTCCTCTGCCCTCCTGCTACTCTGGTAACTTTGACACTTGAACACCAGTGATTAACAGTTTCAGAGCATCTCTTGCTGATCAGATCACTGCTCACTTCTGCCTTGTTCAGCAGAGCTCTCGTTTCCTTCTGGGGTGCCCATAGATATGAACTGAGTGGAGACTGACATCCCGAGTGCTCATCACACCGTTCCTGTGGTGAAAGCCAGGCCTGACAGAGCTCTTGTACATGTTGCATCTCTGGCATAATCTCATTTTGCTGAGACAGTCCAGGTTAAACAGTCTGATGTAGTAAAAGAGTTCATGCATACCCTACTCATCTGAACATAATCAGGTTAGTGAGCAGCTACACGTGCAGTTGTCCTGGCTTTCAAGAAAGGCCACACTGGCTTGGCCCCTCTGAAAGTACCCCTGGGAAGGGCTTTGTGATTAAACAGGACCTAAAGTGGTGAGGAGGCAGCCCTGCAGCAGTAAAACAGGGCACCTGTTGGAGAAGTCATCATTAATGAGTTTTTCATGCTTTATTTAATCTCAGTGCTCCTTTGCAGTCTTGCTGCCAGACAGGCGCTGTCTGGTGCGATGCTGGCTACCCGAGGCTGGGCACAAGTGTTCAGGTAACAGGGAAACAGGGTCTGCCACAGACAGAGGTCTGGTGTGACTTGCTTGCAGCATAAAGCAGGAGAGGCTGGGAGCTGTGCGCTGGCTGCCCATGCTCACACACTGGCTCTGAGCTGAGGCAACCCCAGGTCAGTTCCAGCCCCGAACAATTAGTGAGACAGATTGAATCTAGATTGATCTGTCTCCTTTCTCAGAGTAAGCCAATTCCACCAAGAAATTCTCCTTTTCCTCTGTTTCCATGTTAAAAGGAAGGAGACCTTGTCAGATTTCTGGATAAATGGGAAGCACAGGGCAAGGTAGAAATAAATGTTGTGCTAATGCGTAGGAAGAATCATTAGGGTAGAGGCATCATTCATGCGGTCAGGCTGCGCCTGATCCACATCACTGTGTTGAAACTCTGCCTCTGGTAGGGCTACTGCAAAAGGCAGGATGCAAAAGTGCTCTACTGTTCATTACGCATTTGCAGCGTTTTGCAAAGGATCAGAATCTGGTTCAGAATAAGAGTTTTCTGCAACAGTAACAGCCTGGACTGGTGCAGTGATGTTTGCTGGAGGGAATTCATAGCAATTGCCTCTGGGTGCAGTTATTTGACAGAGGCGTTTGAATCACTCAGGTATTCACAGTCTCTATCCTCAGTGAGGGAAGACTGAGACTGTGGGAGAGCAGAGGAGAAGGGACGTGTTGCTTCACTGAGTGTACAGGAGCAGGAGTATGGTGCCAGGCTAAGCTGAATTTTACGTGAGTCCTGCTGGGGATGAGGTTTTGGGAGGGCAAATGGCAAGTGATGAGCGGGGGATCAGGCCCTGATTGAGGCCAGCAGAGGAAGGTCAAACATCGTGCTTCATGCTGTCACACCTGCCATTCCAGGGCTTCACAGCCAAGGCAGGATGACACTAACAGGAACACTTAACTGAAAGGGTGCTGGCCTACCCTCTCTCTCAGTCACATCTCCATGCTGCACCGTGACCAACAAGGGAAGCAAAGAAACTGGAAAAGGGGGCAGGGCATTTCCAAGGAGGGTGGCTAATGCTGAAGGGTGCAGTGCTCTGATCTCAGCACAGCTCCACAGGCTGTTTTGCCCACACAGCCACTCAGAGTGCTCAGTTTTTTAAGGACACCATAGAAAGCAGTCTGAGGAGTACAACAGAACACCACAGCCAAACCAGTTTGGCAATGCATCACTGCAGAGAGCAGCAGGCAAGCCTGGAGGAAACAACCTGCAAGTTGACTGACTGCTCCAGAAAGCAGAGCAAGACAAAGAATGTTTGTCCTGAGATCTGTGGTGGGTGTAGCCATTCCCAAGCTCCCAAAAGTGCAAAGGGATGCTCTCTTAGCTGGCAGAGCAGTGTGGCTTTGTGCATGTTTATCCAAGGCTTTTGCCTGCATGGTGCCAGTGCAAGAGCCGTTGCTTCCAGTTGACAGCTCAGCTATTGTTGCAAAGTATGATTTAATAGCAAGACTTGATTACAACATGCAAATGTAGCTGCTGGGGAACTATCTCAGAGGTTTGTGGAGATTAGCTGTTAAATTGGCCAGTGCAAAAACATTATTAAGCAGAGAACATAATTACTCATCTTGTGCTTCTGTAGTGTATAGAAGAGACAGATTTGTTTAAAAGCCAGCAAGTCTTATACAGAGAAAAGGCTCGTGTAAATGCCACATCATGTACTGCTGTACGTTGCAGCATATTTTATTAGAGAAGCAATACTTAATAACAACATTTGGGAACTTGTGGAAGGAATCCATTATATTATTCTGCATCATAAAAGAAAACCTCATGCCTAGTCTGTGTGAAGGTTGTGCAGATATTGAAACATCTCCGTTCGGTGGTGGTTGATTGCTTTTATGGAGATTGTATCATATGGATATAAACAAATCCAGCACTTGGTATGAAATTTGGGATCAGGGTTTTAGATTCATGCATCTATCTTCTATCTGTGCGCGTTCCCTCTGAAATGCATCAAGGTTCCCATTAACACCTTAAACACGGAAAGTAAAATTAAAGCGAGACTGTCAGCACATACAAAATGAACAACTGGGCGTGTGTTTTCCCCTTTCAGTCCTAGGGTGGTCTGAAGGGCTGCTAGAATAAAAAGCTCATGTGTGTGTGAGTGTGCAGGGGGAAAGATTGAAGTGTGGGATCCCTGTTAGTGCTGCAAACCTGGGTTTGGCTGTGTTCAGGAGTTTCCTCCTACCCCATGGCTCTCCATAGCAGGGCATGTGCAGGGGCAGCTAGAGGACTGAAGTCAGATGTGAAAGTGCATTTGGCTAGTCAAGGCCCCAGACAGTTTCAGGGAAATTTTTAACAGAGGAGTCAGGAGGACTGAATTAAAGAACAGCTTGTTCCTAATGCAGTGTAATTCCTGCAGTCACAAATGCTGGCATGGGAGTGGGATGTTGCTGTCAGGACAACCTGCTGTGCTGCTGTGGCTGCTGCTCAGTCCTGATTCACGTCACTGGACATTTCCCCTCCAGCATCTCTGGCCCCCCAGCAGATGCTCTGCTGAGGCTTCACTTGTCTAAGCAGAAGGAAGTATCCTCCCAAGCCTAAGTGGGCAAGATAAAGACTTGGAGGGATTTTGATGGGAAACTCCTTGCCATCCTTTTGTTGCAGCTCAAGAGCATTTGTACACCAGTAATTGCTCCCCAGGCTGGTTCCTGTGTGACTCAGCTGAACGTGGAGCTGCTGTGTGAACCTTGGCATCCCTGCACAGCCTAATCACTCTAAATTTGAATTCGCATCAGCCCTCCTTCCTCCTTTAGAACATGGTGGCACACTGCCTTGGCTCCTTACCTGCTCAGTACTGGAAAATTTTCCACAACTGGAGGCCACCAGCTGTTCTAGGTGTGCAGGCAGGGAAATGAATACCTTGCTTGTGGCTGGGCTTGTTTTCTACTCAGAAGCACAAAGCACCTGAACCCCAGGACAGCTGCTCACCAGCATCTCCTGGAGGGACTGAGGTGACTGGGAAGAGGTCTGGCTGCATCCAGCAGCAGTATCTCCCTCCCTTCATTACTCAATGCCAAAAGGTAATCCTAAAAATACCTGTGAGTGGTGTGCAAGCCATGAATGTCAGAGAGGGAAGCTCTGCAAAGGTCTGGTGTCACCTGGGGAAGGGAGAATGACATAAAGGGATGGTACCTGCAGCTGGGTGCTGAGAGTGGGTGGGAGCAGGGACTGCATCTGGGTCTTAGTAGAGGAGACCAACAGATCAGTCCTGTTGACAGAGGAGCAGGATGGACATGGGTCAGTGTGGGCTGAAATGCTGAGCTAGAACATCTTAGTCCCTGCACAGGCACATCTCAGTTACAGCTCTTTTTATATAATATTCATGGATAGTTTGTAATGAAGCCAAGAAGTGGGAGAAACCACATAACAATATTTCATAATAGTTTTGCCCCAGCTGTGTGAGGGCTGTGTGTTCAAGCTGTCTGCATCTCCCTAAACACCATGTACACACTTTGAATCAGTACTGATAAATGTAATAAACTTCACATGGTGGTCGAGTTACAGCAGCAGTCTCTGATAGCCAGGGAGGAGACAGAAGTGATGTATTCCTCTGTTAAGCTCCTTTTTTTCTGTGTGTACAGCTTGGGAGTGCCACAGATCCATCTGTTAAATGTCTGTTAAGCTGTTCTCAGAGTCTGGAGAATTTGTTTGTGTGATCCTCTTCTCTGACAGTGCTGGTACTGCCTATGGGAGATGCCCTTGTCTACAAACTAAGGTACTCTAGGGAGAGTTGCAGGAGCTCTTGGTTTCATGAATGACAGAGTTTTACTGTACTGAGCAGGGTAGCATAATTGGAGCCAGGACCTGCTCCTGACAGGTCCTAAGAGTTTGCCACTGCTGCTGTGAATCCCTGGGCTGGAATAAGACTGTGATAATTAATGGAAGTTAAAAGTGCTCCTTCTGCCTGTGAGCTGGTTGGAAGTGGAAAAGAAGAACCTGTCACAATTGTGACTGGCTCTAAACTACTGTCAGGCTTTCCTCCTTCCCTTCCCCTGCCCCGAGTGGAAAATTGTATTGGAAAGCAGCAGTTCGAGCACTTAAATCTTTCCACAGTTCATTTCAAGCTCCCTTTCTCCTTCCCAGCCATACCCAGGCCAGTTTGGGGCGCGGGTTGGAGTCTGTCTCTGGCTGAAACTTGCAGGATGTTAAATAACAATGGGAGAATGAGTTTCAAAGAGGGTATAATGAGCCTGGATTGCAAGTACCATAAGCTGTATTTCCCATGCTTTCACATTCAGCCCATCCATGCATTGCTCTCAGACTGTTTGCTTTCTGTATGGGATCTAATTCTGTGTGTTATGGAACAATCTCAGGCTGAAATCTCCTGCTATGGAGGGACACACTTCCACAAGCATTCACAGAAGCTCCTGGTGTTTCTCATGTCCAGACAGCAATAAGTGAAGACATGAAATGTGGGCAGTTACAGAAGCTGTTGTGTCCCCTGTGGGAGTTACCAGGTTCTTGTAATCCCTGCCCTTTCCCAGGTACTTGGATTGTCTATTTTAACTAGTGTGTCCCCCCTTTCTCTTAAAACCTCCTGGCACAGGTTCCTTGCTGCTGCAGGCAGTGGTTCTGAGTGGGTTTGTCCCCTGCTGAAACTGGTCAGAGAAGGGCATCTGATGGAACTTCGCTGTTCTCCTCAGCTGTCTGGATTCAACAGTTGGAGGAAGCTCCCAAAGCTTTTACTCTGCGGTTGTTGAATAACCCTTGGTAGAGAGCTGAAGGCCCAAAATGCAGACTGGGCCCACTCCTTAGGGAAGTCTGCTGCCTCCCTGGGGCCCAAGTTAAAGATAAGAAAAAACTTTCCACCCTGGTACAGCCCTCTGGTATGATCCATTATGGATTTTACAGGTAGGCAGTGATGAACTTTGAACAAGAAGTCCAAGGGCATTCAAGAGATACTTCAGAGCGTTGGGATGACTGATTAAGGAATGAGGAGCACAGATAGTGTTCTCCTCTATCCTTCCAGTTGCAGGAAACGATGAGGGAAGGAACAGGAAGAACCAATGGGTCAATACCTGGCTCCAAGCTTGAAATCACTGAGAGAATTTGGAGTTTTTCTGATCATAGATTAGTTTACACAACACCAGATTGCTGGTGACAGACAGGGAACACCTGTCTTAAAGGGGGAAAAGGATCTTTGTGCAAGGGTTAACAGAGTTCACTGAAACAGCTTTAAAGTAGATATTTGAAGGGGGAAAGGGATAAAACCAGACTTTCTTATAAATGTACATCTTCCCTCTTCATTCAAGGGTTAAGTAATCTGAGAGATGCAGCAACCAGAGCCAGGTACCTGTCAGGGCTAGACTGGAGGTTCACCAAAGCATGAGGATATATAGTTTTATTTCTGTTTTGTCATTTGGAGATTACTACTCAATGTCTGTAGGACAAGAAAGCTCCAGGGCATCTTAGGATATGCCCTGTGCTCCAAGAGAGGTTGTTGTTTTGGCTTTGCAGCATTCGTATATAAAAGCAAGAACTGATGCCTGAAGTCTCCTCTTCCAAGGATTAAAAGGCACTGCCAAGGCTTTGCAAGATGACAGTGTTGCAAATCTTATCACAATCCAGTGCTGAGATTGGTTGGTTTCAGTAGCACAAATGTGCTGACAGATCTGTGTGTCTGCTTTGTTAGTGATGGTAGCTTTTTCAGGAGGTTGGTCTGTGCTAGTGAGCTCTGGCTGCAGAGCCTGGAAGGCAACATTGCAAGAGTTCTTTGTCACACCTGGGTCTTCATTTTAACCAACCTTTCCTTGATCTAGTGGAAAAGGAGCAGTTTCAGGGTACCATCGTGGATTTAGCTTTGGTTTCTCTGCTCTTAGATGCAGCTGAGGTATCCATAAAAGTCAGTGGAGGAACTAGCAGGATTAACCAGGTTACTCATTGGAAGTGACATCCAGGGACAGAGACATTTGCTAACCTCACCCAGCAGTGAGGGAGGTTTTGCAGACCTCAGTATCAGCAGAGCTTGTTCTCACTTTTATACGATCTCATCAGGACTGTGATGTGAAACAAAGTCCTTTGTTACTAACCCAGCTCTGAAGAGTAGTCATGTCCATCTCTGAATTTTAAGGATATGATTCTTTCTTGCTTAGAGGTCCTGTGCCACCCATCCTTACCTGTTATGGTCTCACTGAGAGTACCCTATCTGTTCTCATCTGCCATCTGCCTGGAAGTAGCTCCAGCTGGAGACAAACAGCTCTCTGTCACCAGGACCCCACATGCTTCTCTTTGGAGGTTCAGCACCCACTCCCATCCACACTGCTTGGCTTTCTCCAGGGTGTGCCCAACTCCATGGGAATGTTCAGCAGTTTTTCCTCAATCCTGTTGTGTAAATGAGGCTAATTTCAGCCTGCCATGGTGTGTGGGCTCTCTGGAACGTGACTGTAAATCCAGATCTGAACACTTTCTTGTAAAGGACAAGGTCGTGAAATTGCATTGCTGCCTTTAACCTCAGGCTGTCCTTAGACCAAGCCAGACCCTTCACAGCCCCTGCATCAGTAAATCAAATAGGTTTTGAATCAATGCACATAAAAGTCAAGAGAGAGAAGTTACAGATGGAAAAGACCCATTGTACCTTGAGCCTGTCGTGTTGCAGATGGGGTAAGGCTCTCTCAGGAATTCATGGCCAAGCTCCAAGCCTGTCCGCTGAGGCCAGACAGGGTGAGAGTCCTGCCTGGGAGAGATGAGGCTGGGGGGAGATTGCCTAAATTTCCTACAGCTTTTCCATTCTGCTCATCTCTGCTTTTATTCCCTTGGCTTTATTTTTTGGGCAAGAAAACTGATGTTGATTGTATATTCAACAAACCTAATATGTTCATATTCCTGATCATTGTTTTTCACTCAGGGCTATGTCTGACTTTCCTTTAGCAGCATGTTTTTCTCACCTAATATTTAGTTTAAGATTTTAGGAGCTGGATATAAAACCTTCTGGGATGTTTTAATCTGCCAAGAGGCTGCTTGAAAACAGAAGTTATCCAGAGTATTTCAGTAGGGTATTTAGAAAATATCTCCCCCAAATTCTGTGTTGCCCATTTCCCTTTCATCTCCCTGCCAACTTTTATTGGTTGTTTAACCCCAATCTGCTGTTGGTGTCCCCCATACCTTGCTCCCCTCCCCTGAGGGTTTCCATGTCTTTGAAAGTCCTGGTAACCAGAAGGTTCATGTGTTGTGCTTCACAATTGTTTCAGACCAAGAATAATACAGGCAGAGCCAGCTGGATCCCTCGCTCTGTATTGATACAACTGTTCCCCTTAACCTGCCCACACTCAGTGCTACAACTGCTAATCTGAGGCTGAACCAGGGCAGTGCTGGGAGCCCTGTTCCATGTCCCTGCCTGGAAAGCAGCACCCCCAGCAGAGCATCCCACACCCAGAGAGCAGCTGCTTTTGGGTATCATCCACTGGGGACCTTGTTAAGTTGAATGTTTTTCTGGCATGGATCTTCTCAGAACCAGTGGTCTCAGTGGTCGTTCTAATTCCCTTGATCTGCAGCCAGCTTCTCCTGAGTGATCCTCCTCTGGCAAGGCCCTTGCTGAAGGCTGGCCAGTCTGGGTGATTGCTTCTCCTGGAGGTCTCTTCCTATAAGCCCAAACAACACTTGTGAGCATGGTTAAGAACTGGAACAGGCACCCAGAGGGGCTGTAAGAAAGTTGACCTTGGAGGTTGCTAGAACTCAACTGGAAAAGGTCAATTTGATCCAACTTTGGTTATCATGCAGTGCGTGGACCAGAGACTTGCAGCAAAACAGGATATTACTTAGAAAGTCCTTGCCTGACTTGCACATTATGAACAGCAGGGGATACATGTTAAGTGGCTGTGCCACCCCTGCCTTTGGCTGCTGGATTACTTATTTACTTTCCATGTTTTTGGTGTTTTGAACTTTTTTGGTTATCTTTTGTTGTTCATCTCTTCATGAGCTTCTGCAGGTTCCTGCTTGTTTGTCCCTGGGTCACATCCTGGTTGGAAGATGGATACTCTCCCTGTCATTGGCCATCTCAGTGTATGCTTCTAGTCTGGGATGTTCATCCATTATTCTTTATTTCCCCCTTGTCTGTCAGATTGTCTCCTGCTTTGGAAATAATCAACTCTTTAATGCCAGGTAAACTGGAAAAAGACAAATCCAAAGGCTGAAGGGAGAAACACACACAGAGGGTGTGAATGTCTTCTCAGCAGGAATGTCTGGGAGAGCATTAGCTGATGGGGAATGGGGAGTAGGAGGGCTGATTCCAGCAGTCTCTGACTCCCTATGGCACTATCAGTTCTCTGGGTGATTAACTGTTTGTTTCTCCCTTAATGAAAACTTGTCTCAGATGAAACCACCATAATAGAAAGCTCATATTTTGGAGCAATCCCAAGTGTAGGTTAATATTTACAAGCTATCAGGTTTGGGTTTTATCTCCATCCCTGCTAGCACAGAGATAAAATCCTTTTAAAAATCCCTTTTGATCTTTGTGGTTCATGACATGGCTTTAGTAAGACACCTTCCGTATGGAATGGGCAAATGTCTTAATGGAAATGTAAGTTTTTCTCATCCTTTCAGGGACCAGTAACAGATGAGGAGCCCCCCCATGTACCAGGGGCCAAGGCTTTATAATGGAGCATAAGTGATGGACAGTATCTCTGCAGGATACTTGTGCTATGAAATGTCAGAATGTTATTTCTGCCTCGATGGCTTAAGATCATGTTTACCTAATGGACTTATATTTGCATTTTGCAGGTGTTGTGTTAATATTAATGTGTTGTCTGAACTGTTAATATTTCTTCACTTCAATGTTGCATTAATGAAGGCTGCAGGGGATGGAGAAAAAGACCTGGCTAATTAATTAAATCGGCAAAAAGCATCTTTAACTTTCCATCGTGCTGCCCTTTGCTTCCACCTAATGGGTGTTGGCATTTCTGGTCAGCAGCCACGTAGCACACACTGCTGTATGGAGCACTCAGCCACGGGTTTGCTAATTTTTCTGACCCATAAATCACTTGCATAAACTTTTAATGGTGAGGAAAAGTGCCTTTCATTCCAGCTTCCTCTTTTCACTGGGAAATGCAGCCTGATAACAGGCAGTGCTGGCCTGGTGTGTGGGGCCAGAGACTTTCCCGTCAGCAGAGGGGCTGTCTGCATTCATTCAGGAATTCTTTCCATTCCTCTCTTAGGCAGACTTTGGATGACATTAATATTATGTGTCTTGTCATAAGCTGTGCATTTGTAGCCAGTGGTGTATCAGACTGCACGTCTCAGGAATGTGGACTGCCAGTCCAGCTTTGGGTGCTGGTTGTGAGGTGTCTCCCCTCTCTTGTGCTCTGTCCCAGCTCCAGACTGGCCCTGGGCTCATTTGCCTACCAGGAATTTTCATGTGCTGGAGGAAACTCAGGTCTCAGGCCCTGCTCTGGCCTTGGGTGGTTGGGCAGCACCCCTACTTGGGAGCACCCTAACATATTCCCCAATACAAGGCTTGTCAGCTCAGGTGGTCATGACTCTCGTCCTGTTATCACACTGGCCATCATAGCTTCCTGTGACAGATGAGATCCTGGTGAGCTGATGGCTCCCTGGAAAGACAGACTGGATCTGACATGGGTCTGTGGGAAGCAGGACTGGGATTCCCAGCTGCACAGCTCCTGGAGCTAAACTCGAGTGCAGTTTCTTTCCAGTGCTGACATTGTCTTCTCCACAGGGTGAAGGGGTTGTGCTTTCAAGACAACATGGCTTGGTCACTTTGGTGCTGACACCCAGCATGGTGGGGAGGTTGTAGTGGCAGGGCCAGGCAGCCCTGGGCACTGAGGCATTCCTGGAAGGGGATTTACGGGAGGTTGTGCCCCCACACTGCGTGAGCAGCATACTGCAGGCTTCTTTGGGACCCATGAAAAACAGAGTTTAGCTAGGAAGGCCATTCCTGGAGAGAGATCATCCTCTATCTACGATGCTGAGGGTAAAGTCCTCTGCCCTGAGCTCAAAAATGTGATAGTGCTGAGAAAATCATGGAGAACGCAGGAGCTGGGACTGAGGGAGCCTGCCGAAGTTGTGCCTCCATGTCCTGTGTGGCCTGGCACATGGGTGCAGCTCTGAGCTTTCATCCCTGGCCTACAGCAGCTGAAGACACCATTTTGGCACAGAAGGGCACTTCAGTGTCATGCCAGGAGTCTGAAGTTGTCACCAATTTGAATGAAGAGAAGCAGACTGCAGGTATATTAACATTTAATGAAGAGGTGCAGAGCCTGCAGAGGCTGCGTCCTCTGCAACACTCTCGTCAGTCCGATGGTGTTTCTGCTGCCATTTGGATCACGATGGGATGGAGGGTGGTAGGGCAGGCAGCTGTTGACTTTATCCCTTCCATACAAACCACAGGTGAGGGTGAGGACCTCCAGGCCAGGCAAGGTGCATTTCCTACCCAGACAGCCAAGAACCAAGAGGTGCTGAAGGCTCTTATGGCAGCTTGTGCTGTACAGCGCCCCGATGTCTGCCCTGTCGTCGTGCTGCCAGATTAGGGCAGAAATGTCATGTAATGGGGCTGCAAAGCGGTGTCAATGATTTCCAAGGAACTCAGGCTGAGGTTTTTCTAGTGGTCTAAATCCCTGTGTGCAAACCAGTACATCAGGATTTAAGCAATTAATTCCTAATCGTGCCAAATGCCTTCAGGAGCCCAGCTTCAGTACTGAGAGCTTAAAATGGTTTTCCACTGTACCACAGATAATTTGGGTAAAGCAAAGAGAGTGGTCTCTTGGCATTTCCAGCTTCAAGGTGTGAGAGTGTTCCGTAAGTGACATTTGTATTCAGAGAGCCCTCCCATGCATTTGTATTGTAGGCATCTATTACTGGGAAGGCACCATAGCAAATAAAAAGGGTATTCTTTATACCCTGGAAAGGGAGTTCATTAGATGGAAAAGCCATTCTTGCTTAGTAAGAAATGAATCTAAAACTGCCTCAGAGCTGCTATTCTCATCAAGTTTCAATGTTAGCAGTTTTAACCAAGAGCTAATTGAGCAATCTTAGAAAGTGGAGTAATTCCATTATTCAGCTATACTTTGTACAAGGCTACTGCTAGCTGCAAGAGGAGCACAAATGACTTTCATCAAGCCAGGAACTGCCAGCATTCTTGCCTTTTACTACTTTTTCTTTCAGAAAAAAAGTAGGTCTTTTGGTCTTTTGGCAACTGTCATTGGCAGCAGGAGCTCCACACCAACATTGCAAGGCTCATATGTAACACTGCTATCCAATTTTTTTGGATAACAAGGGATTTGATTTTCATAACTCTCAAGCAGCAGTGCTGTTCCAGAGTGGATGGCTGAAGATGCCCATTTGTTGGATAGGCAGAGTGTCACCAGGAAGACAGTGCACTGTTCTTGCAGGATTTTGCATGGAAAAGAGCCATTGCAAGTGCCGGTCCAGCTACTCGCCAAAGAGTGTGATTCTGTCGTTGGCTGCACTCTCAGGGGATGCAGGATTAGGTAATGTTGCTTTTAGAAGAGCTTTTATAGAAACCTCTCAAGTTCCTTTGCTTCATGGAAGAGCTGTAATCAAAAATAAACGAACATGTTTTAAAGAAAAGAAGAAATAGTCGTACCACATCCAGCATCTTTGGACTTAACACCTTGGAGAGGGTTTGTTGGTTGAGCCGTGGTGCTGTTTCTTTGCTGCTTTCCTTCAGCTGCTGCTGCTGTTGGATGTGCATGGGACTGTTTGCAGCCTTTTGTGGAAGGTGACTTTTCTCTGAGTAAATGCAGTAGGATTTAGAGTCCCATTCCCAGGAGGTGTCTGTAGATCTCCTGTTTGTTATGAGAGTGTGCTGTAACCGTAATCCCCTCCAAGCCAGCGGAGAGCAAGGGCTCTCAGCAGTGTACTGCCTTTAGCAAGGGGACATATATCCATCACTGTCTTCAGAGCCCTCTCAGACACACACAAACTGCCTGCAATGGCACTGTTTGGTTCGAACACAAACCAGTTGTGATGCTTTCAAAGCTATACAGTCCTAACCCTGTTTGGACCCAGTGTAAAGCAGAACACTTGAGGCAAGCACATAAATATGAATTGGGAAACAAACCCATGCTGAGCTGGGATGGTAAATCCATCCATAGATGGGAAGGAGTTTGAACAGCACAACCTTTGTTCCCTGTGCAGGAGGGAGCAAGTGCTGTGAGGGAAAGGCAAGATGGAGAGGAGCAAATGGGATTTTGTAATGCATTAGGAGAAGGAAGTTTGGTAACCTTTGTAGAAAAGATTGGTCACATTTGACCCAAGTCTGAGCTGCTGGAAAGATGCTGGGGATTTACCTGGTAGCAGCTCATTCAGCCAGAGGGACCACCAATTAAAGGAGGGCTCTGGATCCAGCTCAGAACTGTTCATCTTTGCCCCTTTAGGAGCAGGTTTCCACCATGAGCTGCACAAGAAGAAAGGACCAACTTGTCCAGCCTGTCAAAAGCAAAAGACCCTGCCATGGGAAAGCTGCATGATGTTTTGGGTTTATCTCTCACGCCTCAGCTGTGATAACTCTTCCAATACCTGGGTACACCCATCATTTGCATCTTGCAGGAGGGGAAGAAGGTGAAGAAGGCAGCATGGGGCAAGAGCTGTGCTTGTCTGTCCAGCCCCACCTCACCACCATTTGCTCTGAAGCCTGGAGGTCTGTTACACTGGTGGAATAGCAGATGTTTTAGTGGCATTTCGCTTTAAGCAAGCTGCCTGCCTCCTTCCTGCACTTACTGGATTGCAAACAAAGTACTCCTTGTCTTTCCCTTTCAGCAAACCTTGCTTAGCTAATGTCGTTTGTCAAGTTAATCAGGGAGAGTGGGCACTTTCATGGCTGCTGTATAGCCTGACTGCATTGCCATGGAGACAAGCAGCCAGATAGACATTTTACTTGCCCTGCCTTGCTCTGCAGAGATTAGACATGAGAAACCAATATTTTATTTGCCATCAACCCATGATATTGCTGAGGGTGACAGTATTTTTTTAAAGTTGTTGTCAAGAGATTGGGATGGGTCTACCTAACCTTTTAGGGAGCAAATAGTAGTGCTGCTACTAAAGCAATTCCAGGGTCTGAATGTATAGTTCCTCTTCACATGTCCCATGGATGCCTGATTCTGGTAGGAGCTTTCTGAGAGGAGTTACAGCCCAGAAGCTTGGGTTTGGGGCTGTCATCGCGGACAGGACATCAGTCCTCTTCAGCTGAATAGTTTCATAGGTGGCTCTTTGCCTACAGGAGCTGTGACCATCAATTAAGATACTTTGAAAAGCAGCAAGGCCTGCATTTAAGAGCATCTCAGGAGCCTGAAATCTCCCCAGCAGCTGATGAGATTTAGGCACTTGCATGCCTTAGTCACGTTTGAAATTCAGAGGTGAGTGTAAACCATACACTCTGGTTGATCTTTTGCATAAGGCAGATCATAAGCAAAACCTGGGTATTGAAAGAACTGAAAGAAGATGTACATGTTACAGAGCTCACAAGCCATCCCATCACTCCTTCTCCTCTCTCTTGTATGTGCACATGTTAAATGGTGCACTGAACACGTTTGGAAACACTCTCTCCTGCAGCCTGGGTAAACAGGACAGCTGGGATCTGCAGGCACTTATGGGAGAAACAGCCACCTGCTGACCTCTAGCCCTGTCTGTAGGATGGCAGAGGAAACCTCACATCAGCACAGAAAGGGCAAAAGTTCAGATCAGATTGTTTATGGGATTTTGTGGAGCTAGAAGCCAAGGATAGCTCAGCTAATCCAGAGGAAACTGTAGCAATGGTGTTAGAATGCATTTCACGTGGGATTCATTCAGTGCATGTTCAGATGGACCAGTCTTTCTGTCTCCATTTTTTTAGCCATGAAATATTTTTCTTTGCACTCCCATCTGCCAGCTGCACTGAGCCAAACTCCAAGCTAGGCTGTTTCAAGAAAAAAGTAAAAAAAAAAAGCCCAAACCAAAACCCTTGTCCTTTGACTTGCTGACAAGTTACCAGGGCTTCAAGCACAGCTCCCAGTAACATCAGCACCAGGCACTGGTCTGGGTCCAGGCTGCTGCCAGCCAGTCTCCACTGCCACCAGCCTCAGCATTCATTTCTTTTCTCCAAGCCACAGCATAGTGCTTGCCAAGTTGAAGCTCTGGTGAGGACATGAGTTTAAAGTGAAACTAAAAGGCCATGTGGGGAGGGCAGAAAGGCAGCAGCTTTGCTGTGCCCTCCTGCTCCTCAGCACCTGAAGCATTGCCAGCTTTATGGGCTGTCCTAACCCTGGCTCATCCAACCAAGTCACCAATATCCCATGCAGCGTGAGCCCCTCTTGGGAATAAGGTTTTCCTTTTAGGTGCAATGAGACCACCATGTTAAGCTGTTTGATGCAGATCTTGCCTCCCTCATGTCCTGAGCCACAGACCCCCTTGCTCTGCTGGAAGAGGTGACATAGCTTCATTCCTGGCACAGGTGCCAGCTTCTTTGCTCTCCCTAGCCTGTTCCCTCTGACCCTGGCAGGCTCTCATGTGCTATGGATTAGCCCAGCTATGACTTGTGCCTTCTGGAAGCTGCTTTCCTCTCCCTGGGGACAAGCTCTTGATGTTTTGAACAAATCTGGTTAGGAGTTATTATGGAGCAGCCCCACACTGTTCTTCCCTTTCAAGCTTGCAGGACTTCTGCAATGTGTGGGGAGCAGCTCTATGACCCCGCAGTGATCCAGAGCTGCATTCAGTACAACCTACAAGGATATCTCCAGGAAATTGTAAAAGCCCAAGCCCCAGAATAGTAAAACAAAATGTAGAACTTAATAATCAGGTGGAAATTGCATCCAACCTGAATTGTCACTGGAGGTAAGTGATGAAGCTTCACACCCCAGTGCTCAAGAGGAACAGGAATGACAGGGACTGCTTGAGCACTCACTTACAGTTTTTGTCTCTGGGACATGTGATGAGCATGTTGTGTCTGTGACAAGGAGGAAATTTTGTTCATGGTTGTTTATTGCTTTGTCTTTAAAAATGGGTTTGCATTTCACTCAGTAAAGGCCACTTCTCTCCATGGCCCACACATGCATCTGTGAGCTGGGGCTAGAGCTGGAAAAGTCTCCTTGTTTCCTTTCACCAAAGTCCAAGGAAAGGAGAGGTGCTGCCTCTGTTTTCTGTGCCTGACTACGAGCTGGCTTGGGCAAAAAGGGCTTCCCAGAAGTGAGCATGGGCTGGCACAGCCTCACACCTGTCCTCAGGCCACTCTTCCCCACGTGCCTCTGGTGTGAGAGCTGGTGGGTCACCCACACCCAGGAGGTGGGGATGGCTGTGCCGTAACCCACTGGGTGCCTCTGGCTGTCCCACCCCCGAGGTGCCCAGCGCCCCGGGCCATGCTGTCCTGCACCCCCCGGAGCCGGTGGCCATAGAGGGACCGTGGTTGCCATCTACCGGCTCAGCTGCACAGGAGCAGGAGGAGCCTGGCTCAGCCCTCCTGGAAGTGGCCCCTCAGGAGTGTGTCCTGATCCTGCTCGGGCCACCGGGCATTGCCCACCCCTGACCCAGCCCTTGGCCTCTGGTAGCATCTCCCCATGGGCAAGTGTTCCAGGGGACAGGGCTGGCAGCCCATTCCCATTTAGGCTGTGCTGCTTGCCCCTGCCCTCACTACCCCTCTGCCAGGGTGTCTCTCCTGCCCTCCTTGTGGAGGCTGAAGTGTTGGCCTCTGGCACAAAATACTCTGGGAGAATCCACAAGGCTCTAATAAGGGAGCTCCTTCCCATTAAAGACTGATATTTCTACTGCTGATTATCACTGTCAGGTGCTTTATCCTTCTCTGGGCTTGTCTTTATTTCCTTTCCCTTTGGAGTTCTTGGCAAATACTCCCAGACTGGGAATGTATTGCTGCTGTAGCGAGTATCCCAGGAGAACAGCACCCTGCACCCCTCACCTGGCCAGTCTCCCCAGCAATGGCTGGGGCTGGGACCTGCAGGACTACTGGCTCCAACCCTGGTCCCCCAGCCAGCCCTGAAAAATCGCTGCTTTGCCTGCAGGAGTGATGGGGCTGAGCTGATGTAATCAGGGCCAGCTTGCTCAGGCATTGCTGGGAGGATGAGGTTACTTCTGTTAATTTATTATCTTTTTTGGCAATTAGCACCAGTTAGCAGCCCTGGGAATACATGCAGCAAATAGCAGGAAACCCAGTTAAGCACATCTTTCTGCTTATCTAAGCCCAGTTAAACAAGCCTCCTGTGGCACAGCCTTGCAGCTGGTAGCACAACCCATAAATGCACCAAAGATGATCCCAAGTGCTGGGATTGCTTTCCTTAGCAGTGTGTAACTCCTGAGGTTTACATTCAATGTGTGTATGTTCAGAGTTGGAAGATGAGGGGCTCACCCCAGCCTGGAATCCCCCAGCAGCGTGCAGGTTGCATGGAGGAGCCTCCGGAGTCCCTGCGTTGGCTGAATGCCAAAGGCAGCACCACTTGAGTGATGCTGGTGGCTTGCCCTGCCCAGGGACTGGCTGTGTTGTGCTGTGGGTGGAAGCCCAGCCTGGGGCAGGGCTCAGTGGCTGGGCCTGACCACACATGTCGAGCTCGGGATGGGGGAGTGAGTGAGACACTGTTTTCTCTGGCCCAGGAAGACAGAGATGTGTGTTTGTTTTCCATGCTATCTTTCGCACGGCGTTTGTTTTGCTTGTCAAGCGTTCCAGGAGATAAAATGACCTAAAGGGAGATTATTTTATCCTAATTTAAGCTGTCAATTTATCACTGACTTCTGCTTGTCTGTGCCAGCAGGACAGCTTACTCTGAGTCCCTGGGGAAGCCTCAGCTAGAAAGTGAGAATCTGGGGGGGATTTGCTGCAGTCTCACATCTAATCTGTGCTTATGACAGCAACTACAAGCTCCTCCTGCATTCCCCTGTGTCATATTAGTTCCCATCATGGTGGACTGGCTTGGCTTCCCAGGGGACTCCCCTCTCTAACTGGGGCTTGGGGTTGTTTTGCTCATGCTGCAGGCTGGTGGAAGAGTTCATGCTGCTGGCAAACATGGCCGTGGCTCATCAGATCTATCGCTGCTTCCCCAAGAAGGCCTTCCTTCGCCGCCACCCAACACCCCAAACCAAGCTGCTGAAAGACCTCATGGACTTCTGCAACCAAGTCGGCCTCAACATTGACTTCAGCAGTGCCGGGGCCCTGCATGTGAGTGGACTGGCCTGGTGGGCAGCAGGACCACTGGGGGCATGTTTGTGGCAACATGTGGCTTACTCCCTGTCCCTCTCTGCCCAAACAAAGCTGACAATTATTCCATGCCAAAACAAAACACCTCCCTCACTTGCTTTTGATCCCACTAGCACTGGGCAAGGATGGCCCAGCCTGTGCTGGTCTGCCATGCTGTGCACAGAGGTTAGAATGGCAAAGGAAAGACCATGCAATTGTCACCAGCACTGCCCTCCCTGCAACGAGCAGGATGTTTCAGTGCAGGAGCACTCACTGGGACACCCAGATTTCCTTCTCTGCCTTCTTTAGTCAGGTCTTGGGCAGGGAATTTACTCCATAACACACGGAAAGTAACTCTGCAAGTGGGTGTTTCTGTCTGGGCTGCTGTAGGTCTCAGGAAGGGCTGGGTGGGGAGCAGAGTGACTGGGAAGGACTGGAGAGTGGTGCTGGGAAAGGTTACATGCAGCCAGTGCGAGAGGTATCCGACCGCTCCTCTGCTGAGCGTGTCCCGAGGCTGAACTCCAGCTGAACAGCACAGCACAGGTTCCAGGATTTTCTTTACTCGTTGCAACTGGACTGTGGATAATCCTCTGTTAATCCCATTCCCACTGGCCTCCTGCACACCCCTCCATCAGCCGGGAATGCTTTTCCCACTTGCTGGCTGCGCCCAGGCTATGTCAGCAGATGTGGGGCTGCTCATTCAGCTCCTCTCCTGCACTTTGAACCCTCCAGCCCTTCTTCACTGCTAGCCCCAGGCAGTGACCTCCCATATCCACATCTCCCCAGAGTGCCATTAGTCAGTGTGTTGAAGCTCTCAGTAGCTGGAGGAGAGCCAGGCACAGGTCAGGGGAGGGTTTACAGGTGCTCTTGCACACTGCAGGACTGGATACAGAGTCAGCAGTCCCTATGCCCTTGGTGCTCCCTACCACTGACTCCAGGAGGTGGGTCAGTACTCAGGACTCTGTGTGCAGTCCTGCCAGGGCTGCTGGGACCACAGGAGAGCCCAACTTCATGTGCACCTTTTGACTTAGGAGGGGATTTGCAGAAAAAGGAGGAATTTGGCTTTGACAAGCTGCTGTTTCACCCAGTAAGGTTTGCCTGGGTTCCTTTACCACATAACATGCCAACACTGAATGCTCTCTCTTTTCTTCTCCAGAAAAGCTTAAAAGAACTATTTGGGACTGACAAATATTCCAGAGCAAGGAAAGAAGTGCTGACCTACATGTTCTCCAGGCCCATGCAGGTGAGAACAGCATTGGACATGTCTTGCTGTAGCTGTAGCTCTCTGCTGACGCTCCATCTTCAGTCCTCGGCCCTTCTGCATTACCAAGCTGGTTGTTGCACACAGGGGGAGTGAATGAACGCTGAACATGGTGTTCCAGGGCTGCCAGCAGTTTCCCACAGTGCCTCCAGCTCTGTGTATCCCCTGAGCAACAGAGCTTCACTAAATGGCAGAGTCAAGCTGACTCTTTCCTTGCCCTCCCTAGTGTCCCTGTTGGGTTGTCCCGTGTTTGGATATGCTTCACCCTTGAAGTAGCATGTGGAGTGTCAGCAGACTCACAAGGACTCAACCTGCTCTGGTGGTGGGCTCCAGGGTTCTTGTTCTTGCCATTTCTTCACACTGTGGTATTCCAACTGGTCCAAAGAAGGAATCGAGAATGAGGATGATGTGGGGGTGTGGAACTGGCCATAAGCACAGTCTGGCATCTCTCTTAGAAGCAGAGCACTTCTGGAATCCCTTTGGTCTCTCTCCAGCCCAGGTGGCTTTCTGTGACGGTCTCTGCATGGAGGCTTGTGTTGGTCACACCAGTTGTCATGTTTGATGCAGCTGCAGCTCAGAACACTTATCACCATCAAAAAAAGTTTTTGTGAAGCATCAGCTGTACTTGCAGCTGGGCATGGGACAGCCTGTTTTGCAGGAAGTCCTACCCTACAGGGAGAAGGGGCATGTTCCTGAAGTGGTGTCTCTGCTGTGGCCTTCTTAGCACTGCAGGAATGAATCATCTTCCCAACATCACTCATTTGACTGTCACTGTTCTAATTAGCTTATTTGCTCCATTTACTCATTAGCAGTTGCCTGAAGTCCTGCTGTGCTTCAGGGACTTAATGCTTGCTTGCAACTGGGCTTGGGGTCTGAAGCTGTTTAGTAAATCACCCCCTCGTGTATGTGTCCAGCTCAGGAGTGCTGCTTTGTGAAGAGCAGGGAGTGTCCTCTGGAGCTCGCTGTGTTCTCCCAGATCCCATGTCCTGCTTTGAGTTATTTTGGTCCCTTCTGTCACATCTTCCTTTTTTGGTGGAAGGTGTACTGGTGACACGAATTCCTCAGAGTTCCTGTCTGGTCCTGCTGACTGTGGCACAAGCCTGGGCTTTTCCAGTAGAAGCATGTGGAGCAAACCTGGCTGTTGACCAGGATGGATGAGCAAGGAGAAGACAACTCATTTCTGCAGTGGCACCAAGGAGGAGATGGGCTTTTGGGGACGTGCTGACTTGCTGAGATTTTGCCTCTGTGGTCTCCTGAGGCTGTAGTTGGAGAAGTGATGGGTGTTCTCTGAGAGATACCTCACAGGGGGTTCTGTTAAGATTTAGCCCTGTGAATACACGTTAGATCTGTATGCGAAAGAGGTATCAAGGCTTTGGGGATGAAGTGTTCTGCACAGTAGATACCAGGCAGAAGGTTTGGGAAAGAAGGAAGGACTTTCAAATATATTGCATGAGACATGATTTTGGCAGGAACTAGACGCATTTCATCATCAGAAGACCAAGGTGCCCGTGAGTTCAGGTGTGCTGTGCAGTCCACTCATACCTGGCAAACCTGCTGCCTGGCACAGTCCCATAATAGGCAAAACTGTTTACAGCTGAGCCTGTTGGCCCTGCAGGGCAGATTGGGTCTGGATGGTGAGCAGCATTCCCATTTGCTGGCACTCCCCAGCAGGGCGGTACTGCTGCATGTGATAGGTGCTCTCATTATTGGAAGTGATGCATGAGCCAGAAGAAGCAGAAATCAGTCTTGATCATGGGTTGAGCTTATGCAATTCAGTTTGTATATGGAGTTTCAGACTAGCCCAAAGCCATCAACCAGGTGAACAGATGCCCCCCTCCCATCTTCAGGGCAGCTTTCCAATCTGACCCAGTGTATGCTTATGGCAGTGGGTCCATATGACCTCCAGTCCATAAGGAAGGACCATAGCACTGCAGTGGTCTCTGGTCTTTGACCACAGTCAGTGTGGGGTGGACTCACAGCTCCTCAGAACCCTGAGCAGTTCAGATTCCCATTGCTGTTCCTACTGCTAAATGTGGAGGACGGATAATTTAAAGCCATGTTAATACCCCTCAGAAAGGGCAGACGGCTTCTGGGAGGAAGGAGCTTTCCCTGGGAGGAGTATTTTTTGCTGTCTGCCACCAATATCAGAGCAGATGGATGGATCAGCCCCATCCTGCCGGATGTCACAGTCCCTCACAGGGCAGAGGACAGATTTGAGTGTTGGCAGCTGTGGAGCAGAGCCACACAGGGGCCCATGATGGTGTCAGGGGCTGGGCCATCGCTCTGACAGATGGTGCAGCGAGACGGTCTGGTCAGGGCACTGAGGAGTCACCTGTATCCCTGCACATGTCTCAGCTCCCAGTGATAAAGCCAGTGTTTCAGGGACAAGGCTGCAGCTAAATCAGCCAAAACAACTTGGTCTCAGGTTTAACCCCTGGTTGTGCCAAGCCTGTGTCTTCCATCTTCACTGCATGCTGGTGGTCAAGGCATCAGCATCTTGGAGGAGAAGGGAGGCGGGAAGCAACTGGTCATGCATGTGTCTGGGTGAGTGCCTGGCTTGCCATGCCTGGAGCCTTGTAACAGACGAAGGAGCAGTGACATACCATTTTTCAGGGGCTCAGTCACTCGGGGATTCAATCTGTCCATGAAAGAAAAGCTGCCCCTGGTTGGCTGGAGCTGATTTATTTCCAGTTCTCCAGGGATTGCAGCAAACCCTGGGGATTTGAGACCACTTGTGAATCAAATTTGTTAATGAGAGAACATCTGCTTTATGCCAGGGTAGTGTCACTGGGCAGTGCTGTCACGGTGGTGAGGACAGGTATCAGATATGGGTTGGACTGAGCTCCCTGCAGTGTGTGACCCTGCTGAAGCCCAAAGGACTGTTTTTACTATGATACCCAAGCTGATGCCAATGTCAGTGAGTCATGAGCTGCCAAAAGGGTGTCCAAAATGGTGCTGGACACTGCAGTGGCTGGGTTTGGCCAGCACATCCATCAAGGTGAAGTGTCCCAGACAACAGCAAGCAGCACGGGACCTTCAGCATATTTTCTAACTTGAAACGAGGCAGAGCATAACCTGAAACACTGCTGGGCATATGACAGGGATGGGCCCTTCACAAGGGCTTTCTTGTAGCAGAGATTTTGACTGATGCTCTGTTTTCTACCTGCCTGGCATTGCAAGGACCTTCCTCTCTTCTGCCCAGAAGCTTGGCACAAGTGCCTGTAAACACCCTGCGATTTCATGCTGTCTGTCTGCAGAAGGGCACTAATCTTCTCCTGCAGCAGCCTCCAGCGCTTGGCGTCTCTCCCTGCCCAGCAGAGCCTCGTGCGGTGGGAGCCGAGCTAATTGAGTGGAGACCATACTTTGTGGAGTCCATCAGAAACAATTTAATTCTGGGTTGTGGAAATTGGCAGCTACCACAGCTCCTATCCCAGCTCTTGGGTCTCATAATAAGGCCAGGACTGATGGTGCTTTTTTTAACCTGCTCTATTTACTTGCCCGGATCAGTGCGTTGCTGCTCAGCAGGAGCTGGCTGTGCTGCTGGGCTGGAGAGCAGAGGATCCAGCTGCCCAAACCGAGGATCCCAGGACAGCTCTGTAATCAGAGCTGGCTACTCCTGTTTTTTTTAAATCACTTACTCTTATTTTTAAATGGGTTCATTCAATCGCCACTGTGCCGTGACCCTGCCGCAACCCCCGTGACCTGCACAGCCTCCCCTCCCTGCCTGGGCTCGGCCCCCATTGTTTTCCCAGCCCTGAGAGCTGGTGCCTCACAGATGTAAAAATAAAAGCTGTACCATGTGCGATAACAGGGGTGACACAGGAGAGGCTGAAGAGGCTGCTGTGCAGCATGGTGCCACGGTCACACTGGTGTTGGTTTAGATGAGCAGTTCAGCCACTTGGCTTCCCAGCTGTTACAGTGGGATGGAGCAGCAGGGATCACAGCGGAGCTGTCTCTTCCTCCTCAGTGAATGGAGAAGCCACTTACCCCATCCCCCAGTGCTCTCCAGGTAGGCACAACGGGTGTATAGAGGCTGCAGCCAGACCCAGAACCACAGAGCCTTGCACAGGAGCCACTCTCTGAGGCCCTTTGTTGGGAAAGCATCTGAGGTGGGCACAGAACAAGCTGGGCTCTCCCCTGGAAGATAGAAGGTTGGTGAATGAGCTCCAGGACCTAAGCAGAAGCAGAAAACTGCTTAAACCCATGTGTGATGTAAAAGTTGGTGCAGTCCTTGGTGACAAGTGAGGTCAGCTGGCATCCAGCAACTCCCTGCAGTGGCTTTGCCCCTGTTGCTCTGTGCTCAGTTTCTGCAGTTTCCGCCTTGTCCCTGCACAGCCCAAACTCAGCAGCAGGTGAAGGACCATCAGCACACATGACATCATCAGAAGGACCATTGGCTGCTGGAGCTATGTCTCATGGATCCAAACTTCTCCAGCCTCATGCAGGGTCCTACCACCATCCTTGCTCACAGCCTTCCTTTGTTTCTCACCCCTTTCAGGTGGCTCTCTACTTCTGCACTGGTGTCTTGGAGGACGAGACCCTCTTTCGCCACTATGCCCTGAACGTGCCCTTCTACACACACTTCACCTCCCCCATCCGCCGCTATGCCGACATCATCGTGCACCGACTCCTCTCCGCCTCACTCGGTGGGTCTGCCTGGCCCCTCCTGGGGGTGACCTGGGTGCAGGGGCCCATGGCATGGTTCCATAACAGGAGGGAGAGTGTGCATGTCATTGTCACTTGACCCCTTTGCAGGTGTCAGCTCCCCCATTAAGATGGAGAAAGAAGACATTCAGAGACAGGCAGAGCACTGCAACGACCGGAAGATGGCTTCCAAGAGGGTGCAGGAGCTCAGCACTGACCTCTTCTTCTCCGTCTTTGTCAGGGTGAGAGCCTAGACTATCTTCCCCAAAGCATCTCTAGATTTCCCTGTGAAGGCTCAGCCTAGATGCTACCAGGCAGAAGGCTGTGGCTGCCCACTTGGCCTTAGGAAAGGCAAACAGTGACAGGATTCCAGATTCCAGGACCTGGAGTCACAGGCTCCCTTGGGGATGGCTGGATGAGGGTGCTGTGTAGTAACAGCCCTGTCTCTTGACAGGAATGTGGTCCTCTGGAATCTGAAGCCATGGTGATGGGTGTCCTGAGCCAGGCCTTTGATGTCCTGGTGCTGAAGTTTGGAGTACAGAAGCGTATCTACTGCAATGTAAGTTCCTCACCAGTGTGAGTGCCTCTCTGCTGCCTCACCAGAGAGGGCTGCAGCAGCCTGGCATCACTGGAGGCAGTGGATGTCCTGGTGCCCTTTTGTGTCAGCCCTGCAACCTGCAGAGCTGCACCCAAGCCAAGCCAACCAGATGGGAGGGAGCTTTCATGGGATTTCCACTCCATCCCTCAGCCTGGGCAGGCACGAGGGACTAGAGGGTCTGGATCAGCCCAGTCTCTGAGGACCAGCTTCATCCTGTGATGTGCTGGGGTTGATCTAGCCTAGGTAAAAGGGAATAAAGCCAGATTCAGGGAAACAGAGATGAGCATGGATCTGAAGGGAGGATGGGGAGCGAGGCTGGTTTTCATTTCATTTAATCAGACAGTTTATCTGGGGCTGTGACAGCAGCACTGTGGGCCAGCACCTGCAGTTGGTGACAGCATCCTCTCTTAATAACCTGGTTATATGGCTGGCAATGACATCTTTAAACAGGACATAGAGCATGATGTATGGGCTGGTGTTGTATCACAGCAGCACCTGATTTACGTGCTAGGCTCAGGCTCACAGGCTGCTGCATCCGAGTTGTTACAGAGCATGCTGGGCAAAAGCAGCGTCAGCCCCATCCGAGGGCGAGGAGGAAGAGGAGAGCTGAGTAGGGGGCTGTTCCCAACACTCTCTCTGCCTGCAGGCGCTGCCCTTGCTGAACTTCCGCTTCCAGAAGGTGGGGAAGAAGCCAGAGCTGACGCTCATGTGGGAGCCAGAGGAGCTGGAGGAGGAATCTGTGCCCCAGGTAAGACCCCTGCAGGATGGGGCAGGCTCACAATAGCATGAGTCTGGCATGGAGGCTGAGTGCAACATGTGGATCCTCTGATGTCTGCAGGGACAGGTCCAGGAGTCAGGTCCTGCTGTGAGCCCAACTTCAGACTTAACCTCCTCTGACATCCAGCCCTACTCCATCCCATCGCTGCCCTCACATCTGACCCCTCCATGGCCTTCGGTCTCTGCCCTGCCTGCTGTGTGCCCTGCCTCTCAATTCAGTTTCCTCCAGGAATTGAATTAACTTGCTGTTTACTTCCTCCTTCCAGATCATCAATTAAGATGTTAAGTAAGATCAGACCTAAAGCAATTCCAGTCTAGACCCTTCCCCCAGTCCTGACATTCTTTGTCCACTCACTGACATAGCTCTTTCTTGGGGTTTCCATCCCTGAGTCAGAGTTGAGCCCCAGTTAGGAGAAATTTTTTAAATCAGACTCTCTGAGATGGAGTGTCAAATGGTTTAACAGCATCTGGAAATCTCTCTCTTGTGTCTCTGTCATCTATTAGCTTGGTAACTCAATCAAAGGGAGCAATCACATTTGTCTGGCTTGATTAAGTGGTGCTTCTTTGCCAGCTTTTGTCTGGCATCACTATAAAATCACAGCTGTGTTGACTGCTGTGATCTCTGCTTGCTGCCAGGGTGGGGATGGGAGGGCTGAATACCTCTCCCTGCACCACACTGGGGGCTCTGCACTTGAGCCCCATTGCCATCCAAGCCCCGCACAACCCATCCTTGCCCACTTAGGGCTGCTGATACAGAGCAGAGTCCTTTCCTTCCCTTTCCAGGGGAGATGTTGTGGTCAGAGCTGGCCGAGCTCCCTGGCTGCTGCGTGTGTTTCTGCAGGTCCCCCTCCCTTTGAAGCTGAGCTTTCATTTCTCAGCTTGGCTCAGAGAAGCTCCCTGGATGTGGCCTGAAGTGGCCTCAGTTCTTCCTTTCCTACAGGAGCGTGGATCTCTTACACCCTAGGATAGAGCTGCATGAAAAATGATGCCCCAGCATGAGCAGGGCCCATTTTGGTTAAGCAAACAGTTGGTATAGGAGACTCCTCCATGAACCCTCCACACCTCCTAAGAAAACACCATAGCTCTCCTGTGGGAGCAGGCTCTGAGCTGTCCTCTGAGCCAGCAGATCTCCAGCCCTGGGATGAGCCAGTTCCCTGCAAGCAGTGCTGAACCATGGTTGATGTCACCCAAACACCCAGTGGCACCAAGCACCCCACCACCCCACCCAGACGCAGTGCTTGGTATCTGCTTCCTGCTTTAGCTCCGACTGGTCAGACAGCAGGAACATCAGGGAAGGCTGTTAGTGGGAAGCTGGGCAGGGATCTGTGCTGGCTGTCCCTCCCATGGAGGGAAGGTGTTACCCCCATCTGTCCCTGAGCTCAAGATCACCAGGACCTCAATGGGCATCACTCAGGGCTGGAGTATGAAGTGGATCTAAGACGTAGAAGGATTTGATGTGAAATTGTTCTGTTTCACAGCAGTTCAGCAAAGGGATGAGGCAGGATTGCAAGGGAGAATCCTGATAACCCCAATGTGACTCCCCCAGATATGGGGGACTGCCCCTTGACCACCACCCCCTGCACTGCAGCCAGCTGGGGCAGGCAGGGGCTGGTGCTCAGTGGCCAGCAGCTCTCTGGGCAGCCAACCTGCAGAAGGATTTCCCTGTAGCTTGCTCCTTGCTGGCCAGTTTGGTACTTTTAAGTCTCAACGAGATTTTCCTGCTCTGAATGATTAATAGGGAGCAGCTGGCACTGAATGAGCTGGGAAGGGTTGGACGAGGTTATGCTGGTATCTCCGTGCCTGCTTCTCCTGCAGGCCAGCCCCGAGCAGATGGCCCCAGCAAGCCTGCAGCACAGGTCTTGGGGATGGGCTCCAGCAAGATAAGTCCCCAGATGCCTGGCCATGGCCCCGGGAAAGCCATTCCCAGTGTCCCAGCCAACTCCTGAACTCTGCTTCAAGGACAGACCAGATCGATGCCTCACATTTCTAATCCATACAATTGCAGGAAGAGCTGGGGTCAGAGGAGCATGGAGGTGGCAGCAGCAGCACTGCTCCTGAACAGGAGGGATTGATTCTCTGTGTGTTTTATTCCCTTGCATCTTTCTCATCCACCATGCTCTCTTCGTGGGTGTCCCCTCACTGTGAGAGCACAGGCAGATTGTTCCCTCCTTGTGAAATGTTGATAAAATGTTCACCATCGTGAGGAAAACTCTTCTTGCACAGCTCACCATTGGTGCTTGGCCAAGTTTCATTCAGGGATGATGTGCGGCTGAAGAGGGAAGGCATGGGCGGGCTTGAGGGAAGGTTGGGACCCAAAGCCAAGGGCACAATTGCCCACAATCCTTCCCAGAGTGTGCAAAGAACTTAAGTGGGGCCTGGTCAGGCTGGAATAAGTGAGGGTATTTTGGGAGGCTCATTTAGATCAGTTTGGGTTCCTTGGCTAGCTTCAGAGCCTGTGATATTGCCCTTAAAGATGCTGCCCCCAGCCCGAGGAGCACCCTGGACTGCAGCAGAGCTGTCTGAATCTATCCTGCCCCCTTCCTTGGCTCCTCATGGGTACCCTGGTGGAGGCACCAAAAACCCACCGCGACTAAGCAAATCTTAATGTGTTGTCAATCACCTGAAAACCCTCTTTCCTCTGTCTTTGTCTCTCTGGCTGAAGGTGATCAGCATTTTCACACTGGTGGAGGTGGTGCTGACAGCGGACAGTGGCCCCCTCAAGTACAGCGCCCTGCTGAAGAGACCAAGCTCAGAGAAGTGAGCTCGGGGAAGGCTGCGTGTACTCCCTGCTACCGGCCCTTCCTCACCTCCCAGGCCCTGTACCAGCACCTACCGGGAGCCGAAGGGACCCATGAGGACTTTGGAGTTTTGAGTTTTAAAACCAATGTGGTTTTATTTCTGGTTTGGATTTTAACTCCAGCTGGGAGCAGAGCTCAGGGCTTGAGCCTGCCCCAGACAGAGCACTTCTGCTCTTGGGTATTTTTAGCTTGATGCTTTCTTACTTTTTTTTAAAGCAGTCATGTCCATCCCCGGTCTCAGGTGCCGGTGGTGAGGGCTGAGTGGGAATGCATGTCCCTGGGAGCAGAGAGGGGCTGGCTCCACCATCACAGGTGGGATGTGGTGGGATGCGTTGGAATGCAGATGTGGGGCCATGCTGGAGGGTTTCATGCAGAGTTGTGTGTCATGTAATAAAAGCCGGGTCAGCAGCTGTGTGTGGAGCTCGTGCAGGTTTTATTTTGTGCCCTCCGTGTTCCCCCAGCTGGGGAATCCCAGCAGTAACTCATTTTTTGGGCAGCTTGGTGCCTCCCTCTGGCTCCACTTCCCAGTGATTATGAAATCCAAGCAATCTGAACACCTCTCCCAGCCCCAGATATGCTTGGGCAAAAGGTGTCAGAGATCAGGATAGTTGCTCCCAGCTCCCAGTCTGGCAGCTGATCCCTCAGTCTGAGCCTTCTCTGGGAGTCCCCATGTTATCTGCTACAGTCTCTCACACCTTGACCTCCAGCCTAACCCTCCTTGGGAACCCTGCAGCACCACGTCCTTGCTTCTCCCTGCCAGTGAGAGCATCCAGTGCCTCACAGACTGACCAACCTCTCTGCAATCTCCAGTCGCCTCTGCCTGCTCTCTGTTCCCGCATCCACCCTCCACACCATGCAGGATGTCTCCAGGTGAATGGGCTTCACTTCACCACAAGCAGTGGCTGGTAGGCAGATTGATATCTGGCAAGAAGGAATGGGTCCATTCTGCCCTGCATCACTCTTCTTCATCAGTGATGACAGCCTGGCACCAACACATCTGCCCTTGGCAAGAAGCAGAAGGTGTCAAAAACTGGGATGCCCAGCTGGGAATGGAGGATCAGGTGCTGGGCTGGGTCAAGTGGGTAAAAGACACTTCTCAGAAGCTGGTGAGTCCTGAAAGCCATCAGGGACACCTGCAGTGCTACCATGTGTGGATGTCACCTGGTGCTGGTGACATGGGGCTGTTCCCTGCCTGCAACAGACCTCACCATGCAGGTCTGCTGGCATGGGCTGCCCCAAGTGCACCCACCATATTGGGCACGGGCTGTCCCTGGACCTGACAGGCACCATGTGACTGTCCTCTGGGAGAGAGGACCGGAAGACACTGACACCAAAGCCAGGATGTCCATCCCCTACCCCTCAGCCCAGTGTCCCCTTCCGTGGGTTTGTCTCAGGGGAAACCAGGCAGATCCAGCCTTATCTGGCTCGGCCTGTCTGTGATAACAGCCCTTTGCTCTGCGACCTCCCTTCTGCTCCCTGGGGTCCTGCAGAAACTGCCCCCATGGGAGCTGGGGGCCACGAGGTGCCCGGCTCCCCAGGGACAGGCCGGAGGTCCTGCCTTGCTGGTGGGGGGCAGGGATAGCCCCAGGGAGGCCAGGACATTGGGAGGGCCCTGGGAGGGCTGGGAGATAGTCCCTGATGTTATCAGCCCATCGTCTCACAGGACAGGGAAGAGCTATAAAGGGCTGTCCTCTTGCCCTGGTCACAGGCAGCATTCCAGAAGGGAGCTGGGGTGGGCAGCATGGACCCTGGAACCTACCTGATCCTCTGCTTCCTCGCTCAGCTCACCACTGCAGCCTCTGTTGCAAGGGGCCGTGTGGGACAGTGGGGTAAGAACCCTTGGTGGGGGGGTGGTGGGTCTGGTGTCACTTCCCTGGGGGTCTCTGGGGACCATGTCACCTCCCCATGGGGCACCAGCAAAGGGGGACCCTCACAGCCACCTCTGGGTGGTCTGAGCCTTTGAATGGGGTGGTCGCACTTCCCCCCAAAGCAGGCCCTGTCCGTGTTCCCCCCATCCCTGCTGCCCCTAGTCAGTCCCTTGGCACTGACTTTGCCCGACCATTGCACCCTCACCATGGTGGCTCATGCTTAGGCACCCCATCCCCTCTGCCAAGAGGCACGAGGAACTTCCCTGCCAAACTGTGCCTCAGTTTCCCTCTCTGCAAGTGGGTTCTGAGCAATGCTGGGGTGCCAAAGACCATGCTGATCCCCAAGGGATTTCTGATCCTTCCTGGAAGGGAGCTTTAGAGCTGCTAAATTCACCTGTGGTGGAGGTGCCCATGCTGGAACCTTGGGGGGTGCCCCTGAAGACCCTCAGGGTGCCCAGTGCCCCTGCACCCCTGCCAGCTCTGCTCTCACCTCCAGATGCTGAGAAGACCCCAGGCTACTGGAATAAAGGGGCCAGGAGGAGGCTGGAGTCAGCCCTGGCATTGCAGCCAGGAGCACAGCGGGCCAAAAATATCATCCTCTTCATGGGTGACGGTGAGTGCCCTGGTCCCTGCCAGGCCCTCAGCAGCTGGTGGATGTGGCTGATCAGAAGACGGGGCTGCTGCAGGTCTCCAGGCAGTGCCTGGGCAGGGCAAGGCTGTCCCCTGGTCCCATCCCCGTGCCACCCTGTGACTCAGACAAGTCCACAGGCATGGGGCTGTCCACCATGTCAGCGGCTCGGATCTACAAGGGGCAGCTGGCTGGGGGCTCAGGCGAGGAGACCGTGTTGGCCATGGAGACCTTTCCCCACATGGCTCTAGCCAAGGTCAGTGGGGCAGTGCTGGGAGGGACAGTCCTGCTGCCCCTGTTTAAAATCCAACTGAACCCCTCTTGCTTCCAGACCTACACCATCGACAGGCAGGTGCCCGACAGTGCTGGCACAGGCACTGCCTACCTCTGTGGGGTGAAGGCCAATGCCAAGACTCTGGGGCTGAATGGGGCAGCCATCTATGGAAAATGCCGCACCACCTTTGGCAACGAGGTGGACTCCATCCTGCACCGTGCCAGGCTGGCGGGTACGGGGCAGCAGGCAAGCCTGTCAGAGAGCCTGGCATGGGCACTCTGCAGTGAAGAGCTGGATGGGCTCCCTGTAACCCCCTGCTCATGCTGCAGGCAAGTCAGTGGGCATTGTGACGACCACGCGGGTGCAGCACGCGTCCCCCGCGGCAGCCTACGCACACTCAGCCAGCCGGAGCTGGTACGCCGACGCCAACATGCCCAAGGAGGCTCTGCGGGACGGCTGCAAGGACATCGCCTACCAGCTGGTGCACAACACAGACATCAACGTGAGCTGGGGAGCGGGCGTGGGAGGGAGGGTCCACCAGGAATGTTGGGAGGGTCTGCTGAGCTCCCGGGCAGGTGATCCTGGGCGGCGGGAGGATGTACATGACCCCCAAGCGGACTCCGGACCCTGAATACCCTGAGGACCCAGATCAGAATGGCACCAGGAAGGACGGCCGGGACTTGATTGCTGAATGGCTGAGTGCCAAGCAGGTAACATGCTGGGACAGATGGGACGTGACTCTGGGCATGGGGCATGTGCCATTGGCACTGGCTCTGCTCTCGCCGACAGGGCGCCCGCTATGTCTGGAACAAGAAGGGCTTGGATGCAGTTGAAGATGACTCTGTGAACCACCTTATGGGTAGGAGCATCACTGCCTGTACCATGGGCAGTGCTTCCTCCTCCTCCCCTCTCCAGAGATGCTTGTAGGGGGACAGAGCAGCCTCACCATGGACCCCCCTTGCTGTGCTTCCCCAGGCCTCTTTGAGCCCAAGGACATGAGGTACGAGCTGAACCGCAACACATCCACGGACCCCTCCATTGTGGAGATGACAGAAAAGGCCATCCGTATCCTGCGCAGGAACCCCAATGGCTTCTTCCTCTTTGTGGAAGATGAGTAGCTCCAGGCAGTGTGGCTGGGACTGGCATGGGATGTGGGTCCTGGGAGCAGGTGGGAATCCAAGGGAATCAGGAAGAGGGTGACAGCTGCATTCCCCGTGCAGGTGGCAGGATCGACCATGGTCACCACAGTGGCCGGGCCAAGCAGGCGCTGATGGAGGCTGTCATGCTGGACCAGGCAGTGGCGCGGGCAGGAGAGCTCACCTCCCCCGCTGACACCTTGACAGTGGTGACAGCTGATCACTCCCATGTCTTCACCTTTGGAGGCAACACACCACGAGGCAACTCCATCTTTGGTGGGTCTTGGGGAGAGGCAATGAGCATCCCTCTCCACGCCTCACCTTTTTGCTTCCACTGGAGGCTGAGCTCGCCCAGGTGGGGAGTGAGATGGGAAGTGACAATGGTTTTCCCTGTGCCAGGGCTGGCTCCCAAGAAAGCCAAGGACAAGCGAGCCTACACCAGCATCCTTTATGGCAATGGTCCTGGCTACAGCATCCATGATGGCGGCCGTCCAGCTGCCAGCCTCCCCGCTGCAGGTAGGAGTCTGTGGGGATGGAATGGAGGCACAGGGTGGTGGGGGACAGCATCCCTCTGGCATGGTTGCTGGGGACGCACAGGGTCCTGGTGCCACTGCAAGGCTCAGAAGTCACTTGGGCAGGAATTGCCCTGATGCCAGGGTGATGGGATGTGCCCGCCCCCACGCATGACACCTCAGAGAGCCTTCTGCCCCAGCTCCATTTCTCCTCTCCCCCTTGCAGAGGACAAGGACTACAGGCAGCAGGCAGCTGTGCCACTGGAGATGGAGACTCACAGTGGGGAGGATGTGGTGGTGCTGGCCCAGGGGCCCATGGCCCACCTCTTCCACGGGGTGCAGGAGCAGCACTACATCGCCCACGCCATGGCCTATGCCGCATGCCTCGAGCCCTACGCCACAGAGCCTGAGTGCAGGACAGCCCGCAGGGCCTCCCGCGGCACCCAGTGCTCCCCACAGACTCTGCTCGCCCTCTTGGCCCTCTGTATGGCTGCCCTTGTGGTGGGAGGCTGAGAGCCCCTGGCTGAGTCCCATCGAAGGTCTTGGCAGCCAGGTCCCCACTGTGGCCAGAACCCAGGGATGAAATAAAACACAGGTTGTTTGTCTCTATCCACTGTGCAAAGGTTCACAGTGGCGGTCATCTCCTGAAGTGCTGCCCTGTGCCTTGGTTTGCCCAGCTGGTCATGTCTCCTAGTTTCCCCCTGGAACCGGCACTGGAGGCCCTGGGATGAAGGAAGCAATGAAATGAGAGTGAGGGAAGGCCATGTCCTCTCCATCTTTGCCAGACTGGGACACAGCACAAGTGTTGGTATGTTCCCGGAAAGGGCTGAGAAAGGAGCAGCATGGATTTATTTCTCTAGAAAGTCTGGCCAAGAGAGCCAGGTGTTCGATGCACAAGTGACCCCAGGTGCTTCCAATATTGCTGATGTCCCATGTCCAGTGCTCAGCGCTGCCTGTGGCACCCCAGGACAGGTCATCCACCTACCTGGCACCACAGCTTTGTAGTGGCGGCAGGATTTCCTGCCAGGCACAGCACATCCTCTTGTTCCTGTGTCTGTCTGCACCCCAAGCCCATCTGTGCCCCAGCAGCCCCACAGTGGTGTGCCAAGGAGGTGCCAGCAGCCCAGCCCTGTGGCCTTTGTGCAAGCTGCTTAGTGCACCTGGCTATCTAACACGTGCTGAACCCCTCCACACACCCTGCAAAGTCTGATCCCTGTCCAAAGTCCCTCCCTGGATCTGCTGGAGTTGCAGACACTGCCAGCAGCATTGGTCTGTTGGATCTCACCATGCAGCTCCTGACATCCCTCACCCTCTTCCTCTGGGCAGGGCTCAGCACTGCTGTCATCCCAGGTGGGGACAAGGATGGGGATGGGTGCCTGGCTGGCTGCAGCGGGTGTCTGGGGAAGCAGGGTGTCAGCCTGGCTGGCCACAGGGAGGGTCTGGGGAAATGGGCGGGGGCTGCCCAGCTTTGCAAGGGTAAATGGAGTTTACTGTTGTTTTTCTGGGGTCCTTGAGCCAGCTTTCCCCCAGGTTTCTGCCTGTTTCTGGGCCGGGGGCAGAGCTGGGGGAAGGGCTGGGAGAAGTGCCTGTATCCTCTATCACCACACCATCACCATGGTTTTGGCCCCATCCCCTCTGCCAGATAACTTCCCATCATGTCTGTTTTTGCTGCCGCCCTCTTTCCCTGCTCCAGGACCCCAGGCCAGGCCATAGGTACAAGCCTGCATGGTCTTCCCCAACCCCAGATAGCAGCCTGAACCCCTTAGTCCCTGATACAGATGGTCCCAGCATGGGGATGGCCAGGGAATGAGTATTCCTGGGGTGTGGGTACCCTGGTGAGGTGCCCCAGCGATGCAGGTGCTGGTGAGTTGAGACTGACAGGTATTTGCCCTGTCCTAGCTGAGGAGGAGAATCCATCCTTCTGGTACAAGCAAGCGGCTGCAGCCATTGAGGCCTCCTTGAAAGTCCAACCCAGGATAGGCCAAGCCAAAAACCTCATCCTCTTCCTTGGGGATGGTGAGTCCTGATGGCACCCCCAGCAGGCAGGCTGGCATGGCCAGTGCTCTGCTGAGTGGGATGTGGGGAGGGCACTTGGTCCAGAGGGTGACCAGGACCTCTCTCCTTGCCCAGGATTCGGAATCCCCACCATCACGGCCACCCGCATCCTCAAGGGGCAGCAGCAGGGGAAGCTGGGCCCTGAGACCCCTCTTGCCCTGGATGCTTTCCCCTACGTGGCTCTCTCCAAGGTAAATCCCACCATACTGGACAGGGGCCAGAGTGATCCTGGGCATGGGGCCATGGTGATGCCAGGCACAGAGCCACAGTGATACCTTTGGTGCTGCTGGCAGCACAGGGATGCACATGTGCAGTGCATGGGGACCCTGCACATCCCACACTTGTCTCTGGGTGAGCAAATGAGCATGGCAGGGAGCACGGGGCAGGGGGGGGGGCATCTCGCTGTGTGACTCTGCCAGTTGTGCCTGCCCTGAGCCCCTCTGTCCTCGGCAGACGTATAATGTGGACCGGCAGGTCCCCGACAGCGCGGGGACAGCCACAGCCTATCTCTGTGGGGTGAAGGGCAACTACCAGACAGTGGGGGTGAGCGCAGCCGCCCGCCACTCGCAGTGCAGCACCACGGCAGGCAACGAGGTGATTTCGGTGCTGGAGCGAGCCCGCAAAGCTGGTAACGGGGGCTGCAGGGCCGGAGGGACCCTGTGGGGACAAGGGGCACCACACTTGCTGGAGGCTTTCCCCCAGTGAGCATCCCACAGCTGGATGGGGGGGGGGGGCTGTTGCCCTTCATGGGGCCTGATGGGCAGGGGGTTGACAGGGAAGTCAGTGGGCATCGTGACGACAACGCGGGTGCAACATGCATCGCCCTCGGGGACCTACGCACATGTGGTGAACCGTGACTGGTACGCGGATGCCAGCATGCCCACGGGTGCACGGCAGGAGGGCTGCAAGGACATCGCCTGGCAGCTGGTCCACAACGTCGACATCAACGTGAGCACCCGTGGATGGGAGGAGGGAGCAGGGGCAGACACTCCTCCTCCACCCAGGGCACCCCAATTAACACTGCACCTGTCTCATCCCTTCCAGGTGATCCTGGGGGGTGGTCGCAAATACATGACCCCTGTGGGGACACCGGACCCTGAATATCCCACCTACAGCCAGCAGAATGGGATACGTGAGGATGGGATAAACCTCATTGACACGTGGCTGGAGAAACGGCCGGTGGGTGACACAGCAGGGATAGTCCTCTGCCCACTGCTCCTGGTGCAGGGCCAGGCACCCACTAACCCCCTGTGGGATTCGCCCACAGGGTGCCCGCTACGTCTGGAACAAGACAGAGATGCTGGCTGCTGCTGCCAACCCCAGCGTGAATTATTTGATGGGTAACACATGCCCTGTGTGCCAGGATCTGACATGCACCAGGACATGTGAAGACACTGAGGTTGTCCCCAACGTGTCCCCTCCCAGGTCTCTTTGAACCTGGGGACACGAAGTACAACCTGGTGCGTAACACCACCCTGGACCCATCGCTCACTGAGATGATGGAGGCGGCCATCACCATCCTGAGCAGGAACCCCAAAGGCTTCTACCTCTTTGTGGAAGATAAGTTGGGGCTGGTGCTGGTGGGGCTGGTGAGACGGGAGTCCCACATCCCAGGGTGGGAGTGGGAGTTGGGGGTACAGCCCTCAGTCCCCAGCCCACCAAGGGTGCCCATCTGCAGGTGGCAGGATTGACCATGGCCACCATGACGGTGCAGCCCATAAGGCACTGACAGAGGCGGTGGAGTTCGATCGGGCCATCGAGCGGGCAGGTGTCCTGACAGACGAGGCAGAGACCCTCACCGTTGTCACTGCTGACCACTCACACGTCTTCTCCTTTGGTGGCTACACCCTGCGTGGCTCCTCCATCTTCGGTGTGGCTCTGCCCTGCGCCAGCACTGCCAGCTCTGCAGCACCCTGACTGTAGCCAGAGGGGTGATGCAGGTGTTCCTTGGCTGATCCTCCCCCTCCATCACCCCCCCTCACCAGGTCTGGCCCCCAAGTCAGCCACCGATAGGAAGAGCTACACATCCATCCTCTACGGGAATGGGCCGGGGTACCCAGGCCCCAACCGGCCCAACGTGGACGTTGACACAGCCAGTAAGGGCACAGAGACCATGGCTGGGTGGTGGGATGGGTCTGGGGGCCACCATTGCCCCCTCCTCACACCCCTGTCTCCCCTCTGCAGTGCAGTTCGAGTACTTGCAGCAGGCAGCCGTGCCCCTCAATTCGGAGACCCACGGTGGTGAGGATGTGGCCATCCTGGCCAAGGGCCCCATGGCCCACCTCTTCCACGGGGTGCAGGAGCAGACCTACGTGGCCCATGTCATGGCCTACGCCGCCTGCCTCGAGCCCTACACTGACTGCCGCCTGGGGAACTCTGCCCCTGGCACCCATGCCACCCTCTTGGCCCTGCTCCTGCCCACCCTACTCCTGCCCCTCTTCCACTGATCCCGTGTCCCCAGGGCACCCTGTGGGTGCTGCCAGACTCGTGTTTCCCCCCTCCCCACAGTGTGGCACCTGCAGGTGGAGAGCAGCTTTCTGAATCATCCCTGGTCTGGATGCACCTGTCACAGAGGCACCAAGTCCTGGGCACTGGGGGGATCCTACACCACCCACACTGAGGGTGTTAAATACAGTGTTAAATAAATATGGTGTGTGACACTGATGGGGCAAGCATGGTAGCAGTGTGGGGGTGCCATGTGGGCAGGGCTGGGGGTGCTGCTCACTGCTCCCAAACTCACAGGCATGGCCCCTTGCAACTGCCTGGCATATCCACTGTTTTATTGACCAGAAACAGCAGCGAAAAATACAGCAAATGTCTGTGTTCCTAGGCAGGCTGGCATCTCCTGGGTCCCAGCTCTGCCGCTGTGCCCCCCTGCTGGCAGGACTGGTGCAGGGACAAGATGGGGCTGGTGTGGGGGGTGCCAGGGGGGGCACCAGCAAGGGGAGACTTTTGGCCTGGTACAACCCCATGCTGACTCTGAATCACTGTCCCCGCCTTGACCAGTGCTGGGCTGGATGTGGTAGGGCTGTGTGAAGGGTTTGGGGTGGGTGGACAGAAGAAGGGGCACAGGGGTACCTGGGCATGCCCTCATTCCCCCATGGGGACTGAGGGCACCCCCATTGCACAGGGCAGTGAGTATGAAGGGGATGGGCACGAGGCAGCTGCCCAACTAAAATGTCTCCCTGCCGCCTCCACTCCTGTGGCATGTGCTTGGCTTTGGGGTGATCCCCTGTGTCACCCAGGGGTCCCCCTTACGCCTGGACAGTAGGAGGGGTAAACAGGAAGGTGGAGAGTAGGCACAAGGTGGCACTCAAGCAGGGATGGGGATGGGGGTTGCCAGCCTGCCGGAGGGGGATCGACCTCACCACACTGAGCACTTGTGCACCGGGTTCATGGGAGAGTTCTTGGGGCAGTGGAAAACTCGTCCAAACTCCTCAAACTGCGAGACGCTGCCCAGGACCCTGCCAGGAGATGGGGGCATCTTAGAACTGGGCACCCCCGGACCTCCTACTGCTGCCATGCACCCTGCTGAGGACACCTGCTCACCCTAGCACTGCTACATCCCTTGCTGCAGGGATATCCACCCAAAATCGGCTGGCACCAGCACCCCAAAGGTTGTCCACCCCACTTTGCATGGCACTGACAGCTGTGGGGAAGGCTGGCACCCACCATGCCCCTCCCTTTTTGGGAGCACCCAGTACCTGTAGTGCTCTGGGGCGTGCTTGTCTGTCAGCACCTGCAGGTAGATGGACTGGGATCGCCGCTTGATGCACCAGTTCTGCAGGGGAGAAGGGTTCCATGGGTGAGCTGACTGGAGCACCCCAGGCCCAGGCACCTACTGCGGCATAACAGCCTTTCTGGCTGCTGGGTGTTGGGGGCAGCAATGCCCTGGTTATGCTTGTTATTGTAGGGTTCCTCAGTAGCCTGTGTATGTGGTATAGGTGGGTTGAGAGATCATGGAGGCATTATTGTTATTATGGAGTCTCCTGGATTGTGAGCTGCCTGGCTGTAGGGTCTCCTACAAGTTTGGGATCATGTGTGTTTATTACTATAGAGCCTCTGGAGGTGATGGGGGGACACATGTTTGTTATTGTAGGGTCCCCAGGAGCAATGGGGCAATGTGGGGTGTTCTGTGCAGGGCTGAGCTCTGTACCCTGAGGCCAGGACCTGCTGATGCAGCCAAGCCAGGCTCCTGGCCATGAGCACTGGGTCCCCCAGGGATCTGTCACCGTCCCTTTGGGCCACCCACACCACACAGGTTAACCCTCCTGCTCCAGTACCTGTTCTGTGTGGGGAGAGCAGGGGCTCACCTGGGCAAAGGCGATGAAGAAGAGCTGGTCGTGTGTGTATTTCATGTGGTGCAGGGGGTGCTCAGGTCCATGCTCCCGCACCCACTTCTGGTAGGCCTGGAGAACAAGGTGTGCCCCCAGCATGGCCTACTCCAAACCCACTCTCAACCCACCCCTCAGGCCCTTCAGCAACCAGCAAGCAGGATCATCCCCACTCCCTGCTGCAGGGAGCAAGGAGGGGCTGGGGGTCTCCAGCCCACTCAGTGGGGACAGCAAAAGCATCTTGACAATGGCTGACACCTCAGGGTGGGGGGACACTTACGTAGTAGGCAAGTTTAAGCCCCCCCATGTCAGCGATGTTCTCCCCCAGTGTGTGTTTGCCATTCACCTGTCAGGAGAAGAGCAATTACAGGGTGAACAGAGAAGTCCCCTCAGCCAGGCATCCCTCCCATCCCATCCTGGCATGGAGGCTGTGCTTCAGTTGCCCCACCCAGCACCCTAAGGAATTTCCAAGCTGAGGTGTGATGAATTGTTGGGTCTCAGGGCTGGGCAGGGCAGAGCAAGGCTCTTCTGCAGACACCCAGCCTCAGCTACACAGCACCAGGGACATCCCCCTGGGGCACTGTGTGCCCTGGGTGTCATTGTCCAGCAGGTCAGGGCAGTCTCACCCGCTGATTGTAGACAGTGAAGTTGTCATAGAGATTGACAATACACTGTGCCTTCTTCAGGAACTTGCTGTATGACCGCTCTGTCCACCAGTGCACCAGGTTCCCGTGCCGGTCGTACTGTCCCCCTGCCAAGGCAATCGCCACCCCTGTTAGTCTCAAGGGACCCAGGCGACCTGCCTGACTGCCCTCAGCCCACCCACCTCCCGTCCTGGTATGATATGGGGAGGAGACTCACCCCAGTCATCGTAACCATGGGTCAGCTCGTGCCCAATGATGGTGCCAATCCCACCATAATTCAGGGACCTGTTGGGTGGGGAGCAGAGGTGAGAGGGTGGAGAGCATGTTGCTGGCAGGGATGGTGGTGACCCCAGGACATGGCACCCCATCGCCTGCCCTGACACCCCCCGGCCACCCCATGGCCCCACACTCACTGTGGGAACTCAGGGTCATAGAGGGTGGGCTGCAGGATTCCAGCAGGGAACACTGGGGACACAGGAGAACTTTGCAGTGGAGGGTTACACTCCCCTGTACCCACCCACATCATCACCCAGTGACATGGGACCCTGGGCTGTGCCCCCACCCCAAATCCTTGCCGCTCCCCCACTCGGGGGCTGATAGGGGGTGGGCAGTGCTCACCCATCTGGTTCTTGTTGGGCAGGTAGTAGGCATTCAGTGCCTGAGGAGGCAGCAGCCACCTGCAAGGAGAGACAGCAGTGCTGGGCTGCAGGGGCACTAAGGGACATAGACATGCCACCCCTTTGCACAGCTGGGGAACAGGGGGGCATTCCTGGCTTGTCCTGTACGCTTCTGCCTACACCCTATGGGGTGCAACTGGGCACGTGGACAGGGGGCATTGATGGGGTCATGCTGCCCCCCCCTTCCCCCATATTACTCCCAGGACAAGGGGATACCCACGCAGACTTGTCCACCTCCTGTCGGATCTTCTTCACCGAGAGCCTGATGCTGAAGGCAATGCTGTTGAGGATGTTCTTGAAGTAGGTCTTCTCATCCACATCAAACTGAGGGGCACAGTCATATCAAGGGGTCATGCCAGCCCCAAGAGTGTGAGGAACAGGTCTGGGGCATCATCCCACCCCTGTGAGCCTTAGTGACAGAGGGTATGGGACAGTGGCTGTGGTTTGGATGTGTCAGAGTGTGTCCTCATGTCCCATGCTTGTGTCCACAGGGGCAGCTGCTTCTCCTTTAATTCTGTGGGCTCTCTGGGCCATGCTGGCAACCCTAGCCCTTGCTCAGGATGGGGCTGAGCTCTGAGGTTGCAATGTGGGGAAGGAGACACCATCCCAGATCCCAGGAAGAGTATGGCACTGCCCACGTGCGGCACCTTGTCACTGGTGGGATACAATGAGCACCAGCAGGTGGCCTGTTTTGGGGTGGCATCTCTGCAGACCCCAATGTGGGGATCATCTCCTCCCTACACATGCCCATTCCCCCCATGTGCTCATGGGACACTCCTTGCCTCATACTCCTTGTCGATGGCCTCTGGTTTCAGCAGGAAGTCGGGATACCCGATCATCACCATCATGTACCGGAGCTGTGGGCAAAGTGAGTGGTGGGTGGATGCCCCCATCCCCTGTGCCTCTGGGCTGGTGAGGAGGCAAGGAGAGGAGTTCATGCTGGGGGCCACTACCTTGGCCCTGGCTGCTCTCCGTGTCTCCTCATCCATCCAGTCCAGCTCATCTAGGCGCTGGTCCAGGATGTATTTGATGTCCTCCACCAGCTGTTGCACCTATGATGGGTCACCACAGTGCTGGCATGGCATCCTCGCCATCCATCGCCAGCCAGACAGCCCCCAGTGGGGTGCTGGGTGCTCAGCAGCCACTTTGGCAAGATGATGGAAGGGTCATGGTGGCTTCATGCCCATAGGCAGCAACACCTACCTTGGCTTTGCTGGCAGAGGAGAAGTGCTCCTCCACGAAGAGGGCTCCCAGGGCCATGCCGAAGTGCTTGTTGGCCTGGCTCAGGCAGATCTTACCCAGCTCAAGCTGCTTCTCATTGCCCTCCATCTCCTTGGATAGCTCATGGATGGCGTCACGGAAGGGGGTAGAGAGGTGCTCGCTCAGCACCACCACGATGCGCCACAGCATGTAGTTGTGAAGGATCCTGGTGACAGGGGGCAAGATCAGCCCTGGGCATGTTCTCAGGCACACAGGGAAGGCAGGACCATGCACCAGGATGGGGAAAAGCCACTTCAGGGACACAAAGGGGCCATGACCTGTGGGGACACTGGGACAGTCTGGCACCATGTCCCTCCCACATGTGTGTTGAGCCTGGTGACCTGTAGCATAGGTGACTCAGCAGGTGTCCAGGCACAACCAGGATGCTGTGGGGCTCACAACAGTTCCTTCTCCCAGGAGCTTTCCCAGGTTTCCTGTGCCCAGTCTTGCCTTCCCAGAAAGAGGGTCCTGGAGTGGGGGGGACCAGCCACAGCCATCCTGTGCCCCCTACAAGGCTGAGGAAGGTGCCAGGGGCACAGGAGGTGCCAGCCCCACTCACCTGCTGGGTGTCACACGGATGAGGTCAGACACCTTGTGCATGTAGTCAGTAGCCAGCAGCACCACCTCCTCCTCCTCTGAGAAGTTGTCATGGAAGATGCGGTCCAGCAAGCGCTTCCACTTGAGCTGCCAGGGCAGGCATGGTCAGAGGGGCATGGGGACCCTCATTCCATGCCACCCTGGAGAGGTCCCCCTCTGGACTTTCCAGGCTTCCAACACCCCTTCTCACCCAGAAAAGTGCAGAGTGTATTCACCATCCTCAAATGAATTTAACTGGAGCAGAGAGGGGGCAGCAAGTGCATGGAGCAGGGAAACAGGGAATAGTGTGGGGCAGATGGGGGCAAGGGGTGACAGGCTGGCACCAGGGGTACTAACCGTGGGAGTGATGCGTTGCAGCTCACCCAGGGTCACTTTGTGGTACATGCTGCTGACATCCCTCCGCACGTCATCATACTCAGACACTGTGATCTGCACAGAGTGGGCATGGCTGTCACCATCCCACTGCCCACCTTGAGGTGACACAGGGACAGGGTAGTGGAATGGGGCACAGGTCTGGGGCAAGAGGGGCTGCTGACCCACATTCTTCCCACTCCCTGCCCCAGGAACCCTCTGCTGCCAATGGACCTGATCATAGAGTCCTCAAGGAATTGAAGTACCCAAGAGATGGGCACAGGGGTACCCCAAGGTCCAGACTGACGTTCCCAGGATCTGGAATCATGAAGGGTCTGGAGTGGGTTCACAAGGAATGGATGCAGGGCTGGACTGTTGTCCCAAGGGGGGTGACTGGAGGTTCTCAAGGTGTGGGACTCGGTCCCTGAGACTCCACCACAGGATCCTCAAGGGGCTGAGATCCCCAAGGGCCAGGAATGAAGGTCCCCAAGAGTTGGGAGTGGAGGTCCCCAAGGAGGTATTGTAATGGGGTCCCTTAGGACCAGACATGGAGATCCCCAAAAATCTGCAACTGGGCTGTCCAAGGGCTGGGCAGGGGCACCACAAAGCCCAGTGCAGACATCCTCCTCACGTTGGCAAGGTGCTGCTCCAACTGCAGGATCTCCTGGGCTTTCTGCTCCACATGCTCAGCCCCCAGGAGGGTGAGCAGTCGCTCCATGAATACCCGGTATGCAGCCAGGATCTGTGCAGAGGAAAGGGATGCTGAGTTCCACCCTGCACTGCCCTGCAGTACCCCAGTCCCTGGCACTGCTGGCAGTGGATGCCCTCTGTCACCCCATGCAGGGTGCTGGTTCCTCTCCTTGTTCTCCTCCTCACCTTCTCACTCTCCTCATCCTGTCCGAGGTAGAGGGTCCGTTCAGGCAGAGTCAGCCCGTCCTGGTCGATCTGGAAGGGAGAGATGGGGGTGGTGGGTGAGGAGAGGAGGGGTGCTGTGCTGAGCCAGGCACTCTTCAACTGCCCCTGTATTGCAGAGTGGCAGTGTGGTGGAACAACCACAGGCATGGGCAAATCGGTGCCTCATTTTCCCTCCTGCTGGAGGCTGCTGGAGCTACAGTGGCAGCACAAACAGGCTGGGATTGCTGAGCTAGGGGCAGGCCCTTGCTCTAGGGCCTGACTGGCACCCAGGCTGCCCCATAGCCTGCTCTATGATGCCACCACACTCTGCCTCATCCCTGCCCCATGGTATCACCACACCTGTCCCATGGCATCCCCACACCTGTCACATGGCCAGCCTCAATCCTGTGCTGCAGCTTGCCCCATAAGGAGCCACAGGGATGAACTGCATGGACACCCCCACTCTCTACACACACCCTCTGCTATCCTGCAGCCACAGCCACCGCCTTTAACACATACACACACCTGAACATGCTTGCATGTATGTGTACACATGCACACACATATCCACACCTGTAACTCACCACACACCACATACACCTCTGGATACTCACACCCCTGTGCATTCACCATTTATATTATCCCCCCATGAACATGCACACAGACACACAGACAGAAACACAGACACACAGACACACACATACACCTTCCCTACTCTGTCAGCCCCCTGTGTCCCATCCCACCAGCACCCCTCCACACACACAGCCACAATGCTGCCTGGAACAACCAAGGGCACTCTCAGCCTTTCTCCACCACCCCTCTCATCACCCCTGGCCCCCTTTCCTTTCCTACACGGGTGCTGCTACACCTGCAGCCCTCACACACAAACCTCGGACCTCTCACACACACCCTGTCGCGCTCACACCCATCACACACCCACCCCCAATCACACCCACTACACACACATACATTCCACCCCCCTGCAAAACACACACCGCGCCCCGCAAACCCCGCCGCCCAGTCCTGGCTGGCACACCCATCTCCCCCCTTCTACGTCCACCCTGTCCCACTCCGCGCATACCCGGACCCCGCTGAGCCCGCCCACCCTTTCCCTGTGACACACGCTCCCTCTAGTGTTACACACGGGCGGCCCGCAGCCGGCACCGCGCCTCCCTGGCCCCGCACACTCATTCACAGTCTCATTCACATTCACACCCCCGAACCCCACCATCACACAGGGAACGGGGCGGCTCGTCCCCACCACTGTGTCCTCCCAGTGCTCCCGCCAGCAGCAACACTTCGATCCCACCGTGCCGTCACCGTGCACACGCCATGCCCACCTTGTCCCTGCTATGCCCACCTCCGTGCCCGCCATGGCATCCTTGCTGTGCCATTGCTGTGCTCCCACCATGCCCACCACTGCACCGCCACACCCATCAAAGGTGCTTGAGGCTTGGCCAGCCAGATAAAGCCCACCCATGCCCCGGGGGCACCACAGGGCGAAGGACATGAGCTGGCAGGAGTGTGAAAGGACAGCAAAGCCATGGACAAATGCTCTGGCACCCTGACACAGCGCTGTGGGGTTGGGGGGCATCTCCCTGCCTCCACCTGGGATTTGCCCCCTGAGTACAGATGGCAGACAGAATGCCAAAGTGAGGAGCTTGGCTACCAGCAGTCTGGAGACCCTGGTGCCCTACTGTCCTCAGCACCCAGGTGAGTGGCACTGCCTCACTCTGTGCATTCCCCCGCCCATAACCCCAGACCTTGTCCTGAAGGTGCCACCCTCACCCCAGGGCAGCCTGATATAGGGATCCCATGGTGGGGAGACAGGAGGGTCCCCAGGGACAGAGGGGAGCCCCGGCCGAGCCATATGCTACAGCCAAGCCCACATGGCCAATGCCACTGCAACAAGGACGGTGACATCAGGCAGGTGTCATCAGCTCTGGCGGGTGACTGGGGTGGGGGGCAGCCCCGGGGGCAGGGTGCCCTCACCCGGATGACGTAGCGGGAGGTGTTCCTCTCGTCCAGGCTAACAGTGAGGGAAAAGAGCACGGCAGCGCTGTAGACCCCCTGGGTCTTGTAGAGCAGCTCGTTGATGTCCCCACGATCCGGAGTGGCGTCCCAGCCACCGCACTCCCCAATGACTTCTAGCATGGGCCGGGGGCCAAGCCGGTCGATCTCAGCCCGGTCCAGGCATGAGCGGAAAAACTCCTTGACCTTCCTCTCGGCCGAGGCGGGGGCTCGGCGCCGTACAGGGCGGCTCAGCAGAGCCCGCAGCTTCGCCTCGTTCTGCTCGGCGATGGCCCCGATGGTGCCGTACACCAGCTTGTCCTCAGGGATGCCGTGCCGCCGAAGCCAGCCACCGCAGGCGAAGGAGTAGAAGTCCTGGCAAGGGTCGATGGTAGCATCCATGTTGGCGCTGAGGAAGCGGGATGCCCTCAGGAAGGCCTTCTTCTCCTGGCACCCCTCCAAGCAGTAGCTGTCCCCTTCAGCCGCCAGGTACTTAAGGACCAACATGCACGTCAAGATGACGCAGAGACCCGCAGCGAACACCAGCCCTGAGAGCAAACAGACCTCCCGGCGGCTCCAGCGTGGCAGCCCCCCACGGCGCTTCTTGGCCCCTGTGCCCAGCTGGAGGGCGAAGCCATTGGGCAAGGTGCCGCTCTGGTACTTGCTCACATACTTCACCTCCTGAAACTCGTCATAGTGTGCTGTCAATGAGTAGGTCTTCTCCATGGCTGGGGATGGCGCTCTCCGCTGGCAGCACAGGTGAAGGGGGCTCAGGGCAGGTGGAGGGCAGGCTCAGGCACCCTGCAGTTCATGTTGGAGCCGTGCCTACCACAGGGAGGTGATGGAGGGTGTCCGAGTGAGTCAGGAAGCTCCTGGAAAAGGCAGAGGAGATGGTTGGGGGGGGGGGGGGGGCGTTGGGAGGAGCAAGGGCGGGGGGGATTGTTTCTTGTCGTCATTGCTGCCTGCATCACCACCACTGCCTATGTGCCCCACTGGTGGCACTGGGGCTGACCCCAGTGTCACGAGCTTGGTGGCAACCCTATCCAATGGCTGTACCCTCTCTCAGCTCCTTTGGTGACAGGGCATGGTCCTGCCTGCATCATCCCAGCCAGGTTTCAGCCCCTGGCACAGCCTTAACTCATGCACACCCCACATCCACACAACGCACCAGCAAGAGCATTCACACCGGGTGGATGTCTGGGATAGTCCAGCTAGCCCATCCTCACACTGCACCTTGAGAGCCCTTCCTGACCGGGAGTGCACAGGGCTGTCAGTCCCTCTGGGTGGGGTATGGATGGGGTGAGCAGCTTGGGGAAGAGGGGTTTTGGGGAAATTTTTGAGGGGAGACTGGGCTGAGTGTTGTGGGTTGGGTCAGGTTGTGTGGCCCTGCACTGTGTTGGGTTGGGTCGTGGTATGCCGTGTTGCATTGCATTGTGTCAAATCGTGGTGCAGTGTGTGATTGTGTGAGCAAAGTTAATTCCAGTCTGTGGGAAGCCCTGGATCCTGTGGACATCTCACAGCATTCTCCCACTATCACCACCACCACCCACCCAACCGCTCTCCACTGGCTGGTCCCCGATGGGCAGGGGTGTCTCTCATGGGTGACTGGGGAGGAGGGGGTCTGCCCATGAGGAAAGAAGGGTGGGGACACAGATGGGTTGTGGGGGTGGCTTCAAAAGGAGACCCCGCGTCTTGCTTGGTGCAGAGTGGCACCCCAATTTGCAGGTGGGGAAGGACAGGCTGGGGACAGAGAGCTGCTCGGGAGGTGGTCAGTATTCTCCCTCTAACGGGCCCCTCCCACGCCTCGCACCCCCATTTCTTCCGCAACTTGGGCAAAGTTGTGCCCCGGGCCCGCAGACCGGCGGTGCCCATGCAGGGAAGCTGCCGCCGTCGGAAAGTTAGCGAGGACGGCAGCGAGCACGGCAGGGCGCGGGAGGGGGAGGGGACTGGCCGGGAAGCTCGGTGGATGCTGCTTGGGGTGCTGCCCAAGATGCTCAGGGGATTCTCGGGGGTGCCCGGGGCACGCTGCCCGGGATACACGGGGAATGTTGCCCGCGGTGCTCAGATGATGCTGCCCACAATGCTCGGGAAGGTGCTTGCCGGGATGATAGGGAGATGCTCGGCAGGTACTCGCCGGAATGATGCCTGTGATGCTCGGGGGCATACTCGAGGGCTGCTCGAGGGCTGCTCGAGGGCTGCTCGAGGGATGCTCGGGAAGTGCTCCCCGGGCTCATGCTCGGGATATTCGGGCGATGCTCGCAGAGCGCTCGCAGACGGACTCGGGATCTGCTCCCCGGGCTGCTCGCGGAGTGCTCACCAAGGTATTCGGGGGATGCTGAGGGTTTGTTCTTCGTTCTGATTCTCGGAATGTCCGCGGGTGCTCGGGGGTCGCTCGCCGTTTGCTCACCGAGATACTTGGGAGATGATCCCGGGGTGCTGAGGGGATGCTGGCAGAGATGCTCGGGGACGCTGCCCGGGATGCTCGAGGGGTTCTGGAGGTTGCTCACCGGCTCTCTCGGGGGATGTCAGCAGGCTGCCGGGGGCTGGCCGGCCCCGCGCTGACCGTCCGGCTGCGCGCTCCGCGCTCCGCTCCGCGCCCCGCGCCGTGGCTGGCGGAGCGGCGGGGCCGGAGGGAGGCGGCGGGGCGGGGAGGGGGTGGTGTCTCCAGCCCGGCTCTCCCGCAGGCCAGGCTCCATTAACGAGATTATTATGCAAATGGAGCAGCCCTGTGCCACCCGCCAGCCTTACCTCATCCCCGCTGGAGGGGAGGCAGGGCAGGGGGGTCCCTGGGCCACCCACCCCGGGGCGATGGCACACTGCTGGTAGTGCCAGTCTGCCTGGCATTGCCCGTCCGGCGACCCTGCTGCCACCGCTCGGCAGCCGGGCACCCAGGAAGGGCATAAGTGGGCACGGCCGACGGCCTGTGCCGGGAGCATCCCAGTGGCTCGACACCCCCCACCCCCTGCCCAGACACCCTGGAGGGCCAATCCAGTCCTACCAGTCTGGGTACGAGGGGACAGAACTGTGGGTGGGCAGGAGACAAAGCCTGGGAGGCTCCAGGTGAGACGGTGGGCACAGGGATGGCATAGGGTGGCAACGGGAGGGGGCTGTGCCTTCACATACACATGTGAAGGTCCGGGAATATTAAACTGCATTGCAGATAAATCCCCAACATAAATATCGTGAGCTGCTCTGCCACGGGGGGGCCCAGCATGGAGATTTATAGCCCAGCAATTCCCACCACCCGCGGTGGTCCCCTGCAGCGGCTGCGTACCCTGGCCCCATGTGGCTGTCCTGCCTGCTGTGCTCAGGGGTGCCTTGATACCCTCACCCCTGCTGTGCCAGCACATCTCTGGGTGTTCAGAGGGGGCTCTGAGTCTTCCTGAGTGCTGTGGTGGGACAGCACATACTGAGTGCTCTGCTACACATGGCATGGGGCCCTGCTTGCCATGGGGTGGGTGGCTCTGTGATGTGTAACACACTCTTGCCCTGTGAGCACCATGGGCTGCCCCCAGGCACAGCCCTTACTACCAAGGCTGCACTCTCCAGTGCTGGAGGGACAGGATACTGGCCATGGCCCGGGCAAGGTGCCTTTTGCTGCAGCAGGCACGCAACATCACCTGCACAGGTAGTGGCACACATGTGCATCATGTACACCCACACACACCCACACACACTTGTGCAGACATACATGCTTTACCTCTACACATGTACTCACACTCAAGCATTCGCTGCCATCCACACATACCCTGGTACACTTACATATACATCAGTGTGCTGCAGCACAGCTCTCCTGGGGCACATGCCAAGGCAGAGGGCCTTCATGAATCCCAACAGAGAGATGCCACAGGCTTGGGCATTCCAAACAGCCAGGCACCACCAACCCCAGTGGCGTGTAAGAGCACTCAGAGTCAGGCTACTTCATGGGTGGGCACAGGGAGCTCAACCCTGCTGCCCATGAGGGAGCTGGCTGGAGTGTGGGGGCATTGGGACTGGGTGCCACACACCATTCTCCCCCATGCCTGCACCTACCCGGCCCTCAGACACACTTGACACCTTGGTTGGAGCATGATAGATGCACATAGAGGGGTGCAGGGAAGGACCTGGTGTTATTAACAGCCCTGGGTATTGCTCCAACTGTGCTGTAAAAATTAAAGGCGTGTGGATATAAAATAATGGATAAATCTGAGCTGGCCACAGAGCACTGCGGCGTCCCGCAGGTGTTGGCATCTCAAAAAGCCAGGGTATGGCAGGCGTGTGATGGGCACCTCTGTGTAGATATGGGGCATCAGGCAGTGCCTGCACCCACTTCAAGTGCTGACTTTCCCCCAGTAAGTCCACTGAGTACCCTGAGAGGATGCACAGGCAGTGCCAACCTCTGGAATTGGTGCTGTAAGGAAAGGGGCTGCTGCTGAAGTTCGGATGGAAGAAAAAGAGCTTATCCCTATGCAGATGGGGCTGGGGACAAAAGGCACCTGCTCCAGGATGCCCACAAGTGCTGCCCAGCCCATGCACCCACAACAGGCAGGATTCCATGTCACAGGGCCAATCCATCCAGGGATTACCAGCCAGGTGTGACTCTGGTGTCCTGCCCACCCCACGGCCCAGGGCTCCAATCTGGAGCAGGACCCCAGCAGCGCCCACCTTGCCAGCCCCACTTGGCCCTGCCCATCCCGTGGGCCACCCTGCTGGCATCCTCATTTTCCCCAAGATTAGCCGCAGCGCGGGAGCCTCCGCGCATCACCAGCAGGTGACAAATAAGATTTTTCCACTCTCCCGAGCACCCGGCATGGGTCTGTCATTGAAAATGCAAAGCAGCGCAGTGCCAACCTCCGCCACCCGCCCTCACCTCTGTCAGCCCCTTGGTGCTGAGCACCCAGCCAGATGAACCCCCCCACCCTTGCCACCAGAACCCCCACTCCACCTGCTGCTGTCCCTCAGCAGTGCTGGGGTGCTGAGTGTGGTGCCCTCATGCCCAGTGGGGCAGGTTCCCAGGGTGTTTCTTAGAGACATGCTAGTTTAGGAGTGTCTACCTGGGTGGGCAGCATGGCCTCATGATATCCTCTGAGTGCACCCACATGCCTAGTGCTGTGGGGAGATGAGCAGGGCAGAGGGTGCCTAGGGGTTCCCACCAAGCAGGGTCTGTGCACCCCACCAGGGCCTGTAAGCCTCCAGGAAGGGTGGCAGGCTCTGGGATGGGCACATGACAGGATCATTCCAGTGGTAGGGGGTGAGGGATTGTCCATTATAGGAAACACCTGGCCCAAGACATGCCTGTTCAGGTGGACATCAACCCCACAAACCCTACCCCAAGGGACCCCAATCCCCAGCATGCCAGTGGGGTGTATGAGAGTGCTCCACCCCACAGCTGGGAACATCCACCCAGCACCCAGTCTGCACCCATGGACCCAACTCCCTCAAACCCCTCAGTCCCCCCCAAATCCCTTGGTTTACCCCAATTCCGACCCTGGCATCCCATTACCCATTGTGCCCCCACCCCAGCACCAGGCACCCCACAGCAGCCCCCAGCCCCGCTCCCACCACCGCCGCTGCGTCTCCCCTCTGCTATTGTCAGAGGGTTGCCTCTGCCTCTGTCTGCGAAATTAATTCGGAGGTGGAGAGGGAGAATTATGTAAAGTGTGGTTATTCTGGAGCGGCGGGGGAAGCGCGGCTGATGGCAAAGTGCCTTTTTGTGTGTTTAATATGCATTTTTTTCCAGCGGTGCATTTTCAGGCGGGTAATTTGCTGTCTTTTCAGACCCCGATCAGTATCATTTCTCCAGCAATGACAGCTTTTATTTGCACTGAAATGAATGCTGCGAAATTTCCAAGAAATAGCCGAGGCCCTGTTGGTTGCCCACCCCCGCAGGGCCGGGGCATGGGCACCCACCGGCGCCTGCCCCCCACAGCCCCCTGCCCACGGCCATTTGGCAGTGGTGCCCTGGGGATCTGGGCATACATGTGTGCCAGTCTGCACACCCCGTGTTCACAGCTGTGTGCACGGGTATATACCCGTACACCAATGTGTGAGACATACAGACACCCCTTGTGCACACTCCCCAGCACAGCAGCTCCCTCCCATGTGCACACAAACACACACACACACACACACATTCTCCTAGTTCATGCATATCCCTGCCTTAACATGTTCACACACACATGCACACATGTCCTTCTGTGTGTGCTGGGGGCCCTCCCCACTTTGTATCCCACCAGACCTTGGCATAGCACCCCCAACCCGGAGCACCAGAAGGATTTGGAGGTCTCTCACTCATCCCTTTCCACCCCAGCACAGCAAACCCCTTGGGGAAACTGAGGCACAGGGGGCAGGCACAGGCGGATGCTCTCCCCACAGCCTATCGCCTCTGAGCACCAACAGCAATGGGTGGGAGCCTGGAGGAGATGCAAGGTGTGTGTGAATGTTTGTCTGCACATCTGTATGTTGGGAGGGAAGAATGCTGTTTGTGTAGGTGTGCACCGTGTGGGCGTTACGTGCCGGAGCTGGTTTGTCTGAGTCGTGGTGCCAGCATGCAATTCTGCCTTTGCAGTGGCAAAGGGTGTGCACGTGTGCCCCTGTCAGCCCCCAGACCCTGCCCTGGTGCATATGATGGTGCGTCTGCAGCAGTGCCATGGGCACACATTCCATGTGATGTGTGTGGGCATCTCCAACAGGAACAGCATCCTGGTGGGTGCCCAAGCACATGTGGCCCAGGGGTGATGAATGGTGTTGTGGGGTGCCCATGCATGTGCAATGCTGCACCCTGCAATGCTGGGGGCTGTCACAGTCCCAGCCTCAGGTCCCATACACGCCCAGCCGTGGGACCCCAGTTGTGGAGGAGCTGGTGCCTGGCACAGCCAAGGTTAACTGTGCTGGAGCCCATAGGCACAGTGCGGGGAAGCTTTAATTTAATGAAGTGTGAGGCTTTTTATGGGCTTTTAATTACGTGGTGATAATTAACATTATAGGCCGCCGGGTCCCGCTGGTGCCCAGCTGCCCTGTGCCAGTTCCTGCCTGTTTGTAAATAAACCCCCAGGCCATGCAGTGCCCAGCCCATGCAGTGCCCAGCCCAGGGCATCCACTTCCCATGGCGGGGAGCAAAGCCAGCTCCAGCCTCCTGCCTACTCACCAGGGCACAATCCACTGCAAAATGTGGGGAGTAAGGGTCTGCACCACTTTTTCCCACCAGCACCACTCAACCACCTGGGATTTTCCAGCCCTTTGGCTGAAGAGCTGGTAGGTGGCAGTGCCAGGCTTGCTGAAAGCAGGCTCAGACAGCAGTGCCATGCTTGTCCTCCCCACTGGAGGCCAGCTTGGCTGGAAACAGCTCCCCCCACACCGTGCTGGGCTAATAGGAAGTGATCAATCAGGCAGCACTGGGCATGCTGCCCACCCGCAGGCACCCGAGGGATTTATTGTCCAGCACCCAGGCAATTTCCTGCCCTCCTCTACTCAATAAAGGGGGGCAGGGGGCAAGGCCAGCTCTCCCATGCAGGTCATAATGGGTGCAGGGAGATTGAAACGCCCCATGAGACAGGTCCCAGAGCAAGGCCAGGAGACCCAGGTGTGTGGGTAAGGACCACCATCACAAATCATTTTCCCCCTTCCTGCCACGACCAGGAGCTCAGCACCCTTAAGGTCAGGAGGATGACAGATTAAAGCATCTGGGTGCCCCTTATCCAACAGCACTGTGGTTGCTGAGCAAGATCTAGGGTGCCATACCCTGAAGCCATTAGGGCCAGCACCCATCTGCTTTCCCCATCCACCCAGCACCATGCAGGGAGGGAACCCAGGCCTCCGGGCTCCCCTCCCCCACTCCCTCCCATTTAATTTTTCCTAATGAAAGGCAGGAGGATGGCGGGGAGCTGGGGCACCAAGGTCAAGGCTGCCTTTAATCAATCCCTGCTGCTGGCTGGGTGCCCGGAGGAGCTGGCGGAGAAGAGGATGGGGGCTGCGGCAGGGGGGAAGCACACAGGAGGGTTGCAGGGTGCAACCAAGGGCCTCCCAGCAGCCAACTGGGGCACCCAGTGCTTGGTACCCCTTGGAACCCCTGCTATTCCCCACCACCAGCCCAAAGAAAAGGCACCGTGAATGCACCGTGCTGCCCAGCCAGCACCAGGGCTGTGTCTGGATCCTGCCAGGGCAGCTTTAATCCTCTGCAGGAGACAACCCCAAAAAACAACAGCCCTTCCTGTATCCACCTCCCACCGTGGGGTAACGACCCCTCTTTGCCCACAAGGGTGGGGACACCAGGGCTGGGAGCAGCCCCAGGCTTAGGCTGCTAAAGGCACTGGGCAAAGGAGGATGCAGGGAGCCAGTGTGACCTAGAGCTGGGTGCTGGTGACAGCACTCACCCCGTGCACCAGCACGGTGGGGCCCAGCCCACGGGTGAGCAGCTCCAGCTGGTGCAGGTAGAGTGGGTAGAGGCTGGTGTCGGCCGGTGGCCGTGGCAGGTAAAGGAAGCGCACGGCTGGCGCGGGGCTCTGCTCCAGGACCAGTTTGTTGGCGGCACATACATACTCATCCGACACTTGTGTAGTGTTGGTCGGGAAGTTCACAATCCCTTCCTCCTCTTCTTCTTCTGCTGGCCCCCCAGGGGCTCCCTGGGAGGTTTGCCAGTGCAGGCGGGTGATGGCATCCCAGGGCACCAGCTGGATCTGGGCCTGGATGCGCAAGTCCTTGAGGAGCTGGCGCAGCTTCTCCTCCTGGGCATGGGGCATGGTACCCGCCTCCACACAGAGGAAGAGGCGCAGGCGGGCCCGGCGCCAGGCCCGTGCCATGTTGAGGACACAGGCCATCTGCAGCAGGAACAGGCTGCAGGTGTCAGCATAGCGGGCACTGTCGGGCCGCAGCAGGTTGACTGGCCAGACGTGGATGGTGGGTGGGGGGCTAGCAGCCCTTCGCAGCTCCCAGGCCTTGTCCAGACTCTCCAGCTGCCGGGCCAGCAGGACATTGCGAAGCATCTTCAGGGCATCAGCCACAATGCCCACATACTCCCGGGCCGAGAGCAATTTGGGGGTGGTGGGTTCCCGCAGCGGGGGGAAGCCCAAGGGAACCTCCTCGCGGGCACTGGTGAATGCAGGGTGCCGGGCCAGACCATCGTGTGGTGCCTCATCGTCATAGAAGCCCAGCACCAGGGTATTGGGGCGCATCCCGCCTGCCAGAAAGATCGTGCCAACCCAGGTGAGCAGCGGTGGAGGGTTCCACCAGCCACAGCTTGACTTTGGCATTGTTCTCCCTGGTGATTCCAGACCCCTCAGCACCACACATGCAGATGGCTCCAAGACCCAACTCGGCTTTGGCATTGCCCACCCAGTACCTCTTCAACTTGGCATTGGCACTGCCCATACCAGGTGCTTTCAAGCCCCCTGCCATCTCCCATTCAGGTGTCTTCAAGCTCCTCAACACTGCCAACAATGATGTCTCCAAGACCCAACTTGGCTGCAGCACTGCACTGCTCACCCCAGATGCCTCCAAGAGCAAACTTGGCTCTGGCATCATCTGTCCAGGTGCCTCCAAACCCCTTGGCACTTCTCAGCCACCAGGGACAGCAGGAAGAACCCTCACCCATATCCAGCCCAGGTGCTACTCACCAAGGCCAGAGGTGAAGAGGAGTTGCCGAACACCGTGCCGCACTGAGGGCGCAAGGGTGAGGCTGACGAAGGCTTTGACATTCAGCTTGTCCACCAAGCTCAGCCATGAGTCCTGCTGAGACTGCAGCGGGTCTGAGGGCAGCATGTCTGGGTGGCGAGCAAAACCAGCATCAGCAGGATGGGTAATCCATACTGGGGCTCACTCTGGTGTCCACCCCCACTACAAACCAACCCCTTTGCCCAGTCCCACGCCCAGGAGACAGAGAGGGGGAAGCAGGTGCTTAGAGAGAGAGATACAAAATTACACATAAATGTATAAAAAAATATCCACGCAGCCTCATCCCCACTCCCCAATTTCAGGCCATTAGTCACCACAGCAACGGTGGGGAGTGGGGAAGCAGAGCCTGTGCATCCACCAGGGTGGGGATGGGGACAGCCATGATGTGTGCCAGGGTGCATGGATGTGCAAACAAACACACACCAAACATGCCTGAAGCACCTGGACACACAGCAGCAGGTGTGAGGTGAGGATGGGCACAGGCACACACACGTGCAGGGCTGTGTTGAGTGTGCACTGGGTGTGTGCATGCACTGACCCCGGTGGTATGAGCCACATGTGCATAGCACTGACACAGGAAGGAGCCCCATGTGCCTGTGTAGCAATGAACACTTGAGCACATGCATGTACAAGTTTCCACACACATGTGCAAGTGTGTGTGCACAGCAGGCACGGGACAGGCCCAAGCTACCAGTGTCCCCCATCTGAAGCCACGCCCAAGGCGCCACACATGTGTCCAAAATGTTGACATTCCCTTGCTGTGCCCACCCTCCCCAGCCAGCAGCTGGGCAGCATCATCAATCCAAGAACTCAGGGAGCAACCTGGCACCACAGCAAGGGACACAGTCCACCAGCACTGTGGACAGTGCAGATCCTCACCCAAGTCCTGCAGCTCGACATGTCCCAGGATGTAGAGGCCACTCTTCTTGAGGTCATTGACAAAGTCGATGAGGCGGGTGCTGCCTCGTGGGTTCTGCACCATCAGCAGCATCTGTGGGCGCCAGAACTTCACATGGTCCTTCCGCACATCCAGCATCAGCAGATACTTCCGCACCTGGAAGAGGGAGGGAGGGGAACAGGTGAGGAACCCTTCTTTCAACAAACCCCCCGTGAGGATGCCAGTCCTGAGGACACCAACTTTCCATCCCATGAGGGGCCAGCAGGAGGACAGGGCTCACCTGATGAAAGATGAGGGCCTGGCTGATGTAGCCCCAGGTGCTGCTGGGCGAGAGGTAGTGGATGGCAAGTAGAAGGAGGAGCAGGAAGCCCAGGCTCGCCGAGGCTGACACAGGGCTGATGAGGAACATCATGACACAGCAGCCTGCGATGCCCAGCAGGCACGTGTGCCAGGTGAAGTACCGGAAAGTGGGCCTGGAGCAGGGAGGAGGGGATACTGCTATTGTGTGGTGCCCATGCTGGCTGTGGGGAGGGCACAAAGGGAGCTGTGCCAAGGGGCCACACCAGCCACCCCCAGTGATCCCACTGTGTCAGCTCAGGCCATGCTGGGCACCCCATATGCCTGCAGGAGAGGTTATGGAGGGCAGATGGTACCTCCTAGGGCAGCAGGCAGCCCCTTGCTGACAGCCCTTGGCAAACAGGGCCAATGATGGCCATGGGGCTGGTGCTGTCCTGGCACACCCAGACAGTGTTGGGCAGCGCATGGCAGCACTAGCAGCCACGGTGCAGGCTCAGTCTGGTGCAGGGAGGCGGAGGCGGGGAGACGAGAAGCTGTTATTTTCTCTAATTGCTGTTTTTCCTGAAAGGTAATTAAAATCCTTTTCCGCTGTGCTTGATGGAGACCTCAGTTCGGGGAGGGGACCCAGCACCAGATGTGGGATGGGCGAGGGGCCTGTTGCTACCCAACCCAGCAGCTTTGCTCCAGGCACGGATCCTGCCTCATCCATGCCCAGCTGCTCCAGCCTAGCACAGACACCAGTTCTTCCTTGGGAATGTGGTGCTCTGGGGGACGCCAGGGCAGTGCCACCTGGCCCTGCTTGGGCACCACCTCTGTGCACTCAGGGGACTCTCCCTGCTGTGGAGTAACAGCATCCTGCACCGAGGGCAGTGGGGAACACCCAGGAGGGAGATCAGTCTCCCCCAGCCACTCTGCACGTCCCAGATCTGGGCAGCCCTGCCAACCCAGTCCCATGCCAGGATACCCCACACCCTGTGCCCCAGGCTGGGGCTGCCTGTCAGACATACTGCTCCTTCCTGGAAGATCTCTTCTCCTCCCCCCACCCAGGATCCCCCTTCCTCCCTCCCCCTTCTCCCTTAGTTTAATTAGCGCTAATGGAAAGTGGGCTCCATCACTGCTTGGCAAACTGCCCGGGGGATGCCGGCCGGGCACAGCTATAAATTACCTCTGGAAAGCCTAAGGGGAGGGGGTGGGTGGTACCCAGTGGTGCTGCATTTATCTGTACCTGCTCAGCAAAGCTGTGCCAGGGCATGAGAACTGTGCCAAGCCAGCACCATGATGGGACCTGCCTCATTCTCCCTTCCCAGGGATGAGGGTGTCCCTGCCCGCCCAGTGTCCAGGAGAGGGGAATTCAGCATCTCTGCCCACCATCTCATCATAATGCCCAGCCACAGGGATGGCAGGGGAGCCACAGACAGAAGGATGGAGGGATGGATGTCTGCCGAGCATCTTAGCACAGCCTCTCTCCCCTGTGGCAGCAGGTACCTGAAGTTGGGGGCCGATGCCCATTCCAGTGCCAGGCAGGCCAGGTTGACAGTTGCGTAAACCAGGAGGAAGAAGGTGGTCACAACCCCTGCGATGGTGTTGAGCTTCCCAGAGAAGAGCACCAGCTGCAGAGAGCACAGGGTGAACACACACACTGGAATGGCACCTCTGGCACAGGTCAGATCCATCCCTCTTCGCTTGGGGCATACCCAAGGGGTATGATGGGAAAGTGTACAGACAGGAATCCCTGCCCCTTGCTGTGATTTATCCTTCATTTATGGGATATTTCCCACCTCAGGGAGGGAAGGACACAACCACAGTAGGACACTGGGACAGGGAGCCTGAGAAAGGAATCCCCAGGGTCAGGTGGACATGCCAGGCTCCACAACACACAGCCAGGTGCCAACCCATCATTACCCAGCGAGGCCAGGAAAGGAGCATTGCCAACAAACTCACCTGCACCACCAGCCAGGAGAGGATCACTGCCATCACTGGGTTCCCACTGGCAGATGTCTTCTTGGCCAGCGCTAGCGCCCGGCCTGCAGACAGAGCGGGGAGGTTGGGTGGGGGCACCCCAGCGGGCATCAACAGGCTTAGCCACCAGCCAGGAGTCCTGTCCCCACCCTGAGTGCTGGGGTGGGGGCAAATTCCAGGGCAGACAGGTGACCCAAATGGATACCTGCCAGACCACAAAACATCACCCCCATACCAAGAAAGGAGTTCCCTGGCACCAGGGCTGGTCCCCAGCCGGGACAACCTGGTGGGTGGGCTGCAACGAGTGCCAGCACACTCTGGGCACTCACCAAAGAGATCATCCCGGGCCAGGGCGTACAGGATGCGGGATGCCCCAATGAGGTTGCTCATGGCTGCAGAGAGGGTGGCAGCGTAGATGCCCACGGTGACCAGGGGCGGGAAGATACTGATGTCACGCAAGAAGCCATAGTCTTTCTGCAGGAGAATCCTAGAGAGGGACACAGACACACTGGCACTGCCTCAGCTCAGGCCAGGATGCGCTACCACCAGGCACAGCGGCACTGGAGAGGGGACAAGCGGCCATACCTGTTGCAGGTGGCACACATGAGGAAAGCCAGCAGGTTGTAGACGAGGTAGGTGAAGAGAACAGCAGAGATGGTTCCCCGTGGGATGGAGTAGCTTGGGCGCTTCAGGTCCCCTGCGAACAGGAGCAGGCAGCATTAGTGTCCACAGACACAGCACACCCCCAGCCTCCTCCAGCCTCAGGTCCCATTCCTGGTGCCATCCAGCCCAGCACCTCCTGTCCATACCTGACATGTTGGAGCCTGCCATGATGCCAGTGCAGCCATTGAACATCACTGCAAAGACGGAGCTGAAGCTCATCATCTGCCCGGTAGTGTAGTCCACCCCATACCCTCCTGCAGGACACATGGGAAGGAGCTATAACAGGCTGTCCAGGGCAGCACAGCCCCACCATATGCCCTCTCTTCAATGTCCCCATACACAAACCATAAGCGAAAACACCCCACAGCATCTGCTTTGTACCCAAAAGCTGCCCCCACCCTCCAGCAAACTCCTGCTGATGTGGCAGTTCCAGTGCCATGATGGGTATGGCAGGCAGGGTGTAGGGAGCCTCTCCTCACCCCCCAGGTTTTTCCGCAGGGTGTCGAGGGAGAAACCAGTGAAGGAGCCGTTCTCAATTTCAGAGCCGTTGAGGTGGGGCAGGCGGATGGGCACCCCGATGGGCCGTGTGGCAAAGAAACTGACCAGGATAGTGCCCAGGACACCCGCAACGATGAGGAAGATGAGGAAGGTGGCCTTGGCATAGATGGAGGCACCCACAAGGCACACGAGGAGGCAGAGTGCCAGCAGCACAGTGCCGTAAAGCAGCTCGTACCAGTAGCTCTGGGGAAGGACATGGACACCTGTGCCCTCTTTTTGCCCTAGGGAGAGACAAGTCAGGATCAGCGAGACATGGAGGGGCCACCACCAGGAGCTGAGAGCCACTGGCATTTTGCCAGGCATGATGGGCAACAACTCACTAGTCAGAGGGCTGGGCAAGCCATGCTGGCTATGCTGAGCATGGTGCTTGGCATGTATGGTAAGGGACACCTGCTGTCCCCTGCCATCACACACAGGGGTACTCACCAGGAGGGATCCCAAAGCTGTCCACCACTGCCTCCACCAGCCCCAGCACGTAGAGGGCACTGCCACACACATTGGCCAGGAAAAACATGATCCCAATGCTGCCCCCGAACTCCGGGCCCAGGGCACGGCTGATCATATCTTGCTTGAGTCAAGGGAAGATGTCAGCAGACCAAACGACCATCAAGGGCCCCACTCCTTTCTCCCAGGCCAACTGGGTCCCAGCCTCAGCGTGGCACCCCAAGGCGTTGGGTAGTCACCCAACTTTGGCCCACATGCTCTGTCCCAGCAGCACCCACAGCAAAGGATACAGTAGGCTCCTCCAGCATCCAGTGCCCCATTGGTGGCAATGGCACACACAGACAGCACTGTCATGCCAATGATGAAATAGGCCACTGCAAACATCGCCAGAGCCTGGTATAACCCAGCATGACCCACCACGAACCCTGTCAAAGACAGAGGAGAGGCCAATGTGCCCCTTAGCTGGGCATGGACCACCTCGAGGACAGAGTTCCTGGGCACTGCCACTGCCCAGAGCTCACCCCACTGAGGTAAGTGGCTGCTCCCACTTCCCACCCACAGCAGCACCCACCAGTGTCCCCCACCTCAGAGCACCTCCATCCTCCTGCCATGCCAGGCCCAGGCATGTCCAAAAACCAAACAAACAGGGCAAGTGCTCTGCTGTCCATCCCAGGGATGCCAGGAGCCCCCAGGTCCGGATGCCACTTTTGTCTCTCAGTGGGGGAAGTGAGAGGCTCACCACAGCGTTCCTGTTGCTGCCCTGCTCGCCTACAGCAGAGCAGGAAGCAGAAGCAGTAGCAGTCTGGGGTGTCCCTGCCAGCCAGGGCACCACTCTCACATGGGTGTGTGTGTGAACCCAGGGGGAGGGCACGCAGAGCTCCCCCGGCTCTGCCTGGGCTGACAGGAGTGCCCCCGGCTGGCAGCGCTGTGGGCAGGAAGGCTGTGCCTGCGGCTGTGGGTGCTGCCCTATCTCAGCCACAAGCCAGGCCACAGACTTGCCCGTGGGGAGGCGGGGGGGGTGACCGGGGCACCAGCAGTGCAAGGAGCCCTTGGGGCACCAGGCTGGGTTTGGGGGCGCCCACTGCAGTCCCCAGAGGGCTGGACGGTGCTTGAATGCCAAAAATAAGGGCAGATGGGGGGATATTGGTGGCAGTAAAGGGATGCTCCAAAAGCAGTGTGGGGTAAGTAGGAGGGGCTGCTCACCCTGGAGATCTGGGGAGTATCTGAGGCGTGGGGGAAGCAAGAAATTGACGGGGGGACCACGGCCCCCCCAGCAGGGAGAAAGTTCCTCTTCCTCGCAGCTTCCCTCCCGCTCCACCCCACACTTCCCCTGCGGCCCGCGGGTAACACACCCCCGGGTGGGGGGCTGGGGCAGATGGGGGCCCCTGGTGCCCGCTGTGGGGTTGGGGGGTCAGAGCCTATGCGAGGACTCCAAGCAGGGAAGTGGGAGGGAAGCGAGTGATGGCAGCAGAGAGCCGTGCCCACAGCCTGGGGGTCCCGCGGGCAGGGCAAGGGGCTCAAGGCCCTGGCGGGCCCCGGGGCACGCAGCCAACTCCCGCCTTGGGCTTTCCGTGGGCGGGAAGTGAAAGAGGAAAAGCTTTTCCCGTTCCCGGACAGGGCGGATGCTGCGTGCCTCGGGCCTCTCCCTGCCCCGGGCCATGCGGGGGCTCCTCCCCGCCCCAGGGCCCCCCAAAAGGCGGCAGCTGCCCCTCCGAGCTCTCCCAGGGCTCACAGTAACAGACCTGTAAACCCACTGGGGGCAGACTGTGAACCAATCTGTGCCCTTTGCACACACAGAGAAGGGCAGCCAGGTGTCTGATGGGTGACACCAGGTCCTGCCCTTGGGACACCAGGTGGGATGTGGGAGAGCACTGCGGTTCTGGAGCCCGGCACTGGGGGATGCCTGGGAAGCAGAGGGGTCCCAGCAGTGGGGGACAGGTGGACACGAAGGCACTGGAATTCCATCTAGAGAAGGCACTAGGAAGACACAGGAGTCCTACCCCAGGAACACCAACGCTTTGGACTGGGTTCCTAACAGGGGTCCCTAACTGGATTCCTGTGCTGCAGGTTCCTGTTCCTGGGTCCCAAGGCCCGAGGCTGGCGGGGTCAGGCGGGGACACAGAGCACTGGGACCCCAGCCTTGGGGAGGAACTGAGCGGGCACGGAGAAGGCTCCGGGGTTCCAGACTGAGGGGCTCGGGGCTTCAGGTGCGGGGGGGCCCGGGAGCACACAGGGCCCGGGCTGGGGGTACCAGGCACGGTTGGTGAATCTCGGGGGACCCCGGGCAGCGGCCGGGAGCGGGGGGCACCCCGGGGGCGGCGGCACTCACCGAGGCGCAGGAAGAGGACGACGCTGAACATGGAGAGCAGCGTGGGCACCACAACGCCCAGGAATGTGGGCAGCTTGCGGGGGGCGGCAGCGGCCCGGCCGCGCTCCCGGCCCCACTCCTCCTCGGCCGAGCCGCCGCACAGGCGGTACGTGAGCAGCGCGCTCCGCTCGGAGCTCGCCATGGCCCAGCCCCGCTCGGGCCTCGCCGGCCCCGATTACCGTCCTGTCCCGGCCCCAGTCCCGGTCCCGCCGGCCCCGCCCGCCGACCCGTGCCCGACCCGCCGGGCCCCGCCCCGGCCCCGCCCCGGCCCCGCGGGACAGGCCCCGCCCACAAACCCGCGCCCACCGTTAGACCCCGCCCCCTGGTCACCCCCACTGCCGAGACCCCGCCCTATTCTGCCGTTTGACACGCCCCTTTGTTGGCCCCGCCCACAGCCCCCGCCCATATCGCGGCCCCTGTCTCAAAATGCTTCCCTATCGTGGTCCCATCCACCGCCCCCCCCCAGCCCCACCGCAACACCCCCCAAGGACACACACACACACAGCCCCAGTGTCACTCCACCCCTTGAATTCCCCCAACCCTCGGCCCTCCTGGGGTCTCCTCACTCTGGTACTCGCCGCGGACCTCTCCTCGCACCTCCAAACTCGTCCTACTCCTCCCGGCACCCCCAAACCCGCCGCTGCATCGCTACACGCTCCCGGACCCCGATCGCCCAGTGGCCAACACCCTGGTACAGAGCCCGCCACCCCCATCCTGGCCCCGTGCCTCGGGCACCCCCGGGATCCCCGGTACAGCCCCCCTCTGGTGTTCGCACCCCGCCGGCCGGGCTCGGCTGCCCGCGCCAATTACCGGACAATCGGGGCCCCGGGGGCGCCGACCCCCCCTGCCCAACGCCGGGGCTGGGAATCCGCCCGGGCCCCGGGGTCCCACTGCCCGGGCGGCCGAGAGCCTCGCCAATTAGGTTAATGGGGTTGGCACCGGGAGCGAGAGCGGGGGGCACGGTGCGGCCGGGGGAGAACCCCACGCCGGCCTCAAGTACCCGCGTGGGCACCGATTGCGGTCACCGAGCGGCTGGACCCCCACGTGTCACGGTGGGGGGATACGTGCGGGGACAGCGGGGCGGGGCGCGGGATCGCTCTCCCGTGTGCCATGGCCATGTGTCCCCCCGCCCGTCCCCTCGTCCCCCGTGGGGCGGAGGCGCAGCGTGCCCCCCCGGCCGAGGTGGGAACCCGGCGGGGCCGGGTCTTTCATCTGCGGCGGGCCTGTCGCCGTGCCAGCCGCGGGCAGCCCGCGCCTTTGATGTGCCACTGAAGCGGCATTGTCCGAGCCCCGCTGGCACCATCGAGGCCGAGGGGGCCGCGGGAGTGCGGGCACGGAGGCGATCCTGCCCCTAATGGGGACGGGCACCCCCTGGACTCGAAATGCGCATGGGGACACGGCCACCTCGAGCAATTATTGGGGACAGAGAACACAGCGTGGGTACTCCCCAAGGAGGACAGAGATAGGGGCACGGGCACGCCACGTCCTGCAGTGGACATGGGGACACGGGCACTCCCTGCCTCTAACAATGACAGAAAAAAAGGACGCGTTGCACCCTCCAAACGCACATGGAACCCAGAAACCCCAGTCCCCTTTACAGACGTGAAGATACGGGCATCCCCTGCACCCCAAATGGGTGCTAGAGATGCAGCTGCACCCTGCCCTGCCGCAGGAACTGAGGCTGGGCCTCTGGGCACAGGAGGATGGCAATGGGAGCAGGACGGTAGCATCCCAAAAGTGTGGGGCCAGTGGCAAGCCGAGCGGCAGGCACGAGGGCATCCTCTCCAGCTGGGCTGATGAGTTAAGCCCCCCATTCCTGGGGCCAAAGCTGCCCCCAGCCCGGGCCCGCTGCTTAACAAGGACAATGGGGCAATCATAATGCACCGTGGGTGCACGGTGCCTCCGCGGGGCAGGTCCTCTCTCCTGCACCCCCGGCAGGACGCGGCGTACTGGGAGAGACACCGCAGGGGATCTCCGGGGACGGCCGGTGCTCAGCGCGAGGGTGCAGTGCCCCTGCACGGGATGGCCCGTTCAGCCAGGGCTGGGCTGGCACAGAGATAGGGGGACTCCCCCGAGGAGCCCCCCGCCTCCCCTTCCCCCGCCTTGTCCGCCCGGCCGCTCCCGGCCCGCTGCCCGCCTTTGAAACCGCCGGCGGGGCTCCCACGCCCAGCCCGGGCCCCCCGCGCCCGCAGCCGCCGGTGCGTTCCCACCCGCCCGGGGCCCGCAGGAGGGAGGGCGGCGCGTCCGGGGCTTGGCGTGAAAATGATCAAGGGCCGCGGGCAGCGCCGGAGCGCAGCGCCCGTCTGATGCTGCCCGCCCGGAGGCCCCGTCGAACAAAGGCGGCATTGAGGCCCCGGCTGCGCCCCCCCCCGCGCCCCCCGCCCCGAGCTGGCATCTTGGCGCGACATTAATGAACTCGCCTGTTTGTGCTCCCCCGGCCCCTCTCTCCTCCCACCTCCCGGGGGGCACCGTATATATCCATCCCTCCTCGTCTGCCTCGGGCATTTTCGGGGCTCCCCCCTCTTGCCCCTCTTTGCCTGCCCGGGGATGGAGCAAGGAGGGAAGAGGACGAGGGGTGCTCTTCTCGGGGTCCTCCTGGTCGCCCCCATGCTTCTGCCACTCCTGCCGCTGCTGCAGCTGGGGGGAGGGACCCCCCTGGGCCAGGGGCTGTACCCCATGCCGGCCAGCATCCTGCAAGGTCAGTGGGGCACGGGAATGGGGGCATCTCTGTGGGAGGATTTGGCTGTGGACAGGACTGCTATAGGAGCTGGCACCCCTGGGGTCACTCTCAGGAAGGGAAGGAGCACAAGCAGGATGGCCAGGTCCCTGGTGAAGACCCTGAGGTCCTGGGACATGCCTGTGCTGTCTGGACTGGGTGTCAAGTGCTGCCAGTGGCATAGAGGGGACGCAGGGGATGCAGGGAATGCTGTGGTTCATGGCCTGTGGCCACCAGTGCTCCCTCCTGCCCAGGTACCTTTGTCAGCCCCTGGGGACATTCTGCTAGGTCATGGCCAGCCAGGAAGGTGGCCACAGGTAGGGACACATGGAGGGATTCACATACAGGGCATGCACAGGACTGCACACACATGGGCACATACAGGGACATGCAGACCCAGACACACGGACCCTGGCACACCCAACTGTGCACTCCGAGTGCAGACACAGGTGTGCACAAAGGTACCTGCACACCGACACATGTGGACACACCTGCCCAGGGTCACACCCTGCTGTATGCTGACATTTTCACACACATGCATTCATAGGGTCGCAATATACAATGGGCACACAGAAACTTGGGAAAACACCCAGGGGACCATATGCCAACTTGAACAGAGAGGTGACACTAGTGGCTGTCACCCTAGGCAATGCCAACAGGTAACAGGCCATGCCCAGCCTGACACCCACCATAGAGATATCGGGGTAGAGGCAGCAAGTGGACTGAGGGTATGGTGGTGAGCAAGTGGGGGGCAGTGATGGGGGCTCCGGGGGTCAGAACACCTTGTGTGTATCCATCAGCGCTGTCGAGCCGTGGGACGCTGGTGCTGGAAGCAGCACTGAGGAGTGCACTGCTGGCACTGGAGCGGGCACTGTCCGAGCAGCGGCGGCAGTGGGGTGCCTGTGGACTCTGTGCCCCCTGCCTCTTCCCACCCTGCGCCAACATCACTGCCCACTGCCCACGTGAGTCATAACCCTATAGCCCCCAATGCCCTGTCCCCAGGAGGCCATACTGAAACAGAGCTCAGGGTCTCTGCCCAAACACAGGGTGTCCTATCCCAACACTATCCCATGCCCAGATGACCCTACCAAAACCCGCATCCATGCCTACTGTATCCAAGTATTTCTGTAGGTCTTTACCAAAGCACCACCTCATCCCTTAGAAATCCTATCAAAATTACATCCCAAGATCCTTCTCAAATCGTACCCCCTCCCCTATAGGCTTACCCTACAGGCTTTACCAAAACAATTTCAACTCCCAGAACACATCCCTAACTGGCAGAGACCCTACCAAATGCCACCCAAAACCCCTACTCAAGCAGTTCCCATCTTCTCTAGATCTCACCCAATCACCTGGAGCTCTATCCAAAACATTGCCTGATCCCCCGTCTGCTTTTCAGAGATTCCCCCCAAAACCAAATCCCAGCACGCAGAAGGCTCTACCAAAACGTACTGACCCCACAGCCTATCATGCCCCCTTCACACTCACACCAAAGCAGAGCCCAGTTGGCCTGAGTGGAGGTGGGCAGGGAGGACATGGTGATGCCAACGGCTCTGCTGTTCTTCCAGCACCAGCTGTGCCCTCCACTGTGCCCCCCAGCTGCCAGGTCCTGCTGGATGCCCAGGCACTGCCTGAGCTGCCCCAACGCAACTGGGCATTGAGCCAGGCCTGTGCCCCCTACCAGCACCTGTGCCCACCTGAGAGGGCCCAACATGCCTGTTCCCTGCTCAGCGCCCAGATGTGCCGCCACCGCCTCCAGGAGTGCCGTGAGTGTGCAGCCGCATCCCCCTAGCTCCTTCCAGAGAGGGAAGAGCCTATGATAAAAAATGGAGCATCCCCAGGGGAGGCTTGGAGGGAATATGGGGCACAGGGGGGGTTGCTGGGGTGCTGGGATGGAGTGAAGAAATGGGGGAAGTGGGAGTACAGTAAAATGATGGGATATCTTTGGAGGGATGGAAGACTGGGGGGGGGGGATGCTGGGATCCGAGGTGACAGGTGTAGACTTGGAGGATGGAGGCATTGGGAATGATGGGTGCACTGGGACACCGAGAGGTGATGGAGAATCTGGGATGGCAGAAGGGGGCAAGGGGAGGTGGCTGAGAGACTGGGGAGACTGAGTCACTGGAGGTGACAAGCACTCCTGGAATGGTACAGGGGATGATGGGAGTCTGGGTGCACCGAGAGGAACTGGGGAGAATTGAGGACAGCGGGGATGTGGTGGTGACACCACGGGGGGAATGTGTCCAGGTGCCTTGACAGCCTGTCCCTACAGAGGCCGCAGCAACAGCCCTGGGTCCTGACGCAGCAGCAGAGGTGACAATGCCAGGTGAGCCGAGCGCGGCCCCGCGGTGCCTATGCCACCCCCCCACGCCGGCGGGCGCCCCAGACCCTCGGCTGCCTGCTGGGCCGAGGGGCAGAGGTTAGCGTCGGCAGCTGCCGGGCTGCGGGGTGCCCCCGGCCCTCCGCCCGCTCGCCTCCGTGAGCACGATGCGGCTTGACAGCGCGCCCGACGCACCGCATCTCCCGCCGCCCCCTCCACCTGCCGCGGCCATCCCCGGCCATCCCGTGCCCACTTGGCAGAGGGAGTGTCACAGCAGCGGGGCTGCAGGACCGCCCCTCACCCTGGCTTTGTTTCCCAGGGAGCTGTGGGCGCCGTGGGAGTCCACAAGCCAACGCCACGGCCCCCCGAGGGCGGATCGTGGGCGGCAGCGTGGCCCCGCGGGGCGCCTGGCCCTGGCTGGTGTCGGTGCGGCTGCACGGGGAGCTGATGTGTGGAGGGGTGCTGGTGGGGCGCTCCTGGGTCCTCACCGCAGCACACTGCTTTGGCGGGTACGGCGTGGGGCATGACAGCGTGGGGATGATGCCTCTGCAGGAGAGGTCATGGGATGACACCCTATTGCCCCTGTAACTTGCTGCCCCCCATCCCACCAGGAACCGTAATGAGCTGGCATGGACTGTGGTGGTGGGTGACCATGAACTGGGCAAGGCAGGCACAGGCAAGCGGGAAGTGCCTGTCCGGCGCATCCTGCCTCACCCTAAGGTCAGTGGAGGTAGGCACCCCCTTGAGCAAGCTGTACATGCTCCAGGACCCCCAATGACACTCACACATTTCCTTCCAGTTTAACCCCAAGACGTTTCATGGGGACCTGGCACTGCTGGAGCTGGCAGTGCCACTGGCCCTGTCACCAACTGTCAGCCCTGTGTGCCTTCCCAGTGGCCCCACGGAGCCCAGCCCTGGCACCCCCTGCTACATCACGGGCTGGGGCTCCCTCTATGAAGGTAGAGCGACTCTGACACCTTGTGAGGTGTCCCCCTCTGTGCTCTCTCCTGTGCCAAGTCCCAGTGCACTGAGCCAGGGCACAGAGGTGACCAGGCACAGGAGACCCTGTAATGGGTGAATTGCCTGTCAGAGGGACCAGTGGCTGATGTGGTGATGGAGGCACAGGTGCCTCTGCTCAGCCAGGAGACGTGCCGGGGTGCTCTGGGCAAGGACCTTCTCACCAGTGCCATGTTCTGTGCTGGGTATTTGTCTGGAGGCATCGATTCCTGCCAGGTAACACCAGGGCCTGAGGGACTGCCAGCACCCCACCTCAAAAATCCCTTGGGCATACAGTACTGGACACATACCACAGCCCATCAATGTGGTTGGTGTCTCAGCCCAGCCCAATGCACGGACATCTCTTTTGCAGGGCGACTCAGGGGGCCCGCTGGCATGCCAGGACCCAACTTCACACCACTTTGTTCTCTACGGTATCACCTCATGGGGTGATGGCTGCGGTGAGCGGGGCAAACCAGGAGTCTACACCCGCGTCACTGCCTTCACGGACTGGCTCAGCCTCCAGATGGACTGTGAGTGCCACTGGAGGCACCACGGTGGGGATGGAGATACCCATGGAGGTTTCAGCACCTCATGGCAGCCCTGGCTCCCTTGCAGCTGGCCCTGGCAGCCGAGAACCAAGCTGCTTTGATCTGCTGGCACTGGCCCAGATGCCCCCAGAGCAGCAGTCCCCCGAGCGCACCCGTCTCTGTGCCTTCTATGCTGAGTCTTGCCGGGCTCCTCAGGGCAGGGCCACCTGTGCCCGCCTGGCTGAGGAGACCTGCCGTGCCAGGATGAGACGCTGTGGTGAGCTGGGGGGCTGTGCCAGGGCTAGGGTGTGGGGTGGGACCCCATTTCTGGCAGTGTGGTGGCATGGTGCCAGGGCCATGTGCTCACAGAGTCCTCTGTGCCCACAGAGCTGCACTCCTATACCCAGACCCTGGTGGATCTCCTGCGCCAGGCTGGGGACTTCATCCGAAACCAGTTTGATTTCTCCTTCCTCACTCGCACTCTGCCCCAGCTTCTGAGCAAGATCTATGGGCACTTCTTCCCTCCCCGTGTCCGCAGGGATGCCCCAGGTACTCTCGTGGGCTGGACCACCCCATGCCCACTTGGAGTCCCATCAGTCTCAGCTATACTGATGGCTGGAGCACCAGAAGCCTGCCTTGTCACCCCCATGGGACTCCCCTCCCCTTTGTCTGTCCTGTCCCCTTCTTGTCCCTTCAGGCCTGGCTGTGGCAGGGGCCCACCCAAGCCCCATAGCAGGGGGACCCCAGAGACCCACCACCAGGTGAGGCATGGTGGACCACGGGACAAGAGGCTAAAGGGGTTGGGGAGGTGGTCAAGATGCCAGTGGGCACTGATATGGCTTTTTGGGACCAGCCTGAAGCATTGGAGTCCTATTACTCCTGAAACCAGGGCACTGTCCTTGGTGTGCCCAATGGGTTGCACAGGGTGGCACAGCCCTGGAGATGGGTGCCACTGGGCACCAGTCTGAGCTTGCCTCACTGTGCTTGCAGGGCCAGGCTGCTGCCCCCCTTTGCAGAGCTCTTTGGGGCAGTAGGACCCCAGTTGCAGGACTGGGTGGAGGCACTAAGGGCCATGGCAAGGGACAGCCTGCTGGTGCCCACAATGGACAGGGAACAGCTTCCCGGAGAGACACAACTCTTCTTTCAGGTATGTGAGGAGGAACAGGCTGGGGGAGCCCCTACTCCTCTGGTACTGGGCCACCAGGGATATCCCTTGGGTCCATTTTCTCCTGTGCAGCCACAGAAGTGGCATCTCTCAATTTGCCACTACAGAGGTGGCATCTCACCCTCCCCAGCTGAAACCAGTGCTCCCAGTCCAGACAGTGCAGAGCCAGTCACAGATCTGACCCTGCAGCTTAGGATCTGACACAACACAGCCATGAAGATGCACATTCCCAGTGCCCTGTCTGACACAAGCTGAGCCATGCCCTGCACTCTGCCACTGTGCACCGGGCTGTTCCCACAGGTGGTGCCCTGTGGGTGCCCCATCACCCACACTGTCCACCCTTTCTCTTCAGCAGGGTGAGGATGCAGTGGAGGAGATGGTGGGACAAGGACAAGCCTTCCTCACCCAGCTATGGGCAGAGTTGGACCTTGGCACCACCCTGGAAACCGTGGAGCCAGGACAGGCACCTGGAGAGCTGGGAGGACCCCCCCCACCAAGGCGTAAGCTCAGCGAGCCTGGAGGGGCTGGGAGCAGTGGGATGGCCACCCACTAGCCAGCTCCATGCCCAGCCAGTGCCCAGTGGCTGTGTCCCTGATGGCAGTTTCACACCTTTCTTGGTGGCAGAGTCTGCACTGAGGGAGAAACGTGAGCTGGTGTCCACAGAGCTGCCTAGGGTGGAGGAAGAGGAGGAGGAGGCAGGCGCAGGCAGAGGTAAGCTCCCACAAACCCTGCAGAATGCCACTTGCCACCACAGGGACAGTGGCAAGCCCAGCCTCAGCCTGGCACCCCGGTCCCAGGACTGGTAGTCCCATTTCAGTGGGACAGCCCTTGGTTATATCCCCCTCCACAGGGACCCATGGTCCTGTGGTGTCCCCAGAGCCAAGGTGCTCCTCCCTGAGGTGGGCCACAGCATGGTGTCCTCACAGTTCACCCTGATGTCCCCCTCCATGTTTCTTCTGCCCATTCCGGGGCTGCAGCCTGCCCTGGCCTCAACGAGTCAGCAGTGCGGGTGGGTGCGGTGCGGGAGCTGTATGCCTGGGTGCTGCGGGTACCTAAGACCGACCTGGCCATGACTTTCCAGGAGGTGAGTGCCTCATCCAGTCACTCTGAGCCCCACACCCTGAAAGCCAGGCAGTGCCAGTCCCCAGCCCATCACTGTCCTGCTCTGCCCCTGGCTCCCCTGGGGCTCACAGTGCTGTCATCTTCCCACAGATCCTGGTGGACTTGGGCTCCAAAAACACCAAGGGACTGTACCGGGCACAGGTGCGGGCCACTGTAGGGGGCCGCCCCACAGCCTTCACTGGCCTTGTGGGGCTGGAGAGTGACTCGCTGGCCCGCAGCATGCCTGGCCTCGTTGCTCTGGCACTCGAAGCTCTGAAAACCTAATGGTGCCCCTGGGACAGCATTCCAGCATGGATAGAGGGCACTGGGGCAGGTGTCTCTTATGTCCTTCAAACACAGTCTCCTCCCTGTCTCAGACTCTTGCACCCTTTTGTCTCTCATCATGCCTCAGTTTTCCTCTTCCCACCAGCACTTCCTGACTTCCCCAAGGCAATAGGGCTCCAGGAGATACCTAGAGAATCTCAGCCAGGAATCACAGTCCTCCTCTCCCCTGAAACCTCCACCTTGGCAAGTCCATCCTCACCCCATTTTCCCCAGAGGTACCTAAGCTGTTATTTATTTGTACAGAGAAGGTTTATTTTTCAATAAAGAAGGTCTCTATTTTCCAGTAGCCATCAAGTGTGAAGCAAGTGCTGTGCCATGTGATGCTGGTGAGAGGGGTGACAGTGGAGGGACTTTCCAGGGGGGCTATGACATCCTATTGCATCTTCCCCTTCCTACCCTGTACCCTGGTTCCTGCTGTGCCCAGCCTTGATTCCTGCTGTGCCCAGCCTGGCACAGAGTCCCCAGATCCTCACTGAGCGTCAGACACCCCTCCTCCCCTCTGCAGCACTCACAGCACAGCACAGATGTTCATCTCTGATGACAACTCATCAGGGACCCACATGAAACCTTCTGGTGCAGGGGCTGAGTGTGCCCTGGGCCATTGGTGGGTGGTGGGGTGGTGCCACACTTGTGCTTGGGCATCAGTGGGTACCAACCCTCCCACCTGTGGGGACTCTGCCCCCCTGAGCAGCATCACTGGGACTGCTGAGCAGTGGGGAAGGGACCACTCCTCCCCATGCCCAGCAGTGCCTGTGCTGGGTTACCTCAGCTCAGGGTGACGTGCTGTCACCCATGGGGCCAGCGAGTGCAGCTGTGCCTGCCTGTCTCCCCTTCTCTGCATGTGGTGGTGCTGGAAGAGAGGGCTGGGAGCAAGTATCCGGTGCTGGTACCCTTCCCCCTCAGCACCTGCCACCATCCATCTCCTACCCTTTCCGGCAGCCGGACATCCGCTCGGCCAGGCTAGGCAGGGAGGCAGCCAGGGCCTGGCACGGCGCGAGGGCACCACAGGCACTGCATGGGGAACCTTCCGCAGCAGCTGGCCCTGCTCGGGGCACTGATGCTGTCGGGTGAGCGGGGTCTGGGGCATGGGGTGCCCTGTTGCTGTGGGGTTCCGGGCCCCCTCCTTGGGGGCCCATGGAGGATGATGGTGGTGGGGTCCAAACTGGGCACAATGATCCTCAGGTCTGCTTTGTGGGTATTATGCGGCAGATTCCCCTCACTGTTCATCCCTTGTGCTTTTTTACTGGCTGTGCCACCTGAAGCCGTGTCCCAGCTCAAGTTGTGTGCTTTTTTTGCACAATGTCACTGCATCTGTGTGTCCCTGTGTGTGCCTGTCTGTCTGTGCAGTGACACCAAATCTCTGCCCACTGCATATGCATGTATGTCCCTGCATAGAGTCCATGAGTCCAGGTGTGCGTCTGTGTGTACATCCACCTATGTGCACAATGCCACTGCATCTGTGCCAAGCGTCTTGTGTTTGTGTGTCCCTGTAGGTCTATGTCTGTGTCTGTGTCCATGCCCGTGTCTATGCCCGTGTCTATACTCATGTCCTTGTCCCATACCCATGTGTTCCCATGTGCTCCCGCCAGTCTCTCATTCCTACATGTCCATGTCTGTGCTCCTGTGGCTGTTCCTGTCACCTTCATTCTTGTATCACCCTATGGGGTGGCACTGGGCCGAGTAGTTCTCCCAGTCCTGTGGTTTGCCTCCAGGCGGGCTCTGCATGAATCAGGAGGAGAGGCTCATCCACCACCTCTTTAAGGAGAGAGGCTATGACAAAGAGGTGCGTCCTGTCGTCTCCACTGATGAGGTTGTGGACGTCTACCTGGCCCTCACCCTCTCCAACCTAATCTCGCTGGTGAGCCCCAGTGGGCAGTGCCCACCATGGAGTGTCCCCCAGCCATGCTGACCCCCAGGGCTGGCTGGGTACCACCCCTGAGGTTGCTTCCCCAGCCCTGGCTGGTGAGTGTTGGGGGGTCCTGGGATATGAGGACACCGTGGCATCTCACTGCCTCACACTCTTTTCAGAAAGAGGTGGACGAGACGCTCACCAGCAGCGTATGGGTCGAGCATGTAAGTAGGGACAGGTGTCATGGCATGAGCTGTGCCTCCATGAGATGGCCCAGCATGGTGAAGGGGTGACCTGGGGATCCTCCCCTCCAGGGCTGGACTGATTACCGCCTGCAGTGGAACGAGTCCGAATTTGGGGACATTGGGGTGCTTCGCCTGCCGCCAGACATGTTGTGGCTGCCTGAGATAGTCCTGGAGAACAAGTGAGCTGTGCCTCAGTTTCCTCTCCCAAACTCTGTGAACTTTGTCTGGTGCATGCCCAGGGCTTCCAGACCCCTCCCCAGCCCCACCATCACTTTTCTCCCTCCTGGTGCAGCAACGATGGGCTCTTCGAGGTCGCCTACTACTGCAACATCCTCCTCCACAGCACGGGCTATGTCTATTGGCTGCCACCTGCCATCTTCCGCAGCACCTGCCTCATCAATGTCGACTTCTTCCCCTTTGACTGGCAGAACTGCACCCTCAGATTCAGGTGCCGGGCAGATGGGTCAGGGCAGAAGGGTGGGTATCCCATTCCCCTGTGGTGCCTGCTGCTACCAGCACCTCTCCTTGCTGCTGGGGCATAGCAAGGTGGGGGTCTGCAGGTGACCCTATGTCCAGAGTCCATCATGCTGGAGATCAGGGCAATTGGGTGGTGGGTGCCCAGTAGCAGGTGCAGCTCCTCACTGCCTGTCCTCTGGCCATGGTCCAGGTCACTGGCATACAGTGCCCTGGAGATCAACATGCACTTGAAGACAGACGAGGACCAAGACACAGGCAAGTCTTACCCGGTGGAGTGGATCATCATTGACCCCGAAGGCTTCACAGGTAACACTTGTGCTCTCTGGCATGTCTTGTGGCAGTGGCACACTCTGTGCAGGGCTGGAGGGCACTCTGGAGTTGGGGCACCCTGTCATGGAGACACCCATGTACATGGGGATTTTCCACCCTGGCACCCCACCCTCCACGCTTAGAGCTACTCAGACCCTGGATGGGTAGACTGGTGGTGGTGAGGCTGGTGAGGATGGCCATGGCAGATGTCCCCCATGCTGTGTGCTGTCCCATGTGCCCTGGCAGAGAACGGGGAATGGGAAATCATCCACCGCCCAGCCCGCAAGAACATCTACCCTGACATTTCCCCTGACACCAGTGAGCACCAGGACATCACCTTCTACCTCATTATCAAGCGCAAGCCACTCTTCTATGTCATCAACATTGTCATACCCTGCATTCTCATTGCCTTCATGGTCATCCTCGTCTTCTACCTGCCTGCCAACAGTGAGTGAGCCCTGAGGTGTGGGAGTCACATCCATGGAGCACGTCCATGTCCCATAGCTGCACCAGGTCCTGGGACATGGGGACACCCCAATGCCCAGCACAGGGACATCCTAGAACTGAGATACCCCCATTTAAGACACCCTTATCTCAGTCAGACACCCTGGCAGAGAAACTTGGGCACAGGATACTCCATGTGGGACCCTGAGGTATCCTCATAACAGAAAAGCCTATATGGGGCAATGTATGGTGTGACACTGGAATGGCAACACTGGCACTGGGGACACTGGGAAAGGCACTTGGGGCAGGGTTTGCCCTGAGCTCACCTGCTTTCCAGGTGGTGAGAAGATGACCCTGGTGATCTCCGTGCTTCTGGCCCAGTCCGTCTTCCTCCTGCTCATTTCCCAGCGACTGCCTGCCACTTCCCACGCTGTCCCCCTCATTGGCAAGTGAGTCCTGGACACCACCAGGTGCCACAGAGACATTGTGGGGTCCCTGTGGTGCAAGAGGGCAGCTCTGCCTGTGTCCAGCTTCTCTGGCAATGCCAGCTCCAAGTCCATGCTCCCTACCAGGTACCTGCTTTTTATCATGCTTCTGGTGACAGCTGTGGTGATCATCTCCGTCGTGGTCCTCAACTTCCACTTCCGCACTCCCAGCACCCACGTGATGTCTGACTGGGTCAAAGAGGTGAGCAGGGTGTGGGCTGGCATGGGTGCATTGGCGGGTACAGGGGTGACACCATGTGCCATGGAGGACAGGACAGCACAGCCCTGGCATTGCATCAGGGTGTCCCATCTGTGCCATATGTAGTCTGTGGACAGAAAGTGGGGTGGCAGAGAGGTGGCCAAGGGAACTGACAACCCCTCTTATGTCCCAGGTCTTCCTGGAGAGCTTGCCTCGGCTGCTGGGCATGACGCAGTCAGCTGAGAACCCAGTGGGTGCTCCGTGCATCCGGCGCTGCAGCTCAGCCGGCTACATCGCCAAGGCAGAGGAGTATTTCAGTGTCAAGTCCCGCAGTGAGCTCATGTTTGAGAAGCAGTCAGAGCGGCATGGGCTGGTCAGCCGTGTTACCCCTGCCTGTGAGCCACAGGAGACATAGGGAAGGGTGTGGGATCATGGGTCTCCAGGGGTGGCAATCCCTTGAAGCCCATCTTACCACCCCCCTCACCCCCAGGTTTGGCACCGCTGGGCACAGTCACAGGTGATGAGCAGCTCTACGAGCACATAAAACCTGTCGTTGATAATGCCAACTACATTGTCAAGCACATGCGAGATGAAAACAGCTACAACGAGGTGGGGCCATGGGCACTGGGACAGCAGAGGGGACTCCCTGTGCCCACTGTGCCCCCCACTGCCTGGCTCCTCCTTATCTCTCCAGGAGATCGACAACTGGAATCGTGTGGCCCAGACCCTGGACCGCCTCTGTCTCTTCCTCATCACCCCCATGCTGGTGGTGGGCACCCTCTGGATCTTCCTCATGGGTATCTACAACCACCCACCACCGCTGCCCTTTGCTGGAGACTCCTATGATTACCGGGAGGAGAACAAACGCTTTGTCTAAGGGGGTTGGGGGAGCAGTCCCATGTGCCTCTCCCCCACCTATTTGGGAAAATAAAGCTGGGTATTTCTTGTCAAGGGGCTCTGAAATGGTGGCTTCTTTCAGTGGCCCCTGCCCAAACTGAGCACTATGTGAGTGCTGAGGAAGGTGATGCCCACCCAGGGAATGTTGGGTGTGCTGAGCATGGTGAACTTCGGCTATGGCTGGAAGGGGTGATTTCTGGAAGGGTGTGGTGGTACTCACCCTGCTACCCCTGTAAACTGGCACTTGAGGCAGGATGGGCTGGGGAAGGCGATGTATCCCCCCCACTGTGGCACTATCCACTCCAAACCCACAGCAGTGGACAGAGATACCATCAGTGCCCACATTTCCTCTCATCCCTATGGTCTCCCAGACAGACACAGTGTCCCCCCAGCACACCCCATCTAACAGTGCAGGGCTGGGGGCCCAGAGAGCTGTCTCCTTCCGCAGCTCAGCATTTGGATGCCAGGGCTCTGGTTTCAGGGAGCACAGCTGATGTCTCCTCCCCGGTAGTGGCCCAGGACAGCTGTCACATCTCTGCTGAGCCAGGAATCTCACCACACCCCCATTCCCCCATGACGCGCACCCCTACACTGGACCTGGCAGGATTAGAACCTCCAGAGTGGGCATTACTCTCCGGACATGGTGGGACTTGCCTGCCCCTTCTCCACCCTGTTCCCCGTAGGCAGCCACTGCCATGCTGGGAATGGGAGGTCCTGGCAGAGGGGCACCCATTTTCCATAACCCATGAGCACTTGGGTTCCCACTGCAAGGAGATGCATCCCTCCATAGGGGAAACTGAGGCACAGAGCTTAATTTGTCCCCAGTCCCAATGCCAACCCCTCTGGCACAAAATGTCAGAGGAGCTTCCCAGAAGACTGGCATCACTCCACTGACTGGGGGGGTGGGGTGGGGGATGTGGGTGGTCACCCATCCCTCCACAGCCCCGGGGCTGTTGGGAACAGCTGACCAGCTGACGGTGGCAGGGGACAGCTGTCCCATCCCAGCAGGCTCCGGACCCAGAATAGCACTGGGCGGGCAGCCGAGCAGAGTCCCAGCCCCTGCACCCCACGGCACCACCATGCACTGCCACGGCCTCCTCCTTGTCCTCTGCGCACTGGCAGGTAAGGGGTGTCCGCCCCAGGGAGAGGACTGGGGGGCACCTGACCATCCCCCCACCTTTGAACTTGAGGGTTTGTCACTCCTGGAAGTACAGTGCCATGCACCTTCCCTCTGGGGTGTCCTCATGCTGGCAGCCTGCTGTCACCATGTTCTGCCATGGAGAGGTCCCTGGGGTGAGCAGGGTGGGGGATGTGGTGGGGATACAGACCTCTGCTTGCACATGGGGCACTGAATCGACTGTCAGGCTCCCAGAGGTGAGCATGCACACTCGCAGCAACATCCACGTGGGCATCCCCTCCCTCTGCACACCCCCTGCCTCCTCTGTCAACATATCAGGTCTCAGGGACATCGGTGGCCCCACTGTCCCCATCTTGGGGTGTCCTCTTGGCATGTGCCCTTTCCAGGTGTGGGCTGCAGGAACCAGGAGGAGAAGTTGCTCCAGGACCTCATGGCCAACTACAACCGGCAACTGCGCCCGGCCCTGCGTGGGGATGAGATCATCGATGTCTCCCTCAAGCTCACCCTCACCAACCTCATCTCCCTGGTGAGAGACCCCCCCAGCACCCATAGTGGGAGAGGATTTTTCCCCACATGTGTGGCAGTGGACAGGACACTAAAGCTGTCTCCCTCCTTTGTTCCCTGCCAGAATGAGCGAGAGGAGACCCTCACTACCAACGTATGGATTGAGATGGTGAGACCCCTCAACTTGCAGGCAGAATCACCCCCTGCCATGTTTGTACCTCAGGGTGGCACCCCATGGAGGACTGGCACTGTAGTCTGCACCCTTCCTGTGAGGGACCCCAACTGAGCCCATTTTGTGGGTAGCACAGGACAGGCAGCTCACAATCTCCCTTGTCCTGGGGAGCACCATGACTTCTCCTCCTTCGCTTTTCTTCCCCCAGCAATGGTCCGATTATCGCCTGCAGTGGGACCCTGAGAAATACGACAACATCCAGATGCTGCGGGTGCCCTCCACTATGGTCTGGCTGCCCGACATAGTTCTGGAGAACAAGTAGGTTACAGGGCAATGGGGACATATCCCCACACAGGGGCGGTAGCTGCCCCCTCAGGCATGGTTTGGGGCTGAACCCACCCTTTCCCTCCTCAGCATCGACGGGACTTTTGAAATCACTCTCTACACCAATGTGATTGTATACCCTGATGGCGGCATCTACTGGCTGCCCCCCGCCATCTACCGCAGTGTCTGTGTCATCCATGTCACCTACTTCCCCTTCGACTGGCAGAACTGCACCATGGTCTTCCAGTGAGCATGGGCACCATGGCAGGTCCTCCTGGGACATAGGGATTAGCATGGGATGCCCACATTTGCAGTGGGGCACTGAGCACCCGGACAGATAAGTGCCACCTACCTGTACCAGGCTACCTGGCAGTCAGCCTCGTGGACAGGTCAAGCACCATAAAGCAGAGCTGGAGGTGGCCAGCATGACCTGGTGCTACATTGGCACTCTGTGCACATCCAGGCTGCTGCATGCCAGCCTCTGCCCCTGCTTCGTCCCTACCCAGGTCCCAGACATACAGTGCCAATGAAATCAACCTGCTGCTGACGGTGGAGGAAGACCAGACTGTGGAATGGATCTTCCTCGACCCCGAGGCTTTCACAGGTAACACTGCAGCCCCCTGCATGGCACCAGTGTGTCCACCATGGGGGGCACCCAACAGACCCGCTGCTATGCTGCTGGCTGCCAAAAGCAGGGCTGCAGGGACTATTAGCAGCTCCCACCATTACATGGGCACTTAAGTTATTAGTGGAAGCGGGAGTGTGGGAGACATTTGTTTTTCTAACCCCCCCGGCTTGGGGCTCTCTCTGCCTGGCAGCTGCTCCTGGAGAGCACCGCTCCTGCAAGCTTGATTGATGCTGGGAACGTAGCTGTCATGGCCAAACAATGACGTTTTCCATCACATTTTAATTGCATATTGAAGGAACAAAATGCTTTTCGGGCAGCGAGATTTATTTTTTCATTACCGGCCTGAGTTGCGATCTTGACTGGGAAAAAATCTATCGCTCCCGTGGAGAGCAGGGGAGAGCAGTGCACCATCACCCAGTGTCACGCTCAGCTTCCCTCCAAGGCACCCTGGAGATGGGGAGATGGGGGGACCCCAGCCCCGCACCTAAAGCCCTGGGAGCCCCCAAGCGGCTCAAGGTGTCCCATAAGTGTCCAGCTCCCCCATCCAACTGTTTATCCAGGTATTTTGCACAGGCACCATGGCATGTTCCACAGTGCTCCTCTCCCTTCCAAGCGGCTCTAGTACTGTGCCCAGTCTGGCTGCCCTGTGGAGCCCATGATAATCATCAGTCCTCCCCTTCCTCCCCTACCTGGACTGGGGGACTGGCATCCCCAGTGCCCCAATCGGGGCAGTGGGACTCACTTGGCACTGTGGTGATGCAGAGAATGGCGAATGGGCCATCAAGCACCGCCCTGCTCGGAAGATCATCAACTCAGAGCACTTCACCCCAGATGACATCCAGTACCAGCAGATTGTTTTCTACCTCATCATCCAGCGCAAGCCACTCTTCTACGTCATCAACATCATCGTGCCCTGTGTCCTTATCTCCGCCATGGCCGTGCTCGTCTACTTCCTGCCTGCCAAAGGTACTCACTGGTGCTGTGCCCACTGGGGGCACGGGGATGTGGAAGGGGCAGCAACACGCCAGGAAGGGCTCCTTGTCCCATCTGTGCTTGGGGACCATCAGTGTCATCTCTCACCTGCTCTTGTAATATCTGGGGGACACTGTGTGAATTTCCAGGGACTTCTTGGTTAAAGCCTCAAGGCAGGACCGGGTCAGTTGAGATTTGGGGTGGGAGCTTTTTGCCTAAGGAGGGCAATGCCCACACCACTGCCCCATGACAAACTCTGCCTTTTCCCCTCCTTGGCAGCGGGTGGGCAGAAATGCACAGTCTCCATCAACGTTCTCCTGGCCCAGACTGTCTTTCTCTTCCTCATTGCCCAGAAGGTGCCTGAAACCTCCCAGGCTGTACCTCTCATCGGGAAGTAAGTGATGCACAGGGACAGGGGTGCCAACCCTGTGGTCACACTGTGCCAGCAGGGTCTCCAGGTGCTGTGCAGCAGCCAGTGCCCAGGGACAGGTCCTGGCACAGAACTAATCCTCAGCCCAGGCTATCATTTGTCCATTTCCCACTGCCAGTCCCCAAATTCCAGCTCAGAAGGGCACTAAGGACCTTGTACACTCATAGCTTGGGACCCAGAAGCCCCACATGAAGCTCTGTCCCTCTCACCAGGTACCTGACCTTCCTCATGGTGGTGACAGTGATAATCGTGGTGAATGCTGTCATTGTCCTCAACGTCTCCCTGAGAACACCCAACACTCACTCCATGTCCCCAAGAGTCCGCCAGGTACCTACCATCATCCCTTCACCCTTTAGACATGGGGAACGGATACTTGAGGATTGAGGCCAGATCCTTCAGCGGAGTGGCAGACATGCCTTCATCTGAGTGCAAATCCTGGCACAAAGAGGGGCCCTCCAGATATCCGCAATGGATCACATAGTGCCACTAAACCCCTCCAAGCCACTCCCAACACTGGGAAGTGCCAACACACCCAGCATCCCAGTAGCGCAAGTGTACTCCATGGGGATGCTCCAGGCAATGCCAAGGGACCCAATTGCATCCACTGGGTGCCCTGGGCAGTCTGAGGGGGTCAGATCCCTCAGCTAATACCATGTCCAGCTGTTCCTGCACCTCCTGCCCCGCTACCTGGGCATGCCCATGCCAGAGGAGACCCCAGGGCCACCACAAGCTATCCGGAGATGCAGCTCCCTGGGGCTCATGGTGAAAGCCGACGAGTACATGCTGTGGAAAGCACGGACTGAGCTGCTCTTTGAGAAGCAGAAGGAGAGGGATGGGCTGATGAAAACTGTGCTGGAGAAAATTGGTGAGTGCCCCTAGTGCCCCTGCAAAGCTGAGTGATGTGCCAGGGGACTGAGCGCTCACTGGTGTCCGCTGTGCTGGCTCTGTTGCTCATAGGACGTGGCCTGGAGAGTGGCAGTCCCCAGGACTTTTGCCAGAGCCTGGAAGAGGCAGGTCCTGAGATCCGTGCCTGCGTCGATGCCTGCAACTATATTGCCAATGCCACGCGGGAGCAGAACGACTTTGGCAGTGTGAGTCAGGACCAGGGGGCAGAGGGACTCACAAAGGGGGCAGTGGGGACAGCCCTCACCCTTCTTGTGCCACCGACAGGAGAGTGAGGAGTGGATCATGGTGGGACAGGTGATTGACCGTGTCTGCTTCTTCATCATGGCCTCTCTCTTTGTGTGCGGCACGGTTGGCATCTTTCTCGTGGCTCACTTCAACCAGGCACCTGCCCTACCCTTCCCCGGAGACCCCAAGCCATACCTGCCCCAGTGATGCCCACAGGACCCCACCAGCCCTCCAGCTGCCAGGACTGCTGGAGCCAGGGGCTGGGCACTCCTCAAGTTCCCTGGGTGGCCAACATCCCTGTGGGCACAGCAGCTCCTGGTGCTGAGCACAGCACAGAGGGAGGGCTGGGCTGGTGGGTGCCACACCCCGAGTGTTAGAGATGGGGAAAGGGGGAACATGGGGTTGGCATGCTGTGCTGAATGCAGAAATAAAGCCTGCAACAGTCCTGCAAGCCTCCATGGCATCTTTGCTCCATTCCCACTGCTCTTGGACAGGCTGGATGTGCTACCTGTGTGGGCTGGCCACACACCTCTAAGCCACATTGTCCTGCGAGACAAGATACAGGGGGCCCAGAGCAGAGACAGGCATCCAATGGACAGGGCAGCAGCAGTGGCAGCAAGAGTCACATTATCCCACTGCAAATTTACAGCTCCAAGCCCAGGCAAACGGGGCCCCTGGAATCCCCTGATTCAGCAATAGGGCAGGAATCACAGCTGCAGTTCCCCATTCTGGGGCAACAGTGAAGCCACGGATAGGATTAGGGGCGGTTAATTCCTCCCTCCATTTATGCCCTGACTATGGCTCTTGGGTACAGCTGAACTGCTGTCCTTGATCCCTAGCAAGTTGCTTGAGGTGGGAAGACCCTGGGCCACCAGGTACCAAAAACCCTTCATGGATGTTTCTCCTTGGCATCCACCCTGCTACGAGCATCAGCACATGACTCCCTCCCCCACCAGCCTTCCTTACCCCATGGGATCATCTCTGTCCTGCACAGCCCCTTCCCCCATCCCAGCAATGCTGCATCTCCTCCATGCCCCTCAGTGACCTCTGGGGCCCCCTGGTTTTGTCCCTGCTGGCAGGGGAGATGAGAGAGGTCAGCTTGGGAACGATGGTGAGCAGCGTCTGCTCCTCTGTGATCCAGCTCATGCCACCTGCGCCTGGCTCCACGACGTGCTGTGTCTCCATTAGCCTCATGGTCCCAGTACCGGTTGCGTCTGCTGCTGCTGGGAGAAAACCAGTTGGTTACTGCCCACAGCTGCTGCCAGAGGTGAGGGCATTGCAGGCATGGGTGGAGGAGGGAGGCAAACACACAGTAGCTGAGACAACCCCTCTTGGATGCCTGCAGCCTGGTCATGGCCCAGAACCACCCAGGCTGTGCCAGTCCGCCCGTGCTCTCTTGAAAGGTGCCTTTTCCTGCCCTGTGCCTGCAAGATACATAGTTCCCACAGCACCAAGACCAGGTGAATCTGGTGCTCCAGGCTGGCACCTTGAAGGAGGTGGGCATGGTGCTCATCAGTGCAGGCATGGGTGCCCAGAGGATCTTGACTGGGTCCTGGCCCCTGACTGAGTCACCTCCCATGGGAGCAGCCCTGTGGCCACGACACAGGTGAGGTGACCAGGTCCTGGGGCACTGTACTCCAAGCCACAGACTTCCTACTGGTAAGTGATGGCACTGCACAGCACTCCTGCCCCACCACAGCTATGTCCCCTCAGTGCTTGAAGTGACAGACTCTCCTGGAAAGTGTTCCCAGCCCTGCAAGAGTCAAGAGCTGCTGTAAGCTGCCCAAACCAGAGTACCAGCCACATCGGCAGCCCCTGGGCTCTCTTTCCCTACAAGGGTGCAGAATTAATGAGTTCATCTGTCTTTGTCTGGCCATTCCCACTGATTCCAGCATCCCCATTGTCCGGGTGCCAAGTCTCTAGGGCCATGTACTGTCACCGACTTCCCACTCTAGAGATGCTGCTTCTTGTAGCAAGTTCAGGCTCCAGCATGTCTACACAGCACAAGTGGAAAGGGATGAGCTCTTTCAGCCTGCCAGGAGCATGTGACTGAGACTGCACCCTCCACCATGCCCAAGCAGTGGTTTTACCAGCCCTCAGGAGATCTCTGTGGTTTATGACCACACCAGAGATAAGAACAGAGCAATAGCTGGCATGTCATAGGTCTTGGGTAGCAGTGGTGGATCTGGTGGGGGAACACCTTGCAGGTCACCCGATGAGGTGCAGCATGCTGGGGGTGAGGGGAATGCAGTGAGAGAGGAAAAGCCACCCCAGCCCACCATCAGCCTCATGTACCCACACTCCATCAAGAAGAACTAAGACAAGGCAATGTCATCCTCCAAGCATTCCCCAGCTGCTCTCCTCCAAAACTGGGGACTCCTTTCTCTCATGGGAAGAGCCATGAGCCCCCACTGGACCAGCTGTAGCCAGAGACACCCAGGGCCCATGAGCCCACCACAGCTCAGCATCCCCTTGGTAAAGATTTCAAGCGGATGCTCTTCTTTGGGCTCCAGGGCTCAAAGGGGTTCAAAGCTCTTCCAGTTAGCTCAAAGGCCACTTTGCAGGAACCTGAGGAAGTTTAAGGATGTACAAAGCCTTCAGGAGAAGGAAAGCAAGGAGGGTCCCGACTCCCTGCAGATTTGGGGCTCCCATGGTTAGAGTCTTCATTCCTGCGTGAGGAGGACCTGACACCTTTTTCTAGAGCTAGAGGCTCCCTCCCCTCCCAAACAAACCCATGCTTGTTATTTTCACCATTCTTATTATCAGGACACCATAGACCACAAAACAAAAGTCCTGCTCAAACACCAGTCTGGCTCCATCCCTCTCCAGGCCATAGGAGGCACTAGAATTGGCACCTGGCACTAACCAAACACTGCTTTTCTCCTGACCTCTGGAAAAATTGTAGCCTTAAAGAGGACAAACTCCATACCCAGCCAGCTCTCTCCCCTCAAGGCTGAACAAGAACCACTGCTGAGTTCCTCCAAGTCTCAACCACAGGGGCAGTGGGAGGAGAGGAACAGCCCCCCAGGGAGGGGCTCTTCCACAGCTCACTCGCAAAGCGTATTTGAGGGCGAGCACAGCAGGACCACAGCATTTTCAGATTTAATAGTAAGCCTGCACTCATCAGCACCAGCCTAGACGCGGGGCAGCAGAGGCGAGAAGTGGGCGAGTACATGAAATAGCAGAGGTGGACGTGATGCACAGCTGGGCACAACAACAGGACTAAAGCCCTAAGTGATGTCATCTGCAAGAAGCTAAATGCACTGTGAATAAAGGATCCTGCAGCTAGTATTTCAGCCCTGCCTTGCAAGGCTATTTTTGCTTAGATTGCCAAAATGTAATTACAACTAAATCCCCCCTAACAAATACTGGAGAGCAGCAGGGGAGAGTTGTATTTAAAAGGAATCTTAAGTAGCAGCCATAGTAATACCTGATCGCAGCAGGGAAAACAAACTGTGCCTGGAAAAGAGCATTTGGTTGAGAGCTGGTGACAAACAAGTAGCAAGAGCAGGAACAGGACCATGGGGTCTCTAAAAACATGGAGAGGGCTGCTTGGGGAACACCACCAGGTGCCAACTGCCTGACCACAGTCATTGCTGTCAACAGTGCTGAATGTTTCTAGAGAAGGACTGACACCCTCCATGCAGAAAACAAATCCTTCAGAAGAATGAATATTTTAAACTGCTTTCTCTGCCAGCCCTGGCTGTTTTCAGTCTAGACTTTAGTAGTAAGACAAGGAATTTGCAATGGAGTCATGGGGCTGAAGGTCTCCCAGTCCCCAAGGCTGGTAATTGTCCCAGACATGGGCCGATAGTTCTGCGGTCACGACCTAATTGGCCCAAGCAGCCCTTTCTCCTCGGGGACTCTGCAGAGCACGTGGGGCAGGAGATGTGACCCATCACTGGCTGCAGCCTCCCCTCCTGGGCCTGATGTAAAGGCTCTATTAAAAAAGAAAGGCAACTGTGCGATTCCCCAAGGAAAAGGGAAAAAGGCTGGAGCTGTTAATGAGAACAATTAGTGTTGTAGTCAAGCAGAATCAGAGGAAATAATTAGCTCCTATTGTTTCCATGGCATCCAAATTGCAGCCATGCTGGTTTTCCAGGCAACAACCCCTCATTTCAGCCTCACCCCAGAGGACAGGGGTCACTCACAGCCCCTGTTCTGGTCACAGCTGTCACGCAGCTATGAACAGCAGCCTGGGCCATCACCCTCCTCTGCTACACCCACTGGCGGCCCAGTTTCCCAGGTGGCCAGAGACTTGAAAACCCCAGTGCACCCCAGAAACAGTTTTGCCTCAAATTCAGCCTTTCCCTGGATCCAACACAGAGCAGCACTGCTGGCTCTCCACTGAGACAGCCAGATTCAAGGCAACTCACACCAAACATCTCTTTGTCCTAGTTCAAGGGGAGCTCACATCCCTCTCCCCAACAAGTAAGGCTGGGTGCAAGGCACTGCTAACCCAGGGGTATGAAAAAGAGACGAAGACATAGCAAGCAGCTGATTTTTTTAAGCAAGATATTACACCTCTAACCCCTCTGCCCACATAACTCCACAAACACAGCAGTTTGGCCACCACTGGCACTCGGGGTGCTTTGCTGCTTCATGCAGCTGGGCAGCTCAGGGGAAGATGCTTTATGGAGTTGGCAGAAGCAGACCTGTGGATTTGCCTACAGAAATAACACCCCACAGAATTTCAGACACAGGAAAAACAAAGAGAGACTGAAAGAAACAAAGAGACCCAATAATTTATTGGCAGAACTGAAAAGGGGCATTTGAAAACCACAGGGCTGACTCTCAACTGGGATGCTCCTCCCAGCTGCAGAGAGATTTGTAATACTGGTATCCCTCAGCAAAAGGCTCTGATCTTGAGGCAGAATCCCAGAGATCCTGCATGCCATACAGAGAAAGAGAGGAAAGTGCTGCAAGATGCGGCCCCAGGGGCACGCTGCTAATTGAAAGGCTGGCCTCCTGCCCTACTGCTAAAAAAAGTTTGTGTAAGACAAAATCAGCCTCTATTGTCACCACTGCTGGAGGGCTTCAGATGGATCCTTCCTCCAGGGAGGAGTGCGAGAGCGGCCCATGAGTCCCTTCAGAGGTCGGAGGGCACTGGTAGAGACCTCTCAGTGCTTTCAACACGGAGAGAGGAGCTTAGTGCCAACTCTTGTTCTCACAATGTGATTTTTGTGTTTCGAAAACTTGAATTATCCCTAGAAAACAGAGGGAAGAAAGAGGTTACAGATGTGCATTCCTTCAGAACACAGCACCTCCCCATTCTACCCACCATGGCTACCAGTGTTGCCATCCCAGTATGCCACTCAAAGTCTCGTTAAACCTCCTATGCAGATCTGCTTCCTAACTAATGACTTCACACAAGTCAGCCTGTCACTCCAGAACACTTGGAACAGCAGAAGATTCTGGTTCATCCCCATTCAATGACAAGAAAGAAGTGTCATCTCCTGTGAGCAAAGCATATGATAGAATTTGGGAACCTCCCTGATGGATTCTGTTGTTTAAACAACTTGCAAAGTCTCTTCCTTACGGAACATTTGATTTCAGGGATTCTGCTTGGAGCACAAATGTATCATCAGACCAACCTCCTCCTGCCTCTGTCCCTCGTATTGAGTCATACTGGCAACAAATTTAGCTCTCTGGTCTCTACAACTTTATAATAGTATCTAATCGGAAAAGGGTGTTTCTCTCAAATTCAAATAGAAGAGCTGCTGCAGCACCTTCTACTCACATGAGTACAGGCACAAGTCCCAGGGGCTTACTGATAGAGAGAAGACTGTTGGCCTAGAACCTCCCTCTGCATAGTCTGGTGGCACAGGGCAGCAATTGAAGATGGGGCAGGTTACAGAAACCTGTGTTAATGCCTACTGCCAGCCTCGGAGCAGCAACAACAGGCAAAGCATATTCACACATTAATAGAAAGGTGGTGTGTCGGAGACAAATGGGATTGCAATTCCTTTGAGAGGATTCATTTGGCAGCTCTTCCCCTAAACAGGGACAGGGCAGTAAGCTGCCCAAACCAGACAACTTGGGATGCCCCAGCACATACCACACAAAATGGGCAGAGCTAGGATGAAGAGCAAAGGCAGCAGCTTCAGTAGCAAGGTGCTCTGCAGGACTGTGAAAACCCTTACACCCTTGAGCTAGCATTTTATGCTGCTAGGAGCTGCACAGCAGCTGTACCAGTGACTGGAATGCTTCCAGGAGGTGGGCTGGAGAGCTGGAAGTGCAGAAGGAAGTGAAAAACACTTTTTAGAAAGTTTAAAAAGTTACTTTGTTATGATATGACAGCAAAAACCATGCTGAGGCCATCTGCAGAAGAGTAGGGTTCACCTTTGCACTTGCTACACCAGAGTAGGTTGTGCTGCCATTTGGGAATGCGATTTAGGATTCAGTAACTGGATTCTGGTTAATTTGCAACAATGGTTTGGCTTTCTATCCCACTGGACTTTCACCTGTACCATTTACCTCAGGAGGACAGCACACTTTGGTTGGCTCTTTCTTGGACAGGTTTCTGCATTTCCTCTGCCTTCACTGGGGTGCCCCAGGCCCTCTGCTTGTCCCTGCCCAGCACAGGCAACCCAATATACAGCTCAGTGCTAAATCATCCCTGCCACTGTTTTCCTATACCCTTGGCACATTTACTGCCATCAAAGTCTGGTATTTTATGAAGTGAGCCGGTTTCCTCCTCTGGAAGGTCACCTGAGTGTCATCTAACAATAGCAACACTACTAAGGGCCTGTGTAACATTCCGTAATAACTGATCCTCACAACACGCCAAACCTGTGAGGAGAGAGATTATTTTCACCCATGAGTTCAGAGCAAGCTATGAAAAGGCTGCTTGCCCAATGCTGCTGAAGGAGGTTTTGGGATCCCAAGCAGCTCCTCAGAGCTCAGCTGTGTTGGAGCAGCTACATACCACTGCCCAGGAGTGGAAATGCTTCCTTACAGCAGATGCCTCTGCTCTGGCCCTTGGCAATGCCGTGATCCCACTTGGCTACAACCAAATGCAACTCTCATGGCCAGGCCTCTTGCTGGCCCTTTTTAAGGAAAGGGCCTGCCATCAGGAAAGTGGGCACTGCAGGGGAAAAACAATCTGAGATACAAGGCTCCCAACTGCCCTGAGCTCACCTTGGCTATTTTCTCTGCACATCTTGGCTGCTGCTCCCAGCAGTAGCTGGTGGACATCTCACTAGCCACAATCTCATTTCTACATATAACAGCTATTGTGTGTCCTTCTTGAACAAGCTTTTATTGACAACTAATTCATTCTGCTCCAGCCCACTGTTCAGAGCGAAGGCAGTATGTCCAGCTCTAGGTTCCTCTCTGTCTCCATCACCTGGATGTGCTTGGGATTCCAGCACCACTCCACACCTGCTTACAGACAACCCTAGGCAACACACCCAAGCTGAAGGCATACCTCTCAGCCTCCCAGCACCAGGTCTGGGATGCAAGTGCCTCACACAGAGGAAGGACACATTAGCAAAATACCACACAGCAAAACAGCACAACAGAAAATACTGTTGTCTGGTAAAAAAAGAATCATTTTGACCTTTGAGGAAGAACAAACTGCAGAATAGGCCCACCGTCAGGCCCATAAGGCAAGAGAACATGCCAGCCCACAGGAATAAGGTTGGAAGCTGAGAGGTATGCCATGAAGTCACATAGGAAAAAAGATGAGGCCCTACCCTGGGTGTGACAGAGGGAAGGGGGAGCGTTCGATCAGCGGCCACTGCTGTTCACCAGGCCATGAAACTCCTCCCAGGCCCTGGCAAGCCAGAGGGAAAAAAATGAAATAAAAAACAAAAAATAGCACTTCATATCAAAGGCTTCTTAACTTTTAACAAGAGCAGAAACATTCAATGGCGTTTGAAAGGCACTTGTCTTCAGAGAGCAAGGCAATATTCTCTGATAGCCCTAGTGGATAGAAGCATCCTTAAAACCCAGCCAAACATCTGACAGCACGAGGCAGCTTTAGCGTTCTGCACAGACATGAAGCGTTCCCACTGGCTGCTGGTGATAAAACCACATTAATACCCAGAGACAGGTATGACCTTCCTAGTCACAAATGGAATATCCATTTCCTATTGCTAATAAAATAGCCAATGTTACATATTCCTGGAGGATTATCACATTCCTTGGCTGGTTAAACTCAGCCAGTTACTGGCCTCATGCTTCACCACATACTGCATATACAGGTAATCCCCCCATAAGGGGCTTCTTTTAATGCCACATGGCTTAGTTATTACAGAATTCTTCAATCAGGCAGCAGAATCCAATCGTTATTAGAAAGTCTCATTTCCTATTGCAAACCTGCATTGTTAATGACAACCCAGTAAAAACATCACAGCTATATGAAATGAAAATGTTTTCAGGTGAGTTGGAGGGACAGGCCTAATGCTGCATTCCCCTGGTGGAGAACGTTACTGACAGATGAAGTTAGCAGACTGAGAAATTGCTGTCAGTTTTACAAAAGCAGCATACTGAAAACCCTCTCAGGAAAGAAAGATGCTGAGGTTAATGTGAGCATCACTATTATCTTCTGGGATCAGAGACATCAAAAGAACCTCATAGTTGTCCATGCCCAGCAAAACAGTACTGGTGCCTACAGCACATGCCAAGCCATTTACTGAATCCACAGAGCACCGTGGAGCTGGAGGGACCTTAAAGGAAACACAGGTGAACCATAAACTCAGACCACCCTGCAGATTTTGTGCAGCTACTTATCAGCTGCCTCATGTTTTGTTTTGTGCATTGCCTCATCAGGCCACTGCAACACAAGAGGAGATTCCAGAAACAGAAACCTTGGGTTAGTCAGCATCTGTGCCAAAACCTCACCACTTCCCTGGCTCTTACCTGAGCCTCAGAGTCAAGCTCCAAATCAACATTTGCAAAAGCAGCTCAGTGGCACATGCTCTTTCCTGGCAAAGTCATAGCCCAAATATACACAAGGGACACTGTGGGTACAACTGAGTCTCTCCAACAGAAAGTTTGGGACAAACAAAACTGGATCTGAAGCTCTCTTAGCTGCTGAATATGGGTTAGAAAGCTTTGCACATCTCCAGCCTTGTCAAAAAGTCTCCACCTTCATATCTTCCGTCCAGCCACCCAAACCTTCTATTTCTACCATATTCCCACCATCCACAATCACATCTCCTCTTTTTCCTGTCCCACAGTCCTCCCCAGACTTGTAACTTCTGTTCCTAACAAGAAGGACACAAGGGCAGATTATCTGCCAACATAATGAGTAATTTATTACCCCTTTCAAACTAAGCAGTTCCCTGTTCCAACATCCCAGTAACATCATGCACACAATCCTGCCAGGTTCTCACACATGTAGAGAAAAAGCTATTCCAGCTAAGATTTTTTTAAGCCAAGACCCTCATACACATTATAGTACTAATGATTCCAAGTATCTGCTGACTTGACTGAAAAAATCCACCACGATGTGCCTGCCCTAATGTACCTATGCTACACCAGCAGAGCAAACTGCTCTCCATTCCATACTGAACAAGGCTGTCAGTTCATTCCGTCTGGCAGAATCTTTATGACGTGTGATACGCCAAAGGCACAGTGCCAGAAAGTCTAAGGTTATTTTTATGTATAGACATTTTTAGTACCTTATTGCCATACTGTCTGCACAGCGATCAGATACTCAGTGAATTGATCCCCAACACTTAGATAATTCCCCTTGAACAGATGGGAAATGGAAACATTAGCAGGCTAAATAAAGTCAGCCAGTGCTGTTCTTCCACACTCATTCCTGACCCACAACTGTTGAAACTTCCCACCTCTTACCCCACCACCCAGGGGTCAGGACCTAGGCAGGGTCCCCTTTATCCTCAAAACGTTGCAGAAAACAAATAAAAAAAAAAGAGGAAGATTCCAACAAAAAGAGGAACAACAGAAGAGTCACAGCCACTTCAAAGGACTTTCCAAATCACCACTGTGCAAGCAGCACTGGCTGTTTTCTCCAACCACCTTCAATCTGTACGTCATAGCAGTTTCCCTTCAGTATTTCCCAGTGCAGTCCTGCTCCTTACCATCTTCTTCCCCAGCTCAAACAGGATTCAGAGCTCATGGTGCACTTATGCTATCTCACAACAGACACAAAGGTCTGTCCCTTCTGCCAGCCCGTGTGCAGCCTCCCAGCACAGACCACTCACTACACCCTGCAGGTGTCCAGAGCAGCACAGCCTCTTCCTGGGTGCTCCTCTTGGCATTTGTTCACAGCCAGACAAAAACTGTGCAACAAACAGCTTTAAAAAAATAATTCTAGGATAGTCTCCTAGCCTGACATAATTCTTTCACCTATCTGGCAGCATCTGTAGCAAAGGCAAATAGAGAAGCCATCATGACTTTGAAATGAACAAAACTGAAGTGTCACTTCTTTAGTGAGAGACAGGCCACCAAGGTAAGGAAGCCTTTCACAAAGGCATGAATGCTTCTAAATAAAGCATATTGTAGTGATGGAGAACAAATCAACAAATCCATCAATTCAAAGCCCAGGTCTATGGAAGTGCTCTTAGACTTGCAGTACCTGGAAACAATACTAGAATTGGAGAATGGAGTGATAAATGAATTAAGCTAGAACTGCACAGACTCAGGAGAAGAGGACAGCTATCGGATGTGGAACCTCACTCCTCTCCTCTAGATTTTATTCCTACTCTCAGACTTGAAGAAATGAGGGTGAAACTCAGCTCTCTAGACTGGCAAGACCCCAGGCAACCCGCCATTTCCCGACAGGCAAACAGTGTGTAAGGGTCCCATTGGCCAACCATCTAACTTTAGACAAGGTTAACCCTGCCCACATCATTTAAGACACAAAGGCATAGGTGACACAAGCAGGACAGCAGCATTGAAGAGTCCTCCAAAGGTTTTGGAAATTGGCAAGCAAATGGAAACCAGTGCTATAAAACCACAACAGCCATAGAATTAGCTGAACTCTGCTGTGACAAGGGAGACCTCACAAGCACTCTACCACCACCTTACTGTTTCACAAACTCTGATCTTCTTGCCCAACACTGCCACTTCCACGGGGATTCTCTTCCTTACTCCCCAGTTTGTCATTTCTCACTTATTTTGTGCTGAGAACCTCACCCTTGCAGTCTTCTTACAGTGCACACCCTTATTCCTTCTGTAGGGTATGTGCTTGTTTCCTAGCTAAAATAGTCTGAGGCCATTTCCTCCAACTGCCTGCAGTGAAATGAATCCAGTGCCAGCTCTATTAAGATCAACAATTCTCATTTACTCGAGCCATCCCATTAGTTATCAGTGGTGACTTTGAAAGGAGAGGATGGTTTTATACCCTGCTCAGCTCTCACTGCAGCAGGCACTTACAAATAACCGAAGCTTTGTTTTCAGAAAAAGCAGCCTTGCTTTAGAGCTGACAGGACAATCCATAACGTCACACAGCAACCAAAATATTTCCAGACCAGCCCTCTCAGTGGCAGCCCGCTGATGGCCACTGGTCTGCCCTCTCCTTGCATAGGAAGCAGTGTTGCTGAATTTGCCTGGGATTCCTGGATGGTACTGTGGGTGAGAGCTGTCAACAGAGGAGATGGTTACTGACCACACAGTTACCAGCGCGGAAAAGAAAGGCTGGTAACTCCAGCAGGCAGGACAAAGGTGTATGCAAGACAGCCAAGAACTTCATGCTGCAGTGCTCAAAAGTTAAATATTACAGTGTTCCCTTCCACCCCTCTCTCAACTGCAGTTCCCTGACTACAGATACTGAAATGTTTTCAGTGGCTTCACTGAGACATGGCCAGGCTGTCGCCGGAAACATTCTGTTTTCAAAAAAGCAGAGTGCATTTCCTACACCAGCAAAATTTTTTTACAGTTTTTAAAATTTAATTCCAAACCACAGGAAGTACCACTGTCCACAATCCACCGTCACTTCTGGACCATGTCACCTCCAAAGTTAACAAAGCTGATGAACAGAACCCGTTAAGAGGTTCACTACATCCAAGCGCACCTCACTCAGTCCACCTCTGAGGGAACAAAGAGAAGTGATTACTCTCCAGCTACTGAAACAAGGCAGGCCACAAAATGTCACATATGTTCTCTTCAGGTGCTCAGCACTGTAATGTCTAAGGTACTATAAATCCCTTGGAATTAAACAGCCCAAGAGATTGTTCTCGCTCTCCTAGAAAGATTGGGAATTCATACAGGCTAAGCTGACCCTTCCACTCGCTGGGATTTAGGCATCTTGTCAATATCACAAGAGAGAGAAAGGACAAACAAAGGAAAATTGCAATGAAAGATCTGCTTATCTGGCTAAATGCACAAGTCCCACCACTGAGAGCAGGAAGGACAGAATGCAGAACAGCTCCCTGGAATAGCTGTGATGCAACAGGTACTTTTCAGATGCAGCTTGGCAGCATCACTGCTTTCTGAAACAAAAGGGGCTGCAGCCTCACTGACAACTCATGAAAAATGGTGTCTAAAAATGATTTAGTATGAAATGCATCATCACAAAAAGGAATATATAAAACCTGAAACACAGGGTTCAGGTTCCACAGTGAGGGGCATGCTAGTAATTTCTACAAAAGTGTTCATTTACAGTGTGTCAAAAGATAATCCAGGTCAATTCACCACCTAAAAGTCAAGGTTTTGAGAAACGCCTGTTCTTTTCTTGCTAAGCGTGCGTCCTTCCCTGAAGCACAATCAATGCCAATCAAACCCCGCACACGAGCAGAGCTCTAGTGGAGAGATGCAGCCCATACAAATGAAAAATGCCACGAGCCCCCCTCGAAAGGCAGCCCTGACAAAGCCTACAGCACAGCTCTTCCATTAGAGCTTTTCATGAAACACAGCCAGAGTGTGAATATAGAGTGCTGGCTAGAAAGCCCTCCCGAGTCATAAATCACATGGTACATGCGCAGCATAAGTGGAGTTTATTCATGACGGACAGTATTTCAACAGGGCTTGATAGATGGGTGAGGAAAAGGAGCCAGACTTTATGGAGGATAGAACTAGTTACACAAGAGATTCTTCATTAGTGAGAGAACCTAAATGATATGAAGGGAAGCCAAGCAGAGTCAGACTGAAAGCTGGGGCTGTCCCATTCCCCTCTGTCACAAAGCAGCCACCATCACCCCTCTGCAACTGATGTCCCTTTGCTGCATGCTGGTACCAGGCAAGAGAGGAACAAGAGGTCAGTCTGTGCATCACTATACAGAAACTCCATGACAGCAGTTCTGCCAGTGCCATTTGAAGGGATGTCAGACAGCACTGCAATCAGACTGCTGCAGCTCAAGCGAGACAATGGTGAAAAAGGGGCTCTCAAGATGCTCTACATGGCAAAAGGTTAATTGCCTAGATCTACCTGACTAGGACACCATGAAACCAACTCCTACCTAACCCTCCTACTCACAGAAGAATGAGTGGGAGAGAAGCCAGTCGGCCTCTACGTAAGAACTGCTCCCAGCTGTAATTTGAACTACTAAACTTGATACCTCAAGCACAAAATGAAACTTGGATGCTGTGCAGGAAGAGAGGGCAGGAAGCACAGCATACTACACTGTAGAGAAATAAGACCACCCTAGTGGATGCACCAGCACTCAATGCCTGACTCCTGCCAGAGCAAGAACAGTTACAAACATTGATATAGCAGCATTTTCTGTGCTAGGAAGTGCTGGTGGCAACAGCTTACAAGAGAAAGGCCACATCATTCCCATTCTACACTTGCTACATGAATCACCACCACAGCTTAAGACAGCTGGCTCCATGCACAGCTCTCTCTATAGAGGCTGAGAGAAGTCAAACACTTCCCTACTCTCACCCCAAAGCTGCATCACCACAAGTCCGCAGTCTGCTGTTGTTGAACAGGCGTAATATACCCTGCTGTGTGTCCACGAGAGCACTTTGCTATCTCCCAACATGGACACAGAGTCCCTAGCGCCCTCTCCTGGCAAAAAGTGAAGGAGAAACGTTACTGGCAAAATCCTCGAAGAAAATCATCTCCTTCCCCTCTCTTTACACACACAGACACACACACAGACACACAGACACAGACACGAGGGAGTGCCACATGGAACACTAGATGCCTGCAGGCTGTTTCAGCGACATCTCTGTGTAATCACTCAAAACTGACCACAACCAGAAGCCAGCTGCCTGCTAAAACCAAGATGATCTCACTAAACTGTCTGACAGCACACTGATGATAGGGTGATTACCTGAAAAGGACAAGTCAGCATAATGAAAGGAAGTCATGAAAAGTACTTGGCACCCTGATTACAGGCTAGATTACTGCCCTACCAGTGTCTTAATAATTTGTTTCACTTCTTTTTCCAGGTGCACCTTTTCAAGTGTTAATTTAACCAGTTATGACCTCATCAGTGTATTGGTTTATAAAACTCTTAAGAGAAAAAAAACCAATATGTAACTCGCCTCTAACTAATACCTATATATGCAATTTTTTGTCACTTTGTGGGACATAAAAGTCACCCTGAATGGCCTGATATGGTAAGCTATAACACATTTATTTGAATATACAGCTGTCCTCTCTGTGTACCGTCATCTTCTAGTCTTGTTAAAGAGCCTCTGTCACCAGGGCCTGGAAGACTTAATATACGACGTTTATTATGATTAGAAATCATTTGTACAGCACTGTAAATTCACACAGCACTTTCCCAAGACCATTTATAAGTCTAATGGCACTATAAATCCCCGTTAGCTTCCGCACTTTATTCCCCAGAATCTCTGTTTATTCAAATGATCTCGTCCCCCCACCACTGCAATCTTGTCTTTGAATACATCAGGCCACAGTCTCACCCTGGGCTGCCCATTGTCCAGGTGACAAGGTGGGTGGATTGCCGAAATACCCCAGACTGCACACTTTAAAAAATAAGGTTTTGCTATTAGAACCAAATGTCCCTAACAACAGCACAGTAAGGACAGAGGCATCCGACTTTTAAAGCGCAGTGGCAACAACTGCTGCTGTTTTTAGGGAACAGCCCTAATGCACATGAGCACTTCTTCCAACTGCTGTGCCCTGCCTGACCTGCTCAAGCACACCTGCGATGTGCAGCACCCCCTCTGCCACCACACGTACTTGATGCTGTCGGTGTGGGTTTTATACTCCATGATGGTGTTGGGAGGTAGGTTGAGCACTCTCCGTAGCGTGTCGCGTATCCGCGCTGTCGTGGCCTGGTCGCTGGCTGTCTTGTTCCATATCGAGATAATGTCCTCCTGCGGAACGGCACGTGAGGGCTGAGCAGGTGGCACCTTTAGCAGCCCTGCCAGACGGAAGCACGTGCCAGTTCCCAAAAGCACTCACCTGGAATCGGACAGAGACGACTGCCCCGCAGATCTCCTCGCCCACCATGAACTGTTCTCCCAGCATGGCCAGAATGAGATTCTCCCAGCACCGTGACGCTAAGCCCTTCCGCAGGCGGATAATCCATTTACCACCGTTTTTGTTGGCATCATCCTAGGAAGAGGGGCAAGAAATTGATTTGTTTTCTTCTAGCTGTTTTTCTGCTACTCAGAGCCACAAACAGGAGCAGATATTGATTGGGTGGGGCAAGGGACAGAATGAAGCTATTTTTGAGCAAAAGTGTTTCATTTCTCCCCCATACAAACAAACTACTTACTTTGAATACGAAGTCTCTGAAACAACGGCTCTCAGCGTCCCAGACAAAGTTCTACGTTCTGAAGACTTGACCTCTAGTGTTTTGATCCCACTAGCAAAGAATAGCACCAGACTACCAGTCTACACACAGACTCAGAGGAAAGGACCATAAAACTGTTTCTAAACCTGAGACCCATTCCCCACTTGTCTAATCTCTGTACATGTAGTTTTCCTTACAAAACATGAAAAATCCCTCATCACAGAACATGGAAGGCCAGTAAAGAGTTTGCAAAGTGATATTAAAAGAAAGTGAAAAGTTGATAAACATTTTCCTTCTACATTTCCAGGAATGGGCTCACAAGCTGTGTTAACACAGCATGGGCCAGCCTGTTCTCTGGGAACCACTGACAGTATCACACAGCTCAATGTTTGCTGCAGACTGTGCAGGGAAAACACCAAAATCGAGGGGAGAGAGTAAAAGAAAAAACTTATGCTAAGCACCCAGTCTGTCACCTCAGTATTGTGATACTTTGCACCTGATAAGAGCTGGAAACTGCTACAGCCTCCCCTGCTCACCAAAACTCAGAGCTACATCCAAGAACAGCCCCTCCTCTGTGCAGAACACTATGGCATTGTCTTGTAGCTGGGAAATCTTACAAGATAAGAGGGGAACAAATTCCCTCCGCAGCCAAAGACAGAGAGGTAGGAACAAGTCAAAGGAGGTGGCAGTTAGGAAGGGTCTGGGACAGAAACAGAGAAGAACAAAGGATGACTCGGGGCACTGCACAGAACAGGACAACCCTCGTCCAACCACCAATCCCTTCTGCCAAGCTGGGACACACCTCAAAGATGCCAATCAAGGCAGCCCAACTCTTCTTAATGAAATAAAACTTAACTATATTTTAGTCTTAAAGCTTCTCTAGGCTCAGACTAGAAAACTAAACGTTTGTGCGCTCTCTCAGAGACAGCAAGTGCTAACAAAGCAATCCTGGGGGAACACAGAAGTGCCACCATAACGGCAGCATTCACCTGACTCCTGGTTTCCAGGTATGTGCTAAAGACTGGACTGAAAGGGGAAAGCATCAGCTCCAGGCAAACCTCAAAACACTACAGCAGCCATCCAGAACAATGCAAGTTCTGGGAACCTGGCAAACTCCCATGAGATGGACACTACCTTCTGGTAAGTGTCCTTGTTTTCCAAGTTGTGAACACCACACTAAAGGCTCAGGTCTTTAAGCTGGGAGTTGGTTTTAACTCTTCAAACTTTCCACAATGACTCATGGGAATCAGAAGACAGAGTGGAGTTGCTCAAAATATCTCACAGGTGGTTTAAGCAGGTTCAAGGCTACAAAGAGAGCAGTGACTGGGAGGCAGATGCTGTACCGTGTGCTTTATGGTGATTGTTAGCTTTCTTTCAGTTAAACAAGCTTCGGTTCAGCCAAGCATTTGATTTTCCTTTACCAGAATAACAACGATCTGCAGCTCAGTAAATCACCAGGGAACATTATGCTTAGTGCCTCTGACTTGACCAGAAAAGGCACAGATGGATGCAGAAAAAGATCAGAGCTACATACAGACACACATGTGCCTGTAAGAATGACATTAATAAGGATTGGTTTGGAAGAGAAAGAAGCATAAACAAAGCCCTAAAAAGCATAAAGGAAAGGCCGGCAGTAAGATCGCAGGTCCTTTTCTAGAACTACAAGAAGGGAGTGGGGCCACAAGTGAAAAAACAAAGAATCTATCTACCTCCATCTTAAAATGGCTACAGGGAAATGCTTTATAGAACTTCTGGTATCATTAACTTGTGGACTCTCTGGTTGACACATTATCAGAGCAGTTGAATCACCAGGAGTCCAAAGAGGGTTAAACGTTTTATATAAATTGTATTTGCAGTAACTGGCTATAAAACACCTTGCTTAAAATAATTGCCAACAAGGGTCACATATAAATTTCTCAGGACCAAGCAGTATAATTAGGTACTTCACAGCAACACATAAAATCCTCATATTGTGAATGCTATTGGTCATTGCTGGAAGCAGGCCAGGAATTGGAAGAGTGATTTGCTGGGCCAAGATTTTGTAAAATTTTTTTAACAGATTTGCACAGGAATAGAAGCAAACTGCATGCCCTGAACAAAAAAAAAAGGTGCAAATAAAAGGCTAAGTTTTTATTTCCATTTCCAGCTCTACGTGCAGCTGTAGGCTTTTAACCACATGTAACTTTGCCTTCCTTAACTGAAAAAGGAGGGTTGATTTTTATAAGCTTTACTGAATTCCATTTAAAGAGGTCCAGCCCTTCTAGAAGAAAGCCCTGAACTGGTGTCACTGGAGGCAGCTCTCAGGGGCAAGGGGCTGTACTGGGAGGCACAGAGCTTAGCTGGGCTCGAGGCAACGATGCCCAAAGACCCTCTGAATCCACAGGCAAAGGCAGTTCAGCAACCTCTACAGGGGTGCAACCAGCAACTCTCTGGCAGCACATCCCAGGACTGTCAGGTTACACAGGACAGACCTCTGAGGAGAAGTTTACCAGAAACCCAGAAGAAGGGATTGCATCCAAGAGAAGCCAGTGGAGTGCCACTTAATACATGAGTCCCTTTACTGTAGAAGGTTGCCTCCAAAATACTCTGGGAGAAGTAACCAGGCAGAAATGAGAGCGCCAACTCACCTCCCACATGGGTTTGATGCCTTCTTTGAAAAGATGGAAGTCACTATGGCCTGTCAGGTCCCCAGGACGTACCATGTGACTGTAAAACCGCCAGAACTGCTCCACCTGCAACAAGAGGAACGACACAGTGAGGCTGCTTAAACTGTTCAGTCAAGATTTCTTGGGGGTAGGTCTCTTCTCCCAGGCACTCAGCAATAGGACAAGGGGGCACGGGCTCAAGCTCTGCCAGGGGAAATTTAAGTTGGAGATCAGAAAAAAATTCTTTCCAGAGAGAGTAATCAGGCATTGGAATGGCCTGCCCAGAGAGGGGGTGGATTCCCCATCCCTGGAGGTTTTTAAACTGAGATTGGCCGTGGCACTGAGTGCCATGATCTGGTAAAGGGACTGGAGTTGGACCAAGGGTTGGACTTGATGATCTCAGAGGTCTTTTCTAACCCAATCGATACTATGACTCTATAGAAAAGGTTTCCATTCCTACACCAGCAGGCAAGAGCCACCTTCTCCTCTTCTGTTCTACTCCTCTGCCACTAGGGTTGACTAGGAAACACAGAAGACAGCAGTAGAATTAGAGCTTGGGTGCCTGTTTCTGACTGGCTCCATGCCCAGATGACCACTTGAAACACTCAACAGGTGCCTCTAAAGTCACTCAGTGTTTGTCTGAAGAAATCCATGCTAAGTTAACAGCTGTTCTGGGGAACTGTTCCAAACATGTCCTGTAAATCCCAAACTTTCAGTCAGTGATGTGTGTGTCAAACACACCAGCTACAGCCACGCCTCTCTACCCTGGGGAGCCACTGCTCTCTGTGACCATGGAGACTGCAGGAGCCTCCAAATGACACATCTTACAAATTTAATTTTACTGTATCCATATTTTCAGACAAAGCACACCTTCTGGATCTGAAGTAACCATCCAGAGCTCTTATTTAAATAGGTCCTACTTTGTTTTACAATCTGCCATGGTACACTTGGACTACTTTGCTTTACCCAGTTCCATTTTGGCACCCCTGTGTCTACTTCAGACAGTCTGACCATAAGGCAAGGGAGCTATTTTTCATAGTTCTTAAAGATAACATATTTATCCTTTGAAAATCTCTGGGTAAGAAAGGATTTTAGAGAGACAGATCTTTAGAACCAAACAAGGCAATGGAAGACATTATACTCATTTCCATACTTTAAAAGGACTCTACTCAGTAAGACCATAGCTATTAAGCAGACCAGCCATGCAGCTGGAGGGGTCAGACACCACCACAAGAACTTTTTCAGACACCTTCATGACTTGGTCAGCACTTAGAATTCTGCTCCAATATCTGACCTCTGGCTTTCCTTTTATAGCCAATAAAATTATGAACCAAGACTGAGGGGGGTCAGGAGCAATCTGTTTTTGTCAGACACATCCAAACGCTGTGTGGAAATCGCTCTCCCACGGCAGCAGAACGTGCCCTCTAGTGGTTCACATTTCACAGCTTTTAGAGCTTTCTAAGAAGCCAAGAATAAATCTCAACACAGACTTAGCTCAGGCAATTCCTTCTGAAGCTTGTTCTTCCTTCTCCTTAAACAGCCTTTGAAATCAAACACACTATCAGATCTGCTGGCCAGTCTCCCTCCTGACAGAACTGCAGCACCTCCAGCCTACAACAGCCTCCACAAATTCTTTGCAGCAAAGAGCAGACAACAGAATATGTGACATTTTTTCACTAAGGAGCTAAAAATCAATGTTAAGTCTACACTGATTTAACAGACTGAAAAGTTATTACCAGATCACCAGGCAGCAGACACATTTTTCACTCACTGAACTGAAAGCACTTGCTCACACAGGGTAACTGGAGCACATCAACAGGCTCTTCTTCCCACTCTCATCCTCTGTGAATGCAACAACACAACCCAGCTGCCCACACAGGTGTGTTTTTACGCAGCCTCCAGAAGGAATAAAAGGGTCTTTTTCCAAATTCCCACACTACAGAAGGTATGTACTGGTGGTCAAAATGAACATTTGCAAGGGACCCTGAAAAAGCTGGACAAATACAAGATTATAAAACAAATCCAAACCAGCCAACAGACTTCCTGGTTTTGAGAATGCTGTTTTGATGGAAACAAATTTAGCTTATATATCTTGGGCTCTTCATGATGGTTTTGCATTCCCAGTACCACAAAACAACCTGCTTTTCCAGGATACACTAAAATTTATTCCAGGAATAAACAACCACAATGAGTGAAAGGGGAAAGGCAGAGCAGTTTTCCTTGTAATGAACTTAATTGCAACACCAAACTGCATCTTGTCCACCACTTTCAGACTGACAACAAGCCACCAGGTGCTAAATACAGCAGGGCAGAGGCTTGTTCCAAACACAGTGTTTGTGGTGGAAGTGTGGGCTTCACACCTATACCCAGAAGCTGTTCCTGGCTTCTCTGGCTGACCTGTCCAGTCCTGCTCCAGCCAGCACCTTTGAGCTACATGGGAGCTCTCTTTTTCTTTCCTAATATTATTACAGCTATCACCTCTGCAGGCACAGAGGTCTAGCACAGGGCAGAGGAGAACTGCCAAAGACACATCACCTGCTGCAAGCAATTCAGGAGCTCATCTGTAAGACTTGGCAGAGCACTCCCCCCTGCTCCTGCCAACAAGAGCACAGCCTGTGTGTGCCCACCCAGCACAGGGGCTGAGCCACATGTATGTATGTATGTATGTATGTATGGCCAAACCTCACAAACAAAGACCTGGGCAGGGCTCTCCCCACGTGGGTGAGCCCTTCCAGCCTGTGCAGTGGATGTTTTAGGTGAGGCTCAGCGTGCACAGAACTGGCCCCACCATTTAAGTCCCAAGGTCCATCTGCCATGGCCGAGTGAGCTTGGATGGTGACAGGGAAGTCCTCGGGACTGTCACAGCACCCGGTACTGACCAGGAGATCTCCCATCCAAGTACTAACCAGGGCTGACCCTGCTGAGCATCCAAGATCTGACAGGATCCGATGTCAGGGAGGCTTGAACTGCCTTGGCTGAGCCACAACAACAGCAGGGAGGTACTCACGGAGGCAAAGGTGCCGATCTGTTTGATGTTCTGCTCGTAGCTCTGGGAGCTGGTGGGGCGCCCGGGGGTTCGCCGGGAGTACCAGAAGGTGTAGTTGTACTGCAGGGGGTGCTCGGCCGGCCCCGGCACAACAGCCTGCGGGACAGAAACGCTCGGCTCAGCCCTGGCACGCTCCTCGAAAAGGGCAATGGAACAATTACAGCCACAGCAGCAGAAGTCCACATCTTTTATAAACAAGCAACTGATCCTCATTCTTGCAGAAAAATAGTCTCTGTTAATTGTCTGAAACAATTAGGTTAATAGCAGCTGGCTGGTTCAGAAATACTGGAAATTTGCAGTGCAGGGGTGGCTAAGGAAAGAGTAACTTAAGCAAGGAGAGCATCACAACAAAAGTAACTGTTGTAGCTATTAGAGGTAGCACTGCTGAATTTTCCTTTAGTCTTTAACTGTGCCTGTCTCAAAGGCAACAAAAGACAAACTAAAATGGGCAGTGCAAGAGCTTTTTTCAAATCAAGAAAAAAAAAGATACTCTTCCCCTCCGGGAAGGACAAACCCCACTCATACTAACCCATGATTCAAAAGCAATTATAAGTCTTTACTGGCACCAACTGTCTTAAGCAACCACCACCCCAGTGCTCTGGGAGGATTAATCATGGAACTCGTTATGTCAGCTTTGGCAGAACCACCACCAGCAGTGGGCAGTGATCACTTTTCAATTTCCAAAACACTGATGTCTGATTAAAAGACTTCCCATGAGCATAAAAGAGACTAATGAGAACTCATTATCCAAGGATCAAAACTTACAGAACAAAACACAACCAAAGCCCTTATCTTGTATCACTTGATATTGTTACAAGAGTTGCCAGGGTTTAAATCTCTCCTCTTGTCTATGGCAAGTTAACAAAGACTGCATTACTTTAGACAGAGCACATTTCCTAAACACAAAATTTAAAAAAACCAAAACAAACCAGGACAGATTTATTCCTTATGCCTTCTTGACTGGCTATGCTACGAACACAGAGGCACAAGTTACAAGTTATTTCAACAGTGGCACAAACACTGCCTGGTAAACCAAGGGCAAGCTTCTACCAAGTCAATCAGTCCTGCTCCACACCCTGTGCCACAATTTTTTGGGGGAAAATAAAGTTTTATATCTCACTTCTGTTCAAAAGCCTGGCAGAGTGCTAGCTGTGTCTGTGAGAGAGCATTCATCCCTCAGATTACAGACCTCCAAAAGCTACACCAAACTGTGGAAATCTGACAAAGTCCCTCTGTCTTCATTACAGCAGTAACAGTGCATTAAGAGATCACAGCCCTCCAAGAGATATTTTCTTTATCCCTGAACTGATGACTGACTCTCCAGCACTCCCACACCATCTGACTGCAGATGCCAGCACCTTACCTTCCTCTTGGTAGTACTCTGTGGCTTCTCCCGGTCATTCTTTTCCTTCTCACTGTCTTTCTGTGTGTTATTCTCCTCATTCTGGTCATGGTCTCCACTGTCATCATCTTTCAATCTGGTAAAGAAAAGGACAAAGAAAGCCACTCTTGCATCCCACAGCTGTGAAGGTTCACACCAAGTCTCTGATCCAAAGCTCCTCCGTGGCACAAGGACCACCAGTGTTTGGAAATCTGCACTTGACAACCCACACAGTAAAAACTAATTCTACTTGGCATGCACAGAGCCCATAACAGGCACCTTGGGCACACACTTTTAAGCTCAACTGAGTGGCAAAGCAGCTTTTTAGAACAAACTCAAGCAGTTAGTACTGATACTGATCTGCCAGAGAAAACCTCAGTGCCTTGTTGGGGAGGGGCCACAGGTAGCGCTGCCGCTGTGACTCCGCGGCCCCGCACGGCGCTCCCCACGGCCCCGGCACGGCACAGGCGGCCCCTGGGCGAGCAGACCCGGCACCCCGCCAGCCTCTCCGCCCGCCCCATTCCCTGCCAGGGCTCAGGAACCACGAGCGAGCAGCGGGGGCCACGAGGCGGCCCGAGCCTCCCCGGTGTGGCCCTGCCCCGGCCCGCGGCCGCCACCCCCGGGCCCGCTCCCCTCGGGGCCGGGCCGGGCCGGGCTGCAGGGCCGGGGCTGTGCACGGCCCGGTGACTCATCGCGTCCCGCCCGAGGGGCGCCGGGGCCGCGGCGGGAGGCGCGGGCGGGGCGAGGAGCCGCGCGGGCCCCGCGGCGGGGCCGGTCGGGGTCGGGGCCGGCACTCACGCGTCAAATTTGTTGTTCATCGTCGCTCGCTGCCGCCGCCCCCCGTCCGCCTCAGCGACTTCCGCCCCCCAGGGTCCGGCCGCCAAAGCCTTCCGCCGCTTCCGCCAGCGCGGACACAGCCGCCCGCGTTTCCCGCCGGAGCCGTCAGGGCAGCGCACGCGGGGCGGGAACGGGCGCGCTGTCGGGACCTCCCCCCGCGGGCAGCGCCGCCATCTTTGGGAGTGGCGTTGGCTCAGAGCCGCCATATTTGGCGCGGCGTGGGCGGGAGTCGCCATCTTGAGTGTGGCGCGGGGCGGCGCCGCCATGTTGGGTGCGACGTGGGGAGGGAGTCGCCAGGCGGTCGGACCCCCAGGCACTCAGCAATAGGACAAAGGGGCACGGGCTCAAGCTCTGCCAGGGGAAATTTAAGTTGGAGATCAGAAAAAAATTCTTTCCAGAGAGAGTAATCAGGCATTGGAATGGCCTGCCCAGAGAGGGGGTGGATTCCCCATCTCTGGAGGTTTTTAAACTGAGATTGGCTGTGGCACTGAGTGCCATGATCTGGTAAAGGGACTGGAGTTGGACCAAGGGTTGGACTTGATGATCTCAGAAGTCTTTTCCAACCCAATCAATTCTATGATTCTGTGATCTTGAGTATGGCGCGGGGGAGCCGCCATGTTGGGGGTCGCGGGGCTGTCACCTCGAGGCACGAGGGGCCACCGCCCGCGGGGTCACAGATATCCACACAGGCCGTTTGGCTTCGGCACATACAGTTACCCTTCCAAGGGCTGGCTCCACTTGCCCCCTGTGGTGACACACAAGCCCCATCCTGTCCACCATCCCCATCCCTCTTCCCTCCATGTCCAGTGCAGGATGGCACAGAAAGTGGGGAAAAAACAGTCCCCGTAAAGGGCCTGCAAGGCCTGGAGTGGCAGTAAATGACAGTGGACACCTTGCAGAGGACACGGGAAATGTCCCCACTCCAGTGTCTCCTGAGCTTTATGAATCCATTCCCATAAGCACAGAATCTTCTCACAGCACCTGCCCAAACTCTGACCAATAATTTCTGCTGTCTGGTGGAGTCAATGCATTTCTGACGGATACACGTTCTGTTTCTCCACCAATTTTTGTTCAATTCCACAGATGGATCAATGACAGCATCCAGCACTTCTTGGACTCTTTCTGCAGAACAAAAGGACTAATAACAAGCATTGAAGAAGGCAGTTGATGTGCAGACTCTGTGCAGAAACTCAGAATTCCCAAGACACCTTACAGTGCAGGGTTGGGGCAGCTGAACAACAGCATTTTGTCTGTTACCCTGTCATATGCAAGAGCACAACACAAACAAGTGCAGCTACATGCATTTCCCACCTTGCACTTCTAGATACACCATCATGGGGAGCTCAGTGTAAAGGGAAGCTGGTGGTGTCCAAGCCCACTACAGAGAGACCTGTGCTCTGGATGGAGAGAGTGGGTCATCCTGTGCCTGCAGATACAAGACAGACAATGAGATTTAAGATTGTTTTAATAGCACAGCAAATTTCCAGCAACAGATCTGTTTTTCATCAGAGACTCCATACTGAGTTGATGAAGCTGGTGAGACAGCAGCATGTTGCTCTGTTAAAAAAATATGATCTTGCTGACTGAGGCAGACAGCACACAATAAGTTTTCTTTCAGTTGAGAGTGGAACAACATTACTCTCTTTACTTTTTAGGTTGAATTCAAAGAAAGAAAGAGCTCAGCAGTCTCTCAGGAGGAAAAGAAGGAGAAGGAAGTAGGAGTGCAGCTGGAAATACTATAAGCATTTTAAATATGTTGCAACTACATAAAAGAAAATTACTTGTTATCTTTACCATCTGAGTCAGGTATGCAGCAATGAAGTCCTGTGGCTCTGCAGGCACCCAGCTCTTCTGGTGGTTCCTGATCTCATCCCTAGTAAGTGTTCCTAGATCCCGCAAGTGTGTCAGTGCCAGCAGCTTCCTCATCAACACAGCGCTTAAGGGCCTCAGCAGTGATGGGAAAATGTCATCGAGCTACACCTGGAAATACAAGCACAAGGAATGTCATGGCATCTTGGGTTCATAGTGCATTTAAAGCCTGAATGTTCACAGCTGAACTTTGCCTAAGCATTGTAATGATCCAGGTGAATTTCTTGTCTGACTGTAGGAAATGAACAACCACTTAATTTTTTTGAAAAAATTATCTTGTAGAGAAGCCTGTGACAGATGCCCATTGCCATACATTCTTCAGATTGCCTGCTCTCTACCAGCAACTTTCAGGGTGAGGGATTTAAATGCCCTTGAGTACAGTTTTTCTTACATTTACTAAGTGAGGTCTTTCCCAAATGACCTGTTCCTTCCTAAATTTTAAGTCAACACTTGTCTGTAGTTCTCTAAGCCATATTCATGTTAGCTTGTCCTGTTTTTGATGGACAGTTTTTGCAGCCCAGTCTAACACAGGAATCAGGGCTATTACAAAACCCTTCAAGGCACAAATTAAGAGGAAAAACCTGATTCTGGCCCCATGTCAAACTTGATGCTGAATAACATCTATGTAAAGTTAGGTCAGTGTCTCTGAACAGAGCTATTACAGGAGATTCAAGGGTCTGTCGACCAAGCAAACCAGGAAGGCAGAGGCATCATTATTGAGGAAGAAGGAGGCAGAAGTGAGTGCTGGATTTAGCAGAGTTCAGTGTTTATTTACGAGCTCTTCTTCTTCTTTGTGCACTGGCAAACAACCATTTCATGCACAGCTTACTGAGGAATGCTGTCAGGTTTTGGTACAAGCACCGGGAAGCCCTTGCTCACCTGAGGCCAGGAGGTGTCATGGAATTTTGCCATGGCCTGGGAGCCTCTGAGCAGCCTCTGGCACATGGCAGCCTCTGGAGTGAAACAATGTCCAAAAAGCTTGATGAGGGAAGGGAGTGGAACAGAGAGATCAGTGTCTATAAACAAAGCAAGCTGCATAATTAACTTCCTTTATAGGCTCTAACCCCTTGTTATGCTGAGCTCTTGATTTGTTTCTACATAAGGGAGCAGAAAAGCAAAGACAGGCAAGGAGCTGGGTCCTGCTGGCTGACATTTTTATCATTTTACACTTTTACCACAAAGACTTCTTAAGATAACACACTCAGTAACTAAGAATTGCACAGCCTATGTAAGTTTGTAAATAGAAAACACATTAGTTTTGTATGCTGATGTGTACTTGGGGCCCAGCATTTGAGAAGAACATCCAGCAGTGGCCCTACAGCACCCATCTTGCTGCCAAGAGCAGCTCCTCTTGAAAGGAGACATTAAGAGCAGGTGCAGTCACTGTACCCAACCCCATTCTCTAAACAGCTTGCACTGCTGACAACAGTTCAGTACACACACCAGCAAGTACCACAGGGGACTCTCACAACATCCCTAAAAAAAGATGCCAAGGGTTTCTTACAAAATTATTCTGCATGCCAATCAAGGCATCCTTCACTGCCTGAAATCCACTTAGCAAAACCACTGGTGTTTTTCCTAGCCAGATTGTGTATGTATTTCCATACATCCTGGCCACCTGGAGAGACAGTAAGACACATGAAGACATAAAGATATAAGACATTTACAGAGAGGACCTTCCACATCATAGCAATACTCTTGGACCAGAGCTCAGAGTCCAGGGGCTGTTTTGGAACCCTTGGCACTGGCCAAGAAAGGGGTGGGAGAAATTTCATCCTGCTGTCAGGAAACAGAAGAGGTCGGCATCATGTTTCACTGTAAGAATCTTAAAAGGCTCTCACTGTTATTAATGCACTGCATTATTATTTATGGTGGTCATTATTCATGTGTCTGCAGAATGTACAGCCAGCAGTGCAGCAACTGTGTCATGTTACCCAGAAACACTTCAGCAGGATTTCTCCATTTGTGTTGCCCACCAGAGCTGATTGATGGATACTGCAAAATAATAAATACTGCTTTTATTGTCTTTCCATGTTTATTTGTTTTCCAATTGTACAGCCTTTTTGGTGTATCAGTCCTTACACAAGGACCAGCCTTCACTGCTAAAGTAGAAATTATAGTTGCAATTAACAGGCACAGCCATTAGATGGTAATGTTTGCTCACCACTGCACTGGGGTGTGCTTTGCAGGGTCTGTCACGGTGAGGCCAAACTTCTCCAACAGCCATTGATCTGGAGATTCGTCGAGTGTTCTGAGTGCCACTGGAGTTTGGGCTCTCGGTAGCTCTGCAAATCAAGTCTGTGGCACCTGTAAATTAGAGACTAGTTTTGAAGTCTTTGACTCTGGATGGTTGAGAAAGACCTAATTGCACAGGGGGAGGGAAGATGAGAGTGTTATCTTGCACAAAGATTTAGGATCTCAGATAGGAACAACATTAGTTAGCATGTGACTGTATGGGATAGGAGGTAAGGATTTCTGAACATCTGTTTCAGGGGTTTTAAAGTATAAAGCAGAGAGATGAATAAAGACTGTGCCTGTGTCACACGTAACTATACTCATATTTATGTAACTATATATATAAAGGGTGACCTTTTTCTGAGCAGTTGCAGCACTTTGATAACATATGCTGGACACTTGAAAGATAAAAAGGCACATCTATGCTCTTTTAAGGGATTTTCAGGGAACTGATGAAAACATGGCATTTTAAGCTGTTAAGTGTTTGACTGAGCACAGTTTCCACATATGTCCTGGCTTCTGCAGTTTGCTCTTAGGAATCCACTGGTAATGTTGTATTGTTGAACGCAGATACATTGCTCAGTACACCTATAAACAGGACTGCATCTTTCTGGAGGCATGTGCAGCCCTCCTCCTTTGCAATTTTTGGAAACAAAAGATGTAGCCAGGGATTCTGGAATATGCTGACCATACTGAAAATGCATGCAAATGTGATGAGACACCTGGCTGCTGCCACTTGCTGTGAGCAATGACTGTTTTCCTTAAGGGAAAGTAATTTGAAGAATGGTTTTCACAGCAGGTGGAGTCCAGCCTTTTACCTTAATAACCCAAGGAAGGTGGAGAGGGAAGGAGAATTAAGTGCTTAAATCCCTGAATAGTTTTTCATCTAGTACCCGAATAAACTGCAGAGCTTGGTTTTTCTTTTGTACACACAGGAAGACAGGGTGCCTGAGTGATGCACTTTGTCTCACTCATCTCTAAGTCACAGACTCAGTGACTCCACTTTTTATCAATATAGCTGTATTTCCCAGGACAGCTAGAGATGAATCCTGAGCATGAATCCTTCCTGGCTCATCTTGGCAGGTGCAGTCTGTAGACCACACTAAGGATTGTCAGTAACATTATTAATGTCTTCCTTCTGTTCCTTTACACTGTCCAAGAAAAGAAAAAAGCCATAAAACCAGTGTGTTGACACCCTACTGTACCAAATAGTACAATGTCACCTGGCTGCAGCTCTGTGCATTATGTCGTCAAGTGGATTATGGCTTTAATCTACCCTCTTGGTTGTTTTGCAGCGCAGGTTGGCTCTGATGATTAGTGACATTTACAACACAAGCAGAACTCTGGGGAAGGGGAAATTTTGTCTCAACACAACCTTCAATATCGTAACACCACGGGTAACAATGTTTTTCTTTATCCTTTCTCCTTCATTCTTATCCTCAACAGCAAGGACTGGCCTGGAGCAGTAACACCTCTAATGTGCTACAGTCTCATCTGCTTTGCTCCTTCTGCACTGGCCGGGCCAGGCCTCTGTCCAAGGTAACATTCCATGGCCTTTTTGTGCCAAGACATACCCAGCAATATTGTCAAAATAAGAGCTACAGGATTCAGTCCTTAAGCAAATAAGCTTTGCTTTCTGCCTCTGTTTGAGGTTTGCTTATTCCTTCTCTTTCCTTTCCTTCCTGCTTGTAACTTGTGCTGTAATAAGAGGCTTCCTTAGACATTATTTTTGGCCAGGTGAGTCTTCAGTGATTTATATTGTTTGCAACTGTTGCTACAAGGCCTTTCCACTCACTATTAGTCCTCTCTAAAGTCCATCAGGGAGACACAGGGCTTGAAGTTCTGCCTAGAAAGCTTACAGGTCAGACTGAAGTCAGGAAGGAGCAGAAAGTTGCTTTTACATTTAGCCCAAGACACATTAGTTGTCTACACCTGAACTACTCACGAAAGCATAAAAAGCATCAGTACCTTCAAGAGTCTTTCATGGTGACTTTCAAAGTCCAATGCACCTAGCTTGTTAGGAGAGAGGTGCTGGTCCTGGAATCAGCTTCCTTTGGGCCTTCTGGATGTTTAGGAATAACAGAGAATTCCAGACACAGAGAAAGACAAAAACACACGTAAAAAGGTGAGTTTTTGAAATCATTGCTGTTCTCATGTCTGTCCTCACTCAGCTGTGACCTGCTAATCCCAGAGCCTCCCGCCCCCAGATCCACACTCCCATAGGCATTAGCTGTGTTGGGGCACTTGGATAGCCCAGACAAACTGACCATGTCTTGTGCCAGGTGAATGCAGGTGGGCTGCACTGGAGTGTGTCCCTTGCACTGTGCACAGAGTGAACACGAAGAAGGGATCAGGTGAACCGAGGTGTGTCACTTTTAGCCATCACAGTGAGAACAAGCCTGGTTCCCTGTTCTGGACAGTGGCTTAGACTTTAAGGACTTTGTCTGATTCCCCACAGTGCTACAGATCCTCCTCCATGATTCTGGACAAGCTGCTTTCTGTAGTTTCAAGTCATAGTCAGTCTGTACTGTACCTGTAAGCAAGATGCCCTGAGAACAAACAGTCCCATTCCCTCACTTTCCCTTTCACCAGGGTTGGATCCAGCAACCATAGAGCTATAAAGTGCCTGGATTCATTTGGCTGATCTAGTGGAAAGCCCTTCAGTTTTAGTTGCAGCAATAGTTTTCTGCTGGCTCAGCAGTCTGAGCACAGTCACCTGCTGGCTGCTTCCTCACTGAGCACAGTGAGAACATGGCCAAGGACAAAAGGGGCAGGACCACCCCTTCTGGCAGACTCACTGATCATTTTAGCTGGCTCTTGGGGCTGCTGCTGTCACAAATACATTCCCAGTTAACCACTCCAGTGACAGTAGACAGAGAAGTACCCTGTACAGAAATTATATTACACTCTGGTGATTGTTTCCTTCTAATGCACTAAAACATTCTCAGCTCATGCCCTAATAAGATTTTGCAGGCCTTAAATGTATGGGTGGCTCAGGGATGGAGAGTCATTGTAATGGGAGAACTTTGTGGAAGACTGAAAACAAATCTAATTACTTTGATATTCTTCAGAAACATTGTGAAAGACAATGAAGCAGTGCAAAATACTTCAAGAGATCATGCAAAAGAGCCCAGGAATCTCCAGCACTTTCTGACCCAAATCAAGCCTTTCTCTGAGAAAGGGAATCTTCAGCATCAGGAATTGGAAGGACATTTAGGGTGTTTTTCAGTGCTCAGAACAGGCTGTACTAGGGGAGGACAGTGGTGGCCTCTAACGAAGAAATTGCACTGATCTCATTTTGCAGCTGTATGTCAAGGATGGGAGTTTCCCTTCTCTCATTGAAAGTGCAACTGGCAGTGCTGCTATCTCATCAGGACCACCCTGGGAAAGCCCTGGGGAACTGTTTGTGCTCAGCAGCACAGTTGCAGAGACCTTGTACTCTCTGCTGTCATCTTACAGGCTTGTTGCATACCCAGCTCCCTCTGCTTTCACTCTGACTCTCACAGAAAGAAAGAGTGAGTACTTCCTGCCAAGGAGCAAGGCAGCAAGATGAATCTTACAGGCCTGGGTGAGCCCATGATTCTCAATAAATCAGATGTGTTTGTCAGCTTACAAATTTCAGTTGAATGCCGTTTTACAAGTGCTTACCTTTATACTTTGTGCTGACCTTGGTGTGTTCTCTGAGAAAGCACAATCCAAGCGTTTTTGCATGTGACCTCATTAGTCTCCCCTGTTTTCTGGAATGAAGCAAAATATGGAGCAGTGCCCAGTGCAAAGTGGTTACTGCAGTTTCTGTTCCTGCCAGAAAGAGGTCATGGAGAACCCAGGCCAAGTTGTCTTTGTCATATTGCAGAGCTGGGATTGCCTTTATTCTTCGGGCAAGAGAGAGTTGAGTTCAGACTACAGCCAATGTGACAATTCCAGATAACTTCAGCAAACAATAGTTAGCTGATTTTCCAAACCAAATAAATATGAAGAACAGTAAGAAATAACATCATCTCATAAGTCTCTGTCTCCACATCTCTGAACAAAGCATCCTGTCTGATAGGCAGTGTTAGACAGCATTTTGAAGGACAGCAAAAGATCAGGCTGGAAGTTTTTCAATGGCAGATGTTTCTTTCAGAGATTTGCTGATCTGCTGAATTCAGAACACTCTATGGGATTTTCTGATTTCAGGGTAAGATTTAGGACTAGCTTGTAGAGTTCCACTCCTCCACCATTGTCCTCCTGTGCTATCCTGAAGGGACAGAGCCCTGTGGTGTCCCTGGAAAAGCAGCTGTTCCTTCTTTATCAAAGAATGTGCAAAACATGCAAGCTCCTGAGAAGTGAAAACCTTGTGAAGGTCTGGAAGCTGGTTCAGTAGCCAGAGCGAAATACCATAAACCAGTAGCAAACACGTAACAGCTTTGCCTTTAGTCTTTCTACTTAAATTCCTAGCAGTGCTCTCAACATATTGAAGTATCCAAGAACTGCTACTTAGTTTTACAAAGAGATATGTTTCGACATTATGATGGTGGTTCAGTTTTAGAACTCTGATTAGCCGCATCTAAAAATACATGGCTAAAGCACCACCAGGAAGCATCCAAAACACCTAACCTACAAAAAAAAGAACCTTGCCTGTGTTTTTCTTGGACATATCCCCTGTGGCATGTTGATTTCTTTCCCTGGGAATCATCTTTCTGATTAGAAATCATTCAGTACTGGGTAATTTGCTTTCTCCTCTCCCAGGATGATATGGCCCCTCTCCCAGATGATATGACTCACTCTAAGAGTCTTCATGGCTTTTTGCAAACTGGCAACAGTTCCATTAGGGAAAATGTGATCTATGAAACACCTGATTGTCTGACTTAAGGTGTTGGTTTGTGTCCTTGAAGCCAAAACACAAACCCTGTGGAATGCCAAAATTGCCAGTCATTTTTCCTTGCTCTATCAGTCTGAGCATCCAGGTCACTCCATGCAATGCCTGGGTCATGTCTCTCTTTATTTCCCATTCTGGAGAAAATTTCTTATTCATGAGATCACACTGGAGAGCAATAGGTCCTAAGGGATAATGAGCTGGGGAAAAGTGAGACCTTCACTGAAATGTACTAGTGCCTATGGGTTACCATCAAATATGGCAAAATAAAGGTAGGTAGGTTGGCATAATTTAGGCAGGGGTTTTTTTAAGGAGAGAAGCTTTAAATTTCTTTGGAAGCTGAGTACTGCTAAATGCCACACTGCTTTATCTCTGTAATTTATTTTGAAATCAGAAATCTCACCCATTAGCCTGCCTCTGCTTGCAACAATAAACTAAACGTTTTCAAATTGACTTAATTGTTCCCCAAGGGTGAAAATACTGCATTCTTAATTGACTTTTGGCTAAATTACTATTTTCATTCCCTCTCAGGTTCAGAAGGCTTCCCTATATCCATGTTTTTTTTCATGGTCTCTGGCAGTGATGTACATTTTCTCAAGAATAAACTACAGATACAGCATTACTCCACGTATGCCTCACCTTATTTACGTGGCATCTTTGTATTATTTTATCATTTATCTGCCAGCTACCTTAAAATATCCAAGTTGTATACCTTCCTGCAGATGTTGTGTTGGTTGTGCTATCTGAAGCCAGCACAGCCTGAAGCCTGTTTTTAGTGTCATGGAGAGGAGCTGGCTCAGTACAGGGGGTGTCCTTTCCTCAGCACTGCTTGGACACTGATAATGAGAAAAGAAAAACTGGAGCTGCTGAACACTCCCTTGTCTCCTTCCTCCTCCCTGTTTGTCCTCAGTGCTTATCAGGGTAAATCCAAACTCCTTTTACTCCAACAGTAGGAAAGAAGTTTTTCTCCTTTCCACCACTTTGCTACACTCCTTGTAATGTTTATTTTCTGGAACCCCCAGCAGGGCAGGGGCTGCTGAGCTGAAATTCGTTTAATAGATGACACTTTCCCACCAGCTATTTCTCACCCAGTGCATTTTAGTCTCTCAGCTCCAACTGAGACTTCTCTCTGCCCCCGAGGGAGGAATTGTAAAAGCAATTTTGAATGGAAATTTCATTTAAATTATTATTCCCCTCAGTACATGGAGGGATAAAATAATTTAAATCCTTTGGATTTAGTCTAAAAGATGGGGTTCATAGCTGCTGTGGTTTTTAAATTTGATTGCTTTATCTCCTTTGGATGTCACTGGAGCAAGGAGAAACCTATAGTGAAACCCACAATTCTTTATTCATTTCTATATGTTTCCATGTGCATATAAAGCTATTGATTTGCTCCAGCTAATATGAGCTCTTTGGAACCACCTTAACAGGTCATTCATACAGATTTATAGTGGCTCCTCAGAGCATACTAGAGAATGACCCAGATAATTTAGGACTATTTTTCCTGTGTTTTATTGTGCCCACATTTATCTGGTTTTATTCTATATATTATTTTCTACATTGTGTCTTCATTTTTATGTTCAGCCAGAACCATAAACCCCTTTTTCCTCCAAGAGTTCTGCAAGGAGTTTAGAATAACCTAAAAATTATTGCAAAACATGTTCTACTCTTCAAACCTTCTTAATCACCAGAGAGGACAGTAAATCAAGTCAAACTTACTGCCAGATCCCTTTGTACCATCCCTTCAAATAGACATTACCTTGTTCAATGAGCATCCAGCCATAGCTGTGAGTTTTTATGGAGACTTATTGAAATTAATTCTTTCCATATACCTGCAGAATGTTACGAAATAGCCAACACAAAGGTGTCCATAGCATTCAACACAGTAGAGCAGGTGTATCTAGATGATAGGAAGATATCTGTAGCAGAGAGAGCTCTGAAAGCACCTGCTGGCAAGAGCACCAGCACCAATGCAGGTTTCAGGCACATGCATGTCTTTGAAGCCCAAAGGAATCACAAGGTGGAAGCTGCTGTGTGGTGGATACAACAGAAGCATTCAAAGGTGGGCAGTGTTATCAGTGCTGAGGGGTACAGATTCACACTCAGTTTGACAGAGACCAGAACAAGTAAAAGACTTACGCTGTCGGGTAGTTAGTCTACAGTCAGTCAGGAACTTTGAACACCATGCAGTCAAGAACATGAGTGACGTTTCGGGTACGTCCACTCCTAAATAAAGCTGTACTCCAACTCCTGACTGGTGTTCATTGTCCTGAACAAGATTCCTGCAATTGGCCACTTGCCTGTGAATGGGCTGTCTGCTATACCCTCATAACACCTACAGAATGATAAAATCATCTTACTGTGCTTTATAATTCATGACTCAGAACTAGTTTGAACTTACTGGAGCTAAAAAAAACAACAACAAAAAAAACCCCCAACAAGCAAAAGCTGTTGATTTTGTAAGATTTGGTCTCAGAGAAGGCACCTTCTTGGTAGAGCTGATTAGACCAGATCCCCCAGTTATGAATTTCTGTTAAAAGTAAGATGTAATTCACCTCAACAAATGAGAACAATTTCTAACAGTGGGATTTCAATCACGTCTCAAAGGGCTGGGGAACAAGGATGAAATGAAACTTGCTTATGCATGTTGGGAAAAGGGTAAAGAGCTGACCTTTTCCCAGGTACAGTTTTTATCTAGAAATCTAATCTAACGAAGTGACTTGCTGGTTCAAATTGTAGTGCCCATATCTCTCACCATTTGATTTACACAAAAAGCTGCCTTAGCCATGATGTTTTTAGTGAAATGGCAAAGCTTTTCTTCAGACCCTGTATTTGCCATCACTTGTGCTCAATCACTATGTAGTGTGGCTTATCTCATCTCTCTGGCCCTTGCTTTATTCTGAAGTGCATGTGCAGCCCTAGACCTCTCTCTTCCACTGAATATTTGAGTTTATGTTGGTTTTTGCAGGTACATAAACTATATTTTTCACCTGTTGAAACTCATCTGTCTCCAAATCTTCATAAATCTGTTCCTATGTGACACTGACATTTGTTGATACTTTCAATTTAATTTGGCTGCAAACATTAATGTAGCATTTCATAGTGATAAATATAATGGAGACATTGAAGAGGAAAAAGAAATGGGCAGATAATGACATTTACAGCACAAGGATTTTATGGGGAGGGGGTTACCCACTGTTCCCAGTTCAAGACTGCCCTGACAGCACGGGCTTGAATGCAGATCTCACATCTGATGACAAATGGCTCCTTAACAATCTGGTAAAGGAAGTGTGTGTAACCCAAATTCAATCAGCATATTATCTCTTTTTCTAAACATGAAATTTCATTCTAGTACTAAAGAAAATCTGATTTCTTGTTCACAATGCATTTTTCTCACCTGAAGACATTTGTCAAATGAATAAATTAAGCTTCAAAAAATGCCAGAGGCAGAACTTTTAATCGAAGGCAAATAAATAATGTTAATGCATTTTGGCTCACACTCCAGGATTACAAATGCTTGGATGAGCATCTTTTTCTAGTCTCCCAAGTTATGTCTCAGCAGGCACTTGGTCAGGGCACTATCTGAAAGATGAGCAAATGGTTCAAATGGAAAATGTAATATGACAATAAATGTTCAAGATGAAGGTAAATATGAAACTATTTTAATTCTGAGTGTTACTGAACTTTCACATATCCATAATGTGTCAGGTGAAACTGTAGCCAGCCTTGTGCTCCATTTCTGAACTCACATGATAGCAAATATGTTAGAAAAGTGGGTGGAAACACAACAAGCCAGAAACACTGTTGGCATCAAACAACCCTAAAGTAATTTCCTGCTGAAAATCTATCCAGTTACTTTTTGAACACAAATAAATATTTAGTACACATCCCATTATGAGGCACAGCTGAACAACAAGGCATGTGCAGTGCAATTCCCTCTGATCCTCCAACCCATCTCTGCTTTTGTTGCATTTGACACATGCCAGCCCTTCTATTAGAGAAAGAGCAAACATTTCCCATTCACCTCCTGTTTGTCCAAGAGTTTCAAGACTTCCTCAAAAGTACAGAAATAGTTCCACAAATGTGTATGCTGGTTCAACAGATAATATTTTCTTTCAAAATCTACTCCCTTAAGTGCCAGGTTTCCCCACTACACACTGTAGATTCACTGGGTCAAACCCTCAAGCATCAACAGGGACAGTTTAGCCTGGGTCTTTGGCACAAACCAGTTTCCCAAACAACTTGTTTGAACAGAAGGGAAAAAATCATTCACTCTTGCTTTTAGTCTTTGGATGGATGCAAAACCTACAAACTTTTGCACAAGGCTCTCTTTGTCTCCAGTGTCTGTTTTCCCCTTTTGCCAGGGTAAACAGCTTCCCTAGAGTTTGGCACATGGCCTGCTTATGGTTGTGGCACTAATATTGCTACCCAGGAGAGCCCCACCATGAAACAGAAAGAAAAATGCAAGAAAAAAATTAGCAGAAAATCCTGATGTCAGACAACTTGCCAATATTTTCCTTAACTGTAATTTAGCAGAGCTGAGCACCATGTAATGTTAGGCAGCTCTCTCATATCCATCAACATTAAATATTTCAGGTTTTCTGGATTGGTCCACTCCTGCTATCCTGCAAATACTAAACAAAGCAGCACTTCTGCAGTTCTATGACATAAAGTCATTCTTCCCTGATCACAGCTCTTTAGAAAGTAATACACCCAGCTGCACATCTTTCCCTGGAATAGACACCTGCAACCTGATTTCAAAACCTTCCAAATCATATTATTAAAGATGACAATTCTACCTCAATTCAGAGGCCTGAGGCTGTGGCTGATACTGGTTATGAAATAAAAAAAAGATGGGGTGGGAGGGTTAATCACTGCAATTAAAGAAGTGTTACACCACTGCAGCCAGCAGCAGCAGGTGTACCCCTTTCAGCCTGGCAGCTCTTTGGTGGTGTAAGGCGGACATGTGCCGTGGGGCTGTACCCAGGGTGCAGCCAAGGGATGACAGGTGATGGACAGGAAGGAAAGCAGCACTTGGAGGGGCCAGAAGTGAATGGGAATGGCTGTGGGCAGGGGACCAGGGAAATCAGTTGAGCCAACAAGAGGTAACTCTGTTGTCATCTCTCATCAGTGCCATGAGATCACTTTGGCTCTTTCCCCATAACCAGCAAAGTTCTCCACTGGAAGAGGTCAGTCAGTCCAGGACCTGGAGGTCTGTAGACCTGGACAATTAAATCTCTAGGTGGGAAAATGAAGTTGTTCTCCATACCAAAAGCACTCTCAAGCTTCCCAAAGGAGTGGAGGAAGAGCTAAGTTAATTTTATCAGATTTCCTGAGTTTGTTAGCCTTCCTCCATCCTCTCTCTTTGTGGAATATATGCTGATTGGTGCTGTAGGTTTCCAGACCCCTGGCACTAGCCCAGAAAACAGTGTCTCACTGCTTGCCCCACATGGACTGATCCATACAGGAGGCTGCACACACCACACTGGCTCCACTGCTTAGGAACAGCAAAACTGTTGTGCAAGACTGTCTGGAAACTCAGTCAGCCAAAGGAAAAGCTGAGGGTCACCTCCGCCTCAGCTAGTTTTTTAATAGACTTTTCAAAAGCAAATGTGCTCCTTTGTACTGCCTGATAGGGGGGCTGGTGGATGGGATCCCAGAGTGGCTGAAATGGGCAGTACATTCCCAGTTCTTTCCACCTTGTGCCACTCCTGAGCCCTGCCTAGTCACAGAGAAGCCATCTCTCACCAGGACTGAGCACAGCCTCAATGGATTTACTGTTCCAGCCCTTGAGCACAACCAGCACCACACTCATGATTAAGCTTCTTCAGTGAGTGGCAAGTGGAGTGGGCCAAGGCAGCGAGGGCACCACCTCTAGCAGGGTTAGTGGAAAGGAGCAGGTGTGGCAGGGTAGGGTGGAGGATAAGCACAGATAAAGCTGGCAAGGAGGCTGAGCAGAAGTGTGTAGGCCCTGGAACACTGTTTGATATGCTGTGTGGAGTAACAGGCTGGATTATTTATTACAGCTATTGCTTTTGTGAAACCCCTTGCTGCCCTAATTTCCCTTCCAGCTCAGCAAGCCTGCCTGTACTGGGTTGTGCTGGAGCAGACTCCTGCCAGAGCTACAAGGCATGCCAGGATCTGGTCAGGCTCAGCCTGATTTGCAATAGGACTCACTCTTTGTAGTAACATTCTCCTCCATTTTAAATTCAGGGAGTTCAGATGGACCACAGTGATTTGATTACAAAGAGTTTATATTCCTACTCTTTGATTACAAAGAGTTTATATTCCTACATAAAAGCACTTTTGGTCCTCAATACAAATTCAGGGCTAAGTTTACAGCAGTGTTTACAGGAAGCTCTACTCAAATCCAACATTTGAATCCTTTCCAAAAGTGATTTGCATTCAAGAATTCTACAGCTTTAATAAAGTTCCAGCTGAACTTGGCTGCAACCTCCAGTTGTGTGCTCAAACAGCCTTGGGTTTGAATTGAATCAGTGCCAATGAGCAGCTACTTTAAGTAACAGATATTTTAGAATTCCTGCACTTACATCTTTTCTTACACCAAGTCACCTGCAGCGCACCCTCCACAGTTACTGTGCTCTTCTTTCCATGCTCTGGAGCTTTAAAGAACAAATAAATTCTAAGCTTCCCCCTGAAAACACACTGGTGACTCTTTTCAGCTCAGCACAGGTTCGTCTACTAATACTTGCAGAAAAAAAGGAGAGAGAACCTTGATGTCATCACATCAAGGTGTATCCTGAAACAGAGTTTATGAGGATAAAGGGCAGGTGTGAGGAGTAACTGAAACTGGAGAAGAAGAATTAGAAAGAAATTGAATGGAGAGTGGGAAATGTGGTATGGCTTGTAATGAAAGAAGAAAAGGTCCCAGAGAAAATGGGGAATATCTGAGTGTTCAGATAGCCCTTAGAGGCTGCATTCCCAAGTCTCTGTGTTCCTCCACTGCAGAGTAAGTAGCAAAATCCACTGGCAAAGGGACTCTCATCTCACATTTATGCCTCTTCCAAGCAGGATTGATAATAAGCGTGATTCTACATCCTTAAAAATAAAACAAGCAACAAACATCTAACGTATCACTTGGCAGTATATTATAACCATGATCAGGCTGCAAAGTCACACATGCACATTGCTAGTAAACACCAAATTTAAGTTTCTTTCTTCAACTTGAGAATGACTCTTTCTACCTTGTACGTGAGAGATACTTAACATCAAATTCAGATGTGAACATACCCACATTCTAATGTGTTTCCTGGAGTTTGAATGTTGGCTTTGTTGGGGTTTTTTTGTTTGTTTTTTTTTTTTTATTTGCAACATGTCAACAAATTAAAGTGTCTAAGTTCAGAACAGTAAAATTAAAACAGGTCTTTAAATTACTTGAGGTCTTCAGACCACTCACAGAAATGGCACCTACTCAGCTCTTTCTGAGATCTTCTGTTGAATTTTACTGAGGTTTGCTTATGACTGAATATGAGGGTGATTTTACTTGGTTAGGGCAAGGGGACGCCACTTGGCTTCAGATGGGAACCATATTTGGCTTCAGGTGTTCTCTGGGAGGAGAAAATGGTTAAGATCATTGTGAGAATATATGTGAGTTTCACAAAGACTAGACGAAAACTACTGACACTCTGGATCTTGGCTTGCATCCACTTTCTGAATAGCTCTGGAATGGACTAATATCAATATCCTGGCTAGCAGGAGATTTATACATTGAGAGGCAATTCACAGAGGTAAAGGTGGCTGTTTCATGCTGGTCTGTGACTGCAGCTGCCTAGCGTGGGATGGCACAAATCCTGTAGGGGTGGGGCTGCAGGGTACCCCCCAAAATGGGCTCTGTGTTGGCCTCTGTCACTCCCTCAGGGAGCTGGAAGGTGAATGCTCGCAGCAGGTTGGCAAAGAAAATAAAGAGCTCAGTCCTCGCCAGGTGCTCCCCCAAACACACACGGTGCCCTGCAGAGGGAAGACGGGAATGACAGTGAGTATCTAGGAATTTTTCAGTTTCATAATTACTTAGTCCATTCTTGTTGCAAGGAGAGGTTTGGATTTTTTGTTGTTGTTGACCAAGTACAGGATCATGAAAGCTGCAGAATTAAAACTATGTGAATTCCTTCTCAAAAAGATCTGATCCAATGTCATAAGTTAGGAGACATCAAAGGAAAATTTCAGCAAAAATCCATAATGTACTAAAAAAATTTCTTTCTTGACCTGACGTAAAATTATTTTCCTTTTACAGAAGGTGTTGATCTTCAGAGTCATACACAAAGAATCTGCTTGCACACGCTTTCTTAGTGCATTAATGTTAAAATTACTTAGTAATGATATTTGCAGTTGAACAGAGGCTTGGTCACTTCACAGGCAAAGCATGAAGTCTAGTGTTCATTTCCCAGGGTTCCTCATTGGGTCCAATTGTGTGAGCAGAATAGGTGAATAATACTTCACATTTCCAGATTAGCAGAGAAATAAAAGGAAAGAAAAAGCCATTTGCATCAAGAAACCACTGCTGGATGGACATTAAAGTGACTAGACTTACATCAACAGAGAAACTAAACCAGAACCATCAGTAGGGACCTTACTGCTATGTGTGATTGCTGTGAGTGCATTGTCATCTTAATTCTTTCTTTTGTAACTGGATTTTCAGCTCTGTAGGCAAGAACTTAATCCTTTGTTTATCAGGATGCATTCTGCTTTTCTTTCAACTTGTTTCTTTAAAAGGGATTGCAAGGAATTCCAGTACAAACAAGACACATTGGTTCTCGGGAAAATAACTTCATATAAAGAAAACTACAGACAAAACCTGTGTATTGAGTGCAGCGTGTAACCAGCCCAGTCTAAATGGGATTCCCACCAGAGAGTCCTAACAACAGCTTGGGGTCTGACAGCACATAAGCCCTTCCCTTGTCAGAAACAAGCCAGTACTGTGCTTTAAGAGCAGCAAACAGCAGAGACAGAACATGTTATCCGAAGAAATACCATAATCTCACACTTCTGTATTCTTAATTTTATCTGTTGGGTTAGTTCAAAATGGCAGTGCATTTACCTGCTGAAAATGGTAAGAAAGCTTCTCGAGGGATAAAGTTTCCTTCTTTATCCAGAAAATGGCCAGGGTTGAACTGTCGAGGTGTCTCCCATTGCTCAGGGTCATACAGAACAGATGCAATATTTGGTATAATGATGGTGCCCTGCAAAAAAGAAACTGTTGATTCACTTCCAACTACTAGCCTGTCACTCATCAGTTTCTGCCTGATGGATAAAACGGTGGCTTGTTGCCATTTGGGCAAGTGCCAAGTTGAGCAGAGGTGTCTTCACCAGTGCTTTAGCAAACCAGTTTATCCTCTCAGTCCATCCCAGACAAGCAGAGCTGGTCTCTGCAGTTGTGATGATGGGCAGGAGCTCAGCACTTTCCTGGGAGGGGCCTTATCAACTGTCTGAACACCAACACATTAGGCAAAAGACTACAAATAATAACCCTCCCCCAGGTACCACATTTGTGAGTTGAATGGAGAATAGTTTATAGATGGAAAATGGGTTACAAAACTGCAATAAAAGCCAAATGTCTCTCTGCCGAAGAAAGAACAAAAGCTGAAAATATGTCTGTACCTTTTTAACAGGAAATCCTAGCAGTGTTGTGTTCCTCACACACAGTCTGGGCATGCCCACAAAGACAATGTTGCTGAAGCGCTGAATCTCATGGACCACAGCATTTGTGTAGGGCAGTTTCCTCCGATCCTCATAGCAAATTAACTGGGAAGGACTCAGAACAGCATCCAGCTCCTTCTGCACTTTCTCTGTGGAGAGACATTCACCACTTCAGAAGAGAAAATATATAAAATATTTTAACTGGTCTCTTTTCTTAGAACAACAGGAAAATGTATTATTTCAAAATAGGACATTAAGTCCATAACTGTGAGTTAATATGATTTAATGCCTGAGTTTAATATAGGATAATAAAAATATACAGGAAAAGCCCACCAAAAGTGTGGTCCAGGGACACACTGAAAGGGTGTAAGGGGTCTGGTGGGTTGTGAGGAGCATTGGTGTGTTCAGCAAGGAGAGTTGTGCCAGGAGGGGCAGTGAGCACAGGCTGCTATAAATATGAGACTGTATGGCAAACATCCTGAAGCTGTGTTAGCATTCCTCATACCTGAATGGTGTCAGGTACAGATGGGACTCAGAGCTTTGATCTCTGCCCCTGCAGCCATCAGTCACCTGCAAACTCTCTGCACAGAGCACCTCACTGCCTTGCCAAAGCCAAGAGCTAACTCTGGCCCCACTGCAAGTGTCTTCAGCCACCTGGCTTGGTCAGGTCATAGAAGGAGTCTCTGATTTTTTTTCTCTACAGCCATTCTTTGTGTTTTTAGAGAGTGAGAGCCAGGCTGCAACTCATTCTATTCAGCCATTATTAACATTGGTCATACCCACAGCATTTACAATAAGAATCCCTCTCACCTTGGATGTCTGGATTCACAACCATATAGAGCAGTCCCCAGTACAACGTTGTGCTTGAGGTCTCTGATCCACCAAGGAAAAGATCATTTATGACATAGACCAAATTGTCTTCATCATACTTAGGCTTGGCCTCCTCCTTAGACTGCAGATGAAGATAAAAAGTTGAAGTTTAATCATAGAAGTTAGGTCCTCTTGCATGCCCTCTGAACGAGAGTCCTTATTTCCACAGCTGGCATGTGCACAAAGAATAGTCAAAATTACAGTTTTGATGAGTACTAAGAGTTTAGTAGTTTCCCAAATAGAGAGAGTAAGTCTGCATTGTTGTGTTTCATGAGGTGGAATATTCTTTCATTTAAAAAAGGCAATTCTATGTCTGATGACTTAATCATGAAAACTTTAATGCACACTACAAGATGTGCAGCTAAACTACAGTGTCCTTCTAAACAAGTGCCCTACTGAGAGTCACTCACTCTTCAGGCCTTGGTCTCCAATACGCCATCAAATGGTGCTAGAAAATACCATTGGAATAGGAAAATCCATCTGAATAAAAGAATCTCCATAGAACACCTTGAGAGTATTTTCTTTTCTCAGTTCAGGATAAATGTGAACTGGTGGGAGAGAGGTACACAAGTATTTTCTTCTGAATAATAAGGGAGAAAAATAAAAATACAATCAAAGAAAAAAATCAGGCAAAACCATTTTAAAATAAACAGACTGCAATAAATTGCACCTCTGATACCAGAGTAAACTGCATCTTTGCCTCTAAAATGCTTATTTTACTAAATTTTGTCATATTCACATATAAAGTGTAAGTTGATGTGTCAGCTACTTTCAGAGCCCATGAGCTGACACTGTGAGGACATGGCAGCCTGACTAGCTGAAAGCTTATGACCAGGTGTAGAAGCTACATAAATTTCATCTACCCCAGAAAAGAGATGCTTCTTTTACTTCCCCAAAATACCCTAAATTGTCAAAGTTTGAAGCAGAAATTCTGGTGCTCTTAGCAGGGCCTCTCTGGCTCATGAGACACTTTCTACTACGGAAAATAACAGCCTGGGCAGGGAAAAAGATTAATGCTTATTATGGCATTGTTTGTGAAATTGTTTCCTAGGCCATCCAATTAGAATTTAGGTGCCAAGCCAACCATGCCCCAAACTGTGAGGAAATTAGAGGTAACATAGGGATAATGATTCCCTACCAAGGGAGGAACCATACAGTTATGTGGCACATGGACAGCCAGTGTTGGAGCACACACTGAATCCCAAAGAAGCACATCCTCTGCTTCAGGGCAATTCCCTGTGCATGCACAGAACATGAGGTGGTCTACCAAAGTTATGTAACCTACAGGAGCGAACTTTCATTTACTACAGGATTGAAGTGTAGACATGGACATTTATGGAAAGCAGATGAGAGCTGATGAGTTAACCCCCAACATACTTTTTCTTATACCCCATAAATGTGCAACCAGACAGAATGAACACTTACTTTCTCCATCTCAGCCAGGTAAAAGTCAATGAAATCCTGTGGTTCTGCTGGTATCCCTCTCTCCACATGTCTTCTGATCTCCGTTCTTGCAAAAGAACTCAGGACATCATAGCAAGCCAATGCCTTCTTATGGGGGCCAGGGAGACGGCACATCAGCCAGGGGAGGATTTCGTACATCTGCAGGAGTGACACACAAGAGGCAGTGTGAATTCTGTCAGTAACAAAGCTGCTTTTAGAAACACCAGAAGGCTGAATTGTCCTGTCTGGAAATGGTGATAGCAGAATAAATAAATTAGCATTACTTTGACCAGATTTTTGCCATCATGGGGTAAAACTTTACTAGTAATTTGACACAAACCCAGGGGTCAGGGCACTTCTGACAACACTCTGATCATGCCCCTAAGTTTACTTGACTAATGCAGATCACTAGACAACCTCACTCCTGCACAGTTGGAGACACCAGCTCCCATACACGCAAAATCCTTTCTGCAAACACTGGCTACTACAGTTATGTGGATCTGGAGCCTCAAGTAACTGGTGGATTTCTTGGAGATCTCAAAAGGAAAGTATGGACTGGGTATCACTCTAAGATGAGAATTTAATTTTTCAAGTCAGAGTCCTCATGACTGCTACAGGATCAATAATTGTTGTGATGGTTTGAAATACTACATCCTCAGCCTGCTGAGTGTAGTTATACACACATTTGTCAGCTCAAAGTATTGTCCTCTAGCTTGGATGGTTCTGTCTTTGCAGCATCTGCCATTCCACCCTGCTGAGCAAAGAACAGCTCTGTCTCCTCTTTGTGCTTTCAGACCTAACAAGCAAAGTCTCTCTAGTTTTAAGTGACAGTTTGTACATCATCCCATTAACACTTCTCCATATTTGTTTCCCTTCAGAATCACAACAAAAGGTGTCCAAGACCCTAAAATATGTCTTACAGATTATTAAACCTACTTTAACACTTGACTGAATCTAAAGGGAAGGTAGGAATGGAAATACCTTAAGATTCTGTTTGCCTTTTCCATCCTATTCCCTGCTAGTTTACACCAATCCCTTTCCTCAGCCTTTGCACTGAACCTCCTCTGTATGTTAAGGTCTCCTAGCTTTGATCATCCACAAATTTAGTCTATTTTTGTATTTTTAAGTATGGGAAATTTGTATAGTGCTGTTCTTATATGATAGATTTGCTGCAAAGCTTCACTAGCACAACAGCATTTTAGTTTGCCTTTTCCTGTAAAACTCAAATGTCAATGGAATTTGCTTTGCCATCCACATTCCACATTCCTTATCCCTCTTTAAGGGTCTAAACCACAAAGTCTAATTCACGGGGAAAACTTCAAACACTTCAAGACCCTTCAAGTGCAAAGTTGTCCTTTATGGTACGTTGTGGGAAGTACCTACCAATAAATCTCTGACAGAATTTGAGTTGTGAGACTGTCAAAGAACGTATGTATTGTTGTTGCAATGTCTGAATTGAGAGCCATAATGAAGTAAGGGTAAGATTCATAATTAATATTTTATTATTTGTGAGGGGGGCGAGGAATTTTTCAGCAAACATTTTGCAGAGTAGCAAAAAGGAGAACAGAGAATTCAATTATAGCAATTTTTGGAGCAGAGAAGTAAATAGAGGTGGGAGGAGCAGCACTTCAGAGTTCACATTTATTACAAACTCCAATCTCAAATTAAATTTAAAGGTTTCTATTAATAGTCTCAGAAATGCTGAAGGATTTAAAAGGTTGGAGTCAACAAAGAGATGTCCCCTAAATTTGCAAAGAAACAAGAGAGCTCTTAAAAAAGGCCTCAGAACTAAGGAGGTAGTAATAAGGTCCCCAAGGACACTTCTTCACTCCCAGCTTGCATTTACCTGTTCCTCTGTATTTAGTGAAGAGCCACTTTTTTTATCTGCTCTTTCATTTTCTATCTCTTCCCGAAAAAAACCCAGCATATGATTTACTCACCTGATGAAAAAAGCTGCCTGCAAATCTGAATAAATTCTCTGTGGCATGGATCAGTTCATGGAAGGTTTTGTCCTCATCAGAGAAGTGATATCCAAAAACCACAGCACAAATTACATTTGAAATAGAATGGAAAAGAGGGAAAGAAGGATCCACAGGTCTTCCTGCAAACACAGTAACTGGTTTTCACTCTCTGTTTTCTTCAGGTGTTCCTTATACAGATAGGACAAGGTGTTATTAGCAATTACAGAAAATGTTTTCTTTATCCAGCTGGGGTATGAATGGGGACAAAAATGTGACACTAATACAAATTAATGAAAATAAAATATAGCCTTAGAGCAAAGGACACTGTTAACCGTTTCCTCACAACTCTAAAACAATTTCACAGCCCTTTCTGTGAAATAATGTTGTACAACCAAGATCTGTTCCAGGACATCATATCAAATCTGCTGTCCTCAGTTGTCTGGAGGAAGACAAGCCACAGTGTGAGAAGGAAGAGATGAACTAAGGGAATTCAGTGACAAACATTCAAAAATGTAGAAAACTACATAGCAGGAAAGACTGAATACACTTGGGAAGGTTTAAGAAGAAGAATAGATGGACAGGAACTACAAAGTACACATAATGAAACTATTACAGCCTCAGTTGTGAGCATATCTCATCATATCTCTGTCTGATGATTTTTTTTGAAGTTATGAGAGAAGCATCCATAAAAAGTGACTTGCATAGAAAGGATGCTGGCTTGGGCTCTAGGATTAACCTGATAATCCACAGAAGTTCTCTTCCACCCCCTACTTGCTTTGATTTTCTTGCCAATAGTTACTAAACCAGACAGACACTAAAATATCAATGGCACCCAATGTCGTTGAAATTACCAAGCTCTGCAATCCTCTGCAGTTACCTGTTGTAGGCAGCCTGAGAGTGGCTTGGCTGTGCAGTTCAGTGGCACCATGTCACTGTACAATCATGTCATAGACAAATGATCAGCCCTTGGAGGGAAGTTCACAGCTTCACTAGGTTTGTGAACAGCTATTGAAGAAAGAAATTCTCACTTGTGATTCTGTGCTCGGTCTGCTCCCAGGTTTTAGTAAGTTTGGATACATCACTGTGGATCTAACCCTGACTCTAGAAGGGGTAGGTAAATTTGCATACTGAAGACATGGATCCAGACTGAAAAGCACTTGGTTTCTTAGCAGATAGATACCTTTTAGGTTCACAAAAAACTCCACCAGGTGAGAGGCCTCCTCTTGCACTCGATGCTCCAGGCCTTTTTTCCCCATTCCCAAACTGCGTAAAGTCATTATTCCAAAGCGTCTCTGCTGCTTCCAGGAGCGACCAGTTGCCAGTATAATACCTGAGGGTAATCCCTGGCATATTAATATCTGCCATAGACATGAACAATTCATTTAAATATATGTTATAAAATAAATGGAGTAAATCGGGGAATACACTGTGATACAAAAATCTTTAGGTGAAATTATCATTAACCAGAAATCACAGTCAAACACACCCAAACTATAACTAGGCCCCATTGTCTTAGTATTTATTGTAGCAGCTCACAACTGAAAAGAGCAATCTAAGGATTTTCTGACTGCTCCATTTCTCAATGTCTTTAAAAAAACCCAAACAAACCAAACACCATAAGATGCCTTTTAAGAAATCTGCTTCAGCCATAGCCAAGTGATGACTCTCAGGACAGGAATAACTGGATGAATTTCCATAGAGTGGTGTACTTGGCAGGGAATGTTTATGGAGGTATAGATTAATCAATGTGATAGGTGTAGGTTGAGATGATGAAGGTGAAGGATAAGTGACATTAGGGATCTTTTTCCCCTGTGGAAGAGAGAACACTCCACTGATTGTTGAATTGCACTCGTGGTCACCTGAAGAGCTCTGAACTGCTGCTGTGATGGTGAGGCTTTACCTACCTTTAAACAATCTGTGTCTGCTTTGGTATAGCAAATGCAGGGGAGGGAAAAGAAAAGACTGCAAACTGTTGGAATACACTAAGAAGTGGATTTTCCTGTATTGGAGGCACTGTAACAATGAAAGGATATTCAAATATTGTTTAGAAGTGTCTGCAAATACAGCAGTGTGAATTCTGAAGGAGGATTTTATACGTCTCCTGCTCATGATGGAAAACATTTGGCAACTATAATGTATACAGTTACCAAACAAGCATTGCATTCATATGATGTACCGCAAAATCATGTGGAGCACAATGGATTAGTCTGTGATGAGAGCAAGATTGCTGAGTTCTGATCTGGATCACATAAATATATCTTGAATACACTACAAAGGTCACAAAAAACCAACCTGGAGTGTTTCCTAGGCTTGGGAAAGCTCAGTATAAAAAGCACCACAGCAAATAGTAGGTTATTCTCAAGAGCTAATGGAGGACTTGGACAATATCTGATGAAAGGTTATTCTGAGTGGGAGGGCAGAGTAGTTTGCCAAATCAACATTCCTGTGCACTATTTATGGCAGGAAAATCTCACCTTTTCCTTTGGCCATTGCTCTGAAGAAGGGTGACACCATCCGCCCAGAAACATCATCAGGGTGCGTGGTCATGCCGTCCTTCACTGCCTGAAACCCATTCAGGATGATCACTGGGGTCCACCCGAACCACAAGGTGTAGATGTTACCATGAGTTTTTGCCAGCTGTAAGAGGAAAAGGTGCCAGAAGAGAAAAGATGAAGCCCCATAAAAACATCTGGAACAGACACTGCTATTCACCAATGGACAGTTTCACACTGAAAACATCATCCACATGCACATAGCTAGAAGCAGAAAGAGACTGTTGTTTTGCTGAGAATGGTGCTTTCAGCAGCCAGTGTTAATTACCCTGGGGCAGCGATTTTCTTTCCAAAGCACAGCCTGCAGCAGCACTGCAGCAACAGAAAGAAAACTTTGTGTTTTATGTTGCATCACCCCCAACCCCAACATTTGTACCACGCTTATTGAATAGCCACACTCTGCAGGGCTCTGGGGCTCTGTGCCTCCAGTGAGCCCCTCCTCTGCAAAAGGAAACCAGCTGATTAAACCTGCACCGTCTGTGTGCTCCAGGAGAGGATGTGGAGCCAGAAACTAGTCAACAGCTATGAAGTGCCAGGGGGCTGCAGCCAAGCGCAGGGTTTCATCACAGCACTGAGGAGAGCATTCACCACCAGACACGGCAGAGGCATCCAGCAGGGATGGGTGTATGACAGAGGAAATCCAATCATTTAATGGGAAAAGCTTTGTACAAATATGGGACTCTGCTCCAGCATATCCACAGTGATATAAAGGAAGTGGTAGAGTGTTTAAGGTGCCGTCAGAATTACATCCAATTGATCACACCAGTCACTTGATTCTCATAATAATTCTTTAGATTCCAGCTTTGCTCTCCCTGTTACAGCATCTCTGCCTAAGTCAGCTCTGCACTCAGTGATCTGTGTGTACTGTCTTCAGCATATACCTGAGTTAAAGGTCATCTGCAAACCATTAGAAGAATTACTGCAGCTGTCACTAAAAACAAGTGGCAAACAGATAGTTTTAAGGAGGCGTAGGAAGATGGGGAGTGAATGCACTTCTTGTACTACAAGCATACATACACGTGCAACATAATACCTACTTTGTGATCAAATTAGGCATTGCAGTCAGAATTTTAAAAAGCATCACATGGGGACTTATCAGCAGTGCACAAGCATATTTTAGATTATTGGTATTCTCCAGCTTTAATAACAGGTCAGAAACCTTCTCTCCAAGTTTACTTGATTCTTAAGAGCATTAAGATACCCATGAAGATGACATATTCCAAATAAGAAGGGGACCTGAATGTAGGAATCAAGTTAATCTTTATATGTCCATACCTTGGCTGTAACTTTCCAAGACTTAAAATCATCAGGTTGAATAATACCATACCAGTCTTTTGTTAAACTGTGACTGAAAATAACCAACTAAGAGCATCTTAAAAGAAATACCTCTATAAGACGATCCCGGTGAAACTGAAAGTTCAGGTGCACCAAGTTTCCAAGCAATGGGAGAGGAGTTGGTCCAGGAGGGAATTGCTTGCAAGCTTTCTGCAGTTTGAAAAACTGAACAATTAACAAAGAAATGATCAGGACTACAAAAGCTTGAGTTATTGTCAGCATTTCTGAGCTGATTTATCAGCTTGTCCCTATCAAAAAGAAGGTACTGGAGCTTGGAAAAGGTGCTGCTCTTTGTTGTTCCACCAGTTCTGTCTGCAGGCTAAGTTCTATAAAGTTTCAATTCTTTTCCCTCCCTCTGGCCCTCCCTCCTCACCACTCCCTGCCCTTTTCTTGCACCCCATATATTTGCCATACTGACATATATCAGACCGATCCCTGGCCAAAAGCACACCTATCTGCTTAGGGCAAGCCTCAGTAGGGGAATGTGGAATCACATGTACTCTATTTATTTGTCCTGAAGCTTGTGGTAGGGACTGCTGGAGTCTGTTGGGAGTCTATTGGAGTGACACCAGGTGAGAGCCCTTGTTGGATATGAGACAAGTGAAACTCAGTTTCATCTGCCTTGGGAATTTTAAAAACATAGGTAGCTGTTCATCTCAGAATCCCCAAATTCAGATTATGGTACTACACATAGGTTAGATTATATAGTTATACAGAATATAGTTTCAATAGTGTATAGTACATACTTACAGTAGGTTTGGTTGGATAAATAGTTTCTAGTTGCAGTAAATTAGATTTAGATGGACAAATATTATTTAAATGTGATTGTAACTTCAGGTTTGCCTGCCAGTACACACAGCCCACACAGGCAAAGACAAGAGTACTTGCAGATTAAAGATGCAGTTAGAAGACAAAATTGCTTCACGTGATTTCTGAAAAATTGGCCTTGAGTGTTCAATCAAACTTTTTTCCCTAGTAAATGGGAAAAAAAAGGCATTTCACCAAGAGAGCACTCATGATAGGGAGACAGTCTTAAAAACTCTTATTACAAGTAAACAATTAAAAAACCCCAGAATGATGGAATTTTTATATTTAAAAATTAATTAAATATAAAATCCCATTTTTAATATAATTTTTATTTGTATGTAACCTAATTGAAAGCTTTATGTGCCTTGGTTAATTTTCCACCTTTTTTCTCAATTTCAGAATCCTGTATATTCCTACCAATTATCAATAAGTTCACAGGACATATTAAAAAAAATCTGTCCTCTAATAATGAAGGGATTCACACTGATTTTGAAGCACAGATCGGGGGGAAAGCACTGTGTGCCAATTACCACATGGTTCAATCTTGCATTGCAAAGAGAAAGTGTCTTCACTAAAACTGAAGTACAAGTCTGAACAAGAAATTGCTGTTCCCTCCAACACAGACATAAGTGGGGTATTTTGCAAACCTGGCAACATGAAGAAATATTGTGACTCAGTGATAGCAATCCCTCTCCTTCATCTGGCCAAACTTTACAGCTGCTGTGGGTACAGACATACCTGCATGGCACACTGGAGACAGCACAGACAAGTAGTCTTTATCTGTGCATATTGTGGGCAGCATGGTGGGAAACAGGCCTAGATGGGCTGCCTGGCTTTGCTGAAACCAGTGCAAGTCAGGTACTGTAGGCCATTATGAGGCTGAAATCAGCAAAACATCAAATTGGAAAAATTTATTTCTTCAAATCAAAACACCAGGTTTAAAATTTTGAAAAAAAAAAGTAAGAAAGTTAGTTTTGTGCAGACAACTGAATTTAGAAGTGCTGAATTACATAAATTACATGGTTAGACTATATACAATCATGTTCATCTCTTCTCTGTTCTGTCCATATTCCCATATTCTGTTGTTTAATTTTAGATGTTTCGTATTGTTGTAATTATTTTGACATCACTAAATGAACTCACTTCTTTCAGAACATTGGCCAGGTTTAACTGGAGTCAAAGCACTAGTGTCAGAAGTGGGATGAAACCACATGAGCCAGCCAGCAGTTTATGCTGCCAGATCTTACCGTTACCTTTCCTTTGCAGTGTTTTCAGGATGCTCCGTTTGAAGTCCAGATGCACGAATAGTTACTTACACCAGAGTCTGATGCCACTGGAAACAAAACCAGGCTGAAGGATCTTGTGTTGGTCTGAACTTCTTCCTGTTTGATGCCTTCTCTTCTGGACAGACTATCAGCAATATTTGCTGGGTTTGTATTTTTGGCAGAAAATTCAGCTTTCCTAAAAGATGGTGACCCAAGTACAGAGCAGTACAAAGCAGTGGACTCAGAGGCCAACACAGCAAGTTTTAATGGAAGTTATCAGGAAGCCAAAGTTTCAATAAGATTTTTAGTGAACATAAAAGCACACTGTGAAGTCTCAGCCAGATTAGTGCAATGCTTGCAAAAGTAAAGCTGTAAGGCGACAGTGAAACAAGCATGGTCCTAAAATCCTCGAGCAAGCAAATGTTTGATTTCAGCTCTGGGATATCGACACTTAAATACAAAGAATAAGCTAACACATCGGGCAAGAGGGAATGTCAGGAATTAGGATCTCCAAAGCACAGGAACTGTTCATACACTGGGCACAAAGTAGCAGCCAATTGCCTTGAGTGAGGCTTCAAATAAATAATATTTAGAAGTGGAAATTGCACAATATATTGCTACGCTTTCTAACTCCTCACCCACAACTACCTTCAGAAACTTGTGAAATTCACAAGCTGAAATGAGCCTTGAAACTGGGAGCATTAAGGCTGGACTTGAGGTGGCACAAAGAGTGAGAAGAAAAAAACATCCAAAATAAAAATGGAAAAAGCAACATAAACGGGACTGGCATCCCTGATCGTAATTGCTGCAAGTATTTTCTTGCCTAAAAGAGGAGTAACTTGATATTCTCTGAGTAAATTACTGGGAACTGCATGATACCTCTAAGTAAGGAAAAGTTGGATAAATTTTTCAAGATGCACAAAAATGCAAAAGATCTGGGATCATCTCCATAATTTCTGTGTAACAAGCTTGAGGATGCAAACAAAGTCCCTCCAAGGAATAAGAAAATCAACAGAAAAAGACAAGTGAAAAAAGTCTAACATAAAAACCCCCAAGTTTCTCTTTTTACAAAAAAGGCTGGAATCAACATTCTTACATTAGGATCCTTTTTGTAGGACAAGGACACTGTGCTATTGCTGATAGTAAGTGAGGATGTACAGGCCTGTGGGGTAAAAATAGAAGTCCAAAGTCCACAAATATCCTTTTTTCAGAAACATCTAAGAGAATCATCAGCAAAAATATGGCAAAAAGCTATAAAATGCAATGCTGATGTTATGAGCTGGAGCAATCTATCATCTCAATCTCTATCAGTGGTTTCTTCACAGCACCACTAATGACTTCCAAGAATAAGGAAAAGCACAATGACAAGGCAGTGATGGCAGAGCTAAATAAACAAGCTCCATAAGAGAATCCCTCAAAGACTGACAGAAATTAAGTATCCAAAAATATGTGTCATAACAGTTTGTCACAAAAATTGCAGCAAAGTTAAAATCCAGGAGAGTTGCAATGTAAGAGCAAATGGCTGAGAAAACACTTGAAGCTTGTACTGACCACAGATAAAAAAATATTTTTATGACATAGGATTAGGGAAGAGCCAATAGAACAAGTAAAAGTAGATATTTAGATACCAAACAAAAAATGGTTCAAAATCTACATTAATTAGCAGAACTCACATGTTAAAAAGCTCTAGAGTATTACTGTATGTGGGATAAAGGAACTTGTGGAGACAAAGTTAAAGCAAGACCAGTAGCTGATTGCCCATGTTTTTCACCCCAAGAATGCCCAAAGAAAGTTTTATATATAGAAAGGTACTCATTATTCTACAGTCTTAAGATTTCAGAGAATAGAGGAAAAATTCTGTATAATAAAACAGATAAAAGTTACTTGTTTTTTTTTAATTTGAAAATACTACAAACCTGGTTGATAAAGCAATAGTATTGAAGTTACATTACTGAAACTGGTTTTTGTTTACTTTAAACCATTAATTTAAGAAAATTTAAAAATGTTGTTTACAAAGCTTGCAAATCTCACGACTGAGGGAACAGTGAGACTCGGGAAGGCAGATCATTGGCAGGGGTGGCACCCACTGTGTCAGCTGCAGTGCAGGCACGTGTAAAGCCACACAACATGAAGCATTTTGTCCCAAGGGAAGTGGGAAGACAGAGAGTTGGATACAATCTCCTGGAGGGCTGCACTGAGAAGTGCAGAAGTCTTGGCACCAAACTTTCCTCATCTACTCACTGGCCAAGGCCTCATGAGTGCCACAGTCAATCTTGTTGAGTGAAGGAGTCAAAGAGGATTTGGAGGACACGTACCTTGGTTTGCCTGAGCAAGAGATCATAAACATGTCCAGACACACCAGGAACAGACAAACTCTGAGACAGAACCATGGGCATCCTCCAGGTTAAAGATATTGACCTCAAAATAGCCCCAAATACAGAGGACGATTCTGAGGATGGTGCTTCCCTTCCTCTCAGGTCCCTGCAGTCTGAAATGACCTGGTCAATCTGTCTTTGTGTTCAGAATAGACATACTGCAGACAGAGTCATTCTCAACTGAAAGAACCAGCTGCAGGGACTGACTCAACATAGTTACATCTTTTCGGTACAAAAAAATGAGAAAATATTTGAGATAGATCTTGAATTACTTAGCATGGTTAGATCCATCTTACCCAGCAGGAAACACTGCAGATAAGTGTTTCACTCTTGGCATGGTCTTCACCAGGTTGGCTGCAGATTGCAAGCTTGGCCATTGTGTGCCCAGAGGAACACGGGCAGGAACATTGCCCTAAGACCCAAACAACAAAGCATTACAAACCTCACAGTTCCAGAAAAGTTGTATGCAAGAAAAAGCTCAAAGGGAGTAAGCACATGGAGAAGAAATACAGCTTTAAAGGGATGCAGGTGCATGTACCAGTGGTTGCAAAATGAGAAGCAGCTTTTGAAAGAGAAGACTTGGATACAGAGAAAGGGTGAGAAGGTTGCAATAATGTACAGCAGTGAACAATCAAGGTTATGGGTAAAGATTGAAAGACCAATATGACCTCACCCGGTGTTTGTCTTCAAAAAATTCATAGGATCAAAATTATCACAATCTGGAGCTTACAATGTGTATTCTATGAAACCAGTGTTAAAAAAACATCAGGATACAAGCACTGATCTAAAACTCTAATGTACTTTATGTAATACTAAAAATAAGCAAAATTTTCCCTTCTTTAATTCCAAGCCCAGCAAGTACCTCAGGGTGCTTTATCATTATTAAATACATTTTTAGGTCTGTCAAGGCAAAGATATCTATTCCTACATATGAAGGCAAGAAATTACACAGCACTACAGGATTTTTTATATCTAAAATATCTAACGGAGCAGACTTTCTAATCAGGCAAGTATTAATACCCTCAAATTTACATGGTAGTAATTTAAATGAGAAACATGAAAGACAGAATCAGCGCAACTCAATAATGTATTCTAATTACTACCCTCAACTTGCAGCAATACATTATCCCACAATGGTATAAAGGGAGCTGTACCAACTCAATTACCTTCCTCCACCTCACACTTCCCATTGTAATCCTTTGCAGGCAGGTATTTACAACTCTTCAAAGTCTTTAATTAGGGTGTGGCAAAGAGTCAAGCAGCAGGATGCAGAAATCAAGGAAAGACTGAGATAGAAGCAGCCACAAAGGGTCAGGATGGCTCAAACCCCAGAGAAGGTAACACATTGTGACTGAAGTTCAGTCTTCAAATACACCATCATTTATCACAGGCTTTTTCTCAAGCAGAACACTTTTCTATAACATTTAAGGTTTTAGAGGTTGACTTAGCAACCTAAATAAGCCTCCAAAAATACTTCAGAGAAAGATTTAGGGGACATTTCTGTATTTGATTTTCTATATCTTAAGGGGGAGAAAAAATCAAGCAGTAGCACAAAGGCTTAATAACCCTCTATCACACACTCGTAAATCTCCAGCATAGTGGCAGGGACAGCAGCCCTTTGAAGTATTTAATTAATTGCATTAAGCTTCTAACAGAGGACATCTGTTTTGTTAAAGTGGCAGAGTGACAATTAGCCATGCATAAAGTGCAGGGGCCAGAAGTTTGACTCATGCTTTTCTTCCTGGTCCAGAGAAGCTTTTTCTTCTCTCTTCCAAGGAGAGCTGAATGATGAGGACTTGCACTGCAAGAGTCTAATATGAAGAGAACAGTGGGATTTAGAGTTACATACTGTGTGTGGCAAGAAATTCCCTTCACAATTGATCTTACAGACAGGACTTTGCCCCAACAGGCCCTGTTAATCTGCCCTCTCTCAGCATCTGCCTCTGAGATGGCTCTTTGTTGCTTTTCTACCAGTTCCCCGAGGGAGGGAGGGCCCCATCTAACCAATGCTTCCCCACATTTATCTGAATCTCCTATGGAAGAAAGCACTTGGACAATGCTTCTTATGGCTTTGCCATCCAGAGCCTGCCTCTAGGAAATAACTCCCAGCACCTGTGGCAACTCTGCTAGTGAGACTTTCAAGAAAGATGGCAAGCACTCAGCAGCTTTCAGCATTTGACAATTACTTATGGATCAAAGGGCAAGGTGGGTGGCAGCAATTGCATATTAAGTTTTAATACACTATCTAGAGATTAGCAGCTGGTATGGCAATGACAATGCACTCCTTTAGACACAAGTTTCTCAATCAATTGCACATGAAACAACTGTGGTAGATGGACACATCCCTGAAATTAAGCAAGAAAAAATATGAAAAAAATTACCTAATTTTTTCAATCATTCCAATTATTATATTATTGTTTGTGCAGTACAGTATCAATGTCCAGAAAGGTTCTTTTTGCCCAAAAATATTCCACGGGTGTTGAGTTTAAATGGATTGAGAAATATCATTGAGGTCAACACTCATTCCTCCTGTAGAGATTGTGCTGCAAGAAATTGTATTGTTTGCACTAACACTGCTGAGAGAGACCTCTGAGTTTCTCACATAAACCAGGAAAGATATATCCTACTACAGAAAACAATTGTATCCTCCTAAACATCCATCACTTTTACATGTCATCTCTGTCATCTTCTCTGCAGCCTCTGGTTACATGTGGCAGCTGGAGTGAGGATTTATGGAACGGAGTGGGGATGTCAAATGAGCATGAGACAGCACAAGGTCACAGTCCTGGACCTGGGGACAGGGGAGAAGAGAAGCACCCTCAGAGGCTGCAGAACTATTGTACAATTGTCAAAACAGACACTGAGCATCCGGGGCATGTCCAGAGAAGAGCAACAGAGCTGGGGAAAGGTCTGGAGCACAGGTCTGATGAGGAGGAGTGTTTAGCCTGGAGAAAAGGAGGCTCAGGGGGTACCTCATCGCTCTCTGTACCTGCCTGAAAGGAGGTTGTAGCCAGGTTGGGGGGGTCAGTCTCTTCTCCCAAGTTACAAGGGTTAAGACAAGAGCAAATGGCCTCAAGTTGTGCCAGGGAAGGTTTAAACTGGACATTAGAAAGAATTTCTTCACTAAAAAGGAAGCCAAGACCTGGCACAGGCTGCCCATGGAAATGGTGGATTCACCATCCCTGGAGGTATTTGAGACATATAAATGTAGGACTTTGCCTATGGTTTAGTGGTGGACTTGGCAGTGCTGGGATAATTGTTGGACTAAATGGTCTCAGGGGCAGGAGCAGGAAACACAACTTTTCCCAGTCTTATTTGCTTCAGGAAAGATTTTTCTTCAGAACATCTTATGAACTATTCCACCAACTGGAAAATCCACTCAACTTGCAGAGATTCTCATGATACGTACTTGAAAGATCAGTTATCCTTCCTCCAAACCGCTGTGAAGCCTTCAAATTCACTTCTCAGATCTCATCCTTTTCCATCAGGTATTTGCTCTCACTGTCATTTTACTTGCTTTCCATTCCACTCCTTCCTGTCGGAGCAGTCACATGCACACAGTGGCTCTCCACTGCACCAAGAATCTGTTAACATTTACACAGCAGCTCTGGAAACAAGAGGGACAAGCACATAAAAGGACAGTCGAGTTTTTCCAGGCAGTTTCTGTGTCAAAAGTGATCTCACCCTTTACATGTGCTGTGACTTTCCAGAAACAGGCACAGCTCACACAGCAGCTTTTTTGGGGATGAGTAGCTCAAACTTCACTCACTGGGATCTCTCCAAAGGGATGATATCCTGCAGATTTAAAACGAGTTTGAGCTGGATCAGCTCCCAGAATACACAAGTTAGGAAAAAAAATCCAGGAATAAATAGGGAGAACAAGATCACTGATCTATGAGCTTCACAGGTGTTACTAAGGAATATTTGTCCCTCTCTCCTATTAAATATTTTAAAAAGAGCAGCATATTTTCTTATGTTATTGCACTTGATATTTCCTGTTCAGTTTCTTGAGATCACACTGACTTTGTTCCTCCAGAAACCAGGAGACAAAGCAGCATGAGAGTTTGTATTTTGCATATATGGATATTTTAACTCCAGAAACTGTACAATTGGCAGACACAAAGCAAGGTAAGAGAATGGTATTTGTCCACATTTCATAGCTGGTTTTCTTCACATATCTGTATTTTAGAAAATAAAAATAAATACTTGCAGCAATGTGAAGGCCAATTTTTTTCCGTCCTGCAAGTCCTTCCTACAGAGCTATAACCCTGTTAAATACATGCATCACATGTACCCTTCTTTTACTGCTCATCATTTCCTCACCCATTTTAATACCATGTTCCAGGCTGCTGAGAATGTCATTAATTCTGTCACAAGCAAGTTTCTCCAGCACAGCAGACATTGCTCCTCAAATATGCCTTGTCTGCTTTATGACAGAATCTTCTTAGCAGTGTAGTCACAATGGGACGACACATTTGCAAGTGCTTTTAATGAATTCATGTTTTACCCCCAGAGATCCTTGTGGTGTTCAGCTTGTGACTGCAAAAGAGAGAACTGCATGACAAAAGGAGAACTAGAATCACAGATGGATAGTGCAAACACTGGATTTTGAAAAAATTACCTTAGATTCAGAAAAATGTCATCTATGATTGGAAACAATAATGAAACTGCTTTTATAAACAGAATTAATTTCTAACTGTTCCAAAGAGTGCTCTGAAGTCTTAAAAGAATTGAAAAGCTTTTTGTCCTGTTTTCAAAACCAGCTTTTGTTTTTTTAACTCAAGCTTTCAAAAACTGTACTTCAAGAGGTGAGTGAACATGAGCATAGAAATGGTGGATCACAAGGCTGAAACAGCAAGAAATAAATGCTTGTGAGCTCAGCACTGTAGCAAAGTTTTATGTTCCCTTTACTGTATGCCCCAGTGTAATTGTATTAAAGCAAGCAGTACTAGTTGCACATGTAGGGATGTAGCCTTCCAGCACATTTTAATTTCAAACTAACTGAATGATTCCACATGTCAGTTTGAATCTTAAGTTCAGTGAAAGGTGAGCAGCAATATCCAAGAACAAATGTTTTTTTCCATGGCAAAGCTCAGTTCAGACTTTTGTGTGCATAAAGTCTCTAATTACCTTATGTGTTATCCACAGCACTGTGCCTGGCACCCCCTGCTCTGTGAACAAATTCAGGTTACAGAAAGCTGTGTCTGTTGTCTCAGGCTTCACCTCTCTGATGCTGAATTCTGATGCTGTCACGAAAAAACAGAATAGCAGGAAAACCTTCTGACCAGGCCAACAGAAAACCACTTTTGAGAGCTGGCTTCTCACCCTGAGTGCCTGTGCACTGCTGGGCAAGTCACAATCCCCACCCTGCAGGTGCAGCCTATTTCCAATTATCCATTCACTGAATGGATGTCTGTCTTCAGACAGCAAAACTCAGGTCTGGAGAAGCACAACATACTGGCAGCTTGCAGCCACTGCAGCTGTGCTTTGAATATAAATATTTAATTTTATCTTCTTTAATATTTGGATACACAAATGTGAACACATGCTAAAGCTGCTGAAAGACTGAGGTACACGGGGCTATTTGTCAAAGTTGGTACAGGGGCTACGAGGACTGTTTCACTGTTGGGAAAATCAGGATTCCTGCACAGTGTTCAGACAATACAGTGAGGCTGCCACAGGAAAAGATGTGGATACATTAGTCATGCAGGATTTGTTTCTGTGCAAAGTTTGGTGATGTGATAAGTCTGATTATGCCCTCTGGGTGATAATGGTGTAGAGAAATTGAGTGCAGCCTTTGCCATTAGCGATGTCCATCCTGCCAGAGGGGGTCCTGTAAATAACACAGCGTGTGATCAAACAGCAATGACATTTTAGCACAACTCATAATGCAAGTCTACAAAGAGACTGACATAACCATGAACAGTCTTAAATACAGAATTTCCTAAAGCCTGAAAAGGCCACAACATGCACATAACATGCAATCAAACAGTGCTCAACAGACCTTCTGGAAAGGGAAAGATGGAAAGGTAAGTCCTCTGTTTTTTCCATTACATGCATCAGGTTGATCTGTTGAGACATTTTGTACTACTCAGACTCATGAAGTACATGGCTTTCTTTGATCAGATTACAGCATTGTTCAAGGAGAATAATGTTGATCAGCTCTGTGTTATGCATCTGGTCAAACACATAAAGGTAAAAGACAATTTTAATCCTAACTGTCTCCCCTACTGCAGAAGCCCACCTGCAAAGTCAGATAAAACCAAGATAAAATGGATGAAAAATAGCCAGAATTATGCTATTCAATATTTCCTATTTCATTTGGGGGTTTACTTGTTTTGGGGTGTTTGGTGTTGTTTTGGGGTTGGTTGTTTTGGGGTTCTTTTAATTATGGCAAAGTTTTCTCTTTTCTCTTGGCAGTACTTAAAAGAAAGGAAAGGAGAGAGGCAGGGCAAATGGAATAAATGTTCTGCTTCTAAGCCTCATGGATGCAATTCCCATATTTCAAATTGTATTATTACTTTGTTTTTCCAACATCTGGGCCTCACAGAATACCACTATCTCACTTAGAGAAAATGAAAGTTAATGCAAAACACTCAGTAATTTATTTGGCAACTTCCTCAGTGCACTGCATTCCTTGATGTGGGAGAGACTGTAAGCACAGAGAAAATTATAAACCTTTTATCCTGATCAGAGGGCAGAAGAACATGGTCACAGTGAATAATATCCATGTACCTTGAAATCAGGAAACTGTGCAGACACTGTGTTTACCAAAAGGTCCAAGAAATCTATCAAGGATATTATATTGTAGCATTTGAATCTCATCCTCAACCAGTCTTATGCTGTCAGCAAATGAAGGTGTGATGAACTCCAGTGTGCCCTGGTGACAGAGGTTTGTTTCAGGGCTGCTCTTGCTCAGCAGGTGACAGCACAGCCGTTCAAAGGGCCTTTGCTGCCCTCTGCCTGGTGCCTCCGAGCTGAGCTGCTGAAATATTAACGCAGGGTTGTTTTGTGCTGTAGAATTCCTGCTTGATCTGTGCTGAATTACCCAGCACTCTTCCTAGCAGCTCTGGATATTCTGCTTAACCCCACACAGCTTTCCTAAGCTGCAGCACCAGACCCAACACGCACATCAGGACTCGATGCCTGAACTGGGAGCTCTTGCAGAGATGTGCCCAGTTCTGCCAGGACTCAGGCCAGTGCCACAAGAGTGGCAGAGAGTGGCAAGACTGAAATCCCGTGTACCTCTCCCTGCAGGTCTCATAATGGTCTGTGTTTCTCTAAGGTGCTGGTTGGTGTCCATGAGTGCTGAAGTTAATGAAACACTCAATATTAGGGGTGAGCAGTGGCTGTGATTTTTGAACCTGCTTCAAACTTCCCCCAAGTAGGTTAAGGGAAGCTGCTTGTCTTATAGAGAAATTATAGAGAATCTACAGCTTCCACTTGACAGTCCAAGCTGAATTTACAAGGCAGAGCCTCTGCTCATGTGACTGCACCACTGAAATAAACATTTTTATAGTGTTCAAAAAAGTTAATTCAAAACCAGTATTGTATAAAACACTCCATATTTTTTTTCATTTTATCTGCAATGCTCCTTAAAATGCAGCCCTTGTAGAACATTATCATATCACCAGCTGACCTCAGAATAAATTCATATTATTAGCTTATGTCTTGTCTCATCTTCTATATCTCATAAACAGTTCAAGGAAAGGGCTGCAATTTTGTTATTGTTATTCCTTTAACATTAGAATCTTACACTGCAGGACAACAAGTAAATAGTTCCTGGATTGTTGGCTAAAAATACCACAGGCTGAGATTTCTTTGCAGATACTTGCAGGACAAGTTCATAAGCTTTTCACTAAGCAAAAGATATGCCAAAGTCATCTGGAATATTACTTCAAATTAATCCAGTTCATTGGGATTTTTTTAGACCAATGATCTCAGTGGATAAATATAGTTTCAAATAACCTCCCTCAGAAATTCTTAATGAGAAATTTCTAGTTTTCTCACTATATCTTTTATTCAAGGAAATCTAAAGAAAATGTTTCAGCTCAGGACAGCAAAGTTCAGTTTGAATTCTATGACTTTTAGAGACATTTTGAGTCACTGCAAAACTAAAACATATTTTTCTGCTGCATGGGAATAATAATGATCAAGGAAAAAAAACCAGAGAAACTCCCTAGAGAAAACTGTGACTCCAGGGAGGAAGGAAGGAGGGAATAATGAGAAATGCTGGAGTAGGGTCACCCTCACTTCCCCAGCTATCTGACATAAAAATTACTAGAAGAATCCATGTTATGACAGCCTTTGCACTGTCACAAAGGTAATAACTCTGAATAAAACAGTCCTGCTTTTAAGTGTCTGAACTATGACAAGTTTAGGAATACCTGTTTCTCACCTTGTTGCAGGCATCAGTTTGGGCTCTGATGGCATCAAGAAATTAGACCTTACCCAGGTCTGGTGTTTCCATAACTATGAAGATCCTTGATTTGAATAGTACTAGATGCAGGACAGAAACCCATTCTCTCCAGTTTAACATTCATACACATTTCCTGAGTTTTCCATGAAGTTTAAAAAATCTTCAGATACCCCACATTTCCATGGAGTTTCTGAGATAGTGTCAAAGTCACATTAAAAATCAGAAAATTGCATTAACAGCTTCTCTCCTGAAAACAGACCTCTAACTATGTCATCAAACAAAATTAACTTTGACATTATTTGGTGAGCACTGACTCTTTCTGGTTTCCTCCCAGTGCTTACAATTTGATTATTTTCCAGTATATTCTGAGAAGTGCAATCAGGCTAACTGATTTATAACACTGCAACTTCTCTTACTATCTGAAGACAAGGAAATGTTTGACCTTATCCCATCCTCCACAGGTTCTCATAGATCATTGCTAATAGCTCTGAGGTTGATACTGTTCTCCTAAGTGCCCTGGGATGAACCAGCTCAGCCAATTTGAAAACATCATTTTTATCTAGCTATTTTCTAACCTATTCTTCCTAATCTGGACAGAAATCCTCCATGAACATCAGTGGTGTTGAATCTATAGACCTTTGGATCACCATTGCCATAGTCATTGACAACCAAAGCCAAAAAAAGCATTATTGCCCTTCTGCCAGAGAGTCTTCCTTAAAACTGCTGTTTTAACAAACCATGTTTTCTTTTTCCTCATTATAGGACTTGAAACAGAATTTTTTCTTTATAACTTATATTTGCTTTCTGTATAAACTTCCAGTGAAAAGGGCATCAGATGAGCATCACAATTCATAAGGCTCTGCCTCTTCAAGAGCTACATGAACACAAAATCTTCAACTTTGCTTCTCTGATTTTCTGTGTTTTCTTTTATAGCCAGGTCTTCCACTGTGTGGTTGAATAGATACTTGGTGCCACTTCAGGAGATGGAGCCTGAGGAAGACTTGAGAAATAACACAAAAGCAATGAAGAAGGTGAGAGATGAATGAGGGATATGGGGGGTGGTCTCTAAGACACCCCTTAAAGAGCAGTGGCCCTGGAGTGACACAGCTCAGCAGCCTGATTGGAGGAGACACCACAGAGCCAAGGCTGAGGGGGTTAGCACAGACCTCACGAGGGGCAGCTGGGCTTCTCTTAAAGCTGCTCTCGGCTTCGTTGGCCTTCTGTGACAACATCAGCCAGGCTTTAAATTGCTTTTAAAAGCTCTAAAAGACCAGGCTTTATTAGGAGATGAGCTGAAGTGACTCACCTTTAAAATAGGCCAGGCAAGAACAGAAATGCAAAGGTCCTGAAAAGCACAGCTCTCCCATCTCATTGCTGTGAGCCTCACGCTGACAACCTGCTGTCATGTCTCTCGTGCTGGGCTCTCACCTCCTGGACATCTGTGCACAATGGTCTGAAAATCACCAAGGAGCAATTCCTGTCACAGACAGGCGTTAGCACACCTATGAGTGAATAACCTGCCCATGTACCCTGTCCAGTTTCCCTCGGAAGTGCCCTGCATGTCTCCTCTCACGCTCCTGGACCTGTGGGATTTATGTCCATTGTTTGGGTTGTGCCATTCCCATGGGTTCAGGCAACTCAACCTGCTCTGGCTGTGTATGGGCCATCCTGGGCACACTCCTGTTCCAGGCCAATTTATGAGCTTCCTTTTAGGAAGGGTATCTGGGGAAGCATATGGCTGTCAGGAGTGACAGCATCACACACCAGTGATGTTAATGCTTGTAATGCTACTGATGTTTCCAGCTTCCTTTCTAAGAAGCAATCACAGCTCCAACATCCCCAGATCACAGCAGTTTCTGCTTTGCCTTATCTACCCATGCACACATGCAAATTCACACAGACTTTGACATCAGTTTTTAACAGGGCACAGTTTTCTGTCAAATAAAATGTCAGGATCTGATCTTCCATATTTCACTACTGCTATCCTGCCATTGAATTTAATAACAGCTAAATATCAAGTGGTTACTATTTTGATGCTGTGCTCCATCAGCTTTTGAATTAGAAATAATTAGACTGGTCTAAATTTGTGATTCATGGTGAACTGCCAAAACTAATCTCATTAACACAGCAGATGATATCTAGTGATAACTGACTTAACAGATGATCATCTGTTGAGCTGTCTTGTCCTCTCTCACAGAAATAGGAATATTAATGAAGTACAGGTTCGCTTACATTTTACAAGTCTCTTCAAGACCATATAAATATTCATCATGGGAAACAATTTTTCCCTTTTTGTCTGTTATAGACTCTTTCATTGCATTTGACCAGTATTTTGTGTATATGACAAACCTTTATGACTTCAGGAAAACTGCTGAACTGCTGAGATATCTCTGGCATTTTCAGTGAATATTTTCCAATTTACCATCAGCTGTAAGTACAGCAGGCTCCTTTGCCCAAGCTGGCCCTTGGGGAGTTCCTTCCACCTGCTATAGCAAACCCCTAGTGCTGCTCCTAACAGGAGGCACGCATGGGAGTAAACAGTTGCTCTGTTAGAAAGGACTTTCCAAAAATTAACAGGAATTTTTAAATGTATGCACCCTAAAAGAAATCCTCTCTATATATCTTCTCTCTCCACCAAGTTTCAGCCTGTACCTTTTCTCTGCTGGATTCAATTATCCTCTGCCAGGTTTAAAGATGCCTTACACATTCTGCTGCATCAGACCTAGAAATTCTCGGTGAGGTTTAAGTCATCCATAAATAAAATGAGTTGCTAATTTTTCCTTCATAATTTTTATTAGTGACCATCAACAAAAGGTTGACTGCAATGTTATGATTGATGACAGTAACATCAAGAGGCAGAATTTTCCAGGTTTGCTTTGCCAAACTTCATTGCTTTTGAAAACAGGATAACTCAGAGATAATGAATTCATTTTTGAAGCCTGCTCGTCAGTTTTGTCATTTGCTTGCCAGTGTACCAGATTTATATCTGCCAGGCCAGACAGCAACTGCAAGATTCCTTTACGGCTGAGAGGGATGGTGTCTTACAGACCAAATTAACGGTTACTAAATAAAAGGATACATTCAAGAGCAGGTAACAGAGTCTGCTGTACTCAAAAGGTAGCTTTTGGAGTAGAAATTCAAATCCAAGACAAAAAGTGTTATATGGTTTCAAGACATACATTCACAAAAGTAAGAAAGATGTTTTGTGGGTGGTCTGTGACACATTGCACGTGTCCAGCCTAGCGTGGGATGGCACAAACCCTGTAGGGGTGGGGCTGCAGGGTACCCCCCAAAATGGGCTCTGTGTTGGCCTCTGTCACTCCCTCAGGGAGCTGGAAGGTGAATGCTCGCAGCAGGTTGGCAAAGAAAATAAAGAGCTCAGTCCTCGCCAGGTGCTCCCCCAAACACACACGGTGCCCTGCAGAGGGAAGACGGGAACGACAGTGAGCACAATACCCTGCCTCAACACCAATTGTATTCATTCTCACACAGAGCACAGGTATTTTTGCCTAGTCGAGAATTTCTTTAGGACTTAATGCAATCAGTGACACAAAGGTTTGTGTAGTTCTTCCTTGAAGAATCTTATTTGCAGCTATAGATAACTGTGACCCCCTTCTGCTGGAAGTATCCCTTCAATTACCTCAAAAATCTCATCTTCATTTGACTGACAGCTTGAAAGGAATTCATTCCATCATATAAATGAAGAATAAGGACCTGTTCTTCCAGGGACATGTCATGCTCCAGTGTTGTATGCATAAAGAATGAGGAGGGCTGCTTGCCCAAATGTATGTCTGGTGTGAAATATAAGCCCCAAATCAATAGCCATGATCACTGGCAATGAATTTTGTTCAAAAAATGGGGCGAGTTAGGTGTATACATTTATCAGGACACCTCTGTTTTTCCATGTTATTGTTTGTTCAGTAGAACAAATATTACTGAAAATAATAGTGTTGATTTAAGCACTGTTTTCCACAAAAAGGTTTGAAACAGGCAATCGATGGTTTTTTAATAGCTATCTTGATTCTACACTCCCAATCCAAACTGTTAATGTTTGTGCTGTCAGTTCACTTACCTATTGAGAATGGTAAAAAGGCTTCTTGGCTCACAAAGTTTCCATCTTTATCCAAGAAGTGGCCGGGGTTGAACTGTCGAGGCGTTTCCCACTGCTCTGGGTCATACAAAGATGAAGCAATATTTGGAAAAACTATGGTGCCCTAAAAGGAGTAAAACACTCAGTCACTTCTGGCTGTGAGTGCTTGCCCAGCAGCCAGAGCCTGCTGCTGAGACCAGTGTTCTTTCCCTCTCGGAGGTCAGTGTTATGTGCTGACAGACTCAGTTCCCCAGCAAGGACTGTGAGGAATACAAGAAAATTTTGCTTTAGAATGTTAGTGCAAGCTGGACAGTGGAAGTGGCCATGTCAATAGCAACTAATAACTTTATTTTTACTAAACCCATTTTCACTTCTAATGTTAGAAGCTTCTGTATTTCAGTCTCTTTAACAAAATTTAGTTGCAAACTGTCATGCCCTGTATCTTTTACAGGCTTTCTGCACAAAAAAATTCAGTCAGAAATCTTTCTAATGCCTTTTCAACACAAACCCACCACAATTTCTTTCAGTATCAATCATAAAAGTTTTGCCTTCATTGGTTTGTAGAAATACTTTGCTAAAATATCCTCCTCCAACCAGGGGCATCTTTCACTGCTAACAAATCTCTCCCTCCAGCACTGCATCACTAGCCTGACAGATGGTCCTTGTCTTTCCCAGTTAGGCTGTGACCCAGAGGTATCCGGCTCCTCTGATACTGAGGAGAAGATCCTGGCACAAACAGATTTGAATCCACACCTTCCTCTACTGAGGCAGGAAAGATCTGTAGCAACTGAGAAACTGTCTGTACCTTCTTGAGGGGAAAGCCAAGCACTGTGGTGTTCCTCACACACACCCTGGGCATGCCCACTGAGATAATGTTGCTGTAGCGTTGAATCTCATGAATCACAGCATTTGTGTAGGGCAGTTCTCTCCGATCCTCATAGCAAATTAACTTGAAAGGACCCAGAACAGCATCCAGCTCCTTCTGCACTTTCTCTGTGAAGAGATATTCACCATGTCAAATGAGAAAAACACCTAAAATATTTATATATTTCTCTGTTTCAGGTGGAAAAATATATCAAATATTTTCACTAATTCCATTTTCACAGACAATTCCCATTTAGAACTATGAGAACAGTAACAGAATTTATATAAAAATGTAAGTAACTTTTTATAAACAAAATAAAAGTAGCAGCATAAACATGTGAGAACTCTGGTTTTGGGTCTGAAGTTATTTGACTGGAGATTAAGAAACTAAGAGTTGGCTTTCTAACACTTAGATCAAAGAGATTACTGATTTATCTTTGCATTTTCTTTTGCTCAGGTGCCTTGAGCACCTATAGCCAGCTAGAACGATCAAGCTCCCAGCTCTTTGGAATTTAAGCCAGGTGAGTCTTGGCCTTAAAAGTCTAGTTCCTGTTAGAAGGAAAGTGTTCTTATGTGGAATTTTTGTTAAGTGAAGCAATGCCAACCAGAACAATGTTCAAATACCATGAAAAAAATGTATCTATGGCACCTGTCTTTAAATCAAAAATAGCATGTTTTAAATCACTGCACAGGACTTTTGGGAGCATTGACAAAAATAAAAACTTTGTTTTACAAACTTCAAGAAAGGCAGGACACACCTAATAAAAATGCCTTAGATTTTTAATAAATGATTCTGTCTTTTCCCAGGCTGTTTGAAGCAGCAGTGAGATGCAGGGAAGTCCATTCTATATCACATCAAGCCTACTCTGTGACTGCCAGCAGCCCTTCACACAACTGTGCTAGGTAGGCTCTGACTACAGAGATTTAAAAACCTTACAGATTTTAAAAAGCATATCCAGAAAGATTTTTAAGTACACTTCCTTCTATGAAGAACTATCTTGCAAAAGCAAGCAGTGACTACTTCAGGATCCAGTGTAGTTTGAAGTGATCAGTCACAGCGTAACATAAACACACATCTCTGTTGGGTTGTTCAGAGAACAAGGAGAGCCTGACTCAGTGATGAGGCAAAAGGCCAAACTTTTCCATATGGTACAGAGTGGAACTGTACAATATTGTCATTGGGTGTCAACACAGGCAACAGTATGAATGGATTCCAAAAGAAGCCAAAAAGGATCACTCTGCATCCATCCTGCTTTCCCAAATATATGCAAGGTATTACATTTAGCTAAATAAAATTACACAGGTGAGTCAATGCTTTCATAACCTTAATTACATAGGTGATAACAAAACATACAATAACATAAGATTAAGTAGACTTTCTTGTCTGACAGCTACAAGTTGAGCAATTTTTTCTTATCTTCATGTCTCTCCTCCATTTAAAATTCTGTTCTCTTCTGGGTGTTTGCGAATGTCCTGTGATCTAACAATGAGATTTCTGTTATCCAGCATAAGACATCCTTCTTCCTTTGCTTTGCATTCAGTGCTCTATGAAAGTGATTGATGCTTATTTAAAAACTAGACTTAAAACAAGCCTCTTAAATACAAATAAATGTAACAGATGAGCCGTCAGTTTCTGTTTCTGACTGGAATAATTTCTGTCACAAGAAACTCAAACAAATCACAGAGTTAATTTAATCATAAGTTAGATAGACACCCTGGTACCTTGGGATCAGAAATGGACTGATGGACAAAAATAAAGTCAAGGTTGGCAATTGACCTTTAGCCAATTTATCTGTACTTCTTCTGTGACACACAGAGCACCAGAAGGGGCAGGACACCCTGTAGCCCCCATGACTGATACTCAGCAACACAAAGCAGAATTGAAATAAGTTTCTGAATACTGACATCTCTACATCAGTTTTTGTTTAATTATTTTCAGCTGTCAGTCATATTTACAACTAAAACAGGATCCAGCTCAATTTCTTGAAGCACCATGAGCGCTCCTCACCAATGGCTGCAGCAGTGGCCACTGTTCCTGTAAGATCACACGTGCAAACTCACTGGCTTCCCAAACAGTAACTGCAGTCCTCTTATCCCTACTACAATGTTCATTTCTCCACAGACCCCTACACCTCAATCAACCACAATCTCCTACATGGGTGAATAATTCCCAAGTGGTTAACTCTGGGAACTGCCTTATGCCTGTGGCTGCTCTAAGAGCATGTATGCAGATTCCCTGGATCTACTGATGCTGCCCAGCACAGATCCACCAGTACAAAATGTACCACTAGGAATAATCTCTGATCCATGAAAATGTTATGACTTGGCTGTTCTATTGCATGAGAGATATTTGTGACAGGCTTATCCACTCACCTTGGATGTCTGGATTTGCCACCATATAGAGCAAGCCCCAGTTCAAAGTAGTGCTTGTTGTCTCAGATCCACCCAAAAAAAGGTCGTTTATAGAATAAACCATGTTGTCTTCATTGTATGTAGACCTGGGTTCATCTTTGGACTGAAAATGATAGGAAAAAGTAGAGGCTTATACACGAAAGTTAGAAAAATCCAAATAGAGTTAAATCTGATTTTATGACTGGTCCCAAGTTGCAGTATGTCCTGCCTATGAGTCAATATGGAGACTGAGATGAAATGTTAAACACCAAAGATGACTATCAACACAAAAGGTAACATTTCACAAACAGACAAGCCATCTTTACTCTTTCTTAATCATGAAGCTACATCGCATGTTTTCTGCAGAAAAGGATTATTGGCTTAATTGTTCAAATAGTGGCTCATTTAGAATGTTTCATAAATAAATCTTCCTCTTAAGAGATCTACCAGCATGTTATTCTTCATGCCTCAAGTCACAATCCATCACTTAGTTTTTGTACCAAGCAACACATGCACAAGGTAATGAATACTGGGCCGTCTAAAGTTCTTTACCTGTGGTGTTCAGGTTTCTTCTCCATTACAAGGGCACAATGACTCACATACAGCTGCTCTAGGGTTTTACAGATTTCAATTAGAACTGTGAGGACAGGTATGTATACACTGAAACTATAAAAGAACATTGTTATGGTTTGGGGAAATTCATTGTCTAAATTTAGGGAGGTTATGCTCAGGGGTCTTGAACATTTCTCTTACCAATGGAGCAATTGAAAAGTGGGAAGGATATTTTCCCCTGCTGTAATATTATCTAATCTTTTTTTATTGCTCCTATGCATCTATTACAGACAGTTCAATTTTTTTAATAAACAAACTTGGATGATTTCCATCCAGCAGAGTCCCAGAAGAGCTCACTGAAACAATTTCTGGTCCATTGATTTTCAAGTCTCATAAATCTTAGAACAGCAGTGAAATGCTTTAGAAGCATTTAAATGCTTTGAACGGCCAGATGTGTTAATGTGTCAGTATAAAAAAAAAATTAAAACAAGAGGATCCCAGGAACTGGAAGCCAGTCAGGCTGACAACCACCTGGACCATAAAAATATAGCAGCTGATGTGGTAATTGATTAGCAAAGGATTACCAGCTAGAAATACAAACTGATGCTATTGGTTATTATATAAAAAATTGATCTTGGCAAGGAGATCTGATTTGATTCTTTGATAGAAGTACCAGCTTGGACGATAATGACAATTTCACAGTTGCAATATGCTTGGAGTCCATGAGGTAGTTGCTTTTGTTCCCCATAATAATAAAAAGTTGAGCACTATAAAGTATTAATCAGACAGGTCTGCAGTGATGGAGCAGACACAGCAGCAGAGATGCACACAGGGCAGGCAGTGCCCAGCACAGCAGCCCCATTCCAGCTGTGCCAGGAGATGCAGGAGGAGTGACTGCAGCCTGACAGATAAAAACTTACTCTTTCAATGTGAGCCAGGTAAAAGTCGATGAAGTCCTGCGGTTCAGCTGGCACCCCACACTCCGTGTGCATTCTGATCTCTCTCCTTGTGAAGTCGCTCAGGACATCATAGCAAGCCAAGGCCTTCTTATGGGGCCCAGGGAGACGGCACATCAGCCAGGGGAAGATTTCGTACAGCTGTGGGAGTGACACACATGAAATTCTACAAAGTCTCTATCAGAAGAAAATGCACTAGAAAGATCTAATACAAAGAGAGGGTAATGTTCTTGTTAGCATGGGGTTTGGGCCTCATTAGTAAAACATCCTGACAAAGACTATGCTTGTGCTTTCAAGTTGTGAAACAGTATACTGTATAATTTCTAGCTGTTTTGATGGTAATATTGTCCACAGGCTTTCAGCCCAATCACAAGCCAAATTAGAATTATTATAACTAGGATGAACTGTGTTAATCTGTTCAGTTATTCAAGTCATGTCTTCAATTACTATGAACTGCACGCAGGAGTTTTAAAAGTGAGATCCTGCCCTCAAGTGGAGAATACTGGGAAGGGAGAAGGAAAACTTGCTAAGTGTCCTTCCTCGCCAGGATATGCAAAAGGAGTTGATAAATCCAAAGCAAGCGCTTGCTACAGGCAGCTGCAATGCAGTCTGGGTAATCCCCAAATCGGCCTCTCAAGAGTCCTTCATAAAATTTCAAATATCTGAAACCCACAAAAGCTAAGGAACAGCTTCCTGACAAATTTGAGTGCTCTCCTCTAGAAAGAAAGAAGCATTTAGCTGACACAACCAGATCAATTTTTTTCTTTTCTCTTACCATTTGGGAAAATCTAGCATAAGAAATAGCTGCTTTCTACCTATTCGGATAGCCAAGAGTTCATTTTGATTTTCAGACTACATTTACAGCTGGATGATTTGTATACTTTGTTCTCGTACCTGCAGTGTACTTTCTCCCACCCACCTTCCTGGCTCCCTGCTAAAACTCCTCCTCCATTTCTGGAGAGGCCCAATCCACAGTGTTGTCCCATTCAGCGCCTGACAGCATGAGATCCAGTTAAAAAATGGGGATGAGGGTGCGGCAATATTCCCTTTTTACATAATACTGAGTATTCTTTGTATCTGAGAAGTGGGAAGATTGTTGCCATCCTTCTGGAATGCTTTGATTGCCTGTTATTTCCCTGAACAACATCTTATTCACTGGACTAAAGCAAAGCCAGGATAAGAAGGGGACAAGAAAAGGAGGCATGTTCTCTAATCTAAAAGCAGGTCTCATCTGCCACCATGACACACGACTTACGGGACCAGAGCTGGGCTAAACAAAAGGGAACCTGACCATCACTCAGTGAGCAGAATGTAAGGGGAAATCTCTGTATTACAGGGATTGCTTATGTGTTTTACATGTCACTACATAAATTCTGTCCCACCTTAGCAGTGCAAAGCAGGACTCTGGTGTAAGATGAGTCCTTGATTCCCGATTGTTTGATTGCCAGGCTTGGAGTTAAATTTGCTGGCTTCGCATTTCCTGTCATCTGCTACCTGTGCTTAGGGCTACTCCTCACTCATGGTGAAGGAGTGGAATTTCTCTAGGAAGTCTTCAAGACCAAGTCTTATAGAAGAAATGGTGATAAGCAGCCACAGACAAAGCAGTTCAGTATTTAAATCATTCTTCTCTCTGTTGACCGTATATAAAACAACGTTGAAACTTGGCATGTGAAACACACTTAGACCTGATATTTAATATTTAAGAATCATGATGTCCAAGGCAGGAATTTGTGGTGCAGAGGGGCTGAGAAACCATGACAGGAGCAGTCCATGAGCCTGTGTCTTGTTGCAAAGAGTTAAGAGCAAACTCCCACAGTGCTCACACACAGGACAATGAACATGAATGTCCAAGACTGGTATGTGGAGCATTAACATCACTCTCTTTGAAAGAGTGCACTACCCAGTAAAGCTTCATGGGACATCCCTCACACATTCCAAAACTTGAATATGCATTTGTCTCTCTTTGTCTTATTCAGAAAAACACAACAGATTGTTCACTCACATGATGAATAAAGCTGCCCCCAAATTTGAATAGATGCTCTGTGGCTCTAATCAGTTCATGAAAGGTCTCATCCTCTCTGGAGAAACGATGTCCAAACACGACAGCACAAATGACATTTGAGACAGAATGGACAAGAGGGAAAGAAGGATCCACAGGTTTCCCTGGAATCATAATAATAAATGCCACTGTTAATGTCTCCTGCTTTAGTGAAGTCAGAGAATGTTATAGGTTACACACAGAACTTTCAAGAGAGCATTGCATATCACAGAGAAGTGACTTCTTACAAAATTGTATCAAACTGATCCTTCACAACCATGGTGCAACCCCATTATCCCAGGAATGTGTGGCACTCTAAAGAAATGTCACATGTAAAATATTGCATAATATGTGTCCTAGTTCAGCTGGAGGGACCAGCTAACCCTGTGTGGTGGTGACCAAACCTGTGTATTCCACCCCCTCTATTCATTCCCCAAGGACAATGGGCCATTAGCAGCAGCTGCCCAGGGAGCCATTATCACTTCACACCCAGCCTGAGGGGGGCGGAGCTGCTAATGGGCCATCAACAGCTCAACAACCCCTGGCTCCCAGAGTTAATCACCCATTGTGTGAGTCCCCGCCCAGGGGGAGGGACTGAGTGCTCCCTGAGGGTACATGAGTGGTGGGTAAGAAGACCTCGGGAACCTTCTTGTCGGATCCAGAGCAGCAGCAGGACCTCGACAGCAGGAGATCACCGCTCTTGCCCAGACCACAGCCCTCGCCTGCACCAACAGGTTTTTCTTTTCCTTTTGCTCTGGACTTGGGGGAGCCACAGGGGTCTCAGCAGAAGGGCAAACAAACCCCCTTGGGTTTGTGCCCCAGGACACTGGGTTATACTGCTGGGGTATTGTGAGTTGAAAGCAATTTCCCTTGTGTATCAGTGTTGTTATTGTAATATTATTATTAAATTTTAGCTCTGACTTATAATCTCTCTCGTGGTGAGTTCATTTCCCCTGCTGGTTCACCTTCAAACCAGCACATCTTTTGGCGCCCAACGTGGGGCACGAGAGAGAAGTCAGAACTACAATTTCATTTTGTGTATTTGGGTACAGAAACTCCCTGACTACCATGTTGCTTGATGTATTCATGTGGATGGTGTATCTGGGCCTGTTCATATTTCGACACATGGGGAACCATGTGCCTGTTTTGATGCTCTCTTTAATACCAGGGAGAAGGATCAAAATTGCTTTATTAATATACTATGTTTATGTTGTCATAACATCAGAAGCAATGAATTTCATTGTGAATGTATATTCAGTCTGGTCTGCCTGTCCTGGTTTGGGTTGTTACCTCTGGGGTCTCATTAAAAATAGCACCCAGACTGTGGGGAAAACAGGCGGAGATGGTTACTTCCACCTTTTCACCTCTGCTACAACAATCATTGAAAATATTGAGCTTCCTTTTGATGTTAGGGACAGCATAATCCTGCTGTTAGTGTTGCTTTGTCTCCTCTGTACTGTATACACCATGTTTAGGGTCAGAACTGGGCTCTCTAAGGAGACTTGCTGGAGGCCTGCCCTGGGAGCGGATGATGTTGAGTGGCACGGGAAGTGGGAAGATATGGGCCAGTATTTGGAGACCTTCTCTCCTCAAATGATCTGGAAATTCACCCCGGAACAACTGCAGGACCCTGCCAAAATGCTAAGCTATGTGAAAGGAAGATGCTCTGGTAGTCCCAGAGATGTGCAGCTCACAGCAACCTGCTGGGCCCTGGCCACTGCCTACCGCACACTGCTTGGTGTGGTACAGCATCACCAGGAGGAGGAGAAAAGGAGCAAACCCACCAGCACCATGTCCACCCAGACCATGACTGAGCCAGAGAGGAAGAGAGATACATCAACTAGCGCCATGTCCACCCAGACCATGACTGAGCCAGAGAGGAAGAGAGATACATCAACTAGCGCCATGTCCACCCAGACCATGACTGAGCCAGAGAGGAAGAGAGATACATCAACTAGCGCCATGTCCACCCAGACCATGACTGAGCCAGAGAGGAAGAGAGATACATCAACTAGCGCCATGTCCACCCAGACCATGACTGAGCCAGAGAGGAAGAGAGATACATCAACCAGCACCATGTCCACGCAAACCATGGAGGAGCCAGAAGGACAACAGAAACCGATAGCAGTTGCCCCTGTCCAGAAAAGAAAATCAAAGACCAAATCAGTTCGTATAGTGCATGACGAGGAAGAGTCAGGACCTTCATCTCAAGCAGAAGAAATGGAGCCAGAAATAATCACCCGGTCCCTATCCCTGGGAGAGCTGCGTGAGCTCCGGAGAGAGTTCACACGACAGGCAAATGAGTCCATCTTGACCTGGCTACTTCGAATCTGGGATGCTGCAGCCAATGATACAATTCTAGATGGGAGTGAGGCAAGGCAGCTGGGATCCCTGTCTCGAGATGTTGTCATTGATCAGGGCATTGGAAAGAGACAGGAAACTCTCAGCCTCTGGCGGCGACTGTTGTCAAGCGTGAGGGAGAGATATCTTTGTAAGGAGGACCTCCACGTACAGCAAGGACAGTGGAACACAATGGAACAAGGTATCCGGTGCTTAAGGGAATTAGCCGTACTGGAGATAATCTTTTCAGAGGATGAGAGATTCCCTAAAAGTCCAGATGGTGTCCAGTGCACATCCCAGATGTGGTTAAAATTTGCACGACTTGGGCCAGAAATGTATTCTCGCTACCTTGCAACATTGCAGTGGAGAGAGGGAGAAGACAAGGTGGGTGCACTGGTCAGCAAACTCAGGATTTATGAAGACACTGTCACTGCTCCATTACGAGCCCACGTCTCAGCTGTGGAAACAAAACTGGCTGAACTGGAAGAGAAGATTAAGGAAGGACTCTTCCATATCTCTCCAGAACAAACAAGAGTCTCCGCCATCAGAAGCAGGCGTCTTCCAGCTAAGGAGAAAGGGTACACTCCACGCGGCAATCTGTGGTTTTACCTCCATGAGCATGGAGAAGATATGAGGAAGTGGGATGGGAAACCCACCTCTTCCTTAGCAGCTCGGGTACGTGAATTGCAAAGAGGCACAACTAACACAGGCAATTCTTCAAGGTTGAAGGCTGCTCCGGTCTCTCGTGGGCAAGGCTCCAGACAGTATAGGAATGATGATGTTATGCCCGATCCTCTTGAAGGAACCTCCCGGTCATATTCACAGGGAGAGCGCAGTGAATACCATGACCAGAACTAGGGGGGGCCCTGCCTCTAGCCAGGTAGAGGAGAGGGACAATCGGGTTTATTGGACTGTGTGGATTCGGTGGCCTGGCTCATCAGACCCACAGAAATACAAAGCTTTAGTGGACACTGGCGCACAATGCACGTTGATGCCATCAGGATACGTCGGGGCAGAATCCATCTCTATTTCTGGGGTAACAGGGGGATCCCAACAGCTGACTGTACTGGAAGCTGAAGTCAGCTTGACTGGCAAGGAATGGCATAGACACCCCATTGTGACTGGTCCAGAAGCCCCATGTATCCTTGGCATAGACTACCTAAGGAATGGATATTTCAAAGACCCAAAGGGACTGCGTTGGGCCTTTGGCATAGCTGCTGTGGAGACAGAGGAAATCAGACAGCTGAGCACCTTGCCTGGCCTCTCAGAGGACCCTTCTGCTGTAGGACTGCTGAAAGTTGAAGAACAATTGGTACCGCTGGCCACAGCCACAGTGCACCGTCGGCAATACCGCACTGACCGAGACTCTGTGACCCCCATACACAAGATGATTCGTGAGCTGGAGAGCCAAGGGGTGGTCAGCAAGACTCACTCACCCTTTAATAGCCCCATATGGCCAGTACGAAAGTCCAGTGGAGAGTGGAGGCTGACGGTGGATTACCGTGGTCTCAATGAGGTCACACCCCCCCTGAGTGCCGCTGTGCCGGACATGCTGGAGCTTCAGTATGAGCTGGAGTCCAAGGCAGCCAAGTGGTATGCCACCATCGACATTGCCAATGCCTTTTTCTCCATTCCGTTGGCAGCAGAGTGCAGGCCGCAGTTTGCTTTCACCTGGAAGGGGGTGCAGTACACCTGGAATCGACTGCCCCAGGGGTGGAAACACAGTCCCACCATTTGCCATGGACTGATCCAGACTGCATTGGAAAAGGGTGAGGCTCCAGAACATCTACAGTACATCGATGACATCATTGTATGGGGGAACACAGCAGGGGAGGTTTATGAGAAAGGAAAGAAGATAATCCAGATTCTCCTAAGAGCTGGTTTTGCCATTAAACGAAGTAAGGTCAAGGGACCTGCTCAGGAAATTCAGTTCCTAGGAGTGAAGTGGCAAGACGGGCGTCGTCAGATTCCAACAGAGGTGATCAACAAAATAGCAGCTATGTCCCCACCGACCAGCAAGAAGGAAACTCAGGCTTTCCTAGGCGCCGTGGGCTTTTGGAGGATGCATATCCCTGAGTACAGTCAGATTGTAAGGCCTCTCTACCTTGTGACACGGAAGAAAAATGATTTCCAGTGGGGCCCTGAACAACAACAAGCCTTTGAGCAGATTAAACAGGAGATTACCCATGCAGTAGCCCTTGGGCCAGTCAGGACAGGACAGGATGTGAAGAATGTGCTCTACACTGCAGCCGGGGAGAATGGCCCATCCTGGAGCCTCTGGCAGAAAGTACCTGGGGAGACTCGAGGACGACCGCTGGGATTCTGGAGCCGGGGATACAAAGGATCTGAGGCCAGCTACACCCCAACTGAGAAAGAGATCCTGGCAGCGTATGAAGGAGTTCGAGCTGCCTCAGAAGTGATTGGCACTGAGGCACAGCTCATCCTGGCACCCCGACTACCAGTGTTGGGCTGGATGTTCAAAGGAAAAGCTCCTTCTACCCATCACGCCACTGATGCCACATGGAGTAAGTGGATCGCTCTGATCACGCAGCGAACCCGGATAGGGAATCCTAATCGCCCTGGGATTTTGGAAATCATCACCAACTGGCCAGAAGGTGAGAGTTTTGGATTGTCCTCTGAAGAAGAAGAGGAGCAGGTGACACGAGCTGAGGAGGCCCCACCATATAACCAGCTACCAGAAGAGGAGAAGCGATATGCTCTCTTCACAGATGGCTCCTGCCGCATTGTAGGGACAAGCCGGAAATGGAAAGCAGCTGTATGGAGTCCTACACGTCGAGTTGCAGAAGCGACTGAAGGACAAGGTGGATCAAGTCAGGTTGCAGAGCTGAAAGCTGTTCAGCTGGCTTTGGATATCGCCGAACGAGAGAAGTGGCCAAGACTCTACCTTTACACTGACTCGTGGATGGTGGCCAATGCTCTGTGGGGATGGCTGGAACGCTGGAGAAAGGCCGGCTGGCAGCGCAAAGGGAAACCCATCTGGGCGGCTGAGATGTGGCAGGACATCGCTGCCCGGGTAGAGAAGCTGAGTGTGAAGGTCCGTCACGTAGATGCTCATGTACCCAAGAGCCGGGCTAATGAGGAGCATCGTAACAACGAGCAGGTGGATCGAGCTGCCAAGATTGAAGTCTCTCAGGTAGATCTGGATTGGCAGCATAAAGGTGAATTGTTTCTAGCCCGATGGGCCCATGATGCCTCTGGTCATCAAGGCAGAGATGCAACATACAGATGGGCTCGTGACCGAGGGGTGGATCTAACCATGGACAGTGTCTCACAGGTTATCCATGACTGTGACACATGTGCTGCCATCAAGCAGGCCAAGCGGGTGAAGCCTCTATGGTATGGTGGACGGTGGTCGAAATACAGGTATGGGGAAGCCTGGCAAGTTGACTACATCACACTTCCCCAAACACGCCAAGGCAAGCGCTACGTGCTGACCATGGTAGAGGCAACCACTGGATGGCTGGAGACATACCCCGTATCTCACGCCACTGCCCGGAATACCATCCTGGGCCTTGAGAAACAAGTCCTGTGGAGACACGGCACCCCAGAGAGAATAGAGTCTGACAACGGCACCCACTTCAAGAACAGCCTCATAGACACCTGGGCCAGAGAGCACGGCATTGAGTGGGTGTATCATATCCCCTACCATGCTCCAGCTGCCGGGAAAGTTGAGCGATGTAATGGACTGCTGAAAACAACCTTGAAGGCGTTGGGTGGGGGAACTTTCAAACACTGGGAGCTGCATTTGGCAAAGGCCACCTGGTTGGTCAACACCCGGGGCTCCATCAATCGAGCTGGCCCTGCCCAATCAGAACTCTTGAATACTGTAGATGGAGATAAAGTCCCTGTGGTCCATATGAGAGGTATGTTAGGAAAGACTGTTTGGGTGAGTCCCACCTCAAACAAAGGCAAACCCATCCGAGGGATTGTCTTTGCTCAAGGACCTGGTTGCACTTGGTGGGTAATGCAAAAAGATGGAGAAACACGTTGTGTACCACAAGGGGACCTAATTTTGAGCGAGAAGAGTTTGTAATGTTTCATTGTATATATGTGTATATATATGTATAGGTAAAAAGGGGGTTAATTTGGGAATGACTAGATGGAGTGGAATAAGGGGTGGATAATGTCCTAGTTCAGCTGGAGGGACCAGCTAACCCTGTGTGGTGGTGATCAAACCTGTGTATTCCACCCCCTCTATTCATTCCCCAAGGACAATGGGCCATTAGCAGCAGCTGCCCAGGGAGCCATTATCACTTCACACCCAGCCTGAGGGGGGCGGAGCTGCTAATGGGCCATCAACAGCTCAACAACCCCTGGCTCCCAGAGTTAATCACCCATTGTGTGAGTCCCCGCCCAGGGGGAGGGACTGAGTGCTCCCTGAGGGTACATGAGTGGTGGGTAAGAAGACCTCGGGAACCTTCTTGTCGGATCCAGAGCAGCAGCAGGACCTCGACAGCAGGAGATCACCGCTCTTGCCCAGACCACAGCCCTCGCCTGCACCAACAGGTTTTTCTTTTCCTTTTGCTCTGGACTTGGGGGAGCCACAGGGGTCTCAGCAGAAGGGCAAACAAACCCCCTTGGGTTTGTGCCCCAGGACACTGGGTTATACTGCTGGGGTATTGTGAGTTGAAAGCAATTTCCCTTGTGTATCAGTGTTGTTATTGTAATATTATTATTAAATTTTAGCTCTGACTTATAATCTCTCTCGTGGTGAGTTCATTTCCCCTGCTGGTTCACCTTCAAACCAGCACAATATGATAGAGCAAATTTAGAGATAAGGGGAAAAATTCAATGCAAATTTGCCGTCTGTCAAATTCAAAACATGGCTCAAGCATGGGAATGACTGAGAACACTGTGGACAAAGGAAACTTGAGGGAAGAACTGCAAGAAGAGAGGCAGCCTTATCCAGCAAGGACATATAGACCACTATATTTTGTCTGACCTTGCTAAAGATGTACAACTTCCAGTGAGGTAAAATGCTGTAAACTCCTTCCAACCACATTTTGTGACTCTGGAATAAATGACTGTAAACAACTGTATTTATGTATATATCAATGCAACTGTCCAACACCCAAGGCACAATTCTGATTAGCAGCTTACTATTCTGGGCTTTTTTTTCCTGCCCACATGGTCACATCCCAGTCTCTCCTGGTTCTTAAACCATGGGATTGGCAAGATTTAATTATATTTAATGGATACAATGCAATCCACAGCATGTACTGATTTATTGTGCCTTTGCAGAATGATCAGTATTGAGAAACCCAACTCACATGATCCAAACTGGGTTGATCAAGGTAGAGTCTTGTAATGAAGACAAAATTCTAGTCACTGCTAAACAGAGTGTGCAAATAGCATTCCAAGACAAGACTTAATTCACCAGGATGGATAATGTCTCCATGAGTTTATGCACCACCACCATATAGGAGCATTCCTGGGCTGCATTAGGAAATCAATTGCTGACAGGCCAAGAGAGGTTTTTCTTCCCAATTTTAGCCATTTTGTAAATAACTTTGAACAAGAATAGTCTCCTTGAAAACATGAGACTGGGGTCTTTGCATTTTCAGTCCATTCCACATAGACACTGTAAGACCCCACACACTTTCCTTGTGGAACAAAAGATGCCCTTAATTTCAGAGAAGTTCATACACTAAAGATATCAGACTAAGGAGTGAAATGTATTGTTATTTATTGAAGAGATACCTTTCATACTCGCAAAGTAGGCTACCAGGTACTGGGCTTCTTCTTGAACTCGATGCTCCAGACTTCTTTTCCCCAGACCAAGGCTGCGTAGAGTCTTGAGTGCAAACCTTCTCTGCTGCTTCCAGGTGTGACCAGTTGCCAACATAATCCCTGCATCCATTAAAGGAAGAGCTCTTTATCATGCTAATATTACTTATAGACAAGGACTACATTAAAGGATATACTAAGCCACAGAATATAATTAAATTATTGCATTGCCTAAAAGAACACAAAGGCACAAAGGCACAGCTCTGGCATGTAAGTATTTTGGCTGGGCTGAAAAGGATAAACTCAGCTGGGTAAAAAGATGACTTGCTTGATCCAAGTCAACCAATTATGTCAGAAAGTTTGCCAACTGCTTCTCTAGACACACTCGGTAGTGCTTGTCTCACACTCCCTGCTGTGCTTGAAGCTCACTTATATCAGGGTAATGATTCTCATGAAGGGAAAAGGGGAAAGAGTTCTGACTGTTCACAGGCAGGAAGAAAATGTCCACAGGGCAGGAAAGTTCAGTACTTAGGCTTTGTGACAGGCTTTGGGAATTCCAGTGTGGTTGGTGGTATGAAACCTACAGCAAGGTGGGAACAGAAGCACACTGAACCTCTGCATGTAACTGTGGGAATAAGAAACCATTCACAAAATGAAGGGAACAGGAAGAAGATCCCACCATCAATCTCACTCTTCAGTTGAAAATATAATAGTGGGAGGCAGCAAGTCCAGGACAGGGCAGTGGGATGTTTGCTGATTTTCCTCCACTTCTCTGTGGTACAATTTAGCACTGCCTCATCGCATCACCTCTGAACCTGCTCCAGTGAGTATGTCACTTGTATTTTCCTGCTGCTAATGTCCAAAAGCTATTTCACCCCTCCCTACCTTGCAGTTTCACCTGGCAGTCATTCTTCATGGACAAACCCTGCTACTGTGGTACCTCTGAAAGTGGTTACAAGCTACAAAGAGCTGCAATTTGTAAAGATGATGCTTCTGTGCAATAGTTATGGCAAGAAATTCTCACCTTTTCCTTTTGCCATTGCTCTGAAGAAAGGAGAGACCAGCCTTCCAGAAACATCTTCAGGGTGTGTTGTCATACCATTCTTCACTGCCTGAAATCCATTCAGTACAACCACCGGGGCCCATCCAAACCATAAGGTGAATATGTTGCCATGAGTTTTTGCCAGCTAGAGGTGGGAAAGAAGCCAGGAAAGCACAGATGAAATCCCACACACTGCAAACAAAAAGAGGATGAACCTGTTTTTGCACAGGACCAGCCCTAAGGTGGAGTGATGTTCTCCATCTTTCTCACAAGATTATAATCATCTTTAAGAAAGCATAAATGTCTTTTCCAGCATTGACTGGTGGGAACAGCTGAGTATTCCCACTATTCAGAGCCACAAGTCTGTGTCAAGAAACATTACGTATCTTTTATTACTGTATATAAGCCAAGGCTCAGTTCTCAATGATTCATGTGAAAAAGAGTAGTTTCTATTCATTAATTTATTTCAAGAGAGTTTCTACCATTTGTACAAGTAAAGTAGCACAAAAGAACACAAAAATGCCAGAGGAGTAACTAGCTTGTAGAGACTGTACCAGTTACTTTCTTCTTTCCTCCCACCCATTTTTGATTCTGTCAATACAAACGAGCACATAAAGAGTGCACTTAAGTATCTGTTTACTACTCAAGCCAGAGAATGCCTGTGCTCAGAAAGCTACAAATCCATGCTGGTAGAGTAAAAATGTTTAATGTTATTTTATTCCCTAACTTCAAATCTGATCTATTATCCCTAAAGGTATTTAGACCTAAATTATATAAAATTTCACATTAATTTGTGAAACTCAGTCTTAAAAGGGATTCAGAAATTCCAACATCAGCTTTCTTAGCTTGGTAAACTACTTTACACTGAAATAACTTTTTCTTATTTTGCCAACCAAACCAGCAGTTCTGAACAAACCAAGTGTGATATCACAGTGGCCAGTTAACAGTAAGAGTGGTACCAAAGTAGTTTCAGGAGATGTTTTCACATAACAAACAAGAGAAAGGCTAAGACTTTTAAACAATTAGGAGTATCTGAAAATAAGTACCTTCATGAGGAGATCACGATTAAACTGGAAGCTCAGCTGTAACAAGGTCCCAAAAACTGGGAGAGGAATTGGTCCAGGAGGAAGACATCTCCGTACTTGCTGCAACTTTAAAAACTGTGTAACTAGAAGAAATACAGCCACGGCTATAAGAACTTGACTTATTGTCAGCATTTTACCATCTGCTTTTACCAGCTTGTCTTTATTCAAAATAGTCCATTGAAGCTATTAAGGCTGGTTGCTCAACCAGTTTTTTCACAAGAGCCTGAACTTCATATAATAATTATTCCCCACCTCTAACCCTCGCTCTTTATTATCAACCATTCCCTTTTTGTCCTACTTACTACATTCTCATGCTCAAGCATATTGAATAGATGCACACCCCTCTCCCTCTTCTCATACAGATTATATTTGTCAAATATGGATCACAGGATTTGTAGGAACAGTGTCTTAAAAGACTAGGGCCAAGATTTTCCAGGCAATGTCGATATACGTAAATTCTCCACCTAATTTTTCTGAAACAATTTTGGATGGTTTGTGCTCCTAGGAATGCTTTTAGAAAAGCAATAGTCATACATACATATTAAGAATGCAAATGTAAGTGGACATTAAATCTTGGAGTTTTTAAATTGTTTTATATATATTCCATGTACATGTTATATCTAGTAATGGCAAGGCTGATAGAAGTTAAAAGCCCACATTTATCTTAAGATACATATACAACTATCTAAATGCTTAATACAAAAAGCAAAATTTGTTATGCTTTTGAATGTAATTGAAAACATAACTGGTTTAATATATGACCTCACTTTTTTTTTCTAAATTACTTGCAATAAGTAGCCTCACTGAGGGTTTTCTCTGCTTCTGAATTTCCCCTTTCGGTCTTGACATAAGGTGGATACCCTAAAGGATAAGAAAGTTAATGAGATAAACAACACATAATCATATAGAAAGTACATCTAAAATGAAACACACAGATAAAAAAACATGGGAAAAACCTACTAGGGATCTTAAGCTACAACCAGAACAAAGGGCCCCAGCAAGGACTAGTCATGACACGCGTGTGACATACTTGTTTACCTGAGAACAGTCTGCAGCCAAGGCTCTTTGCCAAGCCTCAACACACACAGGAACCATAAACCAGCACCAGGGGAGCTCACAGGCCTGAAACCAGACCACGAAAACCACAGAAGAGGGATTCTGGGTACCACATAACAATGACCATTACAAACCCGTGTTACAGATGTAGATTGAAATGCTAATGGGTCAGTGCTTCCCTGCCAAAAATGCCCATCCCCTGAAAGCAAAACACTTGTAAAAGAAACATGTTTTCACTGATATTCTGAAAAACCTGCCAGGATGATTTGTGCTTGCTTCTTCAAGTGTCTCTGGGACAGAAACTATTTCCAGGATTTGTGGCTCTGGGACATGGAAGACCCTTATCCAGAAAGAACAGCCTGGAGTCTGCCAGCCCACAGTTTACAAACTTCCAAGTCAATTATCCTTCAACACTGGCACTTCATTACTGCTAATGGATAACTGATTAATGTGTATTAACAAAGAAAGGGATGTTTCTAGAGTTCCACAAAAACTTTGTTTGTGTACATAAAAAAGCTTGGTTTTCAAGGCAATCATTTCTAATTTGTTTCCCTCCTTCAATGGGGAAAAAAAAGTCTTTTTAAAAAGAAATTTTTTTAAGTTTTACCTGTTGTTTATCCAGTGTAATCTACAAAATCTACTTCAAATTCACTAACTAAGCAGAATTTTTCGTTTCAAATCAATGTAGTACACTCCCTGTCCTTTTAGATACTCAAAGATTTTTCATCTAAATGATTTGTCATCAGGAAAAGTAATTTTTTCCAGTGATCTCTTCTATGGGGCAGTGAAGAAGTTAAGCCCTGCATCCTTCACCCCCTCCAGGGCTGCAGCCTCACAGCAGGACCTCTCTGTATCTTTCTTCAGTCTTGCAGCCTCAAGTTTTTACACTATCAGTCCTTTCTCATAAATCCAGGTATCCAAACACCCTCCAGCCCTTTGCCAGACCATTATCACATGCTTTGTCATAGTTTTAACACCAAACAAAGCTCTTCCTTGTGCCTTTGGCATCCTTTCTGCTAAAGCATCCCTCTGATTAGGCCACCTGTCTCCTCTCATGCTCTGCCACTTCAGAAGACTTTAAGCCTTTCTCCTGGTGATGTTTTCCTGAGGGAGGAAGATTTCCTGTCTGTTTCAGACCTTGGCTGTCTGCTTCCCTGCACAGTGCCAAGGCCCTGCCCTGGCAGCAGTCATGCCCAATCAAGATAATGGGTACAGACTTCTCTCTGCCTGGTGGCTCCTCAAATAGATTCCCCACCACAGCACGAGGCACCAGTAGCATCACATCACCCCATCACCTTTCTGTCTTCCTCCTGCACTCTGGTCAGAGACCAGTTTTCTCTCTGGACTCAGCTGGACTTTCTCTGTATCTCCTTTTTGCCCAGCACCGCCTTTCTCTTCCAGGGGAACCACATTGAATTCCCATCTTTCTCTCCACCAAGTAACAATTGAGAGATTAAATAGAGTATGTTTATGTTTTAACATTATATTTCTATAGCAGACAACAAAGATTCAACATGAACTCCAATATCCACCTTAGATCTTCAGTCTCTCCAGGGCTATGTTTGTTTCAGCCAGAGTTTCAAATGTGAAACTGAAACATTGGGATCCACTTAATTTTTCCCAGATTTTTCTTGAGGTTGACATTTGTTAGCCTCAAACCTTACTTGGTTTTGAGCTCAGGAGACACTTTAACCAGTGTTCAGCTGGAGCTAGCCTGGAATATGGTTCTCTCACTCTGGAAAAGGAAGATGACTGTGGGTTGGTTTAGATCTGAGACTACAGATGAATCTGGGATTCATCTTACTTTATTTGATGGAAAATGTATTCATGAGATTGCCAAGGCTCCATTTTCTAAATAATTACTAAACGCAACCACCAGCAGCATTTCTTCAGCACTATCTACCGGCTATTCTTTAGGATTAGTGATTTTTAACTTGCTCAAGGCAAGCAACTGCTGCCTCTCCTCCCATTATCCAGCTGGATAAAAATGAAACCCCGCTCTTACCAGTGTGGACCCACTGCCAGAGGGGTGTTGGCAGTTCAAGCATGAGAGGACTTCATAGCAATCACCGACCCATCAGGACATGCTGGACATGGGTTGAACCATCCTGTAAAGGTAATCCGGGCGTAGAAGAAACAGGTAAACCGATTCATCCCATATGCAGATTAGTGACCTCACACATCCCTGTTTGTTAGCCTGGGGTGCTTTAAAACACAAGGTAGGCAGAGGCACCTGAAACAACTACAGCTGTGATAATGGTCTCAGTCCTGGAGATGGCACTGTCAGCTAATTGGGGTATAAAAAATAATTCTTCCTGTAATGGCAGACATTATCCAGAAGAACCTCTCCCAATGCCATTAAAAAAAACCCACCTTGTTAACTGCCAGTAAGCAAACTCACCAAATGTTAAACATCCACTTCTGCCAAGTTCTTAGGCACCAAACTCATAAAGGGCTTCAAGAATTCTTCAATAGAGCCAAATCTTCTCTTGCTCATGATATGCTAATTGACTGATGTATAGTCAGCTAACTGTAATAAAAGGAATTCATTAAGGAATTGAAAAAATAAATGAAGATAAATAAATTATTGAAGGATCTGGAGCAATCATCACCAGTAGATTACCTGTCATGAAGAAGACGTTCTCATGCCAGTGGCAACCAGTGGGGTTGTAAAAAGGACAAATTATCAACACTTTGTGACTGTTTACTGTTGTCATTTGTCTTCCAGTCTTGCTCCTTGCCTGTGTTAAGAAAAGCTCTCCAGAACTGGCTGATGAAGCCACTCTATTCTTTTCACCTGAAGGGCTGAAAAGCTACCTTTTTGTAGCGGGTGAAGTCTTGAACTGCCTTGTCAACAGAGTTCTACACAACAAGCTTGCTCAACAGCAAACTGTACCAGCCTATAGCAGTGTGACCTCAGACCATATTCTCTGCCTCTCTAGAAAGCTTTCTCTAAGAGCTTCTTATATCTCCCACCCCCACTAATATCCTGAGACAGACTGGAAAACCTTTGAGCCTACCTCCACAAATGCCTCTGTGACTTACGAGAAAGAATGCCCAGATCTTCCAATTTACAGACCTTGCTTCAAGTTCTTTCCCTGTAAATCCTCTTTTGAGCTGGTAATAAACAAGGACCAATTCTAATTCTTCCCGTAATGTCTTTATTTGTTACACATCAGGAGAAATTTAACAAGATTTTCCAAAAAGAACAAAAGAATGAAATATGAACTCTTTGTAATTATAATCCTCAGGATGCAAATGTCTGACAAGCGTTTTTCAGGCTAGCGATTAACCAAAAGAAGAGGAAAGCAAAAATCTTAAGACATGCACAAAGGAATTCACACTCAGAAGCAATCTTACAGAGCAACTCTTCCCTGAATCTGCCATTTCCTACCGAGGAATGGCACAGAGCTGGTAGGGTGGTGGCTTCATTGTGGTCCCAAAAACGAACTTGGTATTGACTTCCTTCACACCTTCTGGGAGGGTGAACCTGAATGCCTGCAGCAGGGTGCAAAACACAATGAAGAGCTCCATCCTTGCCAACAGCTCCCCTATGCACACACGCTGCCCTGAGAAGAGACAGAAAAGGCAATCAGACAAAGGATTTCTATCATACCTCTCTTTCTAACCTGCTTGGGGTTTTGCTTGTTTGCTTGTTTTCTGCAGACTTAGTCCTTTTCTCTTAACTTTGTCATTTAATGCTTCAGAACTGAAAGGCTGCTTGTATTTCCACAGAAAGTTTTGATCTATATTTACAGCAGGCAGGAAGACATTATAGAAATGATCACCAGGGTAACACAATTTACACTTACAGTCTTCTTAGTACAATGGATTTTCCTGATGCTACTCGGATAACTGGATCTCTTCTCCAAGAAAAACTGGATGCCTCTCCCAAGAAAACCTTTTCTATGTGTCATTCCTTCTCGTTCGATCTTTTCCACATTCAATTGGACCTCTCTCTTCATAGAGATCTTTAGAGCAGTTCAATGTGTGTACACACACTTGTGTAGGTGCCTTCACAGTTATTTTGGGGGAATTACAGAATCACAGACTATTCTGAGTTGGAAGGGAGCCACAAGGATCATCGAGTCCAACTCTTAAGTCAATGGCCCACACAGGGGATTGAACCCATGATCTTGGCATTATTACAACCAAGCTTTAACCAACTGAGCTTAATCTCAGGGTCATGAATGGATCTTGACTTGTTATCACAAGGAGTAAATAAATCCCCATTCAGTGCACATACCTATTGCAAATGGTAAGAATGCTTCTCTGTTCACAAAGTTTCCATCTTTATCCAGAAAATGATCTGGGTTGAACTGATCAGGTGTCTCCCATTTTTCAGGATCAGACAGAACAGAGTCAATATTTGCTAAAATAATGGTGTTCTGAAAAAAAAAAAAGTGGTGTTGGCAGAAATTATGACCTTAGAATCTACTAATATTTAGAGCAAAGTGTACCTTTCCTTGCGAAAGGCCATCCACAGAGACAGTCATAGCTTAGGGGCACTGCTAGAACACACAGGATACAAGAGTTCTTGTCCCCAGTCAGGAAAACCCTCAAAAGACTTTCTGAAATAATCTAATGGACCAAAGATCAAAGATATTTAAATATGCAGCACTTTGGTACCTTTGGAACGTGATATCCCAGCAGCTCCGTGTCCTTCACACTCAGTCTGGGAAGTGCAATTAAGATGATATTACTGTATCGCTGGATCTCATGAATTACAGCATTTGTATAGGGCAACTTTTTTCTGTCCTCATAGCAAAACACGTGGGAACAACCCAGAACAGCATCCAGCTCCTTCTGGACTTTCTCTAAGGAAGAATATTCAGCTTTAAATATATACAACAAGCAATCTATAAACTCTATATGCATAATTTTTCCTATTGCTTTTTGCAGTCAGAATAGATTTACGTACCTTCTAATCCTTTGTATCCCCTACATTCTGCCACCCTGTACCTTTCTTCTGTGAATATCACTATTAAAAGGACACATTTTCAAGATACTCACCCCAATATTTTTTTACATCTATTCATATGTAAATATCTGTGTTTGATGTTCTAAGTTTGATGGAATAAGCACATATATTAGAAACCTCCCACTGTATTTAAATTATTTCTGCTGCAAGAAGTGAAGATCAAATCAAAGAGCAGCAGTCATGGATTCTAAAGGATGACTCAAAGACTTCACCTTATCCTCAGCTGAAGTCTAATCATTATTGTCTGTGGAGAGGCAATGGTGCAATTTATCTCATCTGAAATTAAACTCCTCCATCAAATTAATCACATCCTGCATTCCATGTAGATCTCTTGAAAACGAAACCTGAAATGACTGGCCTGTATGTTAGAAAGGATACATCAAGAAACAGATACATGCAGTTCACCTGATTTATATTCTAATAATTAGTTCCTCTACTGTTCTTTGAACAGGCACTGCTACTATTTGAACTTTTATAACTGCTGGAGAGCTGGAGACCTCTTTGGGTGTGCTTACCTTGAATGTTGGGATAAACCACCATAAAGAGCAATGCCCAACGTAAAGTGGTGGCTGTAGTTTCTGTGCCTGCTATAAAGAGGTCAAAAACACTCTGGATCAAATTTTCTTCATCATAAGTAGCATCAGCATCTCCCTTAGTCTGCAGTTATAAATTGAAAAGAAAGTTATGGCATACAAAAAAAGAACTAAACCATCTTGTATCACAGGAATATTTACTGATACTATCCAAAAAAACCCCACCTGCCTCACCACCCCAAGGCAAAAAACAACCACGCAACAAAAAAAAACATAAAAACACCAAAACTCCCCCCAAATTCCCAAACAAACAAACAAATAAACACAAAAGTGCTAGAAAATAAAATCAGCTGAATATAATGAATCCATTTTCTAATATTCTCCAATACACTTGTCAGTGTTTCATATACACATCTTGTTCTTAAGCCATGACACAGTTACTACTGTACATCATTTCTATTCCTGCTGCAAATCTCATCATAACTGTAATTTCTAATTGTAACTTAACCATATGCAGATCTGTTACTCTTGTAATTGTAGATGATCTACCTGGAAATTAACTTACACTGTTACTTCATCCTCCTGCTGCCATCACTTATTGTCAGGTTTTTTCTCTCATCTACCTATAACATTTTCTATGGAGAAATTGTATACTTCTATATTTATATTAGGCATTATTATAATCAAAGGAACACTTAAAATCCCTTGTTGACTGGAGTTCAGAGATACTCACTTTATCTATCTCATCCAAATAGTAGTCAATGAAATCTCTATTTTCATCTGGTTTTCTTTTTTCTTTGTGGTTTTCAACTTCTTTTCCTAATAGAGCTTTCACAAAGTCTAAGCTGGATACTGCCTTTTTAAATGTTGGTAGGAAATTACTTGCAAACCAGGGAGACACTTCATATACCTATAAAATAGATATTTTAGATATATGGCATTACATATAAATATGTGGTATTTAGCAAACTAAATTTGAATCCTACACAGGCTTCTGGGTAGTGCAAAAACCAAATGAAAGACTGATGACCAATTCTTCACCATTAGATTGACACAGAAATACTGGGATGTGTGGATTCCCTCCTGTTGATTCATTGTTCTAAACACATTCACATTCTTGTCCTTATACAGTTATGAAACCACATCTCAGCAGAGAAGAAATAAAACACTTCATACATGAATTCTATTCCTCTATGTCATTTCACTTTCTTTTTTCTCCTTTTACAGATTGCATCATGTCCTTCCAGTTACAGAATTACTGCAGCTTAAATTATGCTTTAGGTCATAACTTCTGGGCTCACCTATTCAAGTGGCAGCTGCATGACAAAGATTTATCTCCCCCACAAGCCTATTCAGATCCCTGGCTTGTATTTCTTCTTCATCCTACTGCATAATTTAGCTTAACGCTACCTGTCCAGTTACCAGGAAAACAGATTAGTACAGCCCATCATTAAAGGATTGTACATCCCTGTGAAAACACTGGAGAGCAGGACAGAATGAAATGTGGGACTACAATGCTTTTGTTGGCTGTGGACACACTATTAAGGTGTTTTAAGAACAGTTTACAGAAATACCTCATAGCTGCCTCCCAGGTGGGTAAATTGACTTTTTGACTATACACAGAACTGGGGTTCCTATTCATAAATGGGTCATGACAAAATTCCCCCTGTTTGAGGCCATCTGTATGTTACCTTCACACAAGACAGTTGCTCTACTTCAGTTTCTGTGAAGTTAGCTAGCAGTAATGAAGGAGGTACTAAAGACCCATATTATTCTCAACTTTTGTTGGCAGCCATGCCATATCAGAATGAAGAAAGCCACTTGGTCAGACAGAAATTAAGATAACCCTATTTCCAAGCTTTTCAGATATTTTTACCTGTGTTTTACTACTGAGTTTCAGAGATTGTTTCAAACACTGCAGGTTTACAGGCCGTGCTTATGCAAGAAAGTCCTTTGTAGGTCTCCCAGACGTAACAAACCTTTGTGTTTCCATCCCTGTCCCCCAGACACAGGAAATTTCTGTGCTATAATGAAGCATTAGCAATTGAAACAAGTTTTGAACTAGGCATCTGGAAGTCCTGTTCTGATGTGCACTCCAGCAATTCCAGGTGCACTACTATTGATTTTTTTGTAGAAGTAACTATCAAGTTCCTTTTTTCATTGTCTAACTCTGAAAATCAAACAAACAAAACTCATTTTCCTCACAAAAAAAGAGATGCTGTTTGTAAATGCTGTTATGGTGTCAATGGATTCAATTAAGCGGTGGAAATTTTCATCATCTCTGGAGAAGCGATGTCCAAAAATCACAGAACAAATCACGTTTGCAACAGTGTGAATAACAGGCATAGTGGGGTCCAGAGGTTTTCCTGTAAACACAATGAACTGCATTCACTATTAACACTTAATGTTCCAGCTTTTCCCACTGACATGAGAGCTGATAGCATTTTGTAAACATTTCTGACATTAATTAGATCACTGGATGGCAAATTGCCATTTGTTGGTAAAAGGCCTGAGTCAAAAAGCAACTTCAGACACCTCAAACACACAGATGGTTAAAGAAAGGCAAAACTACCAGTGAGTGGAATTAGTAGTAATAATAACAAAAATGGCCCAGATTTCACTGAACCTTGGCATCAGCAGATATCATGTTTGGCAATAACCAGGGTACCAAAATGGTCAGCTGAGACATTAAATACGCAGGTGAATTGAGAATCAGTTTCTATTCTTTGCTCATATTTTTTAACAGTAGAATATTTGAGCCTACTACCTATGGACTCACCCTGTTACTCAGCAGCACAACCTGAATGAACTCCCTGTCTTACCAAGTTCCTCACCACAAGCCATGAGAGTTGAGCTCTTCCACTACACTCCCCAGAGCAGAGCACAGGGTTGTGCAGCCTTGGTCAAAGCCTTTCATGTTTTAGGTTTTGTTTTCTGCACAGGAGCGTGGGGTGTTGTGACACTGATTTTGTTCCTGTTTGCTGTTACTCCGATGCTGTTGCCATGAGTAAATGTAAAACTGACTCAGAAGTAACAACACTGACAGAGAGGGACCAGTACACATACACTGGTATATATACTAAACCTATATATATAGATATATATTTACACATACACACACACACACACACACACACATATACTATACCAATATATATACACGGGTGTATTATAACCAGATAGGAGTCTCTAGTTCTAAGTTCATGCAGGGTTTCCCACTCGTGCAAGGAAATGTCTCATGCAGGTTGCATGGTACAGACCTTTGAGACTCAGCTCTGCAAATACATTTTAAAGCCATTTTTGTAGTTTCAAAAGCTACTGGCAGCCCATTCTTAGGCCAAATCTCCCACTACACAGTCTGCCCTGCCCACCAGGTCACATACCATTTGTTTTCTGTAAGTATTCCACCAAAAGATAGGCCTCCTCTTGTAGTCGATACTCCTGATCTTTCCTCCCTACTCCCATTTTCCTCATTGTGGCAAGTCCAAAACGCCTCTGCTGCTTCCAGACATGACCATTAGAGAACATAACACCTAGGATCATAATGAATTAATGCTTTCAACATCTTATAAATTAATGAACTGATACAGTTGATATCTCCAAGAAGCTTCACTTTTATTACAATTTTTTTCAAATTTTTGCCAGCAGTCTGGCAACATTCCTCTTTCCTTTCTTGTTGTATAGCTACCTATATCCTGTACAGAAACTCTTACATTAGTTCTATGCTGCCATTGTTGTTCCTACAGAATCAGAAATAGAGCTGTTTCAAAAAATTCATGAAAATAATAAACCTTTTTCCCCACTGTAAATTAAAGACATTGAGGCTCTAAATCAATTTCCAAAACTAGGGTTAGAATGAACACATGGAAAGAGTTTCTGTCAATAATAATTACCATTTCCATGTGTCATAATGTGATAGAGGCCTCCTGTGGGCCTTCCAGCAACATCTTCAGCACGGACAGTCAGACCTTCCTTCACTGTCTGAAACCCTTGTAGGACAACCACAGGACTGTTTGAAAGCCATAAAGTGAAAATATTACCATAAATTCTGGCCATCTGTAGAAAAAAGCAGCATCAGAATAACATAGGTAAGAACCAGTATGCTTAAATCAAACAAAATAAACCAGAACTTTTCCCTTGGCAGATGCCCCAAGGATGACCTTGAGAAGAGAGCATCAAATCTGTTCTTACATATTATATTGTTTGAAATCAGGTTTCTGTCTAAAGTCTCATTTACTAAAGATCAAGATGTTTCTAACATATAAGCCAATACTGCCAAAGTCTGCAATGCTATTTATTGCATGTCTTACAATTCAAACTCATGGTAAATGGTCTCTTACATCTTCACCGTTTGTTACAAGAAAACAAGAAAATTAGCTCCTAAGTTTGACATGAACCATCTACAGATTTCCTTTTGTGTATCAAGAGCAGCAAAAGCAGCCAATAAGGTGAGCAATGCAGGAATTACCCTCTCCTTTCTAGCTCAGCTGTGAGAGCCTTGCATACAGATATATCACTGAAAGTGGGCAAGACGGTCCTTTCCCTGGCTGGTGAATCAGGAACTAGAAAAGTAGCAAGTCTGTGGAGCAGAATAGGCTGGGAAGAGTGGGATGTTGCCAAAACATCACAAGAAATGCAGGACTAGAGGTAGTACAAAATTCTGCTGCCTGGGAGCAAAGTAGAGGGAACAGGTATGCACTCTGAGCAAAATGTATATGCATGTCCTTGCACATTTGTGTTTAATTTCATTTTGTAAGGACTAATTCATGGAATTTGAAATACTGGAATGAGCAATACTACCCTTCAGGTTTGGGAGGTCAGACATAGAAGAAAATGCAGAAGACAGGCACTAGCTATTGTTTAATGTTGTAGAATAATATCACTTCATCTTGAAATATGCAGCTCAGGAGCAAAGAACTGGCAGGACAGGTAAGGACCACAGAAAAGGAAAGTTGAGAACAAAGAGAGAAGGAGAAGTGCTATTACTTATATATTTAAATATTAAATATTTAATATATATGTATGAGGAATATAAAACAACATGATACAAACTTCAGAAATGCTGTGCATTCCAACTGGCCTTAGAAAATGATTTCAACAAAGGCACACAATGAATTAGTCCAGCCACTGAAAAGCTCAGTCATGTTCATCAGATTGAAGTCTCTTGTGAAAATCTGACCAAACGGTATGTCAGAAAAAACAGATTCTAAGATTTCAAAATATCTGTTGAATAAGTATAAAATCTCTCATCCTTTCTATACTGAAAACACGTGTGCCCTCAGTACCTATTTCATGAATACTTAGAAATTGCAAGTGCAATGACAGTCAAAACAGAGATGCAAAAGGCTGCAGTGAATTAAAGATTCTGCTTTAATTTCTTTTTCCTATGTGTAAGGCAGGACTATTATCATCAGTATGGTTTTGCTCATATGCACATAGGGTTTTAATTATACGTTTAACTGCAAATGCAAATTGTCATCCCCAAAACCAGATATTTTATTAAACTCCACCTATTTTCACATTTATGAAATTTAGAATAATTTCCCCCCCAGCATTCAAAATAAGACTATGTAAAACACATTTGCCTTTCAATCAGTCTATGAGTCTATTAATTTATTGCCAGAAAATACATACTTTTTTAAGGTACTCATGATGAATTCTGAAGTTCATCTGCAGCAGGGTTCCAAAGAGGGGGTATGGAGTTGGTCCAGGAGGTAATCGCCTTCGCATCCATTGCAATCTCAGAAACTGTATTGACAACAGAGACATCACAAAAAATACCAGCACCCCACTCACTGTTACCATTTTCCTTCTGATTTACACGGCTACGTTGTCTCTGAACAACTGCTGTGTAGACAGAGCATAGATCTACTTTGTCTTGCTTTGCTGGTACCTTCCTAAAAAGAGAAAGACAAGTTGAAGCTTCTGTGCCTCTCCACCTTTCCCTCTTTATCTCTTTACTTCCCCACCCCAGATAATTAGTTGTTCTTATTTTTAAGCATATATGACATCATTCCACTATATTGCAGCTATAAATCTGTCATTCTTTGTCTCTTCAAGGGATACAAAAATACAGGTGAATTATTTACTTCCTTGTGCCATGACAGCTGCTGTGACAAAAATCTCTGCCCACAATACTGGTTTCATAAAAAATCTCTTGAAAGAACAGAGAAATTAAAAACATTTCCCAAGGGTTGATTTCACAGCCAAGGGCAGTGGGGTTAATGAAAGTTCATACTCATCAGTAGCCACCACATACACCAGCCACATGCACTGCTCTTTCACTTACCCCATATTATTGCTTGATTCTGATGTCCTCTGCTATTCTTTTAATATTTTGTTTTCCCTCACTGTTTATATTGTAAGTTCTTTGACCACACTTTTTAATTTTGTGCCTGGAAAACATAAAACATAAAAGACTCCAAATGATCCTTGGGTAACAGGAGTTTGACAGTTATAATGGTGCAACACCCAGGTGTTCACACGCTCCCTGTTCAGCTGCACAGGTAAGTGGGGCTACATGGTCTTCATGACAAAGCATAAAGCAAAATTTCTTCATCTCCTCCAGCTGTCTCTTGGCTAATCCCACTGAATTGCCTGCAGGAACAATTAAGATGATGTACAGCTGCCTCTGTGAGCTTCTTTCACAAGCAGTCTCATGCAACTGAGCAACTCCAGCTCTGCAAAGTGGGACATATTGGACAATATAGCTGTGGTGCTTGCACAGGAACAGCACTAGCTTAGAGATGGCTCATCTGACTTAGACAGGAGCATGTGGCATTCTGGGAAGTCCCCTAGATGGTCTTGCTGCTCACATGCCAAACTTAGAGAGCTGGCACAGCTAAAAACAAAAGTTGTGAGGTGTGAAGAACTGGATCAAACTGAGGAATTGAATTATCCACTTCAAAGACCACTTGTGTTACTTGTAGTTGCTTCACTGGTGTTGCAGTTTATATATCTCAAACTGCTCCCAACTCTGAATTTAGTATTTTCCAAACTCTCCTTGAGAGGACTCACAGCCCCTGAGGTTTGCCTGCCCTGCTCACTTGCAGCCTCATCTGGCCCTTGCACAGTCCTGGCTGGCTGCTCTGCATCTCCCCTGGCTCTCCAGGATCACTCTGACTTTTCCACACTGCTTAGACACATTTTGGTGATTGTACCTTGCAGCCTAGATGTGAACTGCTTGCATTTACAAAGGCAGCTGCCAAACAGCTTTGCCAGGTCTTTGTGAGATGTTAAAGGGAATACAAATCAGTTTTCTTCCTCATACACGATGGTGTCAGAGGAATGGCAAAAGGAAGTCTGGTAAGATGAGATCAATTCAGTTCTCACCTTCCATGAGTGAGAATTGAACCCCTGGCGAGGCAGGGGCTAGAGCTTAGCAGAACAGAAAGGTATCCCTCTAACCATTCCCTCCTTTCCCTCTCCCCAGGAGAGCTGCTGGTCCACTATCTACCCTTCCTTCAACTCTCAGAAAAAGATCCATTTCCCTCTGCTTAGGCTTTTGAACAGAAACATGCCATGGTCTGTGCTCCACCAGCCTCACAGCAGCTTGTCTGCATCCCATTACTTATGTTCTATGCCCCAGATTCTATTTCAGGAGTAAACTCCAACTCCCACTCACAAAGCACATAGCCAGGCAAGTACTGGAGGCAGTTACAGAGAGGGAGCTCGCATTCCCAGGTTACTAACAGGGATCCAGGACATGTTCCCTGTCTCACCTGCCTGCTGCCCTACCCTGAGGAGTGATGCTGGGAAAACACATCTTTTCAGATACTGTCTGAGAGGGATGAATGTCAACAACTGGAGCGAAGTCCTATGAGGAGTGGGGGTATTTATCCTGGAGAAAAGGAGGCTCAGGAGAGACCTCATCACTCTGTACAACTACAGCAGACAAAGCAGCTGCCTCACAGCTGGTTGAGATGCCTCTCCACAACTCTGTATTCCCATGCAACCATACCTAGGGGCTCTGGCAATGACCACAGCCACCACCCCCGGGAAGAGCATCCCCATACACCACTCCAGATTTGTGGGAAGCCTGTTAATAGTTTCAAACTTTTGGTTGAATTTTTCACACCAACACATAACTAGGTATGGCGAAGGCAAGTCTCTACTGGGGAGAGATAAGCAAACATCAAGGGTTTGTTGTTTTCTAGCTCGGATTCTAATGGCTTTCATTGAAAAGTTAATAGCTTTCTCTGCAAAAATTGTCTGTTGTCATGTCCTGAGGCAGTGGGGGAAGCCCCATTCTTTCTGGGTAACTTTGGCTGAGACACCAGCAAAAGGGAGAAGGGGAGGGAAAATTAAAAAAAAAAAAGGGAGGTGGAGTGGCTGCTAATTCTGTGTTTTGGTGTTGTTTTGTTCTCTTGGGAAGATGCCTTTTCTCTTTTTCTTTTGTGGACTGGGACTGCATGTGCTTTTCCTGGAGCTGTGCTGGACTTAATTCTTTGAAAGTTTTGGTTACACTGTTCTTGCTTGTTTGGGGTTTTTTTTGTTCTATGTATATTTGTAGTAAAGAACTGTTGTCCTCCTCTCTACAGCTTTTATTTTTTTCCTGAAGTCTCTTAATTTCAAAGGTTGTGAGGCCTTGAGGAATCTTTCTAGTGTAGGAAGATTCCTCACTTTCCTTGGCAGACATTTTGTCTTTTTAAACTGAGACAAAGCCCCCTCAGCATCAGGCTTTAATGTTCCTCCTCTCTCCAGTAAGATTCCTGCCGAATATCTAGTATGATTAGACACTGCAATACCTGCCTATGTTTATTTCATTGGTAATACTGCAGGGAACAACAACAACAAAAAGAAGTACAGACATTTTCCAGACACAGGGAAAACAGAGGAATTTTTGGGGTTGGCTTCTTAGACACATAATACAACAAGGAAAGATTCATGCTGAATTGGAGCTAAAACGAAAGCCGTAAAAGCAGCACAAATATCAGCACATGAGCAAATCTGTGGCTGTGCCTTTCTTAAATCTCTGATACTGTGCAGCCTAGCGCAGAACTGCACACAGCTTGTATGGATGGGGTTTCATGGTGCTCCCAAAGATAAAGTCTGTATTGACTTCCTTAACTCCTTCTGGTACAGTGAACTTGAATGTCTGCAGCAGGTTGCAGAAGATGATGAAAAGCTCCATCTTGGCCAGCACCTCTCCCATACAAACACGGTGGCCTGCAGAGGGTGAATGGAAAGAGAAGTCAGTCCCCAAAGAGGTCTGTAACCAGCACCTGCTTCCACGTTTTCACAGGAGCATTGCTCAGCCTCAAGGAACTTAGAGCTTTGTTGAATTTGACATTTTCCCCTCATATTGAAGTGCCTGAAGAATTGAGATGTCTGCAATCCATTTTTGCAGGATCAGCCCAGAGTGTAGAGAAAGATATCAGAGATGCTTCTCAGAAGTCTCATATTTTTCTTCCTAATCTACAGGACTCCCCTGTTTTATGAATGGACTTTCAGTCTCTTGATTCTAAATAAGAATGATAAGAAAGCATTTGTAGGTTCCCTTACAGATTCCACTTAGTAGAGGCTGACTTATCTTCACTAAGCCACACAAGCAGGCTCAGTTCTCAGTGCACTCACCTGCTGAGAAGGCTAAGAAGGCCTCTCGGGTCACAAAATTTCCATCCTTGTCCAAGAAATGACCAGGGTTGAACTGGTGAGGGGTCTCCCAGTATTCAGGGTCAAAAAGAGCAGAGTATAAGTTTGGAGTAATTAGAGTGCCCTGAAAGGAAGATGATGTTGGTGCAGTTCTGTCTCTCACATGACAAGAAGAAAAGGACACAAACAGATTCCAGCTATAATTCCGCACATGGAGAGGCGACAGAAATGAAAGACTATTTTATTAGGAAAAAATAAATCAATCTCAAACAGTTGAGGGTTTTTTTCTCAGAAAACAAATAAGCAAGAAACTTCACTATTTCAGGTTCAGAGATTCCCCTGCTGTATTCCTTCATGTCTCTTTGTTTCCAATCTGTTATCAAATGCCACAGAATGTTTGCTCTGCAGTTCTCTAGCACCTTATCCTAAATCTAGGGAAATGATCTTCCCAGGTCTGACCAGCTTTGACAAATGAAGAACAAAACACCCTGAAAATGAAATAGTGCATTTCAAATGATCTTTCTCGAGGTGGAGGTGGGAAAGATGTGCATAGCAAACATCACAGACAAGAGGTGTACAGGAAGATGCCTCCATGTGTGCCTTTGGGGAGGTTTGGCTTTCAGGTTAAGTTTGGAAAGGCTGGATGAAGAAGCTTGAAAAAGCTTTTCATTTGTGGTTAGATGGCAGTTCAGAAGAAGGTGATTGTGGGAGAACATCTTCATTGTATTTCAAATATGATGCCTGAAAGGTGATAATAAGAGAAAGAAGTCCTAGGTGAATAGAGTAGATGCTTGGTGCTGTCTTAGACATCACCAGTGAAGAAAACATCCCATCTCTCAGCTATCTGCATGACGGACAATACCCTGGCATTGTCTGTGGCACATGCCCTATGGCTGCCATTGTCCCTTTCTGGTAAGTCTTCTCTGAGGTCTGGTGAAAGAGCTCAAATTCTTATAAAGTATTTAAAATCACAGGCTCTTGGAAAGTACACCATCAGCACTAGTACCGAACACTGGTTTAGTTGGTGTGAAATTGGGCTTTTGGCAAGCATTTTCAGTCATTTATGAGAAAAATCACAGGCCAAAGGACACGGGAGGGGAGAAGTGCTGTCTGCCACTGCCATCATCAACACTCACCCGTCCTGAACTGGAGGGAAAAGGGGTTAGTGGTAAACACAACAGCAAGGACCTTAACTCATGGCCAAAGATCACATTGGAACACAAGGAATATCTGTACCTTTGGAATCTGATATCCCAAGATAGTTGTATCCCTCACTGCTTCTCTAGGAATTGTAATTAAAGCAATGCTACTGAAGCGTAAGATCTCATGAATCACAGCATTTGTATAGGGCAGCTTCTTCCTGTCCTCAAAGCAGATGAGATGGGAGGGACTCAGAACAGCATCCAGCTCCTTCTGGACTTTTTCTAAAAACAACAAAAATCCATTATAGATATAAGAACGCTTTTTTGCAGAAACACAGCTTTCATTTCCTTTTTGGATTGTAGCAGTGACAGCAAAAACTACAATATATAAATAATTAATAATAATTTAACCCTGAGATCAGCTCAGTTGGTTAAAACTTCGTTGTAATAATGCCAAGATCATGGGTTCAATCCCCTGTGTGGGCCATTGACTTAAGAGTTGGATTCGATGATCCTTGTGGGTCCCTTCCAACTCAGAATAGTCTGTGAATTTATACGTACGTAAATAAAACAAAAACTACTCATGAAGAGGTCAGTTCAGTTAAGCTGTTATTTCTGTTCTAGGCAAATACAGACTCACAGCACACTAAATGAGGGTGTTGCCAGGAAGCCATCACACCAAGCTGACACACACATGTAATGCTGCGAACTGAAACAGGATAACATTGCTGTCATCAGCAACTCTTCGGCTGTTATATAAGTGTCAGTATCTAACACATCTTATATACAGTTGCAGATGGTTTAGGGTCAGATTTCATATTTAAAACTTAGGTCAGTAAGCCAAGAGGGTTTTTTTCCTTTTTATTTTATCAGAATTTGAAAGGTATGTTTGTGCACAGGGCTCTGTTCTAGCACCAAAAGCATAAAAAAAGAATTTCTAAACCTCAGCCTGAGAGTCAAGAACATGTACTTGGCTTAGCAATTCAACTCCACCAAAAAATCTCTACCAAACCCTCCACAAATTTAAAAACTAGTCTGAAACTATACTCTTGGCCAGAATTTCTGAGTCATCTTTTGGTCTTCCTTCTCTGTTTAACATTCCCATATGTTAGAATAAATATATTTATTGTACAGAAACACAACTGGTGTCTCAGTTAATGAACTCAAATAATATAATCTTATTACACATTCTGGATACCAGAAAAGCATCACTTTTCCCTCACCCAAACTCATATTTCAGCTTGTGTGTTTTCAGCCTGACCATATCTTCTATTACATGCTTACAGTGTTGACAAAAATCAACAAGACAAAATATAGTATCAGAAGCTGAATATCCGTGGAGTTATTTCAAAATCTCTGTTTGAAAATGTTTTACAACACTGGCTTATTAAAAGCAAAGCTCAACAGTGCAATCTTAAAAAAAAAGAAAAAAAAGAAAGCAAGCTTGATCTTAAGAAAAACTTGCCCTTAACAAAAAAAAAAAAAAGCAGAATAGATAATTGTTCTACTTGAATCACACCCATGTTTGTGTCTACAACTCACCTTGGATGTCAGGATAAGCCAACATATAGAGCAGGGCCCAGCGCAGAGTGGTGGCTGTGGTCTCTGAACCACCCAGGAAAAGGTCAAAAACAGACTGCACCATGTTGTCTTCATCAAATGTAGAATTGGGGGTATTTTTAGCCTGCAGGTGTCAAGAAGAAAGGTAAAATGGGATACACCTGTGTAACAGTTAGCACTGAGACAGACAGTGATCACTATACCTAAAGGCACACTACGTCTAGAGGGCAGAGAAAATAGAGGTACCTGAGCAGAACATAAGTATAGGCAAAGACTTTCCTCAAATAAGTACATTGATCTGCTACATTTTAGGTGCTGTTTAAAGTGTCAGGTGTCTAAGTCCTGTTATGGTGCCTTCTGTTAACTTCCACAGCAAAAAACACATTTCAAAGTAGTTTTATCCCACCCTTGCCACTTTCTGCACATTGGCTGGTTTCAGCCACCTATTATGTACATAATTTAAAAGATTCATGCTTTTTTTCCGAGCAGAGACTGCCATTATTTTAAGATTGTTCTGAATCAGAATTAGGCAGTCATCTATTCACCTCCACCTTTTCAAGGTCCTCCCTACTGCCCACTAAGGATTCCATAGTAGGACAAGCCAATGTAAATAATGTACCTCTAGGACTTGCCATTGAACCAACTATTCAATGTTCATATTTTGAATTGGACAGCAGAGTTTTTAAGCTGTACTTGTAGAGTTCTGTACTAATATTGGGGTGTACAGATAATCACAGGGAAGGGGCGGGAACCCATTAGGTTTGAATCTCTGTCACATACAGCATTAATTACTCACTTTCTCTATCTGATCCAGGTAAAAATCAATGAAATCTTCTGGTTCACCTGTTCTGCCTTTTTCCCTGTGGCTTTTGATTTCCTGCCTTACAAAGGAACGAACAGAATCCCAGGAAGATGCTACTTTCTGTAGAGATCCTGAGAGGTGCTCTGCAGCCCACGGGAAAATTTCACAAATCTGTGGAGCAAGAATTCAGCACAGAGGCAGTGACACCATCTGAGAAGCCTTGTGGTAGAGATATAGTGTGGATATTTTTAGTGCTAAATTGTTGAAATTATTTCTCTGGGAAAAATGCTGTGGCACAAAAAAAATAGTTGAGTACCAGTGGAGCACACATTAAAACCCCAAATTAAAAGCAACACAATTTCCACCCTGGATTCTTTCCTATCCTTACTGCATAACTCCACTTGTATTTGCCCTGTTAATTCACCAGCAAAATAACCTCCTTTTTCTGATAGATATAACATGTATTACTAATAATAAATCTAATATTAATAAACATTTATATCTATTACCTGAGCACACAGAAAAAAAAATCATTCTCTTTCATTCTCACACAAAGTATCACTGCTTCACCTTAACAATACTGGTGTTTCCATTAGTGGAAAGTTCAGTATTCCAAGCACATTGCCTTTGCTGAGACATTCTATCAAGGATCACTAATATAATATTCATAATTGAATGATGCCAAGTCCAGTGTGCTTGATAATCAAATAAGTTGCATAGTAAACAAGTAATTTTCTTACATAATAAAGGTGGCTGTTCCCAAAAGCCACTATAGAATTGTACTCTTCAATCATCTGGCGAAAGGTTTCATCCTCCAGGGAGAAGCGATGTCCAAAAACCGCAGCACAGATCACATTAGAGACAGAGTGGACAATGGGGAAGGAAGGGTCAGTGGCCTCTCCTGCAGACAGAGGAAAGTATTCATCTCCAAAGCACTTCCTTTACCTCCTTTGCAAGATCACAATGACATTTTACAATAAATATGCTCTATGATATTTAGGCTGTTACCAGGAAACATCCAAAATTCACTGGCAAATGTAACAAAAGATAAACCTCACTCATAAATGAGGACAGCAAGGGTTCAAATCTGTAACATGAAGTCTTGTTCTTTTTCCTTTTTCATTTTTATTTATTTATTTATGAAAAGCTCAGTCTTGGTGTTGATCCCCAAATACACATTGCTGATATCTGACTGTACAGTTTTGATTGCACTCTGTGCTCCAAAACCATTCTATTCTGGAGCAAAATCTGCCTCCATCCTTGGAGTCCTGCAGATCATATCTCTTGTCAGTTCCCAAGCACTGTGTCAAAGCCATACCATCTTTGTCTCTGAAGAACTCAACCAGGTGACGGGCCTCCATTTGTATTCCACGCTCCATTCCTTTATTCCCCATTCCCAGTTTTCGAAGAGTTCCAATTCCGAAATGTCTCTGTTGTTTCCAGATGAGACCATTTGAGAGCAAGATACCTTCAGCCATCAAGAATTAATTTGATGTCATGTTATTGTTAATACAATTGTAAATGATAAACACAATAAAAGTCACCTTCTCATCATGCTGCCCCTCAAAGAGGACAGTCACATCAGGGCAGTGTTCTTTTAATTGTATGTTGTTAGAGACAGAGAAACACCTTAGTTAAGGTATTCTCATCCCTGCAAAAAATCCACTCAGGTCTCTGGACTCACACACCTGCCTTCCAAACCTAGCCTTACTCTTTCTGAAGCACCCAGGAACACTGATCATCACTCAAAACTCCACCCAGCAGCCTGCTGAAAGCTGTGATGACAGTGTGGGGTGCTGTTGCTTTTTATTTGCTCATGCTTTGAACATAAATGAGTCTTTTCCCTTATTCACACAGAGAGAGTTATAGCCCAGCTCATGCAATCTCTTCAAAGATCTCATTTATTATCTGGCACATTCTTCTAATACAATTAATACTAAGCTGTGTTTGCCAACATCCCTATGTGGGCATTGCATCCTTGCAGATGTTGCTACCTTCCAACTCTGCAGGAATGGTAAACACAGATTTCCTCAACAAAAAGTAAACTCAGGTTTCTTCCACCTGGAATCCTGGTGGTGTCTCTCACCAAGCTACTCACAGTCAACAGATTTCTGCAGACCTCACTGGGCAGCAATGGGCATTTCCTGTGCTTATGCTGGTCCAGTTCCCTCCTGGAAAGAAGTGAAGCCAGGGCAAGAACCACCAAGCAAAAATCAGAGAAGGAAGAACAGGCTTTAGCCAACCTGCAAACAGTTTCCTAGGGCCAGAGTTCCTATGGAACAGAAAGGAATCCCAGGACACTGCGATGTGAGTCTGTGTTCAAGCTGACCACCCAGCATGAACCACTTAATCCACGTGGTGGGGAATATGTTTCCTCTACAAGTCTAGCCTGCACTTCCCCAAGAAAACCAGATTGCTCCCCAAGACAGCTGCTTCACTATTGTCTGACATAATTCTCCCCTGCACCCTCTGCTGTCCCAGCAACTGGACTAGCAGGAAAGGAGCCAGCCCAGCAGGCAGGTGTTTGTGGTGCAGAGCTGTCAACTTGCAGATGAGATGCAGCTGTTTGTTAAATCCATCCCTGATGCAAATTGCAAGTTCTAGGGCAGCTTTGTCACAACCCAGACACTTTTCTCCACAGCATCCAGATAAAAAGTGACAATATAGATCCTTCCAGATGGCCAGAAATGGCCCCTGACTTAATCATCACTATTGCTTAAAGAGGTTTCTCTCTACTTATATTAGTCAGTACTTTAACTTAAAACTTTCCAGGTTGTAGCTCATGTGCAACAGATCCTGACTGAGGATAAAGGCATCTACTCTATATCCTCTGGATAAGAACCTGATGGAAAAAAATTATTTCTGGTTTAAATATTTTTGATTTCTACTTTTCTGTCTTTATTCTCCACCACAATTCAGCACTGTCCCTGATAGCAAAATAGGAAGCTCTGAGCAAGGATATGTTGCACCTATACTCTGGCTAATAAATTTTAAACTCCAGTGACCTTCCTGTGACTTTGGAACAAGGCTAGGACTTATTCACAGTCTGTACATGCTTTTCTTACAGCAGCCTTTGCTGTAATCAAAACCTGGAAGCATAAAAAATTACTTTAGCCTTAGCTTGCTGATTCCTCAGACAAACTCCAGATTATTTCAAATCAGGACACACAGACAACACCAAGAATGGACAAACAAACCTACCTATGCATAAATATTGCTCCTTAGTATAAATATTGTTGCTCTGGTGAGATTTTGAAATACATATAGACAGTGGAACTTTGGAGACCACTTAGGGTAATGCCACAGAATTATATGATTCACAAGGAGCAGGCAGAATAAAACAACTGGGAACTTTCCAAGTAAGGAAAACTTGAGAGGAAGCAAAGAATGAAGCAAAGGATGAAGTCCTTTCACAGACATAAACATCTTACCCTTTCCATTTGCCACTCTGTTGAAGACATAGGTTTGTAGTCGGCCGGAAACATCCTCTGAGTTGGTGGTGAGACCACTTTTCACAGCTTGGAACCCATAGAGTGCCACCATAGGTCTCTGACCCAACCACAAGGTGCAGATGTTGCCATAGGTTTTTGCCAGCTGCAGGTTAGATCAGTGCCAGAAAAATAGCCATGTGAAAAGCATCAACCAGCATGCACACACAATGGGCTGCTCTCTTCCAGCATGATCCAGCTCTCTTCCAGTTACTCAGGTTTAGGAGATGAAAAGGGACAGTGGTTGTGTTTTGCAGTGGGGGTGCCTAATCAGTGAGGTTCTGGGCTCTCTCTGGGAACACTATTCACAGAAACGTGAGCAATGAAACAATAAATGCTCTTCCCCTTTTTAAAACTTACCCTGGGTTGCTCTTGCAATATCAACCATTAGGTAAATGCCCCTGAGGGGGTTACATATCAATATGAGGTTTCATGTGAAATTTCACCTGCCTGTTCTTCTTTACATTTTTCAACTCAGGCAACAAACAGAACTTCTTAAAATTATATATTCCAGGTGTAGCTCTCCTTCTAGTACTGCAGATTTCAAGTTTCAGTGGGAGGAACTCTTTCGCTTTTACACAGAAATATTGTCAGCTGAGGCCTCTGAGCACAGATCCCACCTCTGGGCAGTGACAGGGACTGATCTCAGGCAATGCTGTGGATGTTCTGAAAGGACAAAGTCCCTGACTCTAGACAAAGAAACAACACAGCTTTGTCCTCTTACAGTGATGAACACATACCCATCAGAAAAAATTAACATAATGATCTTTAGAATTCCCTTTTCCTGAAGCCAACCTGCTCCAGCTGCAGCCAGGTACCCCCTGACCTGCAGGTTGCCCTCAGCACATAAGGAAAGATCACAACTTGTATTTTCATACATCAACACATTGGACTCTATTGTGATATCTTGGCTTAGTGGAGGATGCTGAAAACTGAAAGAATCTGTATTAACATGCTTAGCATGGACCTAATTCTTCCCATTAGATCTTTCCCTTCACCATCATTTATGTCCTCAGCTTATCTGCAAGGAGCACATCCCAAACTGGACAAATAGAGCAAAGGATTTGGCTGCATATGGGATACAATCTTGTTTCCATCCCATGGCAGCAGAAGACATCCTAGTGTGCTTTTCACACCTTCAGAATTCAAGACACTTTGCTTTAAAATACTTTCAACACATGCCTATGATGGGAAATCTCAGAATCACTTTTTTCTTTCATGGCAAAAAACTTCCTTAAAAGCAGAAGAAGGCTTTTTTGAAGCAAAACTACTATCTTCAGTTCTGTTTCAGTTGCAGACATATCAGCTTTCATATGAACCAGACTGTCTGCAGATTTTACTTTTAACAAATTTAAACACTTAACTTCCACAATTCACCTTCTCTCAGGATTAAGTTCCCCCTGCTACCACCTCAATCTATTAACAGCCATCCCCATTTTTTACAGGTTTTGCCTAAATAGCTTGTAAGTTCACATCTGCAAATACATACCCTTTTTAGGCTCCCATGATCAGCTCTAAATTTTATCCACCAGATGTTTCCAATGATGGGAAAGGGGGTAGGTCCAGGAGGAAAACCACGACTCTTCCATTGCAATATCAGGAACTGTGCACTCAGAAAAAACAAAATGAGGGATATGAGAATTACACTTATCATTTCACACCTCTGAACTCTTATCACCAAGAGAACTGCTATGATTCAGTCTGTTGAAATGACTCTTTATTGCTCTTCTTAACCTTTCCTGGCCAAAATTAATCTTTCCAAATTTTTCACCTCCCTTCTTTCCTACCAGTCTTGCTGATCTGAGAAAATGAGGAGTCTTCCCACTCTTGAGTGTATTTAACACATCACTATGCTGCAATATGCTAATAGTGTGACTTTAACATCCAGCAGGGGCTGGAAGGCAGGAACCTCAGCCAGAAATACCCCCTTGAGCAATCAATCAGCTTGATGGAATGTGTCACTTAAAGCACTGACTAGGTGCGCTCCAAGAGCTCCCATGCAAAGCTGCAGGTGTCATCCAGCTGCAGACACTGTGAGCAGTCCGAGGTGAGGAGGCAGCAAAAGTAAACACTCAGTAGCCATGTACAAGAGTGGGTGCAAACGCAGATTTGGGAACCAAGATCAGTGAGGTGTGGTAATCTGAGTTTTCCAGGTAAACAACACAGATGAACTGCAAATAGCATAGAGAAGGATCAAACATAAACTAGTATTATTCACAAAAAGCCTACCACACCTCATATCACCGTTCATCACATCTCAGGAGACACCACTGAAATTTCTCTGGAAAGATTCTAGTGGAATCAAAATGTTCTTCCACCCACCAAAAACCTGGCTGCACCCCTGACCCGTGCTTTTCTGGATTCCTCAAGTCTACCCAGCAGGGATCACTCACAGCTGGCCTGCAAGCCCAGGGCACCTGCAAGCCCAGTGCCTCTCACAGCTCCCTACACTGCAGGGGATGCTCAGGGAAGTGGAGGGAGAGGGGCTGTTCCAGAGCAGGCATGGCAGGACCATGGATCAGTGTGCCCCAAACCCTGTTTTACCTTTTCCTTCAGTCCCCTACCATGACTGGTCTAGGACTAAACTCCAGTGCAATAAACAGCTAAAGAAAATACAGGATTTTACAAAGTTTGTTGTTAAGCTATAGTAATTCAGAGAGCCAAATTAATTCCTACATTTCCTCCACTTCCCTCAAACCAGCGTAGACATTTCACATGGCTTTTGCTCTGCTAAAAGCAATAGACTGTCTCCTCCCACACACTGTAGGAGGGCAAGGAGCACAGGCCAATGCTCTTCAGTGATCACCATACTCCTCGTTAAAAGACCTCTGTTGCTTCTTTGGAAGCACAAACCAACAGCTCTGTTGGCTCTTTTTCTTACCAGATCTAGAGCTGGATCCCTTCCTCAGCAGCCGAGGTTTTCAAAGTCCCTATTGGGACTGAGTTCTTGTTCATATGGGGCTTTTATACATTAGTTTCTACCTTCTCTGAGTAGCAGGAGTCCTGCTCAGTCAGAATTAATGTCAGAGCCTGTAATTCTTTGCTTTATTTTTAATTCAAAGCATCTGAAGCAGCACATACATAGACCTTCTTAACATAAAAAAGAACTTCTACGAACAGGTGCACTTACAGAGTGCAGCAAACAGACCTTGCTGTTTGGGATGTGGGTACCAAGCTGCCTCATGAAAAACACCAGACCTTACAGAGATGGGGCTGCACAGAGCTCCCCAAAGGGTATTATGTGTTGGCTTCTTTCACTCTATCAGGCAGGGTGAATCTAAACACCTGCAAAAGGCTGCAGGAGATAAAAAACTCCACCTGTTCTGATGGCTTGCCCAAATATATACACAGCCCTGCAGAAAGAACATGAAAGGGCAATTACTGCTCTTAATTGCTGCCTCAACCACACTCCCTGCTGTCTTGCCCTGCACTTTCTTTGAGGTTGTTGCTGCTTGTCAGAGCAATGATGTCCCCACAGGCTGTCATTGTCTCTCAAGATTTGCTGTCTAGAAAAACTTAACCCACATTTGCAACTCTGCTTGCACAATCCATCGGTGTTACTTTCTCTCTGGCAGAAAGGACATCAGACACATTTTGAAAGATGTTTTCACATTTTATTCACTCATCCAAGTTTTTCAGTAGCATTCAGGGTATCTTATCTCAACCCCTGTTGGGAAGGGTAAGAAGACTTGTCTGGAGAAAAAATTCCTTCCTCTCACAGGAATGAATCTGAGTTGGACCCCCAAAGTTTCTTCCAGTGCTCAGGAATCAGTGAGGACAGTATATATTTGCAATAGCCACACCATGCTACAAGCAAGGAGTTGGACCTAGGCTGTCTCTAAACCTCTCTCCCTGGGAAAGTCATCCAAACACACCATCTTCTCTCATATTTTCTGTTCTGCCCAGAACTTGTGACATTCCAAGTGCAACAAGTAGCCAATAGGCTACTAGATCCTGCTCGGAAAATTTGTCAAAAAGAATGCTGAAGCCACAAATACTCAAACATTAGGAAATGACAGAAGTAAGACTGCACAACATTAATTACTTCTTCCTGACACTTCAATGAAAACAGGGTAACTGACTTGTAATATGGTTTAGCCTATGAAATTCCTGTCTCCCTTCAGTTCCTTTGTGGCTGGCCATAGAGCACTGCCAAGATCACACCAACCAGTGAGACTGAAAGGACACCAGACCTTTGATTAGGTGTGACAAGCAGGAAGAGAAAGTGGTGGCTGTTACAATTAATTGCAAGGCAGTCATAGTATTTAAATGAACTCAGTTAATGTGCCCAAATTGTGAATTAAGGACCAAAATACAAATAAAGAAATGGTGAGATCAAGCAGGTAGAGGCAGGTGTTTACAGAGCTTTTTGCAAGCAGGTTGTTCAGGGGAAAATCAGTTCTTATTCCAGCATATTCATTAGGTGTCAGCAGTACCTCTCCATGCAAGTTGCTCATTGTTGTCTGACAGATATTATCACAAGAGCTCACAGGCAGAGATGGCAGATGTTCAGTCAGCTCAGAAAACCTCCTTTTCTAGTTGAGGTTTGAGACCATAGAAGTGGGAAGAAAATACAGGGAAAGAACAGAAGTGAAACAGTCATACCTGCCATCTACAACTTGGCTTTCATTAGTCAGTCTTCCAGCTCTTTTGAGAAGTAAACATCAGGTTTGATTAGGCCCAGACAGATAAAGCAAGTTCCTGGGAGTCACAGACAGGCTGTGAACAGACCTGGGAACAGAATCTGAAGTTCTCAAGTCTCATTCCAATACTTTCTCTATGCGACCTAAACACCTCCTCGGTGTTCTGGTCCCATCACCACAGTCAACAGCAGGAGGCAAAACCCTATCAAATTTATTTATAATTCACATAAGCAAAGTTCTCTTTTCCTGAACTGTACAGAAACACGGAATGGGAACTTTTTTTGCTCCCATTTCCCACTCTCATGTTCACTCCAGCTCTTGCTCTAAGCCACGCTCTCGCTGTGTTTGCCTGGACATACAGTGTCTGTGTAACCCTCTTTCCTCACAGAAATTCTGAATTTACAGCTCCTGGGTGAAGCTTTTGAAAGAGCAGGGAGTGTAGAGGAGGAAGGAACAGCTAAGTTCAGAAATCCAAACTAGTGTCTCCACTGGAAAAAAACCAAACAAGCAACAACAAAATAACAAACCCACAAAAAAGAAAACAAACGAAAACCTGCTTAGTATTGTCTGCTCTGTTTACCTTGACACCAGGCCAGGCAGCAAGCACACTACCATGCCAAGCAATATGTGCTCAGCTTGGAACCAGGCAATGTTTGCTAATACATGTTGAGCCTGTCTCTGCAATAGACAAAAAATGAGCCCTGGTTTTATGGCAGAGCAGATGACATATACCCTGGGCAGAGGTGTGCCAGGAACCCTTCCCACCCCCAACACCACATTCATCAGTTGCTTCACATCTTTCTGAGGATGCTGTTCTTTCTCTGTCCTCTACAGCTGCTGCATTTGCTTTTCACATCTATGGCCTGAAACCTTCATTACAAAAACAGGTTTCCTCATCTGTTCAAACCAACCAAACTTACTATCTATCATCTTAACTGGTGAGCTCTTGAAATATTTGTGTCAGGGGAGACTGAGCAAGATTTCTGCAAAGAGCTACTGCTCACATATACTTAAAGTATTAAATATGCAATATTGAAACAGCTTCCTTGCTTTTCCCTTCCTTGTGAACTTCAGCCCAAGCTTCTGTGAAATAACTTTGTCTCACTGCACTTCAGCATCCCCACAGCTCTCACCTGGCAGCAGGAAAACACAGTGTCCAAAAGGTCAGGCTCAGATTAACCCTCCTGGTGGTCCCAGCCTCACTCAGCTGGACCCAGATTATGCTCACATTAAGCACTGCTCTTCTTTTCTTTAAGTTGCATCATAACCAATTTACTAATAGACAACTTCAAGGCTTAACTCATCTTAATTCTGGTAATTTTAAGTGTATTATCATACCCTCACTGAGGCATATGCATATTGACAGCTTTCAGGGGTCTTTCACTGTTGCAAATCTTGCAGACTTAACAAATGATTCTGTGCACAGATAAGAAGTAGAACAGCACTCACTTTCTTTTAACCAGAAGGGACTGACTGGATGAAATAAGGGGGAAAAAACATAGGAAGAAATGAAGTTCTGATGCACACAAGAGGCAAGTCAAGTTAGATAATTTCATGAGGCTCTCAAATAGCATCAAAATCTGAAAAATTGTGTGGATAAATGCCTGCTCAATAGCATAACTCAGTTCTGAGTAACAGTAATGAGTAACACTGCATTTTTGGTAAACATATGAAACTGTCAGAATTGGCTGATAAAACCATAAAAGTTATTGAATTTCAAATTGCTTCTCTCAGTTTTCTGTCTTTTTAACTCTGAAAGTGTAAGATTCATAGAACCAAGCTGCTGAAAATGATGCTCATTAAATTGTTCTGTTTCCATTTCTCTGCTCCAAACCCTAACAAACAGATAAAAGAGGCACACAGGATGCTCCTTGCTCTCATGGCTGCTCCACTTCCACACTTTCTGGAAAAGCATCTGCACACACAGCCCACTAAAGCAGAAGAACTGCATGAAACGGCACAGAGCAGTCAAGTAGTGACTGCTCAGAAAAGTAAAGTAAGAAAATGCTGCAATGTTGCTGCTGCTGCTGTGCAGTCCCCTGGAAGTGCCCTGTATTTCCTGTTTGAATATGAAATTACTACAATCCACTACAGCAAAGAAAGAAAAAAAAGGCAATATCTCATCCACACACTGAGATCACCAAGACTGAGTGATGCAAGATTGTATTTAACATGTTTTCTTTCACTAACCTCACAGACACTAAAAATTAAACTCATTAGAAAACCAACTGAAATGAGTGTCCACACCTGTAACTCTCAGTTTCTTGAAGTTTAACTCAGCTCTTAAGAAGCCCATGGATAACATTAAACCTTTCTACTTAATGGATAAAATATACACTGAGTCCAGTCAATAACCCTGATCTTGCTGCAACTTTCTGAGCTGAAAACTGCAGGCTGGAAAATTCAGCAAGTCTGCTCAGAGAAATTATGATGAAATTTTGAAACAGGCAACTTGTGCAATTGTATGAATTCCCTTAATCTCCTATACAGACTTGAAGACATGTCAGAGCATTTGCTGAGTTCTTGAACCAGGTGTCAAAAAGTCAAATGTGATATATCAGCAAATATAAAATGTCTCTTAAGCTAAAGTTTGCTACACATTGGTACAAACCTGTCCCGAAAGCTTATGGGGTCCACAAATCAGTAAAGATTAAAAGTTTTGCCTCTTTCTTCAGTTCCTTTGTTCTTTTCCACAGATCAAATAGAACCTGTGCATTGTTTCACTTCCAAAATCTGCACCAGAAGAGTTTAAAACTTAGCATTGAAAAATAAATTAGAAAACACCAAACAATCTGTTAGACAGAAAAGTATTCTCTCACAAGTGTTCCAAATAACTTAATCTCAAATTCAATAAAAGAGTAAAGCAGATACTCACCTAATTATTATATTGTCTCTTTTTTTCACTAATAAACACATTAATTTATTTTTATGCTACATGAATTCAGTTCTTTTTCATCTCAGAGACCATATCCTAACACACAGGTATTGTTCAGATGTTTCTTCTTCTATTAAAAACCCCACATAATAATTGCAGTGTTTCAAAACAGCAAAAAATAATGTTGAACTGCAGGAAACTGCTTGAGGTGATACCATTATGGAAGACTCTTTATTAACCTTGGATAACGTTGATAATTGGCACATAGACCCGATATCAAGACTAAGAAGGAAACAAAATTCTAAGTGAAAAAAAGAGACATCACAATTCCAGATCACAAAAAAAAAGTGGGTGGGGCTTGGCTAACCACAAAGGATCACATATTTCATTTTTCTAAGGACTTCAGCTTGGGAAAACTTAGATTGTCCAAGAGAGATGGCTACGGCAGGCACATATTCTTAGAAAGACTTTGGATTCAGTAGAAGAAACTCATCTACAGAAATCCAGATTTTCAGAGGAAGTCATACTCTAAGAAAAAGACAAAAAAAAAAGCCAAACCCCAGGGAGAAGTTACAATTTTGATAAGATGCTGGGGGTTGCTGAGATTTTTGTAGCTCTAGTAGCTTGTCTCTTGATTTTGCAGTTCCTAAAGCTGCAATGGATACGTACCCAGCTGCCTCCAGGACCAGTTCCCCTCCCCATCATTGGAAATTTGTGGCTGCTGGACTTCAAACTTCATCGAGAAACTCTCACTAAGGTATTTGTTTATCTCTATGGTTGAAAATCAGCCTGAACCTACTTTAACTTACATTGTGCATTGCATAGCAGTGGTCTAAACTGCTATTTGTTTTTAAAAACTCAAGCTTGATTATTAACCAATTTCAAATAGTCCAAGGACCCTGCATTACTAAAAATATTTCTGAATAATAAACACTACAATTGCTTTAATTCTTGTTGTTTTCACTCTGTTTTGGTTACATTATCACAAGCACTCTCATGGAATGCTATTTCATTGACAGTCTCAGTCTGTGTTGGTAACCAGCTCTGTAAGCCATCTCTAACAGAGCTTTTCCCTTCCCTGTCACTGTCACTGGAACATCTCCAGGCCACAGGTGGTCCCATCTCCTTTAAAAGACCAAACTTATACTATACATAGACCCTTCTTTTCCTTATTTGTAGAGCAAAAAGATTTCCTGTTTGCAGTAAACAGATCACTAAAACAAAGCAGGAAAATCTGACAGCTGTGATGTTCACTGCATATCTGCTTTATAAGCCAAGTAGAACTAGTCTTAAAAAGTAAGGAACCTGCTTCAAACTATTTCAAGGAAAAATACAAGCATGATGTGAGGAAAGACAATAGAGAAAAATAAGAAAAATCACATGGACGCTATAGAAAAGAATGCAAAAAAATTTTTTTTGTTTTCTTTGGAAATTAGAGGCATGAAAGCTACCATAATTTTGCTTCATTCATGAAATAAACAGAAAAGCTCTATGATTTTGTCTGCATTCATTTGTTCTTCGACTTGGGGCTGACAGAGCAAATTTGTTGTTTCTCTTTCTGTGAAATTTGCAGAGGTGTTTTTCTGAGGGACATCCTCAATATCTATTCCACTAAGAACATTTCTCTTCTGTTCCCAAAGAACATTAGTAACAGAAGGATAAATATTTCCAAAACCTGAAGTTCAATTTGATAGCAGCAGATGGACTTAGTTACAACTACAGAAAACTCTTAAATAAATCAGTATTTGAGTGTATGCTTTTCCTGGTTTAAAGTTATTAATTTCCTGTTATTAACTCCTCAGTTATCCAATATTTATGGAAACATCTACACGCTGTGGATGGGACAGACACCTATGGTTGTACTGAATGGATACAAAGCAGTAAAAGATGGCCTTGTCACCCACTCAGAGGAAGTTTCTGGAAGACCTCTCACCCCATTCTACAGGGACATGATGGGCGAGAAAGGTACGAGGTGTTACACCAGACTGCAATAGGAACAAGGTGTAAAGAAGGAAGATGCTGTTTGTGCCTACACACACCCCTCAGTTACTGCTGTACCAGGGCCTCACTGGGCTTTCACTGCAGAAGGATTCCTTGCAGAGCTAAGCATGTTAAGAAAAGGGGGGAAAAAAAATTCTTCTCTTATAAAGCATGCCACTGGCTTTTTTCCCTTCCCAGTAGACCCAAAGAATATTTGCCTGGAGAAGTTGCCCTTCAGTTGCATCACTTCTAAACCAGAAGACTGTTCATGCAGACAAAGCTGTTCTGTCCTTACCAAACCCCACCACCACTCAGTTTCCAGGGCACATTTACAAGCAGTTGGGAGTCATAAAATCCTCAGTTAGAGACTAAAACTCGGAATCTAAAATCGAGGTATTTCCTTAGTGAAATATAACCTCATCTAAATCCAATTTTGTCTCCTGCAGGGAAAGGTTTTCCCTTCCTAGCAAGGAAATAACTGTTCCTGTGTTCTCCAGGTATTTTCCTGACAAACGGCCACACCTGGAAGCAACAGCGACGCTTTGGCATGACCATTATAAGGAGCCTGGCACTCGGTAAGAACAATTTGGAGCATCAAATTCAAACAGAGGCCAGTCACCTTGTGGACATCTTCACAAACACAAAAGGTAAATTCACTAGAAGAAAAACATTTAGAGCTTTATCTGAAATATTAGCAGTGGTAAAAGTTTCACAATATATTTTTTATAGGTAATATAGATATTTTTCATATTAGTAGGACTTTTACTGGCTTCTTAACTGCATTCTTTGCAAAAAATGTTTTGTCTGCACAGTGGGCAATATAAAATTGGTTTTTAAAATAAGGATTGTTTAAAAAATACTTGGTATAACACAGTTTTGGGGACAGCTGGTAACAATTCTTACATTCAAGGAGTATAGAAAAATCTATGTTTTCCTCCATAAAATACAGAATGTGTGACCTGCTGAGAGTCATTCTAGGACAGCAGACTTTGGGATTTGGCAGAGAAAGAACCTCAACACAAGGAATGTATCACTCAGTTGTCCAACGAACCTCTTTTAAGGTTTGGATGAAACAGAAACCAATTGAATTTTAGCAAGATGCCAAAATAAAGCAATTAAATATAAATATCCTGAGCTGCCAAATCCCTCACCCAGATTGTGTCCCATACTGATGTGAAAACACAGAGAGCTTGCTCTCTCCAACTGTCTTTGGACCAATTGCTCTCTTCCAAGAGCAACATATTCATACATGTTTAAAATGTAGATGAAAAAAACCTCTATCCCAAGTCCCTGTACAGCCCAAGTGCTTACCTTCCAAGCAATCCTCCCTCAGTTTTAAACTCAATAAATGTATTTACTCTTTGCAAGAATGACCAAAAGCCTGAAGTCAGGGATCTATTTTCCATAGGAGTATAATTCAAAGGTTGTCCCTGCCACTGAAATGTGTACTTAAATTTATGATTCCTGGATTTAATCCTTTTCAATGGGGGCCATTTTCCATCCCATTTTGTGAGCTTTGCCTTTTCACTCTGTGGGGAAAAAAATATGATTGATTGTAAAGCTGTTACTTGAAAACCAAAAGGAGGCAAGCCATTTCAACACAACTAAGAAAATAAAAATCTAAAATATTTTTTCTGGTTTTTGGAGGAAAGGGTAAGTTTGGTTTTTGTTTTAATAGCCAAACTTAAATATATGCCTCCAGATTTGAAGGCATATGTTCCAATTTATTGCTTATTTTTCCATACAACACAGACCACAAGTCAAAGAAGGGAAAAGAGACTTAATGTTTTCTCAAAATCAATAATCACTGTATTTTACAAAAGTAAAGAGCAGATTGAAAATTAAGATTCCCTGCACTTACATTTCATGCAGTTAATATGTATTAAATGAGGGTTCATTTGTGTGAGATTTTATGTGCAAGTAGTCTGCTCCCCTGTTACTTCTAACATTAAAGCCTTCCTCGTTTTTCTCGCTGTATTCTGTTCAGAACTACTCACAGCACCTCCTGCATTCACAGGCAAACCTTTTGACCTCCACACCTCCATCGTCCATGCCATTGCAAACATAATTTGTGCTGTTGTTTTCGGGCATCGCTTCTCCAGCGATGATGAATCTTTCAGCAAACTTATCAAAGCTATTTATTTTGTGATCTACTTTCAAGCTACCATCTGGGGCAGGGTAAGAATTTAATTTTCTTGTTCTTATTCCTTTAAGTATATTTGCAATTGATAAATCAAAACAATGTGACAATTATTCCCAAACATTTCCATACCATCTTTCTGCGAGCCGTTGTGAAGTATTAAATTAATATATATCTTGTATATGTCATTATTCCCTTATAATCCTTCTTTATGTCCATAAATCACGTATCCTGAAATTTAAACTCTAGATCATCACAGATTTCTAATGAGTAATCATTTGCAGAATACTGTGTAAGATTCTTAAAATGAAAGCATCTTTTAAAATTTAATTTTCATTTAGTCTTGGAAATACAGAATGGCAGTTCACAAGGACTAAGCCTTCAAAGTCCTGTTCTTTTGAGAAGATATCTTGCTTCTCATCTATTCATATTACTGCCAAGACCTTGAGTTATTCTGAGCTTCCTATAAGGTACAGGTTACAATCTCATCACATAAAGAATATTTTTAGGTTCCTAGAAGCCTGTCTATTGCTTATGTTGTGCAGATTTTGACACACTGTTAATATTCTATAACATTACCAGGTTCTCCATAAAGAGATGCCTTTAAAAAATTACAGTGAAAAAATCGAGGTTAAGAAAATCTGTGAGCCAGATTCAACCCTCAATTACTCCGATTCACCCATTTTCAGAACACCTGTTGCATTATTAGATATTCATCCAAAATGTAAAATACAATCATGTTCTCAGTATTTAATCTCTCTCTGACTTGTGCCTGTTGCCTCTCACCCTAATTCAGAGCCCCTGTGTTGCAGTGACTTGAGAGTCATCAGGAAATCAGAATTCAGTTTAAAAGAGCTGATATTCCTTTCTTCCTGTCCAAACCCACAGCTGTACGATGCTTTCCCGTGGCTTATGCACCATCTCCCAGGGCCTCATCAGGAAGTGTTTGCATACAATGACTTCATGCACAGTTTAGTCATGAAGGAGGTCCAGGCCCATCAGAGAC